>NC_141687.1:63008112-64223779 GCF_964263255.1 Lissotriton vulgaris
GCATGTACTCACGAGCCGGTAAAAACAGCACCTAGGGAGAACACCTTCGGGGTTCCCGACATACCAACGGCTATGCGTGCTCCTAACAGCACTACCTAGTAAGTACTCGTTGCACGAGACCTTGTCACTCTATACAAATGAGCTGAATGCTTTAACGCTTCGTGTTTTAACACGCGCTGTTCTGTTACAGAGACAGCGTCAAAGCTCATAGAAACAGTCCGTGAGTATGCCGCTCACGTTAATACAGCCTAAAACGTGTGCATCTTTTCTCTTAACACACCATTCGGTGACCGTGGTATTAGGTTGCTTTAAACACGCGTTTTTGTTTATTTATCTGATTGATCTTCACAAACACATCAGTGTTTTGAACCACCGCGGATTAAGTTTTTTTATAGAATGGCACATGCATGACTTCTTAACGTTCACATGAACATTCGGGCACTTTCAGATTAACCAGATATGATGGTTGCATTAGTAGTGATGTCGAACAATGTATGTACAGCAAGTTCGCCACACCTAGTGATATGTTGCTTTGTTCCTTTTTTCGTAGAGTTGTCCCCTGAGGAAGGGCTTTCTTATCAGCCCGAAATGCATTGGGGAAGGAATGAAATTGGATTATGTTAATGTCGGATAAAATCTGAAATCTATACTTTATGGAAACCTTGATGAAAAATAAAATACCTTTTGGAACCCCAAAATGAGGAAGAAATAATGTTGATGACTAATGAGAAAGACTGATACGTCTTAATCACAAAGCTGTGCAACAGGGTGTCTCCTTCCAATGGGAGGAGCTTTGTATTAGTTCGTAGTTTTCGCTGGCAGGTACAGACAGCGTCCTACCCTGTTCGCACGCTACACAAGTGTATTTTCGAACATAAGGATTGAATTACCGCTGTGCAAGTCCTCCATTCATAGTTTCATTAAGGAAACTTCATAGAACATACGGCCCAGAGGAAGTTGTGCAGCACACCCCATCATGACGAAACGCGTGTTGGCTCTAAGGGGAACAAGCATTGGCAAAGCCAATAGGTCTCACCCTTTTTGGCCTGCTGGCTCTGCCAATGCTTTTTACCAATGCTCAAAGACAGGAAAAGGCGCACTGAGGTTGCCGCTGTTGCAGGCTGCTTCTTATTTCAGGCATGCAGGTTGTTAAGAATGCACATGCATTAACATGCAGGGTTGCACTTCCAGAAGGATGTGGGCTCCCTTTTCTTTTGTTTTTATTTAAGGGTGGGAAATACTTACGTTGGCATATGAAACAAGCATTTGCAATGCAATGGTCTCGGCATCATTAAAGGTAGAGCTATTGGCATTGCTCATGACATTTTTTTTCTTTAAATCAAAAGATTCTGCACTCACTACTCTGCACTCACTACTCTGCACTCACTACTCTGCACTCACTACTCTGCACTCACTACTCTGCACTCACTACTCTGCACTCACTACTCTGCACTCACTACTCTGCACTCACTACCTTGCACTCACTACTCACTACTCACTACTCACTACTCACTACTCACTACTCTGCACTCACTACTCTGCACTCACTACTCTGCATTACCACTCTGCACTCACTACTCTGCACTCACTACTCTGCACTCACTACTCTGCACTCACTACTCTGCACTCACTACTCTGCACTCACTACTCTGCACTCACTACTCTGCACTCACTACTCTGCACTCACTACTCTGCACTCACTACTCTGCACTCAGCACTCACTACTCTGCACTCAGCACTTACTACTCTGCACTCAGCACTTACTACTCTGCACTCAGCACTTACTACTCTGCACTCAGCACTTACTACTCTGCACTCAGCACTTACTACTCTGCACTCACTACTCTGCACTCACTACTCTGCACTCACTACTCTGCACTCACTACTCTGCACTCACTACTCTGCACTCACTACTCTGCACTCACTACTCTGCACTCACTACTCTGCACTCACTACTCTGCACTCACTACTCTGCACTCACTACTCTGCACTCACTACTCTGCACTCACTACTCTGCACTCACTACTCTGCACTCTGCACTCACTACTCACTACTCACTACTCTGCACTCTGCACTCACTACTCACTACTCTGCACTCACTACTCTGCACTCACTACTCTGCATTACCACTCTGCACTCACTACTCACTACTCTGCATTACCACTCTGCACTCACTACTCTGCACTCACTACTCTGCACTCACTACTCTGCACTCACTACTCTGCACTCACTACTCTGCACTCACTACTCTGCACTCACTACTCTGCACTCACTACTCTGCACTCACTACTCTGCACTCACTACTCTGCACTCACTACTCTGCACTCACTACTCTGCACTCACTACTCTGCACTCACTACTCTGCACTCACTACTCTGCACTCACTACTCTGCACTCACTACTCTGCACTCTGCACTCAGCACTCACTACTCTGCACTCACTACACCTGTCCCTTTAGTGTAACTAAATATAATCTCCGATACCAATATGCCCGTGGTTATTTAGTTGCTTAAAATCTGCAGTTAGAAGTATCCATTAAAAATATCCGTTTTAGGTGTTACTTACTAGACAGATGGCTGCTAAAAGTATTGATCCCAAATATTCCAACTGTATCAATTTCTCCACCCAGAGCAGCACTGCCCGCTCACCTCATGCCACTGGTGGCTTCGTTTGTTACTCAGCTTTTAAACTATTCCAGTAGAATGCACGATGGGATATTTGCAATCTAAAAAATGAACTCAATCATCACGCTGCTTCCCCCACTCAATTCTTTAATTTCTTAAATGTATTCTATAGATAAAGCAGTCCTTTTTGGCTCTTTTTCCGCCGCACTGGCAAAGCTAACAATGCATTTGTTAATGTAAAATTGAGTTTGTACATGGGGCGCATGTAAACTGCATTTGTGAATGCCTTTATATGCATTGACCCTTTAAACCCGACCTACTGACTTTGCCAATGCAAACCGAGCCGACACCGGCCCAGCAGACAGACGAGCTGCAGGCAAAACCTATCGTGGGGCGGGACTGAGAAAACGAAACCTATCGTGGGGCGGGACTTCCCTTTTGTGAAGCCCGCGCCCACGGAGTGCCTGGAGGAGCACCGAGGGAGAGCCCCGCGGTCGGAGGCTGCACAAGTCCGGAGGGCCTTTTACCGGTGAGCGGAGCGGAGCGGAAGGGGGGGGGTGAGAATGCCTGTATGTCTGCGTGTCCGGCGGGGCGGGGAGAGAATGCCTGTATGTCTGCGTGTGTGTGTGCGACGGCGGAGGGGAGGGGTGGGGGGCGGGATGCGACGGCGGAGGGGTGGGGGGGGATGCTCGGTGCCCGTGTGTGTGTGTGTATGCATGCGACGCCGGGGGTGGGTTCGCTGTATGTGTGGGTGCGTGCGTGCATGAGCGCTCGTGTGTGTGTCTGTCGCTGTTTCTGCGCATGCGCGTGTGGTGTTGCTGCTTCCCAGGAGACAGCAGCTGAGCGCGTTCGCGAACGCGTGGCCAGCGGAAATCGCCTCCTTGAAGAGGCAATGCGCGTGGCTAAGGCTGTCTCCTGGGAAGCATAGTCCCTGACAAAAGATCTCCGGCGGAGACGCGCTTCCGCGCGTTGACGCCGAGACCTAAAAACTAACATGGATTAGGGTGACATCGCTTTTCATATAGCGTAGTAGTGACTGATGCAAATAATGTGTGGTCCCCCACGGTTCTCAAACAGCTGTAGGTAACCCGCCTTACGTAGACTAGATTCTACATACACCTTCCATCGAATGTACCTGCCTTTATCGCGCAGGAGCAAAAACAAGTTGATGGACAGAATGCAGAACAATGTCATACATTCACCCCAGTACAGCGATCTGGGCCTAAATCCATAGTTTTTTGCTCACCAGGCCATTCCATTTTGAACCCAGCCATATGCAAATCAGTCTTGACCCTGTGCCCCATGGGAACAGTCCAGCCCGAACTGTCAAGCCAGGTCCTCCCTGGACAGGAAACCAGCATCCTAGGACCGGTTTCGGGCTTTCAGCCCTCATCAGCCAGGATAGCTTGATTCCAGTGGTATGGAGAGCATGGGACTCACGTCTGAGCATACCCGTCCCACTCGGGGTGATAAATGCAAAAACAACAGTTGGTGGACAGAATGCAGAACAATGTAATACATTCACCCCAATACAGAGATCTGGGCCTAAATCCATTGTTTTTTTGCTCACCATGCCATTCCAGTTTGAACCCAACCATATGCAAATCTGTCTCGACCCTGTGCCCCATGGGAACAGTCCAGCCCGAACTGCCAAGCCAAGTCCTCCCTGGACTGGAAACAAGCATCCTAGGACCGGTTTCGGGGTTTCAGCCCTCATCAGCCAGGATAGCTTGATTCCAGTGGCATGGAGAGCACAGGACTCACGTCGGGTGGCAAATGCAAAAACAGTCCAGCCCGAACTGCTTGTTTCCGGTCCAGGGAAGACCTGGCTTGGCAGTTCGGGCTGGACTGTTCCCATGAGGCACAGGGTCAGACTGATTTGCATATGGCCATGTCTGAACTGGGGTGGCAGAGTGAGCTAAAGAATGATGATGGATTAAACCCAGATCAGTTGACTGGGGGTGAGTGCTTGCAATGTTCAACACTCCGTCCATCATCTCCTTTGGTTTTGCTTTTTAGCGCACAGGAGGCAATCAGCAGTAATGTCTCTATTGAGACCTGCAACTGTGTTTCTCCACACAGCAAGCCACAACAGCGGATGGGCGCTAATGTAATCTTTGACAAAAGGGGTATTCAGAATCTGTTTTCTTCAGCTTGGATTAAATTACACTTATTAATGCCCCAGACTTAATCCCCATAAGTAGCAATTGGGAGACTTGGTATTTTAAAAATCTTCAGTAGAGGGACAGATGTTTCCCCTATCCTCTGTTGCAGTAAACTGAGCAATGAGCTAATCACTCTAGAGAATTTGTTCCCGCTATATCATGGGTACTCACAAACATTTTCCCAGGGGCCGCAAAGTTTGGTCTTTGGTGTGGGCCACGATGATGCCATTGTGGGGTGGGGGGTCGTTTGTAAAGTGGGTGTAGGAGAAGGGAAGCATTTATATCTACCTGCTAAAATCAATTGACCAATGTCAAACCATAAAACATGGGATGAATCCCGGCTTTTCCACTTGTACAGGGTCACACAATTTGGCCAATTATTTTATTTCAATTTCCCTCCTTTTTAGGTCGAGCCTGGCGTACACAGCGCAAAGCTGTCACCAGCGAGGCTTATTGTTGTGGGCTTGCCTCGGAAGTAGGACAGGAGATGGGCACGCGCAGAGCTTTTGGCGATTTGAGCAGGTGTGCATGCACGCGTTTTGCACATCTCCTGTCCTGCTTCCCAGGCAAGTCAGCCTGCAGTTTCACTTTCCCTTCCCCCGTCTGCTCCACGTACACATCTTTGGGGCCGGGATTAGAAGCGGTGGTTTGGGAGGCGGCAATTTCGAGCGTGGCTTAAATAAGAAACGCTGACTCATCATAGCAGAGCTGCCGGCTGGGGTTGTTGTTCAGTCCCAGCAGTTTGCGCGTCCACACAAAAACACACCTCCCAGTAGTTTATAACAAAATGCACACTCACTCCGTTCCCTCGCGGCTGGTTCGCTGCACATTCTTTCAATGCACACCATGCCCAGTTAGGCTTTAACTGCCACGTTCAAAACTGAAACCATCAGGGTCTGGCTGCTACACTAATGCCGACTCATACTTTTTGTTATGATGAGAACTTATAAATATTACATCAACTTTAAAGCAAAAAACGTGTGACACTGTGCTATCGATAGACCTACATAACCATGCTGAGATTTTCAGTGCTAAAAAATTAATACTGTTTTACCTGTGATAATAAAATAAGCCATCTTATGCCTGTGCAGTGTCTTCTGGGTATGTAAATTAAAACAAGCATTTACAATGCAATAGGTCTCGCATTTGCGAGAGTTTGAGCTATTGGCTTTGCAAATGACTGCATTTTATTTGTGTGTTTTGAAAACATGCGAGAGCGCACTTTGTACATATAGTCCTTGCTTACGAGATGCAAGACTGGGAATAACTGCGCCTCTTTTCTGCCAGCCTTGCTTCTCGTAAGCAGGACTAGAAATACAAAGTGCGTGTTTACGAACCGCTTGCAGCTTTTCAACACACATAAATAAAAGGCATTGTCATTTACAATGCCAATAGCTCAAACTCTCGCAAATGCGAGACCTATTGCATTGTAAATAGATGAGACGTCGCCGACTGGATGAGGAACAGCCGCCTTAAACTGAACTCAGACATGACGGAAGTCCTCATCCTGGGATCATCACCCTCCGCCTGGTACGACTCCTGGTGCCCTGGGCACCGCTCCCAAACCAACGGACCACGCACGCAACTTGGGCTTCATCCTGGACTCCTCCCTGTCGATGACCAGACAAGTCAACGCCGTCTTATCCTCGTGCTTCAACACCCTGCGCATGCTCCGCAAGATCTTCAGATGGATCCCCACGGAAACCAGGAAGACCGTAACCCAGGCGCTCGTCACCAGCCGACTGGACTACGGGAACACCCTCTACGCCGGAACCACAGCCAAACTTCAAAAAAGACTCCAACACATCCAGAACCCCTCCGCACGACTCATCCTCGACATCCCCCGACACAGCCACATCACCGGACACCTGAGAGACCTGCACTGGCTCCCCGTCAGCAAGAGAATCACGTTCAGACTCCTCACCCATGCACACAAGGATCTCCACAACCTGGGCCCAAGTACCTCAACGACCGCATGAACTTCTACACGCCCACCCGCCAGCTACGATCGACCAACCACGCACTCTCCACCGTACCACGCATCCGCAGAGCCACAGCCGGAGGAAGATCCTTCTCCTACCTGGCAGCCAAGACTTGGAACTCTCTCCCCACCCACCTCCGGCGAACCCAAGACCATCTCTCCTTCAGGAAGCAGCTTAAGACCTGGCTGTTCGAGCAGTAACTTACCCCTCCCCCAGCGCCTTGAGACCCTCCCGGGTGAGTAGTGCGCTATACAAATGCCGTGATTGATTGATTAAATGCTTGTTCTTAATTTTCACATATACAAGGACCTCAAAATACATGACTTCAGGATGCATGAGGTACAAAACCATCTCCTGTGCTTGGATGTAATCACTTGTTGTCGGGGGTTGTAAAGCATGAATGTTTCTAAATTCATGCTTGAAAAGCGTCACTTCAAAAAAATACTGCTGAGTGCACTACAATAATTTGATTTACTAAGGTGAAATGATTTTACAGGTCAATGAAATACACTTTTTGAATTTTGAAAAGACTATCGTATTTTTTACATGCTTGCTATCTTTAAAAATAAAGGTGTTCCTAAAATGAATGGCCTAGTCACTTCCTTTTGTTTAACACAATTAACCTTTAAATAAGTGCTTGGGGAATATTTAATTTTTTTTTAACGTTAATGCTGAGTCTGGTTAACAGAAGCCCAGTGCTTCTGACGCTCAGGGGGCCACATTTAAAGGTCTGAAGGGCTCGTGTAGCCCTGGGCTGTACTTTGAGTATCGCTGCTCTATATGCAATATGTGCTCTCAATGAGCCATTGTTAACAAAGACTAATCCTAAATAAGTAAAAATGCTTGTGCATTTCAATTTAAAATTACTCACTGCTAAAGATGCCAGATTATAGTTCTTTGGGCCACACCTCATAATAAAAGATTTACTTAAATTTGTGCGCAAGTCCAACATGGTTACAAAGCCATTCACTAACAGACAATGGTCTTTCGGAGTGCGGGCCATTAACACAGCGCCATCAGCATATAATAATGACGGTAAAAAGGAACAGTTAACTTTGGGGACATCAGGGGTGATGGTTAATAAAAAAGGATGATGGTCGTTGATATAGAAAATGAATAAAAGCGGGGCTAAAACACATCTTGTCTAACGCCTCTGCGAATGTCTACATTTCGAACCCCCCCCCCCCCCTAGGGCGTTAATTCTTATTCTATCCTTCATGTCCCTGTGCATATATGCTAAAAATTGCCTGTTAATTGATGGTCATATCGCGATCATAAGCTCTATTTTGATACTATTGCAGAGATGCACAAATGCTGCCGCTGCAGGATGGTCATTGTGAGGCTGGGCAAGGCAAGCCAGCTCCACCGTCAGATTTTCACAAATCTCTTTCTGGAATAAAAATAAAAGTGAAAGAGCTCTACATTTCAGGTGTGTAACACATGCCCCCACCGTCCCCGTGGTGTTGGGAGGGTGTGTCCCAAGCTCCAAGGGGCTCCATCAGCACACGTACCTTGCAGGGGGTCCTTCTCAAGTTTCGTTACGCCAGTGCTCCATTGTAATATTAAGCCAACAAGTAAAGGGTTCAGGTCACCTGCCCCAATCTCCCTGTTATAAGAGGGTTTGCGGTCCAGGCTAGAGACTACTTTGATTGGGTTGAACTAGAGGGGATCACTTTTCCAGTTGCCACAAAGGCTTCGAGATCGGATGATATAAAGAAATAGTGTATTGTTAGTGTATATTCTCTGTAATCATTTATGCACCCCGAAAGCGGGGGGAATAGACGTTTTATTTTGAAATCTGGGGGAGAAGAGTTGATCCTATAACAATTATAATCTTCCTCAGTGATGATCATGATAACAAAATCACACGTATGAATGTGGTGGTGTTCTTATGTCGATCATACACTCTTCCTAGTGGTCTGCCACTTCCGGTCCTCCACCCATTATTTTTTTTTAATGAATGTTTTACAAGGAAGGATCAAGTAAGTGGTGCAAGGTTTATATTTATAAATAATTTACCCAGGATTTTGTGTATTTCAGATATTCCCATGTGATGCTTCACAGATGTTTAATAGTTTATCATTGCCGCCTTAGTTCTAGAGTTGGCCGACCCACCATCTTGAAGTCTTCCACGTTCTGACTTGCGTCAGGCCCTCTGATCATAAGCTCTGTCAAATCCATGGGCCCTTGAGTGCTCTGTCCCTTATGTGTTCTGATCCAGTAACAGTTAGAAGTGTTCTGAGCTCTGGCCCAGACTCCTCTGAGCCTGGTGATAGCTGATGTTGATGTTCTCTGATCATACTCTCTGGGGTATTCTTCAGATCTTGGGTGTTCTGCTCCAGTGACCCTTTTCAGCTCTATGAACTCTGAATCAAATACCTCGCAGCATCGTCATCTCTTCTCCTGGGGTGCTCTAGTGTGAGTGGGGTGTTTTAAACAGAAGGTTAAACAACAATGATAGCAGCTTACACACCCAGCAGAACCTGAGATCCGAAGGCAAAGCGCGAGTAAGGATTCCTAGAATTAGAAAGGCTAGGATGGGTGGTCGATCCTTTGGATTCCTGGCTTCTAAACACTGGACTACACTGCCAGTTGAATTAAGAACAGAGCCCGGGAAAACGACCTTCCACAGAAAGTTGAAGACATGGCTTTTTCCCACCAGTTGGTCAATATAGCCAAGGCCTCCTGTTACAGGCCTAGGGACCGAGGGTCGATTCTGCCTGACTCTCAACCCCTAATGTCTGCTATCTTTTTCGGCGGTGTGACCATGCGCTCTGTAAATGGATAAATAAATAAATAAGGTGGTTTGCAGTGACACAAGCTTGATGTTCTGTTGCCCCGTGTTCTAATGTACCCTGATCCTCGGGCGCTCTGTTGTATGTGTGTGCCATTTATATAGCCCAAACCTAACTAAAAGGACCGTGGATTACTGTACAGAGTCAAAGGCAAGAATACAATCAATGAGTTATAAAAAAGATAGCTGGTTATTGGATTGTTATTGGATTGTAATGTTCTGGCCATAAGCTCTGTGCAGTGCTTAGCCTCTTGTGTGATTGGGCCCCTCGGTGCTCTCTCACATTGGCATTTGGTAATGCCATGAACTTTGGCTCAGACCCTCAGAGCCTGATGATCTCTCTAATCCTGTGATGTCCCAATTCTGTGATCCTGTAATGCTGTATTGAGTTTGAGGTGATATGATAGGATAATCTTAACTCATATGTTCTGTAATTCTGCTTTATCTGTTTAGTGTGCAACGTTTTTATTGCTTCTGCTTTTGATTTATCTTTCTGTGTGAGAATGCACTTGCGCTGTTCCTCTTTGCCTCTCTGTTCCCGTTCTGCTTGCAAAAGGGAAGATATCACTTCTGTTGGTTGTCCTGTATCCGTTGTACTTGAAGGGAAGCCTTTATAGCTACTATTTGTACTGTGCTTAATTGTCTTGAATGCACTTCTGCTGGCTATTTTGGTGTGAAAGGTCACATGTCCTTCTGCTGTATGTCCTGCACCTGTTCTCTGTGTATGTGTGCACCCAACTTGCTAAGTCTGTGCTGCATCTCTTCTGTGTCTCTCACTTTCCCTCATATTTCCTGTTCTAATTCTGTTTGATGGGGCGCTTGCTCTGGGTTACCTGAGCTGTTTGTGTTTTGCTTGTTATGTTTTAGTATACATATACTACAAGCCTGTGCTCCTATTACACATGTAACTGGCCTGCACAGTGGTGCCAGTACTGCCGACTGGTGTAAAGGTGACGTTGCAAGTACAAAGCAGTTTAATCCTTGAATCGCTTATACTGTAGCTCCAGGGTTTGAAATTTTGTTTACAACCAGAGAATGATTGGTTTGGCTTCTGTTGGATGTATACAGCGACCTATTTTTTTAGTATTGCTGTTTTAGGTCTAGTGTTAGACAAAGCCTTTTGACTTTACTTACTATATGTGTACTATATAGTTATAGGGGGTGGGTCGAGTCCACTTAATCAATTAGTCGGTTATTGTGTCAGCCACATTTTTCTTCTTTCCACTAAAGCATGGACTGGTCCTTCACCCCACTTGAACCATTGGCTAACTTAATTGCGAGAGACCAAAATCTGCCCTTTCACAGGGAGCACATCCACACACAAAGTAGTTCCCTTCAGTGCCAGGTACTACTATGAGGCCAAAAATATTTTTGCTATTAGCCAATGTTTTTAGGTCTCGCCTGTCGATGCGCATGCGCATCGAGCAAGCGAGAGTATTGCGACTTATCCACACTGCAAGGAATCGTGGCGATTCCTTGCAGTGCCCGTGACTTTTAAGGTCAATGCGCATGCGCATTGAGCTTATGCGCATGCGCATTGACTTTAAAAGCGCGTGCACGTCCGTCTTTGTCTACCCGCTCCGCCCCCTCCCCTTCCCGCCGTGTCGCATTTCTCCTCCCCCTCCCCTCTCTTCCCTCCGTCTTGTTGAAGTAGTAACCGAGTTGAAAACAAGGCAGACAGGCAACCGGATTTTTAAGAACCCTTACCAGAAAAGAGGTAAGTTGTATGTGTAAAACTTTCATACATAATTTCGCTGAACCTTTAGTACACACGATTAACGCAGTACACCAGAAGCACACATTCTTTTCATTTGGTAGCGCCATATTGCAGTCCTTCAGTGCATCTGTATACTGGTTGCTATGCTTCATTGCCATATGGATAAAGTTTTAGACATGTGTGTACATACACATGTTTGAGCTACTGCCCCGCAACATATTTGTTTTATTTGTTGCCCTGCTTGTAGTGAATTATCATGTTAGAAATGAAAACTCGCAGCAGTTAACATATTCCATTGCTGCCTAATCATTTTGCAGTTATCTTTTAATTGGATTATGGTGTTTATTTGAACGCATAAAATGGAACAGCCTCACCCTCACTCACCCTCAACCCCTCACCCTCACTCACCCTCAACCTCATGCTAAAGATTTACAAAAAAACCCATTAACAATTTAAAAAGCACTAACTCTAATGCTGCGAGACCTATTGCATTTCTAATGCTTGTTTTTCTTTCAGATTGACTGCAGCCACCCCAACTGTAATTTTGTAAAAGCAATGACCATGTTAGCATTGCCAAAGCAGAAAGGCAATCAGCCTTTGCTGGTCTTGGCCAATGCATGTTAAATTGTAGTATCTGAATCCTCACTGTGTAGTAGAGAATGTGTTAGTGGTGCAACTATGCTTTTGACTAAAATAAGGCACTTGTTCAAAACCTCAGATGAATACAGTTTACAATTCTGTTTTTTTATCACATACTTATTCACGTTTTCTTCTTCTAAGTATGTATCCCTGCATGCATTATTAGCCTATTCCATGTTGAACGCATTCACTGTAACATTTATTTTAATATATGGGGCATTGTGCAGATAAGCGTATTTCTTGTTTTCAAGCTAGATCACGATCACCTGCTCCGGAGTGAAATATATAAGTTACATCAGTTTGTGCCCTTGAAAAGCCGAATCCTCATAGTGTTTATCGGAGTTTATAACTCCATACATCTATACTGTGGTTGGCTAACGGTCGGCAGGTCTGTCTATGTTTACAGCAGTTGTACTTTTTGAGCGGTTTACATGTCTGCATCTGCTTAGATTCTTCTGAACTGCATTGGGTTGCACCAATATGTGTGCCCAAAGTCATACCAGTTCTGCGATAGATTGTTTCCTCTGGAGTCACTTGGTCTCAGTGGTAAACACTAAAGGTATAAACCTTCAACCACTGTTTACTCTGTCTGAGGTGCTTTATGCTCATTGGTGCCCTCGGGGGGAGGGGGGAGGGTGGGGCTCATAATCTTCATTCGTTTACACCCATTAACATTCCCTGAAGGGTCTTCATGTCTGCTTTGGTTGACACCCATTAACATGCCTGACGCCTCAGTCTGTACATTGTGATATGTATATTCATATAGCTCCAAGGATCCAGTGGAGCGATCTAAACACTTTTGGAATCCAGCTCTATCCGTTGTTGGTGTATGTCAAGAAACAACGGTTCTTGTGGGAACAATAATGAACTATAATAGTAAATATGATGCGCAATAATATTGGGTCATGTAGATTTCAGACAGAGAAGAGGCCGAATACAGTGTGATTGAGTATTAACAGTTTATGTCAGATATTCAAACAAATTTCCACATATATACAACAGTAAGTGCTTAGTGTGCCCAGTGTGCATTGGAACCAAAAGAAAACAAACATTTGTGACATTTACAACTTGGTTTGAATCACTCGAAAATCGACCATTTCTGACTATAACAATGTTTTCAGACACTGTATACAGTAAACAGTGCTGATACAATGATTCGTTTCTCTTTTATGTCGACGGCATTTCGACCCTTTCAGGGGTACAGGGTCTCTTCAGGACCTAATAATATAGGGACATCTGGATATTGAAAGGAGAGTGGCGTAAGCTAAAATGAAAGGAAATGTTTGTAGTGAAAAATTATATGGGCCAAGGAGTACCTGAAAGAATAACAATCAATATGAGCAGCCACATGTGGAAAGTGAAAAACACTGGTCAAGTGAGAAAATAAAGAGAGTACTCGCACTGGACCCTATCTGTTGTTGGGTCCTTTCTTTCTCTGAAAAATCTATTCCAGGTTGTTGGGCGAGGGGATGGGAGGTGAGCCTCTGCTCAATCTACAGAGTGGTCATGTGTCTGATACATTTTGAAGTGTCCCAATCTATGTCTTGTTGGCCATGCAGTCTTGTGGATTTATTTGTTAAAGAGTTTGTGGAGTCTTAAGTCCATAGTGCTTGAACTGGAGTCCAGTGCAGAATTGAGATTAATATTCTGCAATTGCCTCCTCCTCAAAAAGACAATTGTTGTGCAGCATGAATGTTGTTAGATGGTTAGAGTGCTCCATGTTTCTTCTGCATAGCAAATCTTTGGATTTAAGAATTTGAAGCCTAAAACGAAATCTAATTGTTGAACCTGTCTGTGTAGTTTTCAGCTACCAGTAGACATTTCCTTTTTTTTAAACTAACCAATATTGCACCATCATCCTCCTTTTTAATGTCCAGTTTTTAGAGCTTGCTTTGTAAGTTATGAAAGAGGGAACAGCTGGCGGTTCACTTACTACATAATTAGGGTAACAACGTTGGGCATTGCGCTGTACAATACCTGGCAGTAATTTTAGGTCACTTTATCTTCTTTCGCACTACACTTATTAAAACACTCTGAATTAGAAAGAACAGTGGATACTGTGTGGTCTGAGTTCGACAGGCTTCTCATCAACATAACGTGGGAGCGGCAGAACATGTCTTAATTGTGACACATATTTGGATGAGTTCTAATTCATCAATTATTTCACAGATGGAATACAGCATGGATGTGGCATCTAGTGGTAAATGCAGAACACTTTTTGAGAAGGATAGCTTCATAGTCCGAATGATTCCCACTGCAGCACATTGCAATATACAAAACAGTTTGGACGATACTAGCACAAAGGTATGCATAGAACAGAAATTATTTACAATTGATCTCATCGTTAAGCACTTGTGTCCTCAGATGACCTGGCCAATGACATTGAGGATGTGGATTTTGAGGATGCAGCTGATGGAGCAGAGCTTGCTGATGATGAAGCGTGGGAGACCGAGGATGAAGGTGTGGAGGAAGGCATGGATGCACAGGACGATAGCGAGGTTACTTTTTCAAAACACACAGGTAAGAGCGGAGGTTAAACCAGATCTTGCAGTGCAGCACTGTTGATAGTATCACATCTTCGAGAAATTACATTTTGTTTGTGCCAGGTTGACAAACCTCACAACTTGACCAACTTGCAGAATTGTCCACTTTGCACAGCAGACGATTAATTATATACCTGGTTTTCCCTAAAAAGCTAATTTAGACTGTGTGTGTTGATGTACTCTTCCTTTGTAAAATGCCCACTCTTTGCTTCTATGATAGTGTTTGGGGTGGTGTAGCTGGCCTCTGAGCTGTCGCTCCTAAGTGTCTAGATTCACGAGCTGTAGTTTCTTCATTTCAGCTTCTGAGTTCTGGCCCGTATACTTCTAGTTGTTCTGCCAGTGTCCAGGAGCATGTGAGATGTATCCAGTACTCTGCCCACCACTGCATATGCCTCAATCATGTAGTGTACTGTGGCAGCAGTAGCACATCTTGATATCCTTATAAACAGCTGAGTAGGAGGGAGTTAAACCTTTGTCATACTCCAGAAAGAGGGGTTGTGACGCTAGGAGTACTGAAGAGCGTCAGTCAGGTGTCTGACAGGGTTGGACGGGGCTGGCTGATCACAGGAGTAAGCCTGAGCTGGTGAGTTGAACTGATGATCATGTCTTATTACAAAGCTTGTTGGGTTTATACGTGCTTGGATTTTTTAAATGCACCAATCCCTTATTTGATTGATGTTATTGAGTAATTACTGGAGCCTGTGCAGCCCACACAGGCACAAACAGTAGCCCAGATGTTGTGCCCGATGCTGGCCTTACCCATTTATAAGTGAAACTTCTACAGAGAAAAACAGTTTCCCCCACCTTCTGTTGGTCTGTGGAGCCAGCTACTCAGCCTTCATTGTAATCACCCACAGCTCTATATGTGTTCCAAACCCCACTTTTGTGAACCTCTGTGTCAACCGTCTTTAGGGGGCCAGGTCCGATTAATGAAATCAAAATGAACCAAGGAAACTGCTACTTCCAAGGTATCGATAGTGAAGAACTATCACCTTACTATTAATCTCAAACCAGGTTAATTAAGTTCATTGGTTTAGAAGAGGTTTTGCTATTGTTTTCCTGTTCATGGAGCGGTCAGGATGTTATTGGTTGGCCAGTCGGAGAGATACGTTGGAATTAGTGCTCTGATTGGAAGAAACTGAGGTTGGTATAACCCCCAATATTCTGGAGCTTTATCAGGCTTTAACAGAGTGATAATTAGTGCTTCTTTGCCGATGGGTGGTAAGATGCGACTATTCTACGCTTCCTCAGACAATGTGTGGTTGTACGGTTCAAGGATGGTGGACAACTCTATTGGGCCAATAAGACCTGGGCTTTGCCATTTGGGAGAATATAGCTTCTTTGATTTCGACAATTTTGATGGGCTGAGATCAATATTCCCGTTGGCCAGCTGATAACCACGTTAGGGTAATGTTAGCTAGCTATTCTACTATCGTACCCACAGAGGTAGTGCTGCAGGTGTTGTAGAGGTTTATGAAGAAGTGGTAGCGTTCGCCAGGATAGAGGCCATATTGTAGTGAGCTATACCATCTGTGGATAATATCTTAACAATTTGCGTTAGCCAGGTGTTGTCCCTGTCTCCCTCCTTCCCCGTATGCCTAGGCAACATATCACTTGGTCATATTATGCATTTCTTAGTTTGCTGTTTTGTTAAACTTAGTGACCTCTTCACGAAAGCGACTACAATGTAGTGGTCCGCCCTGGACTCAAAACTGTGCTCTAGTGTATGCAATAATTGCTATTTATGAAAGGTGGTGGTGGTCTCACTGGTAGCACATCACTCTTTATGTGCATTATACATTGATATTACAGTATTGGTGCCCCTGAAGGTTAAGAACTTACACCCCACTACATAAGTTGTCCGCCCACTGTAGTTCAAAAGAACCCAGTGTAAATATGGGAAAGGGAAACTGCTCCTCCCTGCTATCTAAGCAACAGCAACAAACAGAGGACTACTGTCTCTATCTCACAGATTTGGCGGCCATTTTCGTCTAGTCTCTCTCTTGGGCGGCCATCCTGGACTAATCATTTTCATCATTATCGGAACATACACTAAGAACTTATCATTTTAATCTAATCTTAAATACCGAGTACTTTGCTCAGTTATGTATTTACACCTTATTGTAAAAAAAATGTCTGCCTATTATTGCAGTATTATACTTCTACTTGTATTTTGACCTTCTGTACTGCACAGATTGCTACCTCACATATGAAAGATTGTTTGCCTATTTTTGCAGTATTATACTTCTGCCTGTATTTTGAACACTTACAATGCACAGATTGCTACCTCATATACCTTGGTTGCTAACTAATGTCAGTTTTGATTCTTGATTAATGTACATTACTGTCTACATCTGTACATCTGTATCTGTACTTGATCAGTAGTACACCTACACTTGTATTCTGCACATTTCCGCAACCTGCACCCATTCCCACTTTTCTCTCCTGTTATGCACTGATTGCTACCTCGTATATTGCATACTTCTTTTGTATTCTTCACTATTATGCACAGTTCTGCAACCTGCACCCATTCCCACTCTTCTCTCCTGTAATGCACCGATTGCTACCTCATATATTCCTGGTTGCTCACTAGTGTCACTTCTACCTGTATTTTGTACATTTGTAATGCACCGATTGCTACCTCATATATTTTGATTGCTCACTAGTGTCACTCCTACCTGTATTGTGAACATTTGTAATGCACAGATTGCTACCTCATATATTTTGATTGCTCACTAGTGTCACTCCTACCTGTATTGTGAACATTTGTAATGCACAGATTGCTACCTCATATATTTTGGGTGCTAACTAATGTCACTTTTGATTTTTGATTCATTTTTGTTTTTTGATTCATGTAAATTGTTGTTTGCATTTGTATCCTGTCCTTATACTCTATCAGTATTATACTTGCACTTGTACTCTGCACTATTCTGCACATTTTGGCAACCTGCACCCATTCCTACTTTTTTCTCCTGTTATGCACCGACTGCTACCGCATACAGCATATACTTCTACTGTATTCTGCACTACCCTGCACAGTTCTACAACCCGCATCCATTCTCACTCTTCTCTCTAATGCACCGACTGCTACCTCATACATCTCTGGTTGCTCACTAGTGTCACTTCTGCCCCCTAGGTTCACTTTTGACCCATGCAACCTGATATTTGCATCTGTAACCTGTCCCAGTATTATACTTCTACCTGAAGTATTATACTTCACTTTTGTATTTTGCAATTTACTGTAGGTATTTGCTATACTGCACACTCTTACTTCTGGGTTATGTTGGCTGATCACTAGTACCACGTTGTATTGTGTAACTTATTGTATGTATTTGTTTCTCTGCACATGTGTACCAGTATAGTACATTCCCCCATACCCTCCTAAACCACCATCGCAACATGGATCCTATCGGCAATCACACATATAAAATCAACTACCCACCGTCACTCACCAAAAAAGCTGCTAAACGCTTTAAACACAACTTCCTTAGGTCACACCCTGAAACCCCCTTTGCTGACACCTACTTCTCACCGGTCAATGGATCCCTGAACACTGATATCATCTTCCACACCACACGCAGAGCGCAATGGAGAAAAGCGTTTATCACTTTACTCACCGTCTCCTCCACCAGGAAATCCGCTCACAGCCTAACTCTCTCCGTCCCAATTCTTTCCAGGCAGAGCCACCATCACTATTTACAATAACGGGATTGTCCTATCTCAATCCACAGACAGGAACCTGGAACTACTAGACAACTTGTTCCCCGCTTTCGAAGAGCACCTCTCCAATTCGCGGACCAGCACTCCTATCTCCTCCAGTCCCACCATCCATGACCTCACAGCTCCTACCACCCATAACCCTCCTAACCTATCTCGGAGCCAATTACTTACTACACACTCCTCAATCAGGGACACACCTACCACCCCTGGCCTCACATTTCACACCCACAACCCCTCTATCCCAGTTCAGTACCAGGCAGTCGTAACACACGCCTCAAACACAGTCACAGATCGCTCCCCCTCATACACCACTCACACCCCCACCCCTTCTACTAACCATCGGACCTCCACACATACCATCAACACTCCTCTCACACCTACAGCGGGCTTTAACACTCCGCTCACCCCTGACAGCACAGCTCCCACCCACAACACACCTAACCTAGTCCAGCACCAGAACAACACGCATTTCGTCAATTCCCCCCATTTATCCCCCCCCATTCTCAGTCCCCATTACCCCCTAACCAACTACGCAGAACACACCTCCTCTCTTAATTTAACTCCCCCACCCCACAACAGGACCATCTCCAGTCCCACTTCCCCTCCTACTCTCAGCCCCCACTACCCTTCCAGCACCCCCACCACTACTATCAGTCTCCCAGCCGCACCTTGACCACCCCGCCTACCATCAATGCCCTCACTCATACCACCAACCTCCCCCCTACCACATCCACACCCCTCCCGCCCATAACCTCTCTCCTCCCTAACACCATCCCGGACACTAACACAACGCAGACCTGCTCGAACACCAGCCCACTCTCCCACCTGCTCGCGAATTACCTGGTCAGTCATTCACCTCTGACTACCACCCCCACCACCACCTAACCCACGATGGACAACATCATGGCCACCCTCATGCAGATCAAAGAAGACATACACATCATCAAAGAACGACTCTCCACACACCACATACACCCCTCACCCACCTCCACCTCCCCTCCCAACTTGTCCCCTACCCCTCCGGCTGACCCCCTCACTCAACACGCCCCACACCGGGCGTCAACCCCTGCTCATAGGCGCAGCAACTGCCCTCGTCCCCCTCGTCGCCCCTGCAACCCTTCACACAACCACACCCCCCGCCCAACTTGTCCCCCACCCTTCCGATTAACCCGCCCACTCAACTCTCCCCCAACCTGACCTCAATCCCAGCTCGCAATCGCAACAACCGCCCTCGTCGCACCCACAACCCCACTTCTGACCTCGACACACTCACCCTTCTCCGCTCCTATGACCCAGCCCCCCAAAATCACACAACAACCCCACACCTCACCATTCCCACGATACATTCAAATCCCCTTAGACCCCCCCACAGTAAACAGTAGATTCTCCATCCCCAATAACCTTAGAAAAGTCCCTCTCTCACTAGAACCATCTACCTCCCTCAACACACCCCGTCTCAAATGCACTCTCCTCAACTGCAGATCGGCCTCGAAACATTCCGCCGCCATTGCTAATCTCCTCTTATCGCTGGACCTTGACCTAATCATCCTGACTGAAACCTGGCTAACTGAATCTTCGACACCTATAATGGACATTCTGGTTCCTCCCAACTACCACATTATCAGGCTCGACAGATCAGGCAAAATAGGTGGTGGAATCGCATGCATCTACATGAACAACCTCTCTGTTCTGAAAGTCAATTCCACCTCCCTACCATCCCCAACATCCTGGGAATACATCTGCCTCGACGTTATTAGTGAGGGCAAATCGATATGCTCTCTTAACAGCATTTACCACCCACCCAGGGACAACCTCACCTTTTCCCAACAAATCATGGATATGATCTCAACCAATTCCGGACGGCAGCTCACCCAAATATTCCTTGGCGACTTCAACCTCCACTGGAATGATCGCAATGACGCGGTGGTAAATAGTCTTAAAAATTTCCTCGATGCCCTTAACCTCACCCAAATATGCGATAGCCCGACCCACGAGAAAGGTTCTATCCTCGACCGGATCATCTCCAAAGAGGACTCTATCCAACTCGAGTCCATCCAACCCTTTGACTGGTCAGATCATCATATTGTCACATTCTTCATCAATGCAAAAGTTAAAGTTAACCCGGCACAATTCTCCAAACCCAAAGTCTGGAAAAGGGACATGAAAAAACTCAACCCAGGCTCTTTGCCCCCTAACAGTTGCAATCTCCTACTCCCACCGTCTGGCGCTAAGGACGTTCAAACCTTGACTGACCACTATCTCAACGCTATGACCTCAATAATTAATGAGGCTGCACCTATGCAGCTAAAAAGAGTCTCTACTAAAATCTCCAATCCATGGTACGACGGGAGTCTCAATGAGGATAGACGAGACATGCGAATGGCAGAGCGTACCTGGAGATCAGCTCCCTCTGCAATGCACCTAAAAGATCTGAAGAAAAAGAGAAACGCCTACTTCAGGAAAATAAAACGCTCAAAAGCAGACTTCTTCAGCCTCCAGCTCGACCAAGCAAAAAACCGCCCGAGAAAACTGTTTGAGCTAATCGGAGCACAATCCAAGGATCAACCCCAACCACTCAACACTGTGCGGGAGGCACCCTCCTGCGAAGACTTCGCTACTTTCTTTATCCAAAAAACTGACAACATAAAGAACGATCTCCTCATTGACGCAAGCCTCTACTCCAAACCCCAGTGCCTAGCACCCATTGAACCAAAAAACAATGCTACATGGTCAACCTTTGGCACATACTCGGAAGAAGAAATTGGCAAACTGCTCAGCACCCTGAAACCATCCAATCACCTCACGGACCCCCTTCCTGCTACCGCAGTGAAAGACTTTACCCCTTAGCTTCTCCCTCTCTGGACTAAAATTATCAACAGCTCTCTCCAACAAGGAAGCATACCTGACTCCCTCAAAGTTGGTCAGGTCACACCTCTACTAAAGAAACCTACAGCTGACCCCTCTGATCTCAACAATTACCGTCCCATTACCAATATTCCCACTCTCGCCAAACTGCTGGAAAAATGCGCACAACTACAATTGACTAAACACATTGAACAATTTGATCTCCTTAACCCTCACCAGTCAGGCTTCCGAGCAGGACACAGTACAGAAACTGCTATGACTCACATAATTGACGACGCACTCCAAATGCTAGACCAAAACAACACCTGCCTCCTCATCCTCCTTGATCTCTCTTCAGCATTCGACACCGTTAAACATGAGAATCTACTAGAACTACTAAACACAAGAATGGGTTTATCTGGAACTGTTCTCAAGTGGTTCACTTCCTTTCTTCACAACAGGTCGCAGAAATTCAAGTGCAACAACCTGATGTCCTCGCCAATACCCGTAACGCTAGGCGTCCCCCAAGGATCCTCTCTTTCCCCAGCTCTGTTCAACCTAGTCATGGAACCTCTCACCACTTTGCTACAAGCATCCAATGTACACTTTCACATGTACGCCGATGACACCCAACTTTATCTCAAATTACAGTCCCCCCAAAGACATCTTGCTCCTGAACTCAACGATCAGATGCACCCAATCCTGGCTTGCCGATTAATCATCTCAAACTCAATGCCCTGAAAACAGAGTTCCTTCTGATCTCACCTCCAGCGAAGATCTCCACCACTCAAATTTGGCTTAAACACCTAACCGCACTCAATGTCCAACCCACCATCGTGGACTCAGCAAAATCTTTAGGCATAACACTCGACACCAATCTCAACATGCAGCAACATATCAGCAAGGCAACCAAGGGAGCGAACTTCCAGATCAATACTCTGAGGAAACTTAAACCCTTCCTCCCAGCCAAAGACTTCCAAACCACAGTACAAGCACTTGTCATACCTCGAATTGAATATGGCAGCATCGCCCTCTGTGGACTCCCCCGAACTACAACCGCACCCCTAAGAGCTTCTCTAAACGCTGCAGCGGGACTCATCACTGGGTCAAAAAAGCACTCCCATATCACCCCTGACTTGAAATCCCTGAACTGGCTGCCTTTTGAGGCCAGAATACATCTGAAAATCGCCTGCATGACACACAAGGCAGTACACCTAAACTCACCCGGCTACCTCGCTCAGAAACTGTCAATCTCTGGCGGAGCCAGAAACACTAGAGGCACAAACAATCTTCTGCTGAAACCTCGAAGATTCCGAAAGGAAAACACATATAAGCGCTCCTTCTCAGGAATGGCGCCTAGGATCTGGAACTCACTCCTTCCCGAAACCAGGCTTATCTCCTCCACTACACTCTTTAAAAATGAAGTAAAAGCTATCCTCCTGGCTAAATACACTTGAACTACTATCTCGAACACTGTTAATACTCTGCACCGATCTGTACTACATGTCTGACCCCTTTGCTTATTTGTATTTGTATTAGTTGTCCTATTACTCACATGATTGGCTTTGCAGCCACCTATTTGTACTGTTTGACCTATTGATTTATTTGTCTGATTATGCTCCTTCATGTACTATTCTTTGTAAAGCGCTCTGATATCTGCGAAGATCTTGTCCGCGCTATATAAAACTTTCAAATAAATAAATCAATATCAAGCATAAGAGTAAACCTCGGCACTCCAATCAGTTAGTATTGATTCATGAATAATTCTTCAATCACTATATAAATCAGTTTAAACAAACCAACAACAATATTCCACTTGCTGTTCAATTTAATATGTATATGAAACATACAAATTAGACCATATATTTAGAAGCAGAAAATGTCCTTTATATTTCAAAGAAGGAGAGCATGAAGCAGTAATCCTCCTGTAGAGCTTTGAACCGGCAGCCGACACGTGTTTCGTTACAGAGTAACTTTTTTAAGGCTTGAATAAATATAGGGTATTGCTCAGAAATGTTCGGTTGGGGTTCAGACCCTTCCAGTAAAAACGATCAGTCCCTATTCACATATTTCAAATTCTTTAAACGGAACAAAAGTAGTGCCACACAGATTCAGAACTAACTATGTATAGGTAGACGAAAGCGAAGGGCTATGATATGCCCGTGTCCGTGAGCCTTCCCGCCGTATATTGTGGCCATCCCAGGAGGATTGTCAGCAAAACTGAAGTTGCCACACCTGTGAGAACAGTGGTAGTTGTAGAAGTACATAAGTACTGTGGGCCGAAAAAGGAAATGAAAAAAGCAAATTAACAACAAAGAACCTGCAGCAGCTTAAAATCCACTTTGGAAATGGCACTAGTACTACAAACCCCACAATGCAGCACAGAGTTGAATAACAGTGAAAAGCCCCAGGTAACATCATGTGCTTGGAAAAGGGAGTGCCCTGCAATGATTAAGCTTCTACATACGTTTGTGCCCGTGAACAAGAAGAGAAGTCTTCGAAACGCGTTGGGCCTCATTCATGAAATAAAAAGGGAAAGGAAATGCCGGTTGCTGTTAATTTCTGCTCTGGAGTGCACCTTCGAATGCAGGAAGCTTTGTGAAACAATAACATTAACGGCGATTCCAGTCGTGAAGGCAGCACCACTCGTAAGTAAAGAGGCCACACAGACACAGAACTATTCACAGTCTGTGAAGAGGAGAGCAGCCTGGCTTATCAATTAACTGGCATTTTACTGACCTGTAGCCCACTGTGGGCCGAAAAAGGAAATGAAAAAAGCAAATTAACAACAAAGAACCTGCAGCAGCTTAAAATCCACTTTGGAAATGGCACTAGTACTACAAACCCCACAATGCAGCACAGAGTTGAATAACAGTGAAAAGCCCCAGGTAACATCATGTGCTTGGAAAAGGGAGTGCCCTGCAATGATTAAGCTTCTACAGACGTTTGTGCCCGTGAACAAGAAGAGAAGTCTTCGAAACGCGTTAGGCCTCATTCATGAAAAAAAAAGGGAAAGGAAATGCCGGTTGCTGTTAATTTCTGCTCTGGAGTGCACCGTCGAATGCAGGAAGCTTTGTGAAACCAGTACATAAATATATAAATATTGGCATTACATTTTTTTAATTTGGTTAATTGTTGCAGGAAACGTTGACTCAAATAGTCTATTGGCTACAGTGCTGATGAAATGTGGTACTTTTATCAAAGTTGCTGCCAGATGTCCAAATGAAACCTGATAAATTTGAAGAATTCGCTGAAGAATTAGAGGTTGACATCAGCAAGATGAGAATGTGAAACAAAATTATAACAAGCATTTACAATGCAACGGTCTCGCCTTTGCAAAAGTTAGAGCTATTGGCATTGTAAATGAACTTTTTTTTTATTTGTGTTGGTTTTGAAAACAGATAAATAAATGGCATTGTCATTTACAATGCCAATAGCTTAATCTCTCGCAAATGCGAGACCTATTGCATTTGCACCCCCTCACACAGAGCCACACACACAGAGCCACACACACACACAGAGCCACACACACAGACAGACACACATACACACACAGAGCCACACACATACACACACAGAGAGCCACACACATACACACAGAGCCACACACACACAGAGCCACACACACACAGAGCCACACACACAGAGCCACACACACAGAGCCACACACACACACAGAGCCACACACACACACAGAGCCACACACACACAGAGCCACACACACACACAGAGCCAAACACACACACAGAGCCACACACACACACAGAGCCACACACACACACAGAGCCACACACACAGCCACACACACACACACAGAGCCACACACACACACAGAGCCACACACACACACACACACACACCCACACACACAGAGCCACACACACACAGAGCCACACACACACAGAGCCACACACACACAGAGCCACACACACACAGCCACACACACACACACACAGAGCCACACACACACACAGAGCCACACACACACAGAGCGACACACACACAGAGCCACACACACAGAGCCACACACACAGCCACACACACAGAGCCACACACACACACGGAGCCACACACACACACGGAGCCACACACACAGAGCCACACACACACACACACACACACAGCCACACACACACGGAGCCCCACACACACGCAGAGCCACACACACGCAGAGCCACACACACACAGAGCCACACACACACAGAGCCACACACACACAGAGCCACACACACACAGCCACACACACACACACACAGAGCCACACACACACACAGAGCCACACACACACAGCTTCACAAACACACACGGAGCCACACACGCAGAGGTGAGGGTGACCGGGTGTGTGAGGGTGACGGGGTGTGTGAGGGTGACGGGGTGTGTGAGGGTGACGGGGTGTGTGAGGGTGACGGGGTGTGTGAGGGTGACTGGGTGTGTGAGGGTGACTGGGTGTGTGAGGGTGACTGGGTGTGTGAGGGTGACGGGGTGTGTGAGGGTGACTGGGTGTGTGAGGGTGACTGGGTGTGTGAGGGTGACTGGGTGTGTGAGGGTGACTGGGTGTGTGAGGGTGACTGGGTGTGTGATGGGGTGGGGAAGGTGAGGGAGGGTGAGAGTGCGTGAGGGTGAGAGTGCGTGAGGGTGAGAGGGTGTGTGAGAGTGAGAGGGTGTGTGAGGGTAAGAGGGTGGGGGAGGGTGAGGGGGGTTAGGGTAAGCAGGTGTGAGTGTGTGAGGGTGTGAGGGTGAGGGGTGTGTGAGGGTGAGGGGGTGTGTGAGGGTGAGGGGGTGGGTGAGGGGGTGTGTGAGGGTGAGGGGGTGTGTGAGGGTGAGGGGGGTGTGTGAGGGTGAGGTGTTGTCTGAGGGTGTGGTGTTGGGTGATAGGGAGGGTGAGAGGGTGGGTGAGGGTGAGAGGATGTGTGCGGGGGAGGGTGTGTGCGGGGCAGGGTGTGTGCGGGGCAGGGTGTGTGCGGGGGTGTGAGGGTGAGTAGGGGGTTGTGGGGGGGGGGTGAGGGTGAGTGGGGGGGTGTGAGGGTGAGTGGGGGTGTGTGAGGGTGAGGGGGTGTGAAGGTGAGGGGGTGTGAAGGTGAGGGGGTGTGAGGGTGAGGGGGTGTGAGGGTGAGGGGGTGTGGTACGGAGCTGCTCCTCATTGGTCCACTTTTTTCCTATGAGTTCTCCCTCGAAAGAAAATATTGTCGAAGTTTAGAAAACTAGGAACAGCATGATAAGAATGACGATACACTATTTTATAAACGAGCCGCAAGCAAATATCATAAGTTTAATGGCTGCGTTGAGCAATTTATAATCTAACAGCCTCGACAAATCTACTTCCCCACTCATTATGGTGAGTCGGATTTTAATAAAACAGATCTTGTGTTTATTCACAAGATGAAGGATCTTTAATGATGCCTTTAAATATTGTTTCGATCTGGTCACGTTTATTCTGTGTTCAGAGACGGAGCTCAAAACTCAGGTTACATCTACGATTGCTTTTGCTTCTCAGGAATACAGAGTTCGAGGATTTTGTACAGCGAACTGTAAACTCTATAGCTAATGAGTGAACTGAACAAACGTTTCAGTACTTATATACGCCTTTGTTTTGTAATTCTGTGTGATGAAAAAAATATTTTGGTATAATGAAAACCAATCCAAACACCTTACTGCTTAAATATGTTTCATGAATCCCAAATTATACAGATTGTTTATACACTATTTAGTTTTATAAGTAAGCCTGCCTGTTAATGGGAATGTTTTTGGCCATATCAGTGGAAAGTGTTGTCTGTAAATGACAGTGCACTACTACCACGTGCTTTAGTAATATATTTGTTAAAAATTAGTTTTTATGGATGAACTGAGAAACATGCCTGACCCCACCTTGATGACCATTCTATTAGTGATCTAAGAGGCTAGTCAGGGGTCATTTGAACCCTGTATGTGGGCTAGATTCCTAATATGCATAGAGTAAACATTTAGGGCCAGATGTAGGTAAATCACATTTACTGATTTTGAAATACCGAATATTACCGAATTTTACCGATTCGGTATTTCAAAATCGGTAAATGGGATGTACGTACCAACATCTGGATTTTTTACCGATTCCTTCAAATTCGGTATACCGAATCGGTATTTGCTATTGAATCCTATGGGCCTTGAAGCCCATAGGATTCAATTCAAATACCGATTCGTTACTTACCGAATCGGTAAATACCGAATTTGTCAAGGGTGCAGGGGGTGTCACTTTGACACCCTCTAGCACCCCCAAAACGGCCATGTGTGCAATGTGGCACACAGACATGCCCTAAGGGCACGTCTGTCTGTCACATGGCACATGAGTACATGCACAGATGTGCATGTACACAGGAATCGGTATTTTACCATGGATTTGTATTCCATGGTAAAATACCGATTCTGAAAGCCATGTGCCAATGGAAAATTGGCTACCCACATTTCAATCTTGCATTTTCGGTAATTTTACTGAATCGGTAAATATTACCGAATCGGTAAATTTACCGGTTCGGTAACTTTACCGATTGGCTATATGTAGCTAATCGGTAAAATTACCGAAAATGCCAGATTTAAGGGCCCCTACATGTCAATGGCCATTTACCGGTCGGTAACGGCCGAATTCGGTCGTTACCGGTCGGTAAATGGCTATTTTCGGCCACCTACATCTGGCCCGTAGTCTATTAAATGGAACCAAACAGGATTTTTTTTCCACAACAGGAATGCTGAGCTCTCATATTGGAAGGTGCTTTCATATGTAACATGAAAAAAAAGGTGTCTCTGCAAAATAATTTGCCTAGGATGGCATAATGAGACCAGTTTACGGGTCAAGTACATTACAGTTAGATAAAGTAGATTATTCAAGTCACTAGACCTGCAGTTCTAGTAACAGTTTTATGATTTTTACCGGCCTCTCAAAAATATTAGTGAGGCTAATAATGGTCCAAGGGAGATCTCTAAAATTGAATCTCCCTTTACGGGTCACAATGTATTCGGCCCGCCTTTTAACGCTAACTTAAGCCTATGCTCTAGGTTGAGTGATTTTGTTGTTGTTGATAAAATCATTAGGATTCAGATGAATCTACTGCCATTAAATTCTGCTGCTACCACTGAACCTTCTCCTAACTCCTTGATACCAACAGAAGGTAAGCTCTTGAGGATGAGCTGAAAAACTACTTTTCGAATTGCAAATCTGGCTTGCCCCTAGATCTGTCCCCCACGCATTCTCAGACAGATTGTGGATACCCTCTGCCTAGTTTATCTTGGTTTGTTTAGTTCCTCCTTGCAGTCAGGCATGGTTCCTAAAGATTGGTAGGGGTCAAGTGTAATTTCTCTCTTTGAAAAAACCAAATACAAACACTTCGGATCTCTTAAATTTTAGACCCGTCTCTCGCTCTCTTACCAGCTGCCTTAAAGTTTGAAAAAATCGTGAATACTCAACTCTGAGTTCTTGGGAGACATTCAGACTTCTACATCCCTCTCAATCTGGTTTTAGATCATGCCATTGCAAGGAAACTGCCCTATTGTGAATTACAGAATCTATTAAGATGACCATAGATCTTGTTCTTAGTGCCGCCTTATTTTCTCAGTGACTTTCATTTTTGTTTCTCATGATATTGTACGTAGTGCCGCCTTTATTTCATTAGACCTTTCAGCAACTTTCAGCACGGTTTCTCATGATAACGTACTCCAACGCCTAGTAGCAATCGGGGTGGGAGGATCGTCACTGATTTGGTTTAATTTCTTTCTGAACCACTTATTCTCTTTTCCTGGCCTTACTCTTCTTGCCTATTGCTTGTATCATTTCTATAAGTTCTTCGTTGGTATGGCTCCTTCTCTCTTTGCAGCTTCCTTTTATTTTTTTATGTGCTTGTTATGCTATTTTGTTCTGAGTGTTCTGTAGCCTCTTTGGACTTTGTGTCCAAATTCAATATACTGCTATTGCAATTCTGGGTGGTGGGACCTCATCTTGACTCGCAGAATACGTGACTCCTTTTATATTCATCTTATTTCCAGTGAATTATTTTATTCTCCCGTTTAGTAATCCCAATTTTGAGGGAATACTGCTTCATTCAATATATGGTTTACTAACAACTGTGTATCTGGAGCCTCTAGCTTTATTCCTTGATCTTGCTTAATGCCACTGTGTTGGAAGCTGGCTCTGTATATGGTATGCCATTAGTTGGTAATACCGTGCACAGAGTCCAGGGGTTCCCCAAAAGTGTACAGGGCTCAATGCAAAACCCCAAGATCTCTAATAGTGGTAGTGTGGGCGAGCAGCCTTAGGCCTAACACAGAGGACTGTAAGACATGTATTTGGCACACATGATCAATAAAGGACACACGACCCAACTAGGAGATCAAGACTAATTTTATACAATTCTACTTTGTTTGCACTTTATTTTAAGACCCAGGTCTTCGTAATTAGGTAAGTACGTTTTTAATTAAACATACATTTCACTTTAAAAAATCAACACTTTTTCAAACTGTCCTATATTATCCTATGGGGAAAACAATAGTGCGGTTAAACAGGTGAGTATCGAACTTACAAATTCAGTCTTCGGAGTCAAAAGTAAGCAAGGGCCGGGGATCAGGTAGGTGCCAAAACTGCACCACCAGCGTGTGGCACGGGGCGGCTGTGTACAGAGGTCAAAATCTGAGTTTGACCCAATGCCTTCCAATAGAGATGGGGGGGGGGGGGGTTGCCTGGAGCCTCATTGCTTGCAGGTAAGTAAATCAGTTGCAGGGAACAGGCTTTGGGGGTTAGCACAAGCACTGGGGCAGAAACCAGCACCAAACATACACCACCAGCGGCACAGGAGCGGCCGGGTGCAGGGTGCAAATTCGACGTCAGACGCCCAGTGATTTTCAACCAGGATTTTCTTGATGTAAATGAAGCTACAGGATGGGCACCGGAGGAAGACCAACAGCAGCAGAGGTAAGTAGGGTTCTAGGGGCACCATCGGTTCAGCTCACCAAGGTCCAGGAGCTTTGGGTGCAGGGGTGCCTTTTGATATCAGAATCTTCTTACTGGAGCCAGTTGGAGGCAGAGCTTCTGGATTCACACTGCAGGTGCTGTCCTGAATGGCAAGAAAGGTCAGCCAATGCTGGACAGGAGATCAGGATCGCTGGGAAGACTTCACTGCACAGGTTAGCCGATGTGGGCGTCTGGTGCAGACTGGACTGGGGGCGCGGATCTGCCTGGATCGTGAATATTTGCTGTTGATTTCTTCTGGACATGTCTTCTATCCACATGAGATTTGGAGTATTTGTTGAAGACCACAGTCCTCCCAGGGTTTTTTGTGGTTGTTGTTGCAAGAAAGGTCGCAGGGTCATTGAAGCAAGAGATAGGCCGGTAGGGCTGGGGCAAGGCAGTTTTCGTCTTCTGTCTTGTGCTGCAGGGCGTCTTCTTTCTTCTTAGGTCGCTGCAGATATTAATGATGATTGTATATATACTGCTACACTCCATGTATGCTTAAATAAGACAACTCCTGTTTATGGAGATGTAACCTGTAAGATTGCACACTTTCGGTTAGGTACTATGTTAGCTGCATTGATTTATTCAGTATAAGGATATAAGAGGGTTTCTCTGTTCCTTATTTCCAAAATGATTCAACTGAGTGAATTTCTCTGTCTGCAGTTATCTAGTAGCATGCTTAGAGTTAACATTTATAAAGAGAGAGTATATTTTAGTGTCAAACCTGTGATTTCTCGGGCATCGGATTCTGAAAGTCTGACTTGGCCGAGTGTCTATGCGGAGGGACCTGCATGGTGGGCATCCCTGGCATTTCATGGATGAGAGGGAGAGTGAACTTTATTTCCTACAAGCTTCAAATAACCACTTTGAATGAGAAATCTACCCAAGGGCATATTTCATTACTTTTACAAAGGGTGACCCTAGATTTTAAGGCAGAACACTTACTGTAGAACCAGAAGACTGGTTGCAATCGTGGCTTACACATTTGACAAATTCTGTGATTCTGACGTGATCAATTGAATTTTGTGTGCCTTAGTTGCTTCATTTGCCAGACGAGTATCCAAAAGTCTGCCCCGTTATTACCACTGGGTTGAAACTGCTTGCATATCATCCGCTCTCCTAGCTTCTCAAACTTGTGTTTGTCATGGGCGGACAGCTAAAACGCATAAATGCATCAAAATCCCTAGCAATTACTGTGGGTACTTTCCATTTCATCCCGCTCCCTTCATTGGTTTATTTGGACCCAACATATGTTGCATCACACGAAGAGTGCTGTACTGCCATTCACATACACTATCTGGTTTTGTGTATATCCACTCCCTGGTCTTGAATATTCAGTCACTGCTTTTAAGGTGTTGAAATATTTAGTATTGTTTGGTTTGTGTAGCTGTATTTACTGATTTGGGTACACTATTGCCTGTACTGTTCTGAACACATGCAACCACAGGTGTGTTTTGGATGCATAGCTGAGGTGAAGTCCCTGAGGTACAGTAAGTTTTCTAGAAGATGTCTGGCCATACCAGTGCTACTTCTGTATTTTGTTCTCTGTCTCAAGTGGAACAGAGGCACTATAACAGCGGAATTAATCCAGAGTAATTACCAGTGGTTCATGTTAAAGAATTTTTATCCTTTACTTAAATTCTGTCTTTTTTCCTGTAAAATGAGGTACAGACCAGTGTGGGATTGAGTGATCTTGTAACTTGCAGACTTCTGGGAATGTAATGCTTTGTCCTAGGCTGTTTTCTGTTATAGACCTGTCTTTTGCTCCTCTCTATTGACAGCTTCCGTGTTCTGTGTGAGTCTGGATCCCCAACAGAGCGCCCTGGCAGTCACAGGTGGTGAGGACGACAAGGCCTTCGTGTGGCGTGTGAGTGACGGGGAGCTGCTCTTCGAATGTTCAGGTAATTTCTTTTCCAGACATGCTGGGGGTGGCATTGATGGTGTTCATGAAAACTTTTGAGTTTTCATGATTTGTTGTGATATTCGCGAGTGAACAATCCGAACACTGCCAACTGAATTCCTCCTAGGTGCTTCCTCACAGAAAAAGAGATGTGGTTAGAAGAATCATTTTTCAGTTTCTTTTCAAATGCCGGTGTTTTTTCTTTGTGGTGGTTGTTGGCTGAAAGTCTGTTTCATAGTATTTTGGGTGCAAAGCAGTTTCTAACTTTCCACTTGAATTGTCGTCTCAGAACTTAGGGTAGTATTTAGTGAGCAGAACAGTTACACTGGGGTTTATTTTGCAACAAAGTGCTTAAGTGCTTTTCTTGTTTGTGAGGCAGAGGGTGTTGATGGTGAAGACAGTGTGGAATATGTAGGGTGGAGATGAACCGAGTGAAAGGAGTTTCCCTGATACTATTCTTGATACAGCTTTCGGGATTACTTATAAGACGGCCATATCATCGCTTTTTGCTAATAACTTTTGATATGTGAGGAGTAGAACACGGCGCACAAATTTAGTTTTGAATTCATATTTTTTGTTACATGAATACTGTCAAACATATAATATTCTTTTAAGACCGTTCTCTTGACTAATAAAATCCTTCATTTAAAATATTCGTAAACACAGTCTGTATCTTTATTCAGACCATAGAAGCCAGATGCATTTCAAAATGTTGTACCGTTTATACCTGGTGCTTTGTGTTTGGAGAATGTTGTGTGTCTCGAGATCCCTGAAGTGATGGGTGGGGGTAGCAGAGGCACCCAAACATATTTTAATGGACATTAGGTAGATGCCAATAAATTCTTTAGTATCAAATATAATGGCAGGGTACTTTACAAACAATAAATGATGCTTGCTAGTATCTTTTCGGATGTCTGATTAAAAATAGTTACCTCCTTTGTGCGAACTTGGTTTCGATCAGCACAATACCCCCACTAACCCAACTCTAATTTGTGTTACAGAGCAGTTGCTGAATGGCTATCCATAAACATTTTCAATATGTGTGGTCAATCTTAAATGTTAGTTTTTTCTTTTCAGTAATTAGAATCTGGACTGCCTCCACTAGTGGTGTGTCCGAGACGTGCATCACACTCAGTAGAAATTTGAATTTAGAACAAGCAAACGCAGGCTTGAATATGAGTCAAAACACCCTTATCGTTTTCCCATTGTTCTTGAGTTGTGTTCTATTTCCTGAACATGTAGTAGAACAAGTATCAATTTGTGGGATTATGCACACCACAGTAAATCAGGTCTGTTCCACTTAATATTGTCCATTGTCTAAATTACCAGCAGTTCACCCCAAAAAACATAATTCTGACCTTTGTTCAAGTTGCTTTGGAATCATCTTTAGAAGGCTGCACAGGAGACTGACACAACAGTAGCGTTGCTAGTCTTCTTAATCAACACCACAGTGTGCATCTCTTTGCTGGCTGTTGGATGTTCTGCTTCTGCTGTAGAAGCTGTCCCCACTTATTGGAAGAGGGATGGCTTTTGGCAGGGCAAAAGTAATCTTGCAGTAAAAACAAATAGTCTTACCTTATATGCCCATCTGAAATGTCTGTAGAGGCATTGTAGTTCCATCATTATCGCTTGTGTTAGATTTACAGTTAATTTATCCACGCATATCATATGAACCCCTGGAGAGAGATCTCTTAGGTGGCAGACAACATGGTGATGCACGCAGAAGTGGGAAGGGTACAATTCTGGTCTCTGTAGAAGTTGTGAGGGTGTTATCTTGTTTTTGTGCAAATGGCTAATGCACTGATGTCCATTTTTGGGAGTTATATTTTCTGTGCCTGCTTTTAAAATGTTATCCTTAATAGTATGGATTGTGTAGCACATATCCTGTCATCATCTTATCTGCTGTTGTCTTTTTTTGCCTATTGTTTTTTGGCTCCAGGTCACAAAGACTCGGTGACCTGTGCAGTCTTCAGCCATGATTCCACCTTGGTGGCTACTGGGGACATGAGTGGCCTTCTCAAGGTGTGGAGCGTGGAAACTAAGCAGGAAGTGTGGTCATTTGAAGTTGGGGACTTGGAGGTAAGAACGCTCTTCCAGACACGCTTGACTGGTTTCTACAGAATGATTCTTCCATATCCCTTTTGAATAGAGAAGAAAGACCCTTTATATCTGCCCAGCACATATGGTTTCCCCATAAACTTCTTTGCTTCCTGCATTTCATTGGAAAACCGCAAAGTGATCTGGTTACATCATTGCATAAGCAATGAGGTTAGGGAGTTAGCGGTGTCACTTTGGTCTCCCTGTTGGGAGATTAATGTGCTTGTTCCCTTTTATTTGTTACTTCCCTCTCTGCTCTTGAATTATCTCTGACCAAATGACCTATTTTCTCCTGAATAACAGCCTTTCCATGCCATACCCCATTCTCTGGTTCTTATTTACAGTAGAACGGTTATAATCCTTGTTAGTGTGACCCGATAAGTTAGCTGACATGGATTTGTGGCCGATTTGAGATTTCATTTGTCTCAGGCCAATCAAACTAACTGCATTATCGAAGCAGCACCCTACATTTCAGTATGTCGTGCTGCTACATGATTCACATTATTATTACGTAGCGGTCTCTTGTGAAGAGTACATGAATGGTGGCGCCCTCTGGTTAACCCCTTCGACCACAGTGACGTTTCCATCTTTTCAGCTTGTTCAGATCCTCCTCTTCAGGAATGGGTGGGTAGGGAGGGTTTCCATTTGCATTGGGTAGGTGACACTACTGGTTACCAATATGCTTATCGGGGATATTAAGTCTAAGTCACCGAGCAAATGCATACGCATCTGGTCTTTATTTATTCTTTGCTTTTATTGTGCTTTAAGAACTTTTCTCATTCTGTTAGTGTGATCTTGCATTTTTGCTCTGTACCCTATCAGATCTACTGCATGTTTGTTCTAATATATTCTATGCAAAGTAAGTGCACAATTTAAAGCCAAATTAACAATTCTGACTTCCTACAGCATCTGGTCTGATGTGTTTTCCATTCGTTTCCACTGTTGCGGATGTGGCATCACAGCCCATTTTGTTTTTTTCCTGCTACTATGCCATGGAGTGTTTGCCTCTGTAACCTTTTTTTGGGATATTGCCCTGCTCTTCACAAGGACTGTGTTCCCAGTTATTTCAATGGTGTTCCTTTGCATGAGACCTATGTGCCCTTTGTGGAGCATGTCTTCTGTTCAATGAGTGTCCTTTCTGTGTGTGAGTTCAGTTTCCTCTTCTAAGTCTTCCATCTGTGTTCTCAGTGGATGGAGTGGCACCCTTGTGCCCATGTCTTGCTGGCTGGCACAGCTGATGGTGGTTCTTGGATGTGGAAGATTCCCAGTGGAGAATGCAAAACCCTGCAAGGACCCAACTGCCCGGCTACCTGTGGCCAAATCCTTCCTGATGGTAAGAAAAAATAAACAGGGCAGGTATTTTTGTTTTGACACTGTTGGATGAGGGATTATTCCACCTTCCTTAGACATCTGTGTGATGATGATGATGATGATGTTGGTTCAAAATTCCAGCGATAATGCTGTGTGCCATTCAACTAGAGAATAGTTTGTCTATCTTCCTACTAGTTGATGAGTCTTATTTAGCTGACAAACTGCTGTTCGTACAGGCAATCATGCCATTCCTTCACCACCATTACATTTACTTAAAACACACCATTCCTATTCTGGATTGATGCCTTCTTGTTGAATATCAGCCATCTACAAACCTACCACAGTTTAAGTACCAGCTCAGACAAGTCACCTGCGAGTATCGCACCCTCTAACTTGTACCCACTGATCTTTATCATAAACCTAGTACTGATGCGGTCAATGTTCATAAACTCTGATGTCTTGTCCAACAAATATGTAGTCAGCATGAAGTTATGACAACAGACACCACTACAAAACTTGATCTGTATTCAAACCCCTGTACTTTTCTCCCTCTCTATCATCTATGCCCCTTATGACTTGTTTCCTATGTTATTTAATTTGCTCTATTAACAGATGTATTTATGTAACACTGTTTTTGTCTATTCTATGTTTTCTCTAGTAACTCATGCAACTATGTAAAACTGTTCTTTTGTAACAATATTCCTCATGTAAAGCACCCTGATACCCCTGGGTCTAGCCAGCGCTATATAAAATAAATAAATAAGCTACATCCAGGCCTCTTCTAGCCCTTTTATAAACCATTGAAAAAGTGAATTTGTGCCAACCACTTGAAACGCACACTAATCAAAATAGAGGTTTGCGCACAGCTTATGGCTTACATCCATTGGACGTGAACAGTATTTGAAAATCTTAGAATGATCCTGGGATACAAACTTTGAATACACACAGGCATCCACCGTGGGCAAAACCTGATTTCGTCCAAAGGCATTTGAAAATAATCTGTCCCTATTTGTTCTTGCATTCTATTGTGGCACCTTAAGACTGCAGAACTCCGTTGCACAACTAAAAGCCTTTCTTCCAAAAATCTTTTGGTAGAATTGCCAAAATGGTCTGTTGCATCCAGGCAAGTGGTACCAGAGAAATATCCGAGGTTCCACTTTGGAAGCCCGATCATTAATTTTATCCAGCATTATGTGCTAGATATTTACAAGCCGTAATTTATTAACGTAAGTGAAATGCTAACTTACCTTTTTAGCCCAGCAGATCTGTAATCTATTTCATTGGTGAGCCTGATTGCCAGAGGTACAGACCCTTAAACCAGCAGTAAAGGCAGACTCGACACTTATCGGACTGGCATCCAGTGTGATTTATTTACTCGTATTGCGGGTTCATCTGTGTTGTGTTTGCAGACTGAAGCCTTCCTCTGATGTGCAGTGGGACGGCATATATACTCTCCAGTCAATATGGTTTTGAACCTCTAAGCCTGTTTGTAAATCTGACTTTGGTTTCTCTACAGGGAAGAAGGCTGTAGTGGGGTACGAGGACGGGACGGTCCGAATCTGGGATCTGAAACAGGCCAGCTCTGACCATGTCTTGAAAGGTATGCATGCATGTGCCCGAGTGCTTGACTGCCAGCCAGGCTCAGTGCATCTGTCATAAAATGTTTATATTTATTTATTTAGTGTTTTATAGAGCGTCGGACCAGACCTGTGAGGGTATCAAATTGCTTTACAGTAGTATCGGGTGGGATAACAGGGCAAAGGGGGAGGAGAGCAGAAGGGATAGGGAACAAATAGAAAGATACAGTAAATGGCAAGACAAACAATCATAATATCCGACTACCTATTGGGATGGGAACAAAATGATAGAATAAGCTAGAAAAGCAGTCTCAGCACCCTGGAGGATTGTTCGGAAGAGCCGGGTGGTTAACATTAGGAGAGCGGGCCAAGTAATAATGCCGTAACGATAGGTAAAGTCAGGTTACGGAGGTGAATGTAACGTGAGCATTAGGAGAGGAATTTTCCCATTAGGAAAGTTTGGGTCTCCTTTTTGAAGTGCGCTAGAGATGTTGTTCTTCTGATGGCGGTTGGGAGTGAGTTCCATACTCTTGGTGCGGCCCCGGAGAAAGCCCTATTGTACGTTTATTTATTTTTTCTTGAAGCGTGCACGTTGGAGCAAAAGGACACCTTAAATTGGATTCTGGCCTCAAGAGGAAGCCAGTTCAGAGCTTTAAGGTGGGGCGAGATATGGTCGAACTTCTTAGAGCCAGTTAGAAGTCTGGCAACGGCGTTGAGGCAGGCTTTCAAGGGTGCCAGAGAGATCTTGGGTAGGCCTGCGAGGGTGGAGCAACCATATCCTGGTCTAGAAATGACTAGAGCCTGAATTGCCGATTTTAGATCTGGGGGGTCAAGGAAAGGTTTCAGGTTTCTTAGGTAGTTCAAATCAAATCTGGCAGTTTTGGCCATCGTGTTTATATGGCCCAGCATGTTCAGGTTGCCATCTAAGGTAATTCCTAGGGATTTAGCAGAGTCCACAATTGTAGGATAGCAGTTTAGCGCTGTGATAGCCTTGATCCAAACTCGAATGTCTGTATTGGCGATAGGTGGTGAGATTAAGAGGAACTCTGTCTTTTTGGCATTGAGTTTAAGCTGGTTTGATGTGAGCCAGTGAACCGTCAGTTTCAGGGCCTCATTCAGGGAGCGGATTTCCTCTGGAGAAGAGATTTTTATGTAGAGCTTTGTGTCGTTGGCATACCTGTGGTAGGGGATATTGGCAGTACACAGCACCTCTGAGTGGTTAGAGGTAAAGATTGAAAAGGGTAGGGGACAAGGTTGATCCTTGAGGGACTCCAACTGTGATCGGAGAGGAAGCGGATGGGTTGCCTTTGATCAGGACTCTCTGTGAGCGATTCTGGAGGAAGGACCTAAACCACGCCAGAACGGTGCCATCCAGGCCCATCCTAAGTTTGAGGCGATTCAGGAGAATTTCGTGGTTAACAGTGTCAAAAGCCGAGGTTAGGTCAAGGAGGATCAAGAGACAGGTTTTGCCTTGTTCAAGGGCTTGAAGGGCATCATCCACAATGTGGAGGAGTGTGGTTTCCATACTGTGGCCAGGTTTGAAACCAGATTGCAAGTCATCCAGAAGGTGGAAGTTGGAGATGTGTTGGCTCAGCTGTTGCTGTACACATTTTTCCAGCACTTTAGCTGGGAGAGAGGTGTTTGAGATAGGTCTATAGTTGTCAGGAGAAGCCAAATCTAGTGTAGGTTTTTTTAAGATGGGGACAACCAGGCCGGCTTTGAGAGAGTCAGGAATCGATCCCTGTAGGAGGGAGGAGTTGATTATTGTCGTCCAAGAGGGGATGATAGCCTGAGAGACAGTCGACAAGACAGTTTGACGGGAGAGGGTTGTTGAAGTGGTTGTTGGGGCTTAAAGAGGAAAGGATTTTTGAGACAGATTGTTCATCATAGACTTTGAAGTTGGACCATAATGCTTGGTTTTTGAGGGAGGTCTGGGAGGACAGTGCGGAGTGTGGAGGAAGAACCGGAGGGGTTTGGGAATAGGTAGCAGACATGAGTTCCTTTCCTAGGGCAGAGATTTTATCACAGAAGAAGGAGAATTGCTCGCATGGGATTGGAGATATAGATGTTTCTTTGGAAGACTTAGCTAGTTTGTTAGATTGGTGTTTGACCAACTCGAATAATTTACAAGGTCTATTCTTAGCGTTATCCAGTTCTGTTCTGAAGAATTCTTTTTTTGAGTTGATGATATTTTCGTTATAGACGTTTCTGCCTTGCCAGAGAAGTTTAAGATGGTCTGCGGAAGGGTACTTTTTCCAGTTCCGTTCTGTTTGCCGGAGGGACCTTCTCTCTCATTGTTAAGGGATCCGTTGAACCAAGGGTTCCTGTCTTTGATCTGTGTTCTTTTCAGTTTTAGCGGAGCAAGGTCCTCAATTATATTGGATATCGTTGTGGAATAGTGTTCAGTGAGGGTGTCGACCGTGGTGATATTGGGGGGGGGGGGGGATGCACGCACAGCAGGCAGCCAGTTTCTTGGTGTCTCTGATCCATCTTTTGGGGATCAACGGTTGCGGTGTCCATATCTTGTGAGTGCCAGGCAGACAGAAGGTGATAGCGTGGTGGTCAGACCAGTCGCAAGGATCTATGGAGGTAAGTTTGACCACAGATTCCTTAGAGATGATGCAGTCTAGAATGGCATCTTTCGAGTGAATAGAGAGGGAGCAGGCTTGGGTGAGGGATTGGTCGGCCAAGAAGTCTCTGATGGCATTGACCTGCGGGTCCTTGGGGTCATCGCAGTGAAAGTTGAAGTTGCCAAGAAAAATGTCATTGGAGTTATGGGAGGCCTTGGCTGTGATGATTTCCATGAGGTAGTTTGTGAAGGTGTCATTCTGGCCTGGGGGGTAGTAGAAGTTGTGCAGCCTGCACTGAAGGGAGGTGCTGTTGCAGACGGAGAGGGCAAGATATTCTCAGGAATCCATAGGTTCGGCTAGAAGTTCAGTGAGAAGGAGTTTGGAGCGGTAGATGCAGGCAATGCCACCCCTTTTTTTGTGATTGCCTATCCAGCCTTACGATGTGATAGTTTGGCGGGACTAGAAGGTCTAGGCAGGATTCAGTCAGGATTGCTACGTCTGTGTTTAGGTTGAGGATGAGATTGGCTAAATCAGCGGCATGCTTTACCGCAGAGCGGCAGTTGATAAGGAGACCGGATAAAGGGGGGGCGGTATGCGTGTTGTGACTAGGGGCGGAGGTTGGGACTAGCGCTAGGTTACTGTTAACTAGCCCTCTGTTGCGGAGAGTAGCTGATCTAAAGGGATTGATTTCAACCGTGCGTATAGGTTGTTCTGTCTTCGGGTCAGAGGAGCATAAGGATTCATAGCTAACGAGGAGGTCTGCAATTTCATCCTCAGAGTTCCAGAGGGCTGGTCGTAGCAGGGGTAGGTTTGTAGGTTAGGCAAAGGGCCTGTAAATTATCTTGGTGGGATTGCCCCAGAATCCAGCCTCTTATTCGAAATGGCCGCAGATTTTGTGTAGAGCTCTCAATGCCGAGTGACCGTGTGCCACCACTATTTATAACTTTCAGCTTTTTCTCATGTCTAACTACCTCCTATGACAGGACCCGTTAAGGTAGATTGCATAGAGTACTCTTCAAGGGTATTACATTTTTTATAAATATTTAAAAACGGGAAGAATGTGGATGTATTTTTTAAACGCTACATTAAAATGCCAACAAATAGCCAATTTTAATCTCGTTATGTTGATGGTTAATAAACAAAGGGGCAGGGAATTGATTGTGAAGCTGGGGCTACAGTACACATTTTCTTTAGTTCGTTTCAATATTTTAGCCACTTGACTGCATCCCCCAGGGTAAGGCATGAGCAAGGTTGATTCGAATCATGAAGGATAAAGTGGTCTTGTCTAAGGAAAAATTCTAAGGGGCTCCTTTCAATGTCGGGACGTCGCAGTGGAAGTGAAACCGCCCAACAAGTAGCCAGCAGTTCTACTCCCGGTATTCTGATGCGACCGCCAGCACGGCGATTGGAAATGTGCCTTTTCCAGTTGCAGCTTGTGCCACGGCATTAAAAAGGGCCGCAGCACAAGCTGCAATTGGAAAGGGCATATTTTACACATCCATGTCCCTTGTGCCAGTCACCACGCGGTGCCAGGCACACTGCGCATGGATGGGTTGGGGGGCACCACATGTGCCCCCCAGACCCATAGCGGAGGGCCAGGAGAGACTGGGGCACCTGCTAGTGGCCATCAAATTCCTTTTCTGTCTGCCATTTAATAGCGGTTAGACCGCCATGAAAAGGCAGAGGGAAACGGGCATTGTAATCCCTATGCATGTGCCTGAGCAGGCACCGCCCCTATTGTAGGGATCACTGTCCATCCACTGCACCGACTGGCTTAAGAAGCCCGTCAGAAAAGCAGCAGTCGGTCCCCCCGCTCAATGCCTCAGACTGATCAGAATCCAGGGGTCAGACTACTCATTTAGATGTTGATGGGCCTGCCATCGACGGCGGGCCCACCGACATCGGCTTAAGCCCTTATGTCTTTTGATGTAGAGATGAAATGCAAAGATGCTTTGAATTCACTCTGTGTGCATAACATTATAGATCAATGTTTTACTGTTCTTTGTGTCTTAAGGCTTAAGGTCATTTAAACAGTAAACGTGAACTCTGCTACTCGATTGATCTAGATTTGTGTAGCCTATTATTTCTATGGCATATTTCTGTAGCTTGGTTGCAGGAATAAACATTGAGCAGAGTTGTGATGGGAACTGCTACTGTATGCTTGTTACTTGCATCTGGGGATTTCTTGAGGAAGACTTGCATGATATCACTAATGCTGACCGTAAAGAGCTGGCAGTTTAAGATGCAGGGACATTAACCACATCATAGTCATGTACCCTTTAATTACTGGTACTGATGCTTTGCCATTTTCCAATGAATGACAAGTGTTCTCTCCATGCTGCAACAGGTCAGGACAGCCACCAGGGGCCACTAACTTGTGTGGCCAGTAACAAAGATGGAAGCTTGGTTCTTACCGGGTCTGTGGACTGCAGCACTAAACTGGTGAACACTGCTAGTGGAAAAGTGAGTGTCACATCCTGTATTAATTTTTCTTCGGTAGAATATAGACTCAGATGGGATGCGTGGGTAAGAGTCAGTTCTTTTGAGGGTGGTTGGGAAGTTTTTCTCTAACTTGCCTCAGACCCAGCAGGTGAAGTGGCATCTAGGTATCTTTAGATTCAGGTGGTGCTAGTCCTGAGGCACCAGAATGAGTATTTTGAAAATAATGTGCATTCACCAAAGGTCTTAGGAAGTCGATTAGCTTTTGGATTCCCAGCATGGGTTTTATAGCTTTTAAAGTCCACTACATAAAACATCTTCTTTCAATCTACTACATCTTAGGTTCTGGTACTGACATCTAACCACTCGAGGTCCCTTTCTCCTGTGCTTTACTCAGTCTCTCGAACAAGAAGAGTTTATTCAAGTCACTGGCATTCTCATTTAGTATCTACCAAACCCTGCTTGTATGAACCATCCTCAAATTATTTTGATCCAAAGTATATGGAGGCCCAATGTAATGCAGGTGTACGGCTTTACTCGAATTTTCAAGTTACAAATCTTTTACATTAGGGTGGGGTTCCCCATGTTCAAGAATAGCAGACTCGAGAGAAGGTTGGAATCACAAAGGTCCATGCTCTTCGAAAGTTACCTCCCTGTGGTGATATACTTGTGCAGCTGGAAGACAGCTCTAGCTTTCAATGAGCCTAGGAGCATCCTGTGGTTAGGATGTACCGGTGCCAGCTGACGTGGGCGGGTATAATTGTGCTGTAATTTTCGTTTAATGTCTGGGTTTTGAAACTTTCAATTGGCACATGAAAATGTACCACTTTGCCTGTGTGCCCGCATCAGTGCAGTGGTGGTAATTGTAACTTGCTGCCCTTGATGACTTGATTGATAAATTCTCCTCTCATTCACATTTGATTGTTGCAGGAGATTTTAATGTAGATTTTGAACCCTTGTCAAATGGTGATTCCTATTTTGTTGAGGAGCAGGACAGTCAGTGGGGGGGTTCCTAAGCTTGAACTGGACCCAGTGAAGAGGTGGACTGATCTGGTGATCCAGATCAACTCTATCTGCCTAAACAAAGGATGAAGGGCGGCCAATGGCAGAACTCCTAAAGATAGGGTGGGTGCTGTCACATTCAAGAGTGGCAACAGAGAAAGTAGAATAGATTACATACTAATTCATCTTGAGTTGTGGAACCATCTAGAGGATATGATGGTTGTTGCCCGCCTTGAGACTGATCACAACCCCCTATGCATGATTCTTTCTTATTGTGAAGTGCCCGTGGCAACAGAGGGACCGAGTGATGAAAGCCACCACACTGTCCTTGCAAACGATATGCGCCATTTGAAGTGGGCCAAAGTTGCCCAAAGCCAGTCAAACATTGACTTAATTTAAAAAAATCTAGAACAAGCTACCAGGGAACTGAGCGCCTGTGCCAATGCCGGAGCCTCAGTCTTAGAGAGAGAGATAGTGCCAACAAGGTGCACGAAACCCTGTTTTCTCAACTAAAAGGCTTATTTGTTAAAATAAACATCCCAAATAAAACATTAGCTAATAAGTCTCCTAGTTGGTATAATAAAGAATGTAGGAAGGCACGACTGTATCTAGGGCAGGCTATCAGAAATGGATCTAGTGCCAGTGTTCGTCTCGCCAGGAGTGCGTATAAAATTGCCATCCAAAAATCCAAGCGCGCTTAGGATGAATAAAAGTGGGGGGAGCTTAAGGAGGCCAGCTCAGCCAAGAATTCCAAGCAATTCTGGGATTTGTTTAAATGGGGATCCGAAGGCTGCCCAGAAAAGCCCCAAAACTGGGTCGCCCAAGACGACTGGGTGGCTAATTTTAGGCCCCAATATGCCAAAGGGCTGAAACTGCCCTCAGAACAAAGAGATGGGATTATATACACCCCATGGGTGGAAGATGCGTTTACTATTCGGGACATTCAACATGCTTATGATTCTATTACACCTGGTAGAGCGCCAGGAATAGATGGTGTCCCAGCAGATATCTTCCTAAACGACAGAGAACCTTGGGGAAAGTATATACTATTACTGGCAAATATGATAGCCAAAGGATCACCAATACCTGAATCCTGGAACGGGGCGGAAATAATTCCTGTCTTCAAAAAGGGTGACCAGTCACTCCCAGGTAATTATCGCCTAATCAGTCTAATAGACACCATTCAGAAGCTCTACGGCAGACTGGTATTAAATTAAGTACATGAGTGGGAGCGTGAGGTGAATATCTTGTCCCACCTTCAAGCAGGATTCAGAGCCTGTATAAGTACAGTCGATCAAGTCCTACACTTTGCCTTGCTCTATTGGAAGGTTGTTCAACTGGGGGTGGGGGGTAGCTTATATACTGCCTTCATTGATTTGAGCGGTACAAAAGGGGGTGGTGATGGACGGAGCATCTGAATCAATCAAACACTCACACCCAGTCAAAAGATCTGGGTTTAATCCATCACTGTTCTTTAGCCCACTCTTCCACCCCAGTTCAGACATGGCTATATGCAAATCAGTCTGACCCTGTGCCACATGGGAACAGTCCAGCCCGAACTGCCAAGCCATGTCTTCCCTGGACCGGAAACAAGCTTCCGAGGACCGGTATCTGGCATTCCTGCTGTCTTCAGCACGGCTTGCTTGAATCCAGTGGCAAAGTGAGCAAGGGACTCACGTCTGAGAATGCCAGAAACCGGTCCTCCCCCTTTTGTACCGCTTTTGGCCGCCATAAATGTGGCAGGGTATGCTCAGACGTGAGTCCCTTGCTCACTTTGGAGCTGATGCTGAGGGGGAGGGTGCAGAACGTGTTGTTAGGCATGTTTGTGGTGTGAATCATGAGATTACTTTGCTGCATTGTTAAAATGTGATGCTAAAGCATAGTCATATATTTTCCAGAAAAGGAAGTGAGTTGTGGGTGGCTTCTGCTTTTCCACTAAAGCTCATTTAGAGTTATTAGATCGGAGCTGTACAAAGCTGCTGTATATGTCACTTCAGTAACAACCCCTGTTTTACTCCATATTGAGGAGTAACAACGCTTAGGTTTCAATTCTGCTTTAACATGTGTTGAAGCAAATATCCACAGTCTGTGTATTCTTTCATTCGTGTGTTGTAGAGGTATGTGGAGCCTTTTTCTAGGCTCTGAGGCGGTCTGTGATTACTGCAACTCCCTGTGAGTACTTTGTTTAACACTGATGTCCTAGGACCTTTGATAATGTTGCACTGCTCTTTGCCCGGTATTTGTTTTGTTTTAAGTCTTGACTCTCAAATTGGTAAGTGGCCAAGCACTACAGGCTGTCCCATGCACTAGAATACAATTCAATACCACATGCAAAATGCCAGTCTCTAGCCATACCTGTGGGTTTTGATTTCAAACAGAACCAATGAAGATGCACACAAACAGAAGAACCTAACACCATGCGTAAATCCCAAACTATTGTCTTGGCTCCAAAGCATTATTGGCTATGATGCAAGTAACTTTGGGGTGACCACGAGCCTTCTGCCATTTGAGGAAACCTTTGTGTCTTTATTAATGGTACATACCACCAATGAAATGATCTAAGGATGATCTGATCTGACATGCCTGTCATTGCCTCAGCCTCTCAGTAGCTGTTGTTGGTTGGGGAGTTTGAGGACAGTTTTTTAGGTGTGAGGCCAGGTGTCTGCAAATCTGCCAACAATGTCATTAAACTGAAACATTACCACTCAGGTATCTAGATTCCAAACCCACAAAATGATGGGAATAATAAACTGATCCCAAAGACACAGGACCCATGTCTGGGGGGGAATGGGGTGAGCATAATAGTTACTGGCACATTTGGGAACCACATTTTAGGCATCTGCATCTCTCGCACAGCAGTACCTGGTCCAAATTCTAGCAGCGGGTGATTTCTTTTCCGTGGGATGCTGAAGGAAGAAGTCCCCGAGTGAATCAGCCATTTGTTGGATTTGCCTTCACACCCATGCGCAGAAAAAAATGTGATAACTCACAGTGGACTATTTTTTATGGACAGTCAAATAATAGGGCTGACTGGAAATCTTTCCAGGAGACTGGCCATCAAAACAAACCATCCATGAGGGGGATTTGAGGTGTAGGTGGGCAGGCTAGATTATGATTGACAGGGTGGATTTATGATGGAGAAAAGCAGTTTAGTAGGTGTGGCTCTCAATTTTCATTTCTTTTCTTTTTATCACTCCAGGTTGTTGGGATATTTAAAACTGAAAGCAACGTGTCCAAGGCATCCACAAGGGAAGCAGGTGAAACAGATTCGAACTCTGTGGAGTCTCTGGGATTCTGCAGTGTGTAAGTAAGGATTCTTCGGGAAGGGGGTTGAGGAGAGGTTTGAGGACAAGTGTTCTGGTGAGTGAGATGTTGACTTTGTGATCTGGAGACGTTGACTATATTGACCACGCTTTCTGTTGTAACAGCTCATATTTACCAAAACGGCAATGTGTTTGGTAGACTTTAGGATATTAGAGGGCCATGCAGTACAAGAGATGGGGCAGCCTAGCAGGATGCAGTTTCAGCAGAGTGGAATATAGAAGTAATTATGTTGCTTGGGATATGTTCAGTACCAGAGTCAGCTTGCCAAACTAACCGAATTAGATTGACTAAGGTATTTCTGTTATACTTCAAAGAAAAAGATCGTAGAACTGCCAGTGTTTGCTTAACTTGTGATTTTGTTTTTTGCAGAATTGCCAGTTACTTGTATTGTAGTCAATAAATGCTTCAATACCAAATGTGCAGAAATTCTAAGGAGGTAGGATGCAGAAGATGAGTTATTGGCACCACGGAACACATCTAGTCCCTTTTTCTTACACTTATTGAGGCAACTAGTGATACCAGATCTATGAAATAATGGATACGAAGCAGCTTAACTGGAGGGTGGAAGATGGTAGACAAAGCAAGAGCTGTACGGTTTCTGATTACTTTGAATCATGCTGGATTCCAGCTTCACTGGAGGCCCGTATTTTGGTTGCTGCACTGGTTTTGAGAACATAGAAACACTTGTAAGCAATCCTAAGCAGTGCTGGTATCTGGACCCACAGCCAATAGATTGATGAACTCTTATGTCATTCTGGGGTTGAGTCTAGTGACCAAGACCATTAATATGATTCAGATTAAATAGAATGGACCGAAGTTCTTACGTAGACTGCTAGAATTCCTAGGTGTCCATGACTTAGGCGTGCTGTACAGTGTTCCAGCTGGCAGATAGATGGTGACTTTAATCATTTTATTTAAGCCACTGTCCATTAGGAGTGGCACTTTGGCAAACCGTATGATGGCCATTTTAGCGCCAGCTCACCCCTTCATATGACAATGAAATAATGCAATGTAGGAGTCATATCCTTCGCAAAGTGGAAAGGGTGGCATGTTGCCACATAATGAAACCGAGGGAAAATTGTTCTGAACTACATTAATTTCATAAAATGTAAAAAGGAATCTGTCACCATCCCAGCAGTGGATGTATTGCTAAAATGTAGTATTTTCACTAAACCAAGAAAAGGGTGACCGTTGATCTGAGCTCGGGCTTCATGCCAAGTAATGAGTCATTCTGTCCAGTCGTTGTTTCTCTGGCAGAGAGTAAAACCTCAGTTCGAATTCTCAAAACTTCCCAGAGTTTGAATCTCCATCCTACATGCTGTCCCTCTTCCACTGTTATGTTCCATTAATTTCTTATTCCGCCCATATCCTTGTAATCTAGTAACAAACATACTCCTTTTTTCAAAAAAGTCATGGAGAGTATTTATCTTGTTGGAGTATCTCTGCCTTCCACTCAGCAGTAGTCTGACCTTCCTTCCTTGCCAACTTCAGAGGTGTTTCCTCGGACTAGCCCATTCCTTTAACTCTCTCACCCGGTATTTTTTTCGATGACTGTTTGGGTCCATCCAATGTAGAGCTATAGATAGCTATAGTAACAGTGTAATATAGCCGAGTGTTGCCTTCAAGGGGTTTTGGCCACCAAGCCGAATGGTTTGCAAATATCCTCAGACTACGAGAGATGGCAAAATTCGCCCACATTACAGAGGTGGATATTTTATACTACGTGATTATTTTGGTGCATTTAGCATTAAAATGGTGCCTTTTTCTAACCAAGACATTTTTTTGAATACATAAACATAATAAGGAACTATGCTGTTTGATTGTACAAAGAAGAAAACATATCTATTTACTATTTGGGAAGGTAATAGCACTTCTCTTGTAGGAGATTTCCATGTATAGTCCTAAGTGTTGAATAGTCCCGCCCATCTGCGGGAACCCCTGAGCACTTACTCCAATATAACTTCTTAAGTGCTGGAGTTTGCTTCTCTTTGGGAAGGCCTTGAAAAGTCACTTAGTCATAATGCAGTCTAAGGACCAGGCTACAATGGCCAGAATACTTAATCTTGGAGACTATAAAGAAATACGCGCCTAGTACATGAGAACATTCTTTGTAAAATGAACCTTCACAACCTCTTTTCCTATGAGAGAAAGCAAAGATGAAGTGCAGGGCAATGTAGCTATAGGCTGCTGGTATAAGTGAAGAAAAAAGAGACTGTGCCTTTAAGAGCAGACAGGCCTCCAATATCCCATCATGCTCATCCAGAGGCAGTTACCCCAGTTCTTTTTTCTGGCTCCTGCTGACAGGACCCTTGGAGCATTGAACTCAACCTTTTTAGGTCTTTTCTTCAATATAAAACTTCAAAGTTCTGTGTTTTTGCTTCACTCAACGTCTTTTGTCTTTCTTTGTTGAGTGATGTTTTTTCCTGACAGGAAAGAGGCTTTTTTTCCTATTTAAAATGCTATCACTTTTTGACAAATGTCCTTGCTGTGGCAGGAAAAAGGCAAAAACAGACATATAATACAGACCTCATGGGGGTCTATCATCTTGTCACCTTCCTGTGAAATCGGCAAGACCTTCTCCAGTCGAACCCAGGGAGAAGATTCACCTGCAGGGAAGGGAAGAAAGAAGACGACAGTAAGAAGCCAGTGGGACCTCTAGCTAGGGGTAGGTGACTCTTCCACCAGAGCTCTTCCCTCAACCGTCAGTGGATGTGGGAGGTCTGAGAGGCGTTTTTTCTTGCAGAAAACTCTATTGGTCCCGGTCGATGTTGAGAAGAGGTAAGGTGCCGACATGCTCGCCGTCATTGACTGGCTCGATGCTGTACAAACGCTCGTCGTCAAGAATCACTCGAGCGACGTTGAGAACTACTTTGCACCGATAGCCGACGTCCAGATTGGTGTTGAGGGATTCCGATGGCCATCACCGAGAGGTAGTCTGTCTATGTCGAGAGCCAAACAACAACGAGAATGGTCGACATCGAGAAGCCGGTCGACATTGAGTAGCCTACATCGACAGTGGTGGACGCCAAAAAGCAGATAGTCATTAAAAACAGTTGACGACGGAGGTCGAGGAGATCATCATTATTGCGGAGACAGCGAAAACCCTCAAAAAGAAGGGTAATCTACTCCTTATTTGATTTTCATTCCAGATCTCCATCTCTGGTTTCTCATTACAGTGTCTCCTCAGTCGGACTCATCGGCTCCAACAGCGCCCCCACCTATGGCACTACCTGCCTCCTCTGCCAGCACCTCAACTTCCAATACCACCGCCGCAAGCTCTACCGGCACCTGTCCTTCCACCTCCTGTGGTCCCTCAGGTTCCTATCAAACCAGCGCCTAGGAGATCACGCTCAAGGGCACGCCATCACTCTTGCCATAGACACTCACGCTCCTCTACATCATGCCACTCAGTGGCAGTGCCGATCTCAGTGCAGGTCAAGATCACGTTCTTATCGCCATGTCGATACGACCTCTTCTCCCAGGGTGTACTCTTCTACCTTGTCGGACTCGCCTCAACCTCAGTCCTCACCAATTGATGAAACAGCCGGCGCCACAGCCCTCCTAGTAAGGTACGACTGTGCCTTGTGAGATTCTATCCTCCACTAGGCGGATCACCTCTCAAAAGAACACAGGGAGGATTTTCTGGAAATCGTCCAGGAGCAAGCTATGAACTCCAACCAGGTCATCAGTGCGGCAGCGTATTCATAGATTTTAGCCGCCCACAGTTACTATCGCGGAGTCTCCTTACGTAGACCTGTATGGCTTCATATGACATCTCTGTAGCCGGGACGATAATCCGCAGCATCAAAATCCTGAATCCTCTCTTCACCCGCTTCCGTTACCCACTCGGTAGGGGGAAGTATTGCAAATTACCTGGCCGAGTGGCAACGCATAACAGACGCCTGGGTCTTGAATATTGTCAAACATGGCTATCGTCTCAGATGCACTGCCCCACCACATCCCTCCCACCGAGGTCGTCCACGTCTTGCCTCTGGCTTTTACAGGAGGAAGTCAACCCTATGCCACAAGAAAGATGTGTAATCAGTCCCTCAAAACCAACAAGGTCACGGTATCTACTCCAGATATTTCGACGTGCCAAAGAAGAGCAGAGAAGAGTTCAGACCTATACGAGACCTCCGAATGGCAAACCAGTGGATCTGAATGGAAATATTCTGGATGCTGGCTCTTCATCAAATATACTCTCAACTTCAACAGGGAGACTGGCTCTGTTCAATAGATCTACACAGCGCTTATTTTCATATTCCCATCGAAAAGTCTCATCTGCAATTCCTCAGATTCGTCGTGGGGCAGACCCACTACTAATACGCGGCTCTACCATTAGGCCTCAAGTTAGCTCCCAGGACCTATTCGAAATGCATGGCAGTGCTGGCAGCGCACCTACAGAAACATAGACTTTGTCTGTGGCTGCCTGATCAAGGCCTCCACCTTTGCAGAAGCCCAAGAACATTGCGAACTGCTTCATCGCTTGGGTCTTCACAAAAGTCCATGTCAACACCAGTCCAGATATTGCATTACTTAGGAGCTACCATCGACACTTTACAAGAAAAGGTGTTTCCTTTGGAGGAGCGACAGTTGTCCATTCTCCAGAAATGCCTCCACCTCCAGCAGACGGCCCATCCATCAGTTCGCATAGTCTTCTTGCTCCTCTGCTCGATGGCCTCTTGCTTAATTATGACTCCCAATGCTTGCCTCCACATGCGCCTCCTCCAGGAGCACTTGGAGGATCAGTAGAACCAGTTCTCGGGGAACTGGGAAGACAAGATCATCCTACTTACTCATGCTGTAGGATCGCTCCAGTGATGGTGTTACCCAAAAAATCTCCTGAGTGGAATGTCTTTTCACCAGCAGAAACGATCAAAGATCATTGTCACCCACTGCTGGGGTGGGGAGCCCACATGGATCACCTGCAGATACAAGGAATAAGGTCCTTGAGAGAATAGACCTACCATATCAACCTTCTGGAACTCCGTGCAGTTCACCTGGCACTCAAGGCCTTTCACCCTTCGTTCACAACCAACACCCTGCTTATTCAGACAGACAATATAACCACCATTTACTACCTGAACAAGCAGGGGGGAACACTGTCCAGAGCCCTATCTCAAGAAGCTCAATTGGTCTGCCACTGGCTCTACGCCAGGAACTTGAAGCAGATAGCCGCTCATCTGCCAGGTGTGCAAAGCATCCAAGCAGACATGCTCAGCAGGGTTCTCGACGAAAACCACGAGTGGATGCTGAACGAAGAGGTCGCTCAAGATAGCTTCAGCTTTTGAGGCACACCCTTTACAGAACTTTTCGCCGCAGCGGAAAAACAAAGAATTTAGCAACTTCGCCTCCAGATTTTACCATCCAGGGTCACCAGGGAATGCCCTATAGATCGACTGATCCAACAAATGTCTTTATGCTTTTCCTCCAATACCTCTGATACCCGCAGTCCTGTACAAATTGTCAACCATGACAGCCAAGCTGATCCTCATTGCCCAAGAATGGCCGAGACAACTGGTGTTCCCGGACCTCCTTCGCCGGTCTATCCGTCCACATCTCATGCTGCCATGCAGGCTGGACCTTCTCACGAAGTTCAGAGGGCAACTACTACACCCTAACCTCTTCTTGAGTTTGGCAGTAAGGCTTGTGAGATAGTGCAGTATGGTCATCTAAACCTACCTCGGGACATCCTGGAAATTCTAAAAGAAGCAAACGGCCACCTTCATGATCTGCTTATGCCTTTAAATGGAGAAGATTTTGCATTTGGTGGTCCTCTAAGCAGATCGATCCCACCTCCTTGCCATGAGGGGGTCATTCTCCCGTATTTATTACACCTTGAGAAATCTGGCCTACAATACTCTTCAGTTGGAGTCCACCTGTCTGCACTCACGGCACACAGGAAGAGTCCTCCACAAATCTTTCTCTAGGATTCCAGTTATTAAAGATTTCCTAGAGGGGTTGAAAAAGGTTTTTCCTTTCATTAAATTTCCCTCTCCTACATGGGAGCTGAATGTAGTGCTTTCTCGCCTCATGCTTCCACGCGTTGAACCTATTCATAAGGGTTCACTTAGACATCTCACATGGAAATTTGCCTTCCTTGTGGCTATAACTTCATCTAGGAGAGTTAGTAAGATCCAGGCCCTTTGCGCTCATGAGCCATACACAGTCTTCCACTCTTTTAAGCCCTTCGCTGAGGTGCCGATTCCCCCGCTGTGCTGGGGGGAAGGGGGAGCGCACATCGCCCCGGTGCTCATGATGAGCTCAGCTCGTCATGAATCGCTGTTCTTGTGTGCTCATGACGAGCTGAGCTCGTCATGACCACGCCCGTTCCTTGAAACGCCCAGCACAGCAGGGGAATTAGCCCCGCGTGTGAGCGGTCTAACTGTCATAACGATCTCAGCTAGTCATGAGCACACGAGAACCGTGACTCATGACGAGCTCAGCTCGTCATGAGCGTGGGAGGGGTTAAGGTAGTGTTGCGTACCCATCCCAAGTTCTTGCCCAGAGTAGTCTCAGATTTCCATGCAAACAGGCTATCGCTTTACCCACGTTCATTCAAATTCCTTCTTCTCCAGCGGAGAGAGCCCTCCACTCGTTGGATGCAAAGAGGGTGTTAAAATTCTATTTGGATAAGACCAAGTCCATTCTCATATCGCAACTGCTATTTATCAATTATGACCCAGTTTGCACAGTTTTAGCTACCTGAAAACAGTCCGTCTCTAGGTGGATCGTCTCTTCCATCCTGTGCTGTTATCAGCTAGCTAATAAATCTCTTACTGGTAATCCCAAAGCTCACTCCACTAGAGACAAGGTAGCTACTACAGCCTTGATCAGGAATATTCCTTTGGCGGATATTTGCAAGGCAGCTACTTGGAGATCAATCCACACATTCACTAGACACTGCTTCCTTGAGACAGATGCTAGAGCAGATGCTCAAGTAGGACAGGCATCCCTCTGAAATCTCTGACTATTAGTGTCCATACCTTTTGGTTTCTGTCGACCGCTTCAGGGGGGATGAGCTTGCTATTCTATTCAATGCTTATGACTATACATGGAAATCTCCTACGAGAGAAGGTATAGTTTCTTACCTGTAACTCAAGTTCTCTCGTAGCTGTATTTCCATGACTGTCATAAGCAACCTTTCCTCCTCCCAGGTGGAGCAGACAGACACTTTCATTATCCGCTATTAATCAGCTAGTACAGCCTTCAAAAAGAATTTAGGTCTCTGCCTTTGGCTGAGCATGATGGGATATTGGAGGTGTCTCTGCTCTTAAAGGCAGTCTCTTTTCCTTCTCCTATAATAGCAGCCTATAGGCTACATTACTCTGCACTTCTTCATCTTTTTTTTCTCTCGTTGGAAAAGAGTTTGTGACGGTTATTTTTCCGTGCCCTTACAAAGAATTTTTTCATGTACTAGGCACATATTTCCTTACAGTCTCCAGATGAAGAATTCTGGACGTTGTAGCCTGGTCCTTAGGCTGCATATGACTTTCTTAAGTGACTTTTCAACGGCTTCCCGAAGAAAGGTGAACTTCAGCACTTAAGAAGTTATATTGGATAAAGTGCTCCGGGGTCCCCGCAGATGGGCGGCACTATTCAACGATTATGACTATAATGGAACTACCCCTATTTGAGAACTGGAGTTACAGGTAAGAATCTATACCTTTGCTTTGTTTAAAAACATTTTGTAATACTTATGTTTCAGATGTTGTTACTTTCACGTTTCAGCTAACGACTGCAGTTACAATGTTCTGATTATACAACTGGCAATGGCTAGGAGCCTTGGGTCTTCTGCCATTGTCTAGATGCTTTGTCATGCTTCAAGAATGATTAGCTGGGGCGAGGAAATCAGACTGAGAACTATGCCTTACACTGGATGAAATACTTATTTTGCAGATATTACATCATTCTTGTGAATTAACATATTATCCCTTTGAAATATGGATTTCAAAACGACTACTTTTTGAGTAGTGTAACTACTTTCTTAGTATGCCTCCTATGAAGATACTGCTGGTACAACATTGATATGTTCGAGCCAATAGGGAGTGATGTAAAAATGTGTTTGAATTTAAATATTTTATTCACTTAAATGTTGCTTTGTGCTATCACTGAGTAACCGCATTAGTTGCTAAAAACAGTAAAGCTTTATGAGAATCTGATGGAAGGAACAACTTGCTTTTGACCACATGAAAGCAGAGCCATAATATTGACAATAAGAATACTTTGCATAGCTGTTCTACAAAGGTGTTGTGTTGATTAATTAATGAGTGTTCCATTAATTTGACTGTACCCACCACTGCAAACTGATGCTGTGTATGAAGGAACAGAATTACTCTTCTGGGCTCAAAGATAGTCTGGTGGCTGTGCACTGTAGCCTCCCATTTGTTGCTGTGTCCTTTCTTGTTTAGTTAGATACGTGTCTTTTTCACCTTATGACTACACCATATTTGTTGTTGGTCTTGGCCTGTTTCTCTTCTTATGTCTTTCAATCAACTGCCTTTGTTTGGTCCTTCTTGACACTACTGAGTTCCACATCACTTGCTGGGTAAGTTCTGCCTTTGGTCTGATGCCTTCTTACTTTTCTCTTTTGGTTCTAGTCTGCCCCTCGCTGCAGTGGGTTACCTAGATGGAACACTGGCAATTTATGACATCTCCACGCAAACCCTGAGGCATAGATGTCATCACGAGGTAATGCTCTTTACCACATCCAACTTGTCACAAATCTCTGTGCTGAATATCCCACTCTCTCAATTTGATATATTGACGTTGACCTGTTTGATTCTGGCTCTGATATGAATCTTTGAGACAACAGTATGTGCACAAATGAGAGCCCTCTATTGATCTATATTTATTTAGCCTGAATAATTGAAAGATAAATGTAGTCGTAATCATAATAACTTGAATTACAATGTTGGGTTCTTTTATGGCATCATTGAAGACAATAGACACTGTGTCATGAGGAAATGGTTAAGGGGTGATTACGAGTTTGGCATCCCATAGGACGGCCAAACCCGTGGTTGCGCGTCAGCTACTGCCGCACCGGTGGTCCAACCACCATATTATGAGTTTGGCGGTCAGACCGACGCAGGCCTGCTGCAAACTCCGGGAAACCTTCATTCCCCAACGGTGTTTCAGCCTTGTGAAGCAGTAATATGCTGGTGGTACTGTTGCGGCACCACAATGCATATTACAAGTTTCCTTACTGCCAGCCTTTTCATGAAAAGACTGGCGATGAACTAAGAGTGCCTCAGGCCATGGGGATGCATGCAGGGGGGCACAAGTTGTTTCCCCCTTTCCTGCACGGCATGGAACCACCCACCAGACAGAAACCAAACTCGTAATCTGGCTCGTGGCCGGCAGTGGACTCTCGTGGTGTGGGAGCGGGGCGGGCCAGCCCCGCTTCCACACCACCAAAGTGAGAATCAGGCCCTTAGTATCAGAATGTGCATGTTCAAAGCTACTACAGAGATGTGCATTGATGATTTTAGTTCAGGAGACCACATATTAGAAGGAAATACTCACTAAAGCAGAAATAGTTTGTGTTGAAAAAGGTTAGCTTGACACCACAATTCAGGATATCTTATTAGTTACTTGTAAATGATGCCAAATCATCAAAGCTGTGCCTCCATTAGGGTACACTTGGCTGTGCTGAACGCACACATGAAGAAACAAGACTCTTTCGCTAGCTACCTACATGTTTTTGGAAAGGACTTAAATAGACTTTTGACCCTGTAGACCTTTCCACTTCCTGCTTGAGATCTAAATGTAATGCTATCTGATAAAGACATCTAGCCGCAGATTCCTTACCTTTGAATTTCCAGGCTTCCAGCTGGATACGGAAGATTTTTCTTAGGAGTACCCCTGTGCGTTAGTAGGTGGCGTCTGTCGACTCTACGTGCCGGCTTGTTTGTCGTCATAGTCATGACGTCCGCGTTGTCAATATAACAGCCACTATAGGCGCGCTGACCTCCGTTCTTCTCTTTCCACTCCAGCCAACGCTGATCCGTTGAATAGAACTACCCCTTGTCAATTTTTGACAGACTTTATCGACCTTTTGTCGACTTTGTTGGTGTGTTTAGCTAATGTCGAGTAAGAAGACTTAAGGGTTCAGGCTGTGTGGCGCATGTCACCGCGCCAGTCTGTCACGGACCTCCATTGTCCCTGGTGCCTGGAGCGCGATCATAAGTCTAAGTCGTGCTCCGACTGCCTGGCCATGGCGCCAAAGGCTCTAAGGGAGTGGTCTAAAGCTACTCGTGGCCTGGTGTCCGGCACTGTGGAGGTTACCTCTTCGGTCTCAGTCAAGAAGAAAGCCTGAGAACTGCTCCATTGAATCAAAGTCCTCTTCGTTGAAGTCATGTAAGAGGCACCACAAAAAACACCAAATCGAAGCATGCTTTGAATTCGCCCTGCCTGTCTTGCGACCTCTGCGTTCAAACCCCGCTCCGGGCAGCGGGTGCTTGTGTTGGCTCCTCCTTTCCCTGCCTTTCCGGGAGTGACCCTCGCCCAGCTGAAGGAGTTCTATAACGCTATATGCATCCTATTTGGGCGGCTGACCCTGCCAGCGTGCCTACGGGCCCTGCAGGCTCGGAGAATGGAGTGGGCCTGTGGATCTGCAGCTACGGTGCTACAGCCTACGATTGGGCCAGTTCCCTGGTCCGGAACGACGCTGGTTGCACCTCCACAGCGACCTTCCGCCGTCGACTCGTCTGACGCCAAGGTTCTCTGCGTCACCGGCTCCCACCAGTGGCACCTCCCCGATCCTCATTCTCAAAGACACGGAGCCTGTTGGGCTTCCTCGGACGCCGAGACAGGCGCAGACAGAGCCGTACAGCTCCATGCCATTAACCCTGCCTTATTCTGAAGGGTTAGGGATGGAGGTAGAGGTTTGGGAGGGGGAGCAGGATCCCTTAGAAATCCTGCACCAACAAGATGGGGACTGGTACAAGGAGTTTGGTGATGCCAGTAGTTTGGACACCTCCCCAGACTCTGGCATGCTTTCCCCTCCTACCCTTGCTACGGAGGAGGGAGCATTGTTTGCCATGGTGGTGCGTAGGTCTATGGAGGTCCTGGTCCTGCATCTCACTACAGTGACGGTCAAGGCTAAAGTCTTGACAAAGGTCCTGCAGCCTGTGGTCTCCAGTTCGGAACCCCTACTGCCTTTTAATGTGGCCTTAACAGATGTCCTTCTAAGCACCTGGTCCGAAACCAGCACAGGGGCTATTGTGAATAGGACGATCGCCCGCTGCCATCTCCGTTCACCGGGGCGACCCACTTTCCCTCACAACCCACTCTACCCCACAGAGCTTGGTGGTCCAGGCTTCCACCTCCGTGGTGCGTTCCTTTCTGCACCCCCGTTCAGGGAATCTAAATGACTGGAGAGTTTTAGAATTATTTTTTTCTTCTTCTGAAAGTCTGGCATTGCGGTCGGTGAACACCAAATGCCTTTTGGGCTGCTTTTCCCATTCAATTTGGGATACGGTTGCACAGGTTCTGCCCAGAGTTTCGGAGGAGGACTGGGCTGTACTCTCCCAAGCTATTTCAGACAGGAGAGATGTGGCTTGGACACGACAGACTCGCTGGGCAGAGCGAAATCCATGACGGTGGCTGTAGGTCTCCACGCTCGGATGAGAACATCTGGTTTTTCGGGGGATGTCCAGGCTAACCTCATGGACATGCCCTTTGATGGCTCGCGTCTCTTCTTAGATAAAAGCAGATTCTTCTCTTGAGCTCTTCAAGGACTCGCGGTCCACGGGCAAGCCCTTGGGCCTCCCCACATCTACTGGGCCGCATCTGCCTTTCGCTCCTTCGTGGCCACGGAAGGGGCTATCAACCGTTCCAACCCTATTCTGGCCAGCGGGCTCTGCAAGTTCAGCAACCTCTGCAGGCGGTTGACAAAGTTCCCTACGACCCCGTGGGTCAGGAGGCCAGAAGTCAAACCAAGCCACGATCCCCTCCTCCACCGTGAAAGCTTCCTAGTCTGATCCCCCCCAGGATCATTCTCCGTCAGTCAGTGGCAGAATACTCCATCATCTCACCACTGGCTGAGCATCACATCGGAGAGGTGGGTGTTGCAAATCGTCATAAGGGACTACTCCCCTTGGAGACAACCCCTCCACCTATGCCTCCAGTATGCGATCAGCTGACGAAGGATCACCTTGCCCTGCTCCGCGAGGAAGTCCAGACTCTCTTGGCCAATGGAGCTACAGAGAAACTTCCTGGACCAGACATAGGCTGTGGTTGTTGTTCCCACTACATTCTGGTCCCGAAGAAGGACAGAGGCCTTCATCCTGTCCTAGACCTCCGAGCCCTCTACTACTTCCTCAACAAGCATTTGCAATGCAATAGGTCTCGCTTTTGCGAGAGTTTGAGCTATTCGCATTGTAAATGACAATGCCTTTTATTTATGTGTTTTAAAAACTTGTAAGAGGTGCGTAAACATGCACTCGCTACTTATAGCCTTTGCTTACGAGAAGCAAGGCTAGCAATAACTGCGCCTCTTTTACTGCCAGCCTTGCTTCTCGTTAGCAGGGATGATCTGTACAAAGTGCGTGTTTACGCACTGCTTGCAGTTTTGCAAAACACATAAATAAAAGGCATAGTCATTTACAATGCCAATAGCTCAAACCCTTGCAAATGAGTGAACTTTTGCATTGCAAGTGCTTCTTTTTGTTAAGGATCAGACTCGGTGTGAAAGTCAAAGAGAAATGTAACAAACCCATGTACAGAATAACAAGAGGAGTGGGACTAAACATGGTGACAGGTTGTTTTCTATTTTCAACAATGGAAGAAAAAGTATGGAACAAGTTCAGCAAACACCCAGAAGAATATAGTGGAGAAACAATTGAGATGTGAGCACACTAGTATTCGGGTTTAAGAATCTAGGCGAGTCCAGGCGAGGAATGCGTTCTCCTCCCACATCCTCAGCCAGCCATCACTCCTTCCCACTCCCTCCTCCTGCAGTCTCTCCTGCCCCAGGAACAGCGGACCTCCCCAGGCCCATCCCTGCCACCAGATGCAGGCGCAGTGGACAGCGATTGGGACCATTTCGCTCTTGCCACGCCCCAGTAGCCCCCACTTACACTTTCGCCGCTGGGTCAGCCGGTTGCTGGTGTGTGGAATCCAGATCTTCTTCAGGGGAGGGGTGTCTGAGTGAGCTCTCCAGCCCGGTGGGATATCCTTGCACCTGCCTGGTGCAGCTCCTCTCTGCTGCTAGCACCTGGGACTGCCTCTTGGCGCCTGTGCTGGTTGGCGCCAGAGAGTCTGTTGGCGCTTAGGCGGTGCGCACTGGCCCTCGCTCTGGCTTCTCAGCTCCTGTCGCCTTCTCTCGGTGACACTCCCAAATAAGTGGAGAGGCCCGGCCCTAGATGCTAAAGTTATGAAATATATCAATAAAATGAGCGCAGTGTCTGTGAAGCGGCGCCACGCTCAGTTTGAAGGGAGGCAGCAGAGGAAGCAGGCCGCGACTGACTTACATTGCGCTGCTGGCAGGGCAAGGGCCCCAGGGTAGACGCGTGTGGCGGAACAGTAAACAAGTACCTGGCAGCATCGAAGAGGCCCTGCACCCTCCCAGTTCTACCAAGTGAAGGATAAAAAAAAGGCGCCATGAGCATGCACATTGGCTGTCCAGCCACAACCTACAAGAGGCGCAGTGAGTGTGCTAGCGTGCACATCGGCTGTCTGGGCGCAAGCTGAAAGACACGTCGTGTGCGTGCCCATGTGCTGTCCGGGACCAAGCTGATAGACCCGCTGTGAGCATGCACATCGTCTGTCTGGGAAAGTGCACATATCCTGTCCCCTTCCAAACTCAAGTCGACGACAATAGATCTCGCCATCGAGCAGCTTTGCTGCGTCGCTAGGCGAGACCTAAAAAGGAGAAGTTAGACGCTCACTGTAGCTCAGGTCCGGTCTGCCCTGGACCCGGGAGACTGGATAGTAGAGTTGGACTTGCAGGAAGCCTATTTTCATATCCCCGTCCTGCCTGCTCATTGTCACTACCTGCGGTTTAGGGTGGGCCACAAGCACTTTCAGTTTGCGGTGCTCCCCTTCGACGTCATCAGCGTCCCTCGGGTGTTCACAAAGTTGATGGTGGTGGTCGCAGCCCATCTGTGGAGATCAAGGTTCCCGTCTTCCCCTCTCTCGACAAATGGTTGTTGAAGGTGGGCTTGCCCCAAAACAGTTGTCTCCCACCTCCAGTCTACGGCAAGCCTTCTGCATTCGTTGGGGTTCACTATCAACATGCCAAAGTCGCACCTGATCCCCTCTCAGACGCTCCTTTTCATTTGAACGGTTCTGAACACGGTACAATTTCAGGCCTATCCTCCCAAACGGCAAGTACAGGATATTCAGGCTATGATACCGATGTTTCAGCCTTTATCTTTTATATTTTGGTGAGAATGACTGAGGCTGTTGGGCCTAATGGCCTCCTGCAACCTGCTTGTGACCCATGCACGGTGGCACATGTGCGCTCTGCAGTGGGACCTGAAGTTCCAATGGGCATAGCAACGAGGAAATCTCACCGACCTGGTTTAGATTTCCGAGGGCACTGCGAGAAACCTGCAGTTGTGGCTAACAGACCGCGATTGGTTAAAGGGACAAACCGCTCTCCCTTTCCCAACCAGATCTCACAGTAGTAACGGACACATCCCTTTTGGGATGGGGGCTGCGGGGCATCTGGGGGAGGTGAAGATCAGAGGACTCTGGTCTCCAGCGGAAGCCATGTCCATATCCATCTGTTGGCGCTTCGGGCGATCCGACTGGCACTGAAATCCTGTTTCTGGTTGATAAAGGGAAGGCTTGTACAGGTGTTCACGGACAACATTGTCGCCATGTGGTACTGCAACAAACAGGACGGATTGGGGTCGTGGACTCTTTGTCTAGAGGCCCTGTGTCTCTGGACTTGGCTGGAACAATAGGGCATCTCCCTGGTGGTTCAACAACTGCCTTGTTCTCTGAACGCCAGGGCGGACAAGCTCAGCCGAAGGTGCCTGGCGGATTCAGAGTGGCGTCTCCATTTGGAGGTGGCACAAGGTCTCAGCGGTGGAGAGAGCCTTGGTTAGGTTTGTTCGCCTCCGAAGAGAATGTTCAATGTCAGTGGTTTTGCGCATTGCAGTTTCCAAGGCGACTCTCACTGTGCAACGCTTTTCGCAGCAAGTGGAGCTCATGCCTCCTATATGCTTTCATCCCATACCACTCTGGACTTCAGCACGCCAGAGTGGCAGTTTTATTGACGACGTGGATGTCAGAACGACGACTAGCACAATGCCGACGACGTCACGCGGAGTCTACTGACGCCACCTACTGGCGCGCAGGGGTACAGCTAAGAAAAATCTTCCAGATCCAGCCTTACGCCTGGAAGTTCATAGGTATTGAATCTGCGGATAGATCATGTCTCTACCAGATAATGCATTAGCAAAGGTAAGTAACTTGTCCCACTACTAGCTTGATGTGTTCTTTTTAAATTATTTATAAACCATTTAATTGCCACCATTTCTTAGTGCTGTCAAGAGCAATGTTATATTTGATAAGAGGCATCGTAACAGACATGATTACATGTGCAAGGATATAAGGACCTTGCACGCATAAGGTCCCAAAGACGAGACCTATTGGCTATGCCAATGCTTGTTTTGTTTGTGCATTCAAACACATAGAATTCAGATACAGGTGGGATCTGATAACGCTATACCTCAAGATCTTGAGGGCTCCAGTGGATTCAACCATATACCAGCTGAGATCGGTCTTCGAGGAGGTAGGCACAGCCTAGCATGACACGCCATCAACACACTGAGGATTGAGGCAGCAGGCTTCCAACTATCGTAAATTCCATTCTCTGCCTTGAAGAAAGCAATAAACAAGCAGATATTGGAAACTTCTTTTGCTCAAGATACCCAAGTCCTCCGTTCAAGCATTATTCTAGAACCACTGAACAAATTATATTCTTTGTGAAAAGCCTAACACTATTTAAAAGAGGCCCTGACGTCACAAGTCCACAGGAAAATTCCCAATATGAGACGTACTACGTTACGCTTTACTGACTTTAATCCAAAATGGGCACGTCGGGGGGGACATTAAGTGAAGGCTACGTTCCTTCCACAAGGAATCATGGCTCCCCGCTCCCCTACAGACCCCTGCCCACACCACATCTTCAACAAAGCCGACGCATTCATCGCACCCCAACTCCGGGACATCATCAACAGCTCCTTCGCATCCGCCACCTTCCCGGAGAGCTGGAAACCTGCCGAGCTGAGCGCCCTCCTCAAGAAACCCACCGCGGACCCCACGGACCTCAAGAACTTCCGCCCCATCTCACTCCTCCCCTTTCCAGCCAAAGTCATCGAGAAGACCGTCGACAGACAACTCTCCGCCTTCCTCGAGACCAACGGATCCCTCGACCCCTCACAGTCCGGCTTCCGAGTAAACCACAGCACCAAGACCGCCCTAATCGCAGCCACCGACAACATCAGGTCCCTGCTCGAAAACGGGGTAACGGCTGCCCTCATCCTCCTGGACCTCTCAGCAGCCTTCGACACAGTCTGCCACCGCACCCTGAATCAGCGCCTCAGCAACGCCGGAATCCAAGGAGCGGCCCTGGAATGGATCATCTCCTCGCCGGAAGAACCCAGAGAGTCCGCCCCCCCCCCGTTCCGATCCGCGGTCACCGAAGTAATCTGCTGCGTCCCGCAAGGATCCTCACTCAGCCCCACCCTCTTCAACGTCTACATGAGCCCCCTCGCTGCCATCGCCCGCCAACACAACCTCAACATCATCTCCTATGCCGACGACACCCAGCTGATCCTCTCCCTCACCAACGACCCCGACACCGCCAAAGCCAACCTCCAGGAAGGAATGAGAGACGTCGCAGAATGGATGAAGATCAGCCGTCTGAAACTGAACTCAGACAAGACGGAAGTCATCATCCTAGGAACATCTCCCTCCACCTGGGACGACTCCTGGTGGCCCCCTGCCCTGGGCAACGCACCCAAACCAACAAACCATGCAAGCAACCTGGGCCTCATCCTGGACCCCTACCTCACGATGACCAAGCAAGTGAACGCCGTCTCATCCTCCTGCTTCAACACCCTGCGCATGCTCTGAAAGATCTTCCGTTGGATCCCCACCGAAACCAGGAAGACGGTCACCCAGGCCCTCGTCACCAGCCGTCTGGACTACGGGAAACACCCTCTACGCTGGAACCACAGCCAAACTCCAGAAAAGACTCCAGCGCAATCAGAACGCCTCAGCACGACTCATCTTGGACATCCCTCGCCGCAGCCACATCTCCACCCACCTGAAAGACCTGCACTGGCTCCCCGTCAACAAGAGGATCATGTTCAGACTCCTCACCCACACACACAAGGCTCTCCATGGCATGGGCCCGAAGTACCTCAACAGCCGCCTCACCTTTTACACACCCACCCGCCAGCTCTGATCCGCCAGCCTCGCCCTTGCCACCGTCCCACGATTCCGGAAATCCACTATCGGAGGAAGATCCTTCTCCTACCTGGCAGCCAAGACATGGAACTCCCTCCCCACTCACCTACGGATGACCCTGGATCATCTCTCCTTCAGTAAACAACTCAAGACCTGGCTGTTCGAGCAGTAGCGAACCCCCCCCCCCCCCCCCCCCCCCCCTCTCACCGCCTTGAGACCCTTATGGGTGAGTAGCGCGCTATACAAATTCTGTGATTGATTGATTGCACCTCCTATGCTGCTGCCCTAAACTGAATAATGTACGTCAATGCCTTCTTCGCCCAATATTTATTGCTTAGGGGTAAAGACCTGTAGAGAGGCATCAGCCTTATGCTTTTCGAACAAAAGACAATCAACCTAGCAAGACTGGGGAAATTTACATATCTGATCAGGATCTCCTTAAACGAGGCGTCAGAAAATATTCCTGTGACAGATATGCCCCATCGTATAATACGCTGAAGGAGGCAGGGTGACCCCCGACAGGCACCAAGGGTTTCTCCCTCATTACTTTAAAGGCTAACTCGCAAACCAGATTTTTTTTAAAAGTCCTAGCCCTCCATAAAAGTTCCAGTATTTGTTTTATTCAAATATGGAAACATAAGTAACACAGAGGACTATACAATTGTGCCAAAAGTCGACGGACGTTTATAAAGTAAGGACATTAAAGGGGAAGGGAGGAGAGGGTGGAGGGAGTCTGGAGTGACTGCTTCATAACTGCTTTTTAGGGCTCGCTGGTACTGCATCCGAAGGATGCGTCCAGCTGGAGCCTTTTAGTTGTCGGACTCGGGGGAATGAGGGACAAAAGTGTGTCACGAGCGTTTCTTCCAGATTTGGGTGCGCGAACGCGCACGTTCCGTCCCGCGCCGTGCACTTCCCTCCCATACTCCCAGCAAGTCAGCCTAACGGGCATGCATGTACACAGACACACACGCGCGCACACACGCACTTACTTACACACACACACACATACGCAGGCACCCAGACGCAGGCAGACACATACAGGCAACCCCCTCTCCCCTCCCCTCTCTTACCTAACCGGGCTTCGCGTGCAGATTTAACATCGTGGACGCGCATGCCCAGCCTCCCGGCACCGTGCACATCTCCTGTCTGTCCCACATTCACACAGCGCCTCTCTCAATCACGCACGCGGACCCCCCCATAACACACACAGACACGCACATACCCACCCCCCCGCCCCCCTACAAGTAAGCCCCACTCACCCATCGATGTCCTCAGTCGCCCCTCCTGACTTCTGCAGCCACCGCGCGACAGCCTTGACGCTCCCGAACTTCCGGTTTCGGGACGTGCACGCTCACGGCTTGTTTATTTCTTCTTTTCCTTCCACGCTGCTATAATGGAGTAGTCCGTCGTTTGTCTCTACCGGTGTTAGTGTCTCTCGCACTGATGATGGCTGATTTTGCAGAAAATGCGCATGGCGGTGGGTGACTTGTTAAAAATCTAATTGACTTTTTAAATTGAATATTGGCTGTCTGTTGCACAATTCATGCCCTAACGAGCCTTCGTGTGGCTCCATGGATCGGGCCGAACAGCACTTTGGTTTTAGCTCCTTACAGGAGCAGGTTGTGACAAGCGATTTCCACTCTTCTGCTTTGTAGCAAGGGATCGGTTTGTCCTGCAGGTATGAATGCCAGCCTTACAGCAAGACAAGAACTTCCTCTCCCCGCTAGTTTTTGTTCCCGTAGAGTCAGCCGATCACTTGACAGAGCAGGCATTAGTATAAATGTCCCAGGCTATTAACAGCATTTCACAGCCAATGTGTTTCTACTAACCTTTGAAAGGCTAGGGAATTTGATATTAAAGCTTTTTAGCCTGCATGTAACTGAGCACAGCAACATTTGCACTTCGCCCAAGATTGTAAGAAAGTCGAATTGCCCAGTACGGGGAATGCAGGAGCTGGAAGAGAGAGACCTAGTGAGAGAAAGGTAGGAGATGCAAAGTCAGGGAAAGCCATGATGATTGGGAAAGACATGCGGAATAAGACTGGGACAGACCTGGAAGTAGAAAAAAAGTCGGGAAAAGAGGGAGAGGCAGAAAAAAGCAAGCAAAAGAACCATATAGATATGGAGACACGGAAATATAGGTAGAGAGATCGAAAAGGAAGACGGCTTAAAGAGACGGAAAAACAGACTCGGAGAAAGAAACGCATGTAAAGGGAGAGAAGAGACACGGAAGAACAGAGAAACGGAGAAAAATAGGGAGGAAGAGAGGCAGAATAAGACGGGGGGACGAAGGAGAGAGACGGAGAGGAAAAACAACAAGAGAAAAGCAAGTAAAGATGGAGACAGGCGACAGGTGGGAGGGAGTTAGGAAGAGATAAAGACAGAGAAAATCAGTATCGCTGCCTCTATCTCTGCAACTAATATCTATTTGCCTGGTGCTCCGTCTGTCACTGCATGTGTATTTCTCTTCCTTGTATGTCTGTCTCGATTGGCTTCTTTGTCCCTTACTTCCGCTGTTACCTTGCATTCTTTCTCAATACAAGCACCGAGTTTGGCTCACAATCTTTTGATGGGACCATTGTTTTCTGGGCTCAGCCGCCTGACCTGTATCTGCTGGGCTGAAGTGCGATCAGGCCCAGGGCACAAACTGATCTTGCATCCACGGGGATAGCAGTCTTGACCTTTACTATATCTTTAGTAGTCAGTGGGTTGTGAATGTCATGCCTTTTGCGTGTTTTACAGATAAAAAAAAAATCTTTAACACTTGGGTAATTTAAATACATAATTGCCGGCTTTCTGGGGAAAGTCAGGGGGCTGGGGGTGTTGGGCTTGCGCTGATATGACCTTCTCCTTTCTGACACTACTGCATTGCACCATTTGTGTATTTTGAAGCTTTTACATTTACTTATTCAAATTAAACCTGGCGCATGTATTATAACCAGAATGCGGTAGTGATGTCCACACAGTTTCATCTGTAAACGCCACTCCGGTTGCACAGAGTTTATATCCTCATTTACAACTAGCTGAAATATTTGTTTTAGGTACTGTGGTTTTGCACAGAGTATCTGCTTCTCACCAGTGGAGCTTTGTTTTTGCCAGAGCTTTTTGTACATTGGTGCCGTGGATTTTTATTTCATATTGGCTAATTGCTTGAAGTTTTCCACCCACACAGGCAAGGGAACCAGTGGGCTATGCAAATACTTAAGTATTATACTGAATATTGTAAAGCTATCAAGGGGATTTTTTTTTTAATCCCAATGAATTAAAAAGAAGTCGCGGAGGACAAGTTACTGTTCGCAAAACATTTTGTCAATCCACACATCACCACACACACAACCACACACACATCACCACCCACACACAACCACACATACAACCACAACCACACAAAACCACACACACAACAAACACAACACAGGCACAACCACACACACAACCACACACACAACCACACATACAGCACCACACACACACACAACCATATACACACACAACCATATACACACACAACCATATACACACACAACCATATACACACACAACCATATACACACACAACCAAACTCAACCACACACCCAACCACACACCCAACCACACACCCAACCACACACCCAACCACACACCCAACCACACACCCAACCACACACCCAACCACACACCCAACCACACACCCAACCACACACCCAACCACACACCCAACCACACACCCAACCACACACCCAACCACACACCCAACCACACACCCAACCACACACCCAACCACACACCCAACCACACACCCAACCACACACACCCAACCACACACACCCAACCACACACACCCAACCACACACACCCAACCACACACACCCAACCACACACACCCAACCACACACACACACCCAACCACACACACACACCCAACCACACACACACACCCAACCACACACACACACCCAACCACACACACACACCCAACCACACACACACACCCAACCACACACACACACCCAACCACACACACACACCCAACCACACACACCCAACCACACACACACACCCAACCACACACACACACCCAACCACACACACACACCCAACCACACACACACACAACCACACACACACACCCAACCACACACACACACCCAACCACACACACACACAACCACACACATCTATCTATCGCCCTCACTCTATCCATCTTTCTCTCTCTCTCTAGCTAGCTATCACCCTCACTCTATCTATCGCACCACCACAGCATCACTCAGGGGCACCACAGCATCACTCAGGGGCACCACAGCATTACTATGCGTTACCACAGCATCACTGAATGCCACAGCATCACACGTCGCCACTACAACATCACTCAGCGCCACCACAGTATCAATCTGTCCAACCATTCAACAACTGGTTCAAATATGTTCTCTCAATGTTTCAAGCTTTATTACAAATGTCACAAAAAAATGTTAATATTTCACTTCTGTTCTTGGATTTTCGTCACAATAAAATACACTGAACATAATCTTCACAAAAGTTATTTACAAAGGTTTAAGCTATTGCCATTATAAATTACAATAACTTTTATTTAAAAATTAATTATTTAAAGAAATTAAAAGCCATTGTTATTCGTAATATCAATACATCTAAGTCATGTAAATACAAAACATGTTGCATTACAAATGGTATAGGTGTCACATTTGCAAAAGTTAAAAGTATTGGCATTGTAAATGACAACGCTATTAATTTCGCTATTTTCAAAACCACAACTTAAATAAAAAATGTCATTTACAAGACCAATAGCTCAAACTTTCCTAATGCGAGACCTATTGCATTGCAAATGCTTGTTAATAATGCTCTTGTTTTTTTACTTAATGATTTTAATTAATCGAACAGTTAATAAATCCATTCAGATACAGGTTGCCCTCTTTATATTGAGTAAGCAGCAGGGGCGTTTCACAAAGTCATGTGAAAGCAGGAATGCTTTTGTTGAGACTTACTAAACATGTCCGTCCTGGAAGATGCTAGATCTTGTAGACAAATGTAATTATTACAATAAACCATCAAATTAAGTGATTAATCCATATAAACGTTCAAAAATAAAATTGAGACTACGAGGTTGTTGAACAAATTTATTTTGCCGTCTTTAACCTCTTGTTTGTGACATTGGTGTTTTCGGTCTTACATTTGGCGCTGAAGATTAATTTCCAGTACTTAATGCAGCTATTTTTGTCTGTAAACAAAAGGGGTCAGCTGTTGAAACTCTCACTAAATATGGACAATCTTGTAGTTGTAGAACACGTTTATATGGATGTTTTAACCTTAACTGTGGTTTCCACTTCAGAACATTTGCCAACTATACATGTTTTTTGCCCAATGGAATGATTTCAAAACACAACTACATTAACACGTGCATTTCGACACTTAATCGAGATTTCCCCTTGGTGGGCTTGTATCACATTACATCAAGGTGATATGTAATTCACTCAACACCTAGCTCTGTAGAATGTGTAAAGAAACAATCTGAGCCTTGAATGACTAGCTGCATAAAAGGCACCGTTTTTATTGGATGAAGTTTCCAAGCCCACTGTTATTCCCTGAAGAGTGCAAGCCTCCTCCATTACATGCAGAATCCACCTAGATCATTCTTTCCAGATACAATGGATGAAATGAATGGGCTTCGATCAGCTATATCTAGACTATAGGCCGAGCCACTGGAAGTATGCAACAGGACAGGAGCAAAATATGCGGCATTGTGGATTAAATTATGCAGGAAGAAATGACATTATGCAACCTAATGGGGCACATTCTGTGATGGTGTTATTTGATAATTTTGCAATTGTTTCACATGTTAATGCTGTTTGGGCAAATGTTTCAACACTGTGCCAGTTTAACCTCTAAATCTACATTAATAAACAACTGAAAGATAACTAGTCAACTTTCAACTAATCAACTCCCCGGCAACCTATGTCACGATCATTTTAGTAACGTTTGATCAGTTTCACCTATAAACAATTTTCTTTTTGTTGAAATCTGCATATTACGCAGCAGATGATGGATTATGGGGCATATGCGGCAAATCCATAACTATGCAGAAAATGCAGCGCCCACAGAATTGCATAATTCCAGGGACTCTGACTAAAGGCGTGCAATAATAAATTAATCTCTGAGCGTAACCGTGTACTCGCTGTGTAACTCGAATTGGCTTCCACTGGTCTTCGTTATCTGGTCCTTAGAAGGGAGTGAAGGAAAATACCTACACTGCTACTACGCAAGGAGGTCATACACCGCATTATGAAGAGGGATGAAAGTAAGCAATGTTAGTCTACTCTGAAAGCCTTATGATGAGGGTAGAATTGAGCAAGGTTACAATACTTCGACAGAGCAACTGTAGCATTCTTAATGGAAATGTAAAGCTCTCACCAGGATGTACTACAAATTTAACACAGTACTTTCTTAGGGAACATAACGTTTGGTATTCTTTTTCTGTAGCAAAGTGGACACCTACAGGCCTAATCTGTTGGGATAAAACTAATTGCTTCAAAAGGTTCTTAGCAGAATACATTTAACCCTTAACATAAAAACATAAATCCTTCCACGTTCCCAGCGAATGTACCATTTTACAAAAGTGAGACGATAGCCCCTAGAAAGACACTTGATGCTATGAGTGAGTGAGTGCTTATTGTCGTATGTGCTCTTTCTCTTGTTCTGCTACCGTGTAACGTACATCATAATCACATAACTGCTGTGTTTTATTTGATAAAGAAAAACCAAAGGTGGTAATGGACGGAGCATTGACAATACACTCACCCCCAGTCAACTGATCTGGGTTTAATCCATCACCGTTCTATAGCTCACTCCGCCACACCAGTTCAGACATGGCCATATGCAAATCAGTCTGAGCCTGTGCCTCATGGGAACAGTCCAGCCCGAACTGCCAAGCCATGTCTTCCCTGGACCGGAATCAAGCTTCCCAGGACCGGTTTCTGGCATTACAGCCGTCTTCAGCCGGGCTTGCTTTACTCCCGTGGCAAAGTGAGCAAGGGACTCGCGTCTGAGCATACCCTGCCACCTTAGGGCGAACAAAGAAAAACCAAATCTCTGTACTAGGGTGAATGTATGAAATTGTTCTGCTTTCTGTCCATCACCTGTTATTTTTGCATTTGTGCCCCCCCCCGAGTGGGACGGGTGTGCTCAGACGTGAGTCCTGTGCTCTCCATGCCACTGGAATCAAGCTGTCCAGGCTGATGAGGGCTGAAAGCCCGAAACCAGTCCTTGGATGCTTGTTTCCAGTCCAGGGAAGACCTGGCTTGGCATTTCGGGCTAGACTGTTGCCATGGGGCACAGGGTCAAGACCGATTTGCATATGCCTGGGTTCAAACTGGAAAGGCATGGTGAGCAAAAAAACGATGGATTTAGGCCCAGATCTCTGTACTGGGGTGAATGTATGACATTGTTCTGCATTCTGTCCATCACTTGTTATTTTTGCATTTGTCACCCCGAGTGGGACGGCTATGCTCAGACGTGAGTCCCGTGCTCTCCCTGCCACTGGAATTAAGCTATCCAGGCTGATGGGGGCTGAAAGCCCGAAACCGGTTCTTGGATGCTTGTTTCCAGTCCAGGGAGGACCTGGCTTGGCAGTTCGGGCTGGACTGTTCCCATGAGGTACAGGGTCAAGGCTGATTTGCATATGACTGGGTTCAAACTGGAAAGGCATGGTGAGCAAAAAAACGATGGATTTGGGCCCAGGTCTCTGTACTGGGGTGAATGTATGACATTGTTCTGCATTCTGTCCATCACCTGTTATTTTTGCATTGCGTTTATTTGATAACACTGAAAAATAAAGGTTTAAAAAAAAAATACATTAAGGTTGCCAGGTGACTCTGTATTACTGGATGGCCTTGCTTTCAGTCCAGGGTTTTCGGTCACCAGTTTGAGTGCATTCTGCTGGTTTAAAGTCTGGACTTTGCTAGCTGACACTCCTGGAAACACTGATTTGTAAAAGGGGAATTTAATGATTGGGAAAATTTGCCTCTGGGCGAGGCGAAGTTATGTGGTAACCCTCCACTAGCTCAGCCTTATAAAAATGAAAAAAAGTTTAAAACTGCATTTTCATGTTTATGCCTTTGAAAGCTGCACTCAGTTGGTTCAGAGCCTGCTGAGCTATTATATCAGGATTGGAACTTGTTTTTCTAATAAACGCAGTGCGCCACCGAGATATTGTACAACGATTGAAACCGGGGACCTGCACCTTACACTTCGGACTTGATTACGAATTTGGCAGACGGGTTACTCCATCGCAAACATGACTGATATCCTGCTATCCTGTCTGCCGTATTACGAGTTCAATTATATCCAGTGGAATAAAATGGTACTCTTAATACGGCACCAGGCTCATTACATCTGTAAACTGTTTAATGACGACTCAAATCACAGCAGAACGTGAATTAAACGTCTGAACTCTCTGTAAAAACTAATTAAAAAAACACAAAAAAATAATATTTTTGATTTCATGCATACAATATCATTTTACTACTGTATGGTTTGCTTTTGTAGTGTATGTGTTACTTAAGAGCATGCAGAACTAACGAGCTACATTTACATAACAGAGCTCATAGATAAATCACGTGCACAAGTAATCAGTGCATTGCTATCAACAGGATTTACAGTGGACACCCCACCAAATACCTAGCTCCCTCTCGCTGTTGTTGCCACCTTTCGAAGCTTGGCTGTATAAGCACAACAATAGAAATATTTTTACAAGGCTAAAAACCTTTTAAATGTGGTTACTGACTATTACCTCAGTATTGCGGAGGACTTCAACAGGTCATCCACTGCATGGACCAAGAAAATGCTTTGCATGCAAGGACTGATGGCATTTAATTTTTTTAAATCATTGTCGGCTGAAAGGAAAAGCATGATTATTATCATTTATTCAATTTTTTGGGGATTCACGGTACTCTGACTTTGCAGCAAACAAAGTGAAGGCAGCCAGTACCATTCGGCGTAGTGGGAGTAATTGTGTGCATCCTTGCAGATTTTTAGAACCTTACCTCGCAGAATGTGAGCAAAAAACTGAGTTTAGCCAAAGTCTGAGGTTTGCAGGACATTCTAGGTTGGAAAGTTTAGTGGGAATTTACCCTACGCTGAATTCCCCTTGGTGTCCAGTTTTCAGAAATGTCTTGGTTTAGTAGGTTTCCCTGGGTGGACCCGGTACCAAATACTGCTGCTACTGATATTGCCAAAATATTTGATCTTTGATGGTGATTATTTAATATCTCCCCATTGAATTTTGGGGCCTTTCCTGCTGTGGGCGCAGAATAGTAGAATATTTGTTGTTACCCATTGCATTTCTCTCCAAGTGCTCTTGAAATCACACGACCGCATGGGTAACCCTAAAAGCACCACTATTACTAAACTCCGTATCTTGGCTACAGCTCAGAAATGCTTAAGTGTCCTTCATACCCATTTTTAATTCTTTAGATTTTCCCATGTGAATCGAAGCATGGTTAGTGCACAGTGAAAAATCATCATACCCTGCCGCTCAGTTGTTAGCTCTGGGTATCGCATGTTTTTGGGCACTCAATGGGACCCTATATATCCCTGTTAACCGAGGGGGCTGATGGACAGAAGTGTGTTACTTTTGTAAATCTGCCATCGGGACATAACAATATACATGAAAACATCAACTATTGCTTTTGTTCCCTTTTTTTTTGCATTATATTTTATTTTTAATGATTAGTTTTGTTGGGAAAACAATGTGAATTCAAAATATTGCCTAATTTTCATAAATGTATACCTTTTCGGGTAACCCATGGGTTTCACATCTGTTTCCGCCACAAACTGCAAGTTGATTAAAGCTACAAAACATTTTTTTAAATGGACTTTCATATGCAAAAGTGTAAAAATATTTGTAAAACAATTGTACTCTTTAAAGCTTGGAAGAGGGCTACGTTAGCACAGCAGTCTTTCTGTTGATGCCTTTTTTTGTGTGTGAAAAAAATGCTTTATTGCACAGCATATTTTTCCTTTTTTTCTTTAAGGGCTATATTTTGATTATTTTCTCAGTTCCATGTAGGGGAATCCACAAACACGTTATACCTTTAGAATCCCCAATGACTGGTTAAAAACATAAAATTTTGCATGGATACCTTTTTAAGGTTGAAAAAAATAAAAAGGTTCTCAAGGATATAATGCAAATGGCTCCAACATCAAAAAAGGGCTTAGTCCCTCAGCTGGAAAAATGCTACTACATCTAAGGGGTAAAGGTTGTAAATCGTGCGCACCAGATAGCACATGCTGACTAGTTGCAAAAGACCATTTGCGGGCTTACGAAGTGCTTGCAGCCTGCCTATTGCTTACTATTGCTTGTCTTTATTGTTACGTGTAATCGCTTCCTCTTTATTCAATGTTTTTTCTTGTGTCAGCTTGTACATTTTCTGTTTGCTCCTTCTCTGATGCATAGCTTCTGTACCATCTATCTAACTGGCTGGCTTCTTTTCTTCCACTTGTCGCTTTTACAGAACATTTTGCTTAAGACTTCCATGAGTGTGTGTTTTTCCAGCTCTCTCCCTGGTGGGCTTCTCTCCCTCTCGCTCTCTTTGTTGCTGTTTTCATCGTGTTACAAGCCCTCTTGGGTTTTTCCCTGATAAGTTCCCACGGCGCAGTGTGTACATTACTCGCTTGATTGCATCTCCTGCCTCATGTGTTGCCCTCCCTCATCTGCTGCTTTCCCCCCTACCCACACTCTCCTTATTGCTTCTCCTCCAGCCCACTTCGCCATTTCCCAAGTCCACTGCCTTTTTGAAAAATATTTTATTAACTTTTTGGGGTGGAGAGGCAAGACAGCAAATTACTGTCAATCCCTCTGCTTTTAAAAAAATACAAGCATTTGCAATGCAATAGGTCTCGCATTACTGATAGTTTTAGGTATTGGCGTTGCAAATAATAATGCAACGCCAATAGCTCATACTTTCAGTAGTGCAAGGCCAAGTGCGTTGCAAGTGCTTGCATAGTGAGCCAGCATTGTATGTCTCAGTGCAGTACTGCAAGCTGCTCCTAGAGGTCCCTAGTGAGCAAGGCACCAGCACTGCATGTCTCAATGCAGTACCACAATCTGCTCCTAGAGGTCCCTAGTGAGCAAGGCATCAGCACTGCATATCTACAAATTTGGAGTTATTGGCATTATAAATGGCAGTGTTTTTTACCCAGCCATGTTGCAGGGTTCAGTACAATATGTGGCCAAAAGGGGACCTCTTTTGGTCACATATGGTAATGCACCCTGCAGAAGATATGGTAAATACACTCTAGACAGTACTGCGAGTACATTTAAATAGCTATGTCCATATATACAATTAGTAGCTCCGAAATGTGACAAAAGAATTATTACATTAATTCCAGATTAGGTTGTACTCTGTGTGGCACTGATGAATGGAAATTTATAAATGGTCTCATATAAATGTGAGATTGTCTAGTGAGTGAAGTAACCACTGCCAACCTAGCTTAGGACTAAGTGTGTGTCCTGCCTGAAACCTTTTAAGAAAATAGTGCCTTGAAGCTGTAATTAAAACCTAGGGACAACACATGTAACGGGGTGTCCTCATGGGAGGTTACAAGAAGAGGCAAGGCGGTACTAAGGAGAGACTACTAAGCCTATTGACCAATGAAAAGCCACCATTTACAAAGGACAGGAGCCAATTAAAAAGATGGGCGGAAAGTGGATCGAGCTTTATACCCATATCCTGAATACAGCATGTCTCGAAGAGACAGCTCAAGCACTGCCTAGACCTAAAAAAACATGTTTTGTGCTACTTAGTTCATTTATTTTATTTTTTTAATTTACAGTCCCATCTCGGATTAGTAAACAAAAAAAACGGCACCCATCTCACTTTGTAGATGCACATGGATAATGACCCCATCACCGTGCCTCTGTGTCTTTTTGTTCTTCCTTTGGCCATGCTGCAGATCCTTTTGTTGATGCTGTACAGTCTCACCAAAAGGTATTGGCAAAGTCAGTAGGTTCCGAAGGCAATACCTAGTTTTTCTAATGCTCTTTACTGTTTTATCTCTTGCTTTCCACTTAATGCACGAAAACTCATGCCTTGGTACACAAAGGCTGTTATTGTGCTGGGGAGGTTTCGACTGCTGCAGCCGGTGTTTGAAGAAAAAAATCTGATGGCATGACTGAAAAGGTGATGTCTTTGCTCCCGGAGGCCCATAAACATGCTCCCTGGCCTTCTGCAGAGGATCAGATCGCTTAAGCACGTTTCAGTTCTGAGTGCTGTGGAAAGTGAAGTAGCACTTGGCAAGCGTTTTCTTTCAAACTTCCTTACTGTCTTTAAATTTGGCTCAGAGTTTTTCGGTTGAAAAGTATTTAGATACCGAAAACCTCAAGGTTAGTATTCAACCAAATCCATTCTCTTTTTTCGTTACTTACAGTTATTACTAACATAAATCCGGTTTTCAGTAGTTGTTCGTTTAACGGATCCGAAGAGGCACGGATGATATAATGAGTAACTTTAATGGGAGTACCAGACTGTTTGCTTCCACTGTTCTCCAACTGAATACAACCGTCTGACTTATGATTCACCTGTTCCACTCCCTTTCCTACCCAGACTTCCTTCCTCCCTGTTTTTGATGACATCTCACACTTTATACTCCACTGTGACATTGTTTGCCTTATTTAATTGATTTAAAGCGCTGTCTGGCTCTCCTGCTGTAAAACTGCAAACAAATGTATATACGTTCACCTGGCTATTAAAAAGCCAGCTTAAGCAGAAAGCACTACGGACTATAATCTAATAAATGTACTTAGAAGTGGTATGGTAATAATCCACTGAAAAATGCAATTTCAAACAACACCAACCACCAGCCTGATGAACAAACCAGAAAAATCAAATTCTGTGGTGTCCATCTAGTGATGGCTAAGATACAACCCTCAGGAAAGTGCTGTCTCCAAACCACTAGTGGGTTAATGTTTATGGATCCCAATTTTGGACCCCAACTAGAATGACAAAGCAGCAAACCCCAGGAAGACTGCTTACCAAGACCTTCAGGTCGTCAAGTTAGCCGCAAACATTTCAAACACTTGCAAACTGCCTGATGCAACCACCAGGAAAATGTAGTCCATGGAGTTCTTCTGTAAGTGTCATCAGGTGATCTGAGTTTGGTGTAGTTGGGCCACCTAATAGTGTTGAAAGTGCACCACCAGTATATGCATCTTCCAAAAACCACCAGGGAGCTGAGTATGTCCATTAGAAATGGCATAGGTGCAACCCACAGCAAGATGCAACTTCCAGTATCTTGGTGTGATTGCCCATGCAGGGGGAGAGGACTGGCCCCACGAAGTGAGTTCTTGACATTCACAAGTATGGAAAGGTAGCAGTGGACTAGACTCCGCACCATGGAGGAGGGTATTTGTGAAAAGGAGGCCTGGATGGACTCCTGTTATGGCTTCCCTTTCACACCCAAGCAGGAATTACTGAAAACTTTTCTGACCTTTCTTGATAGTCTCAGAGCAGTGGTGCGATTCAGGCAGGTAGCAGAATGAGATAGACCTGATGGAAGACAGGCCAAGGTCTTTGACGTGGGGGGACCACCTTCCGAAAGCAGATGCAAGTCAACACACCGGTCCAGGGGCAGCGTGTGCCCTATACTGCACTGTGTCAAAAACCAACCTGATCAATCAGTGGCACATGAGGGGAAAAAGGCAACGGGACAAAAGTAGGCAACACGATGGGTCAAGGTTCCCCTATCAGAGCTAAAGTGCTGCACTCCTCTGTAAGATGTTAACAATCAAAAACAGCAGTAAAATACAATGCAGCCAGTACTGCCGGATCATTCAGAGAATTGACCTCTGTACACAGGAGCTCAGGTTCGTTGGGGTCGCTGGGCACAGACTCACTTGCTCACTTGGTTATCCCAGTAGTGAGCTAAAGTCCAGTCCATCCACAGGTGGGCCCTGCTCTCTGGCTTTCTCTTGTTGGTGTGGTACCATCTATGATTCCCAGTCAGGGTCTGCTCCCCAGTTCGTGCGACAGTTTGATGTGTGTCCATCATCCATTATGCATTTTCTTTTTTATTTAATGTGGACATCGCCCCTAGGCATAAGAGTGCTCGACAAAAAAATGTGGAATCAATAGCAACTAACTATTGTATAACACTGTCAAAAATAAATCGATAAACGACAAAACAGGACAGACTGGTCAAGTCATCACAACACTGGGTAGTCGATCATATGGATGGGAATAAGTTTAAGTGTTGACAGCATTAGGAGAGTTTCTATAAAATGGGAAGATTTATTTGTATTTTATTTTTTTAATACGTCGAAGTGGGTGTTGTAGGAACTGCTGATGGAACAGTGTTCCGGATTCTTGATGTACTTCTTGACACTGAGTGTTTCTTCCAACTTATAATGACTGCGGAAGCTGAAAGATTTGTGCTAGCCTCAATCTGGTTCTTTGTCTAATCGCTGGTGCCATTTCTGTTCTGTCCCTTGTCTGAGCCCCATCTCAAATCACTCACTGATGCAAGGGAGAAAGGTTACTTTCTTGGTGGTCTTTGTATTCGTCTTTAAAGGGAGCACACGTCTCATATCATTCAAAGGTATCTGTCTATTGTAGCACACATCAGCATTTGGGTTTGGTTATACTCCAGACAGAGTGCCTGGTGATTGATTCTAAGACTATTATGAGTACAGCTTGTGTTCTGGGACATCTTCGCTATCATCTGTACATTTAAAGCTCTGGTTGTGATTTCTGTACTGGTCTCACTTCACCGGCTACTCCAGGAATCCTCCTCCTCCCACTACCATATATGTACCTGAACCTCCTCACATGTGCAATAAATCTCACCAGACGTGCACATTTTTTAATGAAACCTGACGAAGTCTGTGTTTTTCAATGATAGCTATGCACTGTACAACACTACTATATCAGGTTTTTTTTTTCTCCTATAATAGGTACCAAACCAAGCAATTTTTATACCTGGTCCCATTTTCTGCATATAGGCACTTCTTGGCGGTTTACTCATTTTATTTGCAAAATAACCACCTCTCCATACTTATGCCCCAGATCTTTGATTGTGTTTTTTAAAATTACTCAGAGTTGCTACATGTACTTTGCTTCTAGTGTGGGGTCAGGATCTGTTGTAGTGTTGCTACAGAGATAATGTGATAGAAATTATGCTTCCCAGTAATAGCTGAAGTTTTTAAAGTTGTGATCTATGTGATTTCCCCTGCAGTCGGGCATTGTCCAGCTTCTATGGGAAGAGAGCTCTGCTGTGGTGTACACCTGCAGTCTTGATGGTGCTGTACGACTCTGGGACGCGCGCTCTGGAAAGATGATCAGTGAATATAGAGGACACTCTGCCGAAATCCTCGACTTTGCTGTCAGCAAGTAAGTGTGTGGATATAGGGCTAATCCTTAAATGTGATGCTTTGGTTGATAGCACTAGCTCACAACTGTTCATGATCAGTAGTGATGTGATGCCTTAGCAGCTGCTCAGAGTGTTTTGGTGCAAAGTATATTGGTACCCACAAGCACCATTATAGTTCAACAGGCATGTACATGTTTCACTCCACTTATTCCGCTTAATATATATTGATAGTTTTTTTCCCCTATTCCAGTCAGGGACACACGTATTAATAGTGTTGAGGCTATGGGGTGCTCAGCCTCTTCTATTTATGGACTAGCTGTACCCGGCCACGCGTTGCTGTGGCTCAGTCTGGTTAAATGAAAGAGAAAGGAAAGAGTAAGCCCACGTTTCTAATAGGTTTAATTTCACAATGCTTTTGCGTATACAATATGTTTTTATGACTATTGTCTGTATGCGTCCCTTGTAGTTGTTGCGCAGCAACCTAATCAATAGGGTCTGTTTGGCCTTATGATTAAAAACATGCGCGTATTGGACACACGCGTATTCAAATCCAATGTTGTGTATAAATAAACACGCGCTAATGTTGCAAAGTGAATCAACTCCTCCCCCCTCCCTCCACCCACTTCCTGGTCTGCCATCCTGACACCAACTGTCCATCCTAATGTATTTATACTATTGTCTCTATGCGTCCTTTCTTAATGTTGCAAAGTGAACCAACTCCTCCCCCCTCCCTCCACCCACTTCCCGGTCTGCCATCCTGACGCTAACTGTCCATTCTAATAAATGTAGTTATTGTCTCTATGCGTACCTTGTTGTTGCGCAGCAACCAAATCGATAGGGTCTGTCCGGCCTTTCGATTAAAAACACGCGCATATTGGCCACGCGTGTATTTGAATCCAACGTTGTGTTAATATAAACACACGCTTAATCAAATTCAATGTTGTGAAAATTTCAAAGCAATCGGTGAAGAACTTTCAGAGATTTACGATTTTGAACAAACTAACATTTACATTTTTATTTATATAGATTTGCACACGTATGCATAAATGCAAATTATGTATGCTTTAATTAACAATAATTTGGATGCCTCATTCAACTTCTACCCTCCTGTTCTGATCCCAAGCACCAGACCAAAATGCTGAAAAATTTCGGAGCTGTGGGATATGCTATGTGTAAAAGAGGGAGCAAAGGGTTAGACATAGCTATGCATGGTTGCAAAACCCTGTCTCTGCCAACCTGGTCTTGGTTTTTGAGTCATGATGGTTTGTGCTGGTATATTTGTCACATATCAAAAAACAAGGGCACCCAACAAGTCAGCACAGGACCTCGGGGAACGTATTTTTTCTAACAACAATGGTCCCATGCATAGACGGGTACAAGAAAATAAAATATACACACAATGGATCTATATTGAGTAACGTGATTTATCCAGCCGGACAGGGATCACAATTTTTACTATAGAGTAAATTCAAAACGGAAAATACCTTACATCCAAAAGAGTGAGACACAAGCCTGTGCCCTCACGCTTACAAATTGGCAAAATAGGAGAGTAGGAAAGGCAGAGAAGAGACAATTTAGGCAAAGAGTGAGTGATTTCTGAAGAATAAAAAAGTAGCAGAAATTCAATTACACCATTATATGCATATTACATTCGGTATATATTCACATATATGGTGTTACAACAAGTCGACGGCGTTTCGATCCCTAAACCAAAATACATGGGATCATCATCAGGACAAAAAGTTTGTTTGCCTAAAGAATATGTAACACAATAGCCTGTTCAGTACAGTTATACGTCTCAACCATAATTTAGGCTTCATGAAAATTCCTGGGATGTCCCCCTACCCTAAACACCTGAAGAAACCGAAGCTTGCACTGGTGGATCTAGTGAAAATCCTACATGCTTTGGGTTGCATGATTGTCTTTAGTTCTATAAGTCTCATACTTTCATGCTCCTGTCACAGGATGTTTCTTGGATATAAAGTCTGAGTGCTTTTTCAGTTTGCAACAGCACTGTTCAGTCTTAACATCTCCCTTAGCGGTTTCCCAATTTCATGGTCTTGGTAGCTTTTCATCTTGAAAGTTGGTGGAGTACCCTTATTTCCTTACCTAAGCGACTTGTTGACGACGATCAGACTTACGATGAAGCATTGCATCACATACAGAGCTTCATAGTCTGTTTTTGGTAGATGCAGAGAAATCTTATCGAGTACAAGAGTGGTAACTTAGGTTCATACGTTCGATTCTGGAATCTGTCCTTTTGCAGGAGAGTGTGTGTACAGTGGAACTTAGCTTATTCAACATATACTCAATATGCAGTATAGGAACTCGATGGAAGCTATACAAATCAGGTTGTCCTGACCCAGCCGGGGCAGGAGTTTTATTACCAAAAAACAAATGTCAAATACACAATACAATTTTCAAGACACAAGCCTGTGCCGTACTGAAAAAACAGGAGAAAATAGATATAGGGTGAAGAAAAGGGTGATTTTCAGGCAAGGAAAGAGAGCAAAGACAGGGCACTGCATAAAATGCGAAGGTTACTAGCAGTGTCGCCTGGAGTGGAATGTACACAAGATTTAACAATATTTCAAGTGTCAACCACTCTTGGGTGTCGACGTTTCGATCCCTAAAGGCTCTAGTGGATGCACGGGATCATCATCAGGACTTATTTAAGTAGCAAAACATGCCTGAATGAGCAAAGCCTGGTTAGAGAAAAGGAACAAAAGGAAACAAAGTTTTTACAGATACTTTGCCAACAAAGAATTCATAGAGACCTAACTGCCCAAACTGTAATTACAATCGGAATCGCTGTGCGTGACCCAGTGCATGGTGTTTTAGTGTTGCGTAAAAATTACAAAGCTAAACAATGCATATTATCATAACTTCCGGAATCGCAGTGTCATGCGTGAGGTTCACTCAACTCTGGGGCTCCGTGGTGATTGTGAGCCTAGTATAAATCTATTAAGCAGTACCAAGTGCCCTTTACTCTAATTTAGAAGAATCGTGAAGGGACTAGGGTCAGACGGGTGAGTTTAAGGAGGTTTATTGAACAATTACCATCTCAACAAACCATTGGGACAGAAACAATGTTAAACGTACCATATGGTTGGGCTCACACATAAGATTCAGTGGAGTTAATTGGTTGTATCAATATGATCTCGGTAAAAAACTTCAAACGTCGGTCTGTGGGAGGCTGCACTATAGTGAAGGAATCAAAGATAGAGATTTAAAACCGGGAAGTTGCACAACCAGCGAGCATATCCCATGTGGGGACGAGGTGGTTACCTTATAAGTTACGTGCTAGCGTCGGATTCGATTGTAAACAAACATCAATGGTACCGTGTTTTGTAACAGTATTTCCGACTCCTTTCTGGGGATTAAAGAGGAGACTCGGCTTACTTAAACGATTGCAAAGTGGTGGCAATACAGTGATTTAATCTAGGACAGACGCACGTTACTTACGAAGTTAACGATTCCGGAAGTTATGATAATATGCATTGTTTAGCTTTGTAATTTTTACGCAACACTAAAACACCATGCACTGGGTCACGCACAGCGATTCCGATTGTAATTACAGTTTGGGCAGTTAGGTCTCTATGAATTCTTTGTTGGCAAAGTATCTGTAAAAACTTTGTTTCCTTTTGTTCCTTTTCTCTAACCAGGCTTTGCTCATTCAGGCATGTTTTGCTACTTAAATAAGTCCTGATGATGATCCCGTACATCCACTAGAGCCTTTAGGGATCGAAACGTCGACACCCAAGAGTGGTTGACACTTGAAATATTGTTAAATCTTGTGTACATTCCACTCCAGGCGACACTGCTAGTAACCTTCGCATTTTATGCAGTGCCCTGTCTTTGCTCTCTTTCCTTGCCTGAAAATCACCCTTTTCTTCACCCTATATCTATTTTCTCCTGTTTTTTCAGTACGGCACAGGCTTGTGTCTTGAAAATTGTATTGTGTATTTGACATTTGTTTTTTGGTAATAAAACTCCTGCCCCGGCTGGGTCAGGACAACCTGATTTGTATAGCTTCCATCGAGTTCCTATACTGCATATTGAGTATATGTTGAATAAGCTAAGTTCCACTGTCTCTTTATAACAAAGTTATACCCATGGCCCTTAGCTATCCGTTGGGTTCCCCTTGTCTTAAAGAAAGGTTCTAAGTGCAATCACCAGGATTGCAGGGTTTCTCTAAAACTCTAAAATACCTCACCTATGAGGTTGACCTTCCTAGTGCCCAAGTACACGCACTTTCTTTCACTCTAGAAATCTAAAAATCTTTTCTAAGCCTCAAGAGATGTCAGACCATGCCCCGTTGTACACGATAGATCACATCAAACACTTATGCACATTACCTTCCCTTCTCTCTGAAAACCCAGATGCCCCAGAAATTGCTGTATCCAGTTTACCAGAGCAATTAGAGAAGCTCAAGAAAAAACAGGTCAGACTTCAATTGATGGTTTTAATGCTCACGGATTATCTCAAATCCGGAGTTATCCCAGTAGGATTGCAGGTTCGCAATATCCCTGGGATATTTACGGACAACCCTAAATACATTACGAATTTTAGCCCCATTGGTACCACTTGTTCAAGACAGTGGTTAGCACTCGGCATTGACATCGCCTCGGAGACCTTAAAAGCCCTTGAGATAGAGATCACTGACCTCCTGAAACAAATCAACGACTCTGACCCCACGGCCGAATGTAAAAAATTGTTAGAACAGGTAGACAAAACGGTGGCCGAATATCACCGCATTGAACAGAATAAAAAATCCAACAAAATCAAAAAAGACATTAAGAACTATAGTGCTGAGTCTACATACCCATATCTGAATAAAGACTTCTACACTAATAGGCCTTATTTCAACCCCCATAACAGGCCCTGGGGTCGTTTTAATAAACGACAAAACATAGTGGGTTTTTCGGATACCTCAGAGGACTCATCTGACAACTCAGATCCAGGTGAGGGAGGAAGTAACCCTAGAAGGGGTCGTGGAGGAGCACAAGGCAACAATAATTTTTTAGGCAGAGGTCAACAAGGCACCCCCCAGAGAGGCAAGGCCAAGAAAACCAGGAAATGGTTCAATGCCCCAGGGGAGCGGAGGACCCGCAACAATTTTTACCAATGGTCCTAACCACAACACCTAATCTGACTGAAACTTTACCCATTTTTAATTTGTCAAATCATATTCTCCAACATTCTGAATTAGAACTACTAAAGAAAGGATTGTCTTTTGTTCCAACGGTGCGCCCAAATTACATGGAACTGCAAACTGAGTTGTTGCGTTTTTTTAGACTGGTTCGTCTGAAAGCATTTTTTCAACTGCACCCTACACCTGATCCTATTCGAAATACTCCTTTCTCACCGCCCTCCACCTTTTTACCAACGGCAAGCATGATCCCTCCGGAAATCATCACATTTGAGAAATTGATTCTCAAGGAAGTAGAGATCCTTGAAAAAAAGAAACTGTTCATTCCATACAATATACCTAAGGTGGAAAAAGACGCAATAGATTCGCTTAAATCCAAGACGGATCTCATTATCAAGAGCGCAGATAAAGGGGGAGGGATTGTGTTACAGAACATTGACACATATAAGAGAGAGATTTATCGCCAGCTAAGTAATAAGGAACATTACCTGAGATTGGGCCGTAATCCTACACAGGAGATCCAGAGCCTGATCAAGAAAATCACGTCAGAAGCCAGAGATGAGGGCTTTCTCAGCAAGAAGGAATACAACTTCCTTAATGTCAAGTGTCCTAGACTGCCGGTCATATACACCCTCCCAAAAATCCACAAGGATACTGAGAACCCACCAGGCCGACCTATAGTCTCGGCGTGTGGTTCTATCTTGGAACCATTAGGGTCCTATGTTGACCACTTCATTAAGGACTTTGTGCCCTCTACATGTTGTTACGTTCGTGACAGAATGCAAATGATTAATCTGGTTGAGCATCAACCCTTTGACCCCAGTACTCAAACACTTTGTACACTAGACGTAGAGTCGCTCTACACCAATATACCTCAGGGAGCGGCTCTTCGGGTCATCGAAAGGACACTGGACTCTAGACCTCGTCCACACAGGGTACCCACATTTTTTATACTACAGCTGCTGGAACTCTGTCTTACTAAGAACTTTTTTGTTTTTGATGGGGTATTCTTTCAACAGATCAAAGGTACCTCCATGGGAGCTATTTTTGCTCCTCACTTGGCTATTCTGTACATGGACGCATTAGAGACTGGCACAATCCTAGATGATACTAACCCATTCAGAACGAGTATCGATTGCTGGCGTCGCTATATAGACGACATTTTTCTGGTCTGGAATGGTGATAGTGATATCCTCACTTCCTTTCTACACTGGTTGAACAACAACTGTGACAATTTACAATTCACTCTTGCGCACCACAGTACTGAGATAGCATTTCTTGACCTCACAATTTACCATGAGGAGGGCGAATTATTGACTCGCCTTTACAGGAAGCCGACTGAAAGGAACACTTTACTGAGATATGACAGTAATCATCCCAAAGCCCTGAAAGACTCTCTCCCTTACTCACAGTTCCTCCGAATCAGGAGGAATTGTTCCTCAAAGACGGATTATTTTAGGGAAGCAGGCATACTATGCACAAAACTTAAAACAAGAGGCTACCCGAGTAGGATAGTGAGAAACGCATCGAAACGGGCATGGTACTGTCCAAGAGATGTGCTACTCCAACCCAAAACCAAGCAAAATTCAGAAAGAATTGCCTGTGTAACAACTTTCTCCCCAATTTCAAACAAAATAAGAAAAACAATTCTACGCCACTGGCCAACCCTCAACTCAGGGACACTAAATTTTGACAAACCACTGTTTGCTTTCAAGAAGAGTCGAAACATCAAAGACCATCTTGTCCGTGCAGCCCTGCCAGCACCACCTTTAAAGAGCACAATAGATTCTAATTGGGGGTTGCCAGCCTTGAGGGGACATGTGAAGTGTGGGAGTTGTATTGTGTGCGATCTGACACTCGAGGGGCGCACTTTCAGTCACAATAACATCACGAATCACTTAAAAGATTTCACAAACTGCAACACCTGCAATGTGATCTATGCCATTGTATGTCCATGTCCTTTAATGTATGTGGGACAAACGACCCAGAAAATCAAGACCAGAATTAGTCAACATCGGAGCCGCATACGTTGTGGGACCATGAATGCCCCGTTGGTTGAACATTTCACAAATATGAACCACTCGGCAGACGACTTGAAATGGACTATCCTCAAAACTGTCAAACTACCACAGAGAGGTGGTAACTTACAACAACTGCTCAACAGGGAAGAACTAAAATCTATCATCCAATTCAACACGATCCGCACAGGCTTGAATCGGAACGAGGATTGGACAACATTGCTTTGAGGAAACTTTTGGTCCAAAGAACATTCTGAAAATAAGATTGTGATGCTCAACGAGACTTCGAGGGTCCCACTAAAGACTTAATAAACATTGTGTGAGGATGAGAATTTCTGATTGCATCGAGGCATCTGGAGATGACGATTGGGAATTATTAAAAAAAATTTTTTTGTTTTTAAAATGAATAGTCACTTTTCACTTATGCACAACTGTCACTTTGTTGCACATATGTCACTATTATCCGAAGTTGTTCCAAATAGGTTCACTTTAATCCCTGAAGACAGTCCCTCAGAAGTATCTACACCACGCCTTGTCCTAACAGTAGTGCTGCAGGAAACTCTATACTGTCTATCCATAGCCTTCCATTCTTTCTCCACTCCAAGATGGCCGACAACTTAGCGTAGTCGCCGGCGCCAAATGACGCCTTCCGCCCACAACACGTGATCGGAACAAGTCTTACAAACCACCCTCGCGGACATGCCCTCACTCTGTAACCGGCATCGTCCGAGCACCCCTGGGAGAGGCGCTGGCATATTATGACCAAGTAAGTTGAACGCTAATGCCCAGCGGCAAACTCTATCTTTCAGTACTGAACCGGGCTTAGCATTTTTTCCGCGCATGCTGATTCCACAACTCCTTGTTTCAGCGCCCGATATCCACATAGTTGAAGCCCAGGGCGAAGCAAGCCTGGAAACGTTAACTTCGTAAGTAACGTGCGTCTGTCCTAGATTAAATCACTGTATTGCCACCACTTTGCAATCGTTTAAGTAAGCCGAGTCTCCTCTTTAATCCCCAGAAAGGAGTCGGAAATACTGTTACAAAACACGGTACCATTGATGTTTGTTTACAATCGAATCCGACGCTAGCACGTAACTTATAAGGTAACCACCTCGTCCCCACATGGGATATGCTCGCTGGTTGTGCAACTTCCCGGTTTTAAATCTCTATCTTTGATTCCTTCACTATAGTGCAGCCTCCCACAGACCGACGTTTGAAGTTTTTTACCGAGATCATATTGATACAACCAATTAACTCCACTGAATCTTATGTGTGAGCCCAACCATATGGTACGTTTAACATTGTTTCTGTCCCAATGGTTTGTTGAGATGGTAATTGTTCAATAAACCTCCTTAAACTCACCCGTCTGACCCTAGTCCCTTCACGATTCTTCTAAATTAGAGTAAAGGGCACTTGGTACTGCTTAATAGATTTATACTAGGCTCACAATCACCACGGAGCCCCAGAGTTGAGTGAACCTCACGCATGACACTGCGATTCCGGAAGTTATGATAATATGCATTGTTTAGCTTTGTAATTTTTACGCAACACTAAAACACCATGCACTGGGTCACGCACAGCGATTCCGATTGTAATTACAGTTTGGGCAGTTAGGTCTCTATGAATTCTTTGTTGGCAAAGTATCTGTAAAAACTTTGTTTCCTTTTGTTCCTTTTCTCTAACCAGGCTTTGCTCATTCAGGCATGTTTTGCTACTTAAATAAGTCCTGATGATGATCCCGTGCATCCACTAGAGCCTTTAGGGATCGAAACGTCGACACCCAAGAGTGGTTGACACTTGAAATATTGTTAAATCTTGTGTACATTCCACTCCAGGCGACACTGCTAGTAACCTTCGCATTTTATGCAGTGCCCTGTCTTTGCTCTCTTTCCTTGCCTGAAAATCACCCTTTTCTTCACCCTATATCTATTTTCTCCTGTTTTTTCAGTACGGCACAGGCTTGTGTCTTGAAAATTGTATTGTGTATTTGACATTTGTTTTTTGGTAATAAAACTCCTGCCCCGGCTGGGTCAGGACAACCTGATTTGTATAGCTTCCATCGAGTTCCTATACTGCATATTGAGTATATGTTGAATAAGCTAAGTTCCACTGTCTCTTTATAACAAAGTTATACCCATGGCCCTTAGCTATCCGTTGGGTTCCCCTTGTCTTAAAGAAAGGAGAGTGTGTGTACAGCATCAGAGCCTTAGTAGCTTTCTTTCTTCTGAACGTGGTCCTCTGCATAAGCAGAGCCTGCTGCGCCTGCCTCCTTCCTCTAGTTGGTGCCCCTGCAAGGGCTGCAGATGAGTTACTGCCAAAGTTCCCTGGGCTGGCAGTTGAGCCATTTCACTGGACACCTCTGAAAATATAGTATGGTTTCACTCACACTCTGCTGGTGGTATGAACTTTTTGGTGGAACAACCATTTCAGCTGGATTGGCCATTGGTCTTTGGAGTGTGAAAGAGCAGAAGCTCCACGTAAATGATTTGCAAAGGGAAGCATTTGTTGATCGCTGATGGCATCTGTGTCTCCAGTGCAAAGTTGTCTTTAATTGTTGACCGACAGTGCATTGCACGGTGTCCAATAAAAAGAGGCAAGGTTTGGCTCCGGGAGTCTCAAATATAGGTGTAGTTAAGGGAAGAAAATGCTGCTCTGATTGTGTCTGTGATTGTCATTCCTTTGTGGTCCTATAGCTTTGTCCATATTCATCTGCATCTATTGTCTCTTGTGCTCTGTATCACTTCACAAAATTTATTTCAAAGCCTGGCCTTCTGTCGGCAGGTATTCCCTAGGCTGTCCTTCTCAGCCTTGCTCCTCACATTGTTCCTTTACTGACTGCCTCATCAGTGACACCCCTTCTGCGTTGGAGGAGCCTGCGTGGTTGTTGCATTTAGCAGTACATTTTCCTAAGAGCAAGGCCAACTTCTGCTCAAGTGGTGAACCTTCAGATCAACAGTGCCTAGCACCTGTTTCAAAGTTCCTGTTAAGTCTTCCCCCAGCAGAGACTCTAATGCTGGTGGTGTAGGCGTCACCCTAACCACGCCTGAGCATCTGCTCCAAGAAGAGCCCTGGCCTATTTCCCATGACCGCGAATCAAAGAAAATAGCGGCCATAGGTGAAAACATTTACTGCTCTGGGAGCCTTGCCCTTCACTACTCCTGCTGTATAGAAAATGGCCCAGAAGATTCTGCCAAATCTTTCGCTTCAATCGTGAAATCATTTTACAGAGGTCATGCATTAAGTGCAGAATGCAGCCAAAGAAATCTGTAGGTCTGGTTCTGAACAGTCTGTTCTGTGACATGTTCGATGTGCTGCTCCCTTCGAAATCTGCTGGCATGACTGGGTCTGTTCCACCACCAGATTTGCATGGGATGTCCAGGCTAATCTGATATAATTGTATGGCTTCCTCTGATACCCTGGAGGTGGCCTTCACTGCCTGCCAATTCCAAAGGGAGTACTGAAAGTTTCCTTGGTTTTCCAGGAAAGGCCTTTTCAACACCATCAGTCCTCGCAGCTGAGATGGCAGCCGAATAAGTTCCTGCACTTAAACAGGGGATCACAGTGTGTCAAAGATTGTCATGGCCAGTAACAGCCTTCCACTTCTCCAGCTCCACCTGCAAAACCACTTAAACTGTTTTGAAGGAGCATGTGTGGCTAGTGGGGGAGAGGGTGTCTTGCCACCTGCCTTGTTGAAAAACTATCACGATGGACCACTGGATGCTGCAAGTAATAAGGCATGACTTCATCCTTCCTTTTCGATAGTTTACTCCTTTAATTTCCTCTACCCGCTCAAAGACCTCAGATGAGCATGCTTGTATCCCACAGTATTCTACACCAAGAGGTCTTGACTCGCCTGAGAAAATTGGATATGGAGCTAGTTTCGAAGCACAAGATCGGAAGGGATGTTCTTTCCGTTACTTTCTTGTTCCAAAAAAGACTGAGATATTTGTCCCATTCTCGACTTACTGGTATTAAATGTATTCCTCTGCAAGGAGAAATTCAAGAAGCTATCCCTTACATGTTCTGTTGACTGTTCTGGAAGAGTAGATGGTGTTCCGCAACTTGCAGAATGCATATTTTCACATACTGATGTGATAATTCAGGAGGGGTCACCTAGCACTTCTTCAGGCTTCTGAGTCTCCTGGCAGCCTGTATCCCGCTGGTCACTCACGCGTGTTGGCACATGCTTGCTCTTTAGTCGTGGGTCAACACTGGGCTGTGCTGATATACACTGTCCAGATTTCCCCAGAGGAATAAGTAGGTCGTCGGTGCTGGTCATTGACTTGCAGGTGACACCTCTTCCCTCGGTGACCATGGTTGTGAACTATGCCACTTTTCAGTTGGGGTGCTCCTCTGAATGCATGGGTGATCAGAGGCCTTTGGAATCTAGTGAAGCAGAGGTTTCATCAACCTGCTCAACTTTTGAGCGATGTTCCTGGCGCTATAGGCCTACTTGTTCTGCATCTGTGGTCAGTCGGTTCTGATCCTCCTGGACGAAAGGCCTGCAATGTCCTATGGTAACTAGCAGGGCAGTGTGGGCTCACATCTTTGAAGTCAGGAGGCATTGAGTCTGTGAGCCTGTGCTCTAGCTCACCATGTCTTGCTTGTCATCAACCACCCAATGGGTACCTCCTCACCCATGAGGGACGTTTTCACCCACCTACTTGACCTCCTGAATCATAGAATGGGACTATCGGGAACAGTGCTAAACTGGTTCACCTCCTTCCTCCAAAACAGAACTCAAAGATTCAAGGTCAACCAATCCTTATCTAACCCCACCCCAGTCCCTTTGGGAGTACCCCAGGGATCTTCCCTCTCCCCAACTCTGTTCAATTTGTTTATGGAACCACTCACTGAGCTTCTCAACTCTGCAAATATCCAATATCACATGTACGCTGACTACACACAACTCTACATTAAGATCCAGTCTCTTGAAGACATCAAGGCCCTTAACGCAACGCTCCAAAAGACACAGACCTGGCTGGCTAGGAACCATTTAAAACTAAACACACTAAAGACAGAATTCCTCTTAATCGCTCCCCCCCAACCAAACAACCATGATTGTTGAGTGGATGAAGCACCTAACTGCACTCAACGGTCAACCTCTCATTATAGATTCCGCTAAATCCCTAGGAATAACCCTGGATAATAAGCTAAATATGCAGAAGCACATGAGGGCTGCAACTAAAGGAGCAATTTTTCAGATGAACGTCCTGAGAAAGTTGAAACCCTTCATATCCGCAAACGACTTTAAACGGGCAGTTCAAACTCTAGTAATTCCCAGAGTGGACTATGGGAGTGTCGCTCTCTGTGGCCTTCCCAAATCGCTCCCCGCTCTGCTAAGAGCCTCAATCAATACAGCCGCCAGACTCATCACTGGCACCAAAAGAAACTGCCACATCTCCCCTGACCTTCATGCCCTCAACTGGTTGGCTTTTGAGGCTAGAATCAATTTAAAAATCGCCTGTATGACACATAAGGCATTACATCACAAAACCCTGAGGTACCTAGCTGAGAAACTAGTGCTATCTGGTGGTAACAGAGCTACCAGGAGCTCTGATAATCTTCTACTTAAACCTCAGCATTTCTCAAAGAAGAAAACAAACAATTGTACCTTCCCAGGAATGGCTCCCAGGATTGGAACACCTTACCATCAGAAACTAAACTTAACCCGTCTGCTGCCTTTTTAAAAAAAGAAGTGAAATCAATTCTCATGTCTAAATTTACTTGAACTTTTCTTGCACACTCTTTTAGATAGGTGCTCATTTCTAATAGTTACCAATACTGTTGTCACAGAAGTTTGTATATGTATATTTATATGAATATGGCACTCACCTATATTTGCCTTGTAAAGCGCTCTGATACCTGCAAGGGTCTTGTTCGCACTATACAAAACCGTCAAAATAAAAATAAAGTGATTCAGTACATATTTGCCTGCCAGGCCACCCCGCCAGCAGACCTCAGTCACGCTTAGGAATATGAACTACCAGTTGTTCTTCACCCTCCAGTTTCTGTTGCAGATAACTGTCTTTTCTCCATCTATTTCTCTGCTTGCTAGAGTGTTGATCAAGTTGCAGTAGAAATGTGTACAAACAAGTGATCTTAATTGCATCTGAATAGCCGCAGTGGATGTGGTTCCCTTGCATGTCCGTACCTGGTTCGCTTGTCTCTGTGCCCTCTCATTCAACTTCTGTTCAGAGCGCACCTTCTCTCATAATAAGGGAGGAGGAGGGGGCGGCAGAATCTGCATCTGAAATTCCAGCACCTCCACCTTTTATGCCTAGAGATTCTGGAGATTAAGCAAAGCAGATGGAGGCCCTGTGAGTTGTCTGCAGATATTGTGGATATAATCTTACCAGTGTAGCATACCACAACATCTTTTTGTTCTGTACACTTGTGTCCTGCTTGGTCACTTGATCCGTTGAAGAAAAGGTAGATGCCCTTAACCCTTTCACTGCGGGGCTAATTTCCCCGTGGTGCGGGGGGGAGGGGGGGCCGCGCACGGCGCCGCTGTGCTGATGGCGAGCCCAGGCTCGTCATGCAGCACGGTGCTCGTGTGCTCATGACGAGCCTGGGCTCGTCATGAACCCGCCCGTGCAATGGAACGCTCAGCACAGCGGGGGAATTAGCCCCGCGTGTGAGCGTTCCACGGCTCATGACGAGCCCAGGCTCGTCATGAGCACACGAGCAACGTGCTGCATGACGAGCCTGGGCTCGTCATCAGCACTGAAGGGGTTAAAGCGTTTCTTTCTGGTGTCTTGGGCTTTGTGCTATTTCAGCCCTGCAAAGCTTTGCAGTGGGTCCTAGGTCACTCTTTAGCACTGGACTGAATTGTCCATCTACTTGTCTTCATGTCTTTGACATGGGAAACAATTGTGACATAGACCTGACTGTAATATAGCTGTTTCAACTTTTCTAAGGCAGTCTGGTACATAGGGAGATTCAGGAGATATGGAATCTGCAGAAAGATAGAGCATCGACCACGAGGATCCTTACCAAAGCTAGGTAACTTGTTTTACATGCGATTTAGTATTGAACAGCAGTAATGGATTGTTAGATTGTGATGTAAGTGGAATCAATACCCAGCCAAGTAATCTCATGGTTTGCTTGCCAAGTGGAAGTTTTTTAGATGGAGAACTCGTTTGATTGGTGTAGATGGCGAAATGTATCCACTGGTAGTTTGAAAATCTCAGTGTATGTGTACATAGCAGCCTTTAAAACAGTAATAAGCATTTACTACTAGGTTTTCACACAGTGATGTTTGCTTTGATTAGTTAAGTCATTTATATGTTTAACATTCTGAATGTTGTATTTTGACGGCCTTTCAGATTCCACCAGCCCATTTTTCTTATGACCTGAAGATATTTTTGAGCAAGCAATTTTCTGTTGACAGCTTTTTCCGCCTAGATTTTAACACAATGTGGACAACAAATAGTTCACCATAAATGTATCTCAGATTATAGTAGAGAAACCATCTTTTTGAGAATTTCCGTTTAGTGGGCTTTTTTGGTACGTTTGTGTTCTTGTGGAGACGTTGCTAAGTACAGTACTTTGTGGTTCTTTTCTTTAACGTTTTCTAGTCTAACTTTTGTTGTGGGAAATTGTTCTGGGCTAAAGGCTGGGTTAAGAAAGTTGCACTGGTTGCCCATTGGGGAAAGAGTGAAGTTCAAATCCCTGTGTATTGCTCACCAAGCTTTCTGGAAATTGTGCCCAGAAATCAATCACTCTTTGATCTCCCCTTATCTGCCTAATAAAGCGCTTCGTTCTTCATCTGCATCTCTGGCCAAGATTCCTAGAATTTACAGAGCCGGTGCAGGAGGCCGTTCCTTCTCTTATAATGTATCAAAGCTGTGGAACCCTCTTCCTCTGTATATGAGAATCAATCCCAATCTGTCTAGTTTCCGTAAACAGCTTAAAACTTTTCTGTTCCAGTAATTAGAACCCCTTGTTTCTTTCAATGGCACCTTTTAGTCTTAGCGCCTGGACCCCTGAGGGCAGCTGTAACGCTCAACAAATCCCATTTTCATTTAATTTCTGCAACAAAGTATTGGTGGGGTGAAGTATACATTGAATATTTTGTAATGCTGTTTCTTTTGATTGCTTTATATTTCTCCAGATTGATTGATGTAATCCTACCTGCTTTTTATAATACATATATTTTTGATGTAATCCTACCTGCTTTTGACAGTACATGTATTTTTAATAGGGCTTTATTGGCTTACACATAGTTGCCTTTTTTTATCTGTCGCCCAGAGAGAAGAAAGTAAGGTGAAATTGACATCAGTGAAAGTGTTACTTTTAGGTCTCTTTATTACTTAAGTAGAAACGTCTATGATTTACATAGCTGGCGCTACTTGGTTGAATTGCATAAAATAAGATATTTTGCAGGTGTGTATGTTATACATCAGATGAACCTTCCCCGAATGTGTATGAGTTTAGAACGAATTATTTTCAACTGCAATAGAAAATAAAAATACCAGACCTCCATAAGAGGATAAGGTCCATAGTTTGCATGCAAGAAATTGAGATAACACAATGGGTAAGTTGTAACTATTTCTGAATGCCAGATGCTTAGCATGTTTTCTCAGTCATGTTAACCACACAAAGATAAAGGGCTAGATGTACGCCCTTTTTTTGCGCTTGCAAACGGGAGATTGGCCTGTTTGTGACAGCAAAAAAAGGGTCATGGCATGTACAAACGCTATTTTGCGAGTCACTGACTCTCAAAATAGCGTTTGCGACTCTCGCTATTAGGAAGGGGCGTCCCGTCCTAATAGCGAGACTCAATGCAATTTACTATTGTTTTGTGACCACATTTGATGCAGTAAAACACTAAGTTTACCACCTACTTCAAGTAGGTAGTAAACAACAAGCAAACGGGAAGGGGTCCACAGGGGACCCTTTCCTCTTTGTGAATGGGCACAAAAATATTATTTAAGAGCAGGCAGTGGTCCCAGGGAAAACTGCCTGCCCGTAAAAAAAATGAAACTGAAAAGTGTCATTTTAAAATGCATCCCGTTTCCCTTTAAGCAAAACGGGCTGCATTTAAAAGAATAAAACCGCTTTATTTAAAAAGCAATCACAGTCAGCAGGCCACCATCCCTAGGAGTGCTAGCCATGCCCAATCAGGTCGCAAATTGCGCTTGCCTCATGAATATTAATGAGGCATGCAGTTTGCGACCCCATTGGGAATCGCTAACAGTGTCTGAGACAGTTGTACATTCAGTTTTGCGAGTCGCAATTTGATGCAATTTGTGACTAGCAAGAGTGAATGGTCGTAAATCTTCCCCGAAAAATTATCCAGCATTAAGGACTCACTGGAAGAAAGAGCATAGCTAAGAGTTTATGGTTAAAGTGCCATTTCACCAATAACCTTAAGTATGGCCCAACACACAGTGGCTCTGCTCTTATGACTACCCTGGTAGGCCCTATACCACACTAAAGATTATAGCATTGACTAAGACAACTTATGGTCATGACCACACATCGACCAATGTTCTTGTTTTGTCCCTGAGCTAATATTATTCCATATTGCGTGTTTAACTGTATGCCTCATAAGTGTGATGTTGTTGTTCTTTCCTCTCTTAAGGGATGCCTCCACGGTAGTGACCGCCTCCGGAGATCACCAAGCCAAAGTCTTCTGTGTGCAGCGGCCGGACCGTTAGCAGCATCATACCACTAAGCTCCCGGATTTCTTTTGTCTGTGAGAAGAGCTGCGCATCTTGAAGTGGACTTCTTTTATTTGATAAATACATATATATATATATATTTTTCCTAATGCCCATTTATGCCAGGACTTAGGAGGCCTTGAAAACAGTGAGGCATTCCAGGTAGTCCAGCTGCAGCCTCCCATTTAATCATGATTGAGCTTCATGACATCCTGACCATGATTTTCCGCAGTGTATTTGCGTTGTGGCGTGATGCTACTCCTGTGTGCTTCTGGGATCTGCATTGCTGACAAAATAGATTTTATACATTTTTTCTTTTACAGAGGAAAGGTATGTTCAGATGTAGTGGGCCTCTGTTGACAGAATAGGAGTTATTCATGAAAAACACTCACTTCATCTCAGTCTTTCCCTCGTCCTGGTGATGTGATACATGTTCTGAATGTGTCTTTTATTTAGCCAATGTGACCTCACCTGAAGCAGGTTGAAATGCTCCTAAATGCGGCAGCGTTTCAAAGATTACTCCTTGCTTACCTTTGGGAGCTTGAACAGCTCCCCTTTGCTGTTTTCTCTTGCTTCAAATCTGAATTTATCCCACAACATTGCAAAATGTTTTGTTTCTTAATTAATTTCAATGTGTCTTTTGATGGTAGAGCTTCGCTTAAGTACACTTCTGTACATCCTGAGCCTTGCAAAGAAGTGGACTATACAAAACAGAAGATTGCAGATAGATATACGTCCAGAAATACGCCTTTATAGATGAGCTGCCCATGAGCCTGACACTTCTTTTGTTTGCTTTAGATTTAGATTTCGTGCTTTTAAACACAAGAATGTTCTGAAACTATGCAGGGACAATTTTGATTGATTGTATGCTGCTCAATAAAGATAGGGACTAAAACTCGGATTAAAATTTGAGTATCTCAGAACCAGGCACCCGTCGACAGAGAACATAAAACGGGTGGATGTAGCAATCATCAATTTATTCCTTTACTTACTGTGTCTTAGGGATTAAGTCACAGCCTGTGGCTTGCCTTGGGGCTTTTATATAGAGGTGCATCCCCCTCTGATCTATATTGTTCACTTATCTTTTAGAGTCTTGCAAAGTTCATACGAGAACTCTGCATTAGTCTGCGGACTTCCACAATTGGGTGGTGTACGTTTCGTATCTTCGATTACTGTGATGACACAGATAAGGGCTTGGCGCTTTTGGTGCCACACTGAAAATAATAGATTCCAAGCAGACCGAGTGATGAGGTCATGGGTAGAGTCGTGCAAGTTTGTGCACAGTGAGCGGATAGAGTATGTTATTCATCGGAAGTTCACATTGGATCACATGTCGCAAAAAGATCTGTGAGATTTAAGAAAGTAGTAAAAATTCTCCTCTTCCTGTGCCAAGGCCTCTCTTGGCGCTGGTCTAATGGTTGTTTACCACCACCAATACAGAATATATGATGATCAAGTGGTGTTACAAATTCGGCCAGAGAGTTAATTTGACATTGCAAGAAATATGAATGATTGTTACACGTGCAAATATGTAGAACTTAGTAAAGCCAACCCATCTGTTTAAGAGTTTAAAAGATGGTTTAAACCCATGCCAGCTAGTATGTTAAGAGATTAGATTTGAGAAAGTTTAGAGAAATAAATCTAAGCGTCTGAGAGACAGGTTTCCCGTTCTAGGTATGTGGTTAATGTAAGTGAAGACGCTAGCGCAGGCAGGCATGAAGCAGGTGAACATAAACTGAGGCGAGGAGTGAATAGGGTCAGTGACCTATTCGATCATCACAGACGGTCACTTATTTTGTTCTGCAGGTTTGTATGGCCCATAATGTGTCAAGCTTCTCTTCACCTAGTGCTTCTAATTCACAAACACTGCTCCATTAATGCTCTACTACTGTACAAGAAGGACCATATGTCGAATTATCATAACCCTTAAATGTGTCCGTTGCTTCCCATTTTTTAATTGGAATGAATTTTTTATGTATTGTGATGGAAAGTAACTGATAGCGAGAGGTAGAACTGTGGTACTTTGCATCCCTTGCTTTGCACCAGTTTCCCTTCTTTGGAAGAGACAGATGTTAACCTGTAGAAGTACAATCTGAATGGGTTGTAGCAAGGTTGATTTTCTGTTCTGAATAGTGTTTGGTTCCCTGCTTGACAAATGCAGGTGCTTTTTCATTAGTTTAATATTTAACATTTCATACTTTTATGATATAGCTCTATTTTTGGCACGGTCATATTTTAGCTTTTTGTTTCACTTTTTTTGTTTGGGAAATGTTGGCAACAACTGTTGCTTGAGAGAGTGTTGTGTGGTGGACATGTTTTGTTGAGTGTAGCAGTGTTGTTGTTTACTTTGGTCACAGATGTCCATTGTTTGGGCATCCATGCTTGCTTCACATTGCTGTAAACTTTATCCTGACACTCATCTGCAACACTTTAGGGATTTCAAAGCCATGACTTTTGTACCTCAGTGAAACTTACTAAAATATGTAAACTGGAGTAAAGAGAAAAGTTACATTGCTTTACCTGTCTAATTAACTGTGATGGCTTCTCTAAAACCAAATGTGCAGTTGACTTGCCAGTTACCAGGCAACTGTAGATTAAAATTTCTGACTATCGATGTGTGCGAGAGCTTGCTCAATAAAAGCATTCTTTATAAACCGTTCGCCTTCAGATGTGCCAAAGGTGTCCAACTTAAGGAATGTGCTCAAGAGGGTCTTTAACTCTCCTGGATCCTGCTGTGGATGGGATTTGAAAGAGAAGCTTGGAAACCAAGGTATGAAGGTGAGCCTTCGGCATGGCGATTTCTTGTAAGGCATGGCGCTCAGTTCACTATTAGCAATCACTGTCATGATTGTTTTCCATAGGAAACTTCGCACATGATATGAAAGTGGCCAACTTCTAAGAGTGTGTCCTTAAAATTTGTAGTTGAAAATAGCTACCAGTAGGGCACCACTCCTCCTAAACTAGATATCACTGGGTGGTCGTGCAACACATCCGTAGTAGTGTCCGAGTGGTACAATACATTAAGGAGTTATTTTCCCGTAGCTTGGTTAATGAGCGATGCAGCCATGTGTGGGTGTTTTCTGCAGGAGCCTAGGTTTTCTTTTTAAAATATTTACCTCCATCTCAAGAAGAGTAACAAGTAGATTTAGACTAAAACTAATTTTCCGACAGTATTATGTTCCTAGAACTGACTTATATTGAGTAATTCTCCATTTGTGGCTAAAGTTTAAAGTAGTTTTTTTTTTAAAAGAGTGCATTTTTTTGTAGCATGTGTGGCTGTAGTTACACAAGTGTAGCATGTTCCTGCATTCTAGTGTTGGACTGGGACGTTATCCAGTTACATTTTCTTTCCGCCATTGGCTCCAGGCACATTCAGAGTAGGTTCTGGGCTCCTTGTGTTGTGAACATGCTCAGTCAGCTCCTTTCGGTTCCTTATCGATTCCATTGTGTCACATTCAAGTAAGCTCCGCTACTTTAGACTCCCTGATATGCGAAGCCTCTGTTCCTCAAATCCCCCACATCAGTGATGGAAGGCACCCTTTCAAAATTGTTCATGCTTGCATTCAAAGTATGTGTTGTGGGACCACCATGTGTGTAATTTGTCATTCCTCTGACCACAATGACACCTCTTTGTGGTGCCGCGCTTTGAAAATTTAGAAAACATTCTGGAGTGGCACCGGGCACTCCTGAGGAAGGTCCCCTCTGCACAGAAGAACAAAGGGAAGCTGATCCCTTGGGTCTCAGAGTTGCTCCACCTCCACCCAGTCCAGAGACTGTCTTCCAGTCCCAACACTAAGGAAATGGCCAAACGACAAAGATTAGCAGCTCGTGCACAAAGACAATGTTTAGGGTCATGAGTATGCTATTGACCCATACCACCAAGCCAGTGCCCCCAAAGAAGTCCCACGCTGAAGTAGAGCACCGCTCCCACAGGAGTCTAGCATCTAGTCCCGAGCACAAATGGAAATAAGTCAAGCCAAGGTCCCCTGCCACCTTCAGGCTCCTGTCTGCACTGGCAAAATCGTTTGGAGCAAACAAGCCGCCTAGCAAGGGCGTCTACACCCATCGGCCTTTGAGCCAGCGCTGCATCAGGGTGGGAAGCACCATCACTCACACCTGAAGCCAGCACAAAAGGCTCCTTCTGTACCTGATCACAAGAGTCTATAGGTGCTGAAGCCCTCCTCGAAGCTGAAAGCAACCCCAACATCAAGGTCTCAGAAGGCTCAACTTTGGACGTCAAAACTCCGACCTTCTTCCATGCCAGTCAGAAGAGCCTGTTTATCCACACTGTTATAGGCAAACGTTCATTGAATACGCCTTCTCTGCCATCTCCACCGCCCAAGCCCCTTCCTTGAAAGAGGAGACAGGCCTGCACAGGATTACTTTCCTCTAAGCCTCCCTCCCCAGAGCCAGTACAGAAGCAGCATAAGAACTACACAAGCAGTCATCTTCTGCTTCAAAGCCTAGATAGTCCTTATATGCCCTTTGAACCTTATGATGATCTGTCAGGGCCAATTGCCACTTATGAACCCTGGAATGGCTATAATTTAGACCTCCTAAGGTGATCCAAATGTCAAACACAATCGAGTATAGGTCTCACCGCCTGATAACACCACTGCATATCATGAGGTAATTTGGTGCCCTCCAAGTCAGGGCCCACAATCACATTTTACCTGTTCTCGAGAGCAGGTTAAAATCTGCTCTGAATAGCTCCAAGATAGTAATCCACTGCTTGAAAAGAAATTCAGACCCTCCCCTATTTTTTTTTTCTTTTTTTGTCCTCATATATACCACCAGAATTCGTATTCTCTAGATGGGTCTCACTGTTGCCTCTTATACTGTTGTTTTCGAGTCCGCCCTGGAGACAGTATCATAGCAGACAGAGATGTCCCAGAGGTAGGCTGCTTTCCTTATCCTACTCCTCCAGGCCTATTTTAGGCACCCTAGGCCTGGTGGAGGACAGGACCGACACAACCTCTGGCATAATCACAGGACCGCTCACCTATTTATCCAGACCACCAATTTAGACCAGACATTCTCAGTGTTCTCGCTACGACCAGCCAGATCCATTTTACATACTTCCATTATATACTTCAGGCATACTGCAAATCTAGGAGGAGACGCTGACTTCCACTCCATGCAAATTTGTCTCCTTGCAATGACTACTATATAGAAGATGAACTGAGTATCCAAACTATTGATATTATAATTTTTCAATAAACCAAAGAAGACAAGTCTGCGAGAGCAAATAATAGTTGTTGAAAGTACATCACCCAAAAAATCCATTATCGCTTTCCAATAGTCTTGAATAACTGGACATTCCAAAAAGATATGAATATTATCAGCTGCGTAATGGTTACATCGGGGACAATAATAGTTATTTCGTGTAATCTTGTACAATTTGGCCGGAGTCCAATAGACTCTATAGGCCGTAAACAGGTGGTTGCGTCTTAAATTGGCTGGTTTAATTAGCCTCTGTGAAAGAGAAAAGGAATCTAACCATACTTTGCTGACTTCTGCAGGAGGATCAGATATGCAATTTCCCCATAACTTTTATCACCTCCAAGTACAATTTACTCTCCTCTTCTCTAATCATCAAGTTGTACCAAAATGAAAGTTCTTTTAACCATTTCCCCCCTCTGCCAATTGCATCAAGAATGTCTGTATCTTTCTCCCTTTGCATATTTTGACTAGACCACCAGGCAGATAATTGATAGTATTTGAACCTAGTCAACTGGCCGTTAGTAAGTTGTACTAAAGAGTTCCAATTCACTAAGCCCGAATCTGCCCAGAGATCTCCCCATTTTTTTAACCCAGCTGTTTTCAGTGGTTGTGACAGTTGATCCTGGAGGCATTGAGGTGTACCAGGAGAATCCCATATTGGGGTATGTGTGTGATAGTAAGGGATATCAAATGGGTTCCTGATAAACCCCCAATTTTTTAATGCAGTCTGTAAAATTTTGAGGCGAATTTTTAAAAAAAAATTCTGGTCTCCGAACTTAAATATAAAGTAATCATGGTCATAAGGTAAATCAATTAATATAGCTTGAAACAGGCGGCCCTGTGATGATGCATCTAACTTATTTGCAAGAAGCCTAACATTTTTAAAATGAAATGCATGACTGTATGACAATAGATCAGGGAGGGCTAACCCTCCTATTTTTAAACACCTTCTCAATTTCTTCCATGCAATTCTTGTTGACTTACAGGCCCATATAAAAGATCCGATTTCACCCTGTAAAGTATTAATGTCTTTCGGTGAGAATGATAAAGGGATACAGTTAAATAGAAAAGTCAATTTTGGAAGAATTGTCATTTTAATGAGGTTGACCTGACCATATATATTCAAAGGCAGATTCCCCCATCTTATTAAAGTTTTATTAATATCTTTAACCCCCATTTGCCAGCTGAGTGATGTAATGTCTTTTAATGATTGGGTTAAGTAAATTCCCAGGTACCTCATTTTCTGTTTTGCGCCCAATATGTGTGTTATTATTCCATCCCATAATCTCCGTTTTCTCCTTATTAATCTGGTAACCTGACAGTTTCCCAAATTCTTCCGATAAAAGAAATAACCTCGGTATTGCTACTGAATGATCAGAAGTATATAAAAGAAGGTCATCTGCGTACAACGCCACTTTCAGGGACAAATTGCCGAGCTGAAATGGTTGAATTATGTTGTCCTCTCTAATTCCACAAACAAAAGGCTCCATATAAATATCAAACAAAAGGGGAGATAAAGGACAGCCTGCCTAGTACCTCGGGATATATCAAACCACTCAGATAAGATTCCATTGACTAAAACCTTTGCCTTTGGATTGTGATATAATGCTCTAACCGCCTCTATAAAGATTAGAGGGAACCCAAATGCCACCATTGTGGCCCATAGATATTTCCAATTGACCTGATCGAAGGCCTTAGCCGCGTCTATGGCGACCAGGGCCAGCGGGAGATTTTTAGCGTTGGCATAGTCTATGGCCCCTATTACTTGAAATGTTAATTCATTTAACTGTCTCCCTGGGATAAAGCCTCTCTGGTCAGGGTGAATTATAGATTTTATGACCTTCGATAGTCTAGTGGCTAAGATTCCGGAGTAGATCTTCATATCGGTGTTTAGCAATGAAATGGGTCTATAAGACTCTATTCTTTTTAAGTCTTTATTTGGTTTTGGTATGAGCGTTATAATGGCTTCTGCCCATGAGGGAGGTGTACAATAACCATGGATTAATAGAAGGTTGGAGAGTTCCCTTAGTGAAGATATTAATTGATCTTTATTATCCAGATAGATCTCCACTGGCAACCCATCTGAACCTGCAGCTTTCCCTCGTTTCATTTTCTTCAATTGACCCAGAATTTCCCCTTCTGTGATCTCACTTTCCAAGTATACTTTATCCGTTTCGGACATTTGCGGCAAATGTTTTGTTGTCAGCCAAGATTCTAAATCCCCCCCCCTTAGGATCTTTGTCTTCCGTATAGAGACTTCTCATAAAGGACCTTGCTTCTTCTCTAATCTCTGCGTCTGTTTCCATCAAATCTCCTGTCTGCCTTTGTAGTAGGGCTTTGATATTATTTCTCGTTCTCTCTTCTCTAGCTTTCCAGGCTAGGAGGGCTCCGCACTTTTCTCCGTATTCGAAATTTTTTAGACTACTAGATTCCCATTTTTCTTTAAGAATTCTCTCATCTGAAATTTTTAACTGAAGCTGTAAATCAATAAGTTCCTTCTCTAGCAAATGTACTCTACTGGAGTTCGTTAGAATTGCGTTTTGTAATTCAAGATCCTTTCTTGTTATTGCTGCCAAGTCTTCCCTTCTTTTTATTTTCATACTCTGATTCATTAGAGAGCTTAAGACTCCCCTCAAGTAGGCCTTATAAGTTTCCCATACTACTTGGGGGGAGGAAGTTCCTGAATTTATTATGAAGAATTCTAATGTTTTATCTTTAACTTCTACTTTTATTTGATTATCTAATAAAAGTGATCTCTCCAGTGTCCACCTTGGTTTTAGAGGAATTATATTCAATTCCATTACCATTTCCAGAACAGCGTGGTCCGATAAACCTGTAGGCGTAAAGGAAAGGTAGTTGATATCCTTGAAGGTGTTGATCGAATAAAAAGTGATCTATTCTAGAATAGTTCTTATATTTCTTACTATAAAAAGTGAAGCCTGGTTGAGTTCTATACTTTTTTCTCCAGACATCTACTAATGTAAAGTCTTTCATTAAGGCATCTAAAGTGGCAAGTGATTTTAAGGGAGCATGGTATTTAGCTTTAGAGGTTCTATCTAATTTTTGGTCAAAGACCAAATTAAAATCGCCACCTAAAATTAAAGGGCCAGTTGTCGCAAGTAATGCTATTTCAAGTTTGGACAGCGGGCCCGGATTGTCCTCGTTTGGACCATAGTACACTGCAATTGTGTAAGGGATGTTTTGAATTTATACTTCTGCAGCTAACCATCTTCCCGATTGATCTGTCTCAAAGCTTCTTAAGCGTATCCCTCTGTTCGCTCGAATTATGATAGAAACTCCCCTTGTGACGCCTGATTGCCTGGAGCTAATTATATCTTGAACCCACCTTGACTTCTTAAAGAGAGAATTACATAATGCTGCCTCTAAGTGTGTTTCTTGTAACATTATAATTTGAGCGTCTGAATTTTTTAAAAATTCACAAATTCTATTCTGTTTATTTTTTCCCCTATACCATTAATATTCCATGACAAGACCTTAAGCTTATATGGATTAATCATGAGTCTAGTATCCACTCGTACCCATCCATACCTTTATACAAAATGCGTTTGTTTATATATGAGGATTTTTTATTTTTCCCCCTAACTCCCCCCACCCAGTGAACCCCTCCCCCCTGAGGAGCCCCCCCAACATACCTGGCGATGACTTCGCCTTTCGGAGCAACGAGGTGGTGCCCGTGACCAATTAACTGTATTCTAGCGAGACAAATTAAATCACAAATAAATCATGTCCCCTGTTTTATCATACAGCATATTTATACAATGATTTACCTTCTCAAATTTCCCCAACCATTTTTTTCTTTTTTTTTTTTTCCTTCCGTCCTTAAGATAATCACCAGATCTGCCCAGTACTATTCCTCCTGCTCACTTCTCATTCGGTCTAACAGATTATCAACCTCTTCTGGCTGTGTGAAGCTATAGGTCTTATTCTTCCACATAATCCTGAGCATAGCCGGGAATCTCATCTGCACATGTGCTCCCAGTGACCTCAGATCCGGCATTCTAGTGCCCAGCTCCCATTGTCTTTGTGCGGTTCTTGCACCAATATCGGACCTGATAAAATAAGGACTGGACTTGTAACGGAGATCTGTTTTTGAAAGGGATCTCCCCAGGATGAGCTCCTTGACACTGTATGTTTGGAAATTTACTAATATTTTCCTAGGTGCTTTCCTATCTGTGCGTCTCTTGTAAGGGTCTCTATGCACCCTTTGAATTTCTGCCTCCAAATCTATATCCGGGCGATCTTTTAGGTTTAAAGCATTTTTATTAAGACAAAAAAAAACATGGGGTAGGGGAGAGGAGGTTAAGGTTACATACAGTATAGTAAGAAGAAGCGTATCTCAGGAGCGTTGGTCAAAAGTAGTCCGGTGGTCCAGAAGGAAAATACAACAAATATAAGGCAATTAGGCAGTTTGTGTAACCCTCTCATGCACTCCAGCACCCCACCCAAAGTCGAGCGCGAGTAGCCATCAGCGATCCAACAAGGCCTAACCCCACCCCTCCGTGCCCCCCACCCCCAATAAAGGAAAAAGAAAGGAAACAACACCCCAACTCCCCCGTCCAATGGCCCTGTCTCAGGATAACCCGCCCCAAACAGCCCACACCCCATCCCCCATGCCCCTATCCTCTGTACACTCTAATCCACCGGGGTCACTGGTGGCGTAAGCCTGAGAAGGCGAAGGTACCTCGGGCAGGTGAGTTCCCGGAATTCCGTGGACAGTAGTGCTAGGAATGGTTGCCATAGTTCCTCAAATTGATCCACATCCCTAGCCACTGTAAGCGACATCTTCTCCATACCCAACACCTGCCAGAGTCTATGCAACCAACCAGTAATGCAGGGGGCAGTGGCGGTGCGCCAGTGAATAAGAATATTCTGGACCGCTGAGCCTAGCGCGATAGCAATCTGTCTACCCCTGCGGGACTTCAACGGGTACATTCGATCATTGGGAAGGCCTAACAGAACATACGCTGGGAAGCGTGGCAGCTCAATCTCAAAATGCTTATCTACCTCATCCAAGACCTCCTTCCAATAAGCAGTCAGCACCGGGCAAGCCCAAAGAATGTGCGAGAGAGTACCCTCCTGTCCGCAACCCCGCCAACACCCCTTGTCAGTGTGTTTATGCATTTCGTATAGCCTCTCCGGGGTGTAATACCAATAAGTAGACACTTTAGTAAATGTCTCTGTAAGTCCAGTGTGGTATGCAGAGTGCCTCGCCCAATATGCAATTTTGTCCCACTCTTTATGACTAAGTGTTCTACCCAATTCTCTGTGCCAGCGCTCCCTCCCTGGGTTATGATAGTGAAACGGCGGGGGTTGAAGGAATTGATACAAATCAGTAATTAGCTTGGCGTCCGAGGTCCGGGTCACCAACCACCGCTCATATGGTGTGATTTGGCGAGCTGCGGTGTCGCGCACTTGGGGTTGGAGAGCCCAGTGTCGGACCTGCATATAGCGCAGTCTGTCCATCTCCGTCAGGCCGAAGTCCTGTCGAAGTTCCTGGAAAGGAATCACGCTATCCGGCCCGTAGATCTGGAAAAGCGCCCTGCAACCCGCGCTCACCCAGTGGGAAAAGGCTCCCGGCTCCAGGCCTGGTGCAAAGTCCGGGTTACCCACTATGGGCGTGAACGGCGAGGGGAAGGTGGTCAAGTCACGGGCTTCGCAAACCGTGTCCCACACCCGCAGGGGGGTCCGCGTAACAAAAGAGGCGTAGAGATTAGCAGGGCGATGCGTGCGGCGCAAGAACGGAACCTCCTGGAGGGTGCGGCCCGCCACTGCCTGGTCTTGAAACAGCCAGTGTTTATCGGATTCCCACCTGCTCCACTCCACCAAGTATCGCAATTGTGCCGCTTGAAAGTATTTCCGGAGGTCCGGGATGCCAAGACCTCCCGCCTCCGGAGCAAGCGTGGAGAGGACCCTCTTCATCCGCGGCTTGCGGCCTTGCCAAACGAAGCGGGAGATGTCAGCTTGCGTTTGCTGTATCCAACCCACAGGGGGTTGGAGAGGTAGAGCGCGGAAGAGGTACAGAATCTGGGGCAGCACCGTCATCTTGACCGCCGCAATACGACCCAGCCACGACAGCAGACCCTTGTTCCACCGGCCAAGTTCCTCCTTGATCTTCCTGCTGAGGGAAGTGTAATTGGCTGTGACCATCTCGGACAGTGTGGGCGCCAGCAGAATCCCCAGGTATGGCACCGCAGACTAGGACCACTGCATGGGAAAAAGACGTTGGAGGTCTCTCCTGGTGTCCGCAGCCAGTGACACGTCCAACGCCACGACTTGCTCATATTCATGTTGAAGCCGGCTACTCGCGCAAAGGCGTCCAGGAAGGGAGTGACCTCTTGGGGTCGTCTAGGGTCAGCAAGACGTCGTCCGCGTAAAGGCTGACTGTGTGGACATATTGGCCCATCTTAACCCCAATGGCGTCAGGATTATTGCGAATCCTCTGAGCAAACGGCTCCATATAGAGGGCGAACAGAAGCGGCGAGAGGGGACAACCTTGTCTCGTACCGCGTTCGATGGCAAAACTACCGGAGCTGCACCCATTGACTCGCACCGACGCCGATGGACTTTTGTAACAGTTGAAAACCATGGTGCGGAACTTCTCACCGATACCCAGTTCCCGAGAACCAGCTCAAGGTACGGCCAATGAACCCTGTCAAAGTCCTTCTCCGCATCAACTGATAGCAGCAACATCCGCTCCCCCGGGATACGCGAGGCCTTTTCTAATACATGCGTCACTCTCTTGGTGTTGTCCACCGTCTGTCTACCGGGTACAAAGCCCGCCTGGTCCGCCTCCACCAGTCCCGGTAAGTGTAGACCAAGCCTGGATGCTAGAATCCCTGTGTATAGCTTGAGGTCAACATTTAAGAGTGAGATGGGCCTATACGAACCACACAAGGTCCGGTGGCGTTGAGGAGGTCCGGTGGGATAGCGCCAGGCTCGGAGAAGGAGTTAAACAGTCGAGCCAGGATTGGGGCCACAGCGGTGCAGAAGGTCTTATAAAACAAAGCTGTGTAGCCATCCGGGCCCGGGGCCTTACCGTGCTTCAGTCGCGCTATAGCGGAGATGACTTCCTCAACATGGATGTCTCTCTCTAGATGGTCCGCCTGGGCGGAATCCAGCACCAGGAGGGCTACTGACTCCAAATAGTCCTCGGCGTCCCGCGGCGAGGAGGGCTCCCCAGCGTACAGTGTCTCGTAGAAGCTGCGAAAGGATTCCGCCACCTCCGCGTCACCAGAAACAGTAACCCCGTCCGCTCCCACCAGTTCCCTCACGACATTACGCTGCTGTGCCACCCGGAGTCGATGGGCCAGGAGCTTACCACACTTGTCTCCCCTTGAGTAGAAGGCATGCTTCAGGCGCAAAGCGGCATATTCCGCCCTATCAAGATCTATTGCTGATAAGAGCTTCCTCGCTGCTTTCAATTGCCGCCAAACTCTCGGAGCCCCTGTGCGGCGATGAACCTGCTCAAGCTCCCTGACCTGCACAGTCAGTTCGTCCCTCTTACGCTGCCGTTCCCTATTTTCGGCTGAGGAGATGGAAATAAATTCCCCTCGGAGGACCGCTTTCAAAGCTGCCCACTGCGTTGCTTGAGACGTGTCGGAGTTGCCATTGTGGATCAAATAGTCCTGAATGACCTCCCCTATGCGCTTCACAACCGACTTCTTATGTAAAAGAGTATCGCGAAGACGCCACGTCCCTCGAGAGGGAGAGGCCCCCGGCCACTTGAAAACGCCGGAAACTGGCGCATGGTCAGACAGGGACAGGACCCCGATATCCGCCGCCACGGCGGCAGTGCGCATCGGTCCACTCACCAGGAGGTAATCCAGCCGCGAGTAAGTGCGGTGCGCATGGGAGAAGTAGGAGTAATCTCCATCAGTGGGGTGCAAAGAGCGCCAGAGGTCGTGCAGATCCATCTCCTCAATCCGATCCTTCACTGCGCGGGGAAGTTCCCCGGTCTGCGGGGAGCGTTGCGCCGACCTGTCCATAGCCGAGTCGAAAACGATGTTTAGGTCTCCCCCCAGGATAACATGGCGATCGGGCGAGGCAGTGACGTCCACCAACACTGAATCTAGGAAACTATCCTGGTGATCATTCGGGCTATAAATGGAGCCAACCGTAAAAGCTGTTCCCCCCCCCCAGGCGCATGCGGTATGCAAGAAGCCTCCCCTTCTGTTCGGCATATTTATACAGAACCTCGCCTCTAAAGGAGCTAGCTAAAAGAATGGCCACCCCCGCTGTCTTGGTCGCTGCTGAGGAGAAGAACTGAGTGGGGAACTTGGCAGAGCGCAGCCTATGGCAATCCCTGGGCAGCAAATGGGTCTCCTGCAGGAGGCATATATCCGCCTGCGTCCCCTCCAGCAATGACAGGATCGCCCTACGCTTCACAGGGTTATTCAGACCCTTAACGTTCAGGGTCACTACCTAGAGGCTAAGAATCTCTCCCCCCGGAATGAATTTAGGCCGTCAAGGCCACGCCATTGGAGTCGGCCAAGTCCCTGGCCGCTGCCCTCAAAGCATCTGCCATGTCCGCCCTGATAGTAGGGGAATCAGGGCGACTTGCACTCGCTGGTGACTGTCTCCTCGTCGACCTCCGTCGGCTCCGTCTCTCTGGACGCCTCCAGGACGGTGTAGCTCCGTCTTCCTCCGTGGCCGTGAGGCCCAGCACTCCGTAGATGTCTTGTAGGGAGCGCAGTTGGTGTAGCACCCCGTTCCACCGAAAGATCAGACGGAAAGGGTGTCCCCAGGAGTAGGGCGTCTCGTGTTCACGCAAAAAGTCAGTGGCAATCCTGAAGGACCTGCGCTTCTGAAGCGTGATGGCAGACAGATCTTGGTAGAGCGCCACAGGCGCTCCCTGAAAGTTAAAGGCTGCTTCTTTCGGGCCTCCGCCATGATGCGTTCTTTCAGCGGAAAGTCGGGCAAGAATGCCAAAATGTCCGGGGGGGGCGCCGATGACTGGCGCTGTCGACCCACCCTATGCGCTCTGTCAATGCGGACAGGGAAGTCTGCTTCTTCTCCCAAGATCTCACGGAACAGGTCCTGTAGATAGGCCACCAAGTCGGTCCCCTCGTCCGCGGATGGGACACCCCGCACCCGGATGTTGTTCCGCCTGGACCTGTTCTCAAGGTCTTCAGAGTGGGCCTGGAGCTCGACACATTGCTCCCGGAGGCGGAGAACGTCCTGTTGAAGATGGACTATCTCTTCGTCTCGGCGCTGGCTCGCCGTCTCCACTGAGTCAACACCCTCGCCAAGGCCTTCCACCTCCCTGCGCACTTCACGGACTACACTAGCCACCTCTCTCTTCAACGTCTGAAAGTCTTCCTTAAAGGAGCTGAATAATTCCTCCATAAAGGACCTCGTGACCGGTGGTTCGCCTCCAGTCGCATCCGCTGAGGCCCGGGAAGACCCCGGCGACGGTTGCGTTCTGTCCCGCAGCTGCTGGGCCCTGCTAAGCATATCCGGCAGGGTGCGGTCCCCCTTCCTTGAACCGCCTTTACCAGTCATCGTGGTCGCTGCAGTGGACGAGGCCTAAGTCCGGCCGCAACAGAGTTGCCCAGCCGCCCGTGGGCGCCAGATGTGGAGACAGCTCTGCAAGCAAGAGTGCTGCGACAAAATGGCGGTCCGGCCCGGGCACCACCAGTCGCGGCGTCTGACCAGGGCGGCAACTGGGATCCAAAGCAAGGGTCACTCTTCAGCACGTCCCTCGGGAAGTCAGTTCAGTAGTGGAGGCGACAACAAGCGCCCGCCAGCCAAAGGCACCGACGGAGGCCACCAACACCAGCTCCTCAGGGACAAGATGGCGGCAGGGCGGGGCCAGGTAGAGCGGCCCGGGCTGGCAACACCGCCGGCGACCCTCGGGATACAGCGATCAGAGAAAGCCCGCAACCGTTGTCATACAGTTTCATCTGAGGGCCCCGATGGGCCGATCCCAGTGTCGAGGCCTTCGGTCGTTGTTCACGGGGCCGGGACCCGCACAGCACAGTGTGTCGCTGTCGCTAATCGGAGGGACAAGGCGCAAACTCAAATCCAAAGTCTTCGCAGTCCCCAAGACACCGTCCGCGGGGCTCCGATATCCTCCGGTGCGCGGCGGGTCCGATCCCCTCCGGATCGGTAGCTTTCAGCACCAGGCCCAGCCGACGGATCGGCAGCTTTCAGCACCAGGCCCAGCCGAGGCGCCTGGACAGCATTGCAGTTCGCTCCGCCTCCTAGGTTCAGCTCCGATCTTTGATCAAACTTTCAAAGTGCTTCCTCCGAGGCGATGTGAGCCAAAGTGGTATCAATGTGCGCACCAGACACTCAGGCACACTCCTCTCGCTCGCTGAGCAGCAGCGGGGGGAGAGAAGCGCAGAAAAAGGGGCTCGAGCTGAGCCGGGCCGGAGGAGCTACGGGAGGAAGCGTCCACTCACCCCGCCATCTTGGCCACGCCCCTCCCCGGACGATCTTTTAAAACACCTTCTCTCAGGAGTTTACAAACAAATCCCTTTATGTCCTCCAACTCTTCCCCTTCTGGTATTTTCAAGATCCATAAGTTATTCCTCCGTGCTTGAGTCTCCAGCCGCTCAATATCCATAACCAATGATCTATTCTGGGCTTTAAGATGTTCTATGTCCTTTTGATTTCCATGTACAGTTTTGTTCAGAGCAGCTGCTTCTGTTTCAAGGTTCCCTGTACGAAGAGTGACCTCCTCTAACTTAGATTCTAACACATCAAATCTGTCCTGTATTGTTTTTTGGTTAGTTTCCGATATCTCAAATTTCGACATCATATCACCTCTCAAGGATCTAAAAAGGTCCCCTAACCGGTCACTCTCTCGCTCACATGAGTCCTCAGACCTTCTCCTTATTCCAGAAATTATTTGAGCAGAATCTGATTGATTATCTTTACTTACGTCCTTTCTCCTTGTCCCCTCTTCTAACTCCTTAGAGCTACTTTGTGCAGGTTTGGCCGTTCCAGACTGACTCTTGGGTCTAGTGTCTTGCTTTCCTTGCACTTTGTCTACTGGGGGTGCTTTATTTAGATTAGCCGGAGTACCTAATGCAGGGGGTGCCTTTGCACTTTCAGTCTCAGGAAGATTTAGCTGAGCCTTATGCTGCCCTAAGCTCACTGAACTCAGCATTTCTGTTCCCTCATCAACATTTTCCATATTTCCCAAGTTTTCTAGAGCCCCGTAACGGTTTTTTAAGGGTATAGTGCCAATGTTGTCCTCCAACTGCACAGAGGAACGCTTAGCCTGATCTAGGACCTTGAAAAAAGATTTGAGGGATGGGGTACTTTTCACCACTCGGCTCTCGAGGGATACTCCTTTAAGTTTTTTAACTAAAGTAATCTTTTTCTTTTTACTTTTGCAGGGGGTTAATGGCATAGGTCGCTCCCTCTCTTCAAATTCTGTAGCCCCTTTCTCTATTAATTCTACCCTAGATCTCAGCTGGTACCTGTTTCTTCTTATTGGGAGGATATTTCCTTTTTTCACAGGGTTTGAACTTATCTCAACATTAACAGACTCGATTGTCTCAGATATAGCAGCTATAGCAGCTTCCGTTAACTTTTGCCCTACTGACTCAATACATTCCAACAAAGCCGGCTCTTGTACTGGAGCTTCACTGTTCTTGTAAATTGGAAGGTCAATCTGCGTTTGATCCATACAACCCAAACTCCCAGTGGTAAATCCGTGAGTCGCTACCACTTTACTCCCCTTCTCCCCATACCTTACCGCAAGAGAGTAAAGCTTCTTTCTCTCAGACGCCGTTTTGTGGGGTTGTTGCTCAAATGTGTATGTCGCCAGGCCTCCAAGTTTAAGTTTAAATAATACGGAGCGAAATCTGCTCCATAGGCACCGTCGGCGTTCTTCCAGCATGGATACAGGTAAGCGCCGGTCCGTGGAGGTCCTAGCGCCGTCTTTTTTCTGTGAGTGGTCAAGCCAGCCGTAGCCAGCCGAAGCCTCGAGGGAAAAGGAAAGCAGAGCGGGTTGTGGATGTCTGACTCTGAGGGAAACTCTAGGATTTTTGGTGTCTCAATAACACATTTTTTGCCGGAACCTCTGCTGGTATTTTCTCCATATAACCCTGCTTTGCAAGGAAAAGCAGGGGACTTACTGTTATTCCCCCTTTGCTCTCCACCTTACCGTAGGAGTAGAAGTGTAGATATGCTGCTCTCCGAGTGGGGCGTTCTGAGTTTCCTCGCACGCCGATCCTCTGAGGCAGAGTTGAATACGTACAAAAGCGCGACCTGGCCCGTAGACTCCGCTGGCGTTCTCCCGGTGTAAGTGTTTCCTCTCGCGTCAAGCAGGTCCGGGTCCGGGTGTGCGCTGGTCCTAGCGCCGCCTGCTGCAACCCCCACTCAGCCGGCCGTTAACCTCGGAAAGGAGAGACAGAGGAGCCGGCTTAGCCTAACGTTGGCAATTACGGGGGATAATACATCTGCCGCTTACCTAGCAGAGGGAAGCTCGCGACCTCTCGCTACTGCATGACATTCATCTCAGTCATTGGAGAATACCTCGGTGCTGCCGCGACCGGCTCTCAGCCCGCCGCCATGTTCCTCGTGGGCGTGTCCCCACCCTCCCCTATTTTATCTGTATACATCAGGCCCAGGTTCCGCCCGACTCTCTGGTGGTCCACACAGGCTGCAAGTGGTGTTCTGCCTACTCCAGACAAGGAGAGTAAAAAGATTGATGCGATGGGCAAGATCGTAGCAGTGGGTGCAGCAATGCATTGGCAGATAGCCAGTTCTGTGGCACTCCTGTTGAGATGCTATGGGGCCCAGAGGCAGGAGGTGCAAGACTACTTAAGCATCTCTCAGCGAAGTACAGGAAATTAGGGGAGGAGTGGAAAATCTCCAACATCAACATTCGCTGTGTGCAAGATGCTGTTGTCACAGCCTCTAGGGATGCTAATACTGGTGTTATCCTCAAACGCCATGCCTATTTCCATTTCTCTGAAGTCCAGCAACATCTCCTCAGCCTCTTGTTCAATGGTGAGCACATAACCGAGATATCAAAGACAATGTGGGCTTCTAAACCACTCCTTCCACCACTTTTTGTAAGCAGCAGCCCAGGGGAAAGATATGACACCCTTGCCCAACAACCGCACTCCTACCAGGGGCAGCAGCAGTCTTGTGCTGGGAGGGGGGCGCAACAAGGGGTAACCGGTAGGGGCAAAGATAGCTCCAGCAAATGAGCTGCCACCTTACCACCCAATCATAAGTCATTGGTTGTGGGAGGGAAGACACAATTTCTTGTCTGCAGGAAATCACATACGACCAGTAGGTCCTAGCAGAGGTTCAATACAGCTGCCTTGTACCATTCGCAACCACTCCCAAAATCCCACCTCCTATACACTGTCAGCAGAGGACACCTCTATCTCCTCCAGGAAAAAGTACACGCCTTCCTACAAAAGGGCACCATAGAGAAAGTGTAACGTCAAGGCAGCAGTGTCTACTCTCTGCTTTCTTATACCTACAAAGGACCGCTCTATCAGGCCCTTCCCAGCCACAAGGTCTCTTAAACCCACATACTAGCAGAACATGTTTGCATAAGATATCTGCAGGATGTTCTCTTCCTTCTTTAATAGAGTGATTAGATGATTGCCCCTGATCTCTAGGATGCCTATTTTCACATATCCATCCATCTTGTTCATCAACGCGACCTATGTTTTGTGACAAAACTAACAATTCAGAGTACTTTGTTTTGGGGTCACCGTGGCTCCGACAGTGCTAATGTAGTGCCTAGCAGTGCTGGCTGCCCATTTGAGAAGACAGGGCATATGTCTTTCTGTACCTTGACGATTGGATGATCAAGACTGGTAGCAGGCTGCCATTCCTATACCACACACAGATTGAGTCCCTTCTCTGCAACCTGGGGTTCACCTTAAACCCCTACCAAGTCCCACCTACAGCCTCTGCAGATCCACCCCTTCTCGGTTCCTTGTTGGATGCAGTGTCAAGGAAAGCTTACCCCAACCAGCAGAAAGTTCTGGCCTTTTTTCTACCCAATTGTCAGCTCACAGTAAGTACAATAATACTCCTGCTGGTATGGACGGTTGACCTTGGTATCGCCATTATCTCCCTCACACTTGCTTCCCCTGCAAGAGTGCCTCAATGTTCAGTGTCCCCAGGTGGAGGGTCGCTTGGAAGATCTTGTGTTGGTTCAGGCCAGGGCACACCGGTTTCTGCAGTGAGGGAAAAGAAAACTACTTATTGCAATCGAGGCCCTTTGCAGACACTGTACCACAGGTGACTACTACCACAGACTCCTCTCACAGGATGAGGCATACATCTCAACAACCTGACTTTACAGGAACGTCAACTATATGGACCTCCTAGCCGTTCACTTATCTCTGAAAGCCTTCCAACCAGCAATGTGGTACCTCATCAAAACAGACCACATGACTGGCATGTACTGCCCCACAGAAACTGGGTGGTGCATGCACTCCTTATTGTGGTATTGAGGACTCTGCCACCACATTCACCTCATGGCAGAACATCCTCCAAAGTGGGCAATTTTTCAGGCCTGTACAGTAGGATGTATCTACAAGTCCACGTTCAAGAACTTCACCGACAAGGCCTACATACTTGCACTAATGTGATTCCCGCACAGATAGACCTATTTGCCATAACAAAAAATGCAGCATGCCCAACCTTGGTACACCACGCTCTTGGAGAAAACAAAGAGGAAAAAAAACACTAACCTCTTTGAACGGCCGCATCTCTCCTCCTCTTCCCGGCCAATGTCCCAGAACAGGAGCAGGAACTGGAAGCACACACAGGCTCCCCCCCCTAAGCAAATCCCAATGCTGCAATGCAGCATTGTGATTGGTCTGAGTGCCATCGTTCGGCACTAAGGCGGGGAATGGGAGCCTGAGCATGTTCCTCACCAGGCTGTGTAATGCAGCCTGGTGGGGAACATGCAAAGTGCGTATGACTGTTTGGCTGGCCGCCTTGGGCCAGCCAGTTACGCACACTTATAGTGTGCCCACCACTCCTTCTCCTGTGACCCCAGACCCGCCCCTCCCTGAATCAGTCCACAGCTACCAAAAATGAAATAACTAAGTGTTCGAGGCATGTGAGTTGTAGATCACATGCTTTACATACTCCTGCCATCTAGTGTTGGATCCGGATATTTGCAAGTTGTATTTCTTCGAAGAATCCTTTCCAGTCACCAGGAAGTAGGTGACTCCTCCTTTCGGTGATAGTATGCATGGGCATCGAATCCATTGTTAGATTGCTTTTTTCCGCCATCCGATTTGGACACGAGTTGCTGCGCTCCAGTTCCACACCGCTTCCCTCGGTGCGCAAGACACTCACCCTCGACTGTATTGTTTTGATCGCGTAATCGCATTCTTCTCGTATCGTACTTACTAAAAAAAACTTCTTTCGATCGGGTAACTCGTGGACGGCCCTCTGGCCTATCTGCGTCGGTCTGCCTCGCAGTAGATGAAACTGACTTCATTTACTTCATTTAAATTCTGCCCTCTGTACCACCTCCTCAGATACCGCCACCTATAAAGGCAAAAATCAACCCTCTCCCTCAAAGAGTGACTTCAGAGGAAACTATGGCAAAGGTGGAGATAGAGGTTCCAATACACACTCCTCCCCCTCCAACACCAACAGTGACTTGCCTACACTCCCCCCGACCATTTAACACCTGTCTGGGGTGTCTTTCACATTTCCTACCAGTCTGACAGTCTATAATTGAAGACAAATGGGTACTGGAAATTATCCGTTCTCGTTAATCGTTCACCAACAATCCTCTAAAAATACCTCCACATTCACACAAATTGTCACCGGATCACTTACACCTCTTCAAACAAGAAGTTCAGTCTCTCCTTTGAAAAGGAGCTATAGAGTCCGTACTGCCACAATACCAAGGGTCGGGAGTATACTCTTTTTACTTTCTCATACTCAAGAATGATGTGTCTCTGAGCCCTATCTTTGACCTCAGAGAATTAAATCTTTACATACAATCAGACCATTTTCACATGGTAACATTTCAACAAGTTCTCCTACTCCTACAACAGGGCGATGTTCTGTCTACTCTAGAATTAAAGGACTCCTACTTCCATATTCCAATACATTCTGCTCATCCCAAATTTCTCAGGTTTGTGCTAGCGTTGCATCATTACCAGTTCAAGGTACTTCCGTTCAGAGTTACTACAGCTCTGAGATTCTTTACGAAGTATCTGGCAGTGGTTGCTGCTCACCTAAGAAGACCACGCATTCATGTCTTCCCCCTACTTGGACGACTTGCTCATCAAAGCCTGTACGTATCGAATGTGTCTCCAACATACTCACAGGACAATACAGGTACTGCACCAACTGGTATCCACAGTGAATGTATTTAAATTGCATCTTCAACCTTCCAACACTCACAACTATTTTAGGAGCCACTTTACATACTCAAAGGACTCTAACCTTCCCCAATGCAGCTAGAATTTGCAATATACAAGCTCTAGTTCTTCTGTTTCAGCCCACTCACTCCCTACCAGCTCAAGTGTATATGCAATTGCTATGAATGATGGCCTCTTGCATCATGATTGTTCCCCATGCCAGGCTTCTCATACGTCCCCTCCAGGAATGTTTAGCAAGTCTGTGGAACCAATCACAGGGTCTTTTAACTTATCTAGTGTTGGTAAGCGGCCGTACTCCTCGCTCTCTGCAGTGGTGGAACCCACCAAATTTAACAAAAAGACGGCCCTACATAGACCCAGTTCCACAGACGATGCTAACAGTGGACGCGTCCCTCACTGTTTGTGGGGGCTCATCTTCAACACCACACAGTACAAGGACTGTGGAGTTGACAGCAAAAAACTCACCACATAAATCATTTAGAGTTGCTAGCTGTGTTTCTAGCACTCCAAGCATTTCAGATTCACCTTGTCGGCAAAGCTGTCCTAGTCTGTACCGACAACATGACAGCTATGTATTATGTACAATAATGGGGGGGAGACACTCTTCAACTGTCCCGCTAGGCTCAAGGTATTTGGAAGTGGGCCATTCACCACAAAATCTATCTCCTAGCAGAAAACCTCCCAGGAGTAAACCATCAGATTGCCAATGTTCTCAGCAGACGGCAAATCCACAAATGGGAACTTTACCCTCAAATTCTCCTCCCATACTTTCAAAGTTGGGGAGTTCCTCAAATAGATCATTTTGCCACATACCAAAACACAAAATGCCCAAACTTCGCCTCCAGGTACCCACACCCGCTCTCCAAAGGCAAAGCACTATTGATGAACTGGTCAGAGATATTTGCTTACGCTTTTCCGCCTCTCCCACTCATTCCATTAGTGGTCCGGAAGCTCAGGCAAACATCCCTCACACAATCCAGTCAACCTTGGTCCACAAACCCTGTTGGGGCGGTCACTAGTTCCACATAAAAAACTCCACCTCACATCTAGTCTCCTCACACAGAGCCATGGAGAAATCAGACACACAGATCCAAAACAACTGAACCTCGCAATCTGGCTCCTGACGTCAGAGTTTGGCCATTGTGCAACATTCCGTCCATCATCTTGTTTGTTTTGCTATCTAAATCTCCCACCAGGCTGTATGAACATCATTAGAGAGGCCAGAAGGCCTAGCACAAGAGCATGTTATGCAGCTAAATGAAAGCGTTTTATTTATTGCTATAATATCATCAATCCTCTTGATGCTTCAATACAAAATATTATTTGTAATTTCTTACACGATGCAGTCTGGGTTAGCCTATACCTCTATCTGACTACATCTTGCTGCAATAGCTGAATACCTACAAAATAGGCAACACTTATCTCTTTTTAGAGTGCCAGTAATCCAAGCTTTCATGGAAGGACTTAAGAGTTATCCCACCAAGACTTCCACCTGCCCCAGTGTGGAATCTTAACATCGTCCTCACAAGACTATCAGGCCCACCCTTTGAACCCATGCATAAATGTGAATTACAGTTTCACCCACACTGAGGAGTGTGGGTGAACTACAGGTACTAACCATAGAAGAACCTTTTTTCCAAAATCAGAGACAAAGTGGTTCTTCATACTAACCCTAGGTTTCTACCTAAAGTGGTTTCTGCCTTTCACATCAATCAGTTAGTTGAGTTACTAGTATTCTTTCCTCAACCTTTTTCAGTGGCAGAACGAGCTCTACACACCTTAATGTTCGAAGAGCCCTTTTATATTACACTGAAAGAACAAAATCATTTTGTAAAACTAAACAACTGTTAGCTGCTTTTGCACACCACAAAAGGGCAATCCCATATCCAAATCGGGTTTTGCCAGATTGGTTGTCAAATGCATGCAGACTTATGCAAAAGCAAAAAGAACGTTAACAATACCCCCTAGAGCACATTCCACTTGCAAAATAGGGGCTACTATGGCTTTCTTAGGAAACATCCCCATAGTTGACATTTGTAAGGCTGCAACATGGTCTACACCACACACATTCACCAAGCACTATTGTGCAGATGTGTTAGCCAGACCACAAGCTTATGTGGGCCAGGCAGTACTTAAAACACTCTTTCAGACAACTCCAACTGCTACAGGATAGCCACTGCTTTTGGAGAATATTGCTGTATAGTCAATGCAAAGCATGTGATCTAAAGCTTACGTGCCTTGAACGCATATTGTTACTTATTGCAGTTCTCTCTTACTCTATATGCATACGTATGGACATCGCTATTCTTTACTTACTAACTCCATTCTCATCCTCTGCTGGAAAATAATCTAACAATGGAGTCAATACCCATGCGCACTATCACTGAAAGGAGGAATCCCCTACCTCTTAACTGGATAGACTTCTTCAAAGAAAAACAACTTGCAAACATCCGGACCCAACTCTTGATGGAAGGAGTGTGCACAGCGTGTGAATCTACAGCTCTGCATGCCAAGAACAGATACTTGCTGGGTAAGTGACATTATCTTATCATTTTCTTTGTTCACTGCTTTGAAAGCATTGGGCGACAGTCCTCTGCCTTTTTCGGAGGAGCCACCCCTGCGTTGTACACATTAGATGTAAAAAAAAAAAAAACCTTCTGTATTATATTGACAGTACCAAGCCTGTCTGTAAATCGAATCAGATATTTGTTATCTTCGTAAAGCCTCACAGAGGGCATCCCATATTCAAGGCAGGCATAGCTAGTGAGCTAGCCAAATATATCCAAACCTGCAGCCACAAATCAAAGAATCCTCCCTGCTCTGCTAAGGGTGCACTTCGCTTGTAAAATGTTGTGACCATGGCCTTTCCAGATGAAATCCCACTAGTGGATATTTGCACAGCAGCCAAAAGTTCAGTTCCACACACTTGTATAAGCACACCTCTATGGACATCTTTGCCCACCAACAGTCCATGGCAGGCTAGTTGGCATTAAGGACTTTTCCCAGACATTTGCATTATCCACATGCTAGCATCCTCTTCTGTGTGGCACTGCTTTGCTGCCAATGCTAAGCATGTGTATCTGTAGCCACACAAGCTACTTACCCTTTAAGCATCTGTTCATAGCATTTAGTCCTGTAGATTCACAGACATCTGCCCTTCTCCCTAGAGGCGTATGGTTTTGTTGATCTCTGAATTACTATTTATTCACAGTGCATTACCCTTAACATGCCTTGTATACATTAACACTCAATGTATACTCGTACCTGCTGTGCGAAACAATCTAAAATGAAGTTTCTGTTCATGAGCAGTCTGCTCTCAAGAGGAGGACACACCTTGCTTCTTGTGACTCAATAGTTATTGGATTGAATTACAAACATATGAGCCTAATATTAGATGAAGGAAGTGTGCTAAGCAGTTGACCCTACAGCACTACATGCTGTGATCAGGTGCTTACATGGTATGTAGCATTTCCCTTTTTCTGTCTGTTGGCTACAAATGGAGTGATCGCTATCTGTGTACAAAGATAAAGTTCCAAATAATTTATCAGATTTTCTTATACTGGGAATGTTGGGGGATTTTTAGTACCCACAATTCTAAGAAACCTAAGAAAAGCAATCCCATTGAAAATATATGGATGAAAAATGTTATGAGATTCTCATCCACGAATCTTTTAAGTTTGGTGACTTGGCCTGATCTTAAAACTATTTAAAAGGTTTGGCATCCTTTGTATGAGAGTCTTTAGTTGGTTGTCCCACCAACTCTCAGAATGTTGTGACAACACGGCTATTTTTTTCCTACAAATGCAAATATTGCAAGGTTTGCAGTCTTCTGATGAAGCCCAGTAGGTTATTGTATACCTGACCGAGTCAGTAAGTTCTTGGGGCAATGTTCTCCCTCCCCCAGGATTCAAAAATACTATCACAGGGTCACAGCAGAGGCCAGATGGTGGCGGGCTCAGATAGTTCTACTTGGCATTATGGCAGTAAGGGCTGAATGTGCAGCATGAGTAACATTAGTTTTGCTAGTTATCTAGGAACCCCTTTTAAGCTAGAATCTTGTGTAGTGTTCTTTTGTTTTTTTTTTTTTACATTTGAATGGGCTTTTAGCCAGTACATGCTCTTTTTTCTTTTTTTGGTCATTGGCTTCCTTGTAGGCTTAGTTCCCCCACACTTCCAGCATCCTATTTTCTTTGATCTAGACTGCACAGCCTGGGCTTGCTTCCTACCTCCATCCGTCCTGTTATTGGGTCTGTCATTGGACCCTCCCACCTCTCTCTGCCTTGGTTGGACATCTTTTACCCCTTTTGACCTGTAATCAGTTCTCCCTGGGCATCTTGGAAAACGGTGGAGAGGCAGAAGGTGGGTTTGATAGATGTTTCTCTGTAGACCTGGAAAGGTGCCTGAAGAAAGGAGAGGGGAAAAAATGAATTTCTCAAATTCTCAAAAAAAAGGAGACCCGAATGTCCACCCTGAGCACTTTGTGAAACACAGAGTTAAGTCCATTCGTGTATAGTGTATACACTGCTATCTTATCGGGTTTACGTTTTAGGATGATAGGCCGCATCTGCCAGTGTCTGATCATTTTTTTGTCCATCCAGCATTGGGAAACATCCTGCATGATAAATGAATTGCATGTAGTTTCATTGTGCTGTGTAGTGAGGGTGTATGTAAAGATGGTATGAATTATGGGCAAGGGATTCATATTGTGTGAGTGTAGGCGACATTCTGGTCAAGTATTCTTGCCCCTCAGTCACATGATTAAAAATAGGTTGGTCTGTAAGTCTTGACCTTCGTGTCTTACTTGTCAGCATTTTTCAGTGTCGTAAAATATGTAGTACTTTAATCCGGGTTTGTTCCCATCATCAAAACAATAGTCATTCAATCGATAAATTGATTGAGTGGGTGATTAGCAGGAAACAGCACTATCTGAGTTTCTCATAGATATCAGTAAAATGACACATAACAAATTTCTAAAATGATCAGCTTGATGTATACATGTATGTGTGTGTATATATATATATATGTATATATATATATATGTATGTATGTGTGTATGTTTCCTTACAGAAAGAAAAAGCTGACCAGCATAAGATTGGTCTTCCAAACAAAGCAAGGCTGAAATAGATCTCTGCACGAAGAAATAAAGCAACGGTCTCAGACACCAGACTCTGGTTCCAGGAATGAATTTGAATTTGAATTTAAAATATTTCTATAGCGCGACGTTCACCAAACGGTTTCTTGGCGCTTTTGGGAACATGGACTGCGGAAGCAGAGGGATAAACAGAAATCGATTCAGAATTGAATTCACAGTGGAAAAGCTTGGCTGAACAAAAAAGTCTTCAAGCCCTTACGAAAGAAAGAGTAATCTTTGGCCAGACGTAAATGGGCAGGAAGGGAGTTCCAAAAGGTGGGTGCCAGAAATGAGAATTTGGACCCACCCCATTTTTTTCTCTTAAAACGGGGAACCTGTAGGAGAGCTTGGGACGAGGACCGGAGCTCCCTAGTAGGAACATATTCCTTCAACAGGGCGGAGATAAAAGCAGGGGCAGTTCCCTGGCGTGACTGAAAGACCATACAGCCCATCTTAAAAAGAGAGCGCTGCCGGACAGGCAGCCAGTGTAGAGCCTTTAGAAGTGGCGTGGAGTGATGAGAGCGGGAGAGGCCATAGACTAGCCGAGCCGCCTGATTCTGCACTAGCTGGAGTTTTCTTAGACTGTAGGCCGGAATGCCGTTGTATAGGGCATTGGCATAATCCAACCGGGAGATCACAAGGGCAGACATGATTAGTTTTAGTGCCAGAGGGGAAAAGAAACGAGAGACAGTGCGGAGAGTGAAAAAACAAGAAGAGACGACAGAACTAACTTGTGAATGAAGAGTGAGGAAGTTATTCATTCTTATGCCAAGGGTCTTGACGGTAGGGGAGGGAGTGGGAGAGGGACCAAAAGAAGAGGGCCAAAAGGAAGAAGTCCAGGGACTGGAGGAGCCACCCGTGAGAACCAGCTCGGTCTTATCTGGGTTCAACTTCAAATGGTTGTGGCTCATCCAATCCCTGATGAAAATCATAACAGTTTGAAAATTAGAAATAGAATGAAGAGAGGAAGAAAGATCAAAGACGAGCTGGAGGTCATCTGCATAGTTATATACAGTGACCTCCAGCTGCTGGAGTGCAAAGGTGAGAGGGTAGATATACAGATTAAACAAAAGAGGGGAAAGAGAAGAGCCCTGGGGAACACCACAGGTGATCTTGAGGGGAGTTGATGTGAAATCCCCCAGCCGGACTGCCTGGGTGCGGTCCCGCAGGAAGGACGAAAGCCAGACCAGGGCTGAGCCCCCGATTCCCGCCGCTCTGATACGTGAAAGCAAGATGGAATGGTCCACCGTATCAAACGCGGCGGAAAGATCGAGGAGTACCAGAGCCTGGTGTTTGCCCTGGTCCAAGCCCTCCCTGAGTTCGTCCTGGACCGACACCACAACGGCTTCCGTCGAATGCCTGGGCCGAAATCCCGCTTGACAAGATGCCAAGCCACCAGTTGCTTCCACGTGAGCACTGAGTACCGACGTGGTATATCGCTCAAGCACCTTGCCTAAATAGGGTAGCAAGGAGATGGGCCGATAGTTGGTTGGGGAGGATGGGTCAACACCAGGTTTTTTTAAAATAGGTACAATAGAGGCCGATTTTAGGGCGGGAATTACAACCCCTTGTGCGAGAGAGCTGTTAAGGAAGGTAATCGGGGGCTGAGTGCAGACTGAGTAGATCCGTTGAAGGATATGGGCCGGACAAATGTCGGCCGGGGAGCCCGATTTTACCTTGGGAAGTAATCTCAAGAGAACTTCTTCCGTCAGAGGGGGAATCGAAAGTAAGCAGGATTGAACAGAGGGGGGAAGGGGATCAACATAGCTAGAGGAGGGGGGGGGGGATGTTAGTCTTGATCTTAGAGATTTTGTCCAAAAAGTAATGATTCAGAGAATCACACAGGGCTTGGGTAGGAGGGAGGTTGGGGCTGGTCCTATCTGAGAAGGCCAACTCATTGACGATATTGAAAATTTCTTTCGATTTATTCTCAGACGCTAAGATTTTGGAAGAGAAGTGAGCAGATTTTGCTTCTAAGATGGATTTTTTATATTCCTGCAATAATGCAAGGTAGCGCGTTTTCTGTACTGGGCAATACTTCCTTCTCCACAGTCTCTCAGCTCGCCGGAGGGACAGCTTTTTTTCCTTTAAATGTTCGTTAAACCACCGGTTTGCCTCCTTAGGTCTTTTGGTCGATATCCGGCGTAAAGGGGCTATTATATTACATCCCTCCGTGAGCCAGGAGTCAATCGCGACAGCTTGTGAAGAGGATGGTAAGCCAGCCAGATCTGGGGAGGAATTTAACAAGGAGGATGATAGGGCGACAAGATCGGCACGATTCCAACTTCGTGCCCAAATGTTTTTTTGTGGCAGAGTCTTAGTGACAAGATTAATGTGGAGGGAAAAAGAGATGATAGCATGGTCCGACCATGGACATGGGGACACTAGTAACGAAGAAATGGCATAATTAAGGGACCAGACTTGGTCGAGTACATGGCCACGTACATGAGTTGGGACATTGATGTGGGAGGTAAAATTCATTGATTGCAGTGATTCAGTAAATTGCTTAGAAGCTGGACATTCATATGGGTCATTGGGCCAATAATTAAAATCCCCTAGTACTAAGACTGAGGCATGATTGACCACCAATGTAGCCAATAGATCCTGAAAAGCTGGTATAAACAAAGGAGTGGGCTGGGGCGGCCGGTATGTTAGCAAGCAAATGAGCGGGGGAGAGAAGGTAGAAGAACGAACCACTAGGTGCTCGGTGGAGTCGATGAGAGTAGAAGGGAGGAGCTGAAAGTTATACTCCGACCTGGCGATAAAGGAAGGAATGAAGAATGTTGCAGCCTGGATGAACAGCTGGCTGAAGCTCAATTCTGGGAAGACAGAGGTCCTCACACCCTCCTCCGCCGCCTGGGACAACACCTGGTGGCCTTCCGCCCTCTGAAACCCACCCACTCATCAGACAACCCCCGAAACCTCTGCATCTTCCTAGACTTCCTAGTCTTGGGCTCAAAATTCCACGGACCTGATAATTCTCGCCTCGGTGCCTATTCCAATCATGGAGTTCCACTCTGCAACTCTGGGCAATAGCTTGCTTAATCTCCCCCACAACGCTAAGGATGCCTGGCCTCCACCTTGGAGGTGCCCAGGAGCGGGCGCCTCACAGGGAAAGCCAGGATGGGTTCCACTGCGGTATTCGTACAAGCGCCTTGAGACCCTTGCGGGTGAGTAGTGCGCTATACAAGTATCAATTTACATTTACGCCGGAATCAATAGGACCCTGCTACACAAGCTGCAAACCATCCATAACACTGCAGCCAGACTTGTCCTTGGAACCCCACGACACGAGCACTGAGGTTCCGTGATTCTGAACCCGTTCAATAAAGGTCGTCGTATCGTGACGATTTTGGTATCAGCGGACCGCAAATGACGAGTGCGGTATGTACGAGTGTTTTCGTCATGTTCGATTGATGGATACACTGTGTATTCAGGGATTTCGTTCGATCCTTCGGGTTCCATTTTGTGTACGGCAGCCATTTTGTGGTTGCCCTCACATAGGCCGATGACTACGGCCGAGCGAGTCTTTGGGACGCGTACACCTTTAGCTGACTTCTGTGTGACCTGAGCGAACTGGCTCCATTGAACGAAGCTAACCTTGTTGAGCCAGTTCCTTGTTCGACAGCTGGTCAAGATAGAGATCAAAGAGCAGGACATTGCTGAGTTTATGGTACATGCACACACCCTTCTATCTTGCTTCTCATCTGTTTCTGTTCCTTCTTTTATGGCCTACTTATGGTTTGGGTTGAGGTCCTTTTATCATGAGTTTGTCCGGCCTGTCCGAGCAAGAATGTTGGGTTTTTCCTATAATTGATGATGGGCTGGACAACTGAAAGTGGGCTTGTCGTTATGCGATACCTTCTGAAATGTCACTTGGTGATTGGACAGTTCGTAAGTAATTGTTGCTAGTCAGGAATATGATTTTTGGCATAAAAGACAATGTCTCGCAATACGAAATTGTACAGTCTCTGATGAACCACCCGTGTTGTGCTTCGTAGACTTCTGTTCCTGGTTGCAGCCAATAAATTTGATCCTTGACGTCACCGAGAAGTATCCTGTGTCTCTGTATTCTAAGACAGGTGAACCTGAAGACATTGGGCGTGCCCCTGGCGCCGCTGGGTTCTAAAACCCGGTTTTTCAGTTGGCGCCCAATGTTGGGCGACTTCAGCGGAACCGGTCCAATCCTGAAGATCGTGAGGAGCTTAATTTGAAAATTCTGGAGGAAGGCCTGCCACTTCATCGACCCCTGTAAGTCATCGTGGTCCAAAAGTCTTTGCTGCGAGGTTCCCCGCTTTCCGATGGCTATGAAGGACTTCTGCCCTGACTGTCGCCCTGTCTTGGGGCCCTTTGATGATTTGTAGAGCGAGACGATAGACGGGTCTTCTGGCGACGTCATCGATATTTCAGTTAAGTATAAGTGGAGCGTCTCCCAGTCCTTAGTTTTTGGGTATCCCTTGGGATCTTTGATTTGGGACTTGCAAGCTCCAAAGCCGAGGGACTCGTGTATTCGAGAGGTTATCGTATTCGATATTCCCTTAAAGTTTGAAGCTAGACTAGTGAGCGAAGATGCCTGGTTTTAGCAGATTTGGAAAGATATTTTGTTGTGGGTGTAATAGGGATTCCCGATTGGAGGACTCTTATCCGGTACCTCCGATTGGAACTCCGACCTATGAGCTCTATTTGAAACATGGCGTGAGCCCCATCACGTATAATGAAGTATGGATTAGATATACTAGGAAGGATGGTGTTCTAAAGAGGCCCCAATATGGTAGTTAGGACACGGAGATTTTAGATAATTTAGAAGTTAAACTTTTCAAGAAGAAAGCCCGTCCGGCGATGTTGGACTCTTTCCGCCTATGGCGAACGGAAGCCAAACAGAAAGAAATTAAATTAGCGAAGAGAAACAAAAGAGAGAAGGCTATCTCGATAATGCAAGCTGCTATACAGTTTAAAGATAACGAAGAACAAGCGAGTGAGCAGTTGCACAGGCAATGTAAAATGACGATTGATAAGTGTTATCCGGCTTTGCCACCTCATCAGCAAGGTGCAACGAAGGACCTTGAGAAAGATCATTTGATGTCACATTTGTTGAGTTCGCCACCCCCTTATGTGCAGAGTGCTACAGCACCCCCGCAACCTTTAGTTGCGCAACCTCCGGTTGCTTTGCCTCCTGTTGTTCTACAACCGCCAGCTTCTCTTCAGTTGGCTCCTATTCCTCTGGTGCAGCCTTCTCAACGGCCGCCGATTTTGCTACCTGCTCCGCCTCCAATTCCTACGACTTTGTCTCCTGTCCTTGCTACTTCTCCTGCTACTGTTCCTACGTTGGTTTCCTCTGTCTGCCTTGTCTCCTGTTCTTTTGTCAACTTCTCCTTCTGTTCGACAGAGAATGACTGACACTGTTACTGGTCTCTTGTCTCCTTTCTTTGGGTCATTAGGTATGACCCCTGTTTCAGAGCGTAAACAGTTGCGTAGCCAATTAACTGGTCCCGATGAGCGGACAGTATTGGATCATTTAGCACGTAAATGGGTTACTAATCCTTTAAGGTATACTTTAGAGTCTGATATGGATGTTTTCCGTCAATGGGAAGCACCGAAGCAGAGGTATGTTTTTGACAAAATGTGTACTTTCCTTCGTGAAGAATGGGAAGATGGTGATTTGGGACAGACTCCGTCTTAGTTGTTCCGTGTACAGTCCGAGTTTGCGAAGGGAACTATAGTGGGTCTCGACGTTGAAAGAGCAGTTGCGACATTGTTGTCGTTTAGGAGTGAGTCTCCTTCTCAGTCGTTGTTTGAGTCTGATCCTTCTGTTAGGAGAAAAGTGCGACAATATCTAATGAGTGAGGTTCCTCCGGTGTGGAAGGAAGCAGTTCAGGCCAATGCCGTTGCTGGTATCGTAGCTGCGCCGGCTCATTTTCAGCATGTTTAGGTATATGTTCCATGGAAGCGAGCTGAAGTTTTGGCTCTTAAGCAGACTTTGCCTGATCCTCGTAAAAATCCTGCAGGGTACTATAAGGAATTATCACAGACTGCAGACTCATGTGTTATGAATCTAGCTGATATAAACATGTTGTTTGGAAATGTAGTTCCACAGCCTTTATGGGGATTGATTCGTCATACGGATCATGCACAAGAGTAAGGTGAAACATGGAATAATATTGGTGCCGCAGATGGCCGACAAGTTGGTGGTGCTAAACCTGAGCCTTTAGTTGCAGAACTCCCTGGTAGGATTATTAATTACATGAAAACTTTAATACCTGCTATGCGTGTAAACTGGGAGAAATTGTCTGCATGTAAGCAGAAGAAAGACGAAAGTGTGTCTGATTTCTTCACTAGGTTTGAAGAGACGTTTATCGACCATAGTGGTCGGGACATGAGTACGGAAGGTGGTCAGCGGTTGTTCGTCGATAAGTTTGTGCATAATTTGCTTCCCGATTTGTGCACTAAGTTAAAGGATTCTGAGAGTTCTTGGGCTGTTTCTTCGTCGGTGCAGATATTGGCTACTGCACAGTATTGCGAGAATAGGGATAAGGATGAGAAAGATAGAGCCGACAAGAAGACTAAAGAGTTGAAGACGAAGGTTCTTTTGCAGCAAGCATATCCGCCTCGTAATAATCAGCGCGATTATCAGCAACTTCAGCAGTATCTGAGAAACTCGCAAAGGTTCGAGTCTTCTTAACAGCGTTTTCCTGTAGGCCCTAATCAGTGTGCGTATTGTAAAGAGGGTCAGTTCAAAAATAGTTGTCCGGTTCTGTTGCAGCGCACGAATGGTGCTTCTGGTGTGAGAGGTCGAGGTGTTCAGCAAGCTCCTAGAGGTAGAGGACATGGTGTGTTCCCCCAGAATGCGCGTTCCTTTCCTCCACAGAACTCGATGAATAGTTTTGATCAGCAGAATGGTGCGTCTAGTAGGACGACTCAGTACTATGCGGACGACTACTATGTCGAAGGTGAGAATATGGACGGTAATGATTGCTAGGACAGCCATAGACAAAGAGAGGGAGTTGTTTCAGTTCCAGTAGATCAGAGTGGACCTTATGTTGAAGTGATTACATCAGGTGTGTCAGAGCCTTTTCTGTTGGATACTGGGGCTGCGAAGAGTTCTATCATGCACTCTAAACTCCCTGGCGCATCTTGGTCTGGCTTAACAAATGTTTCAGTAGGTTTCTCTGGCGCCCCAGTTAGTAATCCGATTTTTAGTCCTTTGTCTCTTTCTGTTGGACCTTGTGAATTCGAAGCACCCCTTATTCTGACGACAGGTTGTGGTGAGAACTTGTTGGGATTGGATTTGTTGAAAAGATTGTATGCAACGCTACATTGTTCTCCTTCAGGAATACAACTTTCTTTAGGTAAGGGAGTGATCTCTCCGATGTATTTATCTAAGGTTCGACTTCCAGCAGAATTGTCTTCTCTTCCTGATTCTCTTTGGGCTACTGGTCCTAATGATGTGGGTCTTTTGGAAATCCCGCCATATGTTGTGATGCTGAAAGCGAATGCTAGATTGCCACGTATTCCCCAATATCGAAACAGTACGTTTCAGAACAGGCAACACCGGACTATTGCCCACATTACCTCTCGTTAATTCAATCACACCAGCTAGTCATTTTGCACCTCCGACGTATCCGTTTGAGGCTTTGCAATTAGATTTCATCCACATGGAGAGGTGCAACAACTTGAAATACAGTGTATTTTCTCCCCTGAGGCGGAAGCCGGGGGAACTCTGCTCTTTCCTGTGCCATATTCTGTTTACAGTTATTGACTTAATAATAACGAAGCTTTTAACACTTGTAAATATTTTAGCCAGTAATTTTTGATTTGTACTCCCCACCTCGGCGCGAGACTTGCGTCGCTCCGAGGAGGCTTACTGACTTGCTCTGCCTCAGCGCTGCCGTTACTAGGCGCTGTCAACTTTACTCGACCACCTTAGCCGCCATCTTGCTTACGGTAAGGCTGGCGGTCTAGTTGTTCCTCCCTCCCGCCCTCCCAGGATACTTAAGGGCGTGTTTTACATTTCCCCTGGATATCAGTGTATTTTCTCCCCTGAGGCGGAACCCGGGGGAACTCTGCTCTTTCCTGTGCCATATTCTGTTTACAGTTATTGACTTAATAATAACGAAGCTTTTAACACTTGTAAATATTTTAGCCAGTCATTTTTAATTTGTACTCCCCACCTCGGCGCGAGACTTGCGTCGCTCCGAGGCGGCTTACTGACTTGCTCTGCCTCAGCGCTGCCGTTACTAGGCGCTGTCAACTTTACTCAACCACCCTAGCCGCCATCTTGCTTACGGTAAGGCTGGCGGTCTAGTTGTTCCTCCCTCCCACCCTCCTCCATCTTCCTAACACATGCATAAAAACAGTATGCCTCCCCGTCCGCGCAGCGGGCGCGCCAAAGGCAAGCCCGTCCGTGCCGGGCCTAGGGCCAGAACCCCTGGCCAGGCTCCTCGACAGGGACTAATAACTTACTCCAAATCTGCCTTGATGGACCTGCGCACGACGGCCAATACCCTATGTGTCCAACATAGCCCGTATAGAGTCTTGGAAACCACTGAACTCATATGCCCCCATTGTAACATTAGGCTACACACGATTAATTGAAAGGTTGAGATGAACACTATTACAGGTGCTAATACCATAGAGTTTTCCGCAGCACTTATTAATGCACGCTCTCTGGTAAAGCACCGGCAGGAAGTATCAGACCTTATCCTGGATAACAACTTAGACTTTCTCTTTATAACAGAGACATGGACGGACGAGGCGTCCGATCCAGATATGGCTGTTGCGACCCCCCCAGCCTATAAAGCCTACCGTCTAGATAGAGTACGGAAGCGCGGAGGGGGGCTAGCCATCATAGCTCGCGATCACGTAAGTGTAAGAATGTTACCTATCCCTTCCACCTCTTGTGAAGCCCTCCAATTTGATCTAAAGCTTACCCCGTCGTTTCACTTCAAAGGAATGCTCTTATATCGACCCCCAGGCGCCCGCACTGGCTTCCTTGCCAACCTAGGCTCAATACTAGGCTCATTCTACATTTGGAGAATTCCTCTGATAACGACACCTGTACCTTGATATCAGATATGGATACCTTGAGTCTTCGGCAATTGGTCACTACCCCCACCCGCAAGGCCGGCCATACCTTGGATGGCATCTTTTCCAATATGGAAGGCCTAAAAATAACAGACACCTTGCCCATGCCTTGGACTGATCATTATGCCATCTTAATGAAAATATCAGTCAAGGCGAATAGGACTAGAACAGAACCCGCATGTAGACCAGAAGCTTTTAAGGTCTGGAAAGATATCGATAAGACGGAGCTAACTGCTCTTCTGGACAGGACCCGGCCCTGTCTGTCCACTGACCCCAACACTGCCATACGTCAATTTCAGGAATGGCTAGGCACTGCTACAGACACCTTAGCCCCAAATAAACAGCCTTAAAGAAATAGAACAATGCCTCGTTTTTTGGCGCAAGAAGACCGGCGATCGTTTCACTGAGATCCGAAGGAATACGAGGGGTGCGGGAATCCAGGGTTTCTTCCTCAAACCGGAGTGTGCAGGGAGCAACTGGCAAGAAGTACCCGCCCCAAAGGAAAATAGAAGGTACAACATCTCCAATATAGGGAGAATTAACACACCAGTCAAGTGAAAATAGAGCCGATAAATCCGTAAGATAAACAGTGAAACGGACCATCTACTGCCAATACTGTAAACCTAAGGACACACAGGGTCCGTCTTTATCAATGTGTGTAAGAAGGATACCGACCCAAATCTAATAGACGGCGGTTTAAGAATAAAGCAATAAGGTATATATAAAGAAAATATGAGAATTCGATCATTGCAGCAGAAAAACCATGCAATTTGATAACATGTAAAAGGAGTTCTAGACTACGGGCAACCAACCAGTGCCATATAAGAGGGAGAGACTTATCATTATAGTCTTGATAAAGATGGTAAATTATCAATAAGACCATCGAAACGCATCGACGCCCCACAGCACGATCAAGGGAGAAAAGACCTAGCCTGTAGACCAATGATCGTATATTGTCAGGATTGTGTTTTATTGAAATCCCGTAAACGTGCAACACCAATTGACAATTTTTATGTCTTGTATATGTCTCTCTTTTTTCTTTCCCATATTCTTTGAGCATTGCAATTGTTAAATAATTGTATTGTTTTTGTAATTCATGTGTATTGAATGTTTTTTAGCATATTTTTACCCTTGGCTCCCTGTGAGCGGTTTTAATGATTTAATTGCATATGTATATGTATGAATACTTTTTTTAAATAAATAATGAATTACATTACTGTTTAAGTGTATTAGTTAAGGAACTGCTTTAGTGGGCCCAACAACTAGGCTGGCCAAGACACCTACCTTAGGTTGTCCTAGTAAAGATCGGTTCACCAAGGGAAATAACCTCTTTTCTAACTATAAGGAAGCACTAGGGCTACATAAAGCCCTCATTGTCTAAACTAAGAAAAAGTTCTTTACAGAACAGATCGATAACGCCCAAAACTCCTGGAAAAAACTGTATGAGATCACTAAGATCTTAGCAGGAAACATTTCGGACCTAGCTCCGCCACCATCCCAAAGTTTCTGTGATGCTCTGGCCAACTTCTTTTTTTTCCAAGGTAAATGATATATATCAAGCATTCTCCGTTAAAACAGTATTCCACTCACCCATGCCTGACAGCATGACTCAGGATACCGAACTGCTTCAGTTCACGGACCTCGCAGAGACACAAATTAAGGATATCATCGCCACCATTAAATCTGGATCAGCATTAGATCCCTGTCCTCTCAAGGTTATCCGTCCGGTTATGGATTGCTTGGCTCTTGACATCGCCTCAATCTGTAATGCAATGTTCAAAACCGGGATATACCCGGATTCTCTGAAGAATACACTGGTTAAGCCTCTTTTGAAGAAAGCCAACCTGGACAAGGAGCAATTAAAAAACTACCGCCCCATAGCCAGCCTACCTTTTTTTAGCCAAGGTAGCTGAGAAAGCTATGAATATACAACTTTCAGAGTTTGTAGAAAAGCACCAATTACTGGACAACACCCAATTCGGCTTTCGCAAATACCATGGTACGGAGACTGCCCTAATCAAAGCAACTGAGGATATCCGAGTGATCCTGGACCAGGGAGGAACAGCGATACTGGTATTGCTCGATCTATCTGCAGCTTTCGACACGGTCGACCACAAGATTTTGGTGGACCGTGTTGGAAAGATGGGCATTCGCCACCTGGCAAAGAACTTGCTTTCATCCTTTTTAGCTGGGAGAACGCAGGTGGTCACATTGGGGCATTTTCAATCAGACAAGCTCTCACTGCCGTGTGGTGTACCCCAAGGCTCATCCCTAAGTCCGATCCTATTTAATATCTATGTGTCGGACCTGGCTTCTGTCATCCAGGCCCATGGGATGAGCCTCACCTCCTACGCAGATGACACGCAGCTTGTGTTGGACATTAATGGTGATGAAGAGAGGGTAGCAGAAAACTTCCAAATGGCCTCCAATTGCCTAAAATTAAATTCTGAAAAAACGGAGGTGGTCATTTTCTGACATCTCTCACCCAGTTGGTCTACTACTTGGTGGCCACCGACGTATGGGACCCCCCCAATACGGGTCCCTACTGTCAGAAATCTTAGAGTGACTTTTGACGAGAACCTGAATTTTATGGCCCATGCAAACAAAACAGCAGCCACTGCCTACCATAAACTCAGGCTGATTCAGTAAATTATGCCGTTCTTGCCAGTTGCAGCAGGAAAGACACTGGTAAGTTCCCTGGTGTTGTCTTCCCTCGACTATTGCAATGGCTTATTCATCAATGCCCAGGCTAGAGTGACAACAAACTGCAGACAATCCAGAATGCTGCAGCCCGCCTCCTGTCTGGAACCCCCGAAGTTCATGCCAATCTCGGAGACTATAAAAGATCTTCATTGGCTTAAGATCCGGAACAGGATTAAGTTCAAAACCCTTTGCATAGTTTACAAAGCACAGCATAATCAGGGCCCACACTTTCTCAAAGCCCATCTTAGGTTCCATTTATCCACTAGATCGCTTAGATCTAACAACCTCAATCTTTTGCTGGTACCGCGAACCAAAACAGTCACTTGGGGCGATAGGCGCTTCTTGGTGGCCGCTCCTAGACTGTGGAACTCCCTGCCAGTAGCCATCAGAGAAAGCCCGTCACTGATGCAATTTCGCAGAAAAATAAAGACCTGTCTGTTTGGTCAAGAATAACTGTCTATTTAGCCTCTGTGGGGAATTCTATGCACTGTTTCAAGCGCCGAGACGCCTATGGGCAATTGTTCGCGCTGTATAAATTGTAAAAATAAATAAATAAATACATACTCGTGGTTGTTTGTGCCTTTTCAAGATGGGTAGAAGCATATCCCCTGAAAGATAATACTGCTTTCTCCACAGCTAAAGCCCTTGTTAAGGAATTTTTCCCTAGGTTCGGTTTGCCGAGAGTGGTCTGGAGTGACAATGGGAGTGAATTTGTGGGACAAGTGATGAAGAGAGTGTGTGAAGGTTTCAATCAATCAATCAATCAAAGCATTTATATAGCGTGCTACTCACCCGGAGTTTCTCAAGGCGCTTGGGGAGGGGAGGTCCGCTACTGCTCGAACAGCCAGGTCTTGAGCTGCTTCCTGAAGGTGAGGTGGTCTTGGGTTAGGCGGAGGTGGGTCGGGAGGGAGTTCCACGTCTTGGCGGCCAGGTAGGAGAAGGACCTTCCTCCTGTGGTGGCTCTTCGGATGCTGGGGACGGCGGCAAGGGTGTGGCTGGTTGATCGAAGCTGGCGTGTGGGAGTGTAGAAGTTGAGGCGGTTGTTGAGGTATCTTGGGCCTTGGTTGTGTAGGGCTTTGTGTGCGTGGGTGAGGAGTCGGAACGTGATTCTCTTGTTGACCGGGAGCCAGTGCAGGTCTCTCAGGTGTCCGGAGATGTGGCTGTGTCGGGGGATGTCCAGGATGAGTCTTGCTGAGGCGTTCTGGATTCGCTGGAGTCTCTTCTGGAGTTTGGCAGTGGTTCCGGCGTAGAGGGAGTTGCCGTAGTCCAGTCGGCTGGTGACGAGGGCCTGGGTGACTGTCTTCCTGGTCTCGGTGGGGATCCACCGGAAGATCTTATGTAGCATGCGCAGGATGTTGAAGCATGACGAGGAGACAGCGTTGACTTGTCTGGTCATGGAGAGGGAGGAGTCCAGGATGAAGCCCAGGTTGCGTGCATGGTCTGTTGGTTTGGGTGCGCTGCCCAGGGCAGGGGGCCACCAGGAGTTGTCCCAGGTGGAGGGCGAAGATCCCAGGATGAGGACTTCCGTCTTGACTGAGGTCAGTTTCAGGCGACTGTTCCTCATCCAGTCGGCGACGTCTTTCATCCCTTCGTGTAGGTTGGCTCTGGCGGTGGAGGGGTCGTTGGTGAGGGAGAGGATCAGCTGGGTGTCGTCGGCGTAGGAGATGATGTTGAGGTTGTGTTGGCGTGCGATGGCTGCAAGGGGGCTCATGTAGACGTTGAAGAGGGTTGGACTGAGTGAGGATCCTTGTGGTACGCCGCAGATGACTTCGGTGGCCTCGGATCTGAACGGAGGGAGGCGGACTCTCTGGGTTCTTCCGGCGAGGAACGAGATGATCCACTCCAGTGCTTTCTCTCGGATTCCGAGGTTGCTGAGGCGCTTCACTAGGGTGCGGTGGCAGACAGTGTCGAACGCCGCAGAGAGGTCCAGGAGGATGAGGGCCGCTGTTTCCCTGTTGTCGATCAGGGTTCTGATGACGTCGGAGGCTGCGATTAGGGCGGTTTCGGTGCTGTGGTTGGCCCGGAATCCGGACTGCGAGGGGTCGAGGGATCCGTTCGTCTCGAGGAAGGCGGCAAGCTGACGGTCTTTTCGATGACTTTGGCCGGAAAAGGAAGGAGCGAGATGGGACGGTAGTTCTTGAGGTCGGTGGGGTCTGCCGTTGGTTTCTTCAGGAGGGCGGTCAGCTCGGCGTGCTTCCAGCTCTCCGGGAAGGTGGCGGTGTAGAAGGAGGAGTTGATGATGTCTCGGAGATGGGGTACGATGATGGCGTCGGCTTTGTTGAAGACGTGGTGTGGGCATGGGTCGGTTGGTGATCCGGAGTGGATGGAGTTCATCGTGCGGGCGGTGTCTTCAGTGCTGATCGGGGTCCAGTTGCAGAGGGTGGTAGTGGCGGGCGTTGGTTCGGTGTTAGTGTGTGTGGTCTGTGCGTCGAAGCTGTTGTGTATGTCGGCGATCTTGCGGTGGAAGAACAAGGCGAGTGAGTTGCAGAGGTCTTGCGAGGGAGTGATGTCGTTGTTTCCAGCGCTGGGGTTGGAGAACTCTTTGACGATGCTGAAGAGTACCTTGCTGTCGTGGGCGTTGTTGTCCAGTCGTTCTTTGAGTGCCGTCTTCTTGGTGGCGCGGATCAGCTGATGTGTTTGCGGGTGGCGTGCTTGAGGGCGGTCCTGTTGTTTGTGGTCTGGTCGAGCCGCCAGGCTTTCTCGAGGGTGCGGCAGTTCTTCTTGGATTCCTTGAGTTCGTCGGTGAACCAGGGGGTTTTCTTGCTGCCGGGTCTGCTAGGAGGGTTTTTTAGTGGTGCGAGGTCATCGGCGCAGGCGGTCAGCCACTTGGTAAGGTTGTTGGCTGCTTCATTGGGGCCCGTTGTGCTGGTAGGAGTGTTCTGGCTGAGGGAGGCGGTGAGCTGCTCGGCGGTGATCTTGCTCCAGCTTCGGCGGGGAACCTGTTGCGGGTGGTGGTGGGTTGTAGTTCTTCTGAAGCTGAAGTGGACGCAGCTGTGGTCGGTCCAGTGGAGTCCGGTGGCGTGGCTGAAGGAGATGTGCTTGCTGGATGAGAAGACTGGGTCAAGCGTGTGGCCGGCGTAGTGGGTGGGGGTGTTCACCAGGTGCTTGAGTCCGAGGTTGGCCAGGTTGGCCAGCAGGGCGGTGGTGTTTCTGTCGTTGTTGTTCTCCAGGTGGAAGTTGAGGTCCCCTAGGAGGATGTAGTCGGCGGAGGGGAGGGCGTGCAGGCCGATGAAGTCTGCGATGTCTTCGCTGAATTGTGTGCGTGGTCCCGGTGGTTAGTAGATGAGGGTGCCTCGGAGGGTGGTCTTGGGGTCAGTGTGTATCTGGAAGTGCAGGTGTTCGGCGGCGGTGAAGGTTTCGTCGGAGTTAGTCGAGATGCGGATGGTGTTCTTGTGTATGATGGCGATGCCTCCTCCCGTCTGGTTGACGCGGTCCTTCCGGGTGATCTTGTATCCGTCCGGGATGGCTGTGGCGATGTCGGGCGCTGAGGAGGCGTTCATCCAGGTTTCTGTGAGGAAGGCGATGTCCGGTGCTGTCGCGTCGAGCAGGTCCCAGAGTTCCACGGCGTGCCTGTGGACGGAGCGGGTGTTGAGCAGGATGCACTTCAGGTGGTTGCTGCTGGTGCTCGACTTGGCGGGGGTGGTGCAGGTCCGGTGGCAGGTGAATCGGCAGGCTTGGCAGGCGAAGGGTCCGTGGGTGCGTCTCGGGGTTGCTCGGTAGCAGGCAGGGTTCCGGCCGGCATTGAGTGCGTTTAGAGTGGCGGCGTCTTAGGTCTGTCGGGTAGTCTTGCATCGGCGGCGGGGGCCAGGGGTTCTGGCGCTGGGCGCGGGCTGCGCGTGGACGCTGCGCGTGGATGCTGCACGCACGCGCGAACTCTGCCATAAATGGAGAGTGGTGGGGCGGAGCGAGGGAGGAGCAGCAGGGAGGCGGGAGCGGGGCGGCGAATAGGGATCGTGGCAGAGGAAGGGGGCGGGGCCGCAGGGGAGCAGCGGCGGGTGTCTGAAGGCGGGAAAGATCGTGGAGGAGGCGGCGAGGGGGAAGCCCTGAGGGTGGGTACCTGGAGGCAATCAGCGGCGGCAGCAGGCAGGAGCAGCAGTGGAGGCCAGCACACGGGGGCCGTGCGGTAGGTGGAGCGACCTGGAAGGGTCACAGCTCACCACCGCGCGGTCCCAGCTATATGTGGACACCTGGGAGGGAGGAGCAGCTGGGACGCCAGAGCGGGGCGGGGAATGTGGATCGTGGCAGAGGAAGGGGCGCGGCCGCAGGGGAGTAGCGGCGGTGGTCTGAAGGCGGGAAAGATCGCGGAGAGGCGGCGAGGGGGAAGCCCTGAGGACGGGTCCCTGGATGCAATCAGCGGCGGCAGCAGGCAGGAGCAGCGATGGAGGCCAGCACACAGGGGCCGTGCAGTAGGTGACGTTCCAGAGGTGGGGTACGATGATGGTGTCTGCTTTGTTGAAGATATGATGAGATGATTCAGAAAAGGGGGTGGTGATGGACAGAGTATCTGAATTAAGCAGACCACTCCTACCCAGTCCAAAGATCAGGGCTTGATCCATCACAGTTTTTTAGCTCACTGCACCATCCCAGCTCAGAACCTGGCTACATGCAAATTAGTCTGTCCCTGGCCCAGTGCATCATGGGAACAGGGCAGACCAAACTACCAAGCCAATTCTTTCACTGGAAAGGAAACAAGCTTCCGGGGACCGGTTTCTAGCATTACAGCAAGGGACTCACATCTGAGTAATAGCTCACTATAGGTGTGGCAGGGTATACTCAGACATGAGTCCCTTGCTCACTGCACCATCAGGATTCAAGCAAGCCGGGCCGACGACGACTGAAATGCCAGAAACCGGTCCCCGGAAGTTTGTTTCCTTCCCAGTATAAGAATTGGCTTGGTAGTTTGGTTTGAAGATATGATGAGGGCATGGGTCGGAGGGGGACACGGAGTTGATGGTGTTCATGACGCGGGTGGTGTCTTCAGTGCTGATGGGGGTCCATGTGCTGAGGCTGGTGGTGGGGGTCGTTGGTTTTGGTGGCAGGAGGCGGAGTCTGGGGTCCGAAACTGTTGTGTATATCTGCGATCTTGTGGTGGAAGAATGTGGTGAGGGAGTTGCAGAGGTCTTGTGACTGTGTGTTGTCGTTGTTGCTGGTGCTGGGGTTGGAGAGCTCTTTGACGATGCTGAAGAGTTCCTTGCTGTTGTGGGTGTTGTTGTCCAGCCGCTCTTTGAATAATGTCCTTTTGGTGGTGCGGATCATCTGGTGGTATTTGCAGGTGGCACTCTTGAGGGCTGTCATGTTTTCTGATGTCCGTGTGTGGCACCAGGCGTCTGGCTTGCGTTTTTTAGCTCGTCCAAAAAGGCTGTTACCTCCACGACAGGCTGACTGAAGACCACCTGGCAACAGGAAGTGCTGGCTCTCTTGGCTAATGGAGCCGTAGGGCTGGCACTGGCATCCGAAGTAGGTCGTGGTTGCTCTTCTCGCTACTTTCTGGTGCCCAAGGAGGACAGAAGCCTTCATCTTATTCTAGACCTATGCCTTCTCAACCTTTTCTTGGAATAGGAGAAATTTTAAATGATCACGCTTACACAAGTCCTGTCTGTGGTCTGGATGGCAACATTGAACTTGCAGGACGCATGTTTTCACATGACTGTCCTGTCTGCCACAGACGTTACTTGTGGTCTTGGTGGGCCAAGAGCACTTTCAGTTTGCTCTATCACATTAACAAGTTACTTACCTTCGATAACGTGTTAAATGGTAGAGGCTCTATCTAGCTGCAGACTCATTACGGACCCTCCCAGCACTGCAAACAGATTTTAAAGTACGGGGATCACCCCTTCTAAGGCCCCTCCTTTGCAGTGTTCTGCATGGCTCTGTGCTTCTGGCTTTTAAAGAGTCAAAAAGAAACTGACGTCCGCACACAGGGTGGTGCCTCTCCAGGCACTGCACATGGCACTTCTGGCATGGATGGTGCCACATGGAGCCAAATGACACCCCCTACCGGTGCGCAAGTGTACTGCTGATTGAATATGTCCAGATCCAGCTTGACACCAGGGGAATATTCTAAGGTAAAGAATCTGCGGCTAGATAGTCTCTACTAGATAAGGGGTTACAGAAGGTAAATAACTTTTAATGTGTAAACTGCACATGCTTCTTGTAGCTTTTCAATGAATGACATGCCGGCCACAAATAAAATAAAATCAGATCACTCAAGTGGTGAGTTTTGAGTATACGGTATTGGCTTGATTTACAATGTTGTTACATCAATGCAGTCCTACTAAAATTATTTTATTTTTATACTAGCAGCACGTCCTGACCATGTCCGGGAGCAACAGGCCTCCCAGACCCCCGCCCGCCCCGACATTGCCCAGCAGCTCGGGCCCCCGCCCGGCCCGTCCCCCGCCTGCCCCGACCTCCACCTGCCCCGACATGGGTCCCCTTACCTCTGCCGCCGCTCCTCCTGCCTGTCCGCTGCTCGCACCGCCGCTGGCCTGTCCGCTGCTCCTAACGTCACCGCTCCTCCCCTGCGCCATGTCCTCCGCTCCCTTACCTCAGCCGCCGCTCCTCCAGCCTGTCCGCTACTCGCACCGCCGCTGGCCTGTCCGCTGCTCCTCACGTCACCGCTCCTCCCCCGCGCCATGTCCGCCGCTCCTCGTCGTGCTCCTGGACGCCGCTCCTCCCCGTTCTCCTGACTTGAGCACGCACGTTGCGGCCAGCGCTACTTCGGAGGGACTACTTTTTTTACTGTACATTTTTTAAATAACGTTTTTTTAAAAATGTATATAGCCTATAACCATCTACACACCCTGACGATTCCAACGGTGTATCGGGTGTGTGGATTGGCGCTGTGGTTCCCGAGTTTACCCGCCTCAAAGGCTGAAAGTTCTTCCTTTATTATAGTAGTATAGATTTGGGAGGTTTCTTGGAAAGGTTAAATGTATAGGAGGGCTAGTACATCACACCTTTTAAAAATGTAAGTGTTTCCACTGAATGAGGTACTAATACGAATAGCGTCTAGTCCATGACTATTATTTCACTCTGCAATATGGCAATGGCAGCTGCTGTCAAAGTCAAAGTAAGCTTTATTCGACAGTTTGAGTCCTAAAAGCACAACAATCATAAAATCATAATACATCATCATCAATATAGTATTAAAATACGTTACTAACATACGTTCATACTTTCTTCATGTCAAGATACTGGCTCCGAGATAGCGTCATTTTTGCTAGAAGCTTTGCAGTCAAGGAAACATTTGGGATCCACTGTTGACAGTAGCCAACCATTCCTAAAAAACACCCTTAATTCTCTTTGTGTTAGTGGGTTCATTATCATAATTGCAGTGATGTAATTTCTAGACACATTGCTTATTCCTTTGTGAACTTGATGTCCCAAATAAATACCTTTTTGACAATATTGCATCTTGATCATGGAAACCTTGAGCCCAGTTTCCTTCAAATATTTCAAAAGTTCAACGCGGTCCAACTTACACGGCTCTTGTTTTTGCCGTGATCATCAATGTATTGGACTAACGTGGATTCAAAAGGCAATTTTCAAGACTCTAAATCTTATCTCTGTTTTTGGGAGACAATTGAAGGGCTTTCTGTATACAGGAGGTCTTCAAAGTGTGGAGTGTGCCTTCCAGGGGTCAGTTGCTGTAGTCCCTGGGGAGGTGGGGGAAGCGAAAGTGCGTTGGGAACTAATTGTAAATGAAGATGGCCTGATGTTGAGACTTTATGTAGAGCGTTTCCAGGTAGACTTCAATTACACACAAAACCAGACATATAATCCGTGGTCTACTATGCTAGCTGCTTAAATAAGTACGTGAAACCGTGTGTGTAAATATGTCAACCTGAGTGACACAGAAAGAAATGCAAAGAATTACAGGATGAAATGACCCTTCTAGATTGTTGGAGTCCCATCACACACACCAAAGTGATCATTATCATTTGGGTTTCCAGCCAACCTCCCATAGGTCCTCTTGATTATAGAGGGGTACTGGGTGGATTATATCCTCTATTGGGTCATTCAGAGCAAAAGGAGCAGAAAGAAAGGTTAGAATCGTATCTGACGCCCAGGGAAATCTCCAGTAAATGTGAAAGAGTGCAGGGCATAAATTAGGTGTGTGATTAAAATAGGATTTTCAAACGAAAAGAACTCTGTATTTTTAGGACATCAAATGCAATCCTAATTAAAACCAGTGCAAAAATGTAGCAGTTTAAATCGATTACTGCTTCTAAATGGTCAACATGTTTCAGCCAGTTGGACAACTGGTCCACGGCTTTCTTCAGGACCTATCTGCGAATTTTTCTTGCTACAGCATTAGATCGTAAACCGTTTTATACATACAGGTTGGACTTGATACAACCTCTGGTGTCTTATACTGATCCTCTGTATCTACGGGATGTAAAGGACATCTGTAATACACAAAAGGTAACACCCTCAGTGACAACACAATCACTTCACAATTTACTTCATTCACATATCTCGGTCGGCTATAAGCATGGAAAATATAACTAATATTTAAATGCATCTGCTCACCCGTATGATACGGGGACTAGACCTCACCTCACCCGGCACCAGCTCCAGTCAATGAGGCCCGATCTAGCAAGCATAAACCAAGAAAAAAAACCAGAAAAAAGGGGTTCCATTAGAATATGCTTTGTTTGTCTCCATATGTCTTAATCACATGGATTATAAGGTCTCTCTTTTATGGCCTATCTGAGAGAAAGTGTATCTTAAGAGTATACACATTGAGTTAAAATCCACTATCGTTACATGGCACACTCAGGGCACCGCACGCTGATGTTAAGTAGTTATTCCAATTCTCACTCACGACTCTACTACCACCTGCATAAAGAATGAACTCTCTTGGAGCAGATCGTCCTATGGATGACTGCTAAATTATGTGGAGACACTGTACAATCATTTTTTGGATGACTGCTAAATTATGTGGAAACACTGTACAATCATTTTCCAACTGTGTTAGCCAAATGGTCATGGTTCTGCATATACTGCCACTATTGGGACAAAAAAGATAAAACGAGCTTAATTTTGCTCGAATCTATAAACCGCACCGGATGCAATTGCCATTTGTAATTACTTGCAGTTGCTTCATCAAAGTACGTATGTTATGTTATGAGAATTTGTAAAGCGCGCAGCTGCCGCAGCAAAGGGGCGTCCCGGCGCTAATCCTGAGCAAAACACAACAGAGAACAGAAGGACACCCGGATTTTAAGGGAATAGATGAGTTTTAATGGCTTTCCTAAATTGGTACAGCTCATTTATTTCTCGAATATGGCCTGGTAGAGTGTTCCATAGCTTTGCTGCTAGGAACCGAAAGGAGCGTCCACCGGCTCTGCTTCGCTTGAACCGGGGGATCTCAACCAGATTCTGGCCAGCTGAGCGTAGGGCCCGTGTGGGCACATACATCTTCAACAAAGGTTTTAGCATTTTAGGGGTCGACTGTTTTAAAATTATAAAAGAGATACATAAAACCTTAAACTGTATTCGCTGGGCTACTGGAAGCCAGTGGAATTTGCGAATGGTTGTGGAAGTAGGGCTGAAACGAGGCAAGCCTATTAAAGCTCTTGCAGATGGGCAATTTCCGCTTTGTTGGTACCAAGAAGCAGAGAGGAGGCATAGTCCAATCTGGACAGCACCATAGATTGAACAATGACTTGTCTAGTAGCTGGGTCAAAAAATTTCAAAACCGCTTTTAAACTACGTAGTATGCCGAAGCACATAGCGGCAACTTTTTTTGTTTGGGTAATAAAACTTAGTGCTGATCTAACCAGATTCCCAGGTTCTTTACTTCTGGCTTAGGTGCAGGAGCTTTTCCGAAATTAGAAGGCCACCAGTGATCTCCCCAAAGTTCCGGGTTTCTACCCACCAATAGCACCTCCGTCTTGGTGGCATTAAGTTGTAGACAGTTGGCTGTTAGCCACTCTGCTACAGCAGCCAGGCCTGAATTAAATTTGAGATGATCCATAGCATTTCCTTCCGATAGGGCGACCACTAGCTGTGTGTCGTCAGCGTATGACACGATGTTAAGGTCCCACGCTTTGGCGACAGCAGCTAACGGCTGAACGTACAGATTGAACAGGGTGGGGCTCAATGCCGAGCCCTGTGGAACCCCCTGCTCAATAGAGTACGCCTTAGAAAGGAAGGGAGGAGTAGAAACACAAAATGATTTGTTGGTCAGGAAAGACCTAAACCAAGCAAGAGCCATATCAGTGATCCCTGCCTCTTCAAGCCGGCGGAGCAGGATCTGGTGGGAGACAGTGTCAAACGTGGCACTGAGGTCCAGTAGGATCAGTGCCGCCGTTTGGCCCTGGTCAAGGGAGGCCTGAAGATTCTCCGTCATAGCCAGGAGCGCCGTCTCCGTGCTATGACCGGCACGAAATCCGTGCTGAGTATCATCTAGAGTGTCATTGGAGTTTAGAACATTAGTAAGGATGGAATTTACATGGGCCTCAGCGATCTTAGTGGCCCAGGGAAGCAACGATATGGGTCTAAAATTTGCGGGCTTCTGAGGGTCTAAGGTAGGCTTTTTTAGTATAGGAGAGACCCATGCCTGTTTCCATTTAGCCGGCACAATTCCGGTTGAGAAGGAGGCATTAATAAGGCTATGTAGTGGGGCAAAACAGTGCAGGGAGGAGTCTCTAAATTGGGCAAGCTTAAGAGGGTCCATCGGGGAGCCCGATTTAATGAGCTTAGTTAGCTGATCGAACCTTTCATTAGAGATTTTGGGGATAGCTGATAACCTAGAGACAGGACTAGATCTTGTGTCTAAGCCACCGCAGGGCTGGGTCTCAGGAGTGAAGGCCAGGTAGATGCCCTGGATGTTTTCCACAAAGAAGGAGGCTATCTCCTCGCATTGAGCCGCTGAAGTAACAATATTGGCAGCGGATTTCTTGGTGTTAAGTTCCTTAAGAATTTTAAAGATCACTTTAGCCGGATTGGAGCTGATTTTTATTTCAGTGGCATAGTATACTGCCCGAGTCTTACAGATGGCTTTGTGATATGGTTTGAGTTGTTTTAGATAGCAGACCTTTTTCTCGTTCGAATAGTCTTTTCTCCAGTCGCGTTCATATCTCTTACAGATCTTTTTAAGGCCCGCCAAAGTATCATTATACCAGGGATTGCCGTCCTGGCTACGTCTCATACTCCAGGTTACTGGGATAAGTCTATCCAGGTAAGCCAGGTGCAGAACGAGTCGTAACCGGATTCAACGTCAGAAAAGGGGTTCAAAGGATCGGTTTCCAAAAGGGCGTGAAAGTCCGCTAAGCGGAGTTTACGCCAGGGCCTTTTACGTGCGGCTCTTTGAGTTTTACATTTGTCAGGGGTGGATATACAAAAAGTCAGTACAACCATAGAATGATCTCACCAAGCAATTGGTGTCAGAGCAGGGGAGCTGGATGATTCAATATTCGTAAAGCTAGGATCCAGCGTATGGCCTCCATTGTGTGTGGGACCTTTAACTAATTGGAAGAGCTGGAAGGCTGCTAGATCAGCAATCAGGGTGCAGATCAGCGGTTCTTGCTCCAGCTCAAAATGAAGATTGAGGTCACCCAAAATACTAAAGTTGGCTGATCTCATAGCAAAGGCTTCCACAATCTCCAGGAGAGTTGTATTAAACGTATACCTAACGAACAAATCATCCGCTCCTCATCTATAATGTATTGCAGTAGACAAACAGCGAAACAAGACTTCAGTTACATACAGCAGCTGAATTGCCTAAAAAAGTATGTGAACTGTGATCTTGGGTGCCATGGAGTTGGGCTCAGTGAATGGGATGGTGGGGTCAAAGATATGGCTAAAAAGAACAAACTATTCTGTAACTGTTTTGTTACGACACATATGTTAAATAAAAAATGCAAGTTATACTAATCAGTAGGAAATGTACTCTCTGTTAAACTTCAGCGAACTAGTGCGATTACTGCAGTTGTCTGTGTGACCAGAGTCACAGAATTGAGTTCTAGTTGGTGCAGTCAGAAATAGCATTTTGTGGATTTATAGCGCTACAAGGTCTCAGCCTGTGACAGAAAGCACTGTGAATATGGAATGCAATATTTTTATCTGTATGTTTTAGTAATAACTAATCTGACTATACCTAGAACCATTTTTATTTGTTTTTAAGTACCCACCCTAGAATTCAGCTGTAACACCTTCACAGTACCACTCGAGAAGAATGAATCTTAGTTACTGTGGAGCTTCAAGTGAATCAGTGACTCCGCCCATTAATGCCTATACTGGCTCCTAAGCATCCTTTATATTTGATTAGTCAATTGCATACATTTACATTTCTTTCTCGTAGCAGGCACCCTGGTGAAAAGGGTTGTTCTTTAGTTTTCTGTCCCTCCACAGCCCGCCCCATCGCTGCTTCTCTTTCAGGTAGAGGCATCTCCGGGTCACCCAACCTTTAGGGTATGGTATTTCTTGTTTTTGTATTAGGGCGGGTCATGGGGGGGTGGTGACAGGATGGAGGTCAGCAGGGTTGGTTCAGATGCAGGGCCCTGGTCCTATAGACACCTAAGGCCTCAGAATAATAGCTCAGAAGAAATGAACCAGGTCCATGGACCGTGTACAAGAAATGTGGGCTCCTTTTTGTTGACAGATGAATAGACCGCTTCCGCTGCGATCTCCTATGATTACGGGGCAATCTGTGGAGGTGGGGTCCTTTTTTAAAAATGTTAAATAGGTTATCGCCATCAATAGTGCAGCGGGCGCTGTTGCACTGAGGCCACAGGTGTGGGGTGGGGGTGTTGTTATGTGGGGCTTTTTTCTTTTTTTACATAAGGGGGCATACATTCTACTTTGGAGCTCGGGTCTAAGAGTGATGGCCCAGTGGCGTGGGCAGAGTGGACCGCCGGCTTCATAGAGCTGTAGGTATTTTTACTCCTAGAAGTGCTTTGGCCACCTGGGCCCAGCTTTATGAAGGGCCAACTAAAACCCAAGTGTGGATGTTTTACTACCCTTCCTTGCTTGTATCCGGGCCCAGGGCGCGCCTTCTGTGCCAGGTTGCTTTGGGCCTCGGAACAGTGGCCCAAGGCAGGAGTAAATTGAAGCAGAGGAGCCATCATTGCGAGATGCCGGGGAATGAGGCACGATCGGGGTCCCTTTTTTAAATTTATTTATTTATTTATTGTTTTTTTATTTTATAAACAGAGCAGAGGAGACCTCCCACCATGCTAGGCAGTAGCTATCATTGGTGAAGCCGGTGCGGTGGCACTTGGGTTGGAGAGTCCCACTGCATCACCATCATGACTGTCTTTCTTTAGAATAAAGTGTATGTGGGATCATTTTCTTTTGTAACATTAGGGCTGATGGCATCTTTGTTGAATAAAGTGAGCCAACACATGGGAGCTCATTTTCTTTGCTGGGAAGAGATGTGGCCTAACATGAAAACTGCTGACTTTTGGATCTGGAAAATCAAATCAAGTCCCAGTGTTGACTCCACATGTTCTCGCCATGCCTTAATATAACAAGCATTTACAATGCAATAGGTCTCGCAGCATTACAGTTTGAGTTATTGGCATTGTGTATGACAATGCCAATAGCTATAACATTTGCAAATGTGACACCTATAGCATTTGTAATGCAATATGAGTTGTATTTACATGACTTAGATGTATTGATATTAGAAATAACAATGGCTTTTCATTTTTTTAATACTTAAATAAAAGTTATTGTAATTGAGTTGGTGGAAGGGTGAAGTGGGTCGTGTCCCCGCGTGATGTGGTGGTGTCCCGAGTGATGTGGTGGTGTCCCCGAGTGATGCCCCCGAGTGATGTGGTGGTGTCCCCGAGTGACGAGTGGTGCCCCTGAGTGATGTGGTGGTGACCCAGAGTGGTGTGGTGGTGTCCCCGAGTGAAGTGGTGGTGTCCCCGAGTGAAGTGGTGGTGTCCCCGAGTGATGTGGTGGTGTCCCCGAGTGATGTGGTGGTGTCCCCGAGTGATGTGGTGGTGTCCCCGAGTGATGTGCTGGTGTCCCCGAGTGAATTGGTGGTGTCCACGAGTGAAGTGGTGGTGTCCCCGAGTGATGTGGTGGTGTCCCCGAGTGATGTGGTGGTGTCCCCAGAGTGATGTGGTGGTGTCCCTGAGTGATGTGGTGGTGTCCCCGAGTGATGTGGTCTTGTCCCCAGAGTGATGTGGTGGTGTCCCTGAGTGATGTGGTGGTGCCCCCAGAGTGATGTGGTGGTGCCCCCAGAGTGATGTGGCGGTGCCCCTGAGTGATGTGGCAGTGCCCTTGAGTGATGTGGCGGTGCCCCTGAGTGATGTGGTGCATGGCAGTGGTGGTGTCCGTGTGTGCATGGCAGTGGTGGTGTCCGTGTCAGTTCTGTATGTTTGGACTGCAGCACTGACTTCAGCACAGTGACCACATCTGATAAGGTTTGCATTATGGACCCTACAGAAAACAGATACATTGTGGAGACAGTACACATACAGCACGTCGAAGCAAGTCCAACATCTGTTTACTTCTGAAGGAGTATACCATCCTTAGGGATGTGTTTACACGTTTGCATCTTCTGTAATTTGAGCTGGAGACAAGCTCTCAGAGGAAGCCACTTGGCGAACTGTTTCAGCACTTCAAATAGCCCCCCACATGTGAAATTAAACCTGCCAAGCGCCAGGAGGCCATTCAAAACATACACACTGAAAGAAAAGATAGGATGGGTGTGCAACCACACCAGATGACGCCTAACTCCTAGAGTTGGGTGACACAGTACGAGTCTGTGGGGGATGAGGACTAACATTTGAATGTAATCTTCTCCAAAGGAAGGGCAGACAAAAACTTTAAATTGAGACGTGGAAGCAACAACGCAAGTTAACCAAGGTACAGCTGCTCCAGTGCACATGACTTCCTTTCTGTTGGCCACATTACCAGGATGACTGAACAGGCTCCGCCCATGTACCACCCTCTGATGAAACGAATCAAGTGAAGATAAAAATAACAGACACATGCCACCCTCACCTCTACTGACTGTGCAGGGACACATGATACTGGTATGGGTTCTAACCAACCCCTTTTGTTTCAGCTCCTCAAGTTCGCAGAGAGCCTAATTTGGCGTAAATTATGCATGGACCCGTACATCATGCTTTTACCCAGCGAAATCTCCTTTTTGGTTGCTATTTATACCCTCTTTGACGTGCATGATGTATGGTCGGGTCTCCTCCAACATCCTCATATTGCTTGCTGTACAATGGCTGCTATCTGAGCACCTCCAGGGGGCAGGACAGACCCAGCATCCGTTACATCCACCACCGGCCAGACTGACATCCATCACACCATAAAATGTCCAGCGTGAGGGGGCACGCGCGCCGGTTGTCACCGTATGAGGGCGCACATCAGTGGCAGCGAGAGCTATCACAGTCTCATTACCCGTCCACTGCCTGGGGGTGGCAGAGAAAAACACAAACCAGTCCCAGTAAATCAAGTGCTCTATCATTCGCCACTCTTCACTCCCCTCCTAACACAGCAACCAATGTCAAGATAAGCCTCGTTCTGGTCGTCACGAGCGACAGCAAAACAACTTCCACTCTTGCACTGTGGCTTCTATGACAGGTCTGGTGGCTTAGGGCTCTGTGTCTGACCTTGTGGTTGCAGGTTCAAATCCCGGCGGGTCCACTCATCCTTCTGAGTTGATAAACTGAGCACCATTGAGTTGGGTATCAATAAACATCTGTTATTCAACCCCCAGGATGCTGCTCTGACTGAGACCTCTTCTCACTGCCGGCAGTGCCCTACTTTAACTCTCTACGGCTTCTGGCCGGACGGCGTCCCAGAGACCCTGGACTTTTAGCCCCCCCCCCCAAGGCGCCTGCGGTCGCTACTTCTCAGGTCTGCTACAAGCACGAACTAAAGACGCTGCATAATCTACTGATACGTACATTGAAGCACAGTGCACTCTCTGTGCGACACTACCGACTGCACTGTGCACGATCAAACCACTTGTATATTCTGCCCAGCAGTGCGCCTACTGTACGGAACCTACACTAGTTGACATTGTATCCGTAGGCCTGTGGGTCCTGAACACTCATTCAGATTAACTTTGCTGAATTTTCTCGCTCTGATGAGTTGTCCCACTGCATGAAATGCTACGGCAGTACTTAGAAACTGGACGTTGTAGTATTTGCTTGTCTAAGTAGTTCCATTGTTTTTAATATCGCGCTCATGAAATCGCTATTTTTAAAGTACAAGTCAGTCTGATAGAAGTTGCCTTAAGGAGTGAAGTTTGACTACTTTTTTTTCAAACCTGTTTCCATAATCGGTGTAAACGCCCAGTGCCTACTTGGCGATATCCTCGCCCTGTAAATATAATAACATCGAAAGATACACGTACACGCGATGTGCGTGCTGAATATTGTACATTCATTGTGCCGAAAACACCATCCTTTGAACACCTGCCATTACTAATGTCGCTGACAATGTCTAATGCGCTCGCTTTGCCATGAATCCTGTTACTGTATGTGAAGTTATTATACTTCACAACAGTTGCGATATACTCGTGAAACTCATGACAGCAAAATTCCAAGCTATGTTCTGGATGAAGCAAGGCTGAAGCAGATGCCACAATCAATAATCGAGGACACTTACTAAGCTCGTTCTCCGACTTGACAGTAAATGAAGATGGAAGTGCCCCCGGAATCCCGCCGCGGCCGCCCCAGAAGTCAGGCACGGTCGCCTGTGACGGGGACGGGGCCACGTCCAGACAGGAAGAGGAGGCAGGCGGAGTCAATGCGTCTCGCGGCCCGGGGCTCCTGTGAGCGGTGTGGAGCCCCGGGGCCGCGCTAGCAGGAGGTTGGGCGCCGCGTGTTGAGAGAAGAGTCCCTGACATTGGCCAGGTAAGTTCCAAAAGGCTGGGGGGGGGCTTGGTGCACTTGTGTGTGTGTGTGTGCGTGTATGCTCGTGTGTGTATGTATGTGTGCGACGGTGACGGCGGGGGAGGGAGGGGGGGGGCCTCGGTGCACTTGTGTGTGTGCGCGCGCGTGTGTGTATGTGTCAGGGGGGGCTGTCTCTGTATGTATGTATGTGCGTGCGTGCATGGGCGCTTGTGTGTGTGTATGCGCATGCGTGTGTGGTGCTTGCGCTTCCCAGGAGACAACGCCTGGCCACAGCGCGCGTTCCAGTTTCAAATCGGCTCCAAGGATGCGCGCGGCCGGGACTGTCTCCTGGGAAGCACAGTCGCTAACAATAGATCTCTAGCGAGACACAGCGCTGACGCGCTGTGTTTTCGCTACGAGACCTAAAAACAAATCGAACTCCCTGCTGCTCATTTAAAGATCTCCTGTGCCCTGGAGCCAAGTTTGCTCTATATAAAAATTTGTTTTAAAGGGACAGCAACTCTGTTTTCAAGATTGGAGTGATGATTAGGCTTTGAGGGGAAGAGGAGATATCCTGCTAGAAAGGGCCATAGCTATATTTTCTGTCTCCCAAAATTTGTTTATTCAGTTTTTCATAGAAAGAAATAATACAACAAATCCGCGCTGTTACATATTAGCATGAGAAAGACGACCATATCTCAGGGGGTGGGGGGTGGTGAAGCAGGTCCCAAGCAGCATGGGGGTGCGGTACATATCTTCATTGTCCGAGTGGAGGGATGAGATGACAGATCTTCTCTATTCTCATTTTACCAAACCATGCATAGTGATGCACATATAAGACAAAGAAGGGGCGTGGGGTACTATCTGCACCCATTCCCACCCTTGCGGCGTGGTCATGGGGGCCACAGACAATACCCTCCCAACCCACACCACACCTTGTGTCCTATCAAGTGACCTGCATATTTCCGTTCCACTCTCCCACGCACTCACTAGTCTCGTACATGTTGCCCTCCTCGCCGCCCTCATCCCGCCCCAACCCCTCATCCTATTGTCCATTATTTTCATCAAGGACTTGCAGCATGCTTAACCACATCTCAGTATCTCTATCCATTAACACTTTCCTCAATCTACATTCCTCAGCTACCGCCTACTCTCTCAAGTCTTCCTACCACTTAAGGAGCGCTCGGGGAACGGGGCTAGCCCAATGGATAGCTAGGCGGCGGTTTGCCAATGGTAGGCCAAGTTGGGCAAATTTATAACGCATCTTTCGTCACTTCTTGGGGGTGGGTAGCATACCGAACAGGCAAGGACGAACTGAAGCCTCCACTGCCACCTTTGTCACCCTGCACACCTCACTTCGTACTTCACCCCTGTACGGTCGAAGCTGTGCACAATGCCAAGCCACATGGTAGAGTCAGCGGGTGTCATCATGCACCTAATGCAACTCGGTGATTCGCTGGGTATGCCCTGTGAAGTCGTGCCAGGGTCTGATGGAGAGAGTAAAAATACACTAACTAAAGCGGGCATTGCTTGCTATCTCACGCACCTGTGCACGCGCCCTGTGTCATTCACTGTCCATCAATGGGATGTCCACCTCCTTGTCCCACGTTTCCCGGCCACAGCATTCGTCCTATCTGCATTCAGTCTGGAGATGATGCCTTTAACAGGAGCACGGGTCCAGAATTACCCCAAGAACATGAAATCTCTGAGGCTTTTTCTGGAAGGTGGACCATATCCAGCGCAAAGTACGTGAAATGCCTGCATATTGTAGGATCTGTTGGTCGTCTACCCTGTAATGGGTCCCCACCTCCACTAAGCTTATGACAGTTCCATTCCTGTTCAAATCGCCTGCCGTCTCGCATCCCCCTGTGATACAGCTGTCAACATTCATGGCCTCACGGATATGCATGAAGGGGTATAGCAAGTCATATTGCGCTCTCTTAATGACTGTACAAACTGATGCATCCCATGCTCTCACCACACTGGGGACGCAATAGGGGGTGTACGGCGGCAGATCCCTGCGACACATCAGGTACTGGAGAAGCCGAACAGTATCAGTGGTCCCTCATCAGGCTTTTTCCCCAGTTTGGCGCTGTATCGCACTACATTGCTGCATACTGTAGAACTCCAGCCAGATAGTTCAAATGCTAATCGGGTAGTCCCAGTCTGCCCATACTCTAATCCTACGTCACCACTTCAGTCTCGCCCTACAACTATTTCCTGCTGCAATACCATATTTCTGTCAAGTGTGCCTAATCTGTTGATTACGCGGTGGGAAGTGGGGTGTTGTCTTCCCCTATTGCATTGCAAGCACCCGGATCTTGTAATAGTGACAATATCTTGATATTTTATTGTATTCCTTCTAGAGCGCCATAATCTCCTTTAGCACGCGAAGTTCAACTATTTCCCGCCATACCAGGTCCACCAGTAATGTATCTATTTGTTTAAACATGTCTACAGGCTGCGAACAAAAATTTCGGCATCGAATAGAGGCAGCGAGGGAAGTGGACCATTTTTCATAGGGCCACTCTAACCATGACCGACAATGTCAGTGTGGTCCAAAATAGGATGGAATGCTCCAGGCCATCCAGTACTTTCCCTATATTCGGGGTATATTGGAGGCTGCTAACGTGGGTAATATGTAGCCCTAGATACCTAAAACTATGCGATTCCCATGACCTTGCCACATCCGAAGATGCATCACTTCCCCAGCCAAGGCAAAACCAAAGGGGATGATGGACGGAGTGTTGAACATTGCAAACACTCACCCCCTGTCAACTGATCTGGGTTTAATCCATCATCATTCTTTAGCTCACTCCGCCACCCCAGTTCAGACATGGCCATATGGAAATCAGTCTGACCCTGTGCCTCATGGGAACTATCCAGCCGAAACTGCCAAGCCATGTGTTCCCTGGACAGGAAACCAGCATCCTGGGACCGGTTTCTTGCTAATCAGCCGTCATCAGCCAGGCTAGCTTGAATCCAGTGGCAAAGTGAGCAAGGGGCCCACGTCTGGGCATTCCCTGCCAATTTAGGGCGAACAAAGCAAAACCAAAGGGTATGATGGATGGAGTGTTGAACATTGCAAGCACTCACCCCCAGTCAACTGATCTGGGTTTAATCCATCATCATTCTTTAACTCATTACGCAACCCCAGTTCACACATGGCCATATCCAAATCAGTCTGACCCTGTGCCTCATGGGAACAGTCCAGCCCGAACTACCAAGCCATTTCTTCTCTGGACCGGAAACAAGCATCCTGGGACCGGTTTCTGGCTAATCAGCCAGGCTAGCTTGAATCCAGTGGCAAAATGATCAAGGGACCCACGTCTGGGCATACCCTTCTCACATAGGGTGAACAGCAAAACACACAAGATGATGGATGGAATGTTGCACAATGGCAAAACATTCACCCCCAGTCACAGATCTGCGTTTAATCCATCGTTATTTTGCTCATCAAGCCACCCCAATTCAGACATGGCCATATGCAAATCAGTCTTGACCCTGTGCCTCATGGGAACAGTCCAGCCCAAACTGCCAAGCCATGTCTTCCCTGGTCCAGAAACAAGCATCCTGGGACCGGTTTCTGGCTAATCAGCCACACTAGCTTGAATACAGTGGCAAGGTGAGCAAGGGACCCACGTCTGGGCATACCCTGTCAACTTAGGGCAAACAAAGCATGGTAGTTGAGTCTATCCCAAATCATCACCACAGATCTATGTGCCTCAGTGAGTGCTGCATCTTCTCCCTCTCATTCCAGCTCTCGCCTCTGCAATGCGGCAAGTAGAAATTTCTTCTCACCCAGTTCCCGCTCCAACATTTTCTTTCTAAAGTGGCATAAGTCTTTCCCATGCTCGCTCTTCTGATCAACACTTTCAGTGTCGCCAGTTCTGTTTCTCATAAATTGGCTGTACCACAGTTTGTCCCCAAAAAACCCTTTCAGCTCCACCTGCATATCCACAGCATATTCAGGATTCCCCATGGACTCGGGCCAGAATCTCCACAAAAGAACGGCGGGGCGTCGCCCACACACCCCACACTCCAAAAGCAAGAGTGAATGATCAGAAAGGAACCCACCAGATACAATACCTTCCCGATGTCCAAAGCACCCTCACCAGCAACAAGGAATCTATCCCAACTACTGGGAGTCCCATGGGTTGGAGAGTAGCAGGAATATTTCTGTGCAGTGGGTTGAAGCACCTGCCACACATCTAACGTCCCGCATTCCAGCACCATGCGAGGCTTCATACCCTGTTTTGCTGGCTACCTATCCAGCAGACCATCTAACAATCAATTAAAATCCCCTGCCCAAATAAACTTGGAAGCCACATGGGGCAGAAGGGCATCTGTAGTGTACAGCAAAATTCACCATTGTCCACATTCGGTGCATATACATTCAACAAGCACAACTCACGACTGTCGAGGATGCCATGTTTCTGTATATAGCGACCTGCCACATCTGTCGATTGCCGTTTCAACAAGAAGGGAACTCCCAGTGCCACCCATATGGACACCCCGCTAGCATCTGATGAATATGTAGCAGAGTAAAATTATATCCATGAGGTGCGCCCCCTGCAGGAAGGCAATGCTAACCCTCAACCGTCTAAGGTAAGTGTGTGTCTGGTATCGCTTAACAAAGGAAGTCTTACTGTACATTCCAAAACAACAGGCTTACTGTTTCAGCCATCATACATCAATTCTGCATGCATCCAACCCCGCCACCCCACCAATCCATCCCATCCAACCTCTGCCCTTCCATAAAATATGCTATGGCAACTAACAACAAAAAACACTGTAAATCAGCCTGCTCCCCCCACCCCCCAACCCGGGTAAACACCCCTCAACTCAATTTACATCTGCCCAGCCATCCCTATCAACTCCCCCCTGTAAATACTCATGTGTTACCCAAATGTCTGAGTCTAGCGAGATCTGTTGTGGATTTTACTGTATGCAAAGGAGAATGCTAAGGAGTCAGACGGCCAAGGGAATAATGCCTCCTCAGTCCCCATCTCCCTCCTATGTGTCCCAGAGTCCCACCTCTCCTGGCTCCCAGTGTGTGTATTCAACAGGTATTTAAGAGAAGCAACTGAGCAATTGGCTGACAAGAACAAAGACAGCAAGCAATGATGTACTAATCAAAAGAAAGAAGGGGTAAATGGGAGGGGCAGTGCAGGCCAACATGTCCAAGCCCCCACAAAGGCAGCCACCACCAATGCAGCCACCACCAATGCAGCCATCCCATCGACATACGTTAACAATTGAGGTATCTAGCAGAAACATACACTTATAGAATGTCCCCAATTATGTTTCAACACAGGTACATTTTTCAGTAAAGAATGTCCCAAATAGGCACAGTGAAGCCATGTCGATTGCAAGTGCTCCTGCTAAGGCAGGTTGTGTCTTACTGGTAGGTGGGGGTGCCGTCCTTCACTTACAATCACCCTATACCACTACGTCCCCCTCACCTCTCAGACCTCCACAGTGCTCAATGGTGTACCCTCGGTCTCCTCCTGTATCTCTCAACCAGCACTAATGGACATCGCTGATGTGACTGTTCCAACCAGCGCTCAGGCCTACGCCTTCTCCTGCTGCTGTGATTCCAAGGAGATTGTGCCATCAGTCATCACCACCACCCTAAGCCAGATCGTGACCTGCTCCTTCGCCTGCTCCGTTTCCTTGGCTGTGCCTCCAGAGATTACAGAGTCCCAGTCGTGCTGTGTCTCCTCTCTTTATTCCTGGTCTGCATACAGCCCCAACTCGTATCTCCAGCTAATCCCTATGTTTACCGAGGTGTAGAGAAGAAGGGGGTTCGACCATCATGAATCACCTTCAGCTTGGCAGGGTATAACAACATATATTGCAGACCCATGGCTGACATCTTCTGCTTGGCAGCACGGAATGATTGTCTCTGCAATTGCACTACTCTAGCATAGTCCGGGAAGATACGAATGATTACATTGCCAAATTTCAGGTCCCCATGCTTCCGGACCATTTGTAAAATTTCATCTCAATCCCTATAGTTTAGGAATTTAGTAGTAATCGTTTGGGGGGGTGGGCGGAGAGGGGGGGGGTTAGGGCTCCTGCCTGATGCGTGGGCCAGTGAGCGATGCGCCCTCTCCACGGTGAAGTAGGAGAGCCTGATATTCACAAGCTTTTATTTTATCCGTTCTTCCAAAAAGGCTTTGGGCCCTCCCTTCTCAGCTTCCTCTGGGAAACCCACAAAGCAGGGGTTACATCAACGGGATCTCCCCTCCCCATCCTCCATTCTAGCTTCCATTTTGCTCCAGAGGGCGTTTGGTGTGCTCACCTTCTTTAACTGGGGTACCTCTTCTCTGAGTTCTGTCACTTGGCTCTCTGTTTTTGTTGAGCGTTCCGCCGCCCTACATAGGTCCGCCCTCAACAGGTTCACATTTACTGCTATCTTCTCTACATTAGCCTGCACCGCCAGGCTGTACGCTTCGATGGCTGCCAAGATCTGAGTCCCCATGGGTTCCAGCACATTTGGGGGGTGTGCCCCTCTCTGTCGCCAGCTGCCCCCCCCCCCACCAGTATGAGGGTCAGTGTTTTGATCCATTTTCATTTAATGCGTAGAACGCATAGCCTTATCCTTGTCCATGATGCAATAAACAAACTCACTGGTCTATTGCTCTGGTCAACGGTAAGCTACCAAGTTTCCAAACCCGGTCGGACAATACGAGGTACCCAATCTCCAGGCATAGGCACAGTCAGGCCCTTCAAATTCCACTGTAACAAGTTGTACCAGGTAGATTTCTGTCGCACCAGGTACTCCTGTTATGTAACGGAGTCTCGTGCCACAGCCCCATGGCTGCTCGGGCTCCGCATCGCTCTCTCCTCAAATGCACCACTGGTCAAATATAGATCAATGTGACATCCCCAATAGAGAGTCACTGGCGCAGATGGCAGCCCTGTTCGGGCCAGCCACAACCTTCCACGTGATCTGCAGTCACAGAGGCCCGCTGGGACCACTACAGGGCACCATCATCACCCTGGTGTGGAGCACATGCATTGCAAGGAGCAGATACTGAGTGTTTTCTATGAGCAAGACCAGATGATTCCCCCCGCTTGATTGTTCCAGGTCCTATCCCAGGCCAGCTTAGGGGCCAGTACCTCATTCCAGCGCACATGAGTCCATAGAGTCTGAAAGAAAGGAGTTAGTTCAGGGAAAAGCTTCAATAATTCACTCCCCGCTTCCACTGGTCTGAACAGAGGGTGGAAGAAAAAAGATGGTGTTGGAGGTCTCTAGTGCCCCCATACTGCATCACCGCCAGGAGGGGGGCTCACCATGTGACAGCGCCTTCCTCCTAGCGATCACTGCTCGGGCCATTGCAAATGCAGCCGGCCGACTCCCTCGTTGCAGTGTCCGCATCGGGCAGCCTCATGGTGAACCGTCATTCTCACCAGGCCACGGCTAATCAATGTCCTCCTTTATGGTCGGAACACAGCTGCCGCCATACATTCCGCAGGCCCCAGGCTCACTGCGGCATGGTGGTCCTCATCTGCTGCCCTCTCCAGCAGGCCGCCCCATCGCCATCGGAGGAGCCGAGCTGGTCACATGTGCTCTTCAAAGGGGGCAAGGGGCATCAACGTGTCTTACCCATGTAGGATGTGGGGGTGAGGCACAACCAGGACCTCACCTTGGACACCTCAGCCTTATCTCCCTCCCCCTCACCCCCCGGCTGCTCCTGGTATTACAACTCGCCGGGCAAGACTGCCACCATGTCGCAGTGGCGGTTGTGGACTCCGACTCGCGCACTCTGGCAGTATTCATGCCACCAGCACCCGGCTCTCCATCACCATGTCGGAGGCCAACACTGTGCCTCAGCCAAAGCCAGACTCATACGTGGCTAACTGGATTTATCCGGGGTGCAGGGCGGCAGGAAGACACAGGGTTCCTTATCTGGGGCCGGAGCGAGTGTTCAGTGCTGCCGCTCTGGCATCTTTTTGGCCACGCTGGACACAGCTATCATTTATGCATACGGTGATCATCTGGCATGGGTGCAAATTTCGGACAGTGCATGTAAAAATTCAGGACAGAATGTCAGAATTCAAGACAAAAATTTGGGACAAATGGTACGTTTTACAGACACATTAGAGGAGGTTGTACAATAGATGTAAGTAAATAGACAACCAACACAAGTGTAAGTAAAAATAAAGGTTGAGACAACTTTGCATTGCATCTGTTGTATGTACGACTGAAACTTAAACACCTGCATTTGCATATTCAAAAAATAAAAATAGAAAAAAAAAGATCAAGACTGAAGGCTTCTCAGATCTTACATGTTCACTCTCCCCCATTAAAAAAAAAACTCCAGATCACAGCACTAATGCAGAAACTTTGCACTATTGGAGCAAAAGTAATAAACAATAAAGGACAATTGTATTTTTGTATTTGTACAATTATCACTGTTTGGGTCACAGTTTAAGAGGCTAACAGTGGATGCACCTGGGTTCCGTGCCACAATGAAACCTCCACCCATCCCAGAGCTTGGTCCCCGGTGAGGTGACAGGAGCCCATAAACAAAAGCAGTTTCCCATGCCTTGGGCTTTGGCAGGAGGAGGTTCAGCAAAAGCTGTCCCTGCACAGAGAGGCCCATTATCATTCTGTATTAGGCCACCATACAGAATAATAAGTCTGATAACAGTCTGTGCCAGGTCGGGGAAGGGCTGCTGCAGGCCCCTGAACACTGCAGGAGCACGAGCTGCCCCTTCAGGGGGATTCAGAGAACTCTCAGGCTGCTTGCAGGGAGACAGCTTGCTCTAAAGTCTGAAATTACGGACAACAGGGTCCGTAAAAGAAACACTAACGGACAGGAGGCCCAAATTACAGGCAGTCCATGAAATTTGTGGACGGTTGGTCACCCTATTTATGCAGCAGGTACAGTCAATCAATCAAGAAATTTGTATAGCGCGCTACTCACCTGGAGGGTCTCAAGGCGCTGGGGGGGGGGGGTCCGCTACTGCTCGAACAGCCAGGTCTTGAGTTGCTTCCTGAAGGAGAGGTGGTCTTGGGTAAGACGGAGGTGGATGGGGAGGGAGTTCCAGGTCTTGGCTGCCAGGTAGGAGAAGGATCTTCCTCCCATGGTGGCTCTTCGGATGCGTGGAACGGCGGCGAGGGCGTGGTTGATCGATCGTAGTTGGCGGGTGGGAGTGTAGAAGGTCAGGCGGTTGTTGAGGTACCTGGGGCCTAGGTTGTGGAGGGCTTTGTGTGCGTGGGTAAGGAGGCGGAACGTGATTCTTTTGCTGACGGGGAGCCAGTGCAGGTCTCTCAGGTGTCCGGAGATGTGGCTGTGGCGGGGGATGTCCAGGATGAGTCATGCGGAGGCGTTCTAGATGCGTTGGAGTCTTTTCTGAAGTTTGGCTGTGGTTCCGGTGTAGAGGGTGTTTCCGTAGTCTAGTCGGCTGGTGACAATTGCCTGGGTGACTGTCTTCCTGGTTTCGGTGGGGATCCATCTGAAGATCTTTCGGAGCATGCGTAGGATGTTGAAGCATGAAGACGAGACGGCGTTGACTTGTCTGGTCATCGACAGGGAGGAGTCCAGGATGAAGCCCAGGTTGCGCGCGTGGTCCGTTGGTTTGGGTGCGCTGCCTAGGGCTGGGGGCCACCAGGAGTCGTCCCAGGCTGAGGGTGTTGATCCAAGGATGAGGACTTCCGTCTTGTCTGAGTTCAGTTTCAAGCGGCTGTTCTTCATCCATTCAGCGACTTCTTTCATCCCTTCGTGTAGGTTAGTTCTGGCGGTGGCGGGGTCGTTGGTCGTTGCATTGTGGCCCAGGAGTGCAGAGTTATTTTTGGCATGTATTCTGTACTTGTAATAACCTAATTGAGCCACCTTTCGTTTTTATAATCAAGCTTGCATCTCAGTAGTTGATATGAAAATTCCACCACGAGTACTTATAAGACTCTCACTCCTTGTGTAACTTACGTCATTCTATTGTAAACTTGGTTGACAACTTTGGTTAAAGTTCGCGCTATATAAAAATGCATTAAATAAAAAAAATTACCACGAGGCATGTTCCGACTTTCGACCGACAACCTTGAAAGTTATTTGGGATGTACAGGGCCTAGTGTGCCCAAAAACAACAACAGTCGGGGTCACTGACCCATCCCCTTGGCAGACCGGATCAATATTGATAGCCTGGAGAAGGAACCGTTGCCCCAGGTGTCCGCCGAAGATAACACGAACAATGTCCTCTGGGCCTGGGCGGAACCAAAGGATTCAAGCACAAGGGGGCGAGGAAATGGGCCCTTCAGAGCTGCTGGACTCCGCCAGTGGGAGAAGTGAGCACAGGAAGTGGTACGGGATGCGGGATCTCTATTGCTTGTGGGCCCAGTAGGAAGTGAGTTACAAATACAAGTACAGGGGGGGGGTGGGGGCGCGGATTTAATAATTTCCACGGGAAAAAGATAGCATCTCCAATTTTCATGCATTTGTAGTAGTTTATATCGCCACTAGATGGCGTCAAAAGACCGTCGCCTTACCTCATGTTATGGAAGCCTCAGTCTGGATCTGTTGAAGCCGAACTGGAGTCCAGTTCACACAACAGCTCCCTGGGAAGTTCAAGCCGTCCAAACACGAATAGTAGAGTTGTCGTGTCCCTTTGTAAAACTCTGTAGGAGTCCCGGCTCTACAGTCTATGTGAAAGTTATGGAGGACCGGGGAGGCCTTTTATATGACCGGGCGTTCCCCCCCGGAGCCCATAATGCCGGGTTTGATAGCTCAGCTCAGCAGCCTCTGTCACTTTCCACAGTTCCTCGAGGTTACCAACCACAGGGAGACTGCAAGTGAGAACAAGCATTTGTAATGCAATCGGTCTCGCATTTGTGCAAGTTAGAGCTTTTCCTGTTGAAAATGACAATATTTTTTACTTTGGTTGTTTTTATTTGCAGTGAAGTAATCCTATTTGCAAAGAGCTATGACATCACAGCGCCGGAGCACCAGAACATGTGAAATTGGTTATCAGGGAGGGTCGACAAGAGTAATATGATGCCTGGGGGGAAAAAAAGTAAAAACATCCTGGAAAAAGCAAACACTCGAAGGGAAAGCAAGACTAAGTAAAGCACGTGGAATTTAAGCAGGAACAACATGGTCAACTTAACACTTTTAAAACTTATTCTTCAGAAATTAATGAGTGTTTGTCCCTGAATAGGTAAGCACATGTCAACAGGGCTCAGGAGGGACCTGGTTCAATGTCCATTGCTTATATCCCTACAACACGTAAACCGTATTGTTTAAAAAGGCCACATCTCTGAACACAGAGACACGGTACAAGTTTTATAAAGTAAAATGAGGAAAACATCTGACAATGATAATGTCGCAAGGATTCTACTCCTACACAGAACTGTGCACAGAGAACCAGGACCTCAGTGAATTATTGTGGTGTACCAAAAACTCACCTTAGTGCCTAGAAAACCACAACCAGCTAGCATCAGTGTCACATTAGCTCTCCGTCCTATAGCAAAGCAACCAATGATTAGACAACCCAGAACATGCGACCAAGGATATACTTAGGAATGGTGGGAAGTGAGAACACTCTTTTGTTATACTCTCATACCAGTCCACAACAGGAGTAAAAAAGAGACATGGGAAAGGTTCAAATATTTATTTTAACGACGTGCTCTCAGGTGCAGTATCTTTGCTAACATAAGCAGACATATGATCAGAAATAATATGGTCAGCATCGTTACAATTCCATAAAACACAAAAGGAGCAAGCATATTACAATGCTGGTGAAAACCAGGTCGAATAGTACCCAGTTATAACACCCTCCCTATCTAGGAACTATGTTTTATAAACTATAGAAGGTCTCTTAGGCTTGTTTGGGGACCCCATTACCTCTCAGCTCAGCAAGAGTGAATCACATCAGGATCAGCAAAAGCTCTCTGCATCACTGGAAACGGAAATCTTCCAATTGTGTGAAATCATGGCTGCAGTGTAATAATAAAGGCGCCAGGATTTCGGCTGGCTTGCAAGCTGCCAATTGTTGTGTCTAAAAGCGTTAGCTGATCAGTTCGAACAACAGCTGCCATGTTATGATAACCTTGACGGCTTCAGCACTCACTGTGCACACTAGGGTCACGATGTAAGTCTAGGGATGTCGAAAACAAGCTTTTCTTATGTAAAGACATTTGCGCAACCTAACTTACAAAAAGTGTTGTGTGCAAAAGCAGCAAAAGGTAAAAAAGGCATTTAAACTTTTACTAAACCATGCTAACATAATGATGTATACAACCCAGGCCTCAGCCCACGCTACAATAACACTAAGCATTTCTCACTCTAAGCATCAACCAAGCATTGCAGTACCTTCAGGAATGGCGCCCTTCCCCACCCAAGGATAACAATGTTGTTCAAAGAAAGAGGAAATAAAAGTAGTGCTTCACTGGTAAACTACTTAAAGTGGCGCTAAGTTGTGTGGTTGTGAATAACACCAGTCTGGACTGTTTGTGATCATTCTGTCTTGCTTTATTTCGGTTATTTTTTGTGTTGAACTTTTTTTTTCTTTCCGTTGGAGGCTTCTTTTTGGAACACAGAAAATTCAGAAAAAGAACACATTTGCAGCAAAAGTGTTTCTTTTTTGGATTAATTTCAAAGAGTCAGTCAAAGTAGAGGAGAGGAAAGAGCTGATAAGAGCCGTTTGTTTAAGTCACAGTTTTCAGCAAGTCAGGAGGAGTGAGAACGAGACAGAAAGATAGAGAATAAGAGAAAGGGAAGAGACAGGGGAGTGGAGGAGCTGCCGGCAGCAGAGCAGGAGAAGTGAACACTGTAGGGAGGTGGGCGTTGTGAGAAGTGTCTGGTGATGGGAAGGGAGGTGGGTTTATGAAGGGGGCCCCTACATGTGGTGAAGCAGACAAATCCATGAGATTGTTTGGATTTATCGCAAGTGGACCACAGACATGTCCTGTGATCAAACCTATACAAATAAATAAAACGTTCTTGCTTGCAGATTTAAGAATTTTTACCTCTTTCTTTCTATTAACGAGTCACATGTACATTTCGAGGGGAAAAAAAACGGCTACAGACCCGTTTCATTTGTTACCACGACACTGCCTTAAAAAAATACAAGCACTGTAGGCGAGATGGGTTTATGGTGGCAGAGGGCATGATCCTCATTTTTGCAGCACTGTTGAATCTGTGCCTAAAACTCATCTTTGTGTTTCAAAGCGAGGGGATTACTTTCTGTATAAAGCATGGGGGTGCTCAGGGCTTCAAACTTGTGCAAAAGAGCAGGGAACATTAAGCAGGCAGGATGTTGTAACATACGTTTAGACTCACGGTAAGGTAAAACAGCAGACAAGGATGCCATTAAATGTTTTCCACTGTACGCATCAAGCAGGTATTGCAGTACCTCCAGGAATGGTGCAGTTCCCCACCTGGGGAAAACAATGTTGTTCAAGAAAAGATGAGAAAACAAAAGCAGCGCTTCACTGGCAAACACTGAAAAGTGGCTCTTTTGTGTGTGGGACTCACTTTGTCCGTAGGACATACACATACCTGATAGACAATGTGCATGGTGTCCAGGTGGAAGGAAACAGGGTGCAGAATCAGTTGTTACCCACCCATCCCTGAATGGTGGCTGCACAGTCTTGCTGTAGAGGTCAGCAGCACCATGCAGAAGGGCGAGTGGAAGGGGCTGGAATGCATGTTTCAGGTTTAGGAACTTTTTTTTTAACTATGCGCGAGGGCAGAACAGCATTTCAAATAAACAAACATTGCAGCCCTTGTGCATGATATAACAAACAAGCATCACAGAATTGCAGCAGATGTAGGTCACAAGAGAACCTCAGCAACAGACAAAGCTTTGCACTCACAGCCTCAGTTCAGTGCCTTGTACGCCACACAAGACTGGTTCCATGTGAAAATCCAAACTTAAGATACACACTGCAACAGTTTCTTAAAAACAGCAATGACTCGCAACAACTATGTATAACGAGCAGGAAATAAAAGAAGTAGTACCCGAAGAATCACAAAAACACCTATAGCATAAGGAAACTGTAGTTGGATGGTGCTCCTGAATGAAAAATGGAAGTGATGTATAAGGAGCATCAACCAATGAGAAGCCAGCAAGGAAGATCCACGTAGGAGTGAACCAATGCTAACCAGCAGATGGGATTACACTCTGTATAGTGATCACAGCAGGTCTTGCAGATTGCGTGTGTGTGTTGCAAATGCTGAACCTAACAAAAGAGGGGTTAGGAGAATAGAAAGCAATCAGAGAAAATGGATGTATGGAAAGGTAAAGATTTCACGAGGAATTGCAGGCAGTGGGCAGGTTTGATCAATTTTGCAAGGGCTCTTTTGGTTACCTAGTATGAGTCTGAATATATCCCAAACATACCACACTTTAAAAAAAAAATCATTTAGGGTGTTCAGACGTCGCGAGTTGTCCCAGTGAGTACTGGTTTTTAGAGGGGTGTCCTGACGCTTTTGTTAATGTTAAATAAATGTTCCAGTTTTTGGGACAAAGACTGGGTCAACCTACAAATCAGAAGTGAAAGTTATGCTCTTCTTTCACATGCACCTCTAAAGTCTTAAATACTTGAAGTATTTATTCGCTTCTGCCCGGCAGCACAGCAAGAGGCCTGCCGCCTGCTCCCAGCAGCAGAGAGACAGAGTAGGGAGGATATCAGGGGTGCGCAAGGGGGAAGTCTTGCCATATATAATGTCTGAAAACATAGCCTTATAAATATGTGTGTGTATGTATGTATGTATGTTTGTATATATATATATATATATATATATATATGTGTGTGTGTGTGTGTGTATATATATGTATACATATACACACTAAAAAACAACAGGTTTCAGGACATTATAGTTAGAAATTTACATTTAAAAAACCTAAGAAATTCATGGAAAAAAACCCAAAGGTTACAGGAACGTTCTAGTTAAGCTGACATTTCACTTGTATAAAACCAGTGAAATTCAGCTAACTGTACCTCGCGCCCCCACAGTGCACTGCTTATGACCTCACATATTACATCACTCATGACATGGTCAGTGACATCACTGATGATAGCTCAAATAATATCAGTGATGGCATCATCCAGTGACTGTGAGTGTTTTAAAAAAAAAGTTTATGAGTGATAAACATATACGCCAAGGTGTAGTGGTGAATCAGTGGATATATGAGTCACTGTGTGGATGACTCAGTGGGTGCATGACTGACTGTATAAGTGGGTAATTAGGTGTCTCAGTGTATGTATGTGTTAGTGACTGGTTGTGTGAATGTGTGTATCTGTTTTTCAGTTGATGTCTAAGTAGGCGTATGAGTGTGTAAGTGGGTACATGAATGGCTATATGGGTAATTGATTGGTTGTCTTACTATGTCTATGGTTGTTTGAATGTCTGTTTGTTGGTGAGGAGGTGTGTGAGTGCCTGACTGGATCAGTGAGAGGGTGTGTCAATGGCTGTATGGGGTACTGTTGCATGTGTGAGAAGTTGTCTGGGTGAGTGAGTGTATGGCTGTGTTGGGGATTGAGTGCATGTGTCATTATGGGTGAGTAACTGTGTATGTGAAAGGCAGTATACATGAGTGACGGGTTTAAGAATGACTGTATGCATGAGTGAGTGACTGTGAGAGTGGCTATATAGATTAGTGCATGCTTTGGTTAGTGACTGTATAGCTGAGTATGTGTTACTATTTGTGTGAGTTAGTAGGTGGGTGTGTAACTGGGTGAGTACATGGCTGTATGATTGACTGTATGGATGAGTGTCTAGGTGTGTGAGTAGGACTATGGGTGACTCGCTCAGTGTGTGTGCACTTGTATGGCTGGATGAGTGAATATTTCAATGGCTGTATTAGTGAGAGAGTGGGTCTATGAGTGGCAGTATGGGTGGGCGAGTGGATGCATGTATATATCAATGAATCAGTGAGTGGGTGTGTAAGTATTGGTAGGGCTCTGTGAATGGGTTTGTGAATGTTTGGTGGGATTGGCAGTGGGTGTATAAAAGATTCTATAGGGGTGTGAGTGGGTGCATCAGAAGTGGATGACATCAACAGTGATGTCACTGACCATATCATGAGTGTTGTGATTTGTGAGGTTATAAGCAGCGCATGACGGGGCCGCAAGTTATACTTAGCTCAGCTAACTATAGCTGAATTTCTCTGTTTTGTACGAGTGAAATATCAGCCTAACTATAACGTCCCTGTAACCTCTGTTTTTCCGTGAATGTCTACGGTTTTTTAAATGCTAATTTCTAACTATATCATCACTGAAACCTGTGGTTTTTTCACTGATTTTCTAAGGATATTTTAAATGCTAATGTCCAACTATAAAGTCCCTGAAACCTTTGGTATTTTTAGTGAATGTGTAAGGTTTTTTTTAACTAGCAGTCACGTTTGCAGAGTGGTGGAGAAAGGGGTCTGGGCTACCTGACCAGTTCTCAGGGATTCCGTTGCATAGGACATACAGGAAGTACCAGGAGGGCTTCTTGGCCCCCAAAGTTCCTCTGGAGTAAAGTGGACTTCATCCCTCAACCAGCAGGGTACCAGGAGGCACATTTGCAGAGTGGAGGACAAAGGGGGCGTGGCTTCTGAAGACCTCTTAGCATTCCTAATGTGTTGGACCTATGAGAGGTATCATAAGAGGACTCAGCCCACAAGGACGTCCTTGATGTCAACTTCCCCTCCTACCCCCAGTATGTCCCACACAGCAGGATTTCTGAGTTCTGATAGGCCACTCCCCCTTTGTCCACCTTTCTGCAAACGCGCTTCCTAGCAGCGCAGGGGACTTCATTACCCAACCAAGAGCGGGCCAGGAGGCGAGTTTGCAGGTATAAACGCCCTGACTCCTTTTCTTGATTTTTAACATTTTTTGACCTTTTTTCTTGTAACTCGGCCATATTTGTAAATTTGAGAAATGTTTAAATTTCTCAAAAACTACTGAACCGATTTACACCACTTAACAAAAAGGTTGCACTCTATACTAAGAGCTAACTTTCTGCCAAATTTGGTGTAACTCCGTTCAGCAGTTCGGGCTGTTGCCATGTCTGAAGTTTCCTATGGAAATTACCATGGAGAAAACTCATTTTGGGGCCCAACTATTTTCTCGGACCCGGCTTGACAAATCACCCCGAAACTTTTAAACACAGCCGCTGAAGTGAGTGGGCATATATATACACACAGACACATTTTGAGGCTCCATACAAAATGGTACAGGCCAGATACAAAAGTGAGATTAAAGGCTTTAGTCCAACTATTTTGTCTGGCCCGTCCTGGTTTTTGCTTCTCAAAATCTGGTCACCCTATATTTATTTGAATTTTATGTTACACAGGAATTACAGAAACCCACAACTTCTGAGGAGGGCGCATACAGTGTACAAATACTTTTCACCATCTCAATCCTCCACCCTTCCCCACCTGCCATGACAACAATGCAGCAGGCACCAGAATATCACAAAACTGTCACTGTCCTCCGAAACACCATAATCCCCACATATTCATAACCGCGGTGTGCCTCACTTTAGTGAGGAGGCACAATAACATGGAATCACAGCAAGCAGTGTACCTGTACCCCCAAAATGTCAATAAAATCCCAGAGTTATTGTAAGTGGTGTCAGTGCTCTCCACCGTGGCTCCCAAAGCAGGTCAGCCATGTTGGTGTGGGGGTGGGGGGGGGACTCGCCCTGAGATGCATCAACTCCCAGATTGCAATGCTCATTTCAGGAAGTCAAGTCAAGGACAGTCTTTTACAAACCCCAGCAGTGCCTTGAAGGGGCTCGGGCATTAGTTTATCCCATGCCCATACTGTTCATTTTGCAGTGCCAATTTTGGTAGCAGGGCATCTGATGGGGGTGCCGTATTATGATGCTGTAGGTCTATGGAATCAGATTCTATTGCTACATGTGATTGGAATGTTGTGAGCAAGTTACAATATTGTATGTACTGTGCTTAGGCACACAGGGGCATATTTATTACAACTTTTGCATCAGCATCGATGCGTCAGATTTGTTGCACCTGCCGTAAATTCCCTAATGATGCCATGGATGTATATACATCCAATACAGTGCTCCATGGTGCAAGGATTCACGGATGCTCAGAAATTCTGATGCATGTTTTGGCGCTGAGGTGATGAATTGCTGGAGTTGGGCGCAAGACTGACGCCCGCCAAGAAACCGTTGGGTGTTAGTGCGCTTAATAAATTTCTTCAACTTCAACTCCAGCTGTGTGTCGCAACACAGCGGCGAGACCCATGCCAAAACCCTTGCGTCAATCCTTACGCCTGGTTTGATAAGGCATAGGGATTTTGATGCTGTCAATTAATAGAGTGACGCAGTGAAAAGTTGTAAATTTCACTTCATCAGTTCTACGTGGCTTTTAATGTGGGAACGCCTACACTGCATACATTATACCTGCCAGAGGTATAGTGTGACTCAGGGTCTACAAACTGACACATTGCACCCAATGTGTCAGTTTGCAAATATGAAGCAGTGTGGAGCACTGATTGTGCCACTGCTGCATCACAAAAATGATGCCGCAGCAGCACCAGCTCCTTGTAAATATGCCCCAGAGAATAGAACCAGAGAGTAGAACTCAAATCTGGCGCTGCTGTGTGGCGTGCTCAGAAGGAAGGGTCAACACCTCCCACTTTAATCTTGGCTGTCGCCTGCCCAATACAAGCAAACCACATTTGATTCCAGCCTGTTAAAGAATGCTCTTATCAGTAGCAGAGGGATTTCATGATATATGAGTTTGGGCACCATTTTTGCCTGCGCCAGTCTACTAGCAAGTGACAGAGGAATTTTGACCTATTTAGTTTCTCCATTTTTGGAATTCCAGCACCCTGACTTTCTTGTAGGACCACGTTGATATTTCTCCTAAACCAAATATTGAAGTATTTCAACGCGGATCCGCACCATTCCAGATGATCTTCTAGGGCACACCTAGGCATGGTCGAGGTTACATGAATGTTATTGGCTGGGTCCAGTTGATGGCAATGCCAGAGAGCCAATGATATCTGATGAATTCTCTGATCAGGTGTGAGCTATTTGTAGCCTGGTCCCTAACAAACAGTGTAACCTCGTTTGCAAACAGACACTGAGGCGCCTAGAAGGGAACCCAATGCCCCTGTCAGCATGAGGTTGACGGACTCTAGCAGCCAGTTGTTCCATCGCCATTGCAAGAAGGTGAGGCATCAGTGGACAGACATGGCGGTGCCTTCTGTGATGCAGAATGCCGGTGCTATCAACATGTTCTGATTTAGCGGGCTGAGGGTTCAAAAGACAGGAGTTTCACTGTCTCTGAAACATCCCTAGAGACTATTCTGGCCACAGTCGGAGTAGAATAGATATTTCCACCCTTCAGAGTCACATACCTTTGGTGCATCTAAAAAAAACCATTTGAAATGCAATAGGTCTCGCATTCGTGAAAGTTTGAGCTTCTGGTGTGGCAAATGATAATGTGCGTTATTTTTGTTTTGGACAATAAATATCCCAGCAGTAGCATAAGTAATGAAAATCAACAAAGCAATGAAAGGGTGCAGTATCACAGGCTGTTATTACTAAGTGTGCCTTTGGAGTTATAAAGGGACCTCTATTAGTCACATAAGGTACTGAACCCTTAGAAGCAACTCTTGGGAAGTGCGCAATGCCCCTTCTACTCAAGTTGCCATTTTTGCTTTATGCCATTCCGGGATCTGCGCTCTAAACCTATGCATAAAGGGGATCAACATGGTTCTTACACCCTCAACTATAAGTTGCAGGTTGAATGTTATTCATTTTTTATTATAGGGATCTGTTATGACATACAATTGAACTAAAAACCCTTTTCCTTGCAAAAATAATATTCAAAAAAGCATTTGTTGATATGTGCTATAAACGGAATATTTTTTTTATACGTGCGGGCCTGTGTTTCATCAATGTGCAGTAGTGTTTGCCGCTGTCTTTGTCCCGATTCAAGATTTTCAATACACTCAAATAGTGATGCACTTTTATGTTCTTTTTCTCTCATTTGCTAACTGGAGGTAGGACCAGCTTCTCAATATTGATTTAAAGAAGAAGGGAAGGAAAAAGAAGGGGCATTGTATCAAGAACGGCGTTAAAATTATCGACGCTTTAGCGGCAGGAAACTGCCGCTAAAGCGGTGATAATGGGCTTCATAATATGCCCTTGAGAATTCCAATAGAAGCCCATGTTCACACCAGAACATGGGCTTCTATTGGAATTCACAAGGGCCTATTATCAAGCCCGTTATCGCCGCTTTAGCAGCAGTTTCCTGCCACTAAAGCGGCAATAATGTTAATGACATTTCTTGATAATATGCCCCAAAGAGAGAAGAAAACAAGGAAGCAGAAGAAAAAGGAAATAACGAAAGGATGAAATAAAGTCTAAAAAGCTGTTGAATGAATAAGAAAGAAATGATAGGGAAAGAAAACCAAAAGAGACATAAAAAATTAACACAAAAATAATAGAAAAAGTATCAAAACAAAAGAGGTAAAGTAAACGATTCATAGGGTAAGGGAAAAACAGAAATGATGAAAGAAAAAAGAAAGAACAACAAATAAATAAATAGGAAGGTGGGAAACTTGTGCTTGTAGTTTTGAAGGCTTTAATGCCATTTCAGTTTTTTGTGTCAGCCCTGGTTAAGTTATTTCAGCTTCCTCGCGTGGCTGAAAGAAGCTTTTCTCCACAGGTTTCATTTTATACTGCTTTGTCTTTTTTCTGGACAAGCACATATAAATAACAAGCATTTACAATGCAATGGTCTCAGCATTATTAAAGGTAGAGCTATTGGCATTGGCACTGCTCATGACAATTTTTTTTCATTTAAAAAAAAAACATAAATAAAGGGCATTGTCATTTACAATGGCAATAGGTGAGCATTAGAGAGTAGTAGAGAGTATTCGCGGACACAGAGCCACACACACACACACAGCCCCCCACACACACACAGAGCACCCCACACACACACAGAGCCACCCCACACACACAGAGCCACACACACAGAGCCCCCCACACACACAAACAGAACCCCCCACACACACAGCAAGCCTCACACACACACAGAGCCTCACACACACACACACAGAGCCCCCCCACACAAACACACACAGAGCCCCCCACTCACACAGAGCCCCACACACACACAGAGCCCCCCCACACACACACACAAAGCCCGACACACACACACAGAGCCCCACACACACACACAGCGAGCCACACACACACAGCGAGCCACACACACACAGCGAGCCATACACACACAGCGAGCCACACACACAGCGAGCCACACACACAGCGAGCCCCACACACACACAGAGCCCCTCACACACACACACACACACACAGAGCCTCTCACACACACACGGAGCACCACACACACACACAGAGCCCCCCACACACACACAGAGCACCACACACACACCCAAAGCCCCCCCCACACACACAGAGCCCCCCCACACACACACAGAGCCCCACACACACACAGAGCCCCACACATAAACACAGAGCCCCACACACACACACACACACAGCGAGCCACACACACGCACACACACAGCCAGCCACACACACACAGTGAGCCACACACACACACAGCTAGCCACACACACAGCAAGCCACACACACACACACAGAGCCCCACACACACACAGAGCCCCACACACACAGAGCCCCCCACACACACACACAGCTCCACACACACACAGAACCCCACACACACATACAGAGCCCCACACACACACACACAGAGCCCCCCCACGCACAGTGCCCCACACACACACACACACACAGAGCCCCCTCACACACACAGTGCCTCACACTTAGCTGTGTGATTTTCACCCTCTTGAGGCGGAAGCCGGGAGGTCCTCCTCTATTGCTTTACTCCGGTACACAGACAAAATATCGAGTTTTAAATTTCGATATACAATTATATCGAAGGTTAAATATCGATGAGACATAATATAGAAGGTAAGTAATATCAACAGTCTTAATATCGATATTAGTAATTTCGAAGTTTTAAATATCGATGTCAATAATATCGAAATAAATAATTTCGATGTTACTAATATCGATTTTTAAATAAATTTTGTGTATATTATATTGTATTTATTATGTTTTATTATTTATTTTTAATGTAATTAAATATTGTCTTTTAGTACTGTAGCGGGTTGTGGGTTTATAGGGGAATAGGGTGGGAAGTAATTTAATTATGTTAAATTAATAATTAATTAGTAGGAATTATTAATTAATTAATTGAGAATTAATTTTAATTAATTTTAATTAATTGATTAATTGATAAATATGTTCTGTAGCGGGTTATGGGTTTATAGGGGAATAGGGTGGGAAGTAATTTAATTATGTTAAATTAATTATTAATTAGTAGGAATTATTAATTAATTAATTGAGAATTAATTTTTAATTAATTTTAATTAATTGATTAATTGATAAATATGTTCTGTAGCGGGTTATGGGTTTATAGGGGAATAGGGTGGGAAGTAATTTAATTATGTTAAATTAATTATTAATTAGTAGGAATTATTCATTAATTAATTGAGAATTATTTGTAAATAATTTTAATTAATTGATTAATTCTACATACCGCCGCCACCGCCGAGAGTCACGAACGGCCGCTAGAAGCATCAGCCGTACCAGCCGCCACCGCCAAGAGTCACGAAGCCTTCAGACACCGCGCCGCCGCTCCGGGGACCACAACACCCGGCAGGCCTCGCGGCGGCGCGTTCCTGGTGACGACAGACGCGGGAGGAAGCGCCAGCAGGCGCCATAAATTGACAGGCACCCCCGCGACGCGGGACGTGAGCGGGACGCCCGGGGCAAAGCCCGGGCAAAGGGCGGGCCCTCCACGGCCCTTATCGGCATGAAGAGACAGGGACAGGGCCAGAAACTCTGTCTGAAGCTCGAGAGATATCCTACTATCCAAGTAAGACAGTGCTGTACATGAACTATATCTATTATTGAGTCTGAGGAGTTTGTTCTTTGTTATTACTGACAGGATGTCAAAAAGAGGTACTGCTCCCACAGTAAATACAATGGAAAATTATATGGTTCAAACAGTGAAAAAAATTAACTCACAGAGGAGAGAATCTTTGGGGTTGAGTCAATCACCTGATTTACGCTGTTTGACTCCTACCCTACCTCCCCCATCTGATGATATTGTACCCCTGCAGACTCATCCTGAAGCTTGTTCTAATTGTTCTATCACTCAGGATACTGGAATTGTACATGAAAATATTCTGTCTGGACCAGAGGTACTTACTGTGGACCCTGTGAACAATATAGATAGCGATTTGGATCAGGAAATACATGATGGTCCCTCAGAAGAAGACCAGTCTATTTCTGATCATGCTTCTCGTCAGATTTCTCTAAGGCAAAAACTCAGCCAAAACGGGGAGGTTTAAGGTCGGGGACAAGGAGGAAGAGGGCAAATACTCCAAAGGTTAATTTGAAGGAAAATGGAGCGGGAAGAGCTAAGTCCAATGTTATTGTTGATGATGATTTGTTTGTTAGAATTGCCGAGTTAATCGAAAGTAAAATTAAAGTCATTGTTAAACCTTTACTTACCAAAATAGACAAATTACAAACTGAGGTTAAAAAGTTAGGTGGCCAGCAGAATAAAATAACGGAGGGTGTTGATAACGTTACAACGCTGGTAACAAACTTGGACAATAATATTGGAGAGCACGATGATCGGGAGGGTGAGGAAACAGACGAATTATTACATAATAATCCCCCAATCCAGATACCGGTCTTGAAAGCTAATGAAACAAATAGTAGAGGGGATGGTCTTTTAACAGTTGAGATACCCCCTGCACAAGCTCAGCTAACTGACCCTCTACAATTCATAGTTGAAGCCTCACCTGTTGTCCTAGTACTAGCTAATGTACCGCCCCTACAAGCTGGTATAGTAGAATCCCCTTCCTGTTTGTCTAATAAGGCATTGCAGTGGCTCACAAATAACATGAGGTTGGCCCCAGGGGGGGGCCAACAGTTGGCCCAAGAGATTAAGACTGCTAAAAGGGTTTCCTGGTTAGGAAATCATCCCAAAAAATTTAAAGGGGATTGTGTGGCAGTGAGTTTCTCACACACTGGCGTGTTGCCAAACATCCTCACTAATTTACTCCCACCCCAACGCAGGCAGGGTTCTGTTGTCCCATTAACTTTAAAAAATTTTATGGAGAACAGCAGAATGTTACCTACCCCAAGACTCCAGCTTTTGGATGGGACAATAATTGGGATTCAAACAATAGATGGGGCCGTGATCAACATCTAAACATTGTAAACCATCCTGCTCTTTCAGCACATCAGAATCCTTTTGCACAACCTCTTTTGTTGTCCAACCGATATGCTCCCATATCCTCTTTGGATCAAAACGACTGACTTTTGCCTGAACATATAAGTCAAGAAGAGAATAATGTGCCAGTACTCAGTATGCTTACTTGGAATATAGCGGGTATCAGGGCTAAAGTAGGTAATGTGGCATGGACAGACTTTATGACTAAGTACGATATTATTGCATTGCAGGAAACCTGGGATACAAATAGCAGTTTTTCTCTAGATGGCTATAGCTATTTCTGTATTCCCGCAGTGACTAGCGCAGCAGGAAGAGCCAAGGGAGGATTGCTAAGCCTCTTTAAATTAGACATTAAAGGTAGCCTTAAGAAATGTGACTCAGGATCCGAGCAATGTTTAATTGTTGAACTTTCTTCAGTAGAATCTCCCAATATTTTATTTATACATTTTTACAATTCCAATGCATCAGACTGTACATCATATAGTCTAGATAGATTGGACCACTTCTTGTCAGTCTATAGTGAAGATGTTAATTCTTTTGAAATCATATTTTTGGGTGACTTTAACATACACCCTTGTTCACTAATGTGTGTTTGCGATGACTTAGAATCCCCTCCAAATTGTGCGCCTGTCCATCTTGAACATAATAAACAGGGGGGTTGTCTAGAGAACTTTCTAGCAAGATGGAACTTATACGAATCCAGTTGTGGGGAGGGGGGGAAAGGGCCCCTACTTTTAAGGGAACAGACAACGGCTCTATTATTGATTACATTTTTATCTCAGCATGTTTTTTAGTCAAGGTTTTAATGTATAAAACTGTGGTTTCTGCTTTCAGTGATCACAATCCTGTTTCCCTGGACCTAGTAACTTCTGATCTTATAGGGCGTAATTATGGTCCCCGTAATAATAAACAAGCACTTAAAGTTAAGGACCAGGGATGCAGACTGAAATGGGATAGCATAATCCCGGAACCCTTTGTACAAGAGGTACTTTCTGAGGCTGAGGAGGAGGTCGGTGTGTGTTTATCCAGTGTGTCCAATGATAGGGAGGTGATTGTTGCATTTGGTAGCATATGCAGTAAGATAAATTGTAGGCTTTCTGTGACTTCCAAACCTAAGTTGATGCCCATTAAAAGATGGGTTGATCACAGATGCTCAAAAAACACATTCAGCATTGCTCAATGCTTTAAAAGCTGTCCCAAAAAATCGTGAACTTATCACTACCAGTAGAGCCCTATATAAAAAGGCCATTGCAGACAGGAAAAAACAGATCAAAGACGAAGCCTGGACACAACTCTCAGATCCAGCAATACTAAAAAATAGTGGAGAATTCTGGAAGATTGTCAACCAACCGTTATTTACAGGGGAGGAAAATTCCCCCCTTGAAACTAACATCTCTGATGAAGGTTGGATTAAACACTTTAGTGACATCTACTCAGGTCACACTAATGGTGAATCCAGGGCGCAGGAGGTTGATATTAATACCATTGGGAACCAATTGCACTTTGAAGTAAAGGAAGTATTAGATGCTATAGACTGTACTCTGAAGAAAAAGGCGCCAGGATCCGATGGCGTTCCTGCAGACGCCTTTAAATGCTTCCCTAATTTTTGGTCAAGATTACTTTGCAGGGTCTTTAATGCCTTAAACCATGATAACATTCCTGAATCATGGAAAACATCTATAATTATTCCTGTATTTAAAAAGGGAAATAGGCAGGATTGATTCTTCAGTTAAGATTTTAGTGAGAGTTATATTAGCTAAATTGAATGAATGGGTTACAGAGAATAGTATTTTGACAAATGTGCAATATGGTTTTAGACCTAAAAGAAGTACCCAGGATCAATGCCTTAATCTCCACCTGCTGATTGAGAAATACACTAGGGCCAAGGAGGGGTCCATGTACCTAGGTTTCATGGACCTCTCCTCTGCCTTTGATTTGGTCAACAGATCAAAGCTATGGTTAAAATTACTTGAAATGGGCCTGGATAGGACCATAGTTAATTTATTGGCTGACCTGCACTCTGGCCTTACTGCAAGAATTAGAGTTTCCTCAAGTGGAAGGTGTACCGATGCTTTTGCCTCTGAAAAAGGAGTTAGACAGGGGTGCATACTGGCACCACTGTTGTTCACGTTATATGTGAACGCTTTGGAGCCTGCTCTCAGGGGCGTGACCCGCGACATTCCGCGTGCAGGGGATCAGGGGATTCCTGTTCTCCTTTACGCGGATGACGCGGTTCTTCTTGCGCGCACCGGGGTGGGGCTTCAACGACTCCTGGATGCCTTTGAATCTTTCATGGGCTCACTTGACCTGAAAATAAATGCTAAAAAATCTCAGGTTATGCTTATGGGCAGGGCAGCCAGGAGACCTTTTCTCAAAATCTTTCTATGCGGACAGGAAAAGCTTGTTCGCGTAACCTCCTTTCCCTATTTAGGGATCACCTTTGATGAGAAGGGTAACTGGGGTCCCCATGTTAATAATCGAGTAACCATGTTGGCTAGGACATCTGCAGCCCTTCAGGGGTTCTCTAAAAAACTTGGGGGTAGGCCAATTGCAGCTGTTATTAAAATCTATAAGGCCAAATGTATCTCAGTGGCATCATATGGTGGCTCATTATGGGGATATAGGGGAGTGGAACCTTTACAGATAATGGAAAACAAATTTTTTAGATCTGTTCTTGGCGTCCCACAGTCAACTCCGTCCTACACTGTCCATATGGAATTAGGGGAAGGCTACATCACAGACCTGATAAAAACAGCACCTTTAGTTGCTTGGCTGAGGTTGTGGCTCAACAAAGAAATTCCTCTAAACCATATTATAATGAGAGACTGTTTGTCTCTGGACAAAGCGAATAATATTAGGTGGTTGACTTATATCAAGGAAACCTTTTTGAGGTTGGGAGGCCTTGTCACGGTTAGCAGCGGACAAGTAATCCAAGTGAAGAATACACAAGCCACTAACCTGAGGTGTCTAGCCAGCGGGGACCACGGCGAGATGATAGTCTTCCCTATACCCGATAGCACTGACCCTCCCCGTGTGACATACACACCGGAGACAGGTAGTCCTCCAGGTAAGGGGAAGGATAGTTGATCGGGGAAGGTTGTTGTGAAGACACCCCTCAAGGTCTGGTCTAAGACTTCGGATGACTTCAAGGCACAACAATTTCTGGAAACACAAGAACACTTGTTTAGCACTACAATTGGGCAAATACCATAGTTGTTACATATATACATAAAACCAAGTATTCACTTACGGATAACTACCGCTTGTAACAGCCTGAAGTCTGGGAAAAGATGAAGACTCAAGTTCAAGCGGAAGGTGGGCTGTTAACGCACAGCTAGATCCACAGGAAGAAATAAGTTTACGTAAATATCACTGAGTAGTTTGATTCACTACCGGGGGGAAGATGTGTTCAGTATCTGAATAGTACAACTATCCTCAAGGATGATCCGAAGGAAAAGTAGAAAACTACACTCTGATAGCACGGCCGTGCTAATTGTATGTATCTGAATTCTACTTACGAGAAATAAACAAAGTATCTCGGCGTCCTCAGCGGGAAGGCAAGCGTCCGCGCACCCTCGGCTCTCGGCGTCCTCAGCGGGAAGGCAAGCGTCCGCGCACCCTCAGCTCTCGGCGTCCTCAGCGGGAAGGCAAGCGTCCGCGCACCCTCGGCTCTCGGCGTCCTCAGCGGGAAGGCAAGCGTCCGCGCACCCTCAGCTCTCGGAAAGCTAGTTCCAAACACGATCGTAAAACCGGAAGGATTGACAAGCATCCGGTGATGGGACAAGAGTGTTTTTATACAGTCCCAGAGGGCGTGGACCATTTCGCCAGGTCCCAGGGCTTTCTGGGAGATGTAGTGCTGCAGCGGTATTTCCTTATACTAGCTCTTCAGCTTTGGGTAATCGCTACAGAACCCCCTCTCGAGGATCGCCGACCCGGAGGTCGACCCGGCTTCCCTGGATTCTGCAGATGAAACTGTTGTACCAATTCGGGGCAGTGGAGATTCTGCTCTGGTTCCCAAGTTTTCTCCTCAACCCCAAATCCCTTCCAACCAACCAAATACTGCACTCTGCCCCGATGGATCCGTGAATCCAACAACTCTCCTACCTCGTATTCCTCCAATCCCTCTACCAACACCGGGGCAGGATGAACGGGTAATCTAGTGTCCAAGGGACAAGGCAGGAGCAGGGAGACGTGAAAAACAGGATGGATCCTCCAGTTCTGGGGAATAGACAATTTCAATGCCACAGGGTTGATGACCTCCTCAACACTATAGGGACCAATGTATCTAGGTTTGAGTTTGTTAATACCCCGGAGATGAATGTTTTTAGTAGAAAGCCATACCTTGTCCCCCACCTGGTAGACCGGTTCTGGAGTGCGTTTCTTGTCGGCGTAGCGTTTCTGCGAGGCCTGAGCTTCCGCCAGGTGGCGTTTCGCATCTATCCGTACAGCCTGTAAATGCGCATGATGTTCTTGAATACTGGGCAGGTTGGTTGATACTGGCCAATCGAATGAAAGTATGTTTGGATGATATCCAAGAAGGCAAAAGAAAGGGGAACAACCCAGGGTGGAATGGTCAGAGTTATTGTACGTGAATTCCGCTAGCCATAAGAGGGTGACCCAATCCGTCGAGTTTTGCAAAGTGAAGCAACGCAGATATTGCTCAATAGTTTGGTTGAGCCTCTCCGTTTTGCCATCTGTCTGCGGGTGGTAACTGGTAGAGAGCCTGACATCTATAGCTAAAGATTCACAAAGGGCTTTCCAAAAACGGGATGTGAATTGAGCCCCTCTGTCGGTAATAAAGACTCTCGGAATGCCATGTGCCCTGATGAGATGCGGCAATATTACCATGGCTAGTTCCGCAGATGTGGGTAGACCCTCCAAAGGTACAAAATGACCCATTTTGGTCAAGTGATCCACAATCACCAGTACGGTCATTTTTCCTTGACATAAAGGCATTTCCACGATGAAGTCCATTGAGACCGTATGCCACGGTTTAGGGGGTACCGGAATTGGACGTAGCAGACCCGTAGGTCGGGTGTGTTTTGCTTTACCTTGGGTACACACTGAACAGTTCCTTACGTATTTCTTGACATCATTTCGTAAGGAAGGCCACCAGAATGATCGCTCTATGGTAGCGATAGTCTTGTACACCCCCCAATGTCCACCTAACACAGAGTCATGTGCCCAATTGAGCACCTGCATTTGCAACCCAGGGTCCGGCACAAACAAGGCCTGGCGGTAGTATAGGAGTTCGTCTGTTTGTGACCGCCATTGGGGTTCTTCTTGAAGCCACGTTGGACATAGACATCCGTTAAAGCCACTCTTATATCCTCGATAAAGTCTGTGGAGGTGAGCAAAGCAATGGTGTTTTCTGGAAAGGACTTTTCAGGCAGGATGGATGATAGTTCCACGGCGACTTCTGACTGGGTCTCTTGAGTGTCTTGATTCCTGGAGAGGGCATCGGCTTTTCCATTTTGAGGGCCGGGACGATACTTGATAACAAAATCGTAATCAGAGAAAAAGAGAGTCCATCTCAATTGCCTAGGAGTGAGAGCCTTTGCTGTTTTTAAGAATAACAAGTTCCGATGGTCCGTATAGATTTCGATGGTATGTCGAGCTCCTAGCAGGTAATGTCTCCATTCCTCACAACCCCTCTTGATGGCAAGCAGCTCTTTGTCAGTAATAGAATAATTGACTTCACTGGGACTGAGTTTCTTTGAGTAGAAGGCCACCGGGTGGATTTGTCCTGTTTCAGGGTGGCGTTGCGAGAGCACCCCTCCCAAGGCATACTGTGATGCATCGGTTTCCAAAATGAATGGAAGTTGGGCATCGGGATGCCGCAATATGGGGGCCTGGGTGAATCTGTCTTTAAGAATACGGAAAGACTGTTCAGCTTCCTCACCCCACTTGAAGGGAACGTTTTTCCTTAACAGATTGGAAATGGGGTGGATGATTTTAGAGAAGTCCTTAATAAAACGTCTATAATAGTTCGCAAAGCCGAGGAAACTCTGCACCGATTTCACGTCTTGTGGGGTTTTCCAATTCGTGATGGCCTCAACCTTCCCACTTTCCATCTGAAAGCCATTGGCGTTGATCACGTACCCCAGGAAGGAGAATTCTGTTGCGTGGAAGAGGCACTTTTCCAGTTTGGCGAACAGCTGGTGTTGTTGCAGACGACTTAGAACTTCCTTGACATGCTGTTCGTGTTCCTGGAGAGTACTGGAGTACACAAGGATGTCGTCGATGTACACCATACATATGGTATCCAGAAGGCCCCTGAGCACTTCGTCCATAAAAAATTGGAATGCCGCAGGGGCGTTGCATAAGCCAAAGGGCATGACGTTGTACTCGAATAAGCCGAACTTTGTTCGGAACGCGGTCTTCCACTCGTCGCCCTTCTTTACTCGGACCAGATGATAAGCCCCCCTGAGATCTAACTTGGTGAAGTAACGAGCGCCCTTTATCTGGTCCATCATGACTGGAATCAGTGGAAGGGGGTATCTATTCTTCACCGTGATGTTATTCAAGGCCCTGTAGTCGATGCAGGGTCTCAACTCTGCACAGTCCTTCTTCGGGATGAAAAATAGGGGCGAAGAAGCAGGCGACGTGGAATGGCTGATGAATCCAGTAGCTAGATTCTCCTCAATGTAGTTCTGTAGATATGTGTTTTCATGTTCTGTCAGGGCATACACTCGACTACACGGAATAGCCGCACCAGGGAGGAGTTCGATGCAGCAATCGTAGACCCTGTGTGGGGGAAAACCGGTAGCCTTCTGTTTGTCGAACAGGGAACGGAAATCATTATAAATCTCTGGTAGACTGGAAGTACTGCATAGGTGTTTCTCTGCACATGCTACAGCCAGGTGGCGAATACTAGGACGCTCTTCTTCTCCAGCTGACAAAGAAAAAGGGTTGTGACAATGTTCCATACAATAGGAGGAGGTTAATGCGACTGTGCGAGCAGACCAACTCACCGCGGGATCGTGTAGCGTGAGCCATGGCATGCCTAATATCAGGCGAAACTGAGGAGCAGCAATCAAATCAACCTGGATATACTCCGTGTGTTCTCCATGCTGCATTCGCAAAGGGATTGTGTGTTTGATAACAGGCCCAGATGACAAGGTGGACCCATCCACAGCCTTCACATGTTCTGGTTCCTCCTTCTGTTCCCACGATATCCCAAGGGAGTCTGCGTAGTCAATGTCCATGTAATTTCCCGTGGCTCCTGAATCTAACAGCGCATCCATCTGCGTGACGTTATCCCTCGTTGTCCACAGGGACACTGGCAAGTTCATATGAGCAACAGCAGGCATCATCGTATTGGCAAGTAATGTGGAGATCATTGTTGGTTGCCGGTCCATCCCAGAGATCTCAACCTGGTTTGGACATTCTAGTTTTCCGACGTCTCTCTTGTTCCAAGAGCAGCCGATTTTCGTGGGGCGGAATTCCTCTCCGATTGTGGGGCTCTTGCTCTGCACTCTCTTATGAAGTGTCCCCCTTTGCCACAATACAGGCATAGTTTCATTTTCCGCCGTCGCTCTCGTTCCTCAGAAGTCAGAGGACCTCGAATACCCCTGATCTGCATGGGCTCAGTACCATCAGAACTTTTGGCACAGTCTTCCTTCTATCTAGTGCTCCTAGTGGCGCTACACGTCTCCCCCTTGGTTCAAAGTCTGTCTTACTTTCAAGTTGTCTGCAAGCGCTGGGACGCCCCGTCACTGGGGTAGCCATGCGCTTTATAAGCATTTTTAACATTAACATTAACATTAACATTCCTGTGGGAGTTTGAATTTAGGATACCATCCACGTCCATCACCCCTGCTCCGATCTCCTCTTCTCTCCAACAGCCTATGATCCAATTGTACCGTTAGGTCGATGAGTTCTTCACAAGTCGCAGGCAGTTGGACTACCTGGGACAAGACGTCCTTCAATTCACTCCTCAGGCCTTGATAGAACAGCGAGGTCCTTTTTTCTTGTGGCTAATCAGTTTCGGCTAAGAGCCGGTTAAAAGAGGTGATGTACGACAATAAATCCTGTGACCCCTGTCGCAGTGTCAAGAGCTCTTTATCCAAGGATAACATGTGGGTCTTTCGATCAAATAGTTTCCTTAAGGCAGAACAGAAATCGGGGAACTGGTGCAAAACGGAATCGTTCTTTTCCATTAAAGGGATAGTCCAGCTTGCAGCGTTTCCACCCATATATGACATCATGAATGCGGTTTTGGCCGCATCATCCTGAAACACAGAAGGTTTACACAAAAAGTGGAGGCGGCACTGGTTTAGGAATGTCTCGAATTTCTTGGGATCTCCGTAGAACCTCTCAGGGGGAGCCAAAGGAATTATTATTATTATTATTATTATTATTGCATTTATTGAGCGCACAGCTACCCGGAGGTTTCCCGGCACTTGCCTTGGGAACCCGTCCTGGCTTTTCCCTGTGAGATAGCCCCTACAGGGCATCCCCAAGGTGAAAGCCAGGCATCCCGCCGCAGGGGGCCGTTGTGGAGATTAAGCAAGCTTAATGCCCAGAGTTGCAGAGTGAGAACCCATGATTAGAGCAGGCACCGAAGCGAGAATTATCGAGTCCGTGGACATTTGAGCTCAAGACCCTGCCGCGTCGGGAATTGAACCCTGGTCCCGGGTCTGACCTCAGCTTCCGGGTCTGCCTGCTCTACACCGTGAGCCACACTTCTCCCAGTGTTCTGAATGACGTGCACCGTCGGAGAATGGTTCGTGGAGGATGAAGGTATGGCAGAAGGAGAAAAGAACCCACCCCCGGCTGCCATAGGGGTCGTAGGCTGCGATATGGTTTGTACTGGAGGGGGAAGCGTGGCTTCTCTAATATAAGAACCAGCCCCGGGATTCTTTCGTGACATGCCAGCGACTTCTCTACGCATGGTGTTCATATCCTTTCTGAGCTCTTGGTTCTCAACTCGGGAAGCATGCACTTCTTGCTGCAGTAAGCTAAAACCCTCAAGCAACGAGGCCAAAGTCGCACTCGTATCCATGGCCCAGGCTAGTCTTCTTCCTTGGGCTTGTCAATCTGTCACGGTTAGCAGCGGACAAGTAATCCAAGTGAAGAATACACAAGCCACTAACCTGAGGTGTCTAGCCAGCGGGGACCACGGCGAGATGATAGTCTTCCCTATACCCGATAGCACTGACCCTCCCCGTGTGACATACACACCGGAGACAGGTAGTCCTCCAGGTAAGGGGAAGGATAGTTGATTGGGGAAGGTTGTTGTGAAGACACCCCTCAAGGTCTGGTCTAAGACTTCGGATGACTTCAAGGCACAACAATTTCTGGAAACACAAGAACACTTGTTTAGCACTACAATTGGGCAAATACCATAGTTGTTACATATATACATAAAACCAAGTATTCACTTACGGATAACTACCGCTTGTAACAGCCTGAAGTCTGGGAAAAGATGAAGACTCAAGTTCAAGCGGAAGGTGGGCTGTTAACGCACAGCTAGATCCAAAGGAAGGAATAAGTTTACGTAAATATCACCGAGTAGTTTGATTCACTACCGGGGGGAAGATGTGTTCAGTATCTGAATAGTACAACTATCCTCAGGGATGATCCGAAGGAAAAGTAGAAAACTACACTCTGATAGCACGGCCGTGCTAATTGTATGTATCTGAATTCTACTTACGAGAAATAAACAAAGTATCTCGGCGTCCTCAGCGGGAAGGCAAGCGTCCGCGCACCCTCGGCTCTCGGCGTCCTCAGCGGGAAGGCAAGCGTCTGCGCACCCTCAGCTCTCGGCGTCCTCAGCGGGAAGGCAAGCGTCCGCGCACCCTCGGCTCTCGGCGTCCTCAGCGGGAAGGCAAGCATCCGCGCACCCTCAGCTCTCGGAAAGCTAGTTCGAAACACGATCGTAAAACCGGAAGGATTGACAAGCATCCGGTGATGGGACAAGAGTGTTTTTATACAGTCCCAGAGGGCGTGGACCGTTTCGCCAGGTCCCAGGGCTTTCTGGGAGATGTAGTGCTGCAGCGGTATTTCCTTATACTAGCTCTCCAGCTATGGGTAATCGCTACAGGCCTGAGCTTTATACTGTAACAGATTCTATAACATCTAAAGATATTGTGTCCACAAAACATGCAATGAAGGAGCTCCTATCCCTGGAGAAGGAAGAATCTGAACTGAAAAAACCCTGTGTCAGGGCCAGTCTAATACTGTCCATACCTAATGGCCCTGAAAGTTACCTGAACATGGTGACCCATCCTTACCACAGGTTTATTTTAACTCGCTTTCGTTTTAATCTGATACATTTTAATCTTGGTTTTTATCCTGTATGGAGTACCCCAGAAAAGGCGCCACCATGTTCTTGCGATCATTTCTCTGAGCAAAATACTATGCATTTTGTAATGTTTTGCAGTCACTACATTGATGCTCGGAGAATGTTCCTTGTACCTATACTTAAGGAAGCTGGATTCATCTTAGTTAAACCTGCTCTTATCTATTTACAACTGTTACAAACTCCCAGGATTATGTTGCATGTGGCTAGTTTTCTGGTGAGAGCTATTAGGAGCAGGAACATTAGATTAAAAAATGTGTCTACATCCCTTTGTAGCACAGATTGTGCACTTTAATTAGGCTTTTTGTATTTATATTGGGACTGTAATTATAAAAATTATTGTAACAGGGACAATTGGTGTTAGTAACGATCATTTTGCTGGGGATTTTCTTAGTACTTTTTAAGCTTTTTGCACATTAGCACTTTGCTCTTTATACTTTTTATTTGATATGAACTGTAATACGGTGTATGATGATTTTTATCTCGTTGCATTTGAACTATTTTTAATGTACGTATTTCTTGTATTGTCTTTAATGTAATATGTATTTTGCCATTGTCTTTGTATGATATTAAGTTATCGCAATAAAGTATTTTGACTGACTGACTGACCGATTAATTGATAATTATGTTCTGTAGCGGGTTATGGATTTATTGGGGAATAGGGTTGGAAGTAATGTAATAATGTTTAAATAATTATTAATTAGTAGGAATCATACATTAATTAAAAATAATTGGTAATTATATTTAATTATTTAGGTAATTATTTTTAATTAATTGATAATTATGTTCTGTAGCGGGTTATGGGTTTATAGGGGAATAGGGTGGGAAGTAATTTCATTATGTAGAATTAATTATTAATTAGTAGGAAGCATACATTTATTTTTATTAATTGGTAAATAAATTTAATTAATTGGTTATTAATTTTAAATAATTAATTAATTGATAGATGTAATTTATAAGTATGTAATTTAAACCCCTACACTATCCAACACTTTCCCTACTGTTGCACTCTGTGGAGTTGGAATAGTAATTGTTACCCCTGCGCTATCCAACACTTTCCCTACTGTTGCTCTCTCTGGAGTGGGAATAGTAATTTTTACCCCTATGCTATCCAACACTTTCCCTACTGTTGCACTCTCTGGAGTTGGAATAGTAATTGTTACCCCTACGCTATCCAACACTTTCCCTACTGTTGCACTCTCTGGAGTGGGAATAGTATTTGTTACCCCTACGCTATCCAACACTTTCCCTACTGTTGCACTCTCTGGAATTGGAATAGTAATTGTTACCCCTACGCTATCCAACACTTTCCCTACTGTTGCACTCTCTGGAGTTAGAATAGTAATTTTTAATCCTACCCTATCCAACACTTTCCCTACTCTTGCACTCTCTGGAGTTGGAATAGTAATTGTTACCCCTACGCTATCCAACACTTTCCCTACTCTTGCATTCTCTGGAGTGGAAATAGTAATTTGTACCCCTACGCTATCCAACACTTTCCCTACTGTTGCACTCTCTGGAGTTGGAATAGTAATTGTTACCCCTACGCTATCCAACACTTTCCCTACTGTTGCACTCTCTGGAGTTGGAATAGTAATTTTTAAACCTAGGCTATCCAACACTTTCCCTACTGTTGCACTCTCTGGAGGTGGAATAGTAATTTTTAATCCTAAGCTATCCAACACTTTCCCTACTGTTGCACTCTATGGAGTTGGAATAGTAATTGTTACCCTGACGCTATCCAGCACTTTCCCTACTGTTGCACTCTCTGGAGTTGAATAGTAATTTTTAATCCTACGCTATCCAACACTTTCCCTACTGTGGCACTCTCTGGAGTTGGAATAGTAATTGTTACCCTGACGCTATCCAACACTTTCCCTACTGTTGCACTCTCTGAAGTTGGAATAGTAATTTTTAATCCTACGCTATCCAACACTTTCCCTACTGTTGCACTCTCTGGCGTTGGAATAGTAATTGTTACCCTGACGCTATCCAACACTTTCCCTACTGTTGGACTCTCTGGAGTGGGAATAGTAATTTTTACCCCTACGCTATCCAAAACTTTCCCTACAGTTGCACTCTCTGGAGTAGGAATAGTAATAGTTACCCCTACGCTATCCAACACTTTCCCTACTGTTGCACTCTCTGGAGTGGGAATAGTAATTGTTACTGCTACGCTATCCAACACTTTCCCGATTGTCGCACTCTCTGGAGTGGGAATAGTAATTTTTACTCATACGCTATCTAAAATGTATTTAGCTTTTTTATTAGTATTATGTTGTTATTAATTGTTATTTATGTGAATATTTTATGTAAATAAATGTATTAGCAATTTATTACATTTTTATTTGTTTTTAAGTTATGACAATAATTAATTTAGAGTTATTATTAATGAAAAATATATTATGTATTATATATTTATTAACATTAATTTGTATTACATTATGTATTAATTTTAAATATTATAGTACATTTTTAAATATGTTTATTACATTTATAAGTATTATTTTGTTAATATTACATTTTTATTATATTTAAAAAAAACGATATTTTACAAAAAACGATATTTTTGTTATTCTATATTTTATTTTCGATATTTTTGTACTTACCTTGTTAGGGATAGGATTCCTATATTTTTGACTTCGATATTTTTGTTCCGATATTTTTGTATATCGATATTTTTGTTTTCGATATTTTGTCAGACATTCCTTTACTCCAGAGTGTTTTAAACCTGTATTCCTGCTTGATTTAAAAAGCGTTTTATATTATTTTAAATCTGTTTCTGGGCACTTCAGCTTGATTAAATAAGCGTTTACCCTGCCAGAGAGCTTTCCTCATCTTTCCGCCACTCGGGCCACTCTCAGCTGAGTATAGACGCTGAGAGTTCGGTCCCGGGGAGCCGAAGTTTCTACAGCGGCCATATTGGGTGTGTTTAAGCGCTCTGACGCGCTCTAGCCGAGTATAAAAGGGGTTTCCTAGGTCCCGGCGCTTGACTTAGCTGTGTAATTTTCACCCTCTTGAGGCAGAAGCCGGGAGGTCCTCCTCTATTGCTTTACTCCAGAGTGTTTTAAACCTGTATTCCTGCTTGATTTAAAAAGCGTTTTATTTTATTTTAAATCTGTGTCTGGGCACTTCAGCTTGATTAAATAAGCGTTTCACCCTGCCAGAGAGCTTTCCTCATCTTTCCGCTGCTCGGGCCACTCTCAGCTGAGTATAGACGCTGAGAGTTCGGTCCCGGGGAGCCGAAGTTTCTACAGCGGCCATATTGGGTGTGTTTAAGCGCTCTGACGCGCTCTAGCTTAGTATAAAAGGGGGCGGCCTCCCTCCCCGCAGCGGACACGATCAGCGGACGCGCCGGACTCACGCCGGAGTCATGCCAGAGTCCTGCCCATCTGCGCCCGTCAGCGCCAAGGAGGAGCCGGCGGCCGGCCAGGCTGTTCAATTCTCTACCCAACGGACAGGTAGTTTTCCATACTCCCTGTGACTTTTCTTCACCTTGAATCCCTTCCCCACTATCACCTTCGCAGGGATCTTGATCTATAGGCCCCCTGGTCCCAGATCAGAATTCTGTCAAAACTTTATTAAGGTTCTGGATCCCTATCTAGATAGACCCAACTTTACCATCTTGGGGGACTTTAATTTTCATCTTGAGAAGGACAATTCTACCGACGCTGCCCTCCTGCTGGACCTTCTAGTCTCTTGCGACCTGAGCCAGAGAGTGGATGGCTGTACTCATACAGCCAGACATACCCTGGACGGGGTCTTTACCAACGACCCTAGGGTACAGATAGGGACGCCCCTCCCGCTCTCCTGGTCAGATCATATGGCCATTCCCTTTGTAAAGGGATAAACTGTGACACACTAGCTCCCCTACTGTCCAACCACTCCCTGTCACCTGTGAGGAACACTCATAGTGCTGCGCTTGATTTGCACAACTCTATCTTGAAGGCAGTAGATATACTGGCCCCTATCAAGCCGCACTATTCTGCCAGAAAACTGCCTTCGGCGCCCTGGTTTTCCAACACACTCAGGTCCCTTAGGCAGGGATGCAGAAGAAAGGAGAGAGCCTGGAGGCTATATCTAGATCCAGAAGAAAAGCAAAAACATAAGATCCTACTTCAAGAATACAAATCTGCAGTGCTTGCGGAAAAGAAACAACACTTCTCTAAGATGAGTATTTCCCTTAAGTCCACCAGGGAGTTGTTTAAAATCGTTGACTCTCTATCAGCCCTGCAATCTCCAGAACCCACTGTGGCATCTCAGGAGCTTTGTGACCAGATATCCACTTTCTTCCATGTAAAGATAACCAATATCTATTCCAGTCTAGAAGCTCTCAATCTGGAACTAGAACCCCCGGCCACTCCTGTCCCTCCCTCCTTGGAAGAAGTTCCCGCTGAATTATCTTATGGCACTCTCAACAACTTCCCTCAGCTTACGCTAGAACAACTCAATCTGCACCTAGACAAGCTGAAGTCAGGCTCTCCCCTAGATCCTTGCCCCCTCAAGATTTTTAAGGAATGCAGAGATGTTATTCTTCCTGCCTTCCTTGAAGTAATCAATCTCTCTATCCTGGAAGGGGCCTTTCCCACGTCCTGGAAAATGGCCATAGTTAAGCCTCTTCTTAAAAAAGCCACATTGGACCCCGGTATCTTAAAAAAATGTCGGCCTATTTCTTTGCTTCCTGCCCCTCCAAAAATGTTAGAGGCCCATCTTCACATTCATTTGAGTGCCTTTTTGGAGAACGCTAGCCTCCTTGACTCCTCCCAACACGGTTTCCGCAGGGCTCACAGCACTGAGTCTGCTCTCACAGTTGTCACTAATAACATCCGTGCTAAGGTCGACAGTGGCCATACCACTCTTCTGGTCCTGCTCGACCTTACAGCCGCATTTGGCACCCTATCTCCCACCATCTTAGTCAAACGACTCAAGAAGATAAGAGTGAACGGGCCGGCGCTCAGCCTATTGAAATCTTTTTTGGATGACCGTGTGCAAAGTGTCAAGTTGGGCGACTTTCTCTCACCAGCAAAACCGATGCAGTGTGGGGTCCCTCAGGGGTCTTCCCTGAGCCCCACACTTTTTAACATTTATGTAACACCGCTTCCAAGACTTGTAAGATCTTTTGGGCTGGAAGTTTTATCCTATGCCGATGATACCCAGATCATGGTCTCCCTCTCACACACTGCCGACATCACAGTCCGGAACTTCAGAAATGGCATGGAAGCAATTGCTGGCTGGATGGTGAGGAATTTCCTCAAATTAAATGGGGAAAAAACAGAGTTGTTGATCTTCGGAGGCAAGGAAGAGATATGGTCAATTGATTGGCGGCTTCCCGCTCTTGGGGGTTGTCCTAAGCCCTCCCAGTCTGCTCGAAATCTGGGTGTCATTTTTGACAATAAACTCTCTTTCGACAAACAGGTCAGCAGGACGATCTCCACCTGTTGTGGAGCCCTTAGAACCCTTAGGAAGTTGGTGCATTATCTTTCACTTGAGGCCCGTAAAACTGTTACAGTAGCACTAATCTCCTCTAGGTTAGATTATTGTAATGCACTGTACCTGGGTATCAATAAACAGCAGGTACAACGCCTGCAATTGGTACAAAATGCAGCTGCTCGGTTCGTCGCTGACGCCCCAGACTTTCATCAGCAACCTCCATTAGGAGGGACCTTCATTGGCTCCCTATGCAGGCCAGGATAGAGTTCAAGGCTCTTTGTCTTACCCACTGTGCCTTGTATGCCGATGGTTCGGAAGATTTCAAATCCTTGCTAATACCCTATACCCCGGGTAGGGCCCTTCGATCTGCCAACAAAAATCTGCTGGTGATCCCCAGAATCTACAAAGCCAGATGGGGCGGGAGGTCTTTCCACTCCCTTGTCCCCAAGATCTGGAATACCCTTCCGGCGGATATCAAAGGTCAGTCGGCTTACTCTCTCTTTCGAAAGGCCCTGAAGACTTGGCTCTTCAGGGAGACTTATCTGTAAACTCCTTTCCTCTACTGCACAGCCTATACCATCGTTAGCGCCTTGACGCCTAAGGGCAAAGTTGTGCTGGACAAATTCCTCTTCATCATCATCATCATCACACACACACACACACACAGCCCCACACACACACACACACAGAGCCCCCCACACACACAGAGCCCCCCACACACACAGAGCCCCACACACACAGAGCCCCCTCCCACACACACACAGAGAGTGGTCACGACTAGGACAACGCAGGCGCCTGTCACAAATCCGAACCAGATAACAGAAAGCAAATGGCATTGGTTGGTTAGAAGCACAAGTTCAAAGTCAAATTCAAAGGTCGGAGTCTAAAGGGTAAATACATATGTCAAAGGTCAGGACAAATGAACATAAACTCATACCACAGATAAAATAGAATGTGGGAGGCCCAAAACGAAAGAATCAAAATCCAAAAATGTTCCCAAACAAAGGTGACTGCTGAAACATTGGTAAAGGCAGCGAGTGTGGTGGGAGAGACATGGGAGGGGCACGTCTGGTAGCCCGGGAGGGGCTGGCACAGGGCTGAAGTCATTGTCAACCGCTGCCGCCACCTCAGACCACAGGAAGATGGCATTATTGGCAACTGGGAGCGGCACCATTAAAGGGAGACCGTGGCTGTCCTGGCTGGTACCAGGCTCTACCCACACAAACCCTCCACTCGGGGGGCAAGGTCACCTAAGACGTGCAGCGGTGGTGCTCCCTGCTGCCATGTGTCCCGATGCACCCGGGCACTGAGACATGCAGACAGGACACACTAGATGCACACATGGCTTAGACGCAATTGTACAACTTTGGCTTGGTGAAAGTTGGGGCGCAGAACAGTATCACACACTTTTGACTGTGATAGCCGCAATCATAAAATTGTGCTTAAAGGCGGGGTGGTACAACGATTGTGAAGATTGGAAAATTGATGAGCCGAGTCAGTTGCATCACAACTGTCTCACAATGGGTTGTGACTATGAAAACAGGTTGATACGTAAACTATGTTGTAAGCTGGACCCCCATAAAATTATGGTCGCGTTGGGGGAGGTCTTTGGCGTGAAAGAAATGTTTCAACCCACTGATTGTATTAAGATGATTGTGAATGTTTTAACGTATATTAAAAGAGTACAATCCCTGTCAGAGAATGTTAAAAGTATGTATGAGGCGGGTGAAGAAGACATAAGATCGATAATGAAACAGCATCTGAAGACGAAGAACTATCTTAGATATTTTAAGATCAAGTATCTTTGTAGGAGTTTAAAACCGCGGAACATGTTATTTATTAATGACGCGTAAAGGAAAACATGTTGATGCTCGTGTTTGCTACTATTATGTATGTGTGTTTTTCTGTTGCAGGAAAGTTTGTTTCGACACATGGTCGAGATTGGGGTGCGGCTGAGTGCTAAATGCGTGGAAGATGCTTTTTATTTTCTGATCAGAGCAAAGATGCCGTACCCCAAACCTGTGTTTCGCCCGACCTCGCTATGCCGTAACAAGCGATGTGAAGTCATTGAAGAGTTTGAAAAAGAGCTGAGTCAGAAACCTAGAGGCTTTTACAACATTGAAAAGAGAAAATATTTCTTGAACATTGACGACGTGCTCGAAGACTGTATCAACAATTATATCACGCGGGCATTTTGCACCCTAGGCACTACTCTGAATAAAAAACAGTTTTTCAATTTCATGAATACAATATCCGATTTGAATTGTCGAGCCTTCATGAGGGGGCGTGGGGAAGATGCAAGAAGACTGATACCGTACACAGCTAGCAAAATCAACATACTGATTCTACGTCATGAGTTTTTGAGAGCATTGTGTTAAATTTCTATGTATTTGTTGTTATTATCGTTTATAGCGTTGTACATTCCTATATTACACAGTTTAAATCATACGCTGTTTAATTCGTGTTTCATTAGATAATCTACTATTGCAGCATAAACCGGCTTCTAGTCCTGATTATATGATAAAGAAAAATGATAAATAAAACAAAAATGAAATGATAGAGTAGTGGCTTGGGAGTAGGGGTTGCAGTATTTTAGTTCAAGCATCGCAACGTTGCAGAAGCTTTTCAAACGAGTTTATTACAACCCCTAGATGGTTGGTATTTTTGGCAGTGTGGAAGCCTTGTACAAGCAGAGCAAAATCCACAACAACGCTGTTAAAAGAACACAGGTACGTGACTGGTTTCAAAGACGGCGTGTTTTAGTCAGCGGCTTATATCATCAATGGCAAGCAGACCTTCTAGATGTCCGTGAACAAGCAGCTGTTAATGATGGTGTAAAATTTACTTTAACCGTGATAGACGTACTGTCAAAGTATGCATTTGCTGTTGGTTTGAAGGAAAAATCAGGGAGTTCGGTCACAAAAGCGCTTGATTACATTTTCAGCGGCGGAAGAAGCCCTAAAAAGTTATAAACAGATAGAGGAAAATAGTTTGAAAACAAGACGCTAAAAGCGCTAGCCGTATGTCACAAACAACGAAGTTAAGGTGTCGATTGTAGAAAGTTTCAACAGAACTCTCAAGGCTCGAATTTGGCTGTATTTTACCACATACAACACATTTCGTTAAATAGATCATTAACAAGATTACAAGATTTTATTGAAAGCTACAATCATAGCTATCATAGAACCATTAAGACGGCCCCGGTAGAAGTAACCCAGCAAAATGAGTTGAAAATTGGAGCACTGTGTACGGGTCCGTGTTCAACATCAATCCTGTTTCAAAAAGCACGTTCAAAAAAGGTGATCATGTTAGGGGGTATAGATGCAAGGGGGTATTTCAAAAGGGGTATGAGCAGACTTTTACAGATGAGATCTTTGTGATAGACAAGATTTCCACACATTCAGGCATTACAGTTTTCAACTTAAAAGACTACACGGGGGAGGAGGTTGAAGGAGATTTTTACAAAGAAGAACTGCAAAAAATAAAAAAGGATCAAGATCGTGCGTGCCGCATTGAGAAAGTTTTGGCGAAGAAGGAGCGGTGCGAGAAGACAGTGCCTAGTTAAATGGAGGGGGTGGCCTTAAAAATTTAATAGTTGGGTTTCTGAGAGTGAATTAAAGGATATACAAAGTCTACAACAGCCGATAAAAGCATTTAGGCGCCTAAACAGTGAAACTAGCGAAACCTATACATCTACAAGGCGACTGGGAGGTAGCCCTAACAGATATTCAGTACCCTCACACGTGGGATACTTTTGAAACCGAGGATGTAGATTTACTGTGGTACGCAAGAAAGAAAGCGCCCATGAACTTTCTTTCCCGCCGGGTCACTATGACAACATACGAGACATTGTAGACGTAATGAATAGATCCATCATTAACATCACAGAACTTATAGACTTTTGATTAACGTATGAGCCGCGACTTAGAAAAGTACAGTTCAGGAATGTGCAAGACTACGGTATGTTGTTGCGTGAAAAATTGGGACGAGTGCTGGGGCTGATGCCTAACATTCACCACTCATCAGCAGCAGACAGAGCCTTCACGGATGTACACGGAGGGTTTTACATGATGTTTGTATACTGTGACTTGATAGAGCATCAGAGAGTGGGGGATAGCTACATACCGCTCCTCCGCTGTGTGGAAATCATAATAGCATGATAAACATCATTTACATCAAAAGAGACTATGTTGCGATCGGCAAAAAACATTTTCACACGATAACTTTGGAACTGAAGGACGATTTGAACGCTAATATAAGATTTAAAGTGGGTAAAGTCATAGCAAAGCTTCATTTTCCGTCTGTGACGCAGTGAAGTGTACTAGAATAATGATTTTACCTGAAAATTACGGCGATGCATCGCTCCATAGGGATCACTATAGAGCGCAAGCCGGCTCGGGGTTCCACGGGGCTCCTATTATGATTGGGGCGGGTGTTGATGGTATATTCAGAAGTCTTTTCAGAAAAGCAGTGCCGCTTTTATGAAGAGGATTCCAACTGGCAAAACTGCATGTGAAAACCGCAGCATCAAATATTGCCCGAGACGTGGCAGGGCGCGTTTCGGGAGCGGTGATAAAAAAGTTCAACAAAATGTGTCAAGAAGGTTCGGGTTTAATCTATCTTGAAAGAGGCAGGAAGAGAAAAAGGGGGGTGTCACTAAGGGGCCCACCAGCGTTCCTTCAATGCGATGTGAAGCGACATTGACCGGCGCAAAAGAGATTGTTTAAGACCCGGAGTAGACGCGGAAAAAAACGAGTTTCTAAGGGCAACATATTTTAAATCGGACCATGGCCTCAATCCCCTGTGGTTCCCAGGAATACGCAAAGTCCGAGTTGGACCTATTACAAGTACCACCAAAGCAAACCAGCATTGAAAGTTCTCTATACGTCGAAGTACCGCCACTTTCGACCCTGTCAGACATCGCCCCCTTAGAGTTCTTCATAGCACGGTCAGATGACTACCTGGAACTTTCAGCCACGCTGATCTATCTTTTGTGCAAAATGACTAACGCCGACGGTTCTGATCTGGACGCAGGTGCTCGTGTGGTGTTTTCTCCATACCCCATAGCATCACTCTTTAACCAACTGGATGTGAGCCTCGGTGACCAACTCATCAGCCAGTCAAACAACTCATACAGGGCTTATTTAGACACCGTACTTAACTATGGGGACCCCGCTTTGAAACGCCAACTTTCAGCAGGTCTCTTCTACAGAGACACCACTGGAGAGCACGAGGACACGCCTTTAAATGGCACTAATGCAGGGTTTAAGAGTAGAGCTAGCCGTACAGCCCGAAGTCGTAAAGTGGAACTGATTGGTCAATTACATAGTGATTTATTTTTCCAAGACAAATTAATGCTTAACGGTCTAGATGTGAAGATTAAACCTATTAGAAATAAAGACACTTTTTGTGTAATGAGCGGAGACGCTGGAAATTACAAAGTGCATATCTTATCAGCGTCGCTATTTGTGAAACACGTCAAAGTGAGCCCTGTGGTGTGTTTAGCTCAGGCCGAGAGTCTGTTAACCAGTAATGCCAAGAACTCCATTGAAAGAGTGGAGCTTAAGGTGTTCAGCATCCTGGTCGGCGCTCTACTATTGAATACAGAGAATATTTTCTTCAGATTTTTACCAAGAACTGTAATTGTAGCGCTGGTCGATAACGCGGCATTTAGTGATGAATATGGAAGAAACCCTTTTAATTTTAAGCATTATACTATATATCTCTCAGCAGTCTCTCTGTAGACAGTCAAGCTATACCTACAAAACCATACATGCCTTCGTTTGAAACTGGGGGCGTAGCTAGAGAATATTTGAGCGTGCTGCAGGTTGCTGGGAAGTACACGTCGGACCGACCCTTCTTTGTGGACCGCATAGAGTACAATAAAGACTATTCTATGTTGGCTTTCGATCTAAGCCCCGACAATGATGCTGGAGGCGGCCATTTTTCGATACAAAAATAAGGCAACGTGCGTCTGGAGCTCAGCTTTAGCGCCGCTTTGCCGTCTACCATAAACCTCCTGATTTACGCTGTGTTTCAGAATGTTATACACATCAACCATAGGAGAGAGGTGCTAATCGACTATATGTGATGAATACGTTGCAACTGGAACGTTTTCTCGCCAAAGACGAGACTGCTAAACATTCATTTTTAGGTGTATTTGCAGCTGACACTCTACCGCAGTATCTGAGTAAACATTAACGCCCGCTTCATTTAATAGTCAATACAGACGTTAAAGAGCAAAGGGGTCGGCACTGGTTAGCAATATTTCTAACGGATAAGGACTCAGAGTTTTTTTACTCCTATGGTTCGCCACCAAACAGTTATCTGTACCCCGAAACCATATGGACATTTTTAAAAAGAAACTCTGCAGACCGCATAATATTTAGCGATAAAAATGCATGACAAAAAAGAAGGGCCTAAGTTCACGTAAGGGTCTGACTTTTTTCAGCGCTATGTGGCTATGTTAACGCACAGCTTTTTATATTCATTCAGAAATGCTAAGAGGTGGTATTGTATGTATATGAGGCCTAGAGTCTGGGTTGCAAAAAATTAGTGAAAAAAAATGAATTAAAAAAAGACGGGTCTAAGTTCACGTAAGGGTCTGACTTTTTTCAGCACCACGTGGCCATGTTAAAATGCCGCTGTTCATATCATTCAGAAATGCTTAAAGGGGGTATTGTATGAATGTGAGGCCTAGAGTCAGGGGCTGCAAAAAAAGGCTGAAAAAAAAGAAAGAAAAAAAAGGGCCTAACTTTACATAAGGGGTTGACTTTTTTCAGCATCTCGTGGCCATGTTAAAATGCAGCTGTTCATTTAATTCAGAAATGCTTAGAGTGGATATTGTCCATATATGGGCCTAGAATGTTAGAGGGATGTACCGTTTAATTCTTAACACATAAAGACACATGTAGTATTGTGAATTGTGGCGGGAAACTGTCAGTTTTTAGATATAAAACGTGAGGTCCGTGAGAACATTCTGGCTGGAGCTCTCAGGAAAGCTACAATGCTCCAACCAACGCTGCCGGTGACTCCTTCATTTATCCACTACGTCAGGCGCTTGAAAAGCTGAAAACCCTGAAAGATTTCTGCCCTTGCTGACTGAGCACAGCTTTCATTTATGAACATCATGTCTGAGGAACAAGAATTGCTGGTGAGAAGTGATTTGTTGTTTTTTGTATAAGCCTCTAGCTCCTTTGAATATGCTTCTAATAGGATTCTCTCTCAAAGGTTAAATGCTTTTGATCAGAGAGGTCAGCTTTACCAGTCCAGGCTGTCAAAGTAAAATGAATGAGACTCGAACCCGGGCAGTGTTCTAACATGTGGTTCTAATGAAGTCTTTTGCTTCTCCGTCAAAAGTTTTTTTTTGTAATGTTACATGAGCTGGCGTTTTAAGCAGTAGGAAAAATGATGTGACACACGTTGTGTTTAGAAGTTGCACTAGCCACATACTGTAGGAAGGTGGATATCTGACATTATGGTTACCCCAACTTTTTGCCTAGTGTTTAGCTGGTTTTTGACTTAGTTGGCCTGGGATCCTGCTAATCTGGGCCCCAGGCTATCTGCTCTCCCTGTAAAATGGACTCCATGTATTTTAGGTACATATTTAATTGGATATTGGGCCGCCTTGGGAGCCCCTGTATAGTGTACCTTAGGTACTCAGGGCATAGGTGCATCCAAGGCCTACTGGGGTGAATGTAAGACATTGTTCTGCATTCTGTCCATCAACTGTGTTTTTTGTAATTTTCACCCCGAGTGGGCTGGGTATGCTCAGACGTGAGTCCCAGGCACTCCACATCACTGGAGTCAAGCTATCCAGGCTGAAGAAGGCTGATAGCCAGAAACCAGTCCTTGGATGCTTGATTCCGGTCTAGGAAAGACATGGCTTGGTAGTTCGGGCTGGACTGTTCCCATGATTCAGAAAAGGGGGTGGTGATGGACAGAGTATCTGAATTAGGCAGACCACTCCTACCCAGTCCAAAGATCAGGGCTTGATCCATCACCGTTTTTAGCTCACTGTGATGGATCAAGCCCTGATCTTTGGACTGGGTAGGAGTGGTCTGCTTAACTCAGATGCTCTGTCCATCACCACCCCCTTTTCTGAATTGTTTTGTCCACCATAAGCGTGGAAGGGTATGCTCAGACATGAGTCCCTTGCTCACTGCACCATCAGGATTCAAGCAAGCCGGGCCGAAGACGGCTGTAATGCCAGAAACCGGTCCCCGGAAGCTTGTTTCCTTTCCAGTAAAAGAATTGGCTTAGTAGTTTGGTCTGCCCTGTTCCCATGATGCACTGGGCCAGGGACAGACTAATTTGCATGTAGCCAGGTTCTGAGCTGGGATGGTGCAGTGAGCTAAAAAACGGTGATGGATCAAGCCCTGATCTTTGGACTGGGTAGGAGTGGTCTGCTTAACTCAGATGCTCTGTCCATCACCACCCCCTTTTCTGAATCGTTTTGTCCACCATAAGCGTGGAAGGGTATGCTCAGACATGAGTCCCTTGCTCACTGCACCATCAGGATTCAAGCAAGCCGGGCCGAAGACGGCTGTAATGCCAGAAACCGGTCTCCGGAAGCTTGTTTCCTTTCCAGTAAAAGAATTGGCTTGGTAGTTTGGTCTGCCCTGTTCCCATGATGCACTGGGCCAGGGACAGACTAATTTGCATGTAGCCAGGTTCTGAGCTGGGATGGTACAGTGAGCTAAAAAACGGTGATGGATCAAGCCCTGATCTTTGGACTGGGTAGGAGTGGTCTGCTTAACTCAGATGCTCTGTCCATCACCACCCCCTTTTCTGAATCGGACTGTTCCCATGAGGCACAGGGTCAAGGCTGATTTGCATATAGCCATTGTCTGACCTAGGGTGGTGTGGAGTGCAAAAAAACGATGGATTTAGGCCCAGATCTTTGTACTAGGGTGAATGTAAGACATTGTTCTGCATTCTGTCCATCAACTGCGTTTTTTGCAATTTTCACCCCAAGTTGGCTGGGTATGCTCAGACGTGAGTCCCAGGCACTCCACGTCACTGGAGTCAAGCTATCCAGGCTGAAGAAGGCTGATAGCCAGAAACCGGTCCTTGGATGCTTGATTCCGGTCTAGGAAAGACATGGCTTGGTAGTTCGGGCTGGACTGTTCCCATGAGGCACAGTGTCAAGGCTGATTTGCATATAGCCATTGTCTGACCTAGGGTGGTGTGGAGTGCAAAAAAATGATGGATTTAGGCCCCGATCTTTGTACTGGGGTGAATGTAAGACATTGTTCTGCATACCGTCCATCAACTGTGTTTTTTGCAATTGCCAGGGGCTGCAGCATGTATTATGCCACCCCTGGCTGGCCATCCAAACTGACACAACTGGCTGATCACTCAGCTGGGGCAAGGTCGTGTAATCACCCCTTGCTTAGGTATAGTATCCCTATACATCATATGCAGATTTCACCCAGTTGGTACTGGCCATCCATAACAACGGAGGAACAGTTGCGGCCAATTTTCAGGAAGGCATGATGGCTATCAGCTCCTGGATGGATCACAACTGTTTAAAATTAAACTCTGACAAGACGGAGGTCATGGTTTTTGGTAAACTGACCCCGTCTTGGTCCCCAGTATGGTGGCCATCGGACCTAGGAGCCCCCCAATACCGGTTACCAAAGTCAGGAACTTAGGGGTATTATTTGACAATAAGTTGTCCTTTTTGTGCCATGCTAATGCAGTAGTTTCTTCATCCTTTTATAATCTTAAGATGGTTAAGAAACTACTTCCTTTTCTTCCCTCTAGTGCAGGCAAAACCCTTATGTGCACCTTAGTACTCTCAAAAATCGATTACTGTAACGGTCTGTTACTAAATGCTCAAGAACAAGTTCTTAACAAAATGCAACTAATTCAGAACGCGGCTGCTAGAATCTTGACCTGCATATCAAAATTCTCCTCCATCACCCCCATTGTTCGCCATCTTCACTGGCTCCCGGTTAGGAGTCGCACCAAGTTTAAGGCGCTCTGTATTACGTATAAAGCTATGAATAATACAGGCCCAGAATTTCTAAAAAAAAGCATTATGTGCTTACATTCCCAAAAGAACTTTACGTTCATCCTCAGCCCACTTGCTTCCAATCCCGCGAACAAAAACAGTGAACTGGGGAGACAGACGATTTATAGTATCCGTATCTAGACTCTGGAACTCTCTCCCTCAATATATAAAAAACAGTCCTTCCTTAATGACTTTTCGGAAACAATTAAAGACATGGGGGCAGATTTATGAGGCCCTTGCGCCACGTTTACGCCGCTGTTGCGTCACGCAAGGCGGCGTAAACGTGACGCATCCCTACGAACGATTTACAACGTGACGCATCTAGGCAGATGCGTCACGTTGTAAAGCCCTTCGCCGCTTGTGGGCGTTCCGGCGCAGGGTGGGCGTTCCGGGGCAGGTGCGCCTCGCAAAAGTGGCTGAGTGAAATCTATGAGATTTCACTCAGTCACTTTTAAGCTAATGCTGCGTCAAAAGCCTGCGCCTGCTTGAAGCAGGCGTAGGTCTTGACGCAGCATTGTTAAAATGGGGCACCCCCTAGCCTTGCTGGAGCTGCGTCGCGCTTGCGACGCAACTCCTGCAATGCGACACATTTCCGGCACAGATGCGTCACGCATCTGTGCCGTTTTTGCACCATGGTGCGCCGCATTATAAATGCGGCGCACCATGGGTGGCGCAGCTGTAGTGCACTGTGGCGCATGTTAACTGGCGCATCCCTCGGGATGCGCCAGTTAACATAAATCTGCCCCTTGGCTTTTTAACCAACAATACATCAGTACCCCTATTGAGCATATGATTTGAGCAGCGCCGAGACACCTCAGGGTATTTGCGCGCTATATAAATTGTATAAATAAATAAATAAATACCTACCATTATATATATACACATATATACCTATAAGTCACTCCTATGGCAGGCCTTAATAATCCTGGAGGCAGAGTGCTTGGTTTTATGTGAGATGGTGCTCTAGCATGAGCTGAGCCTGTCTGCAGCTTTCGGAACCATGTCCTTATAGCTGTTCTTTGATATAGCCATACCATATACTCTTAAATGCATTATAATCCTCGCGGTTAATGCTAACTTTGGTTTGGCTTTATCAAAACATGTCGTGTAAGGTGTCATATGCTTTGGAATACTACCCCCCACCAGTTCTGGCGGCGGGGGTAGCATTCCACCCTTCTAGAGGGAGAAGACATGTAGTTACTGCTTTACCCGGTTAAACTTAAACGGAGCCTCGGCATCACAAAATGGATGCTGCTGCCACAGACACGAGTCTGACCTCCTGCTGCTGGACGAAACTCCGGCAGCGGAGGCCTGGACAATGGGTTTCCTGTCTTGGTAGGTGCTGGCACCTCCCCAGACAGCCTGTAGTGTATTGGGACAGGGTGGGTTGAATGAAATGAGACACTGCCTGGAGCACACAAGGTGCTCCATGCATAGCCTGGTTCAAACCAGTTGCTGGGGCACTCTAGCCCCAGCTCTGGCCGAAACTGGACAAAGGGAAAGGGGTGTAACCACCCCCTTCCAAGGTTCCACCCATAGGGGGACCTAGCAGGTAATCCAGCCCTTAGATTTGTATAAAGCTAGGATTGAGAGGCAAGAACTTGCCTTGGCCAAAGAGAAAATGGCTCGTGCAAGAGAGCAAAAGTTAAGTGGATTAGATTCCACTGGTGGCAGCAACATACCTAGAGGTAGGGAAAGGTCAGTTGACCATAAAAACCTAAGTTAGATTGTCCCTCCCTACAAGAGTGGGGATGACATCCACTAGTGGATAACTGCTTTGGAGAGGGCTTGCAAAGTACAGCAGGGACCTCAAAGTCAGTGGGAAGCAATCTTATGGCTCTCCTTTTCAGATAAAGGCAGAGATAAGCTCCTCGCAGTCAGTGATAAGGATACTGATAACTACAAAGTCCTGAAGAGTGCTCTAATAGATGGGTTTGGCTTAACCACTGAGCAGTATAGGTTGCTGTTTAGGGATACCCAGAAGACACAGACTCAGGACTGGACTGATATTGTAGATTGTGCTACTAAGGCTCTGGAGGGCTGGGTATTGGGCAGCAAAATACATGACTATACAGGATTGTATAATTTCATTATGAGGGAGCAGATCCTTAGTACTTGTCAAAACCAGCTTCTACACCAGCACCTGGTGGACTCTGATCTGACCTCTCCCCAAGAATTGGTTGAGAAGGCAGACAAATGGGTCAGAACCAGGATTAGACCTAAAAATCAGGGTGGGGACCAGAAGAAAGATTCTACCAAGCCTCAAGAGAAAGGTGGGGATAAATCTAAGGACAAATCTCCTCTGTGGGGGGTGGGTCCCAAAATCCTTCCTCTACAGTTAAGAAACCTTATTGCCATGTATGTAAGCAACCTGGCCATTGGAAAACTGACAGCAGTTGCCCAAAAGCCAACAATAAGGAAAATATTCCTCCAAGTACTACTCCAAAACCTCCTGTTACTATTAGTAGTAATCCCCCAGGTGGTGGGAGTGCCCCCAAAAATTTGGCTGTGTTTACTTGGGGAACTCAGGTGGACTCTGGCCTAACCAGGTCCCCTAGCATAGCAACTATAGTCTGTGAGAATGGCATGGGGTTTGCCAACTTCACTACTTGTCCCAACACTTTGGGCAAGTACACACAGGAGCCCCTCATCAATGGTCAGAAAGTTGAAGCCTATAGAGACACAGGGTCTAGCATCACTATGGTGACTGAGAGTCTAGTCCCCTCAGGACAACTTTTACCTGGGTTCACATACCAGGTGATCAATATTGATGGAGTGCAGAAAGATCATACTATGGCAGTAGTAAATCTCAGCTGGGGAGGTGTCACTGGCCCAAAGAGAGTGGCAGTGTCTAAAAACTTGCCTGTAGATTGTCTACTAGGAAATGATCTAGAGATCTCAGCTTGGGCTGAGGTAGAAAAAGAAACCCATCCCAAAATGGTAGGCCTTCCTGAAAAGGTTAGTGGGGCTGTGATGGTCACAGCCCCAGCTCAAGCAGATTTCCTCCCTGAAAAGGTTGGAAGGGCTGTGATGGTCACAGCCCAAGCTCAAGCAGACTTCCCTGAAAAGGTTGGCAGGGTTGTGATGGTCACAGCCCAAACGCAAACAGAGTTCCTTCCTGAAAAGGGAGGTAGAGTTGTGATGGTCACAGCCCCAACTCAAACAGATTTTTGTGTTGTGAAGCCTGAAACTATGGATCACTCCACACAGACAGAGTATTGGGGAGGAAGAAAAGTCTCCCTCCCACCAGACATTAGGTGAGAGTCAGCCTCCTCAGGGAACTGACCCTACCCCTTGTGAAGGAACTGCCCCAGAGGTACTCAGGCCTAGCCTGGCAGAGCTCCTGATGTCAGTGAACCCTTCCAAGGTGAGACCCAGTCTGGAGCAGGTAACCTGCCCCTCTCTACCCTGCCTCGTTCAGCCCAGGGTGTAGAGGTCAGGGAGTCCAGTGGACCCCAATGGGCCCCCTGTCCAAAGGAACCCCCCTATCAGCAGATTAGGGGCACCAAAGCTAGCAGCCCTTGCAAGGTTAAAATTCCAAAAACGTCTGAGGGATCTCCCTTCCCCTTAGGTAGGAACCTCCTCAGATGGACTCTGTTGGGCACAGCCAAACCTGGGACCTGGTGGCCCCAAACCTGACCTGTCCCTCCAGTAAGCCAACAAAAGGGACCCAGCCTCCAGCTATAGGTAGCCAGAGGTTGACCCTGAGAGCACAGTGCAACTCAGTCATGGAAAGAAAGGCATACATGGTGGAAAGTGATTGGAGGCAGCTGAGCCCTACATTAGAGGAGCCTCACTTCAGTACTCCAACCCAATGCCAGCCTTTTACTTTGCCAAAACACACCACAGGTAGAGATTCCCTATGGTGGAGACCCTCTGATACCCCTAGGGTGAGGGATTGCTTAGTGGACCATGAGACAGGGGGTAACCATGCTAGTGCAGGTACTTCCTTATATGGCCATTTAGGCAATATAGGCTTACCTGGTCAAGGATAGCCTTATCTTCTTTCGTTTGGGGGGGAGAGGTTTGTGTAGGAAGGTGGATATCTGACTATATGGTTACCCCAACTTTTTGCCTAGTGTTTAGCTGGCTTTTGACTTAGTTGGCCTGGGATCCTGCTATTCAGGGACCCAGGCTATCTGCTCTCTCTGTAAAATGGACTCCATGTACTTTAGGTACATATCTAATTGGATATTGGGTCACCTTGCCGGAGTCGTGCCAGAGTCCTGCTCGTCTGCGCCCGTCCGCGCCAAAGATGTGCCGGGGGCCGGAACAGCTGGACCCATAGACACCTATGGGCAGGTCAGCCCCCTTTACACCTTACGGATGTTACTATCACTTAAACCTCCTGGAAAAACCTGCCACCACATGCTTACCCGCGAAATGCTTCTAGATTCTCCCAGGTGTCAGTGCCGTGGGAGAGGTACCTGCTCCCCCCCGGGGTAAGGTAATTACGAGCTTCCCCCACAGACTAAGGATGCTGGGTTCCTTATCAACGCCCGGTCCTTGGCCAAAAATAACTTTGCCTTCAGAGACTTTATCTCTGATAGAAGCCCCGCCTGGACATTTGTCACTGAGACCTGGACCTCTGAGTCCTCTGAGCCGGAACTCCTGAATGCTATCCCAGAAGGATACTCCCTGGCCAGAATGGATAGGGTGGGTCGGAGGGGAGATGGATTGGGAATCCTACATAGAACCTCTATAAAATGCCGTATCGAACATTTGCCTTCAGCCTCCTTTCAGGATATGTATTTTGTCCTCAACCCCGCCCCCACGGTCTCTTTTGCGGGAATTTTGATTTACAGGCCTCCGGGCCCCAGGGCCAGCTTTAGCCTTGACCTTCTAAAAATGCTGGAACCCTATATAGATAGGCCAAATCTAACTTTCCTGGGGTATTTCAATTTTCATTTGGAGAATGGCACTTCTACAGATTCTACCCACCTTTTGGACTCCATGGCCTCTTGTGGGTTAACACAAAGAGTTATGGCACCTACTCATTCTGCTGGACACACGTTGGACGGTGGTTTCTCCAATGACCCCAGATTATGGATAGGGATCCCCCTTCCTCTGTCCTGGTCAGACCATATGGCCGTCCCTTTTGATTTTTTTTACCCCTCAGTCCACCGCTGCGCTGGGAGATCCTAGCAGATGGGAATTAAAGAGAAACTTTCGGGGGATAAATAATGAAACTCTAGCCCCACTACTGTCCTGCTCCATGACCTCTTCACCTAAAGGCACCGATACAGCGGCTCTGGACCTTCACAATGCTATCTCTAAGGCCGTCGATACTCTGGCCCTGCTTAAGCAGCACTATTCTGCAAGGAAACGCCCCACAGCACCTTGGTATTCAGACAGCCTTAGATTACTCAGGCAGGGCTGTAGGAAGCAGGAGAGGCTTTGGAGGCTCCACCTCGACCCCCTTGAAAAAGATAATCACAAAAGACTTCTCAAGGAGCATAAAACCGCGGTGTTGGCAGCAAAGAACTCTCACTTTACTAAAATCACCACCTCACTTAGCTCCCCTCGGGAACTATTCAAAATCGTAGATTCCCTGTGTGCCCTTCAATCTCCCGACCCCATTGTTGCCTCACAGGATCTCTGCGACCAAATTTCCACCTTTTTCCATGTGAAAATTATGGATATTCATTCCGGTCTAGAAGCCCTCAACCATGATCTAGGTCCCCCTTCCGACATGGTGGCACCCTCTGTAGATATGATTTCCGTCAGACCTCAGGGTTGCTACTTTACCAACTTTCCCTTGTTAACCTTAGAACAACTTAATTTGCACCTGGATGCCCTTAAGTCGGGATCGCCTCTTGACCCCTGCCCTCTTAAAATTTTTAAAGAGTGCAGAGACGTCCTACTCCCTCCCTTCCTGGAGGTCATCAATCGGGCAATCCACGAGGGTGTCTACCCAGAGCTATGAAAATTAGCTATTGTCAAACCCCTTCTTAAGAAACCCAGGGACCCTCAACAATTTTCGCCCTATTTCCTTGCTCCCTGCTCCTGCGAAAATGTTAGAAGCCCACTTAAACACCTATCTGAGCGCTTTCTTAGAACACGCCAGCCTTCTTGACCCTTCCCAACACGGTTTTCGGAAGGCACACAGCACCAAGTCCGCCCTCACAGTTGTCACCAACAACATACGTGCTAAGGTCAACAGTGGCCAGACTACTCTGCTGGTCCTGCTCGACCTCACAACCGCCTTTGACACCCTGTCCCCTTCCATCTTGGCCATGCGTCTTGGGGAGATAGGAGTGGTGTGACCCGCGCTTAGCCTTTTAACATCTTTTCTGGCCCAACGCGAACAGAGGGTCAAGCTGGGCAACTATCTTTCCCCCATTAAGCCTGTGCAGTGTGGGGTCCCTCTGGGCTCGTCCCAGAGCCCCACGCTCTTTAATATTTATATAACAGCATTGGCCAGGTTGGCCAGATCCTTTGGTCTGGAAGTCGTATCTTACGCTGACGACACCCAGATCATGGTCTCCATTTCGCAAACCATTGACATCACTGCTCTTAATTTTAGAGCCTGCATGGAAGCAGTTGCAAATTGGATGGTGAGAAATTACCTTAAGTTAAACGGGGAGAAAACGGAGGTGCTCATTTTCGGAGGCAAGCAGGAGACCTGGTCTATTGACTGGTGGCCTTCTGCTCTAGGTGCCTGCCCCTCGCCCTCTCAGTTTGCCCGGAATCTGGGTGTAATCTTTGACTCTTCGCTTTCCTTTGATAAACAGGTTAGCAGGACTGCCTCAACCTGCTGTGGGGTTCTGCGAATCCTAAAGAAAATCACTCACTATCTGTCGATCGAAGCCCGTAAACAGGTCACGGTGGCCCTCATAACCTCAAGACTAGATTATTGTAATGTACTTTATCTAGGAATTAATAAGCAACTTGTCCAACGTCTCCAGATTATACAAAACGCAGCCGCAACGTTTGTTGTTGACGCCCGAGGCGTTCATCAGGCTCCTCCATCAGGAAAAATTTGCACTGGCTCCCCATTTTTTTTTTTTAAATATATTTTTATTGCAGGAATCAGTAAATCATTACAGTAGCGACCAGCATTGTATCAGAAGCAATATTAACAGTATAAAGCCCTCTGGCCCCCCACCGCACAGTTCGAACACAACTAACGGCCCACTACCCTCGGGTCGGGCGACGAAATGCAATGGGGGTCAGTTGGATGTTGGAGCTGGTCCGGATAATGCACTGTCCGTCATCTGCTTTTCCAAACAAGTCTAAAACCCCCCAAAATAAATCCCTCCCTCCAAAATGTCTACTAACTAAGAAACCCCCCTCCCCCCCCCCCCCCCCCCCCCACCACCAGCGCCAGGGAGATAACAACCAAGGATTCTGCTGTTGGACCCACGGGGAAGACAATAGGACTGTCAATGCTAACGTTCAACGGGATTTGGCGTGAGTCGCTTCTTCGCTTTCAGAGTCGCTGGGGGCACAATAATCCCTAAGGGCCTGCACTAACATTTCCTATTCCAACGCGGCTTCCTGCGCCTTCTCATTGCCCTGTCTCCAAGCCAGCTGATATCTCAACGCGCTCTCTCCCGCTGCCCACTTCAAAAGCTCACTGTGCCCTCTGCCGCCTGCCGGACCAGCCCGTGCCTTCCAATTCCTGGTCACCTCTCGCTTAGCAAGGAGGAGCCCTAGGTCGATAAATTTACTAGAGATTTTATTTCTGGGGGTATGGGGAAACCAGTGCAGGAGCCCCACCGCTGCATCCATCGACAAGAGTCTCCCTGTCACCTCTTCCAGGGTCGTCGCTACCTCCTGCCAGTAGGACGTCAGTCCTGGACAGGCCCACAACATGTGTAGGAGATCCGCCTCCTGAGCCGGGCATCTGGGGCATTCCGCCGAAGCCGTGGCAAAATAACGCCTGATTTTCATCGGGGTCAGGTACGCTCTATGGAGAACATAATAGTGGACCAGTTGGAAACGGGCGTTACGTGTGCCCTTCCAGGCTCGCCTCACCAACTGGGACCAGGTCGCCTCCGGTATCTCCCTACCAATGTCCTCCTCCCAGCGAGCCTTCAAAGTGGTGAGAGGAGCCAATCCCTCGGAAATCAACCTGCCGTAAAGGCAAGTGACCGCCTTCACCGCGCCTGCCGACATCATTACGTACTGGCACACCTGCGATAAATGGGGTTCCTCCTGCCCGGTCTTCCAGTATGCCTGGATCGCTCGCGCAATGGCCGAGTGCAGCAGAAAGTCACCCCGGGAGATCCCGAAGCGGTCAATGAGATCTTGAAAGGACAAGAGAGCCCCGTCCTCATATAGATCACCAACGAGCTGTAAACCGGAATCCTCCCAGGCCGCCAAACGTGACCAATCCCCTCCGTGGGGGAGGGCCGTCAGCATCCCCAACGGTATTTCAGGAGCGTATGGCGTTCGCAGGTGGCCTCGGGCGTGAGCTCGATTCCAACACAGGCGGACAGTCCGCTCCTCCATCGACAAGTCCCGCAGGACTAAACGTTGTCGCAGCGCTATAAAGGAGAGAACATGCCTGGCCATTCCCGTCCCCCTTCTGTCTTCCGGGCCCCGGAACTCCCTGGCAATCTCCTGGGTGAAGGTTTGGAGCTGCGCCGCCAGATAATATTTCTCAAAGTCCGGCACAGCGAGCCCCCCCTCGTCCTTCGGCCTCATCAAGGTGTTAAGGGCCACCCGCCTTCGGCCCGTACCCCAGAGGAATCCGACCACCATGGAGCGTAACCGTCGAAACGTGGCTGGTGGGACCCAGATCGGCAAAGTCCGGAAGTAATATAATAACCGGGGAAGTGCCACCATTTTGAGCAGAGCGATACGTCCCGCCACCGAGAGCGGCAGCGTGGCCCAGAAGTCCATGCAACCTCGCAGTGCCCGAATGCAGCGGGCAATGTTCCCATCTAGGAGGTCGGGTTGGTCGTGGTAAACGAATACCCCAAGGTACTTAAAGCCGTCGGGCTCCCACCTAATCTCTCTATTTAGCGCAGGGGCGGGGGTGCCTCTGCGCATCGGAAAGAGACAGGTCTTAGACCAATTTACTCGGAGGCCCGAAACCACTCCGAACTCCGTGAGCGCCAACTCCGCTCCGCGTAAAGCGTCGATCGGGTCCTCCAGGAAGAGCAACAGGTCGTCCGCATATAGCGAGACATAATGTGGGCCCGCCGACGTCCACAAGCCCGTATAGTGACCACCCGAGCGAAGGTGCAGCGCCAGTGGCTCCACCGCCAGCGCAAAGAGGAGTGGGGACAACGAGCATCCTTGCCGCGTACCTCGTTCCACCGGGTATCGCGATGAAATCAATGGGCCCGCTCGGACCCTGGCCGAAGCAGAGGCATAGAGAACCGCGGCCCATCTAACAAATCCCTCCCCGAGGCCGAATCTCCGTAACACCGTACTGAGATAGTCCCACTCCAGGCTATCGAAAGCCTTCTCCAGGTCCACCGATAAGACCACCGGGGACGGGGCATCCACAAGTGGTTCCCCCAGCAAACGGAACAACCTACGAATATTCATAGTCGTGTTCCGCCGTGGGATGAAACCGGCCTGGTCTTCATGCACCAGGGAGCTCATGTGTCCCAGCAGCCTCGAGGCCAAGATGCTGCTTAGTATTTTATAGTCTACTGTCAACATCGACAGGGGACGGTATGATCCCGGGTCGGACGAGTCTCGGCCCGGCTTGAGAAGAGGAACCACCAACGCCTCACACATCGAGCTCGGGAGTCGCCCCAGCCTCTTCGCCTCCCTGTAGACCACCAATAGTCGCGGGGCTAGGAGGTCAGCGTACGCTGCGTAAAACTCCACTGGTAGGCCATCTAGGCCCGGGGTCTTGTTTCTCGCCATCCGTTTAATGGCCCCGCGGATCTCCCCCAATTCGATGTCGGACCCCAAGGCTTTCGCCACTTCCTGCTCCACGGTGCGGAGCTCCAGTGGGCGAAGATAATCGTCAAGCCGGTCTGGGTCACGTGCGGAGCGACTGCGGTACAAACATTCATAATAATGCCGGAAGCAACTAAGAATCTCCGGTTGGGTGCATACTACAGTTCCGTCTGCCCCACGCATATTAGTCGTCGTTTGGGACTGGCGCGTAGGGTTAGCCAGCCACGCCAACAACGCACTCGACCTGTCTCCTTCAGCGATAGACCGGACCGTATAGGCCTTATAATCAAAACAGCGGAGCCGTTCGACCTCTGCTGCCACCCGTTCCCTCGCCTCCGCCGTTCGTGTTTGCAATTCCGGGTGTCCGGGACGGCGAACCTCAAGCTCGCGGAGTTCCCGGTCCGCTGTGTCCAAGTCAGCCAGAATGACGCGCCTCATGCCCACCTTCTTAGAGATACAGTAACCCCTCACCACTACCTTAAAAGCGTCCCATTCCAACGCCCTAGTACTCGCGGAGCCGCCGTTGGACGCAAAATAATCCGATATTCTCTCTCCCCGGTCTGCTTTGAAGACACTGTCCTCGAGGATCTCGGGCCGTAATTTCCAGGTGGGCACCGCCGGCGCCCCAGGAAACCAGCGAAGATCCAGTAGGAGGGGGTTATGGTCCGAGATGGTCCTAGATAAGTACTCCGAGCGGACCGCCGCCGAAACCAGTTCGGGTGATCCAAGAAAGCCATCGAGTCTGACATGCAACTCATGGAGTCTCGAGAAATATGAATAATCCCTAGATGCGGAGTGATGCGCCCTCCAAATGTCCGTCAACCCCCAGCGGGTCTGCCAATCTTGTCGACCCTTAGCCGTGCGACGGACTGGGGAATCGGGAAGCGGTGGATGCGAGCGGTCCATGTCCACATCAACTACGGAGTTAAAGTCTCCCCCAAGCAGGAGGGGCCCGGCAAAGAAGTCAGCCAACGAGCCCGATAACCTGGAAAGGAAGGCAGTCTGGTCCACATTAGGAGCGTACACACAGCAAACGTTCAGGTTCCTCCCCCCTAATGTGCCCGAGATGGCCACGAAACGCCCCTCTGGATCCAACACTGTTCTCGTGACTTGGAAGGGGACCCCTGCCCTGATCCAAATTAGCGCCCCCCTGGCATAAGCGGAGTACGACGTGGAAAAGACCTGCCCCCGCCATCTACGCTGCAGCGCCGCCCCTTCCGCCTTGTTCAGATGGGTTTCCTGTAGCAGCGCCATTTGCACTCTCCTACGCACTAAGTAAGCGTGGACCTTATGGCGTCTGGACATAGTGTGAAGCCCCCTTACATTCCATGTAACACATTTCAAGTTAGCAACATCAGCCATTGTCCCAGATTGTTCTCGCACAGTTCCCCCATCCGGGTCTCCACAAAGAAAAGACATCCTTCCTCCTAGCACTGGTGGCGGCCATTTTCCCCAACAAAAACCAAACAACCCAAAAACCCGTCAAACCCCCAACCACCCACCCCAGAACAGGACCCAAACTGCACCATCTAGATCCCATCCAAACCTCGTCTGTCAACAACCCAAGAATCCCCTCTAATCCTACGGTCGCCACCGTAGGAAGGCCTTATGGGCCAGGTGCGGGCTGGGCGGAGGCAGTGGGCCCTCGTCGCCCGGGTCACCAGGACTATAACAAGCCCCAACCTGTACCGAAATCTTCCGGGGCAAAAGCAGAGGCCCCCCAACCCTCTCCTCCCCATTGTTAGCAATAAAGGACGGCAACCGCCTCCCCCCTGCCGGGCCCCCTCCCAAAACAAATCAGTATACCCCGTTACCCCTGTCCATCCAATAGGTCCTCCACCGATTTCGGTGTGATCACCGGTGTATGGGCGCTATCGGCCACTGAGTCCTCCGAGTCCGATGGTGCTCCCTCATCACCCAGGTTGTCTTCCTCCTCGATGGATTCATTCCGTGCTCCCGACAACTCCGACAATACTTCCAGCACTCCCCTCCGCTCCGATGATGTCTCCGCAGTTGAGGGCCCTCCTGTGCGGCCGCGGCGATTCCTGACCCTCTTGGATCGCCGTCTTTGTTCCGGCTCATCTGCCTGTTGGGACGAGGAGCCAAAGCCATCTTTCCCTGACCTGTAGAGCTCAAGCCAGTTACAGACATCCTCCGGAGTGTCGAAGAACTGGGTCTTGTCGTCGACAATGATGCGGAGCCTTGCAGGGTACAGGAGTGAATACTGAATGCCCTCGCTCCTGAGCTCGCGCTTAACCGCCAGGAAGGAGAACCGCTTGCGCTGAGTCTCGTAGGTGTAATCCGGAAAGATGTTCACCTGGCTGTTCGCTACTTTAAACGGGCCATTGTGCCTGGCGGCATTGAGGATTAAGTCCCTGTCCCGAAAATGCAGCAGCCGCGCCACTACCGGTCTCGGGGTGCGTCCCTGCTGTGGTGGTCGTGCTGGGACTCTGTGGGCCCGTTCTAGTGTGTAGAAGGAGGACAGCCCTTCCGGGACCACCGTGTCTCGGAGCCAGGTCTCCAAGTACCCCACCATGTCATCATCCTCGATCTTTTCCGGCAGGCCCACCACTCGGATGTTGTTCCTCCTGTTGCGGCCTTCCGCGTCCTCCGCCCTCCGTTCCAGGGTCACAATTCGGGATAGGGCGTCCTTCATCGTCGCAGCCAAGGTGCGCTGCGCCGGCTCCAAGGTTTCCACCTTGCTCTCCACCTCCTTGACCCGGTCTGAAAGTTTGCCATGATCTGCCCTGAGGAGGCCCAGGCTCGTCGCCACTTGAGCAATGTCCTGCTGGAGGGCCGATCTCGTGGTCGCTATCGCCTCCAGGACACGGTCGAACTGTTGCTGCATCTGCGCGCCATCAGAACTTTTCGGGTCTCTCTGCTCCTCCTTGTCCTGGGCTTCAGTGTCCGAGGCGGTCTGGTTGGATCCCTTGGCCCCTCTAGGTTTCCCCATGCTCCCAGGGGCACTCCGTGAAAGTCCCGGACTAGGCGGCTCCGCGTGCAGGAATCGATCACGACCTTCCCGGGTGCTTGTCCTCAATTCGAGTATGGGCGACCTCCTTCTCCAGAGCCCGTGGAGATTCCGCCGCTTCGGCTCACGCCACCGCCACGGCGTCCGGGGGCACCGATGAGGGGGCGGAGACAGCCGTCGCCGAGTCGGGCAGACCCGCTTCTCCACTACAGCCCCGGGGTGAGGGCCACCAACTCCCTCGGATGATTTGCGGCGCCAGAGTGTCGCGCCTCCCATGTAGGTGGACTGGTCAGGAAGACGTAGCTAGTTGCGGAGTCGCGAGGCGAGCCACCGCTCGGCTCGCAGGGCGTCCGCTCTCGGTGCCCTCCACTGCGTGGGCACCCACCCGGCCGTCCAACCGAGTACAAATCCGTTGCAAAAAAGGTCTAAGCCAATAAATGTCTCACGCCCAGAAGAGCCGGGGATGGTGAAGCCAGGCGCCAGTCGCTGCCCACGGCACTTCTCCGAGTCAACAGGTCCCCACAGGGGGACAAAGGAGACCGGGCGCCATGTTGGGTCGCATTCCGCAACTCCGCAAACTTCGGTCTAAGTCCGGAGCAATTCTTGTCCGATCTCCGTCAGGGGCCTCGGCAGGTTACCGTCGGCATATTCGACAGAATGCGGGGTTTGGGGTGTCCCGCAGCCTCCAATTTTCAGGATAATCCCGGGCTCAGTCCCCGAGCCGAGCTCTCAGGCGACCATCGCCATCGGCGCCCAAGCCACGCCCCCTTGCACTGGCTCCCCATGCAAGCAAGGATTGAATTTAAGGCCCTGTACCTCACTCACCGTGCCCTGTATGGACTTGGGGCAGAAGATATTAGTTCTCTTGTGTCCCGTCATATACCCGGCAGGGCCCTGCGCTCAGCGAATAAAAATCTCCTTGCCGTTCCCAGAAGTGCTAAAGCAAGGTGGGGCGGGAGGGCCTTTTCCTCCCTCGTTCCAAGGATTTGGAACTCCCTTCCAGTGGAGCTCAAGGTTCCATTCCTTTTCCGGAAGGCCCTGAAGACTTGGCTCTTCAGTGAATTCTATTCCTAGTCGGCACGCCTCCTCCCCCTCCACACAGATTTTTCCATCCTCAGCGCCTTGACGCCTACGGGCTAAGTTGCGCTATACAAGGCTCTTATCATCATCATCATCACCTTGTGAGCCCCTGTATAGTGTACATTAGGTACCCAGGGCATAGGTGCATCCAAGGCCTACCAGGGGCTGCAGCATGTATTATGCCACCCCTGGCTGGCCATCCAAACTGACACAACTGGCTGATCACTCAGCTGGGGCAAGGTCGTGTAATCACCCCTTGCTTAGGTATACTATTCTTATACCTACCATTATATATAGATACCTATAAGTCACTCCTATGGCAGGCCTTAACAATCCTGGAGGCAGAGTGCTTGGTTTTATGTGAGATGGTGCTCTAGCATGAGCTGAGCCTGTCTGCAGCTTTCAGAACCATGTCCTTATAGCTGTTCTATGATATAGCCATACCGTATACTCTTAAATGCATTATAATCCTCGCGGTTAATGCTAACTTTGGTTTGGCTTTATCAAAACATGTCGTGTAAGGTGACATACGCTTTGGAATACTACCGCCCCTCCCCCACTAGTTCTGGCTGCAGGGGTAACATTCCACCCTTCTAGAGGGAGAAGACATGTAGTTACTTCTTTACCCAGTTAAAGTTAAACAGAGCCTCAGCATCACAAAATGGATGCTGCTGCCACAGACACGAGTCTGACCTCCTGCTGCTGGACGAAACTCCGGCAGGGGAGGCCTGGACAATAGGTTTCCTGTCTTGGGAGGTGCTGGCACCTCCCCAGACAGCTTGTAGTGTATTGGGGCAGGGTGGGTTGAATGAAATGAGACACTGCCTGGGGCACACAAGGTGCTCCATGCATAGCCCAGTTCAAACCAGTTGCTGGGGCACTCCAGCCCCAGCTCTGGTGCGAAACTGGACAAAGGAAAAGGGGTATAACCACCCCTTCCCAGGTTCCACCCATAGGAGGGACCTAGCAGGTAATCCAGCCCCTTAGATTAGTATAAAGCTAGGAGCTGAGCCTAGAGACTTTAGATTATCCTGAACTGAAACTCTGAAATGAAACTCTGGACCTTCGACATTCTACTGCAACTAGAAGACTGAAGACATCTGCCTTGTGGTCAAGGAGTGACAAACCTGTGCAAACAGGCACCACCAGTAACTTGCCGGTTGGCTTTGTCGACGCTCCCGCCGGAACCCGAAGGCTTAGTGACGCAGCCTCTGGACTTCCAAACTTCTCTGACTCCGACCCACATCCACAGCAAAGATGAGACCTGTGGCGGACACGAGAGTCGTGGGACCGGACACCCTGCAGTACCTGCTTTTTGCTAACTGTGCAGCTTCTGAGGTGTCCTCGAAGTTGTGCATTGGGGTTTGAGAAGCCCTAACCCCAAGCAGTAAGTGCACCAAAGCTCAGCCCTCCACACTCCACGAGTGCCGCGTGGGGCCTGTGCCTGCATTTCTCCCCGACGCGTCTTTGCAGTTGCTAGCCCGTTGGCTAGTTGCCCTTCTGAAGACGTCCTTTTGAATCAATACTGCTTGCCTGGTTGCTCTGGGCTTGCTCCTGCTTTCCTGTAACAGGGAAGCTTCCCAGACCTTGCTGCTCTGAAAAGAAGCTGATCTTCCCTTCCTGCGTGAATTGCCTTTGCCAAGCCTTGTTGACTCCGATCCAGAAGCCGACACCGCCAACAGCGATATCCTTTGTGGGACAGTCTGTATCCAGCTCCTGGTTGTCGTCGACGCCTCCTGGTCCACGTGGCTGCAGAGTCAAGCTTCATCTCATCACCTGATTGCATCTCAACATTGCCTGGTTCCTTCCTGGTTCCTTCCTGGTCACTGGCTAGTGACCCAGACTCTGTCCCCTCTGCTTTCAGGTTCTTCTTTTCTCCTATCCACACTTGGATCGACCCGGACATCTTCCTCCTGGTCGCCTGCAGCATCTTCTTGCAGCTCTCCATAGGATTCGACGACGAAACCCGATACAAAAGAACACCTATGCACCCGGCTTCCCTGAGTGAGGTAACTCGAGTACTCCGGTGCTCCCGTGGGTAACAACTATCCAAGTATCCTAGTTTAACAGTTTTTTCCCTGAGTCCACCCGGGAGTGTCCGAAATCAACTACTTTGTAAACTTTACGTTCCCATTGAAAGTCTACGGTAACTCGCATGTGTGTTTAGACACTTCACACGCATCCTGTGGGTCTCCTACTTCCAGTCCTTTGGTTGATCAGTGTAGCCCCAGCGATTTTCTAGGCCCTAGGCCTACTCACCTTTCCTGCAGTGGTTCTTATACCACTTCTTTAGTATATGGTTCGTGAGGCCCCTAGGGCAGAATTGTATTTGTGCAACTTATAGTATGCTTATTGAGTAACTTGTGCTGTATCTCGAACTCTGAACTCATAAAGAGTGCAGAGGGGTTGTGTTAGTAATAACTACATATATATTTGATATATACCTTGTGTGGTGTCATTTCATTTGGTATTCAAGGGATTGTTATTGGTAAAACAATTGGCTTCACATGCTCTCTGAAGTGTTAGCCTAAGACTGCTTTGTCCCTGCTACCACTAGGATAGCTGGTCTATAAGGTTGACTTTACAACCATCACCATAAGGGTTGTTTGGACTGATACAGGGTGCCCACTAGAATAGTGGACATCAAATAGCAGGCCAACTTCTCACACATACCTCAAAGACTGTTTGCGCATTGATCCGTGTTTTTAAGTCGATGACTAGTCTGCCTACTTGTTTTTACCGGTCATCATTTAATAAGCCCTGTGGTCTTAAATAATGTCACCGTATATCCTGGGGCCAGAGTGCCGGGTCAAGCTGTGGCTTGAAAAGCGGCTAATTTGACAACTGAGGTCCGTGTCTCTTTCAGCTGGTGTTTGTGGGTGTGTGTGTGTGTGTTTGCTTTTACTCTCAGAGTCTAGTTTTAGCACTGATGCCTATTGAGGATGCTTCAGACTGTTCATTGCTTGAATTAAAATTGTGTTTTTGCTCTTACTTAGATAATGCAGAGGCTGCAGCAATCTCCAACCGACGCCTGACGCATTCGAGCACACGACGACCGGTTGTACAAAGGAGTTCAAGCAAAGGTCAGAAGGGCAAAGAAGCAAGGCAGAGCGGGCTACTGCAAAAACTGCAAAGAATGTTGGGGGTAGCGCTGTCGGGGCGCCTGCATTTCATACGTTTCCACCGGTGTCTGTAAATGGGGGTTTGAGAAAGAGACGCTCTGTCTGTATAGATGGTGTTCAAAAGCACAATAGGAAAGCAGATGCTACAGATAACAATTCTGCTACCCTACAGACCTTTCAGGTTTCAAATTTAAACACTCCTAACCCTGGTTGTGTTCTCCTCGGCCAAATTTCAGAACAGATTCTAGGTGTCACATCGCACCCTTGCAGCACAACGCCTGTATTAGTGCACGGTGCACCCCCCACCTACTCCAACCCCTAACTCTCACTCTCAACCAACAAAGAACTTGCACAATCAACCATCAAACGCAGTCACTCCACACGATGAAATAGATATCATTTCGCTGCTTGACGATGATGAAAGTTGGGGGGGGAAAGCAAATGTACCTGTTCAACAAAACAAATCAAAAGCAGGGCCGGCTCTACACAGCGCACGCTCCGAGAACCCACACTCACAAGGGGGGTGTCACACAGATGTTACCGTAGGAGGGCCAGGCATCAGCAACCCCCTGTAAGGGTTGCCCCAGGTGCTATTTACCATAATTTAAAGACTGAAATTGCCCCCAGCGCTGAAGCAACCGGTGAGTCCACAGCAGCGCTACAAGCTCCTAGACATGAGCCCACACCAGCCCTAAACATTACATCCGCGACATCAGCATGCCACGATATTTTACCTTTCATAACCAACCTCAGGAAAAGCACTCTGAACACCGCACCTATCTGCGAAGCTATTATTTTCACTGTAAGTAATCATGATACCGTAGCTCAGATACAAACCATTGAAAGCATTAAAGCAGGCATTGTATGTATACAACAAAATTTACAGAAATCAATTTCAGCTACTTTAGTAACTGCTCAAAATCAGCTCGAATCCTCTGTCTCCTCAGGCACCATAGACGAAGTCCTAAGTGTCAAACAAGCATTGGAAATGCAATAGGTCTCGCATTAGGAAAGTTTGAGCTATTGGTATTGTAAATGACACTTTTTTTTATTTATGTGTTGGTTTTGAAAGTAGCAAAATTAATAGCTTTGTCAGTTACAATGTCAATAGTTTTAACTTTTGCAAATGTGACACCTATAGCATTTTATTTTTATTTTTGGAAGACCTTTATTGATAACAGGTTATACACAAAGCCCAACAAAACGTCCGAAGGCGCATCAATACAGTACATAGCAATACGGCAGTGTGCAGAGGATCAGTTACAAAGGTATTGAGGTCAAATTTCAAATTTTAGTTCGTAAGGATAAACAGTGTCAGGATAGCTTAGATCAGCACAATGATTCCGACGTTTGAGGATCAGGAGAGAGAGGTACACATTTCACTTATTCTAACGGCATCATGACTATCCTCATAGAAGGAAACATCTAAAGAAATAATGTTACACACCATTTAAACTGCAAGAAACAGGGAGTCAATTCACGCTAAAGCTTATTAAAAGAGGAAAAAAAAGAAAAAAGAACAGAAGGCCCATAGAACAAAAAAGAAAAACAAAAAACCCCTCCCAACCCCCACCCTGCACCCCTGCAGCTGGCTACGGCCTACCCCCCCCTAGCCGTGTGCCTGTCGCCCCCAAAAAGGGAGTCCCGAAATATAGAAAGTAAGAAAAAGGTCCTAACCTATAACTACAATGAAAGTAGTGGGAAGCGGGGAGGAGCCCACCACCAGTCCCCTGGCATCACCCTCCCGTAGTTCCAATAGTAGCGTAAAGTGTAAAGTCTGGTGACAAGAAACATTACTAGCAAAACAATTTACAAAGCACGAAATCGGCACATTGCACAATCAGAGAAATCAGCACGTCGCATATCTGGCTCGGTCAGCAACGAGGAACCCATCAGTCTATGATAGGAAGCGTTCATCCCTGTCCCGTTTTATCTCTTTCACCACTGCTTACCAAAGTGTCCCAAAAGAACGCGAACAGCAACTCAAAAATGTCAAATCGGTTCAACCACCCAATCGTATCAGTTTCACGCAAATCCAATGATCCCAGTCTGGGCAAGAAATGGACCATCCCCATGATATATTGTGGAGGCGAGCCAGGAAGGAAATTGTCAGCATCCAACAACATCCGAGGCGGCCCCCGGGCAATGGGGAGTATGGCTTGGGGTGAGCACTCCCGTCGCGATTCCAGTCCGAGGTCTCCACGTCGTCCGAGGCATGCAACATCCTCAGCAAGGTATGTTTCGAGGCTCGGAGTCTCAGATTCGTCATTGTAGTGTAGGGCAGCCATCTTGTTGGAGACGGACGTGGAGCAAGGAAAGTCGCTATGTACCTGCGAATCTTCCATTCTCGATCTTTCCAGTGCACACACGATATCATCCACCTTGTTGGTCAGGGTTTGAACAGAGTGCCCATAATGTGACGGAGGGAGAGAACAGCTGCCATAAGACCGCCATAACCCTGGTCTCCTCTACTCTCCCCTTCGAGTGTGTCCCCCTGCTCCACAATTCCGCCATCACACTGTAGCTCGGACTCCCCTGGGCTGTATTCCATCATGTCCGCTGTGTACGTGGGTAGAGACACTCCGAGTCAGGCCAGGGTGCTCAAAGTGGGGAGTCAAATTTCTGTGCACTAAAATAGTGGCAGACGAAGCCAATATTGTGCCACAAGCTAAGTCCCATAGAGACGCCGCCCTGTTAAATGTTGAGGGAACAGAAATTCGGGAGCCTCCCGCCGATTGCGGGACACTGCACAAGCCGTTTCTCGGCAGCCAGCAGACAGGGCACTTGCAGCCGTGCGGTTGCCCCAAACAAAGCGCCAGGCACGATTAAATCAGTACCTGAAGTCCAGCGGGGCATGCGTGCTGAAGTTCGGCCGTCTCTCACTAGAAATGATCCGACCGGCTCACCGCGATCGCTGGCGTCCGGTGTTGTGCACTTGGTAGCCGGCCTCGCTATCTACTCGAGGCCCCGGTCTCAGAGCTGCTGCGGGCCGCAAATTTCAATCGGACATTTCTCCCGCTTGCGAAGATGCTCCAGCCTCAGGATTTCTCCGTGGGTCGCCGGAAGTCATCATCTTCCACAATTCGCCATTTCGGTGCAGGATCGCCGGCAGGATTGCTGCGACGGAGGAGATGGTCCTCGGAGCCGAGGGACTAGGCGTCCTACCCGTACGCCATCTTGGCTCCTCCCCTACCTATAGCATTTTTAATGCAATGTGTGTTGTATTTACGTGACTTAGATGTATTGATATTACAAATAACAATGGCTTTTAATTTTGTAAATAATTAATACTTAAATAAAAGTTATTGGAATTTATAATGGCAATAGCTTAAACGTTTGTAAATAACTTTTGTGAAGATTATGTTCAGTGGATGTGGTGATGGTGGATGCGGTGGTGGTGGTGGATGCGGTGGTGGTGGTGGTGGATGGGGTGGTGGTTGTGGTGGATGTGGTGGTGGATGTAGTGGTGGTGGGTGTGGTGGATGTGGTGGTGGTGGTGGTGGATGTGGTGGTGGTGGATGCGGTGGTGGTGGAAGTGGTGGTGGATGTGCTGGTGGTGGATGCGGTGGTGGTGGAAGTCGTGGTGGTTGTGGTGGTGGTGGATGTGGTGGTGGTGGTGGATGTGGCGGTGGTGGATGTGATGGTGGTGGATGTGGTGGATGTGGTGGTGGATGTGGCGGTGGATGTCATGGTGGATGTGGAGGTGATGGTGGATGTGGTGGTGGATGTGGTGGTGGTGGTGGATGTGATGGTGGATGTGGTGGTGATGGTGGATGTGGTGGTGGATGCGGTGGATGTGGTGGTGGTGGATGTGGTGGATGCGGTGGTGGATGGGGTGGTGGTTGTAGTGGATGTGGTGGTGGATGTAGTGGTGGTGGGTGTGGTGGTGGTGGTGGTGGATGCGGTGGTGGTGGATGTGGTGGTGGTGGATGTCATGGTGGATGTGGAGGTGATGGTGGATGTGGTGGTGGTGGTGGATGTGATGGTGGATGTGGTGGTGATGGTGGATGTGGTGGTGGATGCGGTGGTTGCGGTGGTGGTGGATGTGGTGATGGTGGTTGCGGTGGTGGTGGTGGATGCGGTGGTGGTGGTGGATGGGGTGGTGGTTGTGGTGGATGTGGTGGTGGATGTAGTGGTGGTGGGTGTGGTGGTGGTGGTGGATGCGGTGGTGGTGGTGGATGCGGTGGTGGTGGATGTGGTGGTGGTGGATGTGGTGGATGTGGGTATGAGTTCCCTGTTGTTCAGGAAAGACGCCTGTCAGAGCACCTCACCTCCACACCCCAACCTTCCAATAAAAGTAAAGAGCATTACTAGAATACGGCCCATGTCCCGGGCCTGAAATATATGCAGAACTACAGCTATAATCTGCTAGCCAACGTGCATGTTGTTTACTGGCCACTGTAACTGCAAGTCTCAATCATGCGCCATAGGCAGTCGGTAGGAGATATGTGCGCACAAATTAATTAGGCCCCTCGGAGTCGTCTCAAGGTGGGGGTACATGCGCTAATGCACATAAATACATAGGGTTGAAAGTGCAGCTTTTAGCATACTTTTCTGACAGCCTCTCTAGCTTCCCTAGTTATGAAAAATATGTAATTAATTCTGCAACCCCAGTGGCAAACCTGGAATATAAATGACCTTTTTGAGGAATTTTCTTCAAGTGGGGGGCTGCCGAGCAGCTTGTTGGTGTGAATGAACACATGAGAGATGGGGCGGGTCGGTCGAGTGGCGGTTGGGGGCGGGGGTAGAGGAAGCATCGTCAGACGAATGGGTGCCCTGAACTGAAGTTGAAAAAGTCTGCTTGTATGTGTACACTCATTGATTAAAGTTGCGTCTAGATTGGTCTGTCGGTCATATTTGTACTCATGGTTATAGAAACATGCAAGTACATTTAATGCCATCTTGCAATTCCTCTCAGAAATTGTTAAATGTCTTTAGCAGAGCCTATAAATAATGAAATAGTTGAGCCAGGTCGTAGTGAGCTAAGGTAATTCAACCCAGATGCTCGTAGGTAATGATCCCGCCCCGGTTGCCTGAGCCTGGACTTAAAGAGTCAGCAAAAGTTGTGTCGTGATGGGGTGGAGTTCCCTGTAGTTCAGGAAAGACGCCTGTCAGAGCACCTCACCTTCACACCCCAACCTTCCAATAAAAGTAAAGAGCATTACTAGAATACGGCCCATGTCCTGGGCCTGAAATATATGCAGAACTACAGCTATAATCTGCTAGTCAACGTGCATGTTGTTTACTGGCCCCTGTAACTGCAAGTCTCAATCATGCGCCGTAGGCAGTCGGTAGGAGATAAGTGCGCACAAATTAATTAGGCCCCTCAGAGTCGTCTCAAGGTGGGGGTACTTGCGCTTATGCACATAAATACACGGCAAACCTGGAATATAAATGTCCTTTTTGAGGAATTTTCTTCAAGTGGGGGGCTGCCGAGCAGCTTGTTGGAGTGAATGAACACATGAGAGATGGGGCGGGTCGGTCAAGTGGCGGTTGGGGGCGGGGGTAGAGGAAGCATCGTCAGACGAATGGGTGCCCCGGTGAAGTGGCTTAAGCGAGACTGAACTGAAGTTAAAAAGTCTGCTTGTATGTGTACACTCATTGATTAAAGTTGCGTCTAGATTGGTCTGTCAGTCATATTTGTACTCATGTTTATAGAAACATGCAAGTAAATTTAATGCCATCTTGCAATTCCTGTGCTATGTTGGTGTTCATATTATGGTAAATTAACAATGCAAATGTTGAAGCCAAAAAGTATAAAAAGGGGAGGGAAACCTGTCATACTGAGCATCTTTTAAGAAACACTAACCCAAATATACAGGGGAGTCCCGGGCAGGGGAGGGGGCGGAGCGGCTTAAAAAAAATAATTGACAGAATGCTCCGAGCTAACGATCGCACACTCTGGACATAAATGGCGCTTACATTCTTAAAATGTGGATGAACTGATGAGCGTTTAACTTCCTCCTGTCATATGGATACTTCATTACATATATTGCGTTAAGTTAGCATGAGTGCATTACATGTTTAAACAGCCTTTTTTCCTTCGGCTTCAGTTTTGCACACGACACATACTTGTTGTTGTCGCCTTCACCCTAGAAGCGGTGAGGTGGTTTATTTGAGAATAATATGTTATTTCTATGCTATCAGCTTTGCCTGGTACACTTGGTACAACTGTCTGCACACTGAGAGCTGCACACTCTGAAATTAACCTAACACAAGGTTGCTGGGAGGCTTGATCCTCGCACCACATTAGACATAACACAAATAATGTTGATGCCAACATTTTGGGCTCTACGCGGGTTTAAGATAGAGTTACACGGAATGAACGCGGACACTTGGTGCTGCGCATGAAGAGAGCTGGTAGCGGTTGATGTGAACTGCTCCTACTGACATTGAGAGGTATGGGGCCGCCCTGCTAAAACCCGGATGAGACCTTCTTAGATATAATATAATATGCTAGATAGGGTGCGCGAAATATAGGTGATACAGATTTCTATAGAAATTGCATTATAACATGCTAGCACCTTTTGCTTATTATGGATTAGTGACTATGCTGCTGACTCTGATTTTTATAATCTGCATTTTGGTATTATACAAGATACTGCGTTTGAGAACTTTGCATTGAATAATAAATATTTCAAACTTGCACTTGTGTTCTTTGACTCTCAGTTTTGGTTTGAAATGATTATATAACGAAAGAGTGTTCATGTGTTCCACGACTCCTGAGGTATTCTAAAGATCATGTTCTGGTTTGTCTAATACATGGATCATTCCATAATGATCCATGAGACACTGTAGCTAGCTAGGTAAAGAGATTTCTGACACTGAGATGAGTTTTTGGATCATCCTAACTCACTGAGGTTCTAGATCTCTATGCACAGTTCTGTGGGAGAACGGAAACCCTGCTACATGGCGCCCAACGGATTGGTTGGCCGTATTTCATGACACTCGAGTAGTATATCATTCATACCTTGACACCTTCATTTCCGTTTCCGGTAAACGGCGGTGTCGGAAAACCTACCTGTTTTTGAAATAGGTCTTTTCAAGCTTGAATTCTTCTAAAAAAGGTTTCTTTGAATCACTGCCCAGTTGTGCTACAAAGTGTTCTTTGTCTAGTTTTTCTTCTTCCTGTGCTAACATGGCAGTGGAAATAGCGCAGCATAGACGCGTCGCGGTTCGCGACCACTTGCGGGGTTATAATGTACCCGCGGAGGGCTTAGCTGTGGTTCTAGTAGTGAGTGCGGAACATGCGTACCCGTACGAATTGTTTTATTCCTGGGTGACATTTCCGGAAATAGACGCTAATTCGGGTGTCTACCATTCATACACTGCCACGGATGTACCGGCGGCTTATGCTCCGTACAGGGCACTGGAAGTACCTATAGACGCTTGGCAGCACGGAGTTTGGTTTGGTGGCGCCCTACCCCATTCTTTAACAGCTCCGAGGTTAGGTCCCTTATCCATTCCGGGCACAAATTGGCCCGCTTTGGGTGGATTTACTCCTCATCCTAATCGCACCACTTGTAACGTGGGTGACCTGCGGCGTCTTCATGAAGTCGCAGTTGGTGTGATTAGAGCGCTTGTTCATTACATTGGTCGTAATATTCATGGCGCAGCCCCCGCAGGGGCGCAGCTTCGAGCAGACCAGGCTGGCTTGAAAATAAGTCCGGTCTTGGTGAATTCCGTTATGGGCAGAAAGCCAGACATTAAGGATGATTTTCCTTACTGGCTTGCCGAGAAATTCGACCAGCTGGAAGCTGTGTTTCCTAATACGACTCCGGGTGAAAAACACCGGATTCTTACGCTTAGTTTACCGAAAGATTTGGCCCCGGAACTTGTTGACTGTGAGACATGGGGTAAGACATTTGCAGCGGTTTACTCGAGGTGCTTTGGCACACCGTCAGTGTCGAACCTGTCTGCGATCCTCAAACGTGTTCAGGATGATCACGGACCTGAGTCGGCGGTTGAGTTGGGTATGCGCCTGAACGGTTCATTTGAGACAGTTTGCGGTATTATCCTTGCCAATGTAAAAGGGGATGCAGTGAACTTTCAAGTGGCCAATGGTCTGGCGTTAATTCCCGATGCCGAGAAACCCCGTCAGCTGGCAAGAATAATTGTGGCGGCTTATAAAATGGTTGGCCGCAATTCTAAGGGTGCGAAGGTTTTTCTTGAAAAAGAAAAGAAGCAACCCCAGGGGCAGTCTTCGGAAACAGGTGGACAGCCCAGGTCCAAAAAACAAAATTGGCCTAAAAAGCAGAATCAGGGTAAGCAACAACAACAACAGACACAGGTCTCGAGTCCGGCGCCTTCACAACCTGCGCAGTCAGAGCGTGTTTATGAATTGCGCGACCGCGCTACGATTAAATCACCTGATAGATATCAGGCATCTGACAAACGCTCTCCTCGTTCCTTTCAGGACTCATCGGCTCCGTCAACCGGTGGTGGAGGGGGCGGCAGGGGCAGGGGTGGTCAGCAAGGACGTGGCCAGCCCCGCACGCGAAGTGAAGGGGACCGGCGGGACGACTCTACGCCTAAGAGACCGCAGTTTGCCAAGAAGAAAGTCGCTGCCTTAACGGCGCATCGATATGCCCCAGATAGTGAGAACGCGGCTTCGGAATCTGACGTGGGCTCTGACCTTGCTGGACAGCGCGGCGGAGATTACCATAGTGAGAGAGGCCCTCCGTCCACTGTTGAAGGTGACAGCGACTGACACTTATGTTGTAATCGAAACAGCTGATACACATGTTGCTGCCCCTGAAAGACTTTTTGAAATTGTCCTGTTAATTGAAGGTGACATGCAGCGAACTGTAAAAGGGGTATTTTGGGAGAATCTTTCGGATACGTATGACATTTTGCTTTCGGAGGCTGACTGGCCCCCACCTTTTGTTCTCGCAGCTCCGCGAGGGGAGGAGGTAATCCTCCCCAGTTTCGCGCACACTGTACCGAGAGTGGAAGCGCTGCATTTTGCAGAAGAGTGGGCTCTGGCGCTTGCGCCGGCTGTGTACCGAAATCAGTGTGGCTGGGATAAATTGTCCCCTAGCCATGAGATTCCTTTACGGTCACAGCCTCAGCCACAACCCCAGTATCCCATACGGCGTGAAGCTAAGGCTTCAGTCGCGGCTATCCTTGAACAATTGGAATATCAAGGTGTAATTGAAACGTGTGTGTCACCAATGAATAATCCCCTTTTTACTGTTAACAAGCCAGACGGCTCGTATCGTCTGGTTTTGGATTACCGGCATTTGAACTCGCATTGCCGTAACTGTGCAGTACAGAATACTCACGGCTCTGCCCTAGTGAATAGTCTTGAGCGTAAACGGTTCAAAACCACGCTTGACATTTCCAATGGTTTTTATGCACATAGATTAGATGGTCTAAGTTCCCAATGGACCAGTTTTACGTGCGGCGGCGTACAAAAAATGTTTAAACGACTCCCAATGGGATATAAAAATAGTCCTGGAGTGTTTTCCGCCCGCATAGTCTCTCTTTTGGAGAGTTTCGATCCAGTTGCATGTTCGTATGTGGATGACATTTATCTCACAGACGACGAGCTTTGGGTGCATCTGTGTCGAGTAAACAGCATAATTTGTAACTTTGCAGACATGGGTTACAAGTTTAACTTTGCAAAATCACACATTGCGGAGTACACAGTGTTGTTTCTAGGTTATGAACTGAACCATGAAGGAAAGGGATTGGCTCCTCACTTCCTGGAGAAGTGCGCGCAGTTGCGCTCTCCGACAACGCTGAAAAAATTACAGTCTTTACTGGGTTTTTTAAATTTCGGGAGGACATACATTCCGGAATATGCCCAGCGTATCAAGCCTTTATATGCCTTGGTACAACCATCTTTTTCCAAATCATGCTGGCTGCCTGAGCATTCAGCCATTCTGCAGTCTTTGCAGGCTGATTTGCTCACTTCTGACTACTTACAGACCCGTGATAACCAGACCAACCTGGTGATAAGAATTATCCCTGGGACGGTGGGCTTCACGTACCTGACTTTTAATGAGGGGGATACTGTACCTATTGCTTACAAGTCACACTTGTACACTTCGGCTGAACTGCGTTTTTCCACTGTGGAGAAAGTGTTAACGGCTGTGCAGATGGCAATTCTTAAAGAACGTGCCCTGTCGCAGGGAAAGCGCATGTTGGTTGTTACCCCGTGTCCTGCCTTGGAGGCGGTCACGAAAGCCAGTGTACCTAATTCTAAAGCTTTGCACCCTCGGTGGATTCAGTGGGCTACTTCCTTGACATCTCAGGATGTCACGTTTATTTTTGACGCCGCTTTACGGTCGCAGGAGTATTTACAGTATGAATTTGTTCATCCTGCTCCTTTAGCAATGCGGCCGTTGGAGGATTTCCACTGTATCATTTACACGGATGGTTCGGCGCAGGTTGCGCATGGCTCTAAACATGCCTACGTTTCCGCTTGCGCCATTGTGGTCGGTGCAATGGTGAACGATGTGTTCGAGTCCAGTGTCGTGCACACGCAGACACTTGGGGACTGCACTGCACAATTAGCAGAGCTCCGCGCTCTGATGCTTGCATTGGAGTACGCAGATCCTAGTGTGACAACTTTAATCGTAAGTGATTCTTACTACTGTGTCCAGTCTTACAATGAGAACTTGTTCTTTTGGATTCAGAATGATTTTCGTGATTCCAAAGGTAGCACAATAAAACATAAAATGATCTGGCTCCGAGTAGCGGAACTTAAAGAAACGCTACCGCTCGTGTTTGTGATTCATACTCTCGGCCACCAGCGCGTGGGAGTCCACGCTGTTGGCAACTCGCTTGCTGATGAAGCAGCGAAGTCGGCGGTATCTAAATACTTAGTTGCAGCAGTCATGAGGTCCAAAAGCAAAATAGATGATGACATCTTGGCGGCTGTTGCTGCCACGGCGAAGGGAGGTAAATATCCTACGGGGTTCCCTTCGAAGTACACATACCACTTAAGTCCCGATAAGGTTCCTTATGTGAAAATTCCTGAAGTTGGAGAGCGTCTAGTTCCCAACTCGGATCGCAGAGCTTCTCTGATTACAGCGGCTCATGAAGGTGTGGCGTCTGCGCATGCGGGCGTCTCAGCCACTGTATCTCAGCTACAACAGAGATTCTGGTGGCGGGGACTGTACAAACAGACGCGCGATTATGTCCTTATGTGTGACATTTGTCAGCAGATCAAGCCTTCTACTGCTGCGCGTCCGCCTCAGACAAAGTTGTACATCTCTAATAAACCACTTGGATGTGTTTATTTGGATCACTGCGGTCCTTTTTCTTCTGATACTGCGTATAAATACATCTTAGTAGCAGTTGACTCATGCACACGCTTTGTGTGGTTATGGCCGCATCGCAGCGCTGATTCACGGACTGTCATTAAGGATTTGCGTGTCTTTGTGGGAATCTTTGCTTGTGGTGCTTTCCATTCGGACCAGGGTCCGGCTTTCGCCTCTAAGGCGTATAAGGATGCTATGGTTTCGTTGGGAGTACAGGTGAAGTTTTCAAGCCCCTACAGGCCTGAGGGCAATTCTGTGGTAGAAAGAATGAACCGCGACTTAAAGCAATCTTTGACAGCCCGAGTTATAGGCACTGGTAGAAACTGGCTGACCCACCTCTATGGCGTGCAGCGTGCGCTTAATAATCTCCCTAGAAGGTCTCTGGGTGGGCGGACCCCATACGAAATGCTCTTTGGTATCAAGATGTACGTCCCTGACCTTGATGGTGCAGACTGCGAGGCCCAGGCCGCGGCCTTTGACGTAGATGAACATTGCAATGTTTTACAGGATCTACAAAAGACCAGAGACAGTCTTGCAAAGGAACACTTGCCCTCCACGTTGGATGATGCGTTGCAGATCCCGGTAGTTGGCTGGCTACCCCAAGTTGGAGAACTGGTTCGAGAGAAGATCGATAACAAAAAGGAGTTTGGTCCCTCATATCGAGCGCCAGTTCGGGTCCTTGGAGTGAAGGGCACAAGAACAGTCATTTTACCACCACTTCCAGGTCGTAAAGAAAACAGATTTATTTCTATTGACAATGTCAAGACACACAGGGTGGCCGATTCTTCATAGCATGACACCGGCTGTATCCTGTCCTTCCATGGTGAGGCACTCTGTGCTGGCTATTACATCTGGTGCAGATCAGGAGGTGTCCCTCGAGATGCCTGCCATATCAAGTCCTTTATTAAATACTATTCCTGTTACTAACATTGATGAGGTGACCTATGCAGATCCTGCTGATTTATCCATGTCCGATTTACATGCTCGTTTGGCTAACCAGTCCAGATTCTCTTTTGACTCTGATTCGGAACTTTCAAAGAAACCATCGACTATTGCAAAATATGCCACGTTGTTTAAAAAACATTTTTTAGTTCCACCTTGGACATACATTTGGCTGATACTATTTTCATTTTATCTTTTTATGTCAATTGGTTTTGTGTTTTATTTTTTCCGCCTGATTGATGGCCATTATGTGAAAGAAAGAACAGGAATTCGGTACCTTAATGGAACATTGGCCCCTCACTCCTCCTCACATTCAGCACACAGACTAAAGAGAGACTTACATTCAGTACAAATTACTGCTTGGCCTGTCCTTGATGGGATTGTGTGGGATGCGGTTAGGTTTCAGATACATGGCCCCACAGAAGTTATTAATGTTCCTAATGTGCTTAGAGTAAACATGGGAGATGTGATTAAGCAAAATATTCGTTCTGATGATTGGGATCTTCAGGCCGTAGAAGCATTGTTCTCTGATTTGAAATATTATGCGGCCTTTGATGATGAGGATTTGTATTTAGATTCTGTCAATTATGGTGATTTGTTTTGTTACCAACATTATGGGAATCATTTCTTGCACAAGACAAGTTCCAGGCGGGTTCCTGTGAATTACACTCAGTGGGAACATTGCCCTACTCCTTTGCAGGGTAGCTCAAGTACGTTTCTGGGGAAATACTCTTACTTTACAGATTTTAATCAATCAAATCCTGAGTCATTTTATTTTAAAGTGAAGCAGAAATTCATGCCAAAAGTTAGACTAACTGACACAAAATTGTTGTATTCAAAGTCCTTTCTAGAAAGGTTATCTGTGGATGGCTATGAGTTATGGAAGGATGCTATAGACCTTAAATCGGTTTGGGGTACCAAAGATTGGCAGGTGCAAGGAACTGAGGCTTTGCATCGTGCATGTCTCATCCCGAATCACATGTTGTTTTTAAATTCGACTATTTCCCAAACAACATGTTTTGGATTGGCTACATCTAAAAAATTAAATAGCCCTATTATCCCTGATTTGGAAGAATATTCAGGTTGGAGTAATTTCACTACATTGTCCATAAGTGAGATACAAGCACTTTTGCAGAATTCCTCCTTTAATATTTCCAGTTTTGATCCAGATGGGTGGCTTTTATGGCAAAGAAGCTCTGATTCTTGCCAACGTCGTTTTTTGGGTTTGTCTGAAGGATTTACACACATCAGGCCAGATCCCAGGTTTGACTCAGATCACACTGTTACAACTTATTCAGTAGGCAAATTGTGTCAGAACTGGTTACAACATTCCACTTTAGCTGCAGTAAAACTGCATCTGTCCCAGTTGAATGAGAATATAGAGTTAAATGATTTTATAAAAGGCCCGACTATGGGTAGGTCTAAACGCTTTATTTATGCTATTTACAATGAAATTTGGAAATTCTCACAAGTCGAAGCAGCTAAACGCCTGAGGGCTATTGATCAAGCCAATTTGGAAAAAGTGCTTGCAGTGGTCGATAATAGTATTAACACGCTTTCTTCCAGAATTTACACATTGGATAATATTGTTTCTTCTGTTGTTGATATTGTACATGATGAAGTGTCCACGTTATACCATGGTCAAAATCAATTGCGTTCTGTAATGCAGTTTGCCTGGACTCTACAGACAATTAAGGCTGGTCGAGTTCCCTGGACCTCATTGAACGTTTCATCACTTTTTGCCCCTTTTAATCTTACTGATAAACAGCGCATGCTTTCAATGCGTGATGCATCATTTTCTATGTTGCATATTGAGAAGCTAGAATCCTTGCCTTTTTCTGTTGCTGAAACCACTACTGCCACGTGGCTTATTCATGGTTTAATTACATTACCATTTCCTTTGTATAAATTTACTAACTGTATGCGATATATTGCTATAGGACGATATGAACCGCTAGGCAATGCATTCCTACATGAGACATGGTCATTACCATACACATACAGATGTCTGAAGGATGGGAAAGAAGTGAATCTTAATGGTGAGGAATGCACACAGTCACCTGACCATTCATTAATATGCAGACACATTCAGTTACACGGTTCTTGTAATCAGGACCGCCCAAATTTAGCATGTGTTTTAAAAGGCACGCCAGTTCCAGCAGTGGTTCCCACATTCACATTGTTAGCTAATGGAAGTTATTTACTTTTAAACAACGAATTATGTTGTGGTTTATTAATTGGTGTGGCATATGTGGTAACTGTATCAGAGCGTGTAGTGTGCTGCAAGAATGTTCTATACCCACCCACGCATGGTTCTTCAGATGTCTCCATCTGGCCACGGATTCTAACCTTGGAAGCAAAATTCAATGGTTTAAGCAGAATAAGGGCCCTTTTGTCTCAAAAACAAGTGACCCTGAGTTCGGCCCGGGAAACTTATGTCCTTCACATAGCCAACACCCGCACAGAGGTGCAGGCGCTTTTAAATACTGATTTGCCGTTTCATTTCTGCGAGCTGGTACACCAGATTTTTAATGCTTCTTCAACGACCGGCCTTGCACATTTTTTCAAGTTAGTCAGCAGTGGCCTCGTGACTACGTTTGAAAAGGTTTTTAGTATCATTCCCACGTTTTTCCACACTATTTTTTCGAGCTTGTTTGGTGGACTACCTGTGTTACTGGCTGTAGCCGCAGGCATTCTGTTGGTGTTTTTCTTCATAAAACATGGATGCCCATCCTGCACAAGACGACGTTCAACGCCTCCTGACACTGTGCCGTAATCGGATGCTCAATTACTATGGAACATTGCCGCTTGCAGCATTAAGCACGGCCTATAGATTGTCATTTCGTTTCACCGACTTCACGTGTGTCCAACCTGTGTTTCACTGCCTGAGCTGCGAGTTCGATTGGGCCATTGATTTGTGCCTGTGCTTGAGGACTGCTCCTGACGTCGATTTTGATCAGCTAATGCGTCCCGTGGTGGCTCATGAGTTGATCTGTTCTGGCGAGAGAGTTATGGCCTTGGCAGCAATAAATGGAGTTCTGGGCCAATGGGAGATCTCTGCAGCGGCGGATGCCTTTCTGACACACAGCGATCTGGTGAACCCACCGAGTTGTCCTCTGGCGTTACAGGAGGATCCGATGCTGGAGGAGCACGTATGTTCTTTCCCATTGCTGAATTGGATTGCTGAACTATTTTCGGATGATGGCAGTGATTTCATACTGGAGGCTGTTGCAACTTTCTTTGCATATACTTTCCACTCATGACATGCCTGAAGGAGTGATTTGTTGTGAAAAATGCCTTTCCCCTCGTTGACTTGGATTGATGAACTGTGTTCAGCTGATGGAGAGTTCAAGCACGTGATGTCGCTGAAGATAACGTCAACATGGCACATGGCTTTGGATATCGGGTAAGTGCCTTAAAACATTTTTTTTCTCTCTCTTACAGACATTTGGCTTGATGCAGCCTGGTCCTACGTTTCATAATTTTGAGGCCTGAAGAATGACTTTTAGTTCGAAGGTTTTGTTTTTAATTTTTAGATTTGAGGCCACTGTAGGCATTCGTACATATACATTCACACATATTTTTTTAGCTTATTTTAGCTCAAGATTATTGAACTTTGCTTTCAATCTTTGTATCTGGTTTATTATTGCCTTTTCCCTTATGTTTGACGGTGCTCGGACCAATGGGGGGGTGTCATATGGATACTTCATTACATATATTGCGTTAAGTTAGCATGAGTGCATTACATGTTTAAACAGCCTTTTTTCCTTCGGCTTCAGTTTTGCACACGACACATACTTGTTGTTGTCGCCTTCACCCTAGAAGCGGTGAGGTGGTTTATTTGAGAATAATATGTTATTTCTATGCTATCAGCTTTGCCTGGTACACTTGGTACAACTGTCTGCACACTGAGAGCTGCACACTCTGAAATTAACCTAACACAAGGTTGCTGGGAGGCTTGATCCTCGCACCACATTAGACATAACACAAATAATGTTGATGCCAACATTTTGGGCTCTACGCGGGTTTAAGATAGAGTTACACGGAATGAACGCGGACACTTGGTGCTGCGCATGAAGAGAGCTGGTAGCGGTTGATGTGAACTGCTCCTACTGACATTGAGAGGTATGGGGCCGCCCTGCTAAAACCCGGATGAGACCTTCTTAGATATAATATAATATGCTAGATAGGGTGCGCGAAATATAGGTGATACAGATTTCTATAGAAATTGCATTATAACATGCTAGCACCTTTTGCTTATTATGGATTAGTGACTATGCTGCTGACTCTGATTTTTATAATCTGCATTTTGGTATTATACAAGATACTGCGTTTGAGAACTTTGCATTGAATAATAAATATTTCAAACTTGCACTTGTGTTCTTTGACTCTCAGTTTTGGTTTGAAATGATTATATAACGAAAGAGTGTTCATGTGTTCCACGACTCCTGAGGTATTCTAAAGATCATGTTCTGGTTTGTCTAATACATGGATCATTCCATAATGATCCATGAGACACTGTAGCTAGCTAGGTAAAGAGATTTCTGACACTGAGATGAGTTTTTGGATCATCCTAACTCACTGAGGTTCTAGATCTCTATGCACAGTTCTGTGGGAGAACGGAAACCCTGCTACACTCCTTTACGAAGAGGCCTCATGGGATGAAGCTACAGTGGCTGCATACCACCATAGACCTACGCGCATCAAGGGATGCGCAAGAGGCCTGGATAATGAAACCACCACAGCGTGTGACACGATTCGTGCTCAGGCCATAACAAGTTTAAGAAAAAAAAAAGTACACTTGGAGGGGGGGGGGGGGGGGGGAGAACGAGTCATCCAAGTGAAAGACAAGGGAACTGGGGTGGCGGGATATGGAGGAAGAGCAAGATGGGTTTGAAGTGACGGGAAGATGGTCGGAGTATTTAGAAGGGAGCAAAAGAAGTATGAGGGACAGAGCGAAACAAGGAGAAACAAGAGAGACGGCCATCTGCCGTCAAAGTGAAAGTACGGCCGGCGGAGGGCATTGCTGTGGGGAAGGGGGAGGAGGAATTAGAGACACGGCGGGCAGGGGAGGGGGCGGAGCGGGGAGAGCGGCATGAGGGTGTGAAGCAGCAGGGGCCTGAGACGCGGCCGCCTTTGATGTGGTAATGCGAGGCAAGCGGCTGGTGGCATTGTGCACGCGCTTTCACATGCACTGCAAGAAATCGCCTGATCTCGGTAAGCTCTGTTTAAACCCCTATATATCGAGCTCCCGCTCAATGCGTGTGCGCATTGAGATAGGTCGCTCGACCTAAAAATCACTTAACATTGAGTTAAAGACATCACTTGACCCCCTAGTGGGGTTGCTGCTGTGGGAGTTAAAGCTACACTCCCCACAGAAGCAGCTGTGCTTCAGATGATTTATGAAATTTTTTCCATAATAAATACCCTGCAATTTTCACCCCGAGTGTGCTGGGTATACTCTGACGTGAGTCCCAGGCTCTCCACACCACTGGAGTCAAGCTATCCAGGCTGATGAAGGCTGATAGCCAGAAACTGGTCCTTGGATGCTTGATTCCGGTCTGGGAAAGACATGGCTTGGTAGTTCAGACTGAACTGTTCCCATGAGGCACAGGGTCAGAGCTGATTTGCATATAGCCAGTGTCTAACCCAGGGTGGTGTGGAGTGCAAAAAAACGATGGATTTAAGCCCAGATCCTTGTACTGGGGTGAATGTATGACATTGTTCTACATTCTGTCCATCAACTGTGTTTTTTGCACCGCCGATGATGGCGCACTTTGAAAAAATGTATCTTGTTCTTGAACATCAGCTAGACAGAATGCAAAGCCCCTAAAGCGCAGATACTGACATTAGAATATCAGCCACCGATCTGTTGGACGCCGAGATGCGTGAAATTCAGCAGAGTGATTTACCGGCGCACAAAAAGGCCAAGCTTTATAGCTCTATCTTTCAAAAGTATCTGAACTTTGTCCATCATGGTAAAAAAAGAGGGCCTGACTTTATTCATGCTTGAAAGTCAAAAACCACCCGTTTCACCCGTCAGAGAACCAGAATCGCCATCCTTTAATCTAGTTAATGAAGTCCTTAACAATGTTAACCCCCGGCACAAAAAGAATGCCGAATTACTTCTTAATAAAATTCATCAAAATAAAGACATCGCCATCTGAAATAATGCGGGTGAACTTCTTTATAAAAGTAATGTTATACGCAGTTCAAACCTGCACGATTTGGTCAGAGGCGCCACCCAAACACACTCTTTCCCTAATAATAAAGTGCCTGTCGTTTAAGATGCCTTTATGCAGAGCCTAGCAGAACTGAACATTCCGACATCGGTGCTAGGCAATGGTGGTCATCTTATCTACTTAGAAGATTTAAAGAACAACGCCGTTTCACCTTTTCTTATTCCTTCTCCCCCCGCATCACTATTTTCAAATGCCCCTCATAGAGCTCCCTCGCATGCCTACCAGTTACTACTGATAATGCTCATGACCCCATAACCACACCCGTCCAAGCACTCCCACCAAAAACAAAAAAATGTTCAAGAGATTGCATTGGTTGTCTGAATAGCACCCTGGATTTTATAATGGAGATCTGTGTTTATTACTGTGGTAACTAAATAATGTTGTATGTAGCTACCTCATTTTTATCAGACCTTGTAGTTTTGCATGATTTTAATCCGGCTGGCCATACCGTGTATTACTGGGTGCTGATAATATTCTTTTTAGTTCTTGATTTTTTATGCACCTCATTTTATGTTTGCTGTTGATACTGGTATTTTTATGACACGGAGCATAATGTATTTCATAACTACTGCAACCTCATTAATCAAAAGCTGGAAAATGTGTTTTCAATACATTATAATTGTATTATAGCAATTGTGATTATTATTAGGTAGCAAAAAAAAGATGTAATTCCTTTTTTATGTAACTTCCGCTGATTTTATGTTTGCTTTTGACACTGTGATTTATATGCCCCTGAGCATAATGTATTTGATAACTTCCGTTACCTCATTAAGCAAAAGCTTGAATATGTGTTTTCTATACATTATAATTGTATTATAGCTATTGTGATTATTAGCAGGTACCAAAAAAAGATGTGATTCCTTTTTATATAACTTCCTCTGATTTAATGTTTGCTTTCGATACTGTGATTTATATGCCCCTTAGCATAATGTATTGATAACTTCCGTTACCTCATTAATTATTACCTGGAATTTCTTTCAATTTTTCTATTGTCACTAAAATGTTGTCAAGTATACGTAATTCAATATGACAAAACTGTAATTACATAAAATGTGATTTTCTGTTATGTAAAACCTGATTTCTATTAAATTGCAAATACTACCCCAAAATAAAACTTCTCTGTGCTTTGATTTTACATTTAATAAAAGCAATTTTATCTAAAATGCATTATCATTCTTTTCAATAATATGTTGATATGAAATTTATGAAATATCATTGTAATTCGTAGCTACATTCCCTGTATCCGGCTTACGGAGCCCCATAAAAACCATAAAACAAGACGTGCCCGGGCCCAAGCGCCAAGATACTCCCTGGAGTGATAGGAGCGCTATAGAAATGTGCTTTACATTACATTACATGTTTGGTCATTTTACGTGCTTTTGATTTCGTCGACGTATCATTTTTATATGCCATGATGCACAAATCCCAACTTATCTTTTTTATACAAATTTTTTCCATCAACTTATCACTTTAGATGCCTTATTCACAAATACTAACTAATTGTTTTATACTTTTTTTAAAATATTTTTTTTAATATTTTTTTAAAAGTTTTTTTACATACTTTTTTAATATATTTTTTTTCTAAGTTTTTTAAAGGGGCATGCCAAAGGGGGGTGGTCACCTGTCAAAAAATACATGGTGACGAGTAGTGTACAACCTATACTACTGACAACTATGCACATTTAGACTCGAAACAATTGGATCACGACGCTCGTCAGGGTTAGTAAGCGCTATATAAATAATAAATAGCCTTGCACTCCTGTGTTCGTCACAGAAGTGCTCTCTCGATGAACGGTGGTAAAGCAAAATGCTGTGAACTTTTTTTTTTTTTAATAAAAAAGGCATACTGATACAACCGGCTGCATCATTCCCTGGTGCACACATGCATTATAATGAATTCACAGCCCAGCGGAGTGACACAAGTGCCATTTCATTTTGTATTTATCAATCCAAAATAGCAAATGCCACTTGGATCAATAAATACAAAAAAAATTTTTTTTGCGGGTTGATAGTGCTTAACACCTTCGCTGCGGTGGCTATTCCGCTGCAGCGCTAACGGTCACGGGGGGCGCGCGGCTCACCTGCGCGGGTGACAGAACCGTTCCGTCACGGCTCGCGGGTGAGCTGTGCTTGTGATGGAACAGTTCCGTCACGGCCCCGCCCGCTTAATGAAACGCGCCGCACAGGCGCGAAATCAGCGCCGCGCTGGCGCGGCGAGCGGGCCGTGACAGAACCGTTACGTCATGAGCACAGCTCACCCGCGAGCCGTGACGGAACCGTTACGTCAATAGCGTTGAACCAGTTAAAGACCCGTTGTTTGGGGGGGGACAAATGCAGAACGAGGGGGGAGCGGTGCTAGTTTTTAAAGGAGAAGGGGGAAAGCAGTGCAGGGGGAAAAGTGCACGTCAGGGGGTGGGGGAGAGATAAACACTGGGAAGAACCCCAAAATGGAGTGGGGGTGGAGGGAGAAGAATAAGGGGTGTGGAGTGGGGATGGAGAAACACTCCAGAGAGCAAGCAGCACATAATGGTTACAGCAACAAAGGGAGCAAGTTAAGAAGCACACAATGGAGAGAGAGAACAACATGGAGCATGGTGAGGGCAATTGAAAAAGCACACACAAGAGAAGGGGTGACTCGGAAAAACAATCTCTCTCATGGAATGTTAACAAAAAAGAAGAAATGAGTTCCCTAAAAGTGAGCAGCGGAAGGACATTCAACAGCCAATGGTAAAGAGGCATTGCTCCAGGGGAGGGACAAACACAAGATTCTTGTTCTCCCCCCTGCCGCCGTCCTGCCGCTCCTAGCGCCATGAAACCGCCTGGTGTAAGTGTGCTCTATAAATAATTTAAAATAACATAACATAACAAGATTTAAAAATGTGGACCAGGAAAATCATCGAATAAGAAAAAATGAAATGAGAGTGACAATAAAGCCAACCAATGGAAACAATGGCCAGCCTTGAAACCCACTCTAAGTGTTTGCTAATCCCAGAGCATGTCTTCTTCAACCGGACAGCTGACATGAGTGGTAGGATCATCCTAAAAAGATGCATATAAAGCTCCCTTACAACTGTTATTTATATTCTTTTCACTACCGTAGGAAACAATGTTTTTCTCTTTAGCCACACAGAAACGATAAACAACCACAACATAAATATACTTTACATAAATATACTCTCATAAGCAGAGAAATGTTGAAAGATTCTCAGGCACTGAGCACAGATTGCCAAACAATGACTGCAGCCATTTGTGTGCATGTACCAAGGAGTCAGCCGGCACTGAAGTTCGTCAAATCAACGCTGCTCACAAAGCTGCAACCAGCTTACCACAAGATAATAGATTTAAAAAGGTTGGTACTGGGATGGAGATGTTTCTATTTCTGGATTAGGTTTTAATTTTGTGCCCCTAAAACCCCAAATTATCTGCAGTCGTCGTCAACTGGCAGGAGTTCTATCTTTTTACCATAAAAGAGCTGTGGTAGAAAGGTGTTGTGGAACATAGAAACTTGTGACTGCCAAACAGGAAATAAGGTAGTGGAACGCATGTACATTTTACTACAAAAGCTATTCAGCATGACCGAACTACTGTAATGCACAAGGAGATTAAGTGATTTTCCCAGAATAACACAATATAACACAATATTGAGCCAAGCGCTGAGGGGCGAGGTTTGAACTTGGATCCCAAAGTTCCAAAGTCGGCAGCTCTAGCCACCAAGCTACATCTCCTTTTAGGCCTTTAGAGATGGAAGGGTTAGAGAAGGACACTGTGGAGTAGAACTTACAGGTCACAGAAACCACGGAAGCTGCTTATCTGCATCTATAGTGAGTCTGCAGCTGCACTTTAATGTAGGGTACTGAGTAGATAATCCCTGTAGCATGCAACCTTTCAGTCATCAACATTTCTTTCTATGCACTATCTTGTTTTCTTTTGATTGAGGTGCTTCTCTTTTTAATATGCTATGCTTGTTGCATTAACAGCACATTGCGAAACCCTGGGGTTGCTCTAAATCCCTGAGAGGAAACAGGGAGTCCGGAAGAAGGGAACAGAAACAAGCATTGAACATGCAATAGGTCTCGCCTTTGATTAAGTTCAAGCCAGCTTTGCTATACAATACCATTAGCAAAGCAAATGGCTTTAACTTAATCAAAGGCGAGACCTATTGCATTTTTAATGCTTGTTTTAAAGTTAGATTTACATTAAACTGATTCTAAAATGTTTTTGGAACAATTTGTTGCTTTTGCAGGTTTAATTTTTTACTGCAGTTTCCACTTTTATTCTCCGTGTCTCCAACCATGCTATCTCTTTTATAGAAAAGAGCGAAATGCCGCGGATTTAAGCAGTTTGTGTAAAGGGTGATTGTGTGATTATGAGTTACAACGTAAACATTCCCTGCTGTACATTAACACCTCAGAGTTTCAGGACCTCCTATAGTGACGCAGCCTTCCGCCTGGTTCGTCTGTCAGGTCACAGGACTCCTGGGTGACTGCAGTATCCGTATAATGCACAGGAGAGGGTAGTAGTATAGGTTGTACACTACTCGTCACCATGCATTTTTTACAGGTGGCCACGCCCCCTTGGCCCCGCCCCCTTAAAAAAAAAACTTGAACAAAAAAATTTGAAAAAAAACTTGAAAAAAAAAACTTGGAAAAAAAAACCTTGAAAAAAAAAACTTGAAAAAAAACAAAAAAAACCCCCACCCTTGAAAAAAATAAATACATATATATATATATATATATATAAAATTAAATTTTAAAAAACATGCGTATATAAAATGATAAGTTAGGTTTTGCGAATTAAGGCATATAAAATGATACGGCGTTGAATTTTTTTAAAAAGCGCGTAAAATGACTAAGTATGCTGGGGATTGCTTAGACGCGGTACTAGTTTGAAATACGAGTCAACCACATACCGGGGCGTGTCTAGCATGTTCACAGAGGATATAAGCCGCCATTCTGAGGCGTGTGTGTTAAGAAACCCCAGTTTTTTCCGATGAAGAAAACCCGAGCTTTAAGACAACTCTGAGAACGTCATGCAGTAGCGTGGAAGTTGGACCCCTTGGAGAAACTATAACTGCGATGCTGAAGGATGCCGCAAACGCTGCAGATGCCGCCGTTAAACTTGAGGATAGTGACAAGGAAAATTGCGCCCCAGCAACTCCTATAGCAGAGATGGCATCGGCGCGGCCGAATAAAAAGCCGGAGACCGGTATCACGGAGATGGCGCCACTGAATAAAAAGCCGGAGACCGGCGATAGTGAAGAGGCGGTTGTGCATGTTGGAAAAACACCGAACAATTACCCTGATGCTACAGACGGCCGAGGAAGACCGGAACCGAGTGAAGAAGACGAGGGTTTTTACCTGCAAGAGCCTGAACCCAAGGACTCTAGCGACTGTACAGAGATGGATTCCGGAGAAGAATCTGTAAACGAGCCAGAGAAGTCAACGGCTGCTCAAGAAGAAAAGTGTGAAGTTGGAAAACGAAAAGTAAGTACTAACCGCGATTTTTCAGCAAACCTACGGGGGGTGCGTTTAAGAGTGTGATGATGAAGCGTGTAGTTATGAGGAAGTTTGAGGTCGAAAAAACCCTTTTTTCTTTTTATCAGCAAAAGAGAGGAGGTGGAGCCCCAGGCGACAAAACTGCTAGCACTGACGTAAATAATTAATTTACTCTCTTAATTTCTATGCAGGTAAGTACTTAATCAATAATAACTCAGATCGGAAAGAAAAAACCAGAGTCCGTGGTGTTAGAGTTCTTAGGGGTTTTATTCCTTAAAAAGGAATGGTCATGACCAGGATATCGGATTCTGACCACCACAGGGGTGTCAGAAGGGATAGAGAGCGCGCTGCATTTTATTGACAGTACATAGCTTATATACTTAATTCATTTCATAAGAAACAGTATAGTAGGCGTAACAGCTGAGAGAAGACAAGATAACAGTATACACGTGGTACTAGTACGTAATCAAGAGGCGTGAACTGGAGGTGTGTGCTAGAAACGTCACTGATAGGTGACGCAGGTGGGTGGCACCAAGCAGAAATGTGGCAATGTCAGCAGAAATCGGAAGCTTGGATGCGCGCGCAGCTGCATGACGTGTGATTGGAGGGGTGCAGGGGACTTGACATTTACACTGACGGAAAGAGACAGAAGTCTGGCATGTCAGATCAACTTGTACTTCTATCATATCTGATATCTGGTGTTTAGGAACCATATTATCTGGACGGAAAGGTCTCTAGGGCAGAAGCTATTCTATGCTAACTGTGGATGCGTGTATAAGCGCCTAAGTGTCGGTATGAGAAGCGTGGGGGCACGGGGCCTTCCATGGAAGCATGGTAACAGAAGCTATGAATTACTTGCACTGAGACGGGTCGGCCCTTTGGCTCTGCAGCTGGGGAGGATGTTTACTGAAGCTGGTAGGCAGGAATGCATTTTCGAGGAGCGGAACAGATAACTCGAAGGTTATAGTCGGACTTGGCAGAAAGCAGGCTGAGCTGAGCGCGAGGGGCCGCGCTGGAAGTAAGTCAGAGTTCACGGGTACAGAAGCAGCCTGGGCTGAGGCTGTCAGAGTCAGAAGCCAGAAAAGAGGCTCGATGGCAGAAATTCAGGGCCTACTTTGCCAGAGCAGGAAAAACATGTAAAGTACACTACAAAAAGACGTTGGCATAGCATACTTAGGAACGGACTATTTAATCCATTCAGGGTGGATCTGAAAGAGGACAAGTTAACGTTGGACGCAAATGTATTTGCGTCTTCATAGCTGGCACAGGAGGGAAGTTACATGCACTTTAAGCTGGTACATGGAGTCGGTGGGGTACGCGCTAGGGAACACAACTTGACCATAAATTTTATGTTTCCTCATTCCCTCCTTGTTCCCTACGGACCCTTCATGATATATCGATCCTCATGAATCGATCAGTTTGTTCTTGTAACATCATTTGTTCTTCTTTCTTTCTTTTACGTTTTGAGAAAAAACTGGAATGTTCAATACAAGAGGTGGCACACAGTCCACAAATCGCTGGCCCGCACTGCAGGCACAGGCAGCAACTGAATACTAGGACTAGGCCAATGCCTAGGAAGGATAGGATCTTCCATCCCCAAGCGGTTAACATTGTCCAGAACCAACCGGACCAAGTCCAGGTGCCTGGATCCTGATGTATCTGATTTGCAATTTTATGGAGACGTGTAATAGCTTGATATACAGATGGTGCGTTTTGTGGTATGAAAACACAGCAACTTGACCCGATGACCTTACAGGCTCCACCTCTATCTGCCAAGATGACGTCAATAACAAGACGATTCTGAAGAACAACAACCCGCATGGCGGACTGCTCTTCTGTTAAGTTACCTAAGGCGGAGGCAGTTTCATTCACTACTGCTTCGAGCGTTCTAGTTAATCTACGTATTAATTTACTATTCTGAACAGGTCCTAAAAAGAAAAAGAATCCTTTATTAAAATTGGTGTACTGTTCCCATGCCGTTTCTGTGTAATCGACAAGTGGGATATCTCTTCTGGGTCTATTCTTTACTAGATTGGTATTTCTATGGTAATCAGGGGGAGCTAGGAAAACAGGTGGCAGAAGGAATGCAATATAACAGGTACCATCCCAATCTGGAGGTAGACGTATGTAGGCGGTATGACCACAAACAAAATAGGAATGACTGATAGCTTTAAAGGACGATTTTCCATGATCATTGAATTCGACCACAGTAGTGCATTTACTATGACCTAAGTGTACTGAACCTTTCTTCCTGATACATAATTCACCAGTGACTGGCAATACTGACATAGTGGGTATAACAGGTGCGTCTTCCGATTCAACAGTAAGAATCATAAGGCTAATTGTATAATTACCTAATCCATACACTTCATTTTCTAGATCAGTTCCTATTCTAGTGGGGAGTCCCTCCTTATCAGGGTAACAAACGTCGAGCAGGACCAAGTTCAGGTTTCCCCAAACCCAGCCCCCGTCGAAAACAGCAATATCAGGATCTAAGGAATTAATTATTTTAAACAATGCACCGCAGGAGCCATTGTGAGTGAACGGGTACGGAAAGAGGGGCAGAGCTCCCTTGTAATTCTGGTAGGGAGGGAGTCGGCCACATATCCAGCAGTCTGTAGCATTGTTAGTTTGATGGGAATGGTGTAGCATACTAATGAATGTGTTGTTGCGCAGCGCAAGTCTGTAGGACAGTTCGTGTGGAGGTAACTCACTAAAAGTGTGTTCAGCAGAGACATTGTAAACAGATTGTTCACGCTTGAAAATAGGGTAGTAGATAGGTAAAAGGATGCTAGCAACAATAATTAAAATACTCAGAATAAACATGATTAATAGTGTCACTATACAGTGACTACGGAGTGATTTACAGTATGTACGTTTCTTATATTCTCTCTCTCTATCTCGATCTAGGGGATACATGTCAGAAACTATTTAACCGATTAACCTAGGGGAGGACTTAAACAATTAAACTGTCTGACTTGCTAGATCGGAGTTTCATGCGGTACTCCTCTTGGGGAGTTTTTTCTCGTTCGGGTGCTGTAAAGTCTTTTGGCTCAACACAGTCTTTGGTGGGGGTGGACGAGTCTCGGTCCGGTTTCAGTTCATGGAATTTTTTCACATGACTCGTGTGAACCCACCCCTTTCTCCCTTCGATCTTCACGGCGGTCCTCGTGGTGAGAAGGACGGTCTTCGGCGATTTCCAGCGGGGCTCCAACGGACTCTTTCTATCAAAGTTGCGCACTAATACGAGGTCCCCAGGACGGACATCATGTGGCTTTACATCAGTGTTGTCAGGGAAGGCTGCGGCAACCTGTGAACGACATGATTGGAGTGCAGACATCAAGGAGGCAAGGTAATCTGTCAACATGTTACAATCAACATCAGTAATCTTTTTCGGAATGGGCGTCCCCCACATATTCGGTGGTCTGCCAAAGACCACCTCGTACGGAGATAGCCCTGATCTCGAATGGGCAACCATTCTCATGTAGAATAGTGCCACTGGCAGGGCGACTATCCAGTCGACCCCTTTCTCCTGACATATTTTTGCAAGGCGTATCTTTAGTGTCTGGTTATGCCTTTCTACAAGGCCTGCGGCTTCAGGATGTCGGACACAATGGAATTTCCACTGGTATCCCAGTAATAAAGAAACTTCTTTCATTAATGCAGATGAGAATGGCTGACCGTTATCTGAATACACGACACGAGGCAAGCCGTATCGTGGGAAAAATTCACGAACCAACTGCCTGGCAGTGGTCGGAGCAGTGTAATCTGGGACTGGGTATGCTTCGGTCCAGCGGGACAGAGCACAGACAACTACGAGAACATATTTAAATCCTCGACAACGGTCCATCTGGATATAATCCATCTGGAGGACTTCAAAAGGGTGATCGGGAGGATGAAATCCACCTTGCTCTACAGGGACGCTTTTACCTGGATTGAACTGACAACAGATCATGCAAGTACGCACTTTCTGTTTCGCTGCTGCTCGTAAGTGTTTATTGTTCCAAAGATTTTGTAAACTGTCTAACATCGCTTTCTCTCCTAGGTGTGCTGGACTATGTGCTGTATTTATCATGACTTGAACCATAGAGTCAGGGAGAAACCATGTAGATTTTCCCTTCGTCATCCAACCTTGATCTGTTTGGATCCCTCCTAGTTCAATCCATTTCTTTATTTCTTCTGGGGTAGCGTGTGTCTGAATATCAATAACATCTAGTGCGGGATCCCTGACCGTCATGCAATTTGTCGGTCCTATTGTCTTTGTTGTGTCAGTTGTCTGAGTGTTAGTCAATGCTGTACGTTTTGCTGTCTGGTCTGCCAGGTCGTTACCCTGGGAAACAGAATCTGTGACTTTAGTATGTGCTTTACACTTCATGACGGATATGCCTGAAGGCAGATGTATTGCTTCCAACAGTGCTTGAATTTGGGGACCATGTTGGATCTTGGCACCATGAGAGGTCAGAAAACCTCGTTCTTGCCATAACATGCCGAAGTCGTGTACAACTCCGAACGCATAACGGGAATCAGTGTATATGTTGACATTTCTGTTCTTGGCTAGAATACAGGCTCGGGTCAGAGCGATGAGCTCTGCCGCTTGAGCAGACAGTGTATCAATACGATGTGTTTCTTTAACTTCAGTTTCAGTGGTCACTGCATATGCGGCCACTAACTCTCCTGTACTTGTTCTCATACATGAACCATCCACATAAAGTGTCAGGTCAGGATTTGTCAATGGAACATCTGTTAAGTCTCGTCTGGGCTTTGTTACTGCATTAATGATCTCTATGCAATCATGCGGGGCTGGATCTGTCATAATGGTAGGTAACAGTGTTGCTGGGTTCAGAATGCTGCAGCGTCTGATTTCTATGTGTGGCTGGAATAGTGTCAATTCGTAACCTGTCAGTCGTGCTATGGTCAAGTGTTGAGTCTGAGTTCTGGTTAACAGAACCTCTACAGAATGTGGAACTTGTACTGTTAACTGATGGCCTAAAACAATTGAATCGCTCTGTCTTATTGCTAATGCTGTTGCTGCTACTGACTTTAAGCACGCAGGGAGTGCCTGGGCTACTGAATCCAATGTACTAGAGAAATAAGCGCAAGGCTTATGTGAACCTGCTTGATCTTGAGTGAGGACAGACAATGCTGTACCATCACGTTCTGTAACAAAAAGTGTAAACGGTTTGCTGTAACATGGTGTCGCTAAAACTGGTGCTTGGCATAATGCTTTCTTTAATTCCTCAAAGGCTTGTGTGTGTTCCTGAGTCCAAGGGAGGACAGTCGAAGTCGCTGCCTCCTGCGTCGTTAACTGGATGAGTGGTTTAGCTAGAAATGCATATTGAGGAATCCATTGTCTGCAGTACGAGGTGAGGCCTATGAAGGCCCGCACTTCCTTTTGTGTCTGGGGTCGTGGCATGTTTACAATTAACTGAATGCGATCGGGAGTGAGCTGTCTCCCCACTTTGGACAGCAAGTGACCCAAGTATACAACTTGCTGAACACAGAATTGTAGCTTCGAAGGAGACACCTTGTGTCCCTTGTCTGCCAGAAAATGTAGAACTGTCAATGATGCTTGTTCACATTCGGGCTCACTTCGTGCGGTGATCAGTAGATCATCGACGTATTGTAGTAAAGCGGTGTTAACTGGCATTTGAATACAATCTAGTTGTCTTTTCAGTGCTTGACTATAGATGCTGGGGCTTTCTGTGAATCCTTGAGGTGCGCGGGAAAATTTGAAACTTCGTCCATTTAAACTGAATCCGAAGAGATATTGGCTCTCCGGATCAATAGGTACACTGAAGAAAGCATTCTTGAGATCAATTACAGTAAAGAACGTTGCTTCTGAATCAATAGCAGTCAATAGGGAAGAGATATCGGGGACCACAGGGTACTGTGGTACAATACATTTGTTCAATTCTCGAAGGTCAATCACCAGCCGATATACTGGCGGTGCATTGGGGTCTGTACGTTTAAGAATTGGGATGATAGGTGAATTACAGATATTGGAGTCGGTCTCTACGACCACTCCCTGGGCAATAAGCTCTTCAATGATTTTCAGTAAAGCCACTACAGCATCGGGTGGTAACTTGTATTGTCTGATTCTGGGTAGAACAACTCCTGTCTTGAGTGAAACACGGTATGGAGTGATATGCATACAACCTACGTCAGCTGGGCCTTTTGCCCATAGGTGATCTGGTACATTTTTCAATCTGACATCAAATTCTCGTAAAACATAATGACCCTTGAAATCCCGTAGAAAGAGTCTAACTCCCTCCGGGGAACAGCATATTATAGCTCCTAGAGCCTTCAGAGTTTTAATTCCTAACAGATTTTCTGGGCATGAATTTGTAAGTAATAAATCTGTAACTCGTGATAATGGACCCACAGCCAACGGTACTGGTTCCGATACTTCATTTACAATAGGCTGTCCTGAAAAACCAAGGGAAACATTCTGTGAGCCTGAGAGGGGTGCCCCTGGAACTTCATTATGACTGATTGTGGTGCGACTTGCCCCTGTGTCAATTAAAAACTTTCTGTCTTTTCCCAATACGTGACTGTGTACATAAGGACCTTCTTGATCTACAGGAATTTCAATAAGAGGCAAACCACCTTCCCTCTCTAGGCTGTTTCATGTATATCGGGGGTAATCTGGATATGCAGATTGGGCATACTGGTACATCTGTTGTGAAACTTGCTGAGTCGCGGCAATGGGCTGTGGTCCTGCTACTGTCTGTGCTGTATGAGATGGAGCATGCATAGGCTGTGTATTCTGCATTGGCTGTACATTTTGTGAGGTCTGTTGCTGGACCTGGTCTTGTCTAGGCGGATGCGTTCTCTCTTTAGTTTTACCTGTTGCTATGTTATGTTTCAGGACGGGGCATTCATGTACATAATGACCTGGCTGTTTACAGTAATTACATGTCCCTTTAACGGGAGCTGTAGTGTGACTTGTCTGGGTCCCACCCTTCCTTTGACCGTCGGCTGGGACCGTCTGAGCTACTAACATTTTCATCTTGGTGTCTTTCATACGTTTCTGTTCCTGATCTTGTTCTTCTCTAATTCTGTTCTGGTGATATTGTAACATTTGTAACATCTGGGATGGCGTATTTGCCTGCCAAGTACTTTCAACTTTGTACACTCTATTTTTAACTAATGGTAGGGAGTTCTCGACTAGTTTTGATACAAAAAGGTGTGGATATGACTCGCTACTTGGTTTTAGGCCACTATTAATAATGAAACATTTCTCGAATCTTGAATAGAAGTCACTGGTGTCTTCATCATGTTTCTGTTTACAGGACGAGATGGCGTCCCAGTCTTCTTTTCTAGTTGTCAATAATCTTGGCAGGACCTGTACTATTAATCCGGGTAATGCTTTAGTCTTGTCCCCAAGGCCTACCCCTGGGACCCGTTTGCTTTCTTCGTCTTCTATTTCTGCCCATGCAATCTTTGTGTCCCCCACCTCTCATTCTTTTTCCTTTAATTTCTCGTAAATGCCCGTGGGCAACAGCACCTTTAACATTTTCATAATATCATCATACGTGTAATCCCCCATTAGTAACATGTCTTTAAGCTCTCTGTGAAAACCTGCAGGGTCTTTATCATGACACGGAACTAGTTTCTTCATTTCTAACAGTTCTAACTTAGTCAGTGGCGTGTGTACATATACACGTTTCAAGACATGATCCGTACCCATAACTGGGTGTACTTCTCGTAAAGGGTTCTGGCTTTCAATGCCACTCCCGCATTGCATGTGGTACATTTTCCTTTCTGGAGGCGGGGCCGGAACATATTCAGGGCTTATGAAAGTGTTATATTTATGTCGTTGTTCTAGAATTATTTGTATTAACTTGGTACTGAAACCTCTCCATCTATCCATGAGTAGTGCTTCTAATGTTTCGTGTAAGGGACCTGGATCAGAATGTTTATTTCTGTATTTTGTGAGGAGGTGCTGAATCATGTATACACCTGCTAATTTCTGTTCGTCTGGGGAAAGGTTTAGAAACGTCTGTGCTAAGGTATCATCATTATATATGTCCGGATTTTCGGCCCATAGGATGGCTGACCGGGCTAGTTCTTGTTCATCCATCGAATTGAGTACATGGTACCCCATTCTTTCTCGTAGTCTTTTATCAGTCTCCTGGAACTGGTGTTCAGAAGAATTCGGGTTTGTTAAAGCAGAGAGAAAAACTCTCTTGTTTTCCGGACGGATGCCCTTCCTAAGGTAAGTTCCCTTACCTACATACGCTATAGTATCTGGAGTCCTTTCTGGTTCTTCAAGTTCTTCTTCCTCCTCGGAGGAAGCTTTTTCTTTCTGGTGTGCTGTTATCACTGCTTTTCTAATTTTCTTGTACATACTGGCTATGCAAGCCCCCTTGTCATGTTTTCCTTCAGCTATATTTTGACCCCACTTGTTCAGTGCATCTAATTCACTTCGATCTGTTCCAGGCCTGTCTCGTTCTCTTATTAGGCAATTTATGAAAAATCGTAGTATTTGTGCTTGAATGTCAACTTTCTGTTTCTCCATGGCATCCTTGATACTGTCAGGGTCTTTCCCTGTCTGAACAAACTCATATATTCTATCTAGACGGTCCTTCATCCCTACATAACATAGCAAGATATCAGTAGCAGATCTTAACCGTAGTGATGCCAATATCATTAGATCGTCTTTTCCGGGTACTGGATCATATCTGCAAACTGAAAGGTTTTCTTTTAATGCGTCAAGGCGGGGAGACCTGAACGTGAGAGGACTCTGCGTATCTCTGATATTGAATCTGCGTGTTAATGGCGGGGTCTGAAGACCCGCGGTCGCACCTCCTGACGCGGAGGCTTGGGCATTATCTCCCTGTGGAGTCTGTATCTGAACTTGAATTTGTCGTTTAGTAGGATCAGGTAGACTTTGTTTCGGTAGGTCAATTTTGGGTGCGGGAAGTGGCGGAGCCGGCGGAACGGGGGAGGTCTGTCGCGGTACGGGTGGAACATGATCTGGGGGCGTGTTACCACCCCCGTCTCTGTCAGTAGGCAAGGCACGAACAGGCAGATTGGTGTAAGCCGGTGCTACATCCTCTAGATAAGAATTTAGGAATATGTCTTTAGTAGTCTTATGCATTACTTTAGTTGGAACTAATGGTGGCGGTAAGTTTTTCGGTATTTCTGATAGGGCCTCAGGTGTACCCTCGGCCGCGAGATACATACCATTTACGAGATTGTTTCGGGCACGGTCTATTTGTTCTGTTTTTACTCGGATCCCTTCAGTAACTAACTCGTTTTCTTGGGCCTTTTCTGATTCTTTAAGTCTGTCTTCTCTACGGAGTGCTTTCTCAGCACGCTTATGTGATTCCTTACGCCAGAAATCTATGGCGTCTTTCTGATATTGTCTAGCTTTCTTTTTCCATAGCACTTCTTCTACCTTCATGATGCACTCGGCATCCCATGTTCCGGTAACAGGCCATCTGTGTCTTTCGTCTAGATGCTTGGTATAGTCGGCCCATAAGTCTAGATACAATATGGCATCTATGCCATGTTTATGATACATAAAGTTACCTGGAGTGTCCCTAGGGGGAATAGGAATTTCTTCCTCCAGTATCCCTTTCCTAGTTCCTATCTGCTTTAACTTGTTGAAAAACGGCATCTTGTTTACTTATTACTGAATACTCAATCCTTACTCCTTAATACTGGTTACAGCTAGTTTATACGAGAAACACAATAATGCACATTAAACGGTCACATTCATACCACGACATTAATCACACAAGAAAACATTTGAGACATAAATGACTACCCCCTATACTGGATGTACTGCTCAACAGTACAGATACACTGGTGTAACAGTGCAGAAATTCAGAATACTAGATATACTGCTAAACAGTACAGATACACTGCCTAAAAACAGTGCAGACCGGACTTGTGTACCCAAACCCGTCTAGATACGTCCCAGCGATGGTACTCACCGGGAAGCACGGAAACAGAAGGCCTCGGAAAACTCGACTGGACTGGACTCGACTCGGCTCGACTTCGGGAAACTTCGGAAAACTTCGGAAACCTGGTGGGTCTCTTGACACCTCGGACCTTGCTTCTTTCGGCTAGGCTCTGGTCGGGATCCTCCGCACTCCTCACCGCCTCGTCTGGGCACTGATCGCAGTCTTCGTCACCTCCGTGGGTCAGAGGGAGATGCAGGAAATCCTGCCGGTACGCGTAGGTTCCATCTAACTGATGGCAGGGGACAGAGCTTGCAATGCGCCAACCGGCGCGTGAGGTGGGGGAGGGGTCCCTATTCGGGCGCCAAAATGACGTAAATAATTAATTTACTCTCTTAATTTCTATGCAGGTAAGTACTTAATCAATAATAACTCAGATCGGAAAGAAAAAACCAGAGTCCGTGGTGTTAGAGTTCTTAGGGGTTTTATTCCTTAAAAAGGAATGGTCATGACCAGGATATCGGATTCTGACCACCACAGGGGTGTCAGAAGGGATAGAGAGCGCGCTGCATTTTATTGACAGTACATAGCTTATATACTTAATTCATTTCATAAGAAACAGTATAGTAGGCGTAACAGCTGAGAGAAGACAAGATAACAGTATACACGTGGTACTAGTACGTAATCAAGAGGCGTGAACTGGAGGTGTGTGCTAGAAACGTCACTGATAGGTGACGCAGGTGGGTGGCACCAAGCAGAAATGTGGCAATGTCAGCAGAAATCGGAAGCTTGGATGCGCGCGCAGCTGCATGACGTGTGATTGGAGGGGTGCAGGGGACTTGACATTTACACTGACGGAAAGAGACAGAAGTCTGGCATGTCAGATCAACTTGTACTTCTATCATATCTGATATCTGGTGTTTAGGAACCATATTATCTGGACGGAAAGGTCTCTAGGGCAGAAGCTATTCTATGCTAACTGTGGATGCGTGTATAAGCGCCTAAGTGTCGGTATGAGAAGCGTGGGGGCACGGGGCCTTCCATGGAAGCATGGTAACAGAAGCTATGAATTACTTGCACTGAGACGGGTCGGCCCTTTGGCTCTGCAGCTGGGGAGGATGTTTACTGAAGCTGGTAGGCAGGAATGCATTTTCGAGGAGCGGAACAGATAACTCGAAGGTTATAGTCAGACTTGGCAGAAAGCAGGCTGAGCTGAGCGCGAGGGGCCGCGCTGGAAGTAAGTCAGAGTTCACGGGTACAGAAGCAGCCTGGGCTGAGGCTGTCAGAGTCAGAAGCCAGAAAAGAGGCTCGATGGCAGAAATTCAGGGCCTACTTTGCCAGAGCAGGAAAAACATGTAAAGTACACTACAAAAAGACGTTGGCATAGCATACTTAGGAACGGACTATTTAATCCATTCAGGGTGGATCTGAAAGAGGACAAGTTAACGTTGGACGCAAATGTATTTGCGTCTTCATAGCTGGCACAGGAGGGAAGTTACATGCACTTTAAGCTGGTACATGGAGTCGGTGGGGTACGCGCTAGGGAACACAACTTGACCATAAATTTTATGTTTCCTCAGCACGACTATGGAAGTTCCGCACCCATCGCTACGTTTTTCATGTCTCTGCTGCTCAAGACCGAAAAAACTTGCCGTTACGCATAAAAACTGCAGCTGTAAGCGCCTAGACGCAATTGTACAACTTTGGCGTGGTGACAGTCGGGGTGCGGAACAGTATTACACACTTTTGACCGCTATAGCCGCGGTCATAAAATTGTGCTTAAAGGCGGGGTGGTACGACGATTGCGAAGGTTGTAAAATTGACGACCCGAGTCAGCTGCATCACGACTCTCTCATGATGGGGTGTGAATATGAAGATAGGTTGATACGTAAACTATGTTGTAAGCTGGACCCCCATAAAATTATGGGCGCGTTGGGGAAGGCCACCGGCGTGAACGAAATGTTTCTACCCGCCGAATGTGTTAAGATGATTGTGATTGTTTTAAAATATATTAGAAGAGTACAGTCCCCGGCAGAGAATGTTAAAAGTATGTATGAGGCGGGTGGTGAAGACATAAGATCGAAAATGAAACAGCATCTGAGTAAGAAGAATTATCGTAGATATTTTAAGATCAAGTATCTTTGTAGGAGTTTAAAACCGCGGAATATGACATTTATGAATGACGCTTAAATGAAAACGTGTTGATGCCCGTGTTCGCTACTATTATGTATCTGTGTTTTTCTGTTGCAGGAAATTTTGTTTCATCACATGGTCGAGATCGGGGTGCGGCCGAGTGCTAAATGCGTGGAAGATGCTTTTTATTTTCTGATTCGAGCAAAGATGCCGTACCCCAAACCTGTGTTTCGGCCGACCTCGCTATGCCGTAACAAGCGATGTGAAGTCATTGAAGAGTTTGAAAAAGAGCTGAGTCGGAAACCTAGAGGCTTTTACAACGTTGAAAAGAGCAAATACTTCTTGGATGCCGACGACGTGCTCGAAGAATGCGTTAACAATTATATCACGCGGACATTTTGCATTAGGCACTACTCTGAATAAGGCACTACTCTGAATAAGAAACAGTTTTTCAATTTTATGAATACAATAGCCGATTTGTATGGTCGAGCCTTCATGAGTGGGCGTTGGGAAGATGCGAGAAGACTGATACCATACACAGCTAGCAAAATCAACATACTGATTCTACGTCATGAGTTTTTGAGAGCATTGTGTTAAATATCTATGTATTTGTTGTTATCATCGTTTATAGCGTTGTACTTTCCTATATTACACACTTTAAATCATGCGCTGTTTAATTAATGTTTTATTAAATAATCTACTATTGCCGCATAAACCGACTTCTAGTCCTGATTATATTATAAAAGGTGAATAATAAATAAAACAAGCGTGAATGAATTGAGTAGTGGTGAGGGTGTAGGGGTGCAGTATTGAATCGCGACGATGCAGAAGCTTTTCAAAAGAGTTTATTACAACCCCTTGAAGGTTGGTAGTTTTGGCGGTGTAGACGCCTTGTACAAGGAGAGTAAAATCCACAACGACGCCGTTAAAAGAACACAAGTACGTGACTGGTTATCGGGTGAAGATGCCTACACTCAACATAAGGGGTCCAGAAAGCGCTTTCAAAGACGTCGTGTCTTAGTCAGCGGATTAAATCATCAATGGCAAGCAGACCTTCTAGATGTCCGTGAACACGCGACAGTTAATGATGGTGTAAAATTTATATTAACCGTGATAGACATACTGTCAAAGTATGCATTTGCAGTTGGTTTGAAGGAAAAATCGGGGAGTTCGGTCACAAAAGCGTTTGATTACATTTTCAGCAGCGGAAGAGTCCCTAAAAAGTTGCAAACAGATAGAGGAAAAGAGTTTGAAAACAAGACGCTAAAAGCTCTGCTGAAGCGGTATGGGGTAAAACATTTTGTCACAAACAACGAAGTTAAGGCGACGATCGTAGAAAGATTCAACAGAACTCTCAAAGCTCGAATTTGGCGGTATTTTACAGCGTATAACACATTTCGTTATATAGATCGTTTACAAGATTTTATTGAAAGCTGCAATCATAGCTATCATAGAACCATTAAGACGGCACCAGTAGAAGTAACCCCTCAAAATGAGTTGAAAATTTGGAGAACTGTGAACGGGTTAGCGTTCAACAACAATCCTGTTTCAAAAAGCACGTTCAAAAAAGGTGATCATGTTAGGGTATCTAGAAGCAAGGGAGTATTTCAAAAGGGTTATGAGCAGACCTTTACAGATGAGATATTTGTGATAGACAAGATTTCCACGCATTCAGGCGTTACAGTTTTCAACTTAAAAGACTATGCCGGGGAGGAGGTCGTAGGGTGTTTTGGATCAAGACCGCGTGTACCGTCTTGAGAAAGTTTTGGCGAAGAAGGGGAACGGCGCCAGAAGACAGTGCCTAGTTAAATGGAGGGGGTGGCCTGATAAATTTAATAGTTGTGTTTCTGAGAGTGAATTAAAGGATATACAAAGTCTACAACAGCAAGTATAAGCATTTAGGATCCTCGAAGCGCCATGGAGGTCGGACCTTTTTATCTGACGCTCCCGAGTAACGCTTCTCTGGACACTTTCCCTAATAACAAAATTTCAAATTTTACAGTGAAACTAGCAAAACCTATACATCTACAAGGCGACTGGGAGGTGTCCCTAACAGAAATTCAGTACCCGCACACGTGGGATACTTTTGAATCCGAGGATGTTAGATTTACAGTGGTACGCAAGAAGGAAAGCACCCATGAACTTTCTTTCCCATCGGGGCACTATGACAAGATACAAGACATTGTAGACGTAATGAATAAATCTATCGCTAACATTGCTGAACTTATAGACTTTAGATTAACGTATGAGCCGCGACTTAGAAAAGTACAGTTCAAGAATGTGCAAGACTACGGTATTTTGGTGCGTGAAAAACTGGGTCGAGTGCTGGGGATGACGCCTAACATTCATCACTCATCAGCAGCAGACAGAGCCTTCACGGATGTACACGGCGGGTTTTACATGATGTTTGTTTACTGCGACGTGATAGAGCATCAGAGAGTGGGGGATAGCTACGTACCACTCCTCCGGTGTGTGGAAATCACAGGTAAAAATAATAGCATGATAAACATCATTTACACCAAAAGAGACTATGTGTCTGTCAGCAAAAAACATTTCCACACAATAACTTTGGAACTGAAGGACGATTTGAACGCCAATATAAGATTTAAAGTGGGTAAAGTCATAGCGAAGCTTCATTTCCGACCGCGACGCGGTGAAGTGTACTAGAATAATGATTTTACCTGAAAATTACGGGGATGCGTCGCTCTATAGGGATTACTATAGAGCTCAAGCAGGCTCGGGGCTCCCAGGGTTCCATGGGGGACCTATTATGTATGGGGCGGGTGTTGGCGGTATATTCAGAAGTCTTTTCAGAAAAGCGGTGCCGCTTTTAAGAAGAGGGTTCCAATTGGTAAAACTGCATGTGAAATCCGCGGCATCAAATATCGCCCGAGACGTTGCAGGGTGCGTTTCTGGTGCAGTGATGAAAAAGTTCAACAAAACGGGTCAAGAAGGTTCGGGTTTAATCTATCTTGAAAGAGGCAGGAAGAGAAAAAGAGGGGTGTCACTAAGGGGCCCGCCAGCGTTCCTTGAAAGCGATGTGAAGCGCCGCCGACCGGCTCAAAAGAGATCGCTGAAGACCCGGAGTAGACGTGGAAAAAAACGAGTCTCTAAGGGTAACATATTTAAAAAAAGTGGACCATGGCCTCCGTCCCCTGCGGGTCCCAGGAATGCGCAAAGTCAGAGTTGGACCTATTCTAAATACCGCCAACACAAACCAGCGTTGAAAGTTCTCTATACGTCGAAGTAACGCCACTTTCGGCCCTGTCAGACACAGCCCCCTTAGAGTTCTTTATAGCTCGGTCGGATGACTACTTGGACCTTTTAGCCACGATGCTTTATCTTTTGTGCAAAATTACTAACGCCGACGGTGCTGATCTGGACGCCGCCGCGCGTGTGGCATTTTCTCCATACCCCATAGCATCGCTCTTTAACCAACTGGATGTGAGCCTCGGCGACCGACTCATCAGTCAGTCAAACAACTTGTACCCATACAGGGCTTATTTAGACAGCGTGCTTAACTATGGGGACCATGCTTTGAAACGCCAACTTTCAGCAGGTCTCTTCTACAGAGACACCGCCGGAGAGCACGAGGACACAACTTTAAATGGCGCTAATGCCTGGTTCAAGAGTAGAGCTAGCTTTACTGCCCGAAGTCGAAAAGTGGAACTTATGGGCCAATTACACAGCGATTTGTTTTTCCAAGACAAATTAATGCTTAACGGTCTAGATGTGAAGATTAAACTTATTCGAAATAAAGACACTTTTTGCTTAATGAGCGGCGACGCTGAAAATTACAAAGTGCATATCTTATAAGCGTCGCTATTTGTGAAATGCGTAAAAGTGAGCCCCGTGGTGCGTTTAGCTCACGCCGAGACTCTGTTAACCAGTAATGCCAAGTACCCCATTGAAAGAGTGGAGCTTAAGGTGTTCAGCATACCGGCCGGATCTCTACTATCGAATACAGACAATATTTTCTTCGGATTTTTGCCAAGAACTGTAATTGTAGCGCTGGTCGATAACGCGGCATTTAGCGGTGAACATGGAAAAAACCCTTTTAATTTTAAGCATTATAATATATCGCACAGCAGTCTGTAGACGGACAAGCTATACCTGCAAAACCATACATGTCTTCGTTTGAAACTGGGGGCGTGGCTAGAGAATATTTGGCCTTGCTTCAGGTTGCCGGGAAGTATGCGGCGGACCGCCCCTTCTTTGTGGACCGCATAGAGTACAATTAAGGCTATTCTATGTTGGCTTTCGATCTAAGCCCTGACAACGACGTTGGAGGCGGCCATTTTTCGATCCAAAAATCAGGCAACGTGCGTTTGGAGCTCCGCTTTAGCGCCGCTTTACCGTCTACCATAAACCTCCTGATTTACGCAGTGTTTCAGAATGTTATACAGATCAACCATAGGAGAGAGGTACTAATAGACTATATGTGATGAATACAACGCAACTGGAACGTTTTCTTGCCAAAGACAAGACTGCTAAACATTCATTTTTAGGTGTATTTGCAGCTGACACTCTACCGCAGTATCTGAGTAAACATCAACGCCCGCTTCATTTAATAGCCAATACAGACGGTAAAGATCAAAGGGGTCGGCACTGGTTAGCAATATTTCTAACGGATAAGGACTCTGAGTTTTTTGACTCCTACGGTATGCCGCCAAACAGTTATTTGTATCCCGATACCATATGGACATTTTATTTATTTATTTATTTATTGTCATTTTTAAAGCGCGGCGAATACCCGTAGACGTCTCGGCGCTGGCTGAGGGCATAGGTCAACATCCAGAAGAAACCAACGGAACCTTCCTAACTATTGGTCAAACAACCACGTCTTGAGTTGTTTACGGAATATTAGCAGGGATGGACTAGTCTTGATGTAAGAGGGTAGGGAATTCCAGAGTTTTGGGGCGGCAACCAGAAAGCGTCTGTCGCCCCAGGTGACTGTTCTAGTGCGTGGTACTACTAGATGATTGTGATGGGTGGAGCGGAGAGCACGAGTTGGTATGTAACGTACAAGATTATGTTTAAGAAAGTGGGGGCCTTGATTGTTAAGTGCCTTGTAGACAATACACAGCGATTTAAACTTAATTAGACTGCGTATCAGGAGCCAATGAAGTTTCCTGATGGTGTTGGAGACAGGTGCAAATTTGGGGAGTCCCGAGAGCAGTCAGGCTGCTGCGTTTTGAATTGACTGCATCTTGTTTGTCACTCGATTTTGGGCATGTAGGAAGAGGGCGTTGCAATAATCCAAGGCGGACAACACCAATGAACTGATCAAAGTTTTCCTGACTGAATCCGGTAGAAAAGGTAGGATTTTCCTTATCATTTTAAGTTTCATGTGAGCCGTGGCTGCAATTTTGTTGGCATGCGCCATGAAGTTAAGACCCACATCGAAAGTGACTCCAAGATTCCTGACTTTAAGAGCTGGGCTAGGAGGCGTTCCGAAAGATGTAGGCCACCAAACTGATGACCAGCCAGGAGAAAGGTGACCAAAAATGACCACTTCGGTCTTTTCTGAATTAAGCTTCAGACAATTGGTGGCCATCCAGTCACCTATGGCCACCATCCCTCTTGTGAAGCGGGAGGCCACCTCATCACCATCCCCCTTAATGGCCAATACCAATTGGGTGTCATCGGCATAGGAGGTTAGGCTCATCCCAAATGCTTTGATGACAATAGCAAGGTCCGACACATAGATATTAAACAGTGTCGGACTTAGGGATGAGCCTTGCGGAACCCCACACGGAAGCGACACCTTAGAGGATTGGTATGGTCCTAAGGATACCGCCTGCGTTCTATTAGCCAGAAACGACACAAGTAGATCCAACGCCGTTTTCTGGACACCCATCCGTCCGACACGGTCGGCCAAGATCTTGTGGTCGACCGTGTCGAAGGCATTTTTAAAAAGAAACGCCGCAGACCGCATAATATTTAGCGATAACCAGATTCAAGACGATGCATCATTCACCTGTGGGGCGTATTGTCTGTTTTATTTATATCATAGATGCCGTGGTGTAGACTTTGAAAGCATTTTAAAAATGTATCCCACAGATTTAAATGCAAACGATGCTCTTGTAACAAGGTTTGTGATGAGAGAATTACGCAGATTGAAAAGAGGCGGTGTAAATAAGATACCATCGCAAAAATGTATTTCATTCACTCATAATAAACATGTTCAAGCAAGGTCTTTTTTCAAAGTGAATTTGTATCAAACATTTTACCCTATGATATAAATGTATCTAAATAAAATGCATGAAAAATGGCTTTAACTTTTCATATCGATTTGACTTTTTCTAGCACCACGTGGCTAAATTAATGCACATCTGTTCATATCATTCAGAAATGCTTAGAGAAGATATTGTCCGTATATGGGTCTAGAGTCCGGGGTTGCAAAAAATGAATGAAAAAAATATATATGAAAAAATGAATTAAAAGAAAAGGGTCTTAGTGCACGTAATGGTCTGACTTTTTTTTTCAGCACAGCGTGGTCATGTTAATGTGCAGCTGTTTATATGCATTCAGAAATTCTTATAGAGGATATTGTTCGTATATGGGGCCAGAGTCAGTGGTGCAAAGAATGAAGAAAAAAAAAGTATGAAAAAATGAATTAAAAAAAAGGGTCTGACTTTTTTTTTCAGCACAGAGTATCCATGTTAACGTGCAGCTGTTCATATCTGCCCAAAAAAAATTTGTGAAAAAAAGTATGAAAAAATTAATAGGAAAAAAAAGGGGCCTTAGTTCACGTAATGGTCTGACTTTTTTTCAGCACCTACCAGCTTTGGTAAAGCGCGGCTGATCATATCTGCCCAAAAAAAAATGGTGAAAAAAAGTATGAAAAAATGAATGAAAAAAAGGTCCTAACTTCACGTAATGGTCTGACTTTTCCCTGCACCACGTGGCCAAGTTAATGCACATCTGTTCATATCATTCAGAAAGGCTTAGAGAAGATATTGTCCGTATATGGGTCTAGAGTGTTAGAGGGGTGTACCGTTTAATTCGTAACACATGAAGAAAGACACTTAGCATTGTGAATTGTGGCGGGAAACTGACAGTGTACTACTGAGGGTTATTTATTAATATATATATTTACATTCCAGGATATAGAACAGGCTGTACCTCTCAGTTTAGGCGAAGGAGGGCCTCGCACATAAAGTGGTGTGATGTGCCTTCCCGTGACATCACTGCATATGCTAATTAGCCACCCTACTACTTGTAGAACTTGTGCCCTGGGGCAGGAAGCCACTAAAGGGGTGCGTAGAGGAGGTTGGAGGTGAGATGAGGTCAGCGAGGCGGTGTGTACATTTCCACAGACTCTGCACTTCGTGGTAGTGAGGCCTCTGTGCCCCGGATTCCCCAGCCCCCTTTCCCCGTCTCCCCCCCCCCCCCATCCGCTCCCCTCCCCCCCAGGGCTACCAAGGCCATTCCCCGCACCGTTGCAATTTTGAGAGAACTTGAAGCGATGAGTCGGCAGAGCTTGGGTGGTGGCGAGGACCAGGGCAGCCAGCCTGGTCTGCAGGAGGAGTGAGAGGTCTGCAAGGCTGGCTGGGCTGGGACAGGGTCAGGTACATGACAGAACAGCAAGGTTAGGATATCTGCTGACAGGCCAGTGGCCCTGCAAACCTGAGGCTGCCCCAGCCCACCCGGCCTCTTTAGAAGCCTTGATACTCACTTTTCTCTGGCACAGGCTTCCAGCTTGCACCCTCCTATAGAAGACACTAGGGGGCAGATTTACAAGTCCCTTGCGCCACTTTTGCGTCACTTTTCCCATGTTAAAAGTGACGCAAAAGTGGCGCAAAGGGCTTGTAAATCTGCCCCTAATTGTATTAATGGTGGACTCTGCAGCGCTGAGAGAATTGTTTCTTGGCACTGAAAAGGGCTTAGTTTTATCCCAAACTAGGATCCAGTTGAAAACATGAACATAGTTCGAACCCTTCTTGCGTAGCAGGGAGTGTCACAGAACCCGCATACGTGTTCCACTCAACAGAGCACATCAGACCATCTTGCCTGGAAATATGTTATAGCACAGTTTATAAAACTGTACTCATTGTTACTCGTTTTATCGGCGTCGGAAGGAGGAGAGGCTGAGCAGTGGCTGTCGAGCCATGCACTTGTGACGTGCAGGTTACATGCGCTGCCTGGGTCCTCAGTGAAGTGCCGAGGCGTAAAATCCCCCCTCGTCAGTCTGGCCAGCGCTCCCCGTCATGGGTCGATTCACTCCCCTGCGCCGCTTCAAATAGAGTTTCTGCCGCTAATGAGGGAGCGGGAGTCTGCACCAGGAGTACTACAGATGTACTACCGGAGTACCAGCGGAGTTCTATAGGAGTATTACAGGAGTAATACAGGAGTACTACAGGAATACTACAGGAGTACCGTAGGAGCAGGGGCGTAACAAACGCTCCCGCAGCCCCCGTGGTGCGGGCAGCCCCACTCTCTTCAGTCAGAGCAAGCAAGGCCTGGAAAGAGGATGGGGGTGGGGGCCCCAGAGAGCAGGAGGCAGCACAGAGCACTGGGAACCTGACAAGGGTGGGAGTGGGTCCCCCAGAGAGAGCATTCTCCAGGGTAAAGCTCATATGAGAAGGGATGAGGCAGCAAAGTGGTGCCCTCAGGTAAGCACTCTTGTCAGTTAGAACACACCATTTGGGTATCCGCAGGGGAGGTGGGGGGGTGGCAAGAGGGCCGAGAAGGGTGCAAGGCTGAGGGGAGAAGGGTGCAAGGTAGAGAGGAGATGGGTGTAAGAGGTAGAGAGGAGATGGGTGCAAGGTAGTAAAGGGTGCAAGGGGGACGGGAGAAGGGTGGAAGGCGGAGGGGAGAAGGGTGCAAGGGAGAAGGGTGCAAGGCAGAGAGGAGAAGGGTGCAAGGTAGAGGGGAGAAGGGTGAAAGGCAGAGAGAAGAAGGGTACAAGGCAGAGGGGAGAAGGGTGCAAGGCAGAGGGGAGAAGGGTGCAAGGCAGAGAGGAGAAGGGCGCAAGGCAGAGGGGAGAAGGGTGCAAGGCAGAGGGGAGAAGGGTGCAAGGCAGAGGGGAGAAGGGTGCAAGGCAGAGGGGAGGAGGGGGCAAGGCAGAGGGGAGAATGGTGCAAGGGGGATGGTGATGAAGTTAAAAATGTGCCCCCCTCCCCCCGGAAACATTTCAACATTTCTGCGGGCGCCCATGGCAATGCACACTACTTTGTGAGAGAGAGTGGGCGAGAGTGGAGAGAGTGTGGAGTGAGAGAGAGAGAGAGACAGTGGAGAGAGAGAGAGTGACAGTGGAGAGAGAGAGAGAGTAGAGAGAGAGGGTGGAGATAGACAGTAGAGAGAGAGTGGAGAGAGAGTGAGTGGAGGGAGACAGTTGAGAGAGAGAGTGGAGAGAGAGAGAGTAGAGAGAGAGTGGAGATAGAGAGAGTGGAGAGAGAGTGGAGAGAGACAGTGGAGAGAGTGGAGAGAGACAGTGGAGAGAGACAGTGGAGAGAGAGCAGAGAGAGAGAGTGGAGAAAGAGTGGAGATAGACAGTAGAGAGAGAGAGAGAGTGGAGAGAGCGTGGAGATACAGTGGAGAGAGTGAGCAAGAGAGAGTGGAGAGATAGAGAGTGGAGAGAGGGAAAGTGGAGAGGGACAGTGGAGAGAGAGTGGAGAGAGAGAGTGGAGAGAGAGAGTGGAGAGAGAAAGTGGAGAGAGAGATTGTGGAGAGAGAGAGTGGAGAGAGGGTAGAGAGAGAGAGAGAGAAGAGAGCGAGAGTGGAGAGAGAATGGAGAGAGAGAGTGGAGAGAGAGTGGAGAGAGAGAGTAGAGAGAGAGAGAGTAGAGAGAGAGAGTAGAGAGAGAGGGTGGAGAGAGAGGGTGGAGGGAGACAGTGGCGAGAGAGTGGAGAGATAGAGTGGAGAGAGAGAGAGTGGAGAGAGACAGTGGAGAGAGACAGTGGAGAGAGAGAGAGTAGAGACAGAGAGAGAGTGGAGATAGACAGTGGAGAGAGAGAGAGTGGAGAGAGCGTGGAGAGACAGTGGAGAGAATGAGCGAGAGACAGTGGAGAGAGAGAGATTGGAGAGAGAGTGGAGAGAGAGTGAAGATAGACAGTGGAGAGGGAGAGAGCGGAGAGAGCGTGGATAGACAGTGGAGAGAGAGAGTGGAGAGAGAGAAAGTGGAGAGAGATAGTGGAGAGAGAGTGGAGAGTGTGGAGAGAGATAGAGTGGAGAAAGTGAAGAGATTGGAGAGAGAGAGTGGAGAGAGAGTAGAGAGAGAGAGTAGAGAGAGAGAGAAGAGAGAGAGTGGAGAGAGAGTGGAGAGAGAGGGGAGAGAGAGTGGAGAGAGAATGGAGAGAGAGAATGGAGAGAGAGTGGAGAGAGAATAGAGAGAGAGAAAGTGGAGAGAGAGACAGTGGAGAGAGACAGTGGAGGGAAAGACAGTGGATAGAGAGCGGAGAGAGAGGCAGTGGAGATAGAGTGGACAGAGTTGAGAGAGAGAATGGTGAGAGAGAGATAGAGTGGCGAGAGAGTAGAGACTGACTGACTCAGAGACTGAATACTGACTGACTGAGAGACTGACTGGCTGAGAAACTGACTGAAAGAGAGAGAGAATGAGATTGACAGAAAGAGAGAGATAGAGAGACTGACAGAAAGAGAGATCGACTGACTGACAGAGAGAGAGAGAGAGAGACTGACAGACTGACTGACTGACAGACTGACTGACTGAGAGAGACTGAATGACAGAGAGAGAGACTGACTCACTGAGAGAGAGAGAGAGAGAGAGAGAGAGAGAGAGAGACCTTTAGGTTGTTTCTCTTTTCTTCTGTTTCTGTTGTATGCTGTTATGTTTGTTAACGCTGAGCTGCCTGTACAAAGTGCCGGGACACTCTCTCTGAGTAGCCGTGCGCTATACAAATAAAAGTATAACATAACAACATAACATAACAGAGAGAGAGACTGTGATGGAATTGGGGTCAACGTGTGTATGAAGCTATGCAATGCCTCTTAAGATTGCTATTGTCTACTAATAAAAATGTATTATCAAAATTTGCTCTTTGAAGTTACATCTGCTTTTGAAATACTGCATTGTCGCATTGTCTAATGTTTTAAAACGGAAACGAGAAGGAGCAGTTGATGCACTTTTGTCAAAAATGAACGATGAGTGGGCCCGATGTTGTATATCATGACAGGAGCCTGCATCAGGAAACCCACCAAAAATTGGACAAACTTCCCCGGCCTACTGATGGCAGGGACCCTGTAATGAATGGACCACCACCTTTGATAACCTGCTGGCAGACTAAGCCCAACCTTTAACTCCACCATTCAGTGTTACTTATAAAGGCTGGATTGGTTACAGTGGCGTAACAATCGCCCGGCATCCACTGCAGTATGGTGGGTCGCTGGCCTGAGAGCTCTAGACTGGCATGGAGGATGGGAGGGGGCCCCCCTCCATGTAGTTTGCAGGGGGGCCCCCTTAAGTTTCGTTACACCACTGCTCTGCCGAGCGACGCTCCAACTATAATGCCATGAGGAAAAAGGGCCGACTGTGGCTCCCACCTTCCTCGCCACTGCCCGCAAACTACAGGGTTCTTCTCCAGGGCAGCGGCCTGCTACCCTGCGACGCGATCCGCAGCCACAATCAGATTGCTGCCACCACCATCTTGGGTCACCCAGCAAGCCAAGAAAAGCCTCAGTTTCTGCATGCAAGGTGGCGTGAGGCACCCTTCTCAACGCCCCGCCGCTTTAGCTCGCCCTCCGATTTGGATTTTATCAAGAGAACGGCAATGTGGAGCAGGATTTTACCAGGATTTCATATGGGGCCAGCGGAGCTCGCAGAAGATGTGGCTACCCGGCCATGCTGTTGGCCACGTCCCCTCGCCAGTGGAATATCTTTGACTTGATCCCCTAGGACCTCTTTTAGGTCTACAGAATCATATTGTGGTGTGTTCAGGGATGAACACAGGGCTGGTTTGTACATTACCCTGAAGTACCCCAGGGGCCGTTCTCAGACGGTCCTCCACAATGCCATTCTGTAACGTGGGGCCTGTTGGTATCAAAGAAATAGGGTCCCAATGGGAACACCCTGGGGACCCCATGGACGGTTTCTCACTAGATACGACACCCAAACGTTTATTTGGGTAGCCGGGCCATCCTATACTGCTATCTGGGTATGTTGAGGTTGGTGATATGGGGTTTACAATGGACCCGGGGCTGGTTGGGTAGTACTTTCCTGGCAGTGGGATAGGAGACATAAGGGATGGGGAGTTTAAAGGCTGGTCCAAATACTCAAGGACCTCAGAAGTGAAGGAATTGTCGGAGTTATGGTCAGATGTGTGCCTAACAGTCACCTGCAACCCCCCATTGTCCACATTAGAAGGCCCTAACAATACTGTTCACCAACTCTGCCAAGGCCTTGAGAGACCCTAGGCAGTCGGTATAAGATGTTCTAAGGACTGACCATTTACAATCGGGGAGTCCCTACGCCTGTTAGGAATGATTATAGATTGCTTTGGGGGTTGCCCTAGGGCATGGGTACTCACAAACTTTCTCTCGGGGGCCAAATTTACAGTGTGGTTTGTGGCTGAGGGCCGCACCGGTGAGGGCGGGATCAGTGGGGGAGGGGAGCGGAGCTAGGAGCAACAAAAAAAGTGACCATGAGGTTGAACACAGGCCCCTGCAGCGAACACCTTTGTCCACTGAGCCACCAGACCCGGCATACACACATCTTTCTCTTTCTCTTTCTCTCTCTCTTTCTCTCTCTCTCTCTCTCTCTCTCTCTCTCTCTCTCTCTCTCTCTCTCTCTCTCTCTCATCTCTCTCCCTCTCTCTCTCCCTTCCTCCCTCTCTTCCTCTCTCTCTTCCTCTCTCTCTCTCACTCCTTCTCTCCCTCTCTCCCTCTCTCCCTCTCTCCCTCTCTCTCTCTCTCTCTCTCCCTCTGTCTCACTCACTCTCTCTGTCTCCCTCCCTCTCTCTCTCTGTCTCACTCGCTCTCTCTGTCTCCCTCCCTCTCTCTACCTGTCTCCCTCCCTCTCTCTCCCTCTGTCTCCATCCCTCTCCCTCCCTCAGTCTTCCTCTGTCCTGCCCCGTCCGTCTGTCTCCCCCGGTCTGTCTACCTCCCTCTGTCTCCCTCTATATGTCTTTTTCCCTCTGTCTCCCTCCCTCTGTCATCCTCCTCCCACTGTCTGTCTTCGTCCCTCTGTCTGTCACCCTCTGTATCCCTCCTTCTGTCTCCTTCTCCCTCTCCCTCTGTTTCCCTCTCTCTTGGTCTCCTTCTCTCTGTCTGTCTCTGTCTGTCTCTCTCCCTTTGTCTCCCTCTATCTGTCTCCCTCCCTCTGTCTGTCTCCCCCCTCTGTCGCCCCCTCACTCTGAATGTCTCCCTCTGCCTGTCTCTGTCTGTCTCCCTCCATTTGTCTCCCTCTATCTGTCTCCGACCCTCTGTCTCTCCCTCTGTCTGTCCCTCCCTCCCTCTCTCTCTTTCCTCTGTCTGTCTCACTCTCACTCTCTGTCTCCCTCTCTCTCTGTCTCCCTCTGTTTCCCTCTCTGTCTGTCTCCCTCCCTCTGCCTTCCTCAATCGGTTGCCCTCCCTCCCGCTGTCTCCCTCCCTTTGTTGCCCCCCAAACTCTATTGCCCCTCCCTCTGTCTGTCTCCCTCTGTCTCCCTCTGTCTCCGTCCCTCTGTCTCCCTCCCTCTGTCATCCTCCCTCTGTCTCCCTCCCTCTCTGTCTCCGTCACCCTCCCTCTGTCTCCCTCCCTCTGTCTCCCTCCCTCTGTCTTCCTCCCTCTCTGTCTCCATCTTCCTCCCTCTGTCTCCCTCCCTCTGTCTCCCTCCCTCAGTCTCCCTTCCTCTGTCTCCCTTTGTCTTCCTCCCTCTATCTCCCACTGTCTGGCACCTTCTGTCAACTCACCCCAGCTTCCCGGGCACACACACAGCCGCACCCTGCACCCGAGTACTTCACAAGTCTTTCAAAGACCATTTACTTGTTAATGAGGCTTCGTTGTGAATCACCGGGGCCCCATAGACCATAGTGTCTCGGAGTCGGCGCTGCTGCAGCTGTGTTTGCTGACACTCTCTCTCTGTCTCCCTCTGTTTCCCTTTCTCTCTGTCACCCTCCCTCTGTCTGTCTCCCTCCCTCTGTCTTCCTAAATCTGTCACCCTCCCTCCCTCTGTCAGTCTCCCTCCCTCTGTCGCCCCCTAACTCTGTTGCCCCCTCTCTCTGTCTGCCTCCCTCCCTCTGTCTCCCTCCCTGTCTCCCTCCCGCTGTATCCCTCCCTGTTACCCTCCCTCTGTCTCCCTCCCCCTGTCTCCCTTCCTCTGTCTCCCTTCCTCTCCCTCCCTCTATCTCCCTCTGTCTGTCACCTTCTGTCAACTCATCCCAGCTTCCCGGGCACACACACAGCCGCACCCCACACCCGAGTACTTCATAAGTCTCTAAAAGACCATATACTTGTTAATGAGGCTTCGTTGTGAATCGATGCCCCATAGAGCAAGTTTCTCGGAGTCCGCGCTGGTGCAGCTGTGTTTGCTGACACTCTTAATTTTTTTTAAAAACACATGTACAATGTCTGCAAGGTCCGCGGGCCGCAAAGGAAGGCTTGCCGGGCCGCTGGCGGCCTGCACTATTGAGTACCCATGCCCTGGGGGAGCGCCTCTACATGGGCCATCAGCTTATTTGAACCCATAGCGTCCTTCAGGGTGCGGGAAGGGGTCTGTGGTGTAATGGCCTTGTTTAAGGTACCTTCTAATGTTTCTACTTGTAACTCAGGGACCCCTTGCTTCTTCTTAAGATTTTTTCTTCAGAGGCGATTCACTTTTGGGGTTTGGATTTGCTCCACATCTTCTACAACAGATGCAATCTAGGAGGAACATGACGGCCGCTGCTTGAACGATAAAATCAGTCCAGACAGACCAAACAGGTAGATGGATCATCGCCCAGCGAGACTTTGAGGGGGAGGAGATGACTTGTTCATCTTTCTACGGCCCTAATATGGATGATCCATTTTTTTTGGTCAAACTTCAGGACAACTTAATAATGGCAAATCCCCCCCTAATAATAGGGGGGGACTTAAATGTTTGGCTCGACCCGGTAAAGGATAGATCCAATGTGAGCCACGCTAAGGGGTCCCCACGGTATCGCAGGGTCATGAAAAACTTACTATCCAATATTAACTTGGTAGATCTATGGAGATCCAAGATGTAAATGTAAATGTACAGGAATTTATATAGCGCAAATCACCAAGTGGTTTCTAAGCGCTTGCTTAGGGAACCCGTCCTGGTATTCTCCTGTGAGATAACCCCGGCAGGGTATCCACAAGGTGAAAGCCAGGCATCCCGCCGCCAGGGGCCTTTGTGGAGATTAAGCAAGCTATTGCCCAGAGTCGCAGAGTGTGAACCTGTGAATCGAGTAGGCACCGGAGCGAGAATTGTCGAGTCCATGGACATTTTAGGACTCAAGACACCGCTGAGCCGGGAATTGAACCCTGGCCCCGGGCTGACCTCTGCTTCCAGGTCTGCCTCCTCTAACCAGTGAGCCACACTTCTCCACTCCAAGAGGGGGAGTGTAGATGGGTTTACATTTCATTGTAAGAAATATCATCACTCCTCTAGAATAGATTATGTCCTGATAAATAGAGAGATCAAAGATAATGTTGTCAGTATATCCGTACTTCCGAGCCATCATTCGGATCATGCTCCCCTTTTGTTTTCATATACTAGGAATAATACCTCTCTACAATCAAGGTGGACTTTGAACAGGATAATGCTATCTGATTCTGGAATAATTCAGGCAATTAAAAAATCTTCTCTGGAATTTTTTTCTTTCAATTTAGGCTCTACCTCAATAGAGTTTGTGTGGTGCGCCTACAAAGCAAATCTGAGAGGGACTTTACGCAGTCTAATAAGCTCAAAGAATAGGAGTAATGCCTTTGAACTACAGACCTTGGAGGGCAGAATCTCTGCTCTTGAAGAAGAAAGGAGCCAAACTCCTCAGGAGAATCTAGGAAAACTGGCACAGATAGAGAAGAGACATGAGGAGGTCAGGCAGGATCTAAGGACCCTCATTGATCTGAAATGCAAGGCCCAGTGGGAAGTTCGCAATATGGAAAATTTTGAGTATGGCGAAAGAGCAGGTGCCTTACTGGCCTGGAAGGCAAGGATAGATCGGGCTAAAAACACCATAAATGAACTTATTATCGATAGTACTGGAACTAAATCCAGCAAGCCGGCATAAACGCAGAATTGCCTTTTGTCCCTGTTCTCGAATCTGTATAAGGAGAATACTGATCCCTTACAAGATTCAATAATTTTGTGGCTAAGGGATAAGTCAATACCTGCTCTTACAGAATCTGCCAGAGATCTTTTATATTCACCCATATCTACGGAGGAGATTAAGGACCAAATAAAGAGGGCTAAAAATAAGAAGGCGGCGGGGCTTGATGCCCTCCCTAACAAAGTTTATAAATTGTTACTCGACAAACTTTTGCCTACACGCCACACCTTATTCAATTTAGTCTATAGCTCTGCTGGAGTGATCCCTAGATCTTGGAAGGAGGCCACGATTGTTTTAATATTGAAGGATCCCTGATGGCTGATTCCTACTATCCAATCTCCCTCCTAAATGCTGGTTATGAGCATTCTGGCAGGGAGATTGACAAAACTGGCACCAAGCCAGATTAATACCGACCAGAAAGGCTTTATGGTTGGGAGAGTCATCCAGGAACAAACACAATTACTTATTGGCAACACCGATCCTGCTGAAATTAGGGGGGATCCCCTGGCAGTAGTGGCCTTAGAAGCCGCTAAGGCCTTCGATCATGTGTGCTGGAGATATCTTTGGGCGATGTTGGAAGTCATGGGTATGGGCCCAATCTTTGTCCAGACAGGTATGCAGTAGTGCCTTTTCTTTATTTGGTGAAAATCCCTCCAGTAGTTGTTGAGTAAATTGAATTTGAGCAAATTATATATCTATATGCGCTCAACAATCTATTGGGAATAACTTTGGCGCCGATTGAGGAATCTGCGTGTAACTTTCCAGAATTTTGGCCAGCTCCGCTCCGCTCCTTCCCTGAAAGTTTTGGGGGGATTCGTCAAGCGGGGGCCGAAAGGGGGGGTCCCAAAACGTGTTTTCCCCATGTTAATTTTCATAGGGACATTTAGACACGGCTACAGCACGAACGGCTGAATGGAATTACACCAAACTTGGCCAAATGGTAGGGCCTGGTATGCACATGTGCCTTTGCTATGTTTGGTGAAAATCCCTCCAGTAGTTCTTGAGAAAATTGAATTTTGAAAATTTTCAAATGGCATTTTCTATGGGACCTTTAGACACGGCTAATGTGTGTGTAGACCTAGGAATCAGTGAGTGCGTATGTAGTAACTGGTATTGGTGTGTCAATGGTTTCAAGAATGGTAGTCTGTATTTAACACTGGGTGTATCAAAGGTTATATTAGAGTGTGGGGAGGTGCATTGTATTATCACATGATTGATATCATCAGTGATGTCATCAGTGATGTCAAATGAGATGTCATCAGTGATGTCATCAGTGATGTCATTTGAGATGTCATCAGTGATGTCATCAGTGATGTCACTGACCATGTCATGAATGATGTAATATGTGACATCATCAGGAGTGGATTGCGGGTGCGCGAAATATAGTTAGTACAACTAACTATATAGGAGCAATTTCAATGGTTTTTTAAATGCTAATTCCTAACTATATACTATAAGTGAATATATATATATATATATATATTTATATATATATATATAAAGTAAGTCGCCCTCCGGTTTCACCGGAATTTCATTCCCGCTCTCCACACTCCGCTTGGAGTTAATGTGATCTTTGTTACCCTTTCATTCCAGCTCACACTTCTAATGTGAAGTCTATCACGTAAGCCTCGCGTTCCGAGGATTGTTTTGTTATCTTTGTTATCTTTTGCCACTTTCCCTTCCAGCTTTCGTTATCCCGCACGGGTTAGCCTCTCTTTTTCAGCACGATTCTTTACCTTTCATCCCACCCGCTTTTTGGTTCCACCCGTTTACCATTCTCCCCACCTCCCATTTCCACCTTTCTTTATCACCGCACACACATCCTGGAATTTTCACGCTTTCCCATTTAAGAGATCTTAGTGGCCAGCATGCGGTTGTACCACCCATTCACCTATGATCGGAGCCAACTTAACGTTGAATGAATGGATTTTTTGATGATCATGTTTGAAATGAATAAGTATACCATGAAATGAAAAGCTTTCAATAAACTTCAGAACTTTATTATTGGAACTTCTTATTGAAACCTATTGGAATCTATTGTATCATCCACACATAGAACCCGAAGAAGTGTGCCCACCACAGGGATGCGCCTACACTTCAGTAGCGCACTTACATTTCCTGATATCCACAGACGCACCGGAACAGTTGCGTCACCTGTAGGAGCACCTTGAAACCCATTACCTGAACCACCCCATCCTTGAAAACTACATTATAACTCAAGTAGTGCGCCGTGCCTATCTCCTTTTAACTTTCATTGCCTATACTGTTCACCGGGCAGGCAGCACACAATCATCCAGAGATCAACAATGCAATACGACGAGATCTCAAAATCAACGGAAGCTCATGCTGAAACACTAGCATTTGATACCGAAGCAACAGAAAGAATTTATGCCCTCATCAATGAAGACTTGACCCAAACCACAACCAGCAGATCCAAAGAACAATGCATCAAACAACTCATATATTTATCGAAATGACGCATTAACCAAAAACTGCATGCTAACACCTTAATTAAGTACCATAAAGTCCTCCGCATCCCCCGTGGCTTACGGATTGCCTTGAAACCGTCCCTATGCAAGAACTCCAAAGCGTTTGTTGAGAGATGGAATGCAATCCTCAACAAATGCAGTTTGGACCTCATACTACTTATCGTTGAGGAACTGTCTGGAATTCTAGTAGAATTATCACAAGAAATTTCCACCATTGAAAATGAACTGAAGGACTCCATTTCACCTGAAGAACTTACCGCCACTCTGGAAGATATTAACAAGCAATTAGACAGACACACCAAGGATATCAACGATCGTAAGATCCGAAAATTCCGTCGGGACACCTTGGACTACAAATTGGGTGAGGTGTACACGTGGGCAGACGTTTATGCTCAACGTCGCAGGAATAAACCTTTTAATCCAAACACCGATACTTCATCTTCAGGAAGCGATACCTCTAACCGTCCACCCAAAAAAACTCCAGCCGGAGTACCAACCACTTCAACTTCATCCAGTGAAACACCTCTGACTACCAGGATTGATCCAACTACCATGGAGCCTTTTTTAGAGATAAGTCCCGACAGAACCGACGACCCAGACGGGGCAAAAGGGCAGGAAAAAGACACCGAAGCCACGCAACAACCATTGAAAACCAAGCCGAAAACGAAGAGGAATCGTTAGTTATTAACATTTCTGACACCACTCTAACTAACTATGAAACTAAGATCCTTCAAAAAGGAATGTCATTCGTACCCACTAGCAACACCAACTTACTGGAACTGGAAGTTAGTACTTTTAAACTCACAAGGAAACTAAGGTTAAAACATTTCTTTGAAATAGTATTGGAACCCCCCAAAGACCCCAAACCAGACCAACTTTTGGGTCTACAACCACCCAGTACCTTCTTACCACCAGCTAGCCACAAGAGCATTGACACTTTCGAGACTTTGGTGAAACAGGATACAGCTAAAATCAACTATCGTAAGAAAATTCACAGAAACATTACCAACAAAGATCTAGATACCTTAAAGAACATTGCCAGAAATCCGTCTATTAAATGTGTGAAAGCAGACAAGGGGGGAGCCCTTGTCATCCTAAACACGCAATTATATGACCAACGCATCATCGAACACATCTCGGATTCTAATGTTTACCTACCTCTCGAAGGTAATCCCACGAGTGAATATAAAATGAAACTGTTGGAAATTATCAACAGAGCAGCTTCTGATGACATCATTGATGACAGAACAAAGAAATACCTGACTGTTGAATATCCCAGAAGCCCCACCATCACCATGCTACCTAAGATCCACAAGAACCTTATGGATCCTCCCTTTCGACCAATTGTCTCGACCAGAGGCTCAATCTATGAACCTACGGGCAAATTCATAGATCGTTATCTACAACCTATGGTTTCAAACCTTCCCAGTTACATCAAAGACACTACGGAGATTATCAACAGACTATCTTCCTTACAAATAAACGAGAATGACAACCTAATTCTGTGCACAGCAGATGTCAGAAGCCTCTACACTTCCATCCCACATGAGGGTGTGATTGCTGCAGTGGAACAAGCTCTATTACAATCAGACATCGATGACCCTTTGAAAGCTTTTATTCTCGAACTTATGATTTACACCTTATACCACAGTTATTTTGTACACGAACAAAAATGGTACTTGCAAATGTCCGGGATGGCCATGGGAAATTGTGCGGCTCCCACTTACGCTAATTTGTACATGGGCAACTTTGAATCCAACCACATCTATGGAAACCAAACTTGGACTGACAACCTCATCTTATACGTACGGTATATTGATGATCTATTCTTCATTTGGAAAAATTCACAAGAAAGCCTTGAACTTGCTTTAACAAACCTCAATTCTAAGGATGATCGCATAGAGTTCACGTGGAACATCAACAACCAAGAGATCGCATTTTTAGATGTCCTCGTAAAAAGCACCTCTCAGGGAATTCAGACCGATTTATTTCGAAAACCCACTGACCGTAACAACTCTCTACTCTACAGCAGCTTTCACCGGCACTCCCTTAAAAAACATTTACCATACAGCCAGATGCTGAGAGTCACCCGGATCGTATCCGATCCAGACACCAGACTGAATCAGATCCAAGCGATGGCATCAAGATTTCAAACAAGAGGGTACCCCGAGGAACTATTGAAGGAAGCCATTGACAGGACCACCGCCACTCCCCGAAATGATGCTCTGCGGAGCACCCACAAAACAAATCAACAGAGGATGGTCCTAGTATCCAAATATTCCACTGCGAGCAACAGTTACAAGAGTATCATATTGAAACACTGGCGCATCCTGGCTTCTGAACCTGATTTTGGGAACCTGTTTAAAGAACCTCCTATTTTTGCATATACCCGACCCAGAAACATCAAAGAAATCTTATCCGGAACCAATCTCAACACCACCTCTGTCAAACATACCGGCACACGCCCTTGTCACCACTGCAACAACTGCAATAACATTATCAAAGGAAACAATATTAACCATCCCATGAGAGGTCACAACATCAAACTAAATGTGGACGCCACCTGCGATTCTTCCAATCTCATTTACCTACTTAAGTGCCCTTGCGGCAAAATTTATGTGGGAAAAACCAGTAGGAAAATCAAGATTAGACTAAATGAACACAAATCAAACATTCGTACCAAGAACACCAAGTCTAACGTAGCCACTCACTTCAGTGAAGCAAACCATAACGTGGCCCAACTGAAGTACATGGTCTTAGAGACCGTTTCCAGAATTGAAGGAAGAGACAACAACAAGTTTCTCTTGCAGAGAGAAACCACCTGGATCTACAGACTCCAAGCACAGAAACCATGGGGTCTTAACGACCGGACTGAATTCAGCTGCTACTTATGATGCCTCCTTGGCACAGTTTTGATGCTATACACTTTGCTTTTGCTGATTGTATCCTAATGCATGCTATATGTTGCTTTGTTTTATCCCGTTCTTCACACCTTCTTTTGGGCTAACCCTCATTTGTCCCTTTCCAATATGGCCGCGCAATTTCACCTTCTCCTTTTAGTCCTTTGTTTATTTGTCCCTTTCCAATATGGCCGCGCCATTTCACCTTCTCCTTTTAGTCCTCTGTTTATTTCACCCACCTTCCCTTTGAATCCCCGAACTCCGCGCTTGCTTCGCGTAGTTCCAGACGGCTGAACCCGCCAACCATATGCGAAGCTCTGACACCCGCCAAAGTAAGTCGCCCTCCGGTTTCACCGGAATTTCATTCCCGCTCTCCACACTCCGCTTGGAGTTAATGTGATCTTTGTTACCCTTTCATTCCAGCTCACACTTCTAATGTGAAGTCTATCACGTAAGCCTCGCGTTCCGAGGATTGTTTTGTTATCTTTGTTATCTTTTGCCACTTTCCCTTCCAGCTTTCGTTATCCCGCACGGGTTAGCCTCTCTTTTTCAGCGCGAATCTTTACCTTTCATCCCACCCGCTTTTTGGTTCCACCCGTTTACCATTCTCCCCACCTCCCATTTCTACCTTTCTTTATCACCGCACACACATCCTGGAATTTTCACGCTTTCCCATTTAAGAGATCTTAGTGGGCAGCATGCGGTTGTACCACCCATTCACCTATGTTTTTTACTGATGTAAGGTATGCTCCCTTATTGATTCGGGTCATTTCATATTTTCTGTTGCAGTGCTCCTTGATAAAGGACTTGGTTAGTCCGAAATGCATCGGAGCCAACTTAACGTTGAATGAATGGATTTTTTGATGATCATGTTTGAAATGAATAAGTATACTATGAAATGAAAAGCTTTCAATAAACTTCAGAACTTTATTATTGGAACTTCTTATTGAAACCTATTGGAATCTATTGTGTCATCCACACATAGAACCCGAAGAAGTGTGCCCACCACAGGGATGCGCCTACAGTTCAGTAGCGCACTTACATTTCCTGATATCCACAGACGCACCGGAACAGTTGCGTCACCTGTAGGAGCACCTTGAAACCCATTACCTGAACCACCCCATCCTTGAAAACTACATTATAACTCAAGTAGTGCGCCGTGCCTATCTCCTTTTGACTTCCAGTGGATTTTGAGACATTAACGTTTTAAAAAACAGATATATCTGTGACAGTGCTCCGGTTAGCGCTCCGGTTCGCGTACCCGACGCGTAACGGAACTTCGCGAAGCGAAGCTGATTGGCTCTCGGGTGTCTGTAAACATTCTAAACAGTCCGGAGCGGCCGTCATCTTGTGTCTCGGTAGGATCGAGACACAAGAGGTGGCCAAAACGCGCACCGGGAAGCGGTCCGGGAAGCGTAATATTGGGAAAATAGGATGAAAGAATGTTCAAATATTGTATGTTTATTGATTGTTATTTTTGTTTTTTTTAAATTTATTCTATTTAAGTACCAACATGTAGGTACCAATGCAGAGTCTAAAAATAAAAATACATTGTTTCCTTTGTAGATATCTTGCAGGTTGTTTCAGAAGTTATTGTGGTATATGGAATTCATAGCGTAGTCTGTCAGGAAAGCAGAAACACCATGGAGGCAGGAGATGATAAAGAGATGCTAAATACACATTGGAGATGATATAGTGGAAGAAAGGAAGTAACTATGAGCAAACTTAAAGTTGCACAGTATATTTAAAGTCTGATTTTACATTAAAATCAATTTGCTACTAGTTTAAAAAATACATATAAAAATGAATAATGTCTCAAACAATTTTTGAATTATTATATATAAATTTATTATTCTGATTTATTTTCAAAATTAAAAAGAACTTCTAATAATTCTTCATCAGATTTTGCCTCATTTTCAATTAACAAATCCACAGCTTCAACACATTGCAGAAGTTCTATGTCCATTGATTGATCAAAGAATTCTGAATCATTTTCTTTGTCTTGGTTGCATTCTGCAATTTCCACGTTATTTTTCTGCTCTCCTTCCATTTCTATGCTGTAAAATGAATTTTAAAAAAATATATCAGTACAGATAGGGCACTGTTGGGTTTAAGTACAGACAGGTAGTTTGGTTTTTTAAACAGTGATTTTTTCGTTGGGCAGTGTATGGTATCAAACTGGAAGTAGAAATATGAAAAAATTTATGAAATAAACTCTAAGTCAATTCTTAATTATACAAGACAAGTCTAACTCCATCCATAACTAAAACAGAGAAGTCTATTTTATTCTATAAGTATTACAGAGGGATAGTATTTAACTATCAGAAAATGTTTTCCTAATTAGCTTACAGTACAGAACATACTTCAGTTTTTAAAATAACATCTTACCTTTCAAATAGAACTTCAAGTTATCAGTTGAAATGTACTTGATATGTACTTCAAGAAGTAGTAGTCAAAATGGCTGTGTTTCTCTCTCTTACTTTATATATATTCAGGTACATAACCAATCAAATGTCATGAAATAATAGAAGATATTGAAAGTAGCATTTTGATTGGTTGTCAATTCTAACACTTCATAAGTGTTTTGGTTAGGTAATTTACCTCAGGATATTTAATCAGGCTTACAGCATAATTTTCACAATGAAATTCCATCAAATTTGGGGAAATGGTAGGGACTGCTATGTAGTAGGGGCTATTCTATATTTGATGAAAGTGTCTGTAGTGGTTTTTCTGTAAATTACTTTCCCACCTTTTTTTATCGAGCGCTTACCGGTGCGCTCCCCGGTACGCGAACCGGCAGCGTTACGGGAGTCCTCCATTTTGTGTATTGGTAGAATTAAGACATAAGATGGAGGACAAACAATGTACGGAATGGGTAGAAGGGGGCACGGTAGACACTTTGTGACCCTCTAGGTTTTCGGAGGGAGGATTAGGATGCTGATACATGCAAAAATTAAGATTTTTTTTTTTTTTAATTTCGCGAGGGGAGCGCTCGGTACGCGCACCGGTAAGCTAACCGGGGAGCGTACTTTAGTGAAGAAAAAAAAAAGAATACATTTTACATCTTTTGATATTTGCTATTAAAAAAACATTGAAATTCACTGAAAAAACCATAGGTTATAGACCCTATATAGTTAGGAATTAGCATTTACAAAACCTTGAAAATTCACTGAAAAAACCATAGGTTATAGACCATATATAGTTAGGGATTAGCATTTACAAAACCTTATTTTACTCGCACAAAACCATTGAAATTCGCATATATAGTTAGTTGCACTAACTATATATCGCGCACCCGCAATCCACTGCTGATGATGTCACATATTACATCATGCATGACATGGTCAGTGACATCACTGATGACATCACTGATGACATCTCAAATGACATCACTGATGACATCACTGTTAACAACTCAAATGACATCAATGATCACATCACTGATGACATTATTCATGTGATAATACGATGAACCTCTTCAGACTCTAATATAACCTTAGATACACTCAGTGTAAACAGACACTCACAGACTGTCACTCATCCATGGAGTTACTCACACACCTAGTCAGTCATGCAAAGAATCAATCACACCTCAATTTCCTCAACTATACAGTTATACACACCTTACTTATTCAAACATATACTAACACATATTTACTCTCTTATACAATCCCTGATACAAGTTCACAATGATCCATACAGCCACTCACACATTCACTGGCTCTTATGCACAGTTATTTATATATGTCAACTCTCACATGTACTGTGTTTTACATATGTACTCACTTTGACATGTAGCACTGAGATATCAATTCACTCACCAATACACTCATACACACAGTCAACCGCCCATGCAGCTGTTTCCACATGCATTGAACCCATACATCTAGTGAATCAACGGCCCACACCTCTATGCACAGAGTCATACACCTCCCAGCCACCCACACACACACTCAGTCTCCCATACAAATACTTGGGCAAACAATCAAAAACCCATATAGTTACTCATATAACTACTGATCAACACATGCAGCAGTTTACAGAACAACAGACATAATGATGCACAAATTAAGACAGTTTAGACACTAACCCATGCACTCAGTGAGACACATTTAATCACTCACTCATACAGTCAGGCACCTACTAAATCCTTCATTCAGACACTTATACATCCACTCATTCTTCAATATGTAAGACATATTTTAACTTTACAAAAACATACACTCACTGGATGTTGTCATCAGTGATATCATCAGTGATGTCATTTGAGATGTCATCAGTGATGTCACTGACCATGTCATGAATGATGTAATATGTGACATCATCAGCAGTGGATTGCGGGTGCGCGATATATAGTTAGTGCAACTAACTATATATGCGAATTTCAATGGTTTTGTGCGAGTAAAATAAGGTTTTGTAAATGCTAATCCCTAACTATATATGGGCTATAACCTATGGTTTTTTCAGTGAATATATATATATATAGGAAAAAATAAGTAAGAAACCTGTACAAACTGCTTACACTAGCCACAGACACCCTATGGGCCTATAACTTCTGCACAAGCCATTATACACCCACTACGACATGTAGGAGGACCTTTCTGTTTTAGAGAATAAAACCGGAGAGTTCTTTTTGACACCCTTTGATAAAAAACACACCTGTTAGAGCTCTTTTCACCACTCCTTTCTTCGTCACAGGTCCCTCTTTAGATGTTGAAGCCTTCCTTTTTAGTGGCCCCTTTTTCGCTCGCTGAGGTGGCTCTTGCACACCCCCGCCGGCCTTGCATGCCTCCATGGGACCTGTAAAGAATGATAAAAAAAATCACATTTACAGTATAAACCGAACCTTACCAGTCCCTTCTGAGGAGCCCTCCTATAGTTCACCGCTGTGGTTTTTGGACTAGCACAGCGTAAGTCTTAAACAGTTTTTAGAGTCTGGTCCTTTTTAGGTCGAGGCTAGAGTTGCAGCGCATGCGCTGCTCGCTTTGTAAGGCATGCTGTAGTAGGGCATGTTGTTGAAGTGCTGTGGAAGCCTATGTTGTTGAAGTGCTGTGGAAGCTCCGCCCATATTTTTCATTGCCTGCTGTCATTGTCTATGGTAAACACTGGCTTCCGATTCGACATGAGGCTTATTAGTCCCTCTTTGTTACCGCCCTGTCTCCTAATGTAACCCCCCATCAGGACTGGATCTTTTCTTGCGGCGTTACACAGTCTCCTTCATAAGTCGGTATGCACTATGTTTTGTCAGTCGCCTTCCGCAAAGGTGCCGGCGTGTTTATTTTTGCATCAGGCTTTCACTTTAACAATAGCTGCCGCCTCACCCCGCGAGTGCTGTGTGAGGCGGCAGCTATTGTAAAGTGAAAGTGCGATGCAAATATAAACAAGCAGCTGCCTTTGCGCAATGGTGACAGCTTGTTATGGATTGCTTCTGGACTTGCGCGCCTCGCCGCGGCTACAATTGAGTCCCATTCCATTGCTTAATAGGAATATATTTGACTTCCCAGGTGAGGGCTAAGGCTGTGTTGCTCAGATCCATCATGTTTCAGTAGTATAGGTTGTATACTACTCATCACCATGTATTTTTTTAAAGGTGGCCACGCCCCTTTGACCACGCCTCTTTGGTCCATGTGTCTATATTGGAATCTGTCCAAATCTGATTTTAATCGGTCCTTATAATGTTTTGATAAGATTATAGCGTTTTGCTGTTTTATAGAACATTATTTTGTGAATCAAGGCTTATAAAATGATACGTCGATTAAATCAAAAGCACATAAAACGATAAGTTAGGATTTGTGAATCAAGGCATATAAAATGATATGTCGATGAAATCAAAAGCGTATAAAACGATAAGTTAGGATTTGGGAATCAAGGCTTATAAAATGATACGACGATGAAATAAAAAAAAATATAAAACGATAAGTTAGGATTTGGGAATCAAGGCTTAAAAATGATATGGCGATGAAATCAAAAAGTGTATAAAACGATAAGTTAGGATTTGGGAATCAAGGCTTATAAAATGATACAGCGATGAAATGAAAAGCGTATAAAATGACCAAACATGCCCGGGCTTGTCTTGTTTTAGGGGTTTTTATGGGGCTCCGTAAGCCGGATATAGGGAATGTAGCTACGAATTATAATGATATTTCATAAATTTCATATCATCACAATATTGAAAAGAATGATAACGCATTTTAGACAAACATTTATTTTAGTAAATGTAAAAACAAGCTTGGAGAAGTTTTATTTTAATAAAACATTTGCATTTTAATTGAAAACATCTTTTACATAACAGAAAATCACATTTTTATGTAAAAACAGTTTCATTATATGGAATTACTTATACTTGACAACATTTTAGTGAAAATAGAACAAAATTAATTCCAGCTTATGAATAATGAGGTAGCAGTAGTTATCAAATACATTATGCTCCGTGGCATATAAATCACAGTATCATCAGCAAACATAAAATCAGCGGAAGTTACATAAAAAAGAAATCACATCTTTTTTTTTGTAACCAATATTAATAATGATAGTTATTTTATAAACTATACAAAAAAAGAAATTCCAGCTTATGATTACTGTGGTAGCGTTAGTTATCATATGCATTAAGCTCCATGGCATATAAATCACAGTATCAACAGGGGGGGGGGGCGCTAGAGGGCGCACTGCGGGATGGCTGGCTAAGGTGTCGGCTCCGCCGGACGGACGCGACTATAACGGCCCTTTTACCTCTTTAATCCGCCGCTACAGCCGAAAAAAGGACAGCATCCGATGTGGGAATGTAAGGCCGACACAAATATGTAACTTCTGTGACTGACCACGGGCTACAAAGCGAGAGTGCAGCGAAAAAGCGGAACATTGCCGGAGCGGATTCAAAATGGCCGCGCCTGGCATCGGGAAAGAGAATAGCCTGGCGAATGCTGAGAACAGCTACGCAACGGTGACCAAGCGGACTGGTGGTGCCGAGTGCAATGCGGAGCCGTGGGGCAATGGGGGTCTGTGAGTACAGCGAGAAAAATTGACTTTCGCGGTGCGTTCCAGCAGAGACAAGATGGCGGAGGCGCTGGAACGCACAAGAACGGCAGAAACGGCCGCCCGCGAAGCAGGCAAAACGGAGTCTCGGCGCACGGAGGAGTAGCGGCTGACGACAAAGAAAGTACACGCAAGGTGAGTGTACCTCGCGGTAGACGCCGCGGAAGCTGGCCCGCGGCCCCCCCACTTGCAGCTCTTAGCGCTCAATGGAGGTGGGGTTTCAACCTGCCACACGGATGCACATGGGATTTCTCTTGGTGCTGCAAGGACGTGCAATGCACACCAAAGATGGCCCAACAGTATAGATCAACGCATGCCAGGCACCGAGGGCTGCAACATTCCGGAAACGCCGCACACGCAGACGACCCTGGCACCCGCTTGCCACCAGAAAGACTGCACCATAGAAGACGCTCCCAGCAGCCGCTGAGGTCGATGAACAGACGTACCCCGAGGTGGGGAGCCAAGACACCAGCGCGTCACAATACTCCGACGGCCAGGACGCCAACGGCCGGTAGCCCGAAGACGACCGGACATACCTCGCCTCTGCCACCGAGGACCATGGGGAAGCCGGAGAAACAACAGACCAAGCTCCCATTCGAAACGAGGAAACAGCTGAAAACTGCGACAACCACCCCAGAGGTTGAAGGCGACGGAGAGATGGCGGAGGGGTCGGCCATGGAGTCAGTGCTCCGAGCAATCCAGCACAGCTTGCAGGAGATGAATGGCAAACTGGATAATGTGATGCAGAGGGTGGACAACATGGCGACCAAGATAGAGAAACAAGACGAGCGGATTGTGGAAGCGGAACAGAGGATTTCAAAAGTGGAAGACGAGCATAAAACCACGTCGAAGGTGTGCGGGGGCTTGGAGAAAACAGTGGAGACCCTACGCGCTAAGGTGGAGGATCAGGAAGCCAGGTCCAGGCGGAACAACCTCCGAATTTCGGGCCTACCGGAATCCACCAACACAGGGAGGATGGAAACTTATGTCGAAACGCTCCTGAAAGACATATTTGGCGCTGACAAACTATCCTCGGTGTTTCTGATTGAACGAGCTCACCGCTCACTGGCACCTGTACCAAAACCGGGAGCTGCCCCACGAATGATCATCGCCCGCGTGCTCAATTACAGGGACAGGGACACGGTACTACGGCTCGCTAGAGACATGGGCAAAATCACTTATCAGGGGAGCACTCTGGAATTTTATCCTGGCCATACCATTATTATTATTATTATTATTTAGCGACTCGTAAAGCGCCTGGTGACCCGAGGGCATCCCCGCGCTATGAGAGATTTGTATCCTGCTGAGAGGGAGAAGGGCAGAGGGCTTACTTGGGAAATAAAAGGGTTTTAAGCTTTTTTCTGAAAATCAGATAGCTGGGCTCCAGTCTGAGGGAGCGAGGGAGGGAGTTCCATCCAGTGGACGCTTTTACAGAAAAGCGTCGGCCTCCGGTACGTGTCCTCTTAAATTTGGGGATGTTGGCTAGATGCTCGTTCTCAGACCGTAGAGCTCTGGGTGCTTTGTATGGAGTAACCAGGCCGCTGAGAATCGCAGGTCCCGAACCGTTGATCAGTTTATAGGCCGTGCACATGGCTTTAAATTCCACCATTTGGCGAACTGGGAGCCAGTGCAGGTCCTTGATAGCCGGCTTGGCAGGCACTCTAGAGGGAGTGTTCATGAGTAGACGGGCTGCTGCATTCTGGGTTCGTTGCAGTCTCGCCAGGGTAGTCTCCAGCGCTCCCAGATAGACCATATTACTATAGTCCAGCCGTGACAGTATGAGCCCTTGGATTAGTAATTTCCTGGACGCGGGGGGAAGTAAGGGAAGGATTCTGCGGGTAGTCCGCATGAGCCCAAAACAGGTACCTGCAGTTTTGGCCGCTTGTGTCTTCATTGAGAGGTTGGGTTCTAGCCAGACTCCGAGGGTCTTGGTTTCGTGTTTTGGGGTGGGGATTTCCCCGAACACGTCTGGCCAGACTGCTGGGGGGATGGTCACCCATTGTTTACCCATGAGCATCACTTCGGTTTTTGATCCGTTTAGTTTTAATGATGATTCACACATCCAACCGTGAATTTCGGTGAGACAGTTTGTCAGGTTGTCTGGGTGGTCGTCTAGTTGGGAAAGGGAGACGACCAGTTGTGTGTCATCGGCGTAGCTCACTATTTTTATACCGAAGGGTGTCACTGCGTCTTCAAGGGGGGCCATATACGCGTTAAAAAGCGTAGGGCTCAGGGAGGATCCCTGAGGGACCCCGCTCGTGAGAGGGAGGGTGGACGAGTGGTAGATTCCGTCCCACACCTGGAACGTGCGTCCGGTAAGGAAGGACTCTATCCAGCTGAGTGACGTCCCGGTGAGCCCTGCTGTCGCCAGCCGATGGAGGAGGACACGGTGGTTGACTGTGTCGAAGGCTGCGCTGAGATCCAGGAGGGACAAAAATATTTACAACAAGGGGTGGTGAGGGACAGAGTCTCTGAATTAAACAGAATACTCTCACCCAGTCAAGAGATCAGGGCTAGATCCAACACCGTTTTTTAGCTCACTGCACCATCCCAGTTTCAGAACCTGGCTGTATGCAAATTAGTCTGTTCCTGTCCCAGTGCATGATGGGAACAGGACAAACCAAACTACAAAAGCCAATTCTTACACTGGGAAGGAAACAAGCTACCGGGGATGCACTGGGCCAGGGACAGACTGATTTGCATATAGCCAGGTTCTGAGCTGGGATGGGGCAGTGAGATAAATAACGGTGATGGATCAAGCCCTGATCTTTGGACTGGGTAAGAGTGGTCTGTTTAACTCAGACACTCTGTTCATCACCACCCCCTTTTTGTAAATCGCTTTTGGCCACTATAGGTGTGGCAGGGTATACTCAGACATGAGTCCCTTTCTCACTGCTCCATCAGGATTCAAGCAAGCCGGGCCGAAGAAGGCTGAAATGCCAGAAACCGGTCCCCGGTAGCTTGTCTCCTTTCTGGTGAAGAATTGGCTTGGTAGTTTAGTCTGCCCTGTTCCCATGATGCACTGGGCCAGGGACAGACTGATTTGCATATAGCCAGGTTCTGAGCTGGGATGGGGCAGTGAGATAAATAACGGTGATGGATCAAGCCCTGATCTTTGGACTGGGTAAGAGTGGTCTGTTTAACTCAGACACTCTGTTCATCACCACCCCCTTTTTGGAGATCCAGGAGGATCACTGCCACTGACCCTCCTGAATCTAGAATGCGCCTTGCCTCCTCGATGACGGCAAGAAGGGCCGTATCTGTGCCGTGTCCCGGGCGGAACCCGGTTTGGGATTGCCGCAGGATGTTGTTAGTCTCGAGGAATTGGGACAGTTGACCATTGACCAATTTCTCGGTTACCTTGCTGATCCCAGGGAGGAGAGATATTGGCCGGTAGTTTGCCATATCTGTTGGATCAAGCTGGGGCTTTTTAAGGAGTGCTTTCACCACCGCGCTTTTCCAGCTGTCGGGGACCGATCCCTGTGCGAGTGAGCTGTTAATAAGCTACGTGAGCGTGGGGGTGATAACGGGGGCTACGTTTTTGAGGAATCTCATGGGTGCAGGGTCCAGAGGAGACCCGCTTTTCATTTTATTCAAGGTTACTTCTACCTCGTTAGGCGTTACTGGCCTAAATGTCGCAAGTTGGGGACGTATTCCAGTCTGGCAGGGGGGAGAGTTGTTGTTCCTGTGACTGGAGGGACATGGAGGGGGAAGGGATGTAAGGATGTGGGCAATTTTGTCATTGAAATAGGTGGCTAAATCATTGCTTCTGTCTACCTGGGGGGTGGTGGAGGAGGAGGAGATAGGAACTTTCAGTAGCTCCTTAACGATGAGGAAGGATTCCCTGGAGGAATTTGAGGCTTCCTTTATGCGAGTATCGTAGTGGGAGGCTTTGGAGCGCTTAATAGCAGATTTGTAGAGTTTAACTGAGGTATAATAGGCCTCTTTGCTAGCGTTCTGCCAGTCTTTTCTCCATAGCCGTTCGGCTCTCTTACAGTTTTTACGGAGCTGTCGAAGTTCCGGGGTATACCACGGGGCGGAGCCCGTTTTGCTGGTTTTGTCTTCCCGCGTTCTGATTGGGAGTACGGAGTCAAGGGAGGTCGTGATCCACTTTCTGAAATTGCTATCGGCGTTGGCCGGGTCTTCTTCGTAAGCCGGGGTAGTTGATTTTAGGGTCTTGGCCCATTCTTCGGTGGGGAGTCTGGACCAGGTCCTATCTGTGGTGTAGGTAGGCAGTTTTTGAGGTTTCCTGAGAGTTCCTGGGAGTTGGAAGGGAACTAGGAAGTGGTCCGTCCAGGGTAGGGGGAGGGAATCTCTCCCTTGCATCGTGGGGGTGCTAGTGAATACTGGGTCCAACAGGTGGCCTTTGATGTGGGTGGCTCCTGAGTTGAGGAGACGGATGTCCAGGGCCGCTAGCTCAGTGATCAGGTCGGCTGCTCCAGAGTCTGAAGGGTCGTTGAAGTGAATATTCAAGTCTCCCAGTAACATGAAATTTGTGATGGAGTGGGCCTGTGTTGCTACTGTATCCAAGAGAGCGTTGGTAAAGGAACCAGGATGTCCGGGTGGGCGGTATACTAGGATCCCTGAGAGTGAATTAGTTGGGTCTAGTTTGATTGTGAACTGTAGGCTTTCACAGTCGGGAATCGTTAGATTTGCAAGTGAGACCGTCCCGGTAAATGATGGCGACACCACCGCCTCTACCCAATGGGCGAGGGAGCGACTGAATGAGGAAACCCGGTGGGGTAGCTAACACCATGTCAGCGTCAGAGTGTGGGGTGAGCCACGTTTCCGTCAGGAAGAGGATGTCGATCTCATGGTCTTCTATGAGGTGGTTGATCAGTGTCGCGTGTTTGGGGAGAGAGCGGCAATTCAGCGAAGCTAGTTTGAGGGCTACAGGTTTGGTCGCTGGCGTCGGGAGTTTAAGCTGGGCTGGCTGGCAGTGAATACAGCTAGTGAAGGGTCCATTCATGTCGTGAACATATTCACATGAGGAGGCGATGGGAGGTCTGAGACTTAGAAGGTCCCGACGGGAGTAGGTTACCTTAGCGACTGCTTTGTCTACCAGGGGGTCTGGCCCTAGGCTCGTCCGCTGCGCTGGTGTGGCCGGCACATTTGTAGTGAGTATTGTGGGCGTGGCCTCGCAGTGGGCGTGGCTTCGCCTTTGACCGCGCTGGCGGTGTGGGCGTTTTCCCCCTGTGTCAGCTGTAAACTCGCTGTATCAGGAGGGTCTGGGAGGGCAGGCTTAGCGCGTAAGAGCGGCGCTTTTATGGAGGTGAGCTTCGTTCGTCTTTTTTTAAAAACAACAATGAGAAAGTGACAGTTTTAAAAAATCAATTAGCTGCGTGCAAGTCCTCCGGCTTCCGCCTCAGAGGGTGATCAAATACAGGTGAATGCGTAACGCTTTCTGCCGCGTTTAAATACTCTGTCTGGTGGGCGTGGCCTCGCAGTGGGCGTGGCTTCGCCTTTGACCGCGCTGGCGGTGTGGGCGTTTTCCCCCTGTGTCAGCTGTAGGCCATGGCGGTACAACTGGCGCGGAAAGAATTTGCTCCGGTAAAGAAGAAATTACGAGACCTGGGTCTCGAATACGCCATGCTGTACCCTGCGAAACTCAAAATCACGAACATGGGTAAACCTGTCATTCTGCAGACGGTACAGGCCGCACATGACTTTATCAAACAACAGGGGAAGCGTTGAAAAGCTCAAGAACGAGCGGAACCGACGAGCGATGTGGAATGACAAGTTGTGCTGAGATGACTACTTGGTATCCCTAGACATGCTACGAGACTGCACTGGACCTCCGATTGCTGAGACTAGATAAGATGACCTGCCACATGGCGCTAAGATGGCGCCAGACCCGAACTAGAGACTGTGGGTGCATACAACGACACGCCGCGCGATCTGTCAATACCAGCGGTAAGGCCCGGAATGGGCATCCACGCAGTGAGTATTCACAGGGCTGGCAATTTCTGGAGGGTATGTGGCAGGACACCGGGATCGGGAGGCTGACTTGCACCCCTGGCAGACAATTGTGTTCCGGGAGTGCCTACCCTGGCAGGCCCTCGGGTCGGACCTTATAAATAGCACTAACTCGAACTTCTGCTGCCATATGGGACTGGGATGTGACAGAGCTTGCTGCTCAGGTTTGGACTGTGTAATGTTCTTGTCTCTTGATGGCGGATGGAGGGGGATGGGTGTAATACCATGCACACTACATTGAAGACGTCATAAGCGTCCGTCCACGTCCACTACGTGGATGGAGATGTGTGAACCTGGCGACACCCCCAAGCGGGTGCGCCCCAAACTAAGTTCTCAAATGGGGTTACTGTTTGTTAAGGCATGGCTTTGGCAAAGTTTGGGTGCTAAAGTGGGAGGGGGGAGAGAGGGGGAACTGGGGTTTTTCGAACTACGAAGTCTGTGTCTGAGAAGCATGGCAAACTCCTTAGCCATACATAACCATGCGGGTTTTCAATTCCATTACCCCGCTCTGTTATGGATTTTGCACTGTACACTCCAATGCTCAGTGAATGCATCGTACCTGAAGTTGCGACTGCATCTCATGTGGTCTATAGTCATGAATACCAGTATAAATGTCGAGAATTAGACATTGACTCTCCTCACGTGGAATATCAGAGGGCTAGGCAACCCTAAAAAGATCAGGCAGATGTTTGCTTACTTTGACAGGATGCATGTGGACATAGTGTTTTTACAAGAAACACACATGGCTAACACGAGCACACCTACATTGGGCAATAGATGGGCAGAATCAGTCACTAGCTGGAACTACTCGACCTATTCCAGAGGGGTAAGTATCCTAATACGTAAGGGAACGCACTTTGAAATCGCGAGCGTACACAGAGACACGGAGGGTAGAAGCGTTATTGTAGAAGGTAAGGTCAGGGGGCAGAGGGTCCTGTTGTTGAACACTTATGGCCCCAATGTCGATGACCCGGGTTTCTTCAGAAAAATGTGGCAGACCATTGCAGACAGACATATAGATCACGTGCTGTGGGGTGGTGATTTTAACTTGACACTGCAAGATCAATTAGACCGGGCCGTACACACCTCAGAACAACATAGCAATGCAAGGCACATGCTAAGGGACGCCATAGAAGACCTCCACCTGGCTGACATATGGAGGGATGGTAACCCGGGGGTCACAGCTGCGACTCACATTAATGCTGCAAACAATAGTTAGGCACGGCTGGACTACTGGTTGGGAACACGAGAGGTGCTAACATGGGTTAAACATATTTCACATCTGCCTAGAACAATGTCAGATCACAACCCGGTGTTGCTAAAAATTGCGGTACCGCAATATGAGCCGCCACCCTTCACTTGGCGTTTCAACGCGGCTGCCCTAAGGGACCCCTTATATGTCACCTCCATACACACAGCAATAGTAGATTATTTTGCGCTGAACTGCCCGACAACTGACGACCCATGCCTTCTATGGGAAGCATTTAAGGCCACAATCAGGGGGGTATGTATTAGTACAACCTCAGGTATACTGAGGGATATACGGCAACAACTACGCACACGTGAAGAAGCCATACAGGAGTTGGAACAGGTGTACACGCACACGGGGGACACTAAGGTGCTGGGAGAAATTCAGGCCCTTCTGGCTGAACACAGAAATTTCGCCTCTGACGAACTTAACTATGTCACTAAGCGGGCGACCGCCAGGCGCTATGGGGAGGGAGGCAAGCCAGGCAGGGTGCTGGCTGACAAGATTTGCTCGGGGAAAGCGCCACAAACTGTGACAGCCCTTTGTAAGCCCACAGGGGAGACGGTGAGTGACGTTAAAGAGATTACAAAAGAATTCATGACACATTATAGTGCCCTGTACGAAGCACGCCCCTCACCCTCACAGGAAGACTTGCTCGCCTATATGGCAGATGTGGAGATAGCATGGTTGTCGGATGGCCACAGAGCATACCTGGCGAGGCCTGTTACGGTGGAAGAGGTTACTGATATCATTAAGCGATTGCCAAACAACAAAGCACCGGGGCCAGATGGCTACGTGACAGAATTCTACAAAGAGTATGCAGATCTGCTAGCTCCTCACTTGGTGAGGCTGTATGGGGCGGCACACGAAGCCCAGACACTGCCAGAATCTATGAGAGAAGCCTTGCTCATTGCGCTCTTAAAGCCGGGTAAGGAAGAGGATAAATGCGACTCATATCGCCCCCTGTCCCTCTTAAATGTGGACACGAAAATAATCGCTAGTTTACTAGCAGACAGGCTGAAACCACTTATGCCCCTCTTAATAAGACCCGATCAATCTGGATTCATACCTGATAGAGCCACCACACATGACACACGCACTCTATTTGCCCTAGCACACTACTTTTCTCCTGAAACGAAAGCAGTGGCAGTGTTACTAGATGCTGCTAAAGCGTTCAACACTATAGGATGGTCCTTCATTCAAGCGGTTCTGCTGCGAATGGGGTTTCCCCTGATGTTTCTAGGTTGGCTCTCCATGTTGTATACAAACCTGTCAGCACGCATCAGAATAAATAGATATATTTCAGAGCCCATTCGAATATGCAGAGGCACAAGGCAGGGCTGTCCGCTCTCGCCAATGCTATTTGCATTAGTCTTGGAACCGCTGGCCTGTAAAATCAGACAACATCATCATTACTCTGCCATACAGATGCCTTCACGCCCAATACACATCTCACTATACGCTGATGACATGGTGCTGTATGTCAAGAACCCGGGACAGCACTTAAATCCGCTGTTGCGGGAGTACATCAAATTTGGGAGCCAATCGGGACTACAGATCAACTGGGACAAATCTCTCATCCTAGCATTAACAGACAGTACGCACCCTACACCCCTGGACTACCCACTAGAGTGGCAAGAGGAACCTACGAAGTACTTAGGGGTGTGGTTTCACAGGGACCCAGAATTAGTCATACGCACTAACTACGGGCGAGTTATAGCGTCCTTGGAAGATAAAATTAAAAGATGGAATAAACTTCCTTTGTCCCTGGCAGACCGGACCGCTATTGTAAAAATGGTACTCCTACCCAAGTTTCTGTACTTATTCAATAACATACCGATTAAGCCGGCGGCGGCAGTGTTCCGCAATATCAATACTTTGGTGATTAATTTGCTCTGGGCCGGGAAGCAGGTGAGGATGGAATTACACACTATGACACTCCCATATGCTAGGGGGGGCTTCAAGGCGCTATTTGTGTGCTCAGGCGCAATTCGCGCATTACTGGCACCATGAAATACCCTTCTTGACGCACGTGGCTGTGGAGGCAGGGGACACAGACCCAATACCGCTAGCAAACATACTACTGCACAAACGCCCCAGACTACATGACCATGACATCAACACTGTAGACACTACCACAGAGGCCTGGAGACTGATGGGTAAGGCAGCTAATGCTCTGCCACTGTACGCACCGTACGCACCGGCGCTTCCGCTGGCTCACCACCCAGCTATCACGGTTACACAAGAAAAGGTTGGCATGGATCTGCTAAAGTGGGCAGGTATAGACAAGATGGGCGACCTTTACCTCAATGGGGTCTTCCAAACGTTAGACTAGCTGCAATACATCAGCAACCCGTCCCTCCTTTTTAGCTTCAACTACTATAGGCTACAGAGAGCACTTAAGGGGCATTACCCCGCGCACCCAGAGGAACCGATGCCACTCGCACCACTGCAACTCCTGCTCCCCACACCCACGGCCTCTCACCTGGTGTCTAAATTATACACGAGCTTGCAAGGCGCTATAGGGGGTAACACTGACAAGGCTAGGAACAGGTGGAGTGCGGGTTTAGAGACACCGCTGACCGATGAAGAATGGGCATCTACCTGCATGCTTACCGACATGTTAACGCCGAATGGTAATTTGAGAATCATTCATTATAAATACCTGCATCAGGTGTATTATACGCCTCAGAGACTATACAACTATGGGTTGAGAGAGGACTCAAAGTGCAGCAGATGTCAACAGGATAATGCAGATTTCATGCATCTGGCATGGCACTGTCGCAAGGTGGCGGGATATTGGGAACAAGTGATGCAGAAGTTGAATGAAATGTTGGGTTCTTCCTTGAGATGTGAAGCCAAAATTTGTCTTTTGGGTATTGTGCCACAGCTGAGAGCGCGGAGGGTAAGTTCTGCGCAGTAGCACTATTACTGGCCAAGCGGAGGGTGTCCCTACACTGGAACAGTAGAAGGGGTCCGGTGGTTAAAAGCTGGTTAGAAGACATGACGTACTGTCAAGATACACTGACCACATATGAGGAGGAGCTGCCGATCAGATCTCGGCCCAAGGACTACTGGGAGTACCTACGAACCTATTTACTGGAGCATGGAGCTGCAGAGGAGGTGAATGATAACGGTTAGGAGAAGTGCATGGAGGGTACATACATGCTGGACACAAATAAAGTAGAATGGTTTTGAGGAGGGAGGATGCTGTGACACAGATTATTCGTTGCTGAAGGACACATCTAAGTTAATTTAATGGTTGGTTATGGTTAAGTTACCTTTGGGAGAAAATGTGTAATAAAAAAGTAAGAACTCTGGCATGTTTATGAGCGAATATGGCACTTACTGATAGCACTGTGATTATATTACAAGACGCCGCCGGTCCGTTGGATGTCGGCTGATGGGCTGTGTACGTGAACTGCGAACCTACTCGGGCGCACAAGACTGCAGCCGGCCTGTTATGGTTGTAGGCGACTCAAGTGTAATGTCTTTTCTTCTGTGACAAGTGCAATAAACCTCTTACACCAAAAAAAAAATTATTTAAGAAAATCACAGTATCAACAGAAAACATAAAATGAGGTGCATAAAAAACTCAAGAAACCAAAAGCATATTATCAGCACCCAGTAGTACGCAGTATGGCCACCAGGCATAAAATCATACAAAACTACATGGGGTGATAAAAATGAGGTAGTTACATAAAACTATATTTAGTTACCACAGTAATAAACACAGATCTCTATTATAAATCACGGGTGCTACTCAGACATCCAAGGCAATCTCTTGAAAAGTTTTCTTTTTTGGACAATTGTGGTTATGGGCTTATGAGCATTATCAGTGATAACTCGGAGGGCATGCGAGTGTGCACTTTGAGGGGCATGTGAAAATGGTGATGCGGGGGGAGGAGGAATAACAAAAGGTGCAATGGCGTTGTTCTTTAAATCTTCTAAGTAGATACGATGACCATCATTGCCTAGCACCGATGTCGGAATGTTCAGTTCTGCTAGACTCTACATGAAGGCTTCCCAAACGACAGGCACTTTATTATTAGCAAAAGAGTGTGTTTGGATGGCGCCTCTGACCAAATCGAGCAGGTTTGAACTGCGTTTAACATTACCTTTATAAAGAAGTTCCCCCTTATCATTCCAGAAAGCGATGTCTTTATTTTGATTAATTTTATTAAGAAGTAACTTGGCTTTCTTTTTGTGCTGGGGTTAACATTGTCAAGGATTTCATTAATTAAAATTAAAGGCTGGCGATTCTGGTTCTCTGACGGGTGAAACTGATGGCTCTTGACTTTCAAGCATGAATAAAGTTAGGCCCTCTTTTTCCATTTTACCATGATGGACAAAGTTCAGATACTTTTGATGGATGGAGGTATAAAGTTTGGCCTTTTCGTGCACCGGTAAATCACTACGCCGAAGAATTTCTCGTATCTCGGCGTCCAACAGATCGTTGGCTGATTTTCTAAAGTGAGTATTTGCGCTTGGGGGACCCCGCATTCTGTCTAGCTGATGTTTAGGAACGAGATAAATTTTTTCAATGTGTTCCATCACCGGCGGCACAGCAGGCCTGAGAGAAGTGGAATAGCAATGCCTAGCAGTGACCCTATAAAGCCACCAAACTGCTTGACAAGACTTTTTTTTTGTTTTAATAGAGATACTTTTATTGCTCGGTTTTTTAACAAGATTACTTTTTTTTTTAAACACTCGGATCTGCTGAGGACTCAAAGGGACATTGCCCTTCAAGGTATTTAGGGCTATCTCCGATATCGCTGCTACTAAATCGTCAGACGCCGAGCATAGAAGAGCTTTCTTTTGTTGTGGGGATGATGAGACCAACAGTCTTAAAAGAGCTATATTGCTCGCTATCTGTCTGGACATGGCCATGAGGGTGTTGGCGCTTTAAACTGGGGTGATGCTTTCTATTTATCTTCTTTCTATAGACGGGTAGGACTTTTTTTTTAGAGTAAAGCAACAGAAAGATCCTGTGGGAAAAGCCCGGTCCTTAATCTGCAATCCTCTGGCGTGCCAGCGTTTAAATCTACAAAAGATGCCCATAGGTGGCATCCTCAAAGGCTTCGAGAAAGAAACTAGAGCGACCAGGTACATCTGTCTGGCTAGAATAGTAATTTGGAGTTTGTCTCTGGGGTTTTTGAAAAGCACCATGTACTTGGTGTTCAGAGCGATGGTTCGTGAGCTCTTACCATGGCAGAACACGTTTTGCACAATGTATAAAATGCTAAGATTCCGATGGTGAACATACTGAGTAAAAGTTTTTTCAATTTCATCGCTGGCACAAGCAGAGGCCATTAGATCATCTACAATTAACATATTAACACTAGAGGGGGATTAATAAAATGTCATCATTTAAGGTGGCGTGGAGTCCCCCAACAAATTTGAGGTGTGGAAGCTTTTGCGAGAGTTCTTAATAGAGCCGCTGCCCACAGGAATAGCCCACACTATGTTGGTGGGTGGCTGGGTCATCATTTGATAAGCATTTTCCAAAAGTTGTTTTACAAAATAACTTTTACCAGAATTGGAAGGACCTGCGAGGATGAATGAGAACGGATGCTGTAATCTAATATCCATACTTTAAACAAACTCTAATAAACTATACCCCCCATAGCAGAAAGCCGTTTCTCCCTAGCCCATGTTTATACAGAGACTGGATGACTCTTAAAAGCGGTAGAGCATGGTTTTATAGTCATCTTCAAGAATGTGCTTATCCTGTACAACCCTCAACGTTTTGCAAAGAGGGTGTTTCTCAATATCCCAACATTAATTTCTTACAATGTAGGGGAGTTGCACTACTAAGCTCTTATCTTCTGGAACACATTCACCTTTTTCATTGTGCTTAGCATATTGAGTGACAAGTTCTTTTAAGTTTTGAAAATTTACTTTTTCACGGTTCTGAACATTGAGGGTGATCCCCTTCACCTTCAAGCAGATTTTCTCACCTGACAAGCGGTAACCGTAGGTTTTGGGGTCGGCGGCGACAAACTCTGTGATGTGTTCATCGGAAGGTGTTTCGCTAGTAAGTTCCCCCAGATAGTCACCCAACGCCCTCTTTGCTCACGAAAATCACTGAGTCTGTGTTGTGGTAAAGACATCGGTCTTAAAGCAACTCTAGGAGCTTGTAAAACTCTAATCTAGAATAAGCAGTGGTGAAACTGGCAATAAAAATGTTAGCGTTGCATGAAGGCGGATAATGTTCTTTGGTACACCGCCAACACACACAAGAGGTATCATCATCTATGAACTCGCAAATTGATACCTCGCAGTAGGTAGTAACAAAGAACTTATCAAATTCATCCAGCTCTGTCACTAGAGTAGTTTCTGAGTTTTCCCCATAGAGAATTGAGAAAGAGTTTGGCAATCTGTCTTTTAGTGGGGTTCACATAGATTTTTATAAGAGCGCAATCGAGTACCCTCTGTCTGAAAATATTCCCTCCGGTACATCTGTTTCTCCTCATTAGCGGGACGCCACTAGGGATAACCCGAAGCTTCTTACTTGTATCTAAGGTGCAAATTTATGTAGTCGGTAAACAGATCATGAGAAACATTTTCCAAATGCCATATCTCATAAATGTGATCTATCACATTGCCTTTTTGCAGAGCTACATTCACTTCTACAATGCACCCAGTGCCGGTCAGAGCACGTTCAGCATCAGAATGATCACACTGGGAGGTCTATCTGGCTTTGGTGCAGGAGCGGCACAGGGTAAATAGCAGTTCGCCCTAAAATCTGTAAGGAAGTACTGGGGAAAAAGTCCGGGCGGATGAATTCTACATCTGATTAGAGCGAATTACCTTTGGGGGTCGCCAAAATATTTATAAAGGATCTTAGGATGTCCTACAGGGTAGACTTTTGTCTTATTTACAAAGGTGTATAAGCTGGTAAAACCATAGTAAAACATCTTTTGATCACCAGAGACCTTTTGATAATGAGTAACAGCGTTGGTTCGTGCTCCATGGAGCAAATCATGCGGTTTCAAGGGTTTGGGTAAGTCACGATCCTTGATAAAAGTCTGCAGTTCTATATTACATGTTAACTGCTCACGCCACGTGTGTTCCCAAACACTTCTGACGTGGAAACCTCGTCTTTTTAAAAACTCCTATTTATTAGTTGTGCGATTAAGCAACTGGCCATATGTACAACAGGTCATCTTGGGCACCCATGAAAAAAACAACCATTAAATTCAAAGGCTGTAGGGACTCCGTCAATATTGGCATAACCATCTAAAAAATAGGACCCAATTTTAAGCTCCCCGCCTCTCAAAGCGTGATGAAAGGTGATTTTTTCACTGTATTCCAAATACATCAACCATTGAATAGCGGGTGTTGAAAATCTCTTTTGCTGTCTGTGATAATTATCACGAGGTAGCAACGCTAATGTGTAAGGTTTAAAAAAACAAAACCTGAACATCGCCAAGCAGACTGAAGCCAAAGTAATGTACTGAATGGGGTCAATAAAGTCAACATAGGCATACTCATCGGCCTGACCCGAGTTCACTAAGATTTGTTTCCTAGACATGGCGATGACGCCTTGTCTAAATCGGAAACAGGCCTCCTTAAAATGTTCACATCTTGTTCACAGTAATGAGACAGTTCCATCTGGAAATCAAACACCAGATTTTTGTTCGATTCATACCAGGACATGAATTCTGTTTTCTCAGAGCGTGACATATAGTTTACACCATAAAATTGTGCAGAGGGCATAGCGCCGACGTAGTTCTGGTTCTGAAAAGTGTTAAAGTAATGTGGGAAATGCCCTTTGGACTCTTGGAAACCCATAACCTGAGGAAGTTTACTGAGTTTCATGGGCAGGAAGTTTATAGAGTCTATAAACCTGATATTGAATACTTTGGTTGTAACGCACATGAGTTTTCCACCCTGAGTGATCAGCGACATTGCCACCTTTTCAAGCACTAAAGCTTTCACTACAAAATAACAGCCATATCCTTTAGAAGAATGTGCAAGAAAACTATAGTTTTTAAATCGGGTGTAATGAATGTGTTGATAAAATCATTGACACATGTAGGATCTGAAAACTCCGAAGTAGGCTCACCATTAATATGTCTGGCAAAAAATATAATTTGGCTTGTGTATGATATTTTCCTGACAGCGCTCCATATCGTAGAATATATAATCATCTATTTTGGTTGGTGGTTTGAGTCTCCTTATAAAGCAGAAATGTGAATCAAATGAAAAAAGGTTTTACAGACACCACATTCAAGACCTTCACATTCATGAATTTCGGGGCCATAGAGACCACATGAATCACACAACTTTTTGCTGAGACAGTTCACTTTTACCACCTCGACTAATGCCAAATGGCGCTCTAAACACTCTGTAGAATGACAAAACAGTCGACACTGCGGACACCTTTGGAGATCCTTGGCAAGGTCATGGCAATCGTTCTTAATGCATGCTTTGCAGAAGTCTGCGCATGAGTGATTGCATTTGTGGGTATAGGCCGAATGGCAATATTCGCAGTAATATCTAGCGCCCAGGATTTTTTAAATATCTTTCACACCATAAATACGGTTTTCATGTAAAAGAGCAAACAGAATTTTAGATTTGGTGGCAGTTCTGCTGGTGAAATAACGCCAGCCGCCTTCGTGGTATAATACTTTAATCGTCACATCCAAGTGATTTTCAAATAATTGTATGTCTTGCAAGGAGACATCTGTATCTGGGGGGATGTTTAGGGCATTGTGCATTAACTGAGCGTGCTCTGTCAACGTTCTGGCTTTAGATTGACCATGATCCAGTAACCTGGCCAAACACCCAGCCAGGCACAAATTTCCAGCTGTGTAGTTTAAATCAATCAGCCAATGACATTTATTTTGAACGATCTAACTAAACAATACAGAATTTAGAGCCTGTCTGACACTGCCGAGCCTACTTTGTATCACAGTCACAACAAGTGTTAAACTTTGTGACCCCAGAATATCTGCATTGCTATTCGTCATGTCAACAATTTTGTTTAAGAAATCTGAGGCGTCTAGGTCATGATGGTGTAGACTGCGAATGTAAAAATTATCGTCAGTGTTTGCGGTAGCTCTCTCAGCCTCGCTTCTTTATGCTGCTGACCTTTGCTTTTCAGATCATCAGCCGGCAGCCTTGAACTCCTTTGTACAACCAGTCGTTGTGTACTGGAATGAGGCAGGCATCGGTTGGAGACTGCTGCCGCATCGGCATTATCTAAGTAAGAGCAAAAGCACAATTTTAATTCAAGCATTGAACAGTCTGAAGCTTCCTTAATAGTCATCAGCGCTAAAAATAGACTCTAAGAGCGATATCGCCATGCTCGCTCGTACACACATACAAAAACAGAAACACACACGCACACACACACACACACACACCCGCACACCCACACACACACACACACACACACACACCTCAGCTGTCAAATTAGCTGCTTTTCAAGCCTCAGCTTGACCCCGGCACTCTTGCCCCAGGATATACAGTGACATTATTTAAGACCTCGGGCGTTATTAAATGATGACTGGTAAAACAAGTAGGCGGACTAGTCCTTGACTCAAAAACACGGATCAATGCGCAGACAGTCTTTGAGGTAAGAGCTAGTGCAAATTCTAAACACACCAAGTGTTACATCATTTTTAGGTTTCGCCTGGGGCACGGAGCTCCTAGCTCCGCCCCCAGGAGAAATCTTTAGTTTTGCAGTATGGGGGACTTGAATCCGCCCTCTGTTCCATTGGCTAGCTCCATAAATAGAGGCTAGCCATTGGAACAGAGATCTGTCCGTCATGGCCGGACCAGATTCGTGGGCGTTCCTGCATATTTTTCCCTCTCCACCCTTTTTGCATCGTCATTGGGCGGTGGGCGGAGTTTATTTTTTTTTTTTTGGTTTTTGTTTTCCTCATTTCATGCCGACCACGGCCGCCGGAAGAAGTCCAGGTGAGTGCCCGTTCCCGCCCCCCCTCCCGCTGACCGTGCGCCGTTTCCGCCCCCTCCCTCCCTCTGTCCGTGCGCCGTTTCCGCTCCCCCGTCCCGATGTCCGTGTGCCGTTTCCACCCCCCTCCCGCTGTCCGTTCCCGCCCCCCTCCCGCTGTCCGAGTGCCGTTCAGTCCTAGGCATTTGTCGCCAGATCGCATCCGAGCGAGTGCCTTCCTCGCGGCATATTTAAATTAGGGAGGGAGCCCACCCCTCGTATGCCTCTAATTCACTGCCGTAGCCCAGGAGTTTGTTCAAGTCCCCGACGGGCCGCCGCGCTGCCTGCGACGACCCGGAAGCGGTTGGGCAGCCGGCCAAACCCAGCGCGGCCCCAACCGGAAGTCCCGCCCCATCGCGGCGAGAGAGAGAAACTACTGCCCGAGGAGCCACGAAGGCTCCTGATTGAGTCCCGGTCCCGAGATGGGGGACCGGGTGAAGAGCGGCCGGGCGCATGGGGAAGGCGGGGCTCTCATGTGGTGAGAGAGCCCCGCAAAGCGCTACCGCCGCCCGAGAGGCAGAACCGCCGCCGAGCACCGCCAGAACCGGTGAGTGTGTTGAGGGAGAGGAGGGGCGTCGGGGCACATTGCCGGTGCCCGCCCCTCCCCTCCAGAGCGAGTATCGTTGTGCTGAGAGGTCCGTGAGGCCTCAAGTGATTCTGAGTCCCCCGAGAGGGACTCCGCTTGCCCCCCACCTTGTTCTCGAGCCCTGAGAGGCTCCAACGTTGGCTGCAGTTCCTGGAGAGCCCGATAGGCTCAGTTAGGTTGGAGTCCAATTTTGAAAGAATAGAAAACCGTTAATCATAGTTTAATTTGATTACGTTTCATCTATATCATGTTATTTATTTTCCTATAACTTAAAAATATGATTTTAACATACATTCGAAATAATGCTATCTCTCTTTATATAAAACTTCAGTGATACATCAACTCACTGGACTAAATAAACACATATCCATAAGGAGGGTTAAGTTATTTTGTTAAACCCGCGAAGATTTCCTTTCAGTAAAGGATGCTCCGGACCACTAGAAAGTCTTCGATAGATAGCTCTGGCGTCATCTAGCGACCATATTGGGGATTATAATCCCGACAAATACAGCTCGTTAGCTCTCCGGCTCCGTCCGGGGGACATGGCTTTATCCTCACTCCCCCGCAGGTTTGGTACGTCCGTCCCCACGTGATACATGAGCCTGCCCTAAATCGTTACGTTTAATGGAAAGTAGCTGCTGTCTTTTACAAGCTTTGGGGACAGTGGCTGATGTTGCAGACACCTGGCTGGGCTTGGTAAGTGGCCCCTGCTTGGGGTGTGTTGAGACATATGTCTTTGAAGGTATGCTACTGTCCCTCAGGGTGAGTAGGGGAGGAGTATTTGTGCTGCCTGAGGTCACATGAAGATTACAGCTCACATTAACGATAAGAAATTATGACAGCAGAGAACAAGCACGGCACGGGCATCTGAATATCTGTGCAAAACACCCAGCCCTCCTACTCATGAGTATAGTAATACTTTGCATATATTTTACACACATACATGGTTATTCGTATTGCAAGATGAGCTGTATGTTTTCGTTCAGAAATTTAAAAAACTAGCAATTTTTCATCTAGCCGTTCCTACATTTTCACACTTCCGATCTAGACGGGTGACTATTGAAGCCAAAATATCTTATTTTTATCCCCCTTTTTCTAATCAAAACCTTCCCCACTTCAATGCAAGTAAATGGTGAAATTGCATTCGCCCTTTTTCCCCGATGTCCAGCCCAAATGTTGGCATGCATTCGTTCTGTTAATTAACAAAAGTTGCCGAAACATTGTAATAATCCAAAACCGACACATTTCACTTAAATTACACAACCACAGCATCTCCAAAGAAACTGCTCAGGACCTTGCACATTATGTTAGACGACATGCCACATTATATAATCATATCACTGTTGATATGATATTGTCGAGTTGTAACTACTTTAATGGTTGTTGGAAGGGCGGAGTATGACTTTCAGCATCTACAAGTTTTTGTAACGAACATATAGAGAAGATATTATATATGTTCGTTTTCTACCCATTTGCTTTATGACCGTTTGGATCAGACTTTAACAGCTATTTTATGGTATGCTTATGTTGGCAAAGCACTGCAATATTGGGGTGGGTGTGCGTGGGGGTGGGGAGGCTCCAATTGTCTTTATGGACATCCGTGAATTGGGAAACTCCCTGTGCCACCTCCGGTGAAAGATGTTGAACATCGTGCATGTCCCTTTTAGTTGTCAGGTCAACTTGGTCTTTCTCCAAACAGTGTAGTTCCACTTAAGGGAATTGAGCCAGCACATCGATCCATTGTTTGCTGTGCTGATTGTTGAGGTTGCTTTTGTTTCCTTAAGTCGCATGCGGCAAACGGGATAGCCCAGAGAGGGGTGTTGTTCTTAAAGCCCACTTCACTTGTCAGAATATTCCAAGTTAACAGAACACAATGTTTTCAATTTTGGGTTTATATTTAACAAAATGGTGTATTAATCTCAACAAAGTAAATGAAGACAACAGTCACTCGAATGCACTGACTAAGATGTTAAATGAGAACACAAAACGATTACAATGGCAGTGGATCAATCTAACTTCCTTGTTCATCTCCGACAGGGTAAACATTTTGTTGCAGATTGAGTCCAGCAAGTTTCAAATGTGTCTACAAGCTTCAGCTATGATACCGAGCGCTCTAGAATTGCACAGTAGGAGTTTCCAAAGTACAGCAACTCTGATATGACACAAACAGTCTAATTTTGTGGATGCAAATCTAGGGCATTGAGATTAGAATTGAATATTTTTCACCCCGAAGATACTTGTATCACACTAGGTAGTACTAGTAGGTAAAAGACTTACAAGAATATTGTTATTTCTGCTTTCAATGTGCGGTGTAATTAAAGTTATGAGTTGACTCGTTGCAATCATGGACACTTTTTAAAAATTATAGCCATTCAAGCAATACCACATTTTAAAAGTGGTAGTCCTGGTTGCACTGAATTCAAGCAATTTCATAAAAGTGCTGATTCACAGTACTTTGTCAAAAAACGTTTTCCATGGTGTTGACCACTATTCCGGTAAAATAAAATGTATGTATATATTTTCGTTTTGTAAATAAAAAGGTTTCAGCCCTTTCATGGTCCCTCCCAGTTGCAATTTGGAAAGAGTAGCAAGTGCTATTTTAAGAGTCAGTAATCATTTTCCTCACAGGGCTTTTGTACATTACAAAAAAGCACCTTTACAGTTGTAAACCTTTTGCAAATCATAGTATTTGCGAGCTCACGGGGGCTTTATACATCTAGGAACTGTTGCACCCTAGGGGTTTTCCCATTCTGTGTCTACGGGAAAATGTGTTGGTATATATGTGTCCTTGTTTCTTGCCTGACAGTGGCCAGAGTTCATTAGGAAACCAGTGCTGCTTTTAAGGCTGTACATGTTGGTACAAAGAACAGTGTAGTAAGGCTCCTTTAGACCTGTTTTGTAGTTGGGACACTGAAGATAAAATATTGCATCAACTTCAAGGGTCGAGTGCATTACTCTTGGGTCCAGAGAATAAGTTAGGAGACCTATTCGTCTGACAATATTTTTTAAAGATTTTTGTATATCTGAAATGCTGCGAGATTACCGTTGACACTCCTGATTGTTAATTATCCCCTGGTTAGTCCTTCAGTTTCCCTTCATAGAAGTGAAAGTGACCTTTGATAATGTATGTAAACACTTAAAGTAGTTTTCACTTCGTAAAATTTTTTGTAATGCTGGAATCATTAGAGTTATTTTAGTTTGAAACAATTGTCTCATTGTTATTTTCAATATTCGCCATCATGGCTTTTTTTAATAATAAGTACAACAGTAAAATATTTTCTGGCTTTTTTTACTATCATTCTTTATCCGAATCTAGAAGTAGTGCTGCACCCCCCCACCCAATCAGTGGTAGTCCGTTGATAAGATACCAGAGTGATATGCTTGCGTTCTTGCATCTGTACATGTACTGTGCACCAGGGCTTTAAGTGGGATTAAAAAACTGGGGGGTCTCTCAAAGGGGCGTGGCAGTGTAATTAGTGTAATGTAGTGTAATGCCGCTACAGGAGAGAGAAAACTGGACACTATTACCAAATCTACTTGAAATGCCTGTTGACTCAACCCCAGACAGATCTTTTCTTTGGGAGTCCGACCTCTCGCCCGTTTGTCCTCCGCCGGCCTCTGCCACAAATATTTGGCTGTTTTTCACTTTTCTCTTGCGCCCGTGAAGCCTGCGCCTATTGGTAGATTAATCAGTCTTTTCTAAGAAATTCGCCCCTGGGCGCATTTCTTAAATGTTTCCATACCTCAGGGCGCACAGAGGCAGCCGGCTCACGAGCGTGCATGTGCGCAGGCCGCTCTCACAACAGGGTGTGCCAGTACTTGCCTGGATCGGGGGTACGAGATTGCGTGAAGATACAACCTGAGGTGAGCAGTAACCCCCCCCACACCCCCCCCATGTTCCCTCCCCCACTCGTCGGAGCTGGGATCGAGAGCCTGCGGGTGTGCGGTCTAAGTGTGGAGTGGGTTAAGTAACTGCTTCTGGAGGCCACACGAGCGCCTCATTGTGCAGTGAATAAATAGCATATAAAGAGCCCGGGCCTACGTGAGGTGCACTGGTCCTGCCAGCAGGGGGAATCTGGAGCTGGTGACTGCGGCGGCTGCAGTGAAGGCGGCCCCCTGTGTACCCAGCGCCGGAGGTGGTGAGTGCGGCGCGGCCTAGCACCAGTTAATGGTGGCAGAGGCGGATGCAGGCCGGGTGCGGGCGGCGACCCGTGAGCTGCAGAAAGGTGCTAGGGGGCGTGGGTGGCGCCGGAATTTACTGCGTGCGGCTCTTGGAATTATGCTCTGGGGCTCTGTGTGTGTGGGTGTCTGGCTCTGTGTGGGCGTCTGGCTCTGTGTGGGCGTCTGGCTCTGTGTGGGCGTCTGGCTCTGTGTGTGTCTGTCTGGCTCTGTGTGGGCGTCTGGCTCTGTGTGGGCGTCTGGCTCTGTGTGTGGGTGTCTGGCTCTGTGTGGGTGTCTGGCTCTGTGTGGGCATCTGGCTCTGTGTGTGTGTGTCTGGCTCCGTGTGGGTCTCTGGCTCTTTGTGGGTGTCTGGCTCTGTGTAGGTGTCTGGCTCTGTGTAGGTGTCTGGCTCTTTGTGGGCGTCTGGCTCTGTGTGGGCGTCTGGCTCTGTGTGTGTGTGTCTGGCTCTTTGTGGGTGTCTGGCTCTGTGTAGGTGTCTGGCTCTGTGTGTGTGTGTCTGGCTCTGTGTGTGTGTGTCTGGCTCTGTGTGGGTGTCTGGCTCTGTGTGGGTGTCTGGCTCTGTGTGGGCGTCTGGCTCTGTGTGTATGTGTCTGGCTCTGTGTGGGTGTCTGGCTCTGTGTGGGTGTCTGGCTCTGTGTGGGCGTCTGGCTCTGTGTGTGTGTGTCTGGCTCTGTGTGGGTGTCTGGCTCTTTGTGGGTGTCTGGCTCTGTGTAGGTGTCTGGCTCTGTGTAGGTGTCTGGCTCTGTGTAGGTGTCTGGCTCTGTGTGGGCGTCTGGCTCTGTGTGGGCATCTGGCTCTGTGTGGGCGTCTGGCTCTGTGTGTGTCTGTCTGGCTCTGTGTGTGTGTGTCTGGCTCTGTGTGTGTGTGTCTGGCTGTGTGTGTGTGTGTCTGGCTCTGTGTGTGTGTCTGGCTCTGTGTGTGTGTGTCTGGCTCTGTGTGTGTGTGTCTGGCTCTGTGTGTGTGTCTGGCTCTGTGTGTGTGTCTGGCTCTGTGTGTGTGTGTCCGGCTCTGTGTGTGTGTGTGTGTGTGTGTGTATTTGTGTGTGGGGCTCTGTGTGTGAGCAATGCCAATAGCTCTAACTTTTCCAAAGGCTAAACCATTGCATTGTAAATGCTTGTTCCTATTGCTTCAAACGCCAGCATCCTGTAACCAGGGCCGACTTTAGCCCTGGTGGCGCCCGGTGCGATAATCACTTTTGGCGCCCCGCTTCCCACGACCACCTCCTCGGAATCTCTCACTGCCACCTGCAAAAGTGCCCCTTATCTCTCCTATCACGATATTGCCAAGCACAGCACCCCCTGAGGTCACAGCGCCCCCTCCACAGGTCAGCGCCCAGTGCAGCCTCACCAGTCGCACTGCCCTAAAGCCGACCCTGCCTGTAACATTACTAAAAACCTTTTGTCAGAGAAGCTAAAAACTTAATTAGAACCTCATGTTAGAACATTGCCCGGGCCTCAAGTCTCATTTGTCTTACTTTGACAGGCTTAGCTGGTAAAGCTGACCTCCCTGATAAAAAGTATTTAACCTTTGAGAGATAATACTATTAGAAGTGCATGTTCAAAACAGCTAGAGGTTTATATCAAAAACCAAAAAAACACTTCTTACCAACAATTCTTGCTCCTCAGACATGTTCATCAATGAAATCGGTGTACAGTCGGCAGGGGCTGAAATCATTCAGGGGTTTCAGCTTTTCACCGGCACTGGTTGGAGCGTCGCAGCTTTCCTGAGAACTCCAGCCAGAAAGTTCTTGCAGACCTCACGTTTTATATCTAAAACCTGACAGATTCTGGCCACAATTCACAACACTACGTGCGTCTTCAAGTGTTAAGAATTAAACGGTACAACCCCTAACACTCTAGGCCCATATACGTACAAAATCCTCTCTAAGCATTTCTGAATGAATATAAACAACTGCACATTAACAGCTGTTAGAAGCTGAAGAAAAGTCAGACCCTTACGTGAAGTTAAACCCTTTTTTTCATTCCTTTTTTTTTTGCAGCCCCCTGACTGTAGGCCCCATATACGTACAATATACTCTCTAAGCATTTCTGAATGTATATAAACAGCTGTGCATTAACAGCTGTTAGAAGCTGAAAAAAAGTCAGACCCTTACGTGAAGTTAGGCACTTTTTTTCATTCATATTTTGCAACCCTGACTCTAGGCCCCATATACATACAATATACCCTCTAAGCATTTCTGAATGTATATAAACAGCTGTGCATTAACAGCTGTTAGAAGCTGAAGAAAAGTCAGACCCTTATGTGAAGTTAGGCCCTTTTTTCCTTTTTTTCTCATTAATTTTTTTCTTACATTTTTTGCAAAACTGACTCTAGGCCCCATATACTTTCAATGTCCTCTCTAAGCATTTCAGGATGAATATAAACAGCTGTGCATTAACATAGCTTGAGGTGCTGAAAAAAATCAAAACCTTGCGTGAAGTTAGGCCCTTTTTTTTAATTCATTTTTTGCAACCCTGACTCTAGGCCCTATATACGTACAATATCCTCTCTAAGCATTTCTGGATGAATATAAACAGCTGTGCATTAACTGCTGTTAGAAGCTGAAGAAAAGTCAGACCCTTATGTGAAGTTAAACCCTTTTTTTCATTCCTTTTTTTTTGCAGCCCCCTGACTGTAGGCCCCATATACGTACAATATACTCTCTAAGCATTTCTGAATGTATATAAACAGCTGTGCATTAACAGCTGTTAGAAGCAGAAGAAAAGTCAGACCCTTACGTGAAGTTAGGCTCTTTTTTTCATTCAGTTTTTTGCAGCCCTGACTCTAGGCCCCATATACGTACAATATACTTTCTAAGCATTTCTGGATGAATATAAACAGCTGCGCATTAACAGCTGTTGGAAGCTAAAGAAAAGCCAGACCCTAACATGAAGTTAGGCCCTTTTTGTCTATTTTTTTGTCATTGATTTTTTTCATTCATGTTTTGCAACGCTGACTCTAGGCCCCATATACGTACAATATCCTCTCTAAGCATTTCAGGATGAATATAAACAGATGTGCATTAACAGCTGTTAGAAGCTGAAGAACAGTCAGACCCTTATGTGAAGTTAGGTCCTTTTTTTCGATTTTTTTTCATTCATTTTTTGCAATGCTGACTCTAGGCCCCATATACGTACAATATCCTCTCTAAGCATTTCAGGATGAATATAAACAGCTGCGCATTAACAGCTGTTAGAAGCTGAAAAAAAGTCAGACCCTTACGTGAAGTTAGGCCCTTTTTTTCCTTCATTTTTTTGCTGCCCCCTGACTCTAGGCCCCATATACGTACAATATCGTCTCTAAGCATTTCTGGATGAATATAAACAGCTGCACATTCACAGCTGTTAGAAGCAGAAGAAAAGTCAGACCTGTACGTGAAGATAGGCCTTTTTTTCCATTCATTTTTTCATTCATTTTATTCACGGATGCCATGGTTTGATTTAAAATATGTTGTCCTTAGAGACTAGGGGGCATATTAACAAGATGTGCGTTAAAAAACGCACATCGCCCATTTCACTATCACCGGCTATTGCCGGATTTTTTCGCCGTGTTAGCACGTTATTATCAACGTGCAACACATAGGCCATTGTAAATCCTGCGATAGCCGGCGATAGTGAACATTAGCGCGTGAAAACAAGCGTTGTTTTCACGCGCTAATGTGTGCCTTGTTAATATGGGGGGGTGGATTCAGCTTTATGATCCACACCCACATGTTAACAATGCCTAACGCCTGGTCAGAGCAGGCGTTGGGAGACCTGCTATAAACAAGTTTATCGCAGGTCTTTTCCTCCCAACGCCTGCCTTGGTGATAGGGTGTTGCCACCTCCAACCACATTTTACATGTGATTTGACGTGGGAACTCCCACTTTGCATGTCATTAGCGATGTTTCTCGCTGACATACAAAGTGGGCTTGTGGCAGGCGTTGCAATGCCCTTGTTAATAGGGCACTGGAAGTATCGCCGCTTTCTCGGCGAATTGTGCTGAGAAAGTTGTGATACTTCAGCTTCTTAATATGCCCCTTGGTTTTTTCCGCGTCTTCTCCGGGTCTTAAGCGATCTCTTTTGAGCCGGTCGTCGGCGCTTCACACCGCTTTGAAGGAACGAAGGCGGGCCCCTTAGTGATACCCTCTTTTTCTCTTCCTTCCTCTTTCGAGATGGATTAAACCCGAGCATTCTTGATCCGTTTTGTTGAACTTTTTCATCTCCGCTCCCGAAATGCGCCCTAAAACGTCTCGGGCAATATTTGATTCAGCGGTTTTCATATCCGGTTTAACCAGCTAGAACCCTCTTATTAAAAGCGGTACCGCCTTTTTTTAAAGGACTTCTGAATATACCACCAACACCCGCCCCATACATAATAGGAGCCTCATGGAACCCTGGGAGCCCCGAGCCGGATTGTGCTCTATAGTAATCCCTATAGAGTACTGCATCGCCGTAATGTTCAGGTAAATCCTTATTCTAGTACAAGTCACTGCGTTGCGGACGGAAATGAAGCTCGGCTATGACTTTACCCACTTTAAATCTTATATTAGCGTTCAAATCGTCCTTCAGTTCCAAAGTTATCATGTGGAAATGTTTTTGCTGATCGCAACATAGACTCTTGTGGTGTAAATCATGTTTACCATTCTGTGATTTCCACACACTGGTGGAGCGGCACATAGCTATCCCCCAATCTCTGATGCTCTATCATGTCACAGTATACAAACATCATGCAAAACCCTCCCATGTACATCCGTGTAGGCTATGTCTGCTGATGAAGCGTGGTGAACGTTGGGCGTCAGCCCCAGCACTCGCCCCAGTTTTTCACTCACCAAAATACCGTAGTCTTGCACATTCCTGAACAGTACTTTTCTAAGTAGCGGCTCATACGTTAATCTAAGGTCTATAAGTTCTGTGATGTTACCGATGGATTTATTCATTACTTCTGCAATGTCTCATGTTGTCATAGTGACCCGGCGAGAAAGAAAGTTCATGGGCGCCTTCCCTCCTTGCGTACCACTGTAAATCTAACATCCTCGGTTTCAAAAGTGTCCCACGTGTGTGGGTACTGAATTTTTGTTAGGGCTACATCCCAGTCGCCTTGTAGATGTACAAGGTTTTGCTAGTTTTACTGTAAAATTTGAAATGTTGTTATTAGGGAAAGTGTCCAAAGATGCGTTACTCTGGAGTGTCAGATAAAAAGGTTCGACCTCCATGGAGCTTCCAAGGTACCTAAATGCTTATACCTGCTGTTGTAGACTTTGTATATCCTTTAATTCTCTCTCAGAAACCCAACTATTAAATTTATCAGGCCACCCCCTCCGTTTAACTAGGCACTGTCTTCGCGTCACGCAGCCCTACTTCGCCAAAACTTTAATACTGCATGCACGATCTTGATCCTGTTTTATTTTTTGTAGCTCTTCTTTGTAAAAACATCCGTCAACCTCCTCCCCCACATAGACTTTTAAGTTGAAAACTGTAACGCCCGAATGTATGGAAATCTTGTCTATCACAAAGATCTCATCTGTAAAAGTCTGCTCAGGCCCCTTTTGAAATACCCCCTTGAATCTAGATACTCTAACATGATCTCCTTTTTTGAACGTGCTTTTTGAAACAGTATTGTTGTTGAACACGGACCCGTACACAGTTCTCCAAATGTTCAACTCATTTTGCGGGGTTACTTCTACCGGTGCTGTCTTAATGGTTCTATGATAGCTATGATTGTAACTTTCAATTAAATCTTGTAAACGATATATATAACGAAATGTGTTGTACGCGTTAAAATACAGCCAAATTCGAGCCTTGAGAGTTCTGTTGAATCTTTCTACAATCGCCGCCTTAACTTCGTTGTTTGTGACAAAATGTTTTATCCCATACTGGTTCAGCAGAGCTGTTAGCGTCTTGTTTTCAAACTCTTTTCCTCTATCTGATTGTAACTTTTTATGGATTCTTCCGCTTCTGAAAATGTAATCAAACGCTTTTGTGACTGAGCTCCTGATTTTTCCTTCAAGCCAACTGTGAATGCATACTTTGACAGTACGTCTATCACAGTTAATATAAATGTTACCTCATAGTTAACCGCAGCGTGTTCACGGACATCTAGAAGGTATGCTTGCCATTGATGAGTTAAGCCACTGACTAAAACACGCCGTCTTTGAAAGCGCTTTCTGGATCCCTTATGTAGCGTGTAGGCATCTTCGCCCGATAATCAGTCACATACCGGTGTTCTTTTAATACTAAGAGGAAAGGGGTCCCAGTTAAAGAGGAGTGATTAAAAATACAAACAATTAAGTCCAATGAACAAAAAATGCGTCTATAATGTTTTATTCACATTATAGGATGAACCAACAAATATAGTTTCAAACATTGTAGTTATATTGGTGCCCCTGGAGGTAAGGAGGAAGTGAAATTGTGAGGGTAGTGTAGGTAGGGAATAGTGACAATAAAAACAAGTACATATCAAAAGTTTGCACAAGTTCAATAATCAATGTTTAGCAAAGCGGTCATAGTTCAAACCAATAATTCATGATACACATGCCCCATATTCCATAGTATACAAAGGTAGTGGGTAAGGAGAGGCTGTGTCTTAAACCAGGGATTATGTCGACGTTTCGACCCCAAGTAAGGCAGGAATCAATGGAATCCTTGCGTCAGGGTCTTCATCAGGACGGAAGGGGGGGATGGGGCTAGCAACCTATTTAAATGAATAATTGGTACATATTATTATTCTGACAGTTAGAAATAGTCATAGTCGCAACGTTGAGGGTAAAGAGGGGGGACACACCGTATTTTAAAGCATACCTGAATTAATCAGTGCTTACTGGTCAATAGTCGGGATGGGTCCGCAGAGAGAGCGATGCTTCCTATGGAAGATGCCAACAATGTGTAAAATCCATATTATAGAACTAGAGATAATCCATAAGGGATATATGAGTAAATCAAACTTACTTTTAAGATTAAATCCGGCGTCCCGGCATGATAGGGAAGATAGATCCGGAGACGTTGGGCACTGTGGATCACTCTACGTATCTACATAAAAGGGGAAACATATTCAGCCATTGGCCATAGTGCAATTATATAGGAAAAGGTATAATCAGGCAGGTGGGGCGGCTTACCAAATAGCGTGGGGAAATTTAGAGCGTCCCCGTTCCAGTTACATACATCCGCGTTGGTCAGGAATCGTAACCTGGGCGGATGACAGAAAGTGGCAGTGTGATTACTATGGTGATCTGAATCACCTAAAATGAATCCGGCATTGGAAACGGAGGATCGGTAAGCTTACCGATGAATGATTAATCCGGCGTCTTTGCGGGAGCCTCGAGGTGACTGCCGAGCTTCCTGAAACCGTTGTGGTCATGGTAACAATAGTGTCACGTGACCAATGGGATTGGAAGAAAGACTGAGTGAGTCTCGTATTACGGGAGTATATTCCATAATAGTTTCAGAAATGTACTGAATCAAAATAGAATTTGAAATAAATAAGGAAACAGATAAAATATTTAGATTGAAAAGTCGATGGTACGACTGTCGGATTCAATCAGAGGGGGTGATAGAGAATATTTCAAACCGAGTGCATCATGTGTTGTGGGGATATACTGAAACCCACAGTGCAACCAGGGTAGAAATCAGGCGGAGGACCCCAGAGATATGATATTATGTACATTATATTATGGTATAGTATATCCATATAAATTGATGAGATACATATGGGAAATCAAGAACCGATTGGCACGGCGTACCTATCGCATGATGGTAAAAGCCATGCTAGTAGGTCAGAATTATTAAAACATTGAATGGCACAGTATCAATCAATTAGTAAGGTACATATGAAAAATCACAGACAGATAAGCACGGCGTACCTATCACAAGATGGTAAAGGCAATGCTAGTTGGTTAGAAATATTAGAGAATAAATACAGATTTAGGTTGACACAATCCAGTACCAGTTAAAGATAGATTCACAGGTGTACCTGTCACATGACGGTAAAGACCTGAAGTAGCTGGTTATTATCAGAGTATGAATCAAAGTTAATACAGAGTCTCAGGGCAAAGTTGTCAATTGAGAAAAGGAACTGTCATGTTCATTAAGGCCTGACTGCATGGAATTAAAGAAAAACATCCATTTAAGTTCACGAATATTCAGAATGGTGGTGATATTGCCACCCCGGGGTCCCAGAGTGGCTTTCTCAATTATAACCCATTTAAGGATCTCAGGGGGATGTGTTGCTGATCTGAAATGTTCTACAAGAGGTGCACCTACCACTTCACACCTAATTCTACTCATGTGTTGCAGGATGCGTAGCTTAGCCTTCTGTTGTGTCTGGCCGATGTAGATGAGATTACATGGGCAGACAATGGCGTAGATTACGTCTGAGGTGTTGCAATTTGTCAGTGTTTTGAGTGGTATTTTGGTTTGGTTGTGCTGAAATTCTTTGGTCTGTATAGTCGTATCACAGGCTTTGCAGTGGCCACATTTATAGTGGCCTGTGACTGGCTGGAGATTCCAAAGCGATCTGATGGTGGGTTCCTCCTTAGTGGGAAGAAGAGAGCGCACAACATAGTCCTTAACGCTTTTCGCTTTCCTGAAGGCGTGGAGCGGATTTCCTGGATGTTTTATGTCATCAGAGATGAGTTGCCAATGGCGGTTGACGGTTTTCTTGATTTGATTGCTCTTAGTAGAGAATGTTGTAACGCAGACAATGCGGTCTGTTTGATTAGGGGTGGACTCTTTTTGTTTGAGAAGTTCATCACGAGGGTAGAACCAGGCTCTTTTGTGGGCTTTGGTGACAAGTCTCCTGGGGTATCCACGTGTTTTTAAACGATCAAATAGATCTTCCGATTGTTGTAGATAATGTTCTTTATTGGAACAGTTCCTACGAATACGTAGGAACTGGCCAAAAGGGAGATTGTCCCTTAGTGCCCGGGGATGATGACTGTTATATTGGAGTAGGGAGTTCCTTTCTGAAGATTTCCTGTAGAGTGTTGTTAAGAGATGACCTTGATTTGGTATATAGTGATATCAAGGAAGTCTATGGTTTGATTATCCGATTTATGAGTAAACTGTAGGTGAGGTAGTTGATGATTGAGCCAAGTATGGAACCTTGTTAATGCAGTTGATTCACCATTCCAAATTAACAGGATGTCGTCAATATAGCGAACCCATAGACGTAGATGGTCTCTGAAGGGATTCTGGATGTTGAAAACTGTACTATCTTCAAAAGCCGCCATGTATAGAATGGCTACATCCGGGGCAAAAGGGGCCCCCATCGCCACTCCTTGGGTCTGTAGGAAAAATTCATTCTTGAATGTAAAGACATTTTTCGTCATGGCTATCCGGAGCAGGGCTATAATGAATTTGGTAGGTACTTTCATAGGTGCCGGTCTTTGTTGAAGATATCTGGTGATGACCGCTAAGGCTTCCTCTTGAGGGATGCAGGTGTAGAGAGATACCACATCACAAGTGACGAGCAACTGGGTAAGGGGATTGAATGATAGATTTTCAACCAGATTAATTGTCTGTGAGGTGTCTCTCAAATATGTCTGTGTTGCCTCCGCTAGAGGTTTTAGGAAGAAATCAATATATCTACCTAGAGGTTCCAGTATAGATCCACACCCTGACACAATCGGGCGCCCTGGTGGGTCAATCATATTTTTATGAATTTTGGGAAGTGTATAGATAGTCGCCAGGCGAGGATGTTGTTGATTCAGGTATTCAAATTCATTTTTTGATAGGAAACCTTGGTCACGTCCAAGTTGAGTTATTTCTAGAATTTCCAATGCTATTGCCTGGGAGGGATCAGATCTCAGTTTATGGTAGCTGACCCCGTCCATCAATTGGCGTTGGATTTCAGATTCATATTTTGAGACGTCTTGAATGACAATAGCTCCGCCCTTGTCAGCAGGTTTGATGACAACCTGTGTATTATTGGCCAATGATTGAAGGGCGGCTTTCTCAACCCTGCTGGTATTGTATTTGGTGTAGGTTCTGTCAAGTAATATAGTGTTAACATCTCTCCATACCACCGCTTCATATGCCAGGATTTTGTTGGTCATAGTGCATGAAGGTGGAACGAAAGTAGAAGGGATCCTGAGGCCAGTATAGGATGGATTCTGATATGGTCCAGCGTTCCTGAAGAAATACTTGAGCCTGATTTTTCTAAAGAATTTGAAAAGTTCAGTGCGGACTGTGAATGGATCCGGTCTGTTCGTAGGGACATATGATAACCCTTTACTCAGTGCACGTTGTTCATGTTCATTCAAAGTGTATTGGGAGATGTTGACTATGGGATTTGTCGCAGATGTGTCAGTTACCATCGATATGTCTTGTTGCGTGTGGTTCTCTCTCCATGCTGTTCTTGTTGAAAGTGAACCTGTTTCTGAGCTTGGCCGCGTCCTGATTCCCAGTTGGTGGTGTTCTGGGTCTGTCCGCTTGCTTGGCCTCTGTTGGAGTAACTCCCTCTTCCTCTCGGGGGTCGCCATGGTCCGGGACGTTGTCCTAAAAAAGGGATGAATTGAGGTGACTGGTATCCGTATTCTTGATAGTTGTAAGGACGGCTGGGACCAGCAAATTCTTGCTCTCCCTCCGAGCTGAAGGATGAGTCGGAGAAGGTGGTATAATTCCTTCTGCCCCGAAAATTCCCTCGTCCTCTGTTGGTGAAACGACCCTGCTGGTCTTGTTTATAATAGTCGTCTTGGAGGTATGGATATGTTTTCTTTTTATCGTATAGCCTGATGTCTCTGGCAAGTTTTTCTAGTTTTCGGTTCTGAGTGGTAAGACCCAGGTCCCAGTGACTTATTTTGGGTCTTCCCCCCTTTGATAACCCAGGTCCCAGTGACTTATTTTGGGTCTACCCCCCTTTGATAACACAGGTCCCAGTGACTTATTTTGGGTCTACCCCCCTTTGATACTATAATGGTGTTCTTTTAATGGCGTCGTTGTGGATTTTGCTCTCCTTGTAGTCAAGTCAAGTCAAGTCAAATAATTTATATAGCGCGCTACATACCCAGAGGGTCTCAAGGCGCTTGAGGAAGAGTGGGGAATTACGGGTCAAAAATCCAAGTTTTAAGTTGTTTTCTGAATGCTAGGTGGTTCTGAGTGAGGCGAAGGTGAGTGGGAAGTGAGTTCCAGGTTTTAGCTGCCAGGTAGGAGAAGGATCTTCCTCCCATGGTGGTTTTGTTGATGAGAGGTACAGCAGCAAGGGCTTGGTTAGAGGAACGTAGTTGGCGGGAGGGGGTGTAGAAGGAAAGTCGTGTGTTGAGGCATTCGGGTCCAAGTTCGTAAAGTGCTTTGTGAGCGTGGGTTAGGAGGCGGAATGTAATCATCTTATTAACGGGGAGCCAGTGGAGGTTTTTCAGGTGACTAGAAATGTGGTCATTACGCGGGATGTCTAGTATGAGTCTGGCTGATGCATTCTGGATGCGTTGGAGTTTTTTCTGAAGTTTTGCGGTGGTACCGGCGTAAAGGGTGTTTCCGTAGTCCAGGCGACTCGTGACCAGGGCGTGGGTGACCGTTTTTCTAGTTTCGGTGGGAATCCAGCGAAATGTTTTTTTGAGCATGCGGAGAATGTTGAAGCAGGATGATGAAACGGCGTTGACTTGTCTGTTCATCGAGAGTGAGGAGTCCAGGATGACGCCTAGGTTCCGTGCGTGGTCCGTCGGGATGGGTGCTTTTCCAAGGGCTTCTGGCCACCAAGAGTCATCCCAGGCGGAGGGGGAGGTACCTAAGATAAGCACTTCTGTTTTGTCTGAGTTCAGTTTCAGACGGCTGTGCTTCATCCACTCGGCTACTTCTTTCATTCCTTCATGTAGGTTGGTTTTGGCTGTGTTCGGGTCTTTGGTGAGTGAGAGGATCAGTTGGGTGTCATCAGCATAGGAGATGATGTTAAGGTTGTGTTGGCGTGCGATGGTCGCGAGGGGGCTCATGTATACGTTGAAGAGGGTGGGGCTGAGTGAGGATCCTTGTGGCACGCCACATATGACTTCAGTGGCCTCTGATTTGAATGGTGGAAGGCGGACTCTCTGAGTTCTTCCGGTAAGGAACGAGGTGATCCATTCCAGTGCTTTTCCTTGGATTCCGATGTTACTGAGGCGTTGTTACAGGGTTCTATGGCAGACTGTGTTGAAGGCAGCGGAGAGGTCAAGGAGGATGAGGGCGACTGTGTCTCCATTGTCCAGTAGATTTCGAATGTCGTCGGTGGCTGCGCTGAGTGCGGTCTCAGTGCTGTGTCTTGCTCGGAATCCGGACTGTGAGGAGTCGAGGGATTTGTTGGTTTCGAGAAAGGCGGCGAGCTGGTTGTTGACAGATTTCTCGATGACTTTGGCCGGGAATGGAAGGAGCGAGATGGGGCGGTAGTTTTTGAGTTCGGTGGGGTCAGCTGTGGGTTTCTTCAGAAGGGCGCTGAGTTTGGCGTGTTTCCAGCTTTCCGGGAAGGTGGCGGAGTTAAATGAGCAGTTGATGATGTCTCGGAGGTATGGTGCAATGATGGAGTCAGCTTTGTTGAAGATGTGGTGAGGGCATGGGTCTGTGGGGGATCCTGATTGGATGGAGTTCATCAGGCGGATGGTGTCCTCAGTGGAGATTGGGTTCCAGTCATTAAGGATGTTCAAGGGGGGTGAAGGTACGGCAGAAGGTTGGGTGGGTTGATCTCTGGGTTGGTTGTTGAAGCTGTTGTGGATGTCTGCGATTTTGTTGTGGAAGAACGAGGCTAGGGAGTCGCAAAGGGTTTGAGAGGGGGTGATGTCGTTGGAGTTAACTGAGGGGTTGGTAAATTCTTTGATAATGTTGAATAGTTCCTTGCTGTTGTGAGCGTTGTTGTCTAATCGGTCTTTGAATGCGGCTTTCTTGGCAGTCCGGATCAGTTGGTGGTGTATGCGCGTGGCGTTTTTGAAGGCGTCCCTGGTGCTGGTGACTGGGTCTTTTTTCCAGGCCTTCTCAAGGGATCGACAGAGTTTCTTGGATTTCTTAAGATCATCGTTGAACCAGGGAGCGTTTTTGCTGCCTAGTTTGATTTGACGTTTTTTCAAAGGTGCTAGGATGTCGGCGCTGTTGGTTAGCCATTGAGTGAGGTTAGTGGTTGCTTGGTTGGGGTTTGAAGAGTGGGCCGGGGGGTTTTGAAGAAGCGATGAGGAGATCTGGTCAATGGTGATTTTGTTCCAGTTTCTTCGCAGAGTAGGTTGAGGATGGTTGTGGGATGTGGTCTTTTTGTAGGAAAAGTGAACGCAGCTGTGGTCCGTCCAGTGGAGAGCTGTGGTGTGACTGAAGGAGATATGTTTGCTGGAGGTGAAGATAGGGTCAACTGTGTGGCCTGCGTAGTGAGTGGGGGTATTAACAAGTTGTTTGAGTCCGAGGTTGGCGAGATTGTCTAGAAGGGTGGTGGCGTTGCTGTCGTTGCTCTTTTCCAGGTGAAAATTGAGGTCTCCCAATAGAATGTAGTTCTCGGAGGGGAGGGCGTGTGGGGTGATAAAGTCAGTAATGTCTTCACTGAATTGTGCGCGGGGTCCTGGAGGCCTGTAGAGGAGGGTGCCTCTGAGTGTGGTCTTGGGGTCGGTGTGGATCTGGAAGTGAAGGTGTTCGGCGCTGGCGAGGTTGACGTCTGAGCTGGTTGAGATGCGGATGGAATTCTTATGGACAATGGCGATGCCTCCTCCTGTTTGTTTGATGCGGTCTTTACGGATGATCTTGTAGCCATCCGGGATGGCAATGGTGATGTCTGGGGCTGAAGAGGCGTTCATCCATGTTTCTGTTAGGAAGGCGACGTCCGGAGAGATGGTGTCTAGTAGATTCCAAAGGTCGATGGCGTGTCTGTGGACCGAGCTAGTGTTGAGCAGGATGCATTTTAGGTGGTTGGGGTCAGATCTCTGTTTGGTGTTAGTGGATGAGGAGCTGCTTTTGGTGCCGTCATATTTGCAGGAGATGCATGTGAAGGGTCCATGGGTGTGTCCAGGAGCGGCTTGGGCGCAGTTGGGGAGTCGACCGGGGTTTAGGGCTAAGATGGTGGAGGCGTCATATGTAATGCGGGTGGGGTGGGAGGAACGGGGGCCAGGGGGACTGGCGCTGGGCGCGGTCCAGGCGCGGACGGGCGTAGACGGGCTTACCTTTGGCGCACCTTCGGCGCGGCCGTAGCGCGTGGACGCTGCGCGTAGGGACATGTGGCATAAAAGGAGAGTGGAGGGGGCGGAGCGTGGGAGGGTCAGCTGGGAGGTGGGGAGCGGGGAGGAGACACGGGCAGAAGTAAATAAACACAAAGATGGCCGCCCGGTAGCTAAATCGAAACTGGGGCAGAGCCGGAGCTCGAGTACATGCAAGGTTCCCCAACAAAGTATACTGCAATGCTTAACGTGTAAATGCAGTCAGTCGCTCCACAACGGTACAAATGCAATGAAGACAATGCCAGACAGAGACGACGCCAAGCGCGAACAAAGTAACAAGCACAGCAATTAAAGTGCGAGATGAAAATAAACGATACCAAGCGCTGCAAAGTGAGCAACAATGTGCTGTGTCAGGGCAGGCAGGCAGCAGGACTCAGTGCAGGCAGGCAGCGTCTACTCCGCCAAAACTACCAGCCTTCAAGGGGTTGTAATAAACTCTTTTGAAAAGCTTCTAAATCGTAGCGCTTCTTGAACTAACATATTGCAACCCCTACTCCCTCACCGCTACTCTATCAATTCACTTTTGTTTAATTTATTATTTTTCTTTATCGTATAATCAGGACTAGAAGCCGGTTTATGCTACAATAGTAGATTATTTAATAAAACATGAATTAAACAGTGTATGATTTAAACTGTGTAATATAGGAATGTACAACACTATAAATGATAATAACAACAAAAACATAGATATCTAACACAATGCTCTCAAAAACTCATGGCGTAGAATTAGTATGGGGATTTGCTAGCTGTGAACGGTACCAGTCTTTTTTTTTTAATAATCTTTTTATTTGCAAAAAGAAACACGTTGGTCATTGCACATATACATGCATAGTCATTACAGTGTTGCATTTGCATACTCCTATACAAAACACATCTCTCTAGATTGCGTAATCCACAATCTGGTAGCAGTACACAAGTTATTACAGCGTTAGTGGCTCGTCAAGGGAGGGGAGCACGGGAGGTTTCCACAGGTTTCCACGGTATTCATTTGACAAAATTGCCACCCATTTCCGGGGACACCCCCGCGCATCATAGACTGTCTTCTCCTGCAGCATACACCAATCCATGTCTTTTTTCCATTCACTGAGCCCCAGAGGTGTTCCCGCTCCCCATAATTAGATGCATGTTATTAATGATCTGTTTACTAAAGGCAGCGAGGCAAAGAGAAGCCACAGGTAACAATAACGAACAAAGACCCGGGCTCAAACATCTTAGACGCACGTGTACACACACTCGGAACACTGAGTACAAGATGCCTATGCAGTTTTTTATACACAGCCACTCTACATATGTACATATTTATAAATGCTTACACTCCACCAGGCTCCTTCACACTTACGAAAACCTCCAATGTCGTTTTTCTAATGCATATAATTGACACTACTACTCCCACAATCCATTTCAACCACCATGTATGCCCCCGACATGCCTCATTGGCCACACCACATCACGTGACCGGGTTTCTGATCCTTTACCACAACCGCGCATGCACGGTTTACACTGTTTGCCCTAAGCCGCCGGCGATAGAAATTGACATCGCGTTTAGCTGCATAACTAACGGAGAGACTTGTGACCCCCACTGTTCGAGTGCACCCATTTTTGTCCTAATAACAATGAGTCAAGCTAGTTACTCTTCCTCGTTCTCTCCATAGGACACAGACTCTGATCATTCATCTGATAGCGGTATCCATTGCCCGCCCCTTTTGACGTCTTTTCACAAGTAAGCTTCTTTTCCCGTTCCTTCGTCACGCATAATGGGTTTTGAAACAGTTTCTTTCCTGGCTGATTTATTTACACGCCATTCCATATTACCTTCCAGATACATAAACAATACCCGACATTGGGAGCAAAATCAACTCGTTTTTTGAGGTTTTTGGGATGTATCGCCAGACCTAAAGAATAAAGGTAAAATTAATAGATCCCCCCTCTGCCCGCATTTGTGGGTGCAGTCCACACTCTTAACACAGTACCCTCAACGGCATTTCACTCTGTTGCAGGTTGATACCCACGGTATTTGATGACATTCAAAAAAGACCAGCAAACCCTTGGTCTCTTAAGGTATGCTGCATCTTTCGATGCATTTTATTGCAAGCAATCTTGATTGGATAGAGGTCCATTCTCCGTAGATTGGTGTGGCTCACTGGTTAGAGGCGGCAGACCCGTAAGCAGAGGTCGACCCGGGACCAGGGTTCGATTCCCGACGCGGCAGGGTCTTGGGCCATGGTCAGTGGACTCGATAATTCTCGCCTCGGTGCCTACTCCAACCATGGGTCCCACTCAGCAACTCTGGGCAATAGCTTGCTTAATCTCTACTAACGGCCCCATCAGCGCCGGGGATGCTTGTCTTCACCTTGGAGATGCCCAGGAGGGACCATCTCACAGGGAAAGCCAGGATGGGTTCCCCAGCGGTATACAGCGCCGGGACGCCCCTTTGCTGGGGCAGCTGTGCGCTTTACAAGTATACGACATTTAACATTCTCTAAAAAGCATTCTCCCCTTTCTTTTTTATAAACAGTTCCTATGGATATGACTAATCATGCCCTGATGAGAGTCCTGTAACTAATACAGTGAGACTCGAAACGCTTTGGCATCCATTTATTCATTAAAGGAATCGTGCCATCGGCATTTGTTCATTCCCTGTTTAAAACAATATCCAAATACAGTAATATTTGTACAGGAATGTGGGTGGTATTAGATAATGTTTACCCCCTGGTAATTTAATTCATTTGTCAACTGCAGTTTTTTGTACTGTCCCTTGGCAACTGTTTAATGATTTGTTTATATTGATTTGTTTTGTAATTTGAGAGCACAATCATATTGCATGTTTATTTTCACACATCAATTGTAAATATTGCTTTTTTCTTGTTTCAACATTGGTGTATGGTACACTGTGAAGTTGATGATGTTCTTTCTCTGGCTAAAAATGTTACAAATTTTATAATTCATCAAAAGTAAATGACATATATCAAATGTCAGGATAAACTAATAAAGTTGGGTTTATCCTTCCTCATGCATTTATTGTTTTCAATCCGTATTAGAGGCATAGGTAAAATTCCCCTTTTGTATCATATTGGATGGGCAAGCAGGGACATGTCTGGGCATGTTCAGCAGATAGTTGAGGATGTAGGCTGTGAGAAGTTGGCCTGGCATATGCTATCCACTATTCTGGTGGGCACCTTGCACCAGTCCAAACGACCCCTTATTGATGGTAGGTTAAAGACAACCTTAATAGAAAGCTATCCTAGTGGTAGCTGTGGAGAGCAGCCTTCAGGCTAAGTCTTAGAGGAATGTAAAGCAGCTTGTTTTACCAGTCTATAATTAAGCATGGGCGGAAAATTCGTTCCGCTCGCGGATTTTGCGGATTTTTGGTAAATATCCAATCCGAGAACTCCTGCGAATTTACCGAAAATCCGCAAATCCGCGAGCGGCGGATTTTTCCGGGGGCAAAAGTTCAAAACTTGCAGCCTGGCCTGTTGTAACTATTTTAGGATGGCGCCGGCAAGCTGCCAGCGCCATCCTAAAATAGTTACTAAGTTAGCTTCAACAGGAAGCTCTAATAGATAAAATAAAGCAGGTGCTCGATTTTATCTATTAGAGCTTCCTGTTGAAGCTAACTTAGTAACTATTTTAGGATGGCGCTGGCAACTTGCCGGCGCCATCCTAAAATAGTTACAACAGGCCAGGCTGAACTGATCTTTCTCTGACCTTTTATGCACACAAGAGGCATGTGAACTCTCATGGAAGCCCCGCACGTTTGGCCCCGCGCACACACTCGCGGTTTGCACCGTCTTCCCGCCATTCACCCACTATGATGGACAGCTCATTCAAGGGACCCCTGCGCCCTTCGGGGCGATTGCATAGTAACACACACATGGTCGCTCGAACTAGTTGATGCTCAAAATCAGTGACTCATTTATTAGCCCAAAAACAATCATGAGCGTCTTCGAGGCGGGACAGGTGTGCCTCTTCCCAAATCTACAGTGGAAAGTCAGCTGTGATGCTGGGTAGAGGCCTTTGCATCCTTGATTTTCATGAGCGCAATCCCCGTGCTGTTCCTGTGACCAGGAGCTTCTTTCTCTTCATATTATTGTGTTCGCACGGGTTGCTGCAAGTTCGCCCGCGTTTTGTACAATTTTGCAATTTGCAAAATTGTACAAAACCCTCGCGAACTTGCAGAAACCCGTGCGAACATAAAAAAAAATCCGCAAATTCGTGAGAATTCGCGGATTTTGCGGATTGCGAGTTCGCAAATCCGCAAAATCCGCGAACGCGAGATCCGCAAAATTCACCCATGCTTATCTATAATCTCGTGAATGCCCAAATGAAAGGAGAACCACACTAGGTATATAGATTAAATATATGTATTTATTCTAAACACATCCCTCTAGTCTCTTTATGAAACTAGAGGAAAAAGTACATTCAGTAAACTTAATAGCACACAGTAAATTAGCACCATGTACGTTGAGCCCTAGGGGCGTACCAAACCATATATGAATAAAATGGTATAAGAACCACAACGTGCATAGATACAAGGTCTAGAGCCTTTAGAACTGTTGGGGTCACCAGGAACCACCCAAGGTAGTGACACAGGGGACCAACGGGGGATGCGTGCAGTGTCTAAACATAGCCGCGAATCACCATTAACTTCTATGGGGAAAGTTGCGGTTGGAATTTCAAAGATAAAGGACACTCAGAAGAGGACTTGGAGCAAACCCCTTTAGAACCAGGAGGTTCTAGAGTCAACACCCACTGGAGCACTGGAGTACTCGAGTTACCTCATCCAGGGAAGCCGGGTGCATAGGTGTCTTTTCGTGTCGTATTTTGTCGTCTTTTTCAATGGCGATCTGCTGCAAAGTGCTGCTGGCATTCAAGTGAAAAGTGTCCGGAGAGATCAAAGCCTGGATCGGAGATGTGAAGAACCTGAAAGCACAAGGGACGTAGTCGGGGTCACTTGCCAGAGACCAGGAGGACGATAGGCTGATGCCCACTGATGTCGGGTGATTTCAGGTGAAGAAGGTGGAGCTTGACTCTTCAGCCACGAGGTTCCAGAGACGTCGACAATGACCAGGGACTGGATTCGAGCTGTCCCACAAAGGAGGTCGAGTGCTGCAGTGTTAGTGCCCAAGTTGGACCCAACAAGCCTTGGCAACAACAACCCACACAGAAAGCAGAGAGAGGCTTCGGTGCAGACCAGCAAGGTCTGGGTGACTCACCACTTGGTAGGGAGTCAGGGCACATCTGGAGCAACCAGGGAAGCCCAAGGAAAAGTAGAGTTACCTTCGAGGGGACCCACCAGTCAACAGACCAGGGATCGCAAGGGAGCCTCAAGCAGAAATGCAAGAAGCAGGCTCACGGAATACTCATGTAGTATAGGCCAACATCTTAGGTGCAGACGATGTGGGGCTTGAACTACAAGTAAACCAAAGCACAACTTTAGGAAAGATCGTCAGGTCAAAGCATTTAGCAAAGGTGCACGGTGTCCAGGGTTCCGGTTCCACGTCACTCGTGAGGGCTGTGGGTCCCAGATTTGCTGGGGACTTGTGTCAGCCTTAAAGAAGTCTGGAAATCGTCTTCCTGGGCTGCAGGTATGTCAGAGTCCGGTGGGCGCTTCGAAGATGCAGACTGGCAAATGCTTTGTTGGTGCCTGTTTAACCAGGGGAGTCACTTCTTGACCCCAAGGGAGATTCTTCCGTCCTCTAATCGTTAGTAGAGCGTCGAAGTTCCAGGATTCAGTTTCAGAGTTTCGTCCAGGTGTAATCTAAAGTCCTGTTGCCAGGGGTCCCTTAGTTATACTAAGAAAAGGGGTTGGACATACTCTGGGGACCCAACTTAGGGAGGGTTTGGAACGAGGGGTGGTTACACCCATTTCCTTTGTTCAGTTTTGTTCCAGAGCATGGGCTGGGTGCCCCTGAAACCGGTTTGAACTGGACTATGCACAGGGACACCAAATGTGCCTCCAGTGCAGACATCAAGGCACTCTCAGATTGCACCCACCCAGCCCCAATACACTAAAGCCTGTCTGGAAGGTGGTACACCTCCCTGTGACAGGAAACCTATTGTCCAGGCCTCCACTGTTGGTGTTTCGTCCAGCAGCAGGAGGTCAGATGCGTATCTGTGGCTGCAGAATCCCTTTTGTGATACTGGGGCTCGTTTAAACTAATACCAGGCAGACCAGTGTGTACATGTCTCCCTCTAGAAGGGTGGAATTCTACCCCTGCTGACAGGACTGGCGGGGGGGGGGGAAGGTGGGGTAGGATTCCAAAGTGTTTGACACCAAACACAACATGTTTCCATGCAGCCATTCCAAAGTTAGCATTTACAGCGAGGTTATAATACACTTAAGAGTATATGGTCTGCCTGCATCACAGAACAGCCTCAGAGAATAGAGTCCGAAAGCTGCAGAGGGGTCCTGCTCATGCATGGGTGCCCTCTCACACAAAACCAAGCACTCTGCCTTCAGGATTGATAAGGCCTGCCATAGGAGTGACTGATTTATATGTGTCAGTGATTAAAGGTAAACCTATATCTTAGTAAGGGGTGTAGGCACCATCATACCCAGGCTGCAGTAGCAGACCTGTGATGTCACTTTGAAACGCCTCCCAGGGGTGGCACAATACATGCTTCGACCCCCTGATAGGCCTCTGGGGTACCTATGCCCTTAGTACCCAAGGTACCATATACTAGGGTGCTCAAAAGGGTACCCCAGTAACCAAACTGGAGTGTACCTAAAGTACATGCACTAATTTTAGAGAGGAAGCAGCTAGGCTGGGGTCCTGGTTAGCAGGGCCCCAGCCAGATTAAAGTCTAAAACCAGTAAAACACCAGCAGAAATTGGGGGTAACCATAGTAAGCAGATCCTACTCTCCTACACAACCCCCCCCCCCCCCCCCCCCAAACACACGGACATTAAACTAACCTTGACCAGTTGAGTCTATATGTTCTAAGTTCGAAATATCTGGAGAGTCCATCTGCATTGGCATGGTTACTCCCAGGTCTATGTTCCACTGTATAGTCCATCCCTTTTAGGGAAATGGACCACCTCAAATGTTTGGGGGTTTCACCCTTCATCTGTTCTAGCCATAAGAGGGGCTTATGGTCAGTCACTATAATCTTCCAAGCCTGTTAGGACTTTATTCACCAACCTTTGAAAAGTGGCAGGTGCATTCTCCAAACCAAAGGGCATTACCACAAATTGATAGTGCCCACTAGGGGTAGAAAATGCTGTCTTGGCTTTTGCATCATCAGCTAGTCTGATCTGCCAGTAGCCAGCTGTAAGATCAAATGTGCTCAGAAATTTGGCTGTGGCCAACATGTCTATGAGCTCATCTACTATTGGGATTGGATGGGTATCAGTCCTAGTGGCTGCATTGAGACCCCTGTAGTCAACACAAAACCTCATCTCTCGCTTACCACCCTGGGTGTGAGGTTTTGGTACCAAGACCACTGGACTAGCCCAAGGGCTATCTGAGGGTTCAATAACTCCCAAATCCAACATTGTCTGGACTTCTGTCCTGATACAGTCCCTGACATGGTCAGGTTGCCTGTAAATCTTATTTTTAACAGGTAGACTGTCTCCAGTGTCCACTTCCTGAGTCCACCAGGTAGTCTGACTTGAGCACCTGTTTACAATCAGCTTGTTGCTGAGCAGTGAGGCTGCCTGCCAAGGCTACACCATCAACTGATCCATCATCAGGGTTCTGAGAGAGCAGGTCTGGGAGAGGGTCACTCTCTTACTCCTGTCCTTCATCAGTGGCCATGACCAAGCCCATGTCTGCCCTGTCAACATAAGGTTTCAGTCTGTTGACATGAAGCACCCTATGGGGGCTCCTAGGAGTTACTAGGTCCACCAAATAGGTAACCTCTACCTTCTGTTCAACAATAGTGTGGGGTCCACTCCACTTGTCTTGGAGAGCTGCTGGGGCCACAGGCTCCAACACCCACATTTTCTGTCCTGGCTGGTAACAGTCAGCACAACCTTTTGGTCATGCCAGGCTTTCTGTAATTCCTGGCTAGCCTCAAGGTTTTTAGTTGCCTTTTTCATATACTCAGCCATCCTGCAGCAGACACCAAGTACATAGTCCACTATTTCCTGTTTAGGGGGTTTGAGAGGTAACTCCCATCCCTTCTTCACCAGACACAGTGGTCCTCTTACAGGATGCCCCATACAGAAGTTCAAAAGGGCTGTAAACAACCCCCTTCTGAGGAACCTCCGTGTACAAATAAAAGGCAGGGTAATAGGATGTCCCATCTCCACCTAAGCTTTTCTGGGAGACCCTTGATCATACCCTTTAAGGTTTTGTTGAACTGTTGTAGTTTGTTCTCTAGTGGTACATTCCACCCACCCCTCTACTGTTTTCACCTTGGTATGCCCCACTAGAGCTCACCTTAGAATGTTGGGATCCTCTGGAGCTGTTGGAGAGTGGATGGTCAATAAAGAATACTACTGATGATCTTCCCGCTGTCATTTCTTCTTTTCAACACTGGCGAAGAGGATGGGATACGAACCCACACATAGTACAGCTGGCCCGACCTCGTCTCAAGTTGTTTCTTCGTTGACACAGATTTTTGTATCCTGCTGTGAGGAATTTTCTTGCCTTCCATCCGCAGTTCTTTGCATATACCTTTCCTCCCACCCCTGCCTCCATCTGTCCATTCCTCCTGTCACTTTAGGACTGTATATTTGTCAGGTGCATTCAGAGGCCCCCTCCAGCCTCCCTGTCTCATTACTCCTCCCGGGGCACATCTGCCTTTGCCTCTCCTCTCGTCTCAATGATGGCGGCGGCGAGCATGAGCCAACCACCCCCTTTCCTAAATGAAATAGGTGAACCAGAAATATGCTGGTAGGAATGGTTCAAACTTTTTGAATCATACATCATTGCCATTGGGAGAGAAAGATTTACATCCTTGCGGAAACAACATATCCTCCTTCACAATTTAGGGGTCCAAGGAAGGAAGATATACGAGACATTGCCTGAACCTGCAGGGAGAGAGGAAGGGGGGGATGTCGATCTTTTTATGTGCACTGTAGAAAAATTAGAAGCGCATTTTGTAGTTAAGATAAATGTCGTCCTAGAACGCCATAAGTTTTTTACCAGAGTGCAAGGGAAACAAGAGTCTGTCCAAAATGACATTGCTGCCTTGTGGGGTCTCACACAGTTGTGTGAATTTGGCAATCTCACTGATTCCCTTATAAGGGATCAGTTAGTGCGTTGCACTAACAACACTCGTATTCAGGAAAAGCTTTTGGCTAAGAACCCCTGCTTGAGAGAAGCAGTGGAGATTGCAAAATTTATTGAACACACTGCCAAATGTATAAAACAAATGAAGCCTAGCAGTGAGGTAGTGGCTACTGTCAACGAGAAAGAAGAAGAAGGGGAAGTTTATAAATGAATAAGTAAAGAAAGTGCGAGTAGCATGGCCAACAACAAAGAATTCCACCTTAAATGTTTCAGATGTGGTAGCAGCCATCATTTTGCTAATTTACCTGAGTGTCCTGCGAGGAAAGTAACCTGCAAAAATTGTAGCAGAAGGGGGCATTTTGCCAGGGTGTGCAGAGAAGGGGAGCCCCACATGAGAGACAGTGGGAGAGAAGGGGTAAAAGTGTACAACAAGGAAGTTAAATGCGTAATAGCTGGTGAGAAAAAGTTCATACTGCAGCTCAAAAGTAATGATGGTTCTGTCAATGCCATTCATCCCAAATGTGAGGTGCTACTGAACAATAAAAGTGTCACCATGTATGCTGATTCTTGTTCCCCATTCACCCTACTCAACAAGGAAGATTCTGAAAGTCTTGCAGAACAAGTGGTGACCTCCTTACAGAAACCTGACATTTCCCCCACGGGATATAGTAAGGAACCGATACCTCTCATGGGGACGAAGGAGATGAGAATACAATTCAAAAACAGAAAATCCTATGGCAAGGTATACATAGTCGAGTCTGGATCCAACCTGCTGGGATGGCGGCAGCAAAAGGATCTAGGCATAATCCTAGACCTCAATAGCAAAGAGCAAGTACTACTCACAGAAAAGATCCATGGTGGCGATACCATACATGAAGAGTTTCCTGGTCTATTCCAAGAAAAGCTAGGCTGCCTACAAGAATTCCAGCATAAAATCCAACTCAAATCTAGTGCCAGACCTTTGGTCCACAAATTGCGCCCTGTACCGCAACTTATGAGAGAACCCTTCGAAAATGAACTGAACCAATTGTGTGTCATGGGAGTCATTCAACCTGTGGATTACTCAGAATGGTTGGCCCCAGTGTTTATTGCATCCAAAGCCAATGGAAAAGGAATTCGGTTATGTGTAGATCTACGCAGTCTTAACTAAAATATCTGGGTAGAAAGGCACCCTCTACCGAACATTAACGAGATGCTCAGTACCATGGGACATGCGAAATACTTCACTGTGATAGATCTTTTGATGGCATACCACCAGGTGGATCTCCACCCAGAATCCAGACCACTCACCGCCTTCATAACCCCCCAAGGGGCATTCATGTTCAGAAGGATGCCTTTCGGGCTAGCGTCAGCTGCGGCGATGTTCCAGAAGATAATGCAGCAAATTCTGAGAGGGGTAGACCGGTCAATATGTTTCCAAGACGACATCCTGGTGTACGGTCACAGTGTAGAAGTGTAGAAGAACATGATTGCACCCTCAGGTCAGTGTTCCAGAAGCTCACGGATTCAGGGCTGAAAGTACAGAGGAACAAGTGTAAAATAAGAGTAACGTCAGTTGACTACTTGGGACACTCTATTTCGGAGGAGGGATTCAGACCCAAAAATAGCTTGTTGGGGGCAGTGAAGGATGCCCCTTACCAGAAGAACAAAGAAGAACTTAAATCATTCCTAGGACTCATGGAGTATATGGCCAAGTATATGAGAAACTGCGAAATGTGAGCCGATGCGTAATCTCATGAAGAAGAACACAGATTTCACTTGGAAAGAAGAACATAAGAGTGCCATGGACGGGTTGAAGGAAGAAATCCTGAACTCACAAGCACTCGGGACTTTCGATAACAGGAAGACAACTATCCTCACCACAGATGCCTCGAACAAGGGCCTAGGTGCCACTCTCATACAAAAGGAAGGGAGGGAAGAGAATATTATAGCATTCGCTTCCAGATGCCTCACAAGTGCAGAACACAATTACTGCGTAATTGAGAAAGAAGCTCTGGCATGCTTCTGGGCGGTGAGGCATTTCAAATTCTTTCTGTGGGGTTTGTCCTTCACCATCAGGACAGACCACAAACCTCTAACCTCCATCTTCACAGTGAAAGTAATGGAAAACTGCACTCCACGCATAAGTAAATGGATATTGGGGCTTGAGAACTTCAACTTCGAAGTGGAGTACGTACCTGGAGCCGAAAATAAGATTGCTGATTACTTATCAAGATCCCCTCTTCAAACTGTTGTTTAAGAAGAAACTTTGGATAATCCCATCATGCCAGTAGACAACCCTGCCATCACAGAAGGAGAATGGGACAAGTTCATGGAGGAAGACAAGGAGTTACTCAAACTCAGAGACGCCATTGTAAAAGGGTGGCCCGACAAGAGGAATGAACTCGAGGAGGAACTGAGAGAATACTGGGATATCAGAAACGAGTTGAGCATCATTGGGAGAAAGGTCTACCGACAACGCAGAGTGAAACCACCTACAGGACTCAGGAAAAGAATAATAGAACAGGCGCACGCGGGGCACCTGGGGCACAGCATCAAGAAACAGAGAATCCGGGCGACGTTCGGTTCCCCAAGATGGACGCCATGACGGAGCAACAAGTCTAGGACTGTGTAAGCTGCGCGAAGAGCGACAAGTCGAAAACCCCACCAAGGCACCCCTCTCCCAGGTCAAGATACTGATCAAACCTTGGAACAAGCTAGCCAGGGACATCAATGGATCCATGGACAACCTGGGTATCCAGAGGCGATTTATGCTTGTCCTAATCGACTATACCTCACATTGGATCTCCCAGGAGTTTGTGCATCGCGTCAGCACCCACACGGTGTTGGAATTCCTCCGAGAGGTATTTTCAAAAGAGGGCATACCCTCTACCCTTGTCACGGACAACGGGGTTCAGTTCACCTGGCATGAAGGATTTTCTGAACAATGTGGATATAAAACATGAGTTAACGGTGCTGTACTGCCCAAAGGCCAATGGCCTAGTTGAACGAGCTAACAGAATGATCAAGGAACACATTCAATTGGCTGTGGCCAATGGTCATGATGTAGAGCACCACCTAAAGAACTGCTTATGGGCATACCACACCTCCCCGAACCTGGTTTCGGGTATTTCCCCTTTCGTCTCTCTTCGCAGGAGAGAACCCTGCACCAAATTCAACCCTAGCTGGCTAGAGGGAAGCAGGGAAGCAAACCCCGACTGGGAAGAGGGTGCGAGGAAAGTGGTCTCTCATCAAACCAATTACAAAGAATGGTACGATCAGAAGCATGGGGTAAAAACACCTGTTTTGGAAGCTGAGGATGTGGTACAAGTCAGGAGAAACACGAAAGACTGGCACACCCAGAGTAAGTTTTACCCTCCTTGCCGCATTGCCAAAGCTCTAAAACAATTTGTCAAACTCGACAATGGGCAATGGTGGAGCTGTGATAAAATTGTAAGATCTGAAATGTGATACTGTTCTTTTGTTAATCTGTTTTTTTCTCTTATTAACGGTGACACCATGCTCCCTGTTCATGTCATCCATCGTGGTATAATTAGTACTTTTTACCTCCGTTTTTGTATAGGAAGGGAGGTGTGTTGTAGTTTGTTCTCTAGTGGTACATTCTGCACCTCCTCGCCTGTTTTCACCTTGGTATGCCCCACTAGAGCTTACTTTAGAATGTTGGGATCCTCTGGAGCTGTTGGAGAGGGGATGGTCAATAAATAATACTACTGATGATCTTCCGCTGTCATTTCTTCTTTTCAACATAAACCTTTCAACTAAACCATTGCATTGTGGGTGATAGGGTGTGGTGAATTTGTAATTCTCTCCACACTCCTTCCGCATTGCAGTCAAGTAGCTAGACATAAACTTTACACCTCTGTCAGAAGCTACCTCCTTAGGGAAACCCTCTCTTGAGAACACTCCCAAGAGGGCTCTTGCCACCACAAGTGCTGTAGTGGTCCTAAGAGGAATTGCTTCTGGTTACCTAGTGGCATGGTCCACCACCACTAGGATAAACCTGTGCCCAGATGCTGTCTGAGGATCCATTGGTCCAACAATGTCAATCACCCACTCTCTCAAAGGGAACCCCCACCACAGGTAGTGGTATCAGGGGGGCCTTTGTGGTGCCACCTGCCTTACCACTGGCACAGGAGCGACAAAACTCTTTGGTGTCTTCAGACAAATGGGGCCAATGAAAGTGAGGGACAATTCTGTCCCAAGTCTTGTTTTGGCGCAGGTGTCCTGCCAAGGGAATATCATTGGCTAGTGCCAATAGGAAGCCCCTGAATTGCAAAGGTATAATCAACCTCCTGGCTGCACCAGACTTGGGGTCTCTACCCTCTGAATACAGGAGTCCTCATCACAATAAATCTTATGGGTGCCACTAGCACTCCCAGCAGCCTCAGCAGCAGCCTGTGTCTGAGGGGTTCAAGTGAGGGGCAGCTCAGCTGCTCCTGACTCAGATCTGCCCTGGAAGGGACCCCTGTCCCCAAGAACTCAACCTCTGGGTGCTCAAGCTCCTCTGGGACAGTTCCTTCTTCAGGAGCACAATCATCTCCCTCAAGAGACTGATCTGTATTCTAAGTGAGGGGGGAAGGCACTGCCTTTACCCTACTGCTCCTTTTCTTGGAAGGCACCTGGTCCATTATTCCAGAATCCAGGGCCTGTTCAGTGTTGGACATTTTGGCCTGTGACCTAGTCACATCAAGCATGTGCAGAGATCCCTAACATTTCTGCATGGATCCTTAACTCCACTTCATAACAGGCTGAAGTCTTGTGAACGCAAGAAGCCTAGGAGAAGCAGCATAGCTGGCGGCTCCCTATTACCCTGCATTGTGATGTGGAGATTGCGGATGATTTTTGTCGAACGCTTAGTGCAATTTGAGCGCTAAGGCTAGGATACAGAGAAAGCAGGAGAAAAAACCTGAGAAAGAGAGAAAAGCTTGGGAAAGAAGCTTACCGGTGGTCTAAACTCCAGTGGGTCTAAACTCCAGTGGGTTACTTTGGCTGTAACTGGGTTACTGCGGTGGATGCTGTGATTGTTCCGAGGTCCATTGGTGCGGCTGTTGTTTGCCACCCGGCTCACGATCCCGCAGTTGGTCAGCGGGTCGGCGCTCGACTAGTCCGGTCTGCGGCTGTTTTCGACTGTGCGGCTTGTTTCGGCGGTGGTTCCGCTGCAGCGGATTTCGTTGACTTCCCTTGCAGGATTTCGGACGGAGGCTCAAACGAGTATGGCACCCAAAAATGTGCCTAGGGCGACTCGTGCTGGCAAGAACGCCACCCTGGAAACAGTTGCTGTGATTGCTGCAAAGACCTCTGCTGGGACGGCAACCGCCATATCTATACCGGCGATACCGGTAACATCGTCCGGGAAGGCTGAGCAACAGATGACGGGTAAGCAAGTGCTTCGGCCACTGGCATTTGTAATTTCTGACATCTCTGCAGCTAAGAGTGGATTGGGTGGATTGAGCAAAGGTGACAGCGTTACAGTTGCGGAACCTAAAGGTAACAATGTAGCTGCCTCCAGTGAACCAGCGGGGTCTTTGGATGCCGAAGCTGAGGACTTGCTACAGGGTCTTGATAGTAACCCTAAAATGCAGCATTTAACCATTAAAGAGCCGGGCATGGTAGAGACTGAAGGGGCTCTGAATAAGACAATTGATAATGATAATGATGATGATAATGATAATGATATTTATAAAGCGCACAAATACCAGAGATGGTGTCTCGGCGCTAAAAAACCGTAAGCACCCCTCACTGTAACCAACCAGATTTTCAAGCTTTTTCTAACGCTCAGAAAGGAGCTGGCTTTCCTGATCTCGGGAGGCAGCATTTTCCACAGCTTCGATGTGCCATACTGAAAACACCGCCCCGCCCCCCCTCCCCCACTGCATGGTCCGGATTTTAGGCACTGCCAGTAATTTTGCGCCCGTAGAACAGAGCTGTCTGGCTGGCTGGTACCACACAAAAAGTTCCAGAAGAAACAACGGACCTTTCTGTGTCAGGGCTTTGAAGGCCACAGAGAGCGCCTTAAATTTGATCCGTTGCACCACTGGGAGCCAATGCAACTTCCGAATTTCCTCTGAAACAGACATATGCCGGGGCAGACTCAGCAAAAGGCGAGCCGCCGAGTTCTGCACCACCTGAAGTTTCTTCAGGCACTGCTTCTGGGCATTCAAATAAAGCCTGTTGCAGTAGTCCAACTTCGCCTGTATGAGGGAAGTGATAACCACTTTCTTAATCTCCACAGGGATGTAGGGAAGTACCTTCCTGGTTTTCTTTATCAGGAAGTGAGAGGAAGACACGACGGCATTGGTTTGTTGAGTGAACGTCAGTCTATTGTCAATCAGAGCGCCTACATTTTTAGTCTTTGCCGTTGGAATGGGTGGAGACTGATGTAACCCCCGTAAACCTTTTTGAGCCATTAGATCAAGGAGGTAGCTCTACTTCTCCCATATCCACCCACACTTCAGTTGGCCAAGAGGTGCATAAACTGGCCCTATCCGGGTCGATTGACAAAATAACATTTGAAAGCGGAGGTGACCCACTTATCGATATTTCACCAGATATTCCACCAGTTCTTGGAATTGAGGAGGCGGATGAGGATGGATCTAATGAAGAATATGAGGAGTTAGTTGATGAAGAAATTACTAATTCCTCAGCAGACACAGCAAAATTTTTGGTTGGGAGAAGAGAAAAGGCCAAGGCAAAGATAAAAAATAAAAATAAAAAAGGGAAAAGCCTTAATATGACCAATACGACTAGCTTTCCGGACTTAATTTCTGCCCCAGCCTCGGGAAAGATCCGTATTATGGACAAAAGCCCTCTCAGGAAATGGATCCAGGCAAAAGGGCTCGTGAAAAATATGACTATGCCACTTTCAGGTACTAGTCCAACGGATCTCGACCCTTCTAAAGACTGTTCTTTATCATTTGAGGGCTCTTCTATTAATATTCTAGCTCCAACGCCTTCCACTAATATTATATCTTCAATGCCTTTATCGAGACACTTCTAGTACCCACTGGTGTAAATGCCATTTTGCCTAATGAGACAATGCCTTTGAGCAAGTCAAGCTGCAATATTATGAATACTGTTTCCAGCCTAACTTCTTCAACACCCCCAGTCTCATCTGCATCTACATCTGACATAACTGATTTGCCCATAGCTCCAGTTGCCTCTGGAGAACAAGAGGTAATTTCACCCCTCAACATTATTTTACAAACCCTAACGAATCATCGTCAGGAGGCGCAAGAACATTTCTAACAGCTCAGGGATGACAACTGCAAAATGCAAAATTCCTTGCAAGAGATTACTCTTAAATTAGGGGGAATCTCACAGGAGATAGAGGGTCTGCAGCTTAGGGTAGTAGGTATAGAAGAAGGGACTGCTCGTATAGAGCCTACTGTGAACCGACATGACTCACAATACTTAATTTCTACTGTCAGAGATCCATACCGCTTACAAGGATAAAAAGCTACTAGGCCAACTAGGTTACGACATAATTACTTGTTCTACATTAAATGCTTCAATTAGATGGGTCGCTATTTTTAAAGATAGGCGATTTAAAGTTGAAATTCTTAAACCTGCTTTAGATAAAGGCGGGAGATGGGCTATAGTGCAATGATTGTTGAAAAGTGTAAATATGTATTTTGTGTTGTTTATGGGCCAAACTTAGATGAACCTATTACTTTCGACCAATTAAATATGGAAGTTTTGGATTGGGAAGGGGAACTTGTTATTATGGGAGATTTTAACTGCATAACTAGTTATGATCTCCATACTACCAGCGTGGTGCCTTTGATCGTATGCGTAAATCTCGTGCTGCCATTTTAGAAATAGGCCGCATTCATAATATTAGTGATATCTGGAGAAGTATTCATCCTAATATAGCTGGGTACACATTCTATTCAGCGCCACATAAATTATGTTTACGCATTGATATGTCCAACTATCAATAGGAGCACAGAGGGAATCAGACAGTGTCGCCCTCCACTCAAATCTACGCATTGATATGGCCTGGGCCACAAATAGGTTATTGAATACCAGTTCCATCGAGATATGTCCACGGGTCAACTCAGACCATAACCCCATTCTGCTTGTGTTTAATACCCCACAACAATATCAGAGCCCTAGGTTGTTTTCTTTTCCCAGGTATTTATTATTCGACACAGAGTTTATTTCTCAGCTTAAGCTGCATCTTATAGAATTTATTGAAATAAATTTGAATTCCACTTCATGCATCATAGTCTGAGATGCTTGAAAGGGGAGTATCAGGGGATTTACCCAACAATTTGTTTTTAGACAGAACTCTGTGCGTCGTAAAATAAATGAAACGCTGACTACTAATACCTTATCGCTAGAACAATTAATGGCTGATGCTCTACATCAAGGCTCCCCGAACGCTGTTGAATTGGGGTTAAAGCTAGTGAACTTAAAATCTGCGATGAAAAAAAAATCTTTTGGGAAAAGAGCAGTGCGAAATGACATAAATATCAAGTATCTCAATATGAGAGTGGTGATAAAATCGGGAAAATATTGGCCTATAAGGTTGCTTATGATAAAGCTAAAACTCTGATTAAAACTTTAAAAGGTCCCAATAATATTATTTATGATCAGCCGGCACAGATACTGGAACAATTCATGGAGTTTTATAGAACCTTATATACTCCAGAAAATTAACCTAGCCTGGCTCATGTACAAGACTATTTGGACAGGAACGTTAAAGAAAATATAGGAATAATTGGATTAGACCAATTGTCGGATAACATCAGTATGAAATACTTAATTTCTACTGTCAGAGATCCATATCGCTTACAAGGATAAAAAGCTACTAGGCCAACTAGGTTACGACATAATTACTTGTTCTACATTAAATGCTTCAATTAGAGGGGTCGCTATTTTTAAAGATAGGCGATTTAAAGTTGAAATTCTTAAAACTGCTTTAGATAAAGGCGGGAGATGGGCTATAGTGCAATGATTGTTGAAAATTGTAAATATGTATTTTGTGTTGTTTATGGGCCAAACTTAGATGAACCTATTACTTTCGACCAATTAAATATGGAACTTTTGGATTGGGAAGGGGAACTTGTTATTATGGGAGATTTTAACTGCATAACGGATTATGATCTCGATACTACCAGCGTGGTGCCTTTCATCGTATGCGTAAATCTCATGCTGCCATTTTAGAAATAGGCCGCATTCATAATATTAGGGATATCTGGAGAAGTATTCATCCTAATATAGCTGGGTACACATTCTATTCTGCGCCACATAAATTATGTTTACGCATTGATATGGCCTGGGCCACAAATAGGTTATTGAATACCAGTTCCATCGAGATATGTCCACGGGTCAACTCAGACCATAACCCCATTTTGCTTATGTTTAACCCCTTCCATGCTCATGACGAGCTCAGCTCGTCATGAGGCACACTGGAGCTGTGCTTATGACAAGGTGAGCTCGTCATGAAATAATGCCTTTCAAGCTTTTCCAGCACAGGACGGGAAAAGCCATAGCAGCCAAGGTGTTAATACCCCACAACAATATCAGAGCCCTAGGTTGTTTTCTTTTCCCAGGTATTTATTATTAGACACAGAGTTTATTTCTCAGCTTAAGCTGCATCTTATAGAATTTATTGAAATAAATTTGAATTCCACTTCATGCATCATAGTCTGGGATGCTTGTAAGGGGAGTATCAAGGGATTTACCCAACAATTTGTTTTTAGACAGAACTCTGTGCGTCGTAAAATAACTGAAACGCTGACTACTAATACCTTATCGCTAGAACAAATAATGGCTGATGCTCTACATCAAGGCTCCCCGAACGCTGTTGAATTGGGGTTAAAGCTAGTGAACTTAAAATCTGCGATGAAAAAAAAATCTTTAGGGAAAAGAGCAGTGCGAAATGACATAAATATCAAGTATCTCAATATGAGAGTGGTGATAAAATCGGGAAAATGTTGGCCTATAAGGTTGCGGATGATAAAGCTAAAACTCTGTTTAAAACTTTAAAAGGTCCCAATAATATTATTTATGATCAGCCGGCACAGATACTGGAACAATTCATGGAGTTTTATAGAACCTTATATACTCCAGAAAATTACCCTAGCCTGGCTCATGTACAAGACTATCTGGACAGGAACGTTAAAGAAAATATAGGAATAATTGGATTAGACCAATTGTCGGATAACATCAGTATGAGTGAGATCAGGCAAGCCATTTTTTCCCTACCATCAGGAAAAGCGCCAGGGGAGGATGCTTTACCAATAGAGATATATAAAATCTGTTTCGATGAGTTATTACCCCTTTTCCATCAGGTAATTAAGTTTATTGGTGAGAATGGAAAAACCCTGAGCTACTGGAATACTGCTAAAATGGTCTTCTACTTGAAAAAGGGTAAACTTCCGGATGAGTGTGGGTCATATAGACCCATCTCACTTATAAACACCGACGCCAAAGTATTTGCTAAAGCTTTGGCCACTCGATTGGCTCCATTTATACCTAAAATAGGGAATCCACAACAACATGGGTTTGTCATTGGAAGGGATACCACGGCTCATATCAACATGGCCATGACTGCTTTTGATATAGCAGAGACTGATTCCATCCCACTCTGTATGATATTGTTGGATGCTGAGAAAGCTTTTGACCGAGTGTGGTGGGATTATCTCTGGTTAGTAATGACAGCTTTTGGTTTCAATGGCCAATTTGTAAGATGGATACGAGCCATATATGATAACCCTATGGTGAAAATCAGTTATGGTGGTATGATGTCTTCCATCTTTGCCATATCCTGTGGGACTCGGCAAGGGTGCCCACTTGTCACCCTTGCTGTTTACGCTTTCAATGGAACCTTTTCTTTATGCTTTACATATAGAGTCTCAAATTACTCCCTTTAAATTCGGTCCTCATTCCTTGAAAATTACAGCATATGCCGATGATATAACTATCTATTCCTCAGATGTGGCAGAGGCTCTACAGGGGATAACGCCAAGATGCTCCTTAGCGCCAAGATGCTCCTTCCGGAGCGATAGCCGCGCTCTACAAGTGTCAATAAATATCAAATAACGGCCGAAGCTAATAAATTCGGAGCCGTGTCCGGATATAAACTGAATATAAATAAAACACAAATAGTGGCAAACTATAAACCTGTGGTACTCATACAAGGGATTTGTAGGACTGCTACTTATCTGGGTGTTAAAATTTCTTCTAAAATAAGTGAGATAATTCCATTTAATTATGACGTTTTAGTAAAATGAACTGCCCTTTTATTAGAAAAATGGCATAAGCTCCCTCTAAATATTATTGGTCGGATTAATTTGATCAAAATGAAGGTATCACCCAAATTTCCTTATTTATTCCGGTCTATTCCATTATCTCTTAGTAATTTTTTTTTAAAGAAACTTGACGGGATCCTCAGCAGCATTATCTGGGCATATCGGAAAGCTTGCAGGTCAATGATATTACTTAAACGCTTTTTAGACAAAGGTGTGCTCAATTTCCCCGATTTTAAATTATATTTTTTGGCATCTTTTTTCGTCCGTCTTCGTAGCCTACCTAATTCGGATAATCAACTTTATTTTCATACATTTATGCTAAAGTCTGACTCCTACGATTTCTAAATGATCTACAAATAATATTTATAGTGACCGGACTAAATGCCCCAAATGTGATCTTGGGGCGGCAGATCTTGAGCATATGCTATTTTCTTGCCCGGCTCTGTCCGAGTTTTGGTCAGATGTGGACAAGATCTTGAAACAAAAACTTGTTAGATCACCCTCACTTATAGCATTAACAGTATTATTAGACATACACACAGTCACTATCACTCAGAAAGATCTAGTAACTATTTTATTGTCATGCGCTAAGCTGACTGTTGCCCGAGCTTGGATCTCCTCGAAGTCTCCCACATTATGGAATGGTGGTCATTGGTTAATGAGATATACACAATGGAGCATGCTTTAGCTAGAATGAGAGGTGTTCGTCCATTAATGAAATCTGATAACATTTGGGGCACCTTTATATAAATATTGTTGTAATTCTTTAAATTAATTGGGGAAATTCCCCTTTTTATTCTCTCTTTTGTTTTAGGCAACTTTGATTATTGGATGTATTACTTATTATTTTGATTTTATCCCGCACCGCTCCTTGTTACCTCATTATGTTGTGATATTATACAAGCATTGATATGTTTAGAAATTATCTCAATTTTGCTTAATTGTTTTTTTTCTCCTTCCTTGGTACATTCTGTTATGTTAAAAAATACTTTTTTGTCTTTCTCGTGTTATTAATAAAAAACAAAAAAATAAAAAAAACAGAACAGGCTGAAGTCTCTAAATCATTGCCAAGCAAGCATTCAACAGGGAGGTCTGCACTTACCACAACTTTCTTGAGGCCAGTTACCCCTCCCGAGGAGAAATTAACAACTGACAGGGCATGGTTGGTCCTGACATTGCTAGCATTGGTCCCTTTGTACAGTGCACCAATTGAGTCTGTCCATGGTCCCCAAGGTCTTGTGTCACCATGGTGACATTTGCCCCTGTATCCCTGTAGGCCAAAGCCTCTCTTCCATTTATCAAAGGCTGCTGTCTGGATTTGCCCAGGTTACTGGGACTCACACAGGAGGACATATCAATGCCTCCATCACAGATCAGGACAGTCTGAGTTGGAAATCTGACTAGGCCAGAGCCCATCTCAGTACCCAGGGTTAACCCTACTATACCCTTCTGCTGAGTACCACCACTTGGAGCTGAACTAGGGGCAATGGTGGCTGGAGTTGAGTCTTTGGGCCTAGTGCAATCACTAGTCCAGTGGGTGTTCTGTTCACAGACTTTACACCACAGTTTCTTTTGGCCTTTCCTCTTGGAAGATTGGGATTTCCCACCATTAGAAGACTTTTGAGGACCTTGTGAAGACTTCTGGTCTTTACCCTTCTCACCATCCTTATTAGGATCTTGCTTCTTTGGGTCACCACCTTGGTTCTGTACCTTCTACTTCACCCTGGTTCTTAGGCCTGATCCTGGTTCTGACCCATTTGTCTGCCTTCTTTCCCAATTCTTGGGGAGAGGTCAGATCAGAGTCTACTCGGTGCTGATGTAACAGCTGATTCTGACAGTTATTAAGGATCTGATCCCTCATAATCAAGTTGTATAATCCTGTATATTCACACACTTTACTGCCCAGTAACCACCCCTCCAGAGCCTTAGTAGCGCAATCATCAAAGTCAACCCAGTCCTGAATCTGAGCCTTTTGGGTATCTCTGAACTTTATTCTATATTGCTCAATGGTTAGGCCAAACCCTTCGATCAGAGCACTCTTCAGGACTGTATAATCATCAGCATCCTCTTCTCTTACAGTGAGGAGCTTGTCTCTACCTTTGTCTGCAAAGGAGAGCCACAAGATAGCTGCCCTCTGCTCCTGGGGGACCTTCTGAACTTTGCAGGCCCTTTCCAGTGCAGTTATCCATTTGTGGATGTCATCCCCACTCGGGTAGGGAGGGACAATCTTGTTTAAATTCCTGTGGTCATGAGACCTTTCTCTACCATTAGGGGAGTTGCTGCCACCATGGGACTCTAGTCCCATTTTTTTCTAGCTTTTTCAAGCTATAGGGACTTTGGGGCAGATTTACAATAACTGGCATATCCCTGCATATCAGCTGGCACAGCTCCACCACCATGCGCTGCATTGTAAATGCGGCACACTATGGGGCAAAAACGGACAGATGCTTGACGCATCTGTGCCGTAAAGGCGGCGCATTGCTGGAGTTGCCACGCAAGAGTAACGCAGCTCCAGCAAGGCTCGGGGGTGCCCTATCTTTATAATGCTGCGTCAATCCTTACGCATGCTTCAAGCAGGCGAAGGTTTTGACGCAGCATGGACTTAAAAGTGACTGAGTGAACGCCCCCCCGCGTCGGAATGCCTACTTCTGGAGCAGGGCTTTACAACGTAACACATCTCCCAGATGCGTCATGTTGTAAATACCCCGCAGCCTGGCGCCTCTTTTGCACTGCCGCTGCGTCATAAAAGTGACGCAACAGCGGCGTAAAAGAGGCGCATGGGGCTTGTAAATCTGACCCTCTCTTTCTAAGGCTACTTGCTGTCTCCTTATTCTCAGTTGCTCATCTTGTAGTCTCATCTGATTCTCTCTCTTCTCCTGGGAGGTGTCCCTCCTATGAGAAGAGACAGAAGTCCCTATAGATACACTAGAATGGTTAGACTCCTCAGAAGGAGATCTAGGCCTTCTTGGTATACCTCCAACTCTTCCTGGGGGGACATAGAAAGGACCCAATGTGCCTCCATCTCCATCGCCAGTAGGAGCTGCTCTATCCAGGTCAAGGTCATTGTCACCATCCTGGTCAGCATCAAAGTCTGATTCCTGTGGGATTGGACCACTGGGCTCTACCTCTTCTGCTGCTCCCACCCCACTGCCTATCCTTTCAGGCTCTGAAGCCTTTCTCTGGTCATCTAACAGTAATACCTCTCTGAGGCGTTGGGTGGTAGTACCTTTGCCTGTCTTCAGTTTCCTCATAGTACACAGAGCCCTTAACTCAGATAAAGGGAATGTGTCATACTTGGATGTCTGCAATGTGTTAACATCTGGCTGGGACATACTGGTTCCTGGCTCTGAAGACATTACTAGTGAGGTGTGGTGTATGCACCTACCTACTCTAGTTGTTACCTACTTAACTCTCTTGAGTTGTAGAAAGGGTGTGCTAAGCCTGTGACACACAACTCTATGTTCAGTAGAACTTACTGTATTTAAGCTTGTATTATATTTACCTCTGGTACCTCTAGTGATTTTCAAAGGAGCAATCACTTGAGATTATCTGGTAAATCAATGGCAAGCTGAAATCCCACACGCTGCACACCAATGTGAGAAGTTTGCCTGGCATATGCTGTCCCCTATTCTAGTGGGCACTTTGCACCGGTCCAAACGACCCCTTATTGATGCTAGGTTAAAGACAACCTTAATAGAAAGCTCTCCTAGTGGTAGCTGTGGAGAGCAGCCTTCAGGCCTAGTCTTGGAGGAATGTGAAGCCGCTTGTTTTACCAGTCTATAATCTCGTGAATGACCAAATGAAAGGAGAACCACACCAGGTACATGTCTTTTCTGTAGATTTTCGTTGCACATTACACATTGTCATGTTTGTACTTCACGAATGACGGTCACCTGATGAAGGCCATAGGCCGAAACGCACGCAGTGCTTTATTCCACCGCATTGCCTACCTCAAGTTTGTGCTCTATTTCATCGTGTTGCCTACCTCAGTTTTCCATCGACCAAAATGTATGTTTGTTTTGATTTTCTCACCTATGTATGTGTCATGTAATCATATGGAATTTATATAATAGTCTATTGATTGTACAACTAATACCTTCTAAAAACAACTGTAAGAAAAGAGAAAAAAACTATTTTTATACAACAATGAATATATATAATAAACAAAAATATGAAAAAATATGTTGGTTTGTTCACTAATGATCAAAAGTCGCATATTAAATCATAAATATTGATTTAGTAAAAGGGCAGTTGTTTAATAATTGTTTGCTATTGAGAGTTTTGCTCTCTTTTTCCACAATTGTTTACTTGTTCCCTACGACTAGCAAACTTAGTACTTGTAGGGGTCCCCAGTTTTTAAAAAAAACTAGTTTTGAAAGCTCCTTTTTCAAATGAAATAAATAAATAAGGCAGGTGTTATGAAACTGTGGCTTCTTTCTATGTGGGAGTGAGGTGTCAGTGTTGATAAACAAGGCAATCTTTTAAAGCATGCGCCGAGAGCTTGGTAACATGCCCATGCATAGTTCTGTAACAGAGAAAAGTGTGCTGCCACAGCCCCGAAAGGGCTGGATGGAGCAAGTTCCCCATAAGAGGCGGCAGACCAACCAGTCATAGTTATGTAACTGGGTAAAACGTGGCGCTGCAGCCCAGAAAGGGCGGTGAAAATGATACTGGAGTATTTATTTTAATATAGCTACAATTTTTTTATTACATGAGTATTTTTATTTAAATACATACATATATTAAATCAATTTAAATACGATTTTGATGTGCTATGTATCAACGTTTTTTTCAGGTAATATTTTGCAATGTACTTATTTTATGTAATATACTTTCGACATTATATGTATAAAAGTTGTTTTGACTTAATCTATTGCAAAGTACTTATTTTTTGTAATGTACTTCCGCCATTCTTTGTGTTATTTTTTTATTACTGTTAATGTAAGATTCTTTATTGTACTGTAGTATTATATTCACATTGTTTTTATTTAGGTTTATTTTTTATTTTTGTGAATGTTTTTTATTATTAATTACTGCTGAGATGAATTCACACACTATCGGTAGGCAACAACCTCCAAAAACACTTTTTTTGTGTTGCTTTGTGTTTGCATTAACCATATATTTGTAGGTGCAGTTTATGTAGATGTAGCCTGTGATTGTTTGTTAATTGTTTTGGCCTTGATAATGGCTCCCTTGGTTTTTTGTGTTAATTAAGGGTGAGATTATTGTGCAAAGTATTGGTCTGTTTGTTGTTTATTCTTTTCTTAGTGTTTTATTTGCGTTGTGTTTGAGGCAAATTTTTTATTTGCTAGTTGTTGTTCAATAGGATGTAAGTTGTGATACTTGTAGAGTTATCTTGTGCTTGTGATTTGGTCCTTGTTTTTATCTTTGTTTTATTGTTGGTAATTTTTTTTGTAGATAGTTATACTCTGCGTATTTATTGCTATTTGTAAAGTTATTTACTTATTGCAATGCGAATTTCTTTTGAAATAGTTTTTGGGACTGTAAAAGTATATGATTGGTGGTTATTATATGTTTGCTGTTTGGTGTTGCTGTGGTGCTGCTGTGTGATGCTGTTGTGGTGGTGAGTAGTGCTGTGGTGGTGATGTGTGGTGCTGCGGTTGTGCTGAGTGGTGCTGTGCTGGTGCTGAGTGATGCTGTTGTGGTGCTGATTGATGCTGTTGTGGTGCTGAATGGTGATGTGTTGGTGCTGAGTGGTGCTGTGGTGATGCTGATTGATGCTGTGGTGATGCTGAGTGATGCTGTGGTGTTGTTGAGTGATGCTGGTGTGTTGCTGAGTGTTGCGGGGGTGGCGCTGAGTGATGCTGGTGTGTTGCTGAGTGATGTTGTGGTGGTGCTGAGTGATGCTGGAGTGGCGCTGAGTGATGCAACGGTGGCGCTGAGTGATGCTGTGGTGGTGCTGAGTGTTTATGTGGTGGTGCTGAGTGATGTTGTGTTGGTGCTGAGTGTTGATGCTGAGTGATGCTGTGGTGATGCTGGTGTCTTGCTGAGTGTTGCTGGGGTGGGGCAGAGTGATGTTGGTGTGTTGCTGAGTGATGCTGGTGTGTTGCTGAGTGATGCTGGTGTTGCGCAGAGTGATGTTGGTGTGGCGCTGAGTGATGCTGTGGTGGTGCAGAGTGGTGCTGGTGTGTTGCTGAGTATTTCTGGTGTGGCGCTGAGTGATGCTGGTGTGTTGCTGAGTGATGCTGGTGTGGCGCTGAGTGATGCTGGTTATGTAGATATCTACTTTTTAATAAATATATTGCAATGTTTTTATTGTTTGTGATGTACTTCCGACATTCTGTGACTGAATTTGATTTTGCGTATGTACATCATGTATAGCTATTGCAAGTTTCTAAATTTTTATGTGCTATGTATTAAAGTTTTTTTCACGTAATATATTGCAATGTACTTATTTTATGTAATATACTTTCGACATTCTATGTATAAAAGTTGTTTTGACTTAATCTATTGCAAAGTACTTATTTTTTGTAATGTACTTCCGACATTCTTTGTGTTCTTTTTTATTACTGTTAATGTAAGATTCTTTATTGTACTGTAGTATTATATTCACATTGTTTTTATTTAGGTTTATTTTTTATTTTTGTGAATGTTTTTTATTATTAATTAATGTTGAGATGAATTCACACACTATCGGTAGGCAACAAACCTCCAAAAACACTTTTTTTGTGTTGCTTTGTGTTTGCATTAACTATATATTTGTAGGTGCAGTTTATGTAGATGTAGCGTGTGATTGTTTGTTAATTGTTTTGGCCTTGATAATAGCTCCCTTGGGTTTTTGTGTTAATTAAGGGTGAGATTATTGTGCAAAGTATCGGTCTGTTTGTTGTTTTTTCTTTTCTCATTGTTTTATTTGCGTTGTGTTTGAGGCAAATTTTTTATTTGCTAGTTGTTGTTCAATAGGATGTAAGTTGTGATACTTGTAGAGTTATCTTGTGCTTGTGATTTGGTCCTTGTTTTTATCTTCGTTTTATTGTTGGTAATTGTTTTTTTGTAGATAGTTATACTTTGCGTATTTATTGCTATTTGTAAAGTTATCTACTTATTGCAATGCGAATTTCTTTTGAAATTGTTTTTGGGACTGTAACAGTATATGATTGGTGGTTATTATATGTTTGCTGTTTGGTGTTGCTGTGGTGGTGCTGCGTGATGCTGTTGTGGTGGTGAGTAGTGCTGTGGTGGTGATGTGTGGTGCTGTGGTGGTGCTGAGTGGTGCTGTGCTGGTGCTGAGTGATGCTGTTGTGGTGCTGATTGATACTGTTGTGGTGTTGAGTGGTGCTGTGGTGATGCTGAGTGGTGCTGTGCTGATGCTGATTGATGCTGTGGTGTTGTTAAGTGATGCTGGTGTGTAGCTCAGTGTTGATGGGGTGGCGCTGAGTGATGCTTATGTGTTGCTGAGTGATGCTGGTGTGGCGCTGAGTGATGCTGGTGTGGCGCTGAGTGATGCTGTGGTGGTGCAGAGTGATGTTGTGGTGGTACTGAGTGATACTGTTGTGGTGCATAGTGGTGCTGTGGTGATGCTGAGTGATGCTGTGGTGATTCTGGTGTGTTGCTGAGTGTTGCTGTGGTGGCGCTGAGTGATGCTGGTGTGCTGCGGATTGATGCTGTGGTGGTGCTGAGTGATGCAAGGGTGGCGCAGAGTGGTGCTGTGGTGGAGCTGAGTGTTGATGTGGTGTTGCTGAGTGGTGCTGTGGTGGTGCTGAGTGGTACTGTGGTGGTTTGGTGGTGCTGAGTGATGCTGTGTTTGTGGTGAGTGGTGCTGTGGTGATGCTGAGTGGTGCTGTGGTGTTGGTGAGTGATGCTGTGTTGTCACTGTATGAGTGTATTGTAGTTTGTGGCATTATGCTTAGTGTTTGATGTTGTGTGTTGTTGCCTATGTGATGTTGTGCGACTGTAAGTATTTTGCTATTTTTTTTTCTTTCTGTGAACATGTGTGTGTTTTTTTTTATATTTTCTGTTTGTTGTGTGATAGTATTGGTTTGAGCCCTTTGTATTTTTCACGAATGTGTAATATTTTTTTTTAAATGGTGGACGCAATGTATTTCCTTTACGCTTCCTACGTATTTCAGGTTAGCGTTCTAGTTTTTTTATCTTCCATTTTGTTTGTCGTAAGTGATGTATTTATTAGCCAATCGCAGCGCCACGTTTTGTGACGTAGCGTTGCGGTTGACGTACGTCAACGGGGAATTTCCCAGAACATCGTGAATCGCCGCGTTCGAAAGGCGTGCTGTGCTTCGTGTCTTTTTCCTGTGTCGTTTGACAGGTAAGAGTCCATTTTATTTTAGTATTATATATATTTTGTGAATGTAGTATTGATTTTGTTTAAATTTCTTTGTACGTTTATCACTGCTATGTTTTAATTTTTGACGTTTGTGTATCGCGACTGTATTAGTTTGAGCGTATGTACTTAGTCTATAGCTATGTAACTTTCTAAACTGTTTAAGTTTTATGTATTAATGTTTTTTGAATGAATATATTGAAATGTATTCTTTTTATGTGATGTATTCCCGACATATTTAGACTTTATTTGAGTTCGCTTATTTTGTTTGTATATACTTATGGAAGTGTTCTGATTTTTGGATGTGCTATGTAGATATCTTTTTTTTAATAAATATATTGCAATGTTTTTATTGTTTGTGATGTACTTCCGACATACTGTGACTGTATTTGATTTTGCGTATGTACATCATGTATAGCTATTGCACGTTTCTAAATTTTGATGTGCTATGTATCAACGTTTTTTTCAGGTAATATTTTGCAATGTACTTATTTTATGTAATATACTTTCGACATTCTGTGTATAAAAGTAGTTTTGACTTAATCTATTGCAAAGTACTTATTTTTTGTAATGTACTTCCGACATTCTTTGTGTTATTTTTTTATTACTGTTAATGTAAGATTCTTTGTTGTACTGTAGTATAATATTTACATTGTTTTTATTTAGGTTTATTTTTTTTTGTGAATGTTTTTATTATTAATTAATGCTGAGATGAATTCTCACACCATCGGTAGGCAACAACCTCCAAAAACACTTTTTTGTGTTGCTTTGTGTTTGCATTAACTATATATTTGTAGGTGCAGTTTATGTAGATGTAGGCTGTGATTGTTTGTTAACTGTTTTGGCCATGATAATAGCTCCCTTGGTTTTTTGTGTTAATTAAGGGTGAGATTATTGTACAAAGTCTAGCTCTGTTTGTTGATTTTTCTTTTCTTAGGGTTTTATTTGCATTGTGTTGAGGCAATTTTTTTATTTGCTAGTTGTTGTTCATTAGGATGTAAGTTGTGATACTTGTAGAGTCACCTTGTGCTTGTGATTTGGTCCTTGTTTTTATCTTCGTTTGATTGTTGGTAATTGTTTTTTTTGTAGATAGTTCTACTTTGCGTATTTATTGCTATTTGTTAAGTTGTCTACTTATTGCAATGCGAATTTCTTTTGAAATTGTTTTTGGGACTGTAACAGTATATGTTTGGTCGTTATTATATGTTTGCTGTTTGGTGTTGCTGTGGTGGTGCTGAGTGATGCTGTTGTGGTGGTGAGTAGTGCTGTGGTGGTGATGTGTGGTGCTGTGGTGGTGCTGAGTGGTGCTGTGCTGGTGTTGAGTGATGCTGTTGTGGTGCTGATTGATGCTGTCGTGGTGCTGAGTGGTGCTGTGGTGATGCCGAGTGGTGCTGTGCTGATGCTGATTGATGCTGTGGTGATGCTGAGTGATGCTGTGGTGTTGTTCAGTGATGCTTGTGTGTTGCTGAGTGTTGTTGGGGTGGCGCTGAGTGATGCTGGTGTGGCGCTGAGTGATGCTGATGTGGCGCTGAATGATGTGGTGGTGGTGCTGAGTGATACTGTTGTGCTGCGGAGTGGTGCTGTGGTGATGCTGTGGTGATTCTGGTGTGTTGCTGAGTGTTGCTGTGGTGGCTCTGAGTGATGATGGTATGTTGCGGATTGATGCTGTGGTGGTGCTGAGTGATGCTGGGGTTGCGCTAAGTGATGCAAGGGTGGCACAGAGTGGTGCTGTGGTGGTGCTGAATGTTGATGTGGTGTTGCTGAGTGATGCTGTTGGTGCTGAGTGTTGCTGGGCTGGCGCTGAGTGTTGCTGGTATGTTGCTGATTGATGCTGGCATGGCGCTGAGTGATGCTGGTGTGGCGCTGAGTGATGTTGTGGTGGTGCTGAGTGATACTGTTGTGGTGCTGTGGTGATGCTGAGTGATGCTGTGGGGATTCTGGTGTGTTGCTGAGTGTTGCTTGGGTGGCGCTGAGTGATGCTGGTGTGTTGCTGAGTGATGTTGTGGTGGTGCTGAGTGATGCTGGGGTGGCGCTGAGTGATGCAAGGGTGGCGCTGAGTGGTGCTGTGTTGGTGCTGAGTGTTTATGTGGTGGTGCTAAGTGATGTTGTGTTGGTGCTGAGTGGTGATGTGGTGATGCTGGTGTGTTGCTGAGTGTTGCTGGGGTGGCGCTGAGTGATTCTGGTGTGTTGCTGAGTGTTGCTGGGGTGGCGCTGAGTGATTCTGGTGTGTTGCTGAGTGATGCTGGTGTGGCGCTGAGTGATGCTGGTGTGATGCTGAGTGATGCTGGTGTGGCGCTGAGTGATGTTGTGGTGGTGCTGAGTGATACTGTTGTGGTGCTGAGTGGTGCTGTGGTGATGCTGAGTGATGCTGTTGTGATTCTGGTGTGTTCCTGAGTGTTGCTGTGGTGGCGCTGAGTGATGCTGGTGTGTTGTAGATTGATGCTGTGGTGGTGCTGAGTGATGCTGGGGTTGTGCTGAGCAATGCAAGGGTGGCACAGAGTGGAGCTGTGGTGGTGCTGAGTGTTGATGTGGTTTTGCTGAGTGAAGTTGTTGGTGGGCTGGCGCTGAGTGATGCTGGTGTGTTGCTGATTGATGTTGTGGTGGTGCTGAGTGATACTTTTGTGGTGCTGTGGAGATGCTGAGTGATGCTGTTGTGATTCTGGTGTGTTGCTGAGTGATGTTGTGGTGGTGCTGTGTGATGCTGGAGTGGCGCTGAGTGATGCAAGGTTGGAGCTGAGTGGTGCTGTGGTGGTGCTAATTGATGCTGTGGTGATGCTGAGTGATGCTGTGGTATTGTTGAGTAATGCTGGTGTGTTGCTGAGTGTTGCTTGGAAGGCACTTAGTCATGCTGGTGTGTTGCTGAGTGATGCTGGTGTGGCGCTGAGTGATGCTGGTGTGGCGCTGAGTGATGCTGGTGTCGCGCTGAGTGATGTTGTGGTGGTGCTGAGTGATACTGTTGTGGTGCGGAGTGGTGCTGTGGTGATGCTGAGTGATGCTGTGGTGATTCTGGTGTGTTGCTGAGTGTTGCTGTGGTGGCGCTGAGTGATGCTGGTGTTTTGGGGATTGATGCTGTGGTGGTGCTGAGTGATGCTGGGGTTGCGCTGAGTGATGAAAGGGTGGCGCAGAGTGGGGCTGTGGTGGTGTTGAGTTTTGATGTGGTGTTGCTGAGTGATGCTGTTGGTAATGAGTGTTGCTGGGCTGGCGCTGAGTGTTGCTGGTGTGTTGCTGATTGATGCTGGTGTGGCGCTGAGTGATGCTGTTGTGATGCTGAGTGATGTTGTGGTGGTGCTGAGTGATACTGTTGTGTTGCTGTGGTGAAGCTGAGTGATGCTGTGGTGATTCTGGTGTGTTGCTGAGTGTTGCTTGGGTGGCGCTGAATGATGCTGGTGTGTTGCTGAGTGATGTTGTGGTGGTGCTGAGTGGTGCTGTGGTGGTGCCATTTCTATTAATCAGACTGTAGGTATTTTTACACGTAGTAAGGCCTGCCTGACCACAACAGTATGTTTGGCAATCATGTCTTTGGTTGCATTTTTTAAAACACTAAGAGGATTTAACTGGAATGTTTAACTATGCCTCCTGTTTAAATAAATAGAGACATATTTAAACAGTGCCAATTTAATTGAATTATTGTGAAACATTCCGAGGCAGGGGTGCCCGATCAATTCGATTTTTTCACTGGGGGGCGCTGCGTTAAAAAGTTTGAAGACCACTGTCTTAGACAAAGTAATAACATTTGACGTGCATGTCTGTGGGCTCAGTGTTGGTGTTTGTAATGCTTGTGGAGAGCGATGTACGCGCAGGAGAGGGAGGGGGTGGGATGACTAGCAAGATAAATGGGAGAGAGGGTGTTGTCTACGTGTTGGCGGCGTGCACAAAGTGAAGAGCCAATGAAGGTTGAGGTTGTAGGCTGAATGGGGCACGTTGTGGAGAAAGTCTGCGGGCTGAGTGTTTGTAAAACAAATGGAAAGTCTGGGGGCGAGTCTTTGCATTTGTAATGTTGTGGAGAGCGAGGCGCTCGCTATAGAGAGGGAGGGGGTGGGATGACTAGCTACCTGAATGGGAGAGAGGGTGTTGTCTGCGTGTTGGCGGCGTGCACAAAGTGAAGAGCCAATGAAAGCTGAGGCTGTGGGTTAAATGGCGCGTACTGTGGGCTGAATGGCGCGTGCTGGGGAGAAAGTCTGTGGGCTAAGTGTTTGTAAAACAAACTGAGAGTGAGGCGCGCGCTGGAGAGGGAGGGTGGGGGGAAGAGTAGCCAGCTGAATGGGAGAGAGGCTGTGAGCTTCATTTTGGAGGCGTGCACAAAGTTAAGAGCCAATGGGAGAGAGGCTTTGGGATGGAGGGGGTTAGAGCGAGGCGCGCGCTGGAGAGGGAGGGTGGGGGGAAGAGTAGCCAGCTGAAAGGGAGAGAGGCTGTAAGCTTCGTGCTGGCGGTGTGCACAAAGTTAAGAGCCAATGGGAGAGAGGCTGTGGGAAGGAGGGGGTGTGATAAGCAAGTGGCGTGTGCTGGACAGGGAGAGGGTGGGAGGACTGAGCAGCTGAATGTAACCTGCACAAATTTAAGAGCCAATGAAAGCTCTTGTAAGCTCGAAAAAAAAATTCCTGTCTTGAAAATGCGCGTGATTGTGTTCACATGAACTGTACGAAATCCGCAATGGTTTCAGAGATTATTTTGCCCACTATACTCTCGTCTATTTATTCCTTGCGGAATAGAATAGTCGAGACCTAAAAACAGAATCGGGAGAATACATCCGTCTACTGACTTCTGTTAATGCAGAGGCAATTTCAGGTAGGAGAAAGCCACAATTAGCCGCTTTTCTGCTGAAGAAATCTGAAGTTCCAGCCTGAATGAGGTCTGTTGACAAATATGGATGGTAAGACTTGGGTAAACATGTTAGAAGTACAATGTTCTTCTCATTCAGGCTGCTCTGTAGTGTCACGTGCAAGAGCATGAGGGGGGGCAGGAGGGATCGAAATAGTAGGGACTGCTGCCATTAGTAACTTTCGTCCCAATCCACAAGAAGGGCAGCCGGGACGACCCCCAATGCTATCGTCCTATCTCATTAATAGACGTAACGGCTAAGGTTTTGGGACGTGTAATTTTAAATCATCTACAAATTTGGGCTGAGGACAACCACATTTTAATAGATGTACAATATGGGTTCAGAGAAGGGAGATCCACAACAGATCAATGCCTAAACTTGTACCTTCTCACTGCTAAATATACTATTGCTGCCAAAGGGACTATCCATATGGCCTTTATGGATCTCTCAGCGGCCTTTGATCGTGTCAACAGAATGAAGCTATGGGCCTTAATGATATCTCTAGGGGTGGATCAAGGGCTAGTTGACACATTGAAGGCATTACATTGGGAGACTACAGCTTCTGTCCGCTATAATAAAGAAGGAATGAAGACAGAGCCATTTCCTTGTACAAGTGGTGTCCGGCAGGGCTGTATATTAGCTCCTTTTTTATTTTCATTGTATATTAATAATTTGGACCGAGAACTCATGAAGTTGGGAGTAGACTCCCCCCAAATAGGCCAGCGTTCGGTACCCGTCCTTTTGTATGCGGACGACGCAGTGTTGCTAGCCCGCACCTCATTGGGTTTACAAAAGCTAATTGATGGTTTCGTTAAATTCATGAATTCACTGGATCTCTCAGCTAACCTGGATAAGTCCTTTGTTATGTCCACAGGTACTAACATCAAAAAGGACATTTCACATAGCATAGGACAACATAAACTAGGAAGAGTTAAGTCCTTCTCTTATCTAGGCGTGCTTTTCGATGAGAAACTGGAATTTAGAAACCTGGTTGAAAAACACGCAGTCAAACTGGCGACCTCAACGGGTGCCATAATGGCATACGGGAGGAGGCTAGGTAGATGGTCACCGGAACAGATTTTGAACTTATATAGAGCGGTTTCCTGCTTCAAGGTGTCATACGGGGCAGAAGTTTGGGGCTGTAAAATCAATCATGTGCACCATATACAAGCCGAGGAAAATAATTTTTTTAAAAGACTATTAAAGGTCCCTCAGAGCACCCCTTCATACGTAACACACACGGAACTGGGCGAGCCATGTATTGAGGATAGAATTATGGTCCGACCCATCCTGGCCTGGATAAAGATCTGGACTAACCCAGAGGCCGGCCTCAGCAGACAGATCATTAAGGACTGCCTGAGCCGGGATAGAGGGGGTCAGATCCCGTGGCTCAAATATGTAAAAGACACCATGGAAGGAATTGGTTGCAAGAATTTGTTCTCTGAGCCGGAGTCCACGACCAATCTGAATAAAACTCTGGTTAAAAAACTTTTCACCGCTTGGGCATCCGCCAGAAGAGCCCACCCTGAAACCAGGAAAACATTTGTTGTGGCCCATAGTCTACTAAAAACAACGCCTGGAATGGAACCATACCTAGCGGTGATGCACAATGCGCAGGAAAGATTCTATATGACTAGATTCCGACTGAATCTCCTTCACCATTTACTGGCTGTTCCTGCAGGCTTTACACGCTCTGTAGAGTTGAAGGGTACCTGCGGCTGCGACACTAGGTCTCCGCAGGATACCCTTCACTTTCTTTTATTATGTCCTCTTTACTCAGTTCCCAGACGGAAGTTTTTAGTAAGGATCTTGAAAAATTAAAAATTGAGACATGCTAAAGCAGCCCTCCTTTTTCTGCAAAAAGCCTCAGACCCACATACTCTATTATGTATTATAAGTTTCATTAAGTTGGCCATGAGATTAAGGAACACCAGGGAAATATCGGCCCACATTAAACCATAGACTAAATCAACGTCTGTATAAAATCCCCAATGATCTAATGTTCAACTTGCCCCTTTTTTAGTCCTATTTTTTATTGCTCTTAAAATGTCATTTTAAAAATGCTTTTTAAATACTGTATGTATGTATTTTTATGCTCTTTAATGGTATCTTTTTAAGTACCGAATAAAGATATTTGATTTGATTTGATTTGAACTGAAAAGGAATATTATTTTTTGTGTACCTTTTGCGGTAGTCAGAATAAAACAAGCCCTGATGGGCCTCTCTTTCAAGGTGTAGTTCTGGTTAAGTCTTTTCTGCTGGTGTGAAATGCTGTTTTCAGCCCCTTGGAGCTCTGACACTACTTCCTGCCGAAGCCTCTGATTGGGCAGTTTTGTTGTAGAAAATTCTGCTCTTGTCTTAGATGTGAACCCTTGGGGAGTTTGGAATTAACTCTTTCTCCCAGCCTCACAGACGGAAAGCATCTGTGTATGTGTGCACGCCTATGTGTGTGCGTGTGTGCGTGCCTGTGTGTGTGTGTGTCCGTATATGTATGCGTATCTCTGTGTGTGCGAATCTTTGTGTGTGTGCATGCATGGGCATGTGTGCGCATCTGTATGTGTGTGCGTGCCTGGTCCTGTGTGCGCATCTGTGCATGTGTGCGCATCTCTGTGTGTGTGCGTGCCAGGGCGTTTTTGCACATCTGTGTATGTGTGCATGCCTGTGTGTGCATCTCTGTGTGTGTGTGCATACCTGGGCGTGTGTGCGCATATGTGTGTGTGCGTGCTTGGTCGTGTGTGCGCGCTTCCTCGTGCGTGCACATCTGTGTATGTGTGCATGCCTGCGTGTGTGTGTGTGTGTGTATCTTTGTGTGTATGTTTGCCTGTGTATGTGAAAGTATTTGTGCATGTGTGCCTGCATGTTTGTGTGCATGCCTGTCCAGGGTAATGCAATCCTTCCCTTCTTTCAAGATTAACAAAAAAAAGAATGTTCTGTTTGTACCACATGTGCCGTTGTCAGAATGGAATGACTGCTGATGTGGCCAGGGCTTGCCTCCACATGGGGCTCTTTTTTTTTGTATTTCAATATATTTTTGTATTGTTTTTACAACATATAACATAATCATCACACCTTGTCGTTACAAGGGTGCAGCCCACAATGACTATGAAACAGGTGGTACAGTTACACAGTATATGCTCTTGGATGCCTCCCTATCCACTGCCACAGTAAGAAGAGAGTAGTGTGAAACAAGCATTAGAAATGCAATAGATCTTTCAATAGAAAAGTTTGAGCTTTTGGTGTGGAATTTTTTTTTGTGCAAAATTTAAAAGTATTAATTACGTTTTTAGAAATGGCAATAGTTATAAAATTATCACATGTTACATGTATAGTATTAGTAAAGGTAAAATATATAGTTTTCCCCTGTCCTACATGTATTGACCTGACAAATAAAAATGTTTTGTATCAAAAGGAGGGAGATTAGAGAAGGAGATCAATCGATCGACGGACACGGTTAACCACCCACGAGGTGGGTGGAAGGTCCAGTTGCAGCTTGTGTCCGTGTTTTGCACTAAGGAAACAAAAGAGGTCGCTGTACTGTTCCTATGGGAAATGGGGGAAGTGTCTAGCTGGCATGACCACAGATGTTAGAGTAACATCCTGGGGCATCCATTTTGTTGGATATAATGGCCTCACACACCCCGAAGGATGTCATGCTTCATCATCGGCAGTTGCTCCTCGTCGGGGAGGCGGTGCAATCCCCGACGGGCTCACCTCAAAGAGGGGCTCTTTGGCGGAGATCTTTTTCCAACTGCCTTATGGTGAGGTGGGGGTGTGTGGACCGGGCTAGGTGTGGTGGTGTGTGGGGTATTAAAATGTAGCAAGGGGTACCGGAATTCAATTTATTCAGGGGGTCCCCTGGCTGCAGTTAAAAAGAGGGGTTAGGCTCACTATGAGTCAACAAGTTAGGTCAGGTGACCCTAGATGAGGCTAAAGGTGATGAAGGTCGACATGTTTCACGCTATGGGTATAGTCACCCGCGATTCATCAGGACCGTGTAAATGTGCAGTGTCAAAACATGCTAGTGTCATGTATGTCTTATGGTTACCTCTGTGGGTACTCCTATGCCTGGACATAAGGGAGAGAAAACAGGGAAAAACATTAGATGCTGCTATGCATGTCAGTAATTCCAGTCAATGCCAGCGTATTTATATAGTAAGGCATGCCTTAAGAGTTGAGAAAACATGCCTTGCAGCAAAGTCTGTGTGCAAAGTGCCCAGTGAAAAAGCACACACAACTGTTGAGCTTGTGAGGAGGTTGGTGATGGAATGTGGACTAAAAGCAAACAATTAAAACCAGTTTAGAAGGAACTTAAAAAGATTTTAATCAATAACCGCAGTTTCTGAGGATTTGGCTACTCCTGTTTTGTGAAACACAAGCAAGTATGTTTTTTGGCGACATCACTAGTCAATACATGCATCTAAAACACACCAAACACACACTGTGTCCCAAACGTGTCAAATATTGGGAAAATACCTATGTCCCACTCACCTAAAGGTTGAGGACTACATGCCACATGAGGGGTCGGCGGGATTAGACATCAGGGAGAGCCCAAGGTTAAAGCTGAGGATATAAAGTAACATAGCGCCAGGGAATGGAGATTGATTAAAGCCTAGAAAGGGCATCACCAAGCAGCGTGGGGCTTGCTTAGTGTCTACCTATGCAGGAACCCTGTCTAGCGAGACTCACCTCGTTCCTCCTGTGTCCGCGCAGATCGACCTACCCTTCACCGCCGAGCTCGAGTAGATGTCTGAGCTCGGCGGCCGGGGAAATTTAAAGCGCGTTTGGCAAATCGGCATGTTCCGACGCGTCTCCGCCTTCTTAGTAAGGTCACATGGTTCAGGGAAGTACTATGGCGGCCATATTAGAGCGGTACTCGATTACAGCTACCGCTATGAGGGTGTCATGATGTATATAGTTAGAGGCTACAGATTACATCCCGACGGGGTCAGTTGTTAGAATCCCCCATTTATTTAAGCAAGACCCGTGAACTGAGTCGCATATGTGTTGTGGTTAAAGCACAAACTATTGTACTTAGGTCACGTGGTTAAGGGGTGTACTATGGCGGCCATCTTGGAGCGGTACTCACTTACAGCTACCGCTATGAGGGTGTCATGATGTATATAGATGGAGGCTACAAATTACATCCTGACGGGGTCAGTTGTTAAAATCCCCCATTTATTTAAGCAAGTCATGTACCCTGAGTCGCATGTGTGTTGTGGTTTAAGCACCAACTATTGTAATTTTAGGTAACTTCGTTAAAAAGTGTAGCGCTGGGGCCATCGTGTATCTTGCGCCTAGGGCATGTGTATAACAATGTGGTTGCTAGTCCAGTATGGAACACTACGTGATGGTAGGTGTGTACACATAGGGTGCTAAACATAGCACCTGGGGCATGTCGCTTGGTGTCTGGCGTTTGTATTGCCTCTCGTGTATTATGGGAAATAGGACTTAATGTCAAGGGAATCAGAAAACGGACCCTGATATCCTAAAGCGAATGCCATGGGATATCCTCGTTGAGGCCTTGTTTGTCTGTGGACAAGCGATGTATCCAACGTTGTTCCTTCCGGAACTGGGCATCACTTGGGCAGTTTGGGCTGGCTTCAAGTACCACCCATTTCATGGAGTCTTCGTCATGGTTTTGTTCCACAAAATGTTTACACATTTTGGTATGTGTTTTCTTGCAACGAAAGTTGCTCCGATGTTCTATAATTCTAGTTTTCACTGGACGGGAGGTCATCCCAATGTAGAGTAAATCACAAGGACACTTGAGCATGTAGATGCAATGAGATGTATTGCAATTAGTGTGGTGTCTGATCTCCCATTTGAAGTTATCCGAGAGTTGGATCGTCTTTAGTGTCATGGTGTATTTACAAACGCCACACATTCCACAAGGGAAGTGGCCCGTGACTGGGGGTAGGTGCCAAAGTGTTTGTTGGGTATCCTTCTTGATGTTTCTAGGCCTAGTACTGATCAGGATGTCTTTCAAGTTGTTGGACCTCTTGAAGGCAAATCTTGGTTCTTCTAGTGTCAAGTCTCCTGTGTTGAGGATCCCCCAGTGGCGTCTGATGGTACCCCTAATTTCAGTGGACAAGGGGGTGTATGTTGTTACACATGTGATAGGTTGACTCTCAGCCGGGGGTCTCTCTCGTCTCTCTAGAAGTGCTTCCCTGTTGTTATTCCTAGCACGCTTTCTGGCTTTTAGTACATCACTTCTGGGATAGCCCCTGTCCAGTAGATTTCTTGACAAGATTTCGGACTCCTTTTTGTAGTCAGATATCTTGCTGCAGTTGCGTCTGATTCTAAGGAATTGCCCAAAGGGCAAGTTGGTACGCAAGGCCCTTGGATGATGACTCTTAAAATGTAGGAGACTGTTACGGTCAGTGGGCTTGCGGTACATGGTGGTACTAATGTTCCCATCTTCTAGTCTCACAGTAAGATCTAGGAAGGCGATCTCCTTAGGTGAGGAGCTCATTGTAAAGTGTAAGTGGGGATTCAGAGAGTTGACCCAAAGCAGGAAGGCTTCATGTGACATAGGTGGGCCTTTCCACAGGATCAAAATATCATCAATGAAGCGCTTCCACAACTTGATGTTGTCCTTAAATGGATTGGTCTCATGGTGTATGTGTTGACATTCAAATTTCGCCATGTACAGGCAGGCCACCGAAGGGGCAAAGGTGCTGTCCATAGATGTCCCCTGGGTCTGATGGTAGTATTTGCCTCTGAACTCAAAGTAGTTCTCTGTAAGAGCTAGGGTGGCACACTCCATTATAAAAGTCTGTGGTGTGTTGGAGTTCCAGATCTCGAGGCCGAGTCTTTCCTCAATCACCTCTAGAGTGGCCCTCTGTGGAATGTTAGTGTAGAGGGCCTCCACATCTAAGGTGATGAGGAGATCAATCTCTCCCGTGTTCTCAATATTAGCCAGTATGCGTAGTACGTCCGTGGTGTCCTGGACGTAGGAGGGAATGCTTTTAACAAGCGGTTGGAGAAAATGGTCGCAGAATTGCGACAGTGGCTCCAAGACCGAGTCAATCCCTGACACGATTGGTCTTCCTGGTACTGGTCTAGTGGCTTTATGTATCTTTGGTAAGATATAAAAGTATGGTACCCTTGGATCTTTTTTAACCAGGAAATCAGCCTCCTGCTTGGTGATCCATTCTTGACACTCTGCGCTCGTGACCAAACCAGCTATCATAGTTTGTAAGCGTGTGGTGGGGTCACTGGCAATGGGGGTGTAGTACCTGTTGTCACTCAATTGCCTGGTGCATTCCAACTCGTAATCTTTGGTATTCATCAACACTGTGGCACCGCCTTTGTCTGCCTGTTTGATTGTTATAAGCGGGTCCTCCGCCAGTGATTTCAGTGTTGCCATCTCTTGCCTGGATATGTTACAGTACCCATTTCTCGAGTTCAATTTTGAAATATCCTTGAGAACAGCCTGTTCGAAAGTAAGTACCTCATTTGGCACCAAGCCATTATGTGGTGTAAAGGTAGACGGGTTACGTAGCCCAGAGTCAATATTAGGCTCGTACGGCCTTCCTTCAAAAAAGGTTTTCAATCTGATTTTTCTGAAAAAGGATTTCAATTCTCTAGTCTGTTCGAATGAGTCAATCCTCGGTGTGGGAACAAATCCCAGACCTTTCTGTAGGACATTTTCCTCACTGTCTGTGAGGAGTCGGTCAGAAAGGTTAACCACAAGACTTACTGTGGTCCTGACCGGCTCGTGCTCCGTGTATCCATCCCTTGTGGGCGTGTGTCCTCCCATTGCACTCTTTTTTCGGGTACGTTCCCTCTCTTTCGCCCGCGCCCTCTGCCCCAACCTCTGCCTAAAAAAGGTGGGTGTGTAGGGTTTGTTGGGGGGTAGAATGGAGGGTATTGTGGACCATACGGTGGTTGAAAGGGGGGAAATTGGGGGTACTGCCAAAATGGGGCACCAACCGGTTGTCCCTGGTTAGGGTAACCGTTGAAGGTGTTTTGTCCACGTCCTCTTCCTCTTTTTGCCCTCGGGGGCATCTGAGCGGGAGTATTATCCCCACTGCTGTCGGAGCCACTGTTAGAACCCCTTCTGGAAGAATTCGTGCTTGAATCAGAATTATAGTTGGTGCCTGTAGGGACGTAGTCTTCCTTGAGGTATGGATAGACTTTCTCTTTGGAGAATTTTTTAATGTCCTTCTGTAGCTTGGCTACCTTCTGGTTCAGGAGATATTCTTTGTGCTCAGCCATCTCCTTATTGATCTCGGCCAATTTGGTTTTAAAGCCTGGGTTTTGTACCGCACTTTTAAGGGCGGCCTCGGCAGCCTGGATTTTAACCAGAAGTGCATCTGCTAGTCTTTTTGCCGTATTTACAATGAGAATCAAAAGATCGTGGGTACACTTCCATGAGATTTGTGACCACTCCACTTTAAATTGGCCATCCTCCCAGAAGATTCTGGGGAAGTTCTTGACAATCAACCCATTAGGTGCTATTTTGGCCTTGAAATACTGGGCCATCATAGTACCATGGATCGTTATCCTTATCCATTCCCTTTTTAAGTCCGACAGGGTCTGCCACTCAGTGATGTTGCTACCTGTTGCCTGTTCATTGTCAATGCCAAAGAGAGATGGTGTCCTCATAATTGCTGCGGCCTCCTCCTCGCCAAAACTCAGTCCTTGACCCTCCATGGTGGTAAGGTTAAGGGGGACCGGTCTCGGTGGGTAGGGGTTCTCCACTAAGGGTGGGTAGTGTTAAGAAGAAAAAAGAATTGTAGGAGAATTCCCAAAAGGGATGGTTCAATGCCAAGGACAATTATTGGCTATAGAACCCGTAAGACTCGCATCAATCGGATGCAGTCGGAAAGTGGGGGACAACAACCAGTTTACCCGCCAAGCAAGTGCTCCCACGGTCGAAACCGTGCTCAGATCTGTATCAAAAGGAGGGAGATTAGAGAAGGAGATCAATCGATCGACGGACACGGTTAACCACCCACGAGGTGGGTGGAAGGTCCAGTTGCAGCTTGTGTCCGTGTTTTGCACTAAGGAAACAAAAGAGGTCGCTGTACTGTTCCTATGGGAAATGGGGGAAGTGTCTAGCTGGCATGACCACAGATGTTAGAGTAACATCCTGGGGCATCCATTTTGTTGGATATAATGGCCTCACACACCCCGAAGGATGTCATGCTTCATCATCGGCAGTTGCTCCTTGTCGGGGAGGCGGTGCAATCCCCGACGGGCTCACCTCAAAGAGGGGCTCTTTGGCGGAGATCTTTTTCCAACTGCCTTATGGTGAGGTGGGGGTGTGTGGACCGGGCTAGGTGTGGTGGTGTGTGGGGTATTAAAATGTAGCAAGGGGTACCGGAATTCAATTTATTCAGGGGGTCCCCTGGCTGCAGTTAAAAAGAGGGGTTAGGCTCACTATGAGTCAACAAGTTAGGTCAGGTGACCCTAGATGAGGCTAAAGGTGATGAAGGTCGACATGTTTCACGCTATGGGTATAGTCACCCGCGATTCATCAGGACCGTGTAAATGTGCAGTGTCAAAACATGCTAGTGTCATGTATGTCTTATGGTTACCTCTGTGGGTACTCCTATGCCTGGACATAAGGGAGAGAAAACAGGGAAAAACATTAGATGCTGCTATGCATGTCAGTAATTCCAGTCAATGCCAGCGTATTTATATAGTAAGGCATGCCTTAAGAGTTGAGAAAACATGCCTTGCAGCAAAGTCTGTGTGCAAAGTGCCCAGTGAAAAAGCACACACAACTGTTGAGCTTGTGAGGAGGTTGGTGATGGAATGTGGACTAAAAGCAAACAATTAAAACCAGTTTAGAAGGAACTTAAAAAGATTTTAATCAATAACCGCAGTTTCTGAGGATTTGGCTACTCCTGTTTTGTGAAACACAAGCAAGTATGTTTTTTGGCGACATCACTAGTCAATACATGCATCTAAAACACACCAAACACACACTGTGTCCCAAACGTGTCAAATATTGGGAAAATACCTATGTCCCACTCACCTAAAGGTTGAGGACTACATGCCACATGAGGGGTCGGCGGGATTAGACATCAGGGAGAGCCCAAGGTTAAAGCTGAGGATATAAAGTAACATAGCGCCAGGGAATGGAGATTGATTAAAGCCTAGAAAGGGCATCACCAAGCAGCGTGGGGCTTGCTTAGTGTCTACCTATGCAGGAACCCTGTCTAGCGAGACTCACTTCGTTCCTCCTGTGTCCGCGCAGATCGACCTACCCTTCACCGCCGAGCTCGAGTAGATGTCTGAGCTCGGCGGCCGGGGAAATTTAAAGCGCGTTTGGCAAATCGGCATGTTCCGACGCGTCTCCGCCTTCTTAGTAAGGTCACATGGTTCAGGGAAGTACTATGGCGGCCATATTAGAGCGGTACTCGATTACAGCTACCGCTATGAGGGTGTCATGATGTATATAGTTAGAGGCTACAGATTACATCCCGACGGGGTCAGTTGTTAGAATCCCCCATTTATTTAAGCAAGACCCGTGAACTGAGTCGCATATGTGTTGTGGTTAAAGCACAAACTATTGTACTTAGGTCACGTGGTTAAGGGGTGTACTATGGCGGCCATCTTGGAGCGGTACTCACTTACAGCTACCGCTATGAGGGTGTGATGATGTATATAGATGGAGGCTACAAATTACATCCTGACGGGGTCAGTTGTTAAAATCCCCCATTTATTTAAGCAAGTCATGTACCCTGAGTCGCATGTGTGTTGTGGTTTAAGCACCAACTATTGTAATTTTAGGTAACTTCGTTAAAAAGTGTAGCGCTGGGGCCATCGTGTATCTTGCGCCTAGGGCATGTGTATAACAATGTGGTTGCTAGTCCAGTATGGAACACTACGTGATGGTAGGTGTGTACACATAGGGTGCTAAACATAGCACCTGGGGCATGTCGCTTGGTGTCTGGCGTTTGTATTGCCTCTCGTGTATTATGGGAAATAGGACTTAATGTCAAGGGAATCAGAAAACGGACCCTGATATCCTAAAGCGAATGCCATGGGATATCCTCGTTGAGGCCTTGTTTGTCTGTGGACAAGCGATGTATCCAACGTTGTTCCTTCCGGAACAGGGCATCACTTGGGCAGTTTGGGCTGGCTTCAAGTACCACCCATTTCATGGAGTCTTCGTCATGGTTTTGTTCCACAAAATGTTTACACATTTTGGTATGTGTTTTCTTGCAACGAAAGTTGCTCCGATGTTCTATAATTCTAGTTTTCACTGGACGGGAGGTCATCCCAATGTAGAGTAAATCACAAGGACACTTGAGCATGTAGATGCAATGAGATGTATTGCAATTAGTGTGGTGTCTGATCTCCCATTTGAAGTTATCCGAGAGTTGGATCGTCTTTAGTGTCATGGTGTATTTACAAACGCCACACATTCCACAAGGGAAGTGGCCCGTGACTGGGGGTAGGTGCCAAAGTGTTTGTTGGGTATCCTTCTTGATGTTTCTAGGCCTAGTACTGATCAGGATGTCTTTCAAGTTGTTGGACCTCTTGAAGGCAAATCTTGGTTCTTCTAGTGTCAAGTCTCCTGTGTTGAGGATCCCCCAGTGGCGTCTGATGGTACCCCTAATTTCAGTGGACAAGGGGGTGTATGTTGTTACACATGTGATAGGTTGACTCTCAGCCGGGGGTCTCTCTCGTCTCTCTAGAAGTGCTTCCCTGTTGTTATTCCTAGCACGCTTTCTGGCTTTTAGTACATCACTTCTGGGATAGCCCCTGTCCAGTAGATTTCTTGACAAGATTTCGGACTCCTTTTTGTAGTCAGATATCTTGCTGCAGTTGCGTCTGATTCTAAGGAATTGCCCAAAGGGCAAGTTGGTACGCAAGGCCCTTGGATGATGACTCTTAAAATGTAGGAGACTGTTACGGTCAGTGGGCTTGCGGTACATGGTGGTACTAATGTTCCCATCTTCTAGTCTCACAGTAAGATCTAGGAAGGCGATCTCCTTAGGTGAGGAGCTCATTGTAAAGTGTAAGTGGGGATTCAGAGAGTTGACCCAAAGCAGGAAGGCTTCATGTGACATAGGTGGGCCTTTCCACAGGATCAAAATATCATCAATGAAGCGCTTCCACAACTTGATGTTGTCCTTAAATGGATTGGTCTCATGGTGTATGTGTTGACATTCAAATTTCGCCATGTACAGACAGGCCACCGAAGGGGCAAAGGTGCTGCCCATAGATGTCCCCTGGGTCTGATGGTAGTATTTGCCTCTGAACTCAAAGTAGTTCTCTGTAAGAGCTAGGGTGGCACACTCCATTATAAAAGTCTGTGGTGTGTTGGAGTTCCAGATCTCGAGGCCGAGTCTTTCCTCAATCACCTCTAGAGTGGCCCTCTGTGGAATGTTAGTGTAGAGGGCCTCCACATCTAAGGTGATGAGGAGATCAATCTCTCCCGTGTTCTCAATATTAGCCAGTATGCGTAGTACGTCCGTGGTGTCCTGGACGTAGGAGGGAATGCTTTTAACAAGCGGTTGGAGAAAATGGTCGCAGAATTGCGACAGTGGCTCCAAGACCGAGTCAATCCCTGACACGATTGGTCTTCCTGGTACTGGTCTAGTGGCTTTATGTATCTTTGGTAAGATATAAAAGTATGGTACCCTTGGATCTTTTTTAACCAGGAAATCAGCCTCCTGCTTGGTGATCCATTCTTGACACTCTGCGCTCGTGACCAAACCAGCTATCATAGTTTGTAAGCGTGTGGTGGGGTCACTGGCAATGGGGGTGTAGTACCTGTTGTCACTCAATTGCCTGGTGCATTCCAACTCGTAATCTTTGGTATTCATCAACACTGTGGCACCGCCTTTGTCTGCCTGTTTGATTGTTATAAGCGGGTCCTCCGCCAGTGATTTCAGTGTTGCCATCTCTTGCCTGGATATGTTACAGTACCCATTTCTCGAGTTCAATTTTGAAATATCCTTGAGAACAGCCTGTTCGAAAGTAAGTACCTCATTTGGCACCAAGCCATTATGTGGTGTAAAGGTAGACGGGTTACGTAGCCCAGAGTCAATATTAGGCTCGTACGGCCTTCCTTCAAAAAAGGTTTTCAATCTGATTTTTCTGAAAAAGGATTTCAATTCTCTAGTCTGTTCGAATGAGTCAATCCTCGGTGTGAGGCCATTATATCCAACAAAATGGATGCCCCAGGATGTTACTCTAACATCTGTGGTCATGCCAGCTAGACACTTCCCCCATTTCCCATAGGTTAAATAAAAATGTTTTAACATGAACAGAAGTGAAAGCCTTTAACATATTTCTCTGACATTTGTAATACAGTTTGAAACATTGCTAGAAAATAATTGAACCAGTTGTTGTTGAATTGTTGCACAGATTGATGGTGTTGTGGCGCTGAGTGAAGTTGTTTTGGCTACAAGTGATGCTGTGGCGTTCAGTGATGCTGTTGTTGCGCATAGTGATGTGTGGTGCTCCTGAGTGACGCAGTGGTGGTGCTGAGTGATGCTATGTTGATGCAATAGATAGGGTGAGTGCGATAGATAGATAGAGGGAGGATGTTAGATAGAGGGAGGGCGATAGAGGTTGGACGGTAGAGGGAGAGCAATAGAGGGAGGGCGATAGAGGGAGGGCGATAGAGGGAGGGAGGCTGTTAAATTGATGGAAGGGCGATAGAGTGAGTGAGGATGGTAGAGTGATGGAGGGCGGCAGAGTGCTGAAGTTCGATTGAGTAAGGGAGGGCGATAGAGTGAGGGAGGGCGATAGAGTGAGTGAGTGAGATAGAGTGATTGAGGGCGTAAAGTGAGTGAGGGTTGTAGAGTGAGTGAGGGCGTTATAGTGAGTGAGTGCGGTAGAGTCAGTGAGGACATTAGAGTGAGTGCGGTAGAATGAGGGGGATAGAGTGAGGGTGGTAGAGTGAGGGTGGTTGAGTATGGGTGGTTGAGTGAGGGCGGTTGAGTGTTAGGGTGAGTTTGGTAGAGTGGTTGATTGAGGGCGGTAGAGTGAGGGCGTTATAGTGGTAGGGTGAGAGTGGTAGAGTGAGGGGGATAGAGTGATAGTTGTAGAGTGGTAGAGTGTGGGTGCTAGAGTGGTAGAGTGAGGGCGGCATAGTGTTAGAGTGAGTGTGGTAGAGTGTTGTAGTGAGGATGGTAGAGTGAAGGCCGTGAGGGCGGTAGAGTGAGTGCGTTAGAGTAGTAGAGTGAGGGCAGTAGAGTGATTGCGTGAGGGTGGTAGTGAGGTATAGTGTGTGTGTGTGGTAGAGTGAGAGCGTGAGGGCGGTAGAGTGTGAAAGTGAGGTCAGTAGAGTGAGGGGGGTAGAGTGAGGGTGGTAGATTGAGGGCGTGAGGGAGGTAGAGTAGTATAGTGATAGTGTGAGAGTGAGAGTGGTAGAGTGGTAGAGTTAGGGCGTTAGAGTGAGGGTGATAGAGTGATAGAGGAAGGGCGTTAGAGTTGTAGATTGATGTTGGTAGAGTGAGGGCGTGAGGGCAGTACAGTGAGTGAGGTAGAGTGAGGGCGTGAGAGCGGTATAGTGAGTGCGGTAGAGTGGTAGATTGTTGTCGGTAGAGTGAGGGTGTTAAAGTAGTAGAGTGAGGGCGGTTGAGTGACAGCAAGATTGAAAAAAAAACGTGTTTTGTGTGTGTTTCTGAGTGATGTTGTGGTGGTGTTGAGTGGTGGTGTGTTGATGCACTTGTTGTTCACATTGTAAATGTTGTGATGTTTATTCTTAATGTGTTTCTGCTGATTGTTTCAGGTGTTTTGCGGATTGATGCAATTTCATTTATTTTTTGTGTGGTGCTGAGTGATGTTGTGTTGGTTCGGAGTGTTGCTGGTGTTGCGCTAAGTAATGCTGGTGTGTTGCTGAGTGATGCTGGGCTGGTGCTGAGTGTTGCTGTGGTGTTGTACAGTGATGCTGTTGTGTTGTTTAATGATGCATGTGTTTTTCTGAGTGTTGCTGTTTTGATGCTGAGTAATGCTGTATTTGTTGTGAGTATTGCTGTGCTGTTGCTGACTGTTGATGTGGTGGTGCTGAGTGTTGGTTTGGTGTTGCAGAGTTGAGTTGGTGTGTTGCTGTGATGGTGTGTAATAATGCTGTTGTGTAGATGTTTGTTATTAGTGTATTATATGTAGGTATAGGTTGTGGCGTTATGCTTTGTGTGTGATGTTTTATTGTATTTGTCAGATGTGATGTTGTGTTAGTGTGTTGCATGTTTTTTTGTAACATGTGTGTGTATTTATATATTTGTTAAGTACGTGTTAGGTGTATTAATGTATTGTGTTGTAACGTGGTTTATTCATTTTTTTTTTAATGGCGGACGCTATGTGTTTCTTTTACGTGATTTACGTTTTGTGTTTATTGTTCTAGTGTTTTAGTGAAGTTTCAAAGTGTTTGAGGTATGACGTAATCTGTAGCCAATCGCTGCGTTACGTTTTGTGACGTAGCGTTGCGTTTGACGTGCGTCAATTGGGAAATTCCCAGATCTTCGGCAACTTTCGTGTGGGAAAGGCGTGTTGTTGTTCCGGTCTACTTCCTGCGTCGTTTGACCGGTAAGTTTATAATGTAAGACTATATAATGTATTATGTGAATGTATTATTGATTTTGTAGAGATTATTTTTCATTTGTATGACTGTTTAATAGTAATGCTCGACATTTGTGTTTCGCGCCTTTTTTTTATGCTTTAGCGTATGTACTTAGTATATAGTTAAATATGTATTGAACTTTCTAAATTGTGAATGTGCAATGTTTAAATGTACTTTTATGTAATGTATAGCAATGTATTGATTTAAAGTTATTGTTAATGTGTAAATATCATACATTTATTTATTTTGCTTAAGTATTTTGTGTTTGTAAATAGTATTTACCTTTATTTATGAGCTGTTATGTAGTAACCCCTTCCATGCTCATGCTCGTCATAAGCAGAGCTCCACTGTGCCTCATGACGAGCTGACCTTGTCATGATCCATGGACTATTTCAATTTCCAGCACAGGAGGGGAAAACCCCTAGCAGCCAAGGTGTTAATAATTTAATGTATTAAAGTATCGCCATGCTATTATTGAATCGGCATGTATTTTGTAGGTGTTGGGTTATTATTTCAGTTATCGTATGTACAGTATTGGTCTTGTATTTTTAATAACATGATTGTTTTACTTCCGTTCGTCTTTTCATGTTTTTTTTGTGGTAACTTGATCATTTTCTTTGGCGTATGTACAGGATTGGCCTTTTAAATAGAATTCCATGAGTTCTTTATTCGTTAATAAGTTATTATTGAGTGGGTTTTATTTTTGGCGTGTTATTTGGTCCTTCATTGCATGAATTCATTGATTTTTTTATTAGTTATTACGTTTTGGCGTAATTGTATTTTTTGAGTGTTTGTAATTTGGCCCTTTTTTTGGTATTGTTGGTGGTACTACATAATGGAGATATTTTATTTGTTTGTTAATTTTTTATTTGTATTCTCCTCTACTATTTGAAATGTAATTGTTTCTGGAAATATTTTTTTTCTTGCTGAGAGATGGAGTAGTGTTGCTGAGGGTGAACAGCCTTTACAATGAAACTTTTACAACGCACTACTATGCAACCATTACAATGCAAACCATTACAAAGCATTGCGCTGGGGAGCGCTCTAGGATAGGGAATAGATTTAATTTACTATCCAACACCTTCCCTACTATCCACGGGGACTGGAGTTGGAATAGTAAATTAAGCTATTCACTATCCAGCACTCCAAAGCGCTATGCGTTGTAATGGTATGCATTGTAAAAACTGCGTTGTAACGGCATGCGTGGTAAAAGAATGCGTTGTAACATCATACATCCGTTGCTGTGTGTGTTGTGAGTTATAATGTGGTGGTGTGTAGTTATAATGTGGCGTTGCATAATTATTTTGTTGTGGTAATTTGTGTTGCTGAGTGATGTTGTGGTGGTGTGTGGTAGTGCTTAGTGATGCTGGAGTTGTCTTGAGTGATGCTGGTGTGTTGATAAGTGTTGGTGTGGTAGTGCTGTAGTAGTACTGAGTGGTGTTGTATTGGTGCAGAGTGTTGTTTGTGGTGTTGCAGAGTGATGTTGTGTTGTTGTTGAGTGATACTGTAATGGTGCAGAGTGATGGTGTGTTGGTGCTTAGTGATAATGTGGTGTTGTTTAGTGATAATGTTGTGCTGATGAGTGTTGCTGTGTTGGTGCTGAGTGCTGCTGTTGTGGTGCTGAGTGGTGCTATGGTGATGCTGAGTGATGCTGTGCTGTTGTACCCTGGTTCTGTGGTGGTGTACTTAGCCCCACCACAGCACCAGTGCAACACCAGCATCACTCAGCGCAACACTAGCATTACTCAGTAACATATCCAGCATTACTCACCGCCACCAGAACAACACTCATCAACACACTACCATCCCTCACTAACACCATAGGATCAGCTAGCATCACCACAGCATCATGCAGCACCACAACAGGAACACTTAGGACCACAACACCATCACTGAACATCACTACAGCATCATTTAGCCCCAGACAGCACCACTCAGCAGCACAACAGCACAACTTAGCATTGTTTTGTTGTGCATACTTTTGTGGTGGTGCGTATTACTCATTACTCAATAAAGCATTTATTTCTTTGTAAATTTGATGTATGGATGTATGGATACAGTGGGATGGAAGTTTGGATGGATGGATTACTGTAGGTAGATGGATGGATGGTTGTGAATGTATGGATGGATGAATGGATGGATGCAGTGAGGGTGGGTGGCTGTGGGATTCATGATAGCGTGCTGGAGGGATGTATGGATACAGTGGGATGGATGTTTGGATGGATGGATTATTGTAGATACCTTAGGTGAGTGAGGGGACTCAATAAGGCATTTATTTCATTGTAAATTTGATGTATGGATGTATGGATACAGTGGGATGGATTTTTGGATGGATTATCTGTGCGTCATAAATTTATTTTCATTTCATTCATTCATTTCATTATTGTAGGTAGATGGATGGATGGTTGTAGTGAGAGGATCGATGGATGGATGGGTTGAGTGGATGGATGTAGCGTATAGTAATGTTGTGGTGGCTATAAGTGATGCTGTGGTGATGCAATGGATAGTGAGGGTGATAGATAGATAGAGTGAGTGAGTGTGAAAGATAAATAGAGGTAGGGCAATAGAGAGACAGGGTATAGATGGATGGATGGACTGGGGGGATGGACGGATAGAGTGGGGGGATTAATGGATGGATGTATATATTGAAGGATTGAGAGGGGGATGGATGGAGTGAGGGGATGGGTGTGGGGTGACGGATGGATTAAGTGGGTTGCTGGATGGATGGTTGGAGTGTGTGGATGGATGTATGGAGTAGGGGGATGAATGGTTTGATGGATGGTTAGATGAATGAATGGATGCAGTGGGACGGATGGATGTAGTAGGATAGATGGATGTAGTGTGTTTGTTGCATGAATGGATGGATTCAGTGGGTGTGGGTGGCTGTGGGATGCATGATAGCGTGCTGGAGAGCAAGGGGGGGTGATTAGCGCGAGGCGCGCGAGTCAGCTGAAAAGAGCGTGGACTAAGTGGAGAGCCAATGGGAGACAGTATGTGGAATGAGTGTGGTGGCTGTAGGATGCATGATAGCGTGCTGAAGAGCAAGGGGGGGTGATCAGCGCGAGGCGCGCGAGTCAGCTGAAAAGAGCGTGGACTAAGTGGAGAGCCAATGGGAGACAGTATGTGGAATGAGTGTGGTGGCTGTAGGATGCATGATAGCGTGCTGGAGAGCAAGGGGTGGTGATCAGCGCGAGGCGTGCGAGTCAGCTGAAAAGAGCGTGGAGAGCCAATGGGAGAGAGGCTGTGGAATGAGTGTGGTGGCTATAGGATGCATGATAGCGTGCTGGAGAGCAAGGGGGGGTGATCAACGCGAGGCGCGCAAGTCAGCTGAAAAGAGCGTGGACTAAGTGGAGAGCCAATGGGAGACAGGATGTGGAATGAGTGTGGTGGCTGTAGGATGCATGATAGCGTGCTGGAGAGCAAGGGGGGGTGATCAGCGCGAGGCGCGAGAGTCAGCTGAAAAGAGCGTGGACTAAGTGGAGAGCCAATGGGAGAGAGGCTGTGGAATGAGTGTGGTGGCTGTAGGATGCATGATAGCGTGCTGGAGAGCAAGGGGGGGTGATCAGCGCGAGGCACGAGTCAGCTGAAAAGAGGCTGGACTAAGTGGAGAGCCAATGGGAGACAGGATGTGGAATGAGTGTGGTGGCTGTAGGATGCATGATAGCGTGCTGGAGAGCAAGGGGCGCGCGAGTCAGCTAAAAAGAGCGTGGACTAAGTGGCGAGCCAATGGGAGAGAGGCTGTTGAATGAATGTGGTGGCTGTAGGATCCATGATAGCGTGCTGGAGAGCAAGGGGGGGTGATCAGCGCGAGGCGCACGAGTCAGCTGAAAAGAGCGTGGACTAAGTGGAGAGCCAATGGGAGAGAGGCTGTGAAATGAAGAGCCATTGGGAGAGAGGCTGTGGAATGAGTGTGGTGGCTGTAGGATGCATGATAGCGTGCTGGAGAGCAAGGGGGAGTTGATAAGCACGAGGCGCGCGAGTCAGCTGAAAAGAGCGTGGACTAAGTGGAGAGACAATGGGAGAGAGGCTGTGGAATGAGTGTGGTGGCTGTGGGATGCATGATAGCGTGCTGGAGAGCAAGGGGGGTTGATCAGCGTGAGGCGCGAGATGGAGAGGGTGGGAGGACTTAAAGTGACGAGCCAATGAAAGAACTTTACAAAAGTGCAAGGGGGTGTGATCAAAGTGAAGCGCGAGCTGGAGAGGGAGAGGGTGGGAGGACTTAAAGTGACGAGTCAATGAAAGAACTTTATGAAAGTGCAAGGGGGTGTGATCAAAGTGAAGCGCGAGCTGGACAGGGAGAGGGTGGGAGGACTTAAAGTGACGAGCCAATGAAAGAACTTTAAAGAAGTGCATGTGGCGAGAATGCGCGTACTTGTTTTCACGTGCACTGCATCAAATCGCCAGTTTGGTTAAACTCTGGATAAGCCCCTATATCTCTCGCCAGCTCGAATGCGCAACCGCATTGGCAGGCGAGGCCTAAAAAAGAAGGGGAAAGGATAGGAATTAAGGTAGAGAGAAAAAGAAGTAGCGTACAGGGGTTAACTTTCTACGCAACTACGCGCTATATAAAAACGCGTAAATAAAATAAATAAATAAATACGGGTCTAGGAGCTCGTCAAAGGACGCTCACATCCCCCTGTTGGATTGTCTCCATGGTAAGACCCTCCACATGGGGCTCTGATTAGGTCTTTCCCGCCAGCCTGAAGTGTGCTTTCAGTCAGGCGGAGCTCAGTGTCGTGGTCCCTGTGAGGGGCGAGCCTGAGCTCTGACATTTTGTTATTTCGACGCATGTTCCACTGGTCAGTTTGGAGTTAACTCCTAGATAGACCAAGGGCCGGGCCTGAGGTCGGCAGCGTTGAATATGTGCGGGGTTATCGAGGAGTCGCCCCATCTCACTTAAAATGAGTAAAGCGGGGTGCAGCAGTGTTGCGGTGAAGAGAGAGTCGAGGACGAATTAAGAACTTTGAGTTAGAAGTTTTAGGTAATTCACAGAAATATTCATTTAGAAAATGGAGGGAGAGAAGAGAGAGCTCTGTGTCTGTCTCAGAGTGTCTCTTGCAGGCTGTGATCTGTTTTCAATGGCCTCTCTGTGAAGAACGAGATGAAGGAGGAGAGAGAGAGAGATGTGTCTGTCTCAGGGTGTCTCTTGCAGGCTGTGATATGTTTTCAATGGCCTCTCTTGGTGGGGGGAGAGAGAGAGATGTGTCTGTCTCAGAGTGTCTCTTGCAGGCTGCAATCTGTTTTCAATAGCCTGTCTGTGGGGAGGGGGAGAGAGAGATAGAGAGATATCTGTGTCTGTCTCAGTGTCTCTTGCAGGTTGTGATCTGTTTTCACTGGCCTCTCTGGAGGGGGGGGGAGGACAGAGAGAGAGATCTGTGTCTGTCTCAGAGTTTCTCATGCAGGCTGTGATCTGTTTTCTGAGTCCTCTCTGTGGGGGGGGAGATCTATGTCTGTCTCAGAGTGTCTCTTGGAGGCTGTGATCTGCTTTCAATGGCCTCTCTGTGGGAAGGTGGGTGGGGAGAGAGAGAGAGAGATCTGTGTCTGTCTCAGAGTGCCTATTGTCGCTACCTTACTGTGTGTTGCGGGCCTCTGTCTTTTTAGTTGTTTTAGTCTGTCTCTTTCTGTGTCTGTCTCAGAGTGTCTCTTGCTACTCTCCTAGTGGAGATTATATGGCTCTGTCTTTTTGTAGGTCTTGTCATGCCCCTTTTTATGTCTGTCTCAAAGTGTCTTTCGCCACTTCCTAAGGCACGTTGGCGTAGGTCTGTCTTTTTGTAGGTGCTTTCCTGTCTCTTTTTGGACACATCTCTTTCTTAGAGTGTCTCTCGTCCCTCCCTTAGAGGACTCTGTGGAAGCTGCATATTTTTGGTCCTAGTCTGTCTCTTTTCGTGTGTAGCTCTGTGTCTGTCTCAGAGTGTCTCTTGACGCTTCCCTACTGGAAGCTGCGGCAGCTCTGTCTTGTTGTAAACCGTAATCTATTTGTGTCTGTCTTACGTCCCTCCCTTTGGGTGTTATGATGAGAACACTCCAGTCTTTGGTCTGTAAGAGTGTCTCTCGCCGATCCGTTAGTGGTTATTGCGGCAGCTCTATCTGTTTATACGTCCCTGTCTGTCTCTTTTTGTAACTGTTCCTGTGTCTGTCTCAGAGAGCCTCTCTCCACTCCCTTATTGGATGTTGCGGCTGCTCCATCTTTTTGTGGATTCTAATCTGTCTTTTGTTGTGCCTGTCTCAGGTATCTCCATTTGTGTGTCACAATGAGAACGCTTAAGCATCTGGTCTATCTCAGTTTCTGTCTCATAATGTCTTTTGGCACTCCTTTAGTGGATGTTGTGGTGGCTCTGTCTTTTTGTACATCCTACTGTGTCTCTTTTTAGGTCTCGGCTAGCCTAAGGCTGCGCACATGCGCAGTATCGCTGGCGAGATGTAATTATTTAGAGGGAATTCTGTATCAGGCTTTAAGCCCCGCCCCTCTTTCCCATTGGCGAGCGTTACCGTTTATGCTAAACGGTGGCCAGCCATTGGGAAAGAGGTGTTGATGACGTACACTTTCTCTTTTACAGACGGCCCACTTGGACACATTACCTTCGTCGTAAAAGCTTGGTTATCTTTATGGGGCCATGTGTTTCAAACACATGGCCCCATAAAGACAAGCTCCGGCGCGATGCCCTTTTTTTGTTTTGTTTTCGGGACACGCTTGTACTGGAATATCCAATATCATGGCCAAAACCATGAAGTGAGTGGGTGTAAAACAGGGGCGAGGGCAGATAATCTAATATCACTCCTGGCAGACATCCTTACCGTATTTTTTTCTCGCCATGGAAGTTTGTGGAATTACTATTAAGAAAACATTTTTTCCTGGTAATTCTGAAAGGTTTCTCCAGGACACAAAAAGCTGCTCTGTACGGTTTAGAGATTTACCGTAATACCTCTGGTATTACAGCAAGATGTCCCGATAAAACCTACTGTCTGCCAGTAACGACTGGGGATTGTAATTGTGCAAAACAGACAAAGTGTCCGGTAACACGAGTAGCGAAGACTGTCTCCACTTTGCGCGGGTACCGGGGCACATGAGAGCTGTAAGAGTTTCTATAATATACGCAAATAACCCTATGAAAGATAAAACTGACAATCTCCCTACACACAAAGTGTCTGGTAACACGAGTAGCCAAGGCTGTCTCCACTTTGCGCGGGTACCGGGGCACATGAGGGCTGTAAGAGTTTCTATAATTTACGCAAATAACAATATTAACGATAAAACTGACAATCTCCCTGCACACAGTGTGCTTTTGAGGGGGTCCGTTAACCAGCAGAACACAAGAACAAGGTGTTAAATCCGTGAACAGCACACAAACGCCCCGAAGCAGGCTTGGGTACACAATAACGGAACACACACTTTCAGATAAACCACAACGCTGCCAGCCCATACCTTGCGATTACTCTACGGTTTCCAGTGTGGTCCGAAACTCTTCAGAAAGGGTCACAGGCAGCGACAACCCCACGAGCTCTCGCAGCCAGCCACATCCTCGGCTGGCAGTGACCCACCCAGGGAAAAAAATAAAGTTATCAGCGCATGCGGGCATTCATCAGGGGCTGAGGAATGGGCCCTGAATGGCAGCCACACGGGCCCGGAGGTGGCAAGGGCGGGAGGGACAACTGGCAAAAGAGGGTCAGAGGTGGGGTTTGGATGTGGTGAGCAGGTTCTGACAGTGGCAACCCAGGCCTTCACATTTTTGGAAGGGCGTTTTATCGCTCATTTGGGCCAAGTGAGCTCTTTTTATCGGTTTTTTTTTTAAACGCAACAGCTGCTGTCAGCAGCCTCAGTACGCTATGCATGGGGGAGCTACAGTAATATTCACCTGCGGTGTGGACGGTGGACGGGATATTATCTTTTCACTAATTTCCGTAGGACTCTGAAGATTGGTGTATCTGCTTGGAAACCCCATCTTTGCCACCCCAGTCTGGCAGTTTCATAAACTGCATACACCACCGCTTCCCATCTCCCACTAATGGACCGGGTTATCGGCTGTGGAATGTCTGCGCCTGGTGAACTGGGATTCACACTGTTGAAGTTGAAGTTAAGGGACTTGTAAAGCGCTCGTTCACCGTGCGGTTTCTTGGCGCTGAGGACTGATGAACCGCTAAAGCAGAAAGGGTAGGTTAAGGTGGGAAAGCTCGGGTAAACAGAAAAGTCTTGAGGGCTTTGCGGAAGTCAGCGTAAACTGGAGTGGACCTGACGGTGATAGGAAGGGCATTCCAGAAGGACGGCGCCAGGAAGGAGAACTTTAGTCCCCCAGTTTTCTTCTTCCTGAAGCGGGGCACGCACAGTAAAGTTTAGGAGGAAGAGCGTAAGTCTCTACAGGGGACGTACGATTTGATTTTTGCGTTGATGAAAGCTGGTGCAGTGCCGGCCAGAGCCTGGAAAGTCAAACAGCCCATCTTGAAGTGAGAGCGTTCAACAATGGGAAGCCAGTGAAGTGCTTTTAGCAGAGGTGTAACATGGTGAGATTTGGGGAGTTTGTAAATTAATCGGGCAGCCTGATTTTGAATTAGCTGAAGACGCCGAAGATCACAAGCATGGGTGCCTGAATACAGCACATTGCCGTAGTCAAGCCGTGAGGTGACCATGGCCATGAGAATAAGTTTGAGGGCAGTGAAAGAAAAAAAACTGGAAATCTTACGAATGGTGCAAAGTGTCAGGAAGCATGCAGAGAACACAGAGCCGATCTGCGAGCGCATTGTGAGCTCAGAGTTGACCTAGATACCCAGGGTTTTTACTGAAGAGGAGGGTGAAGGAGGAGATCCAAGAGAGGGAGGGCAGAAAATAGGGGTCCAGGGACTGGAGCTGCCACCTGTAAGAACCAATTCGGTCTTGTTGGGGTTTAACTTCAGATGGTTGCAGTTCATCCAGTCACTGATGAAAGTCATGACAGTTTGGAAGTTACGTATTGAGGCAGGCAGTGAGGAAAGGGTAAAGATCAGCTGGAGGTCATCGGCAAAGTTGAATACCGAGACCTCCATCTGTTGAAGAGCAGATATAAGGGGGCAGATGTAAAGGTTGAAAAGAAGGGGAGAGAGGGATGAGCCCTGTGGGACTCCACAGGGAACAGTACGTGTAGGGGCCAAAAATCCTGCAAGCTGAACCGCCTGGGTGCGGTTTCCTAGAAAGGAGGTGATCCACGCCAGGGTGAGCACCCCAATGCCGGCGCCTCTGACACGGTCAAGAAGAATGGAATGGTCGACCGTGTCAAAGGCCGCGGACAAGTCCAGAAGGACCAGCGCTTGTGGGGAGTTGACATCCGCACCTCCTCTGAGCTTGTCCAGGACTGAAAGGACGACAGACTTGGTGGAATGAGTGGGGCGGAACCCCGCCTGGTGGTGCGCTAAGTAGCGACTTTCCTCAATGAAGTTACTGAGGACTTTGGTGACATGGCATTCTAGGATTTTGCCAAGGAAAGGAAGAAGGGAAATGGGACGGTAATTAGAGGGAGAAGAGGGATCAGCACCTGGCTTCTTGAGGATGGGGATGATTTTAGCTGATTTGTGTACGTCAGGGACAATTCCCTGCATAAGGGAGTTATTAAGAAAGGTTAAAGGAGGCTGTGGGCAAGCGGTAAAGATTTCTTTCAGTATGTAGGCCGGGCAGGTGTCCACCGGCGAACCAGATTTGACCTTAGTCAGCAAAATAAGAAAAGCTTCCTTGGAAACCGGAGGAAATTGATCTAGATGAGAGGAGTTAGGCGGGGATTGGGGGCTTTGAAAGGAAAGGGAGGGAGATTGAATGTTGCCCTTAATGGTGGCGATTTTCTCAATGAAATAGTCGTTGAGGGAGTTACAGAGGGATTGTGAGGGGACCGGTTTAAGAGTGACTCTGTTAGAGGAAGCTAATTCGTGAACTATGGTGAATATTTCCTTAGGTTTATTCTCGGCCAGAAGGATCTTGGAGGAGAAATATTCAGATTTTATGTGAAGAATAGCTTTTTTATATTCCTGAAGTAAGGTAGTATACAGTAATTATAGTGCAGGGCAGTAGTCGCGCCTCCAAAGGCGCTCCGCCTGCCTTAGTGTGAGTTTTTTTAAATTTTAATTCCAGATTAAACCATCTGTTGGCCTCATGAGCTCGTCGTGTTCTGACGCGTTTGAGAGGTGCGACTTGGTCGCATGCTGCAGAGAGCCAGCTATTGATGGTAGTAACCTGGGAGGGAGGGGAGAGGCCATCAAGATCAGGCGGCAGAACTGATAAGGAGGAGCAAAGGGTGGCTAAATCCACCAGGCTCCAGTTGCGAGCCCAGATGTTACTAGGAAGTGGGGGCTTTGTCGCCAGGCCCTGGTCTAAGGTGAAAAAAATAAATGAGTGATCAGACCAGGGACAAGGGGAGACTAGAAGGGGGGAGATAAGAGTATTGGCTGACCAAACTTGATTCAAAGTATGGCCAGCGGAGTGTGTGGGGTTATGACAGTGGGAGGTGAAATTCAGGTTGAGAAGCAGCTCTGTGAAGTTCTTAGACACAAGGTCATCGTGAGGGTCAGTAGGCCAGAAGTTAAAGTCCCCTAGGACCAGAACAGAAGAGTTATTAGCTATCAGGGTGGACAATAGTTCCTGTACTGCGGGAATGAAGTGAGGCATTGGCTGCGGCGGTCGGTAAAAAAGTGCACAGTTAAGGGGGACTTTGAGAGAGGCGGATCGGACAACCAAGAAGTCCACCGCTCTAATGGGGGGGTTTGGCAGTGACTGGAAGTGAAGATTAGAACGAGCAATCAAGGCAACACCACCTCCAACTTTCCCCAATGGACGGTCGGTGCGCACAGCATAGTGCGAGCCGGGAAGAGCTGCCAAGATGTCAGGAAGAGAATCCGATGAGTACCATGTTTCTGTGAGAAACAGAAGATCAGGATTTACTGTTTCAAGGAAAGTAAAGAGCTCGAGGTGGTGTTTAACCGCTGACCGAGTGTTAAGGAGGAAAGCGGATAAAGGGGAGACAGCGCCAGGAGGTGAGAGGGGCAGAGGAGAGAACGCCGGGGAAGTAGGGATTAAAGGGCGGCCCAAAGGAACGGCCTTTTGAGAGAGGGATGTGGTATGGTAGGTTCTAAGTATACCGAGGTTGCCAATGTGGGTGACAGTGGAGGCACGGAGTGGCCTTGGCCCTGAAGGGTGCAGAGCTGATCTGGGCTGTAGTTTAAAAAAGAAGCATAGTGGGATGCCCCTAGCCCCGGCCGGCCGCGGACGGGTGCAGACGGGCTTGCCTTTGGCGCGCCGCCAGTGTAGTGCACCCGCTGCGCGCGTCCGCTGCGCATGCGCATGGGCCAGAAGTTAAGCAGGTCTTAGAGCGCAAGAACTAGAGCGCTGACCTATGCTGGCGGGAAATGAGCTGCCAAAGATGGTGCCCGCAACCCCGTCAGCCCTCCGATACAAGCGGCACACAGCCGTGTTGGAACGAGGCTAGGGGAGCAGACAGTCAGGACAATGCAAGGTAAAAACAGTGGTGATTTATAAAAAATGCTGTTTACACGAAGAGCAGCCGCACGGCACGCACAGCATACAACCACCCTCTGCCACCGGGTTCTGTCTATATGCCGGCTGCAACAGGCCAAAATCCCAAACAGAATTGAGTTATGCTATTAAGGCATGTACGGCTTGTGTACACGAAAGTACAACCAAGGTCCTAAATGTGGAAGCCATTGAATCCCAGAATGGAACTTTTCCAGAAAAACCTTTAGGGTGCATTCGAGATTAATTAAGATTGGGAGTTTGACTTACTTTTGATGTAGAAAAGGTTTTTGGGGATACACACCTCGTAAGGGCCAGATGTGAGTGACCCAGGTTGTTCCTGGCGACCTCAGCTCCATGATTGGATAGGGCTACGTTCTGTGGAAAGTGCCCAGGCCTGCTGAACCCTGCCTGCATCTGTGCTGGCGATGCGAATGCACTAAAGAGAGCCCTTCGGCAGTTTCCATGTCATGCCATTAGCAGGCACCTCCCGAAGCCTCCATCTGCTTAGAAATTAGAAACCGATCTCCGGGGGTGGGGTGGTGAGCCCGGGACTTCTAGTAACCAAAGGTGCAAGCCGAGGTCAGGAGACGGAAAGCTGATTCCCTGCAGTTTTACCCCAATCTGTCCTCCACAGGTGCTGAGGGCTTTCAGAGAGGTGCAATTTGGTGTCATTAGGGCTGCCTGTCAGTGCCTTAGGAGACAATTCGTCCTGGGAGGGGGAGGGTACGTCTCGAGAACTTGTTATTGACCCAGTTCAAATTGCCAGTGGTCTTCGCGTACAGGCTCTCCTTATAAAGCTGAACAGAGTTTTGAAGAAAAACAGGGATATTCAAATAAGATAGTTTTGTACAATCCAATATACGCTAGTTCAGTGAGTCCAGGCAAAGTCTGCTGGCAAAGGTCAAACACAAACTGAATTGGCCTGACTTTCTGCAGGATCTGCTTTTCATCCTTCCAAGGCGCATAACATCAGTGCTACCACGTTGCTAAAGTATAAGCCACTGCAATGTTGTCTGTCAAAGCAGTCTGAAGTGGTTGAAAAGAATTGTTGGATGCTAAACAAAACATGTACTTAATATAGGGTGACCATCCTTTTAAAGCCAAAAACGGGGACAATCCACAAAAATAGAAGAAGGACTACAATTTTACTTCAAGCGACCGCAAAGAATGGAAGCGATCCTCAGCTGAGAATTACAGAACAGGCCGTCAAAACCTATATTAAATGCAATTTTTAAACCCGGTAGTGTGCCTGTGAGAAGTTGGCCTGAAATATGATGCTCACTAGTTCTAGTGATCACCTTGTATCAGTCCAAACCACCCTTATGGTGATTGGTTGTACGTCAACCTTATAGACCAGCTATTCTAATGGTAGCATGGACAAAGCAGTCTTAGGCTAAACTCTTTTGGCATGTGAAGCCAGCTGTTTTACCACATATAACCCCTTGAATACCAAATGAAAGGACACCACACCGGTTGTTATGAAAATAAACAATATATTTATTACTAACAAACACCTCTGAACTCTTTATGAGATCAGATTGCTAAGCACATAACAAGACTCTTAAGAAAAATACGATAAGTTGCACAAATTACAATGGTGCCCTAGGGGCACGACAAACCATATACTAAGTAAATGGTATAAGGAAATCGATAGAAGGAATGGAGCTGTCCAGAGGCTGTAGGATCGCTGGGACTATGCTACCCTAACCTTAGGTAAGTAGCAGGAGGCCCACGGGACGCGTGTGCAGAATGTGAACTCACACGCGAGATGCGGCACAAAGTCAATGGACAGTACAAATTAAGAAAAGGTAAGTAAAAGACAGTTCCAACTAGCTAGGACTAAAACGACTGGATACCTGGACACTAGGAGAGTCAATCTACCCTTGAGCACCGAAATGCTCTCGTTACCTCACCCATGTGCTGCAGGTGCATAGGTGTGAAAGTGTGTCGGGTTTCCGCGTTGAAGTCTATGGAGCCTTGAAGAAAGATGCTGCAGGCGACCAGGAGGAGCCTGTCCGGAGCGATCCAAGGGTGGATCAAGGAAGATGAAGACCTGAAAGCAGAGGGGACAATGTTCACAGTCACTAGCCAGTGACCGGAGTGGAACCAGGAAGGAACTAGATGCTGTCGTCGCGATCAGGTGAAGAGTGGACGCTTGACTCTGCAGCCACGTGGACCAGGTGGTGTCTTCGACGACCAGGATGGAGGCACGAGCTGGCTCTCGCTGTCGGCGGTGTTGGTTCCGGATTCGGCGTCACCAGGCCTTGGCAAAGGCAACCCACGCGGTGAGTGGAAAGACGTCTGGTGCGGACCAGGAGGGTCCGGGGTGCTTCTCCTTTGCAGGGAAGCAAGGGCCAGTCTGGAGCAACCAGACCAGCAGTGTAGATTTTATTTATCGTCGTCTAGGAGGTCACTAGCCAGCCGGCAAGTGACCAGACAACGCGTCAAGCAGCAATCAAGCAAAGGGGCCCCACGCAGATCTCGTGGATGCTGGAGGGCTGGTCTTCGGTGCAGGAGCTGCTCGGGGCTGGGGCTTCTCAATCCCCAAAGCACTTTCTCGAGGATACCTCTGAAGTCGTGCTGGAAGCGAAGTGCAGTTTCTCCAAGATGGCCGGTCCCACATGTCTCGTCACACCCACGGATCTCAGCTGTGCTGCAGATGTAGGTAGAGGACGGAGAGGTCTGGAAATCTGGTTCTCGTCGGGCTCTGAAGTCTGGTTCCGGCAGGAAGGATGACAAAGTGAACCGCTAGGACGCTTGATGGTGCCTGCAGATGCAGGGTGGTCACTCCTTGGCCACAAGGGAGATTTCTTCAGTCTTCTGTGGAACAGAACATCGAAGCCCAGAGTTTCTTCTTTGTAGTTTCAAATCAGGATTAATCTAATTTGGAATGGGACCAGCTCCTACCTTTATTCTCCTAAAGGGGGCTGTACTATGACTAGGTCCCTCCTATGGGTGGGACCAGGAAGGGGGGTGGTTACACCCCCTGTCGTTTGTCCGGTTTCGCGCCAGAGCTGGGCCTGGAGTGCCCCAGCAACTGGTTTGAACCGGGGTATGCACAGGGACACCTTGTGTGCCCCAGGCATGTCTCATTCCTTTCAGCCTGTCCTACCTCAATACACAAAATCCTGTCTTGGGTGGTGCTAGCACCTCCCAAGGCAGGAAATCCTTTTTCCAAGCCTCCCTCGCTGGAAGGACTCCCAGCAACAGGAGGTCAGACTTGTGTCTGTGGTGGCAGCATCCATTTTGTGATGCTGAGACTCGAGTTAACCTTAACCGGGGTTCACAGTTACATACATGTCGTGTCCCTCTAAAAGGGTGGAATGCTACCCCCGTCGCCAGAACTGGCGAGGGGGTAGTATTCCAATTCGTATGACACCTTACTCGACATGTCTTGATAATGCTATGCCAAAGTTAGCAATAACCGCAAGGATTATAATGCACTTAAGAGTATATGGTATAGCGTTATCATGGAAACAGCTAAAGGACTTGGTTCCGAAAGCTGCAGACAGGCTCAGCTCATGCTAGAGCACCATCTCACATAATTCCAAGCACTCTGCTTCCAGGATTGTTAATGCCTGCCATAGGAGTCACTTATAGGAGTATATGTGTCCATTTTAGGGTTAGATATAGGTATACTATATCTAAAGCAAAGGGTGATTACACCACCTTGCCCCAGCTGTGTTAGCAGCCAGTTGTGTCAGTTTTGGATGGCCAGTAAGGGGTGGCATAATACATGCTGCAGCCCCTGGTAGGCCTTGGGTGCACTAATGCCCTGGGAACCTATGGTACACTGTACAAGGACTTAAAAGAGTGACCCAATACCAATTAGATATGTACCTAAGGTACATGGAGTCCATTTTAACAGAGAGAGAGCAGGAAGCCTGGGGTCCTGGATAGCAGGATCCCAGGCCAACTAAGTCGAAAACCAGCTAAACACTAGGCAAAAATGTGGGGGTAACCATAGTCAGATATCCACCTTCCTACATCACCTCCTGCCGTTTTCAGTCGACCTTCTAAAAACCAGGACATGAGCTAAATTTCCTGAAATCATGCTCTACCCAGGTCTCATCATCTGCCCATGCTGGTCCCCTTGCCCCACTTACCCCTGGCGGACAAGTGTCCAGGTCTCGCATGCCAGCCCCACTGGCCAGTCCTAACCTGCCTCATCAATTAGACCTACTGTCCACACGAGACCCAGTGCTGACCATCGCCACCCGGGCCCTAGTGCCAGGCTCTGCCCACACTGGGTCCACTTCCCTGCTGTCTCTACCCTTGCCTCACTGGCCACCCCTCGCATGCTCTGCCTGCTGCTCAGCTCTGCCCTCGCTGGGTCACCTGACTGCACCTACCCCTACTGCTCAAACTGCCTGCACTTCTCTTTCCCACACTGCTTGCTTTCAAACGTTTTTGAGCCTGGACTGCATGCACAGTGTGCTCTTGAGCAACTTTGACCTCTCAGTGGGAGGGTGAGGAACTGTAGATGCAGGGGCATATTTACAATAACTGGCGCATCACTGCATATCAGCAGGGATGCGCCAGTTATTGGGCGCCACAGCTCCGCCATCATGGATGCGCCGCATTTACAATGCAGCGCACCATGGGGCAAAAACGGCATAGATGCGTGACGCATCTGTGCCGTAAAAGTGGCGCATTGCTGGAGTTGCGTCGCAAGCGCGACGCAGCTCCAGCAATGCTCTGAGGGCCCTATCTAGTTAATGCTGCGACAATCCTTACGCCTGCTTCAGGCAGGCGCAGGATTTTGACGCAGCATGGGCCTAAAAGTGTCTTGTAGATTTCACTCAGCCACTTTTAGGAGGCGTCCTGCGCCGGAACACCCCCCTGCACAGGAACGCCTACATGTGGCGCAGGGCTTTACAACGTGACGCATCGCCCAGATGCGTCACGTTGTAAGTACCCTGCACCATGGCGCAGGATTTGCGCCGCAGCTGCGTCACAAAAGTGACGCAACGGTGGCGTAAATAAGGCGCAAGGGGCTTTTAAATCTGCCCCGCAGTGTTTACCATACAGTGTTTTTCAATGCAGTTTAAAAAGCGCGGGTGGCCCTTGTGGAGGAGGGGCCGTCTCAGCACGGGTTCGAGTGTGGCGGATGTGTAATGGTGGTTCCAGACCAGTGTCTGAGGGGGAACACTTCCAATGAAACCGAAAGAAAAGTTGCGCGCGCTGCTGTTTGTTTTGTCCATTGAGGATTCCGTCAAGTGCTCAGCACCAATACATACCAGCAGTTAGGGTTTATGCGCACTGCTCTTTGAGCATAAATGTTATTATAGTGCCTTGTGGCGGGATTTTATCGTGGCGACTGGGTTTTAAATAAAGGCCATGTCTGTGCACCTATATTTCTTATACAGCACAGAAACCTGCATAATAGCCAGCTGAGCTACCTGGCTTTGCGTGCTTCTAGGCACATTCAAGAGCAAACTGGTATATTTAGACGCATGTTTACCTAAGAGCTGATGTTGAAGGTTAGTTTGGGGAGTCGTGTTTGTTACTGGTGTTTAGAAAGAGAGTTACCGGCTGATGGCAGGGACCCTGTAATGAATGGACCACCACCTATGATAGCCTGCTGGCAGACTAAGCCCAACCTTTAACTCCACCATCCAGTGTAACTTATAATGGCTGTATTGGTGACAGTGGCATAACAATCGCCCGCATCCCCTGCAGTATGGCGGGTCGCAACGCTGGCCCGAGAGCTCTAGACTGGCACGGAGAATGGGGGGGGCCCTCCATGTAGTTTGCAGGGGGGACCCCTCAAGTTTCGTTACGCCACTGACCGGCTGCTGAGTAGCAGTGGGCGCCGTTGTGTGTTCAGTCTCATAGAGGTGAGCATGGTGTGTACTCGGGGTCTCTTGGAGGGTATAAGCTTTGTGCGCACTCATGGGGGCATGCTGCTACACGGGGTCTCCGGGGAGGATGTATGCTTTGTATGCACTCATGCGGGGAATGGATTGTATACAGTACGTCCGAGAGGGTGTTGCTGTGCACATGGGATGTCTCAAGAGGGCTGATGCTGTGTACACAAGGAGTTATGCAGGGTCTCTTGGGAGGGTACATGCTTTGTATCCATGATGTGCACTCATGTGACGCACAGAGTATGTACAGTGCATCCCAGGAGGTGCCTGCTGTGCACCTGGGTTAACCTTATGTTAATATTTAAGATGGATGGCTTAACCTTTAATTTGCTGCGCGTCTCATTCAATTGAGCTCTTCATCCTTCCAAAGTTGATACACTGGCACAAAGTAATTCGATACCGTAAAACCCATTATATAAAGGGCTTAGAAAAAACACAACATAGTCCAAAACGGTGTATAAAACCAATTTGTATTTTATTGTTTGTTGTAACCTTTCTTCATAACTGCTGTATGTAAAATCTTACAAACTGGCACACGGTGGTGACATAGCGGTAATGTAGATACGTTTAAATTCCTGGGGGTCATCTTAGTTGGTCAGCTGAGGTGGCCCAAAGTCAGGTGTGACACCTTATACCAGACCCGTTTACTACCCAGCAGCATGCTGCGATTCTTTTGGCAACTTCTAGTTGTAAAGAGAAAACTACAAGTCCCAGAATGCTGTTAGTTAATAGCCAATAATGGCGGTGTTACTTTGTACTGCAGAGTGCCTCATGTTGTGACCGATGTGATTAAAAACACCAGCAATGGTGGTAAGATCCTGAGAGCCCCGTGTCCTGCCCTCGTTCTTCAAAACATTATTCTGAGAGCACAGCACATGCCGGACTGACTGCAAGCAGGCGCTGAGATCAAAGGGCATACCTTTGACCTTTGAGATTCAACTGAATGTTCATGTCCAGTGGCAGCCGAATTTTGGGTATTGTGACAACCCAATAACATGACTAGCAAAACAAAAAATGATAATAAAGGTAAAGATGTGCCTCTGCTTTACATGAATTAATTATTGTTCATAATTTAAGCACGTCCCATAGCATCTACTTAGGAGCAACAGAAGAGCTGCCCACTGCAAATACTAGATACAGATCGGCCAAATTCTCAATTTTAACCCACCCCTCCACCTGGGAAATGAGCTCACACTCGTGTAACTGCAATGCAATAGGTTTCACATTTGCAAAACTTTTAGCTATTGGCATTTTAAATTACAATGCCTTTTATTTATGTTTTACAAATGAAAAACGAAAAACCCCAATAACATTTACAATGGCAATAGCTCAAAATAATGTCAGTGCCAGACCTATTGCATTTTCAATGCTTGTTTTTCCTCTTCTCAACTTTGCTCTGCTCACATTTTAAACATGCCCAGGCATCTCCCTCTTACACGAAGGAGCTTTTTGCACACACATTTCTCTTTACATAACCTAAATGCCCTGCTAGCCTAACACAGCCTTTAACACAGTTGTCTCCCGCTCTGACACACCCCCTGTGCCACACCCCCACACAACTCAGCTCCGGTTAGGGTTGCCACACATACATCATGTTACGAAATTTTTTGCACACAAACTGTCACTTTTAAGGACAAAAACGACCTGTCACTTTTAAGGACAAGCGTTTCATGAACCTCACACTGCCACCCTTGGGGGTGGGGGATTTGAGGACGGCCGACACATTCACAGCTCAGCATGCCTAAACAGCATCTGTCACAGCACTGCTGTCCCAGTTTTAAAACATGCCAAGGAAGACACTTTTTCGCACACCGCTAGGAACAGAATCATTTTCCTTACATAACCCTGCTAACCTAACAACGCCTTCAACCCCTGCTGACGCTCTGACACCCCACAGCTCATCTCCTGGTAGGGCTGCCACACATTCATCATCTCCCAAAACTTTTTGGGCACCAGCTGTCACTTTTGGTGACACACAGACCTGTCACTTTTGGGGACACGCATGATAAGTAAAGGTATCCTGACTTTCTACTAGCGCTAACAATTAGATTAAACACTAACCATGGGTTCTGGAGTAGCGTGCTACTGGCAGTAAAGAGTATTATAAGCCGATACCATTAATCTCCATTCATGACCGGAAAAGTGACAGGTCCCCCCCAGGAACCCCCGCCCCCCTCAGTGTGACCGGAAAAAGTGAGTGGTTTGTCCGGAAAAGTTGACATGCATGTCCGGAAAAAGCTGCGTGTCCCTAAATGTGACAGGCCTCAAGTCCCTGGAAATACAAAGGGTGCAGCATGGGGTCATCAAGGGGGGCGTGCAGGGGGCGGTGCTTCTTTTGGAGTCCTTGGCGAACCATAGCCCTATGACACGTGTATGACATAGTTGTGGAGTAGAGGGTACGCCCTTTTTTGGGGGCTGTTTAGGATACATATAAGGCCTTTCCCGGTGACCTCCCTGAAGGGGTGGTGCCACCCTCGATCTTCACAGTGAGGGGAGCTCGAGACAGCCGCCATTGGGACCCTCGTGGGAACCTCACAAATACAGCCATCCGCCCCAAACCCCAGAGCCGCACAGGCCATACACGTGCTCTGGGTTTTTGTTTTTTCAAAAACAAAAGTGGGGGCTTGCGCTGTAGCACATCAGCACCGGGGGCACAGGAGCCCCCCCCAAAAAAGCAGCCGCACATACCCTGGAGCCCGCATGGAGCCACAGCGGTGCTCCGGGGTTTCATTTCTTTTATTTTAAAAAACAGCGCCACACATGGGATACCGGAGCCACAACAACGCCGCATACCCCAGAGCCCGCAGGGAGCGTGAGCGGTGCTCCAGGGCTTTATTTTTAAAACTAGGGCATGGAGCCCTACCCCCGCAAGTAGTATAGGTTGTACACTACTTGTCACCATACATTTTTGAAAGGTGGCCACGCCCCCTTGGCCACGTCCCTTTAAAAAAAAAAAATTGATATAAAAAAAGTTTGATATAAAAAAAAAGTTTGATATAAAAAAAGTTAAGTTTGATATAAAAAAAGTTTGATATAAAAAAAGTTTGATATAAAAAAAAGTTTGATATAAAAAATAAAAAAACTGCAAGAATAAAGCGGGGGAGGTATAAAACAAGACATGCCCGGGCATGTTTGAACTACATATAAAACATGCCCGGGCATGTCTTGTTTTAGAGTTTTTATGGGGGTCCATAAGCAGGATATAAGTAATGTAGCGACGAATTACAATGCTATTTTATATCATCATATTATTGAAAAGAATGATAACGCATTTTAGATAAATTTGCTTTTATTAAATATTAAATCAAAGCTCAGAAAAGTTTTATTTCGGGGTAGTATTTACAATTTATTGAAATCATATTTTACATAACAGAAAATTACATTTTAAGTAATTACAGTTTTTATAATATGGAATTACGTATACTTGACAACATTTTAGTGACAATAGAAAAATTGAAAGAAATTCCAGCTTATGATTAACGAGGTAACGGTGGTTATCAAATACATTATGCTGAGCGGCATATAAATCACAGTATCAAAAGCAAAACATAAAATCAGCGGTAGATACATAAAAAAGGAATCACATCTTTTTTTTGGTTCATGATAATAATCACATTAGCTAAAATACAATTATAATGTATAGAAAACACAAATTCTAGCTTATCATTATTAGTGAGGTAACGGTGGTTATCAAATACATTATGCTGAGCGGCGTATAAATCACAGTATCAAAAGCAAAACATAAAATCAGCGGTAGATACATAAACAAGCACTGGCGTTGCCAATAGGTCTCGCAGTAGGAAAGTTGGAGCTATTGGTTTTGTAAATGACATTTTATATTTATATTTTGTGATTTACAATGCCAATACTTTTAACTTTAGCAAATGTGACACTTTTAGCATTTGTAATGCCACATGTTTTGTATTGACGTGACTTAAATGTATTGATATTACAAATAACAATGGCTTTTAATTTTTTTAAATAATTAAAACTTAAATAAAAGTGATTGTAATTTATAATGGCAATGGTCCGAAGTAGATAAAATAGTGGCAAAATAGAACAAGTAATGTTACAAAAGGTGAAAAACAAAGGAAGCTTTTTTAACATATAAATTTTGTTTTAAAGAGCAGCGAATTGGGAGGATGATGTTGTTTGTGTGGCTTACATCTGTTTAGGCTTATGCTGGGACACAATGCAATAGGTCTCGCATTATGAAAGTTTGAGCTATTGGTCTTGTAAATGACACATTTTTTTATTTATGTGTTGGTTTTGAAAATAGCTAAATTAATAGCTTTGTCATTTTCAATGCCAATAGTTATAACGTTCGCAAATGGGACACCTATAGCATTTGTAATGCAACATGTTTTGTATTTACGTGACTTGGATGTATTGATATTACAAATTACAATGGCTTTTAATTTTTTTAAATAATTAATACTTAAATAAAAGTGATTGTAATTTATAATGGCAAAAGCTTAAACTTTTGTAAATAACTTTGTGAAGATTATGTTCAGTGTATTTTATTGTGATGAAAATCCAAGAACAGAAATGAAATATTAACATCTTTTTGTGACGTTTGTAATAAAGCTTGAAACATTGAGAGAACATATTTGAACCAGTTGTTGTTGCAGAGATTGATGCAGGGGTTGCGCTGAGTGATGCAGGGGTTGCGCTGAGTGATGCAGGGGTTGCGCTGAGTGATGCAGGGGTTGCGCTGAGTGATGCATGGGTTGCGCTGAGTGATGCATGGGTTGCGCTGAGTGATGCAGGGGTTGCGCTGAGTGATGCAAGGGTTACCCTGAGTGATGCAGGGGTTGCCCTGAGTGATGCAGGGGTTGCCCTGAGTGATGCAGGGGTTGCCCTGAGTGATGCAGGGGTTGCCCTGAGTGATGCAGGGGTTGCCCTGAGAGATGCAGGGGTTGCGCTGAGTGATGCAGGGGTTGCGCTGAGTGATGCAGGGGTTGCGCTGAGTGATGCTGCGCTGAGTGATGCTGCGCTGAGTGATGCATGGGTTGCGCTGAGTGATGCATGGGTTGCGCTGAGTGATGCATGGGTGGCGCTGAGTGATGCAGGGGTTGCACTGAGTGATGCAGGGGTTGCGCTGAGTGATGCAGGGGTTGCACTGAGTGATGCAGGGGTTGCGCTGAGTGGTGCAGGGGTTGCGCTGAGTGATGCAGGGGTTGCCCTGAGTGATGCAGGGGTTGCGCTGAGTGATGCAGGGGTTGCGCTGAGTGGTGCAGGGGTTGCCCTGAGTGATGCAGGGGTTGTGCTGAGTGATGCAGGGGTTGCGCTGAGTGATGCAGGGGTTGCGCTGAGTGATGCAGGGGTTGCACTGAGTGATGCATGGGTTGCACTGAGTGATGCAGGGGTTGCGCTGAGTGATGCAGGGGTTGCGCTGTGTGATGCAGGGGTTGCGCTGAGTGATGCAGGGGTTGCGCTGTGATGCAGGGGTTGCGCTGAGTGATGCAGGGGTTGCGCTGAGTGATGCAGGGGTTGCGCTGAGTGATGCAGGGGTTGCGCTGAGTGATGCAGGGGTTGCGCTGAGTGATGCAGGGGTTGCGCTGAGTGATGCAGGGGTTGTGCTGAGTGATGCAGGGGTTGCGCTGAGTGATGCAGGGGTTGCCCTGAGTGATGCAGGCGTTGCCCTGAGTGATGTAGAGGTTGCCCTGAGTGATGCAGGGGTTGCGCTGAGTGATGCAGGGGTTGCGCTGAGTGATGCAGGGGTTGCAGGGGTTGCGCTGAGTGATGCAGGGGTTGCACTGAGTGATGCAGGGGTTACGCTGAGTGATGCAGGGGTTGCGCTGAGTGATGCAGGGGTTGCGCTGAGTGATGCTGCACTGAGTGATGCATGGGTTGCACTGAGTGATGCATGGGTTGTGCTGAGTGATGCAGGGGTTGCGCTGAGTGATGCAGGAGTTGCGCAGAGTGATGCAGGGGTTGCGCTGAGTGATGCAGGGGTTGTGCTGAGTGATGCAGGGGTTGCCCTGAGTGATGCAGGGGTTGCGCTGAGTGATGCAGGGGTTGCTCTGAGTGATGCAGGGGTTGCGCTGAGTGATGCAGGGGTTGCGCTGATTGATGCAGGGGTTGTGCTGAGTGATGCAGGGGTTGCGCTGAGTGATGCAGGGGTTGCGCTGAGTGATGCAGGGGTTGCCCTGAGTGATGCAGGCGTTGCCCTGAGTGATGCAGGGGTTGCCCTGAGTGATGCAGGGGTTGCGCTGAGTGATGCAGGGGTTGCGCTGAGTGATGCAGGGGTTGCAGGGGTTGTGCTGAGTGATGCAGGGGTTGCGCTGAGTGATGCAGGGGTTGCGCTGAGTGATGCAGGGGTTGCGCTGAGTGATGCTGCGCTGAGTGATGCTGCGCTGAGTGATGCTGCGCTGAGTGATGCATGGGTTGCGCCGAGTGATGCATGGGTTGTGCTGAGTGATGCATGGGTTGTGCTGAGTGATGCAGGGGTTGCGCTGAGTGATGCAAGGGTTGCGCTGAGTGATGCAGGGGTTGCGCTGAGTGATGCAGGGGTTGCGCTGAGTGATGCAGGGGTTGCGCTGATTGATGCAGGGGTTGCCCTGAGTGATGCAGGGGTTGCCCTGAGTGATGCAGGGGTTGCGCTGAGTGATGCATGGGTTGTGCTGAGTGATGCAGGGGTTGCGCTGAGTGATGCAGGGGTTGCACTGAGTGATGCAGGGGTTGCCCTGAGTGATGCAGGGGTTGCACTGAGTGATGCATGGGTTGCGCTGAGTGATGCATGGGTTGCGCTGAGTGATGCAGGGGTTGCGCTGAGTGATGCAGGGGTTGCGCTGAGTGATGCAAGGGTTGCGCTGAGTGATGCAGGGGTTGCGCTGAGTGATGCAGGGGTTGCGCTGAGTGATGCAGGGGTTGCGCTGAGTGATGCAGGAGTTGTGCTGAGTGATGCATGGGTTGTGCTGAGTGATGCAGGGGTTGCGCTGAGTGATGCAGGGGTTGCGCTGAGTGATGCAAGGGTTGCGCTGAGTGATGCAGGGGTTGCCCTGATTGATGCAGGGGTTGCGCTGAGTGATGCAGGGGTTGCGCTGAGTGATGCAGGGGTTGCAGGGGTTGTGCTGAGTGATGCAGGGGTTGCGCTGAGTGATGCAGGGGTTACGCTGAGTGATGCAGGGGTTGCGCTGAGTGATGCTGCGCTGAGTGATGCTGCGCTGAGTGATGCTGCGCTGAGTGATGCATGGGTTGCGCCGAGTGATGCATGGGTTGTGCTGAGTGATGCATGGGTTGTGCTGAGTGATGCAGGGGTTGCGCTGAGTGATGCAAGGGTTGCGCTGAGTGATGCAGGGGTTGCGCTGAGTGATGCAGGGGTTGCGCTGATTGATGCAGGGGTTGCCCTGAGTGATGCAGGGGTTGCCCTGAGTGATGCAGGGGTTGCGCTGAGTGATGCATGGGTTGTGCTGAGTGATGCAGGGGTTGCGCTGAGTGATGCAGGGGTTGCACTGAGTGATGCAGGGGTTGCCCTGAGTGATGCAGGGGTTGTGCTGAGTGATGCATGGGTTGCGCTGAGTGATGCATGGGTTGCGCTGAGTGATGCAGGGGTTGCGCTGAGTGATGCAGGGGTTGCGCTGAGTGATGCAGGGCTTGCGCTGAGTGATGCATGGGTTGCGCTGAGTGATGCATGGGTTGCGCTGAGTGATGCAGGGGTTGCGCTGAGTGATGCAGGGGTTGCGCTGAGTGATGCAGGGGTTGCCCTGAGTGATGCAGGGGTTGCCCTGAGTGATGCAGGGGTTGCACTGAGTGATGCAGGGGTTGCGCTGAGTGATGCATGGGTTGCACTGAGTGATGCATGGGTTGCGCTGAGTGATGCAGGGGTTGCGCTGAGTGATGCATGGGTTGCGCTGAGTGATGCATGGTTTGCGCTGAATGATGCAGGGGTTGCGCTGAGTGAGGCAGGGGTTGCCCTGAGTGATGCAGGGGTTGCCCTGAGTGATGCAGGGGTTGCCCTGAGTGATGCAAGAGGTATGACTATACAGACCAGTGGAGAACGTGTGACTATACGGACCAGTGCTAGAGATGTTACCATAAAGACGAGTACAGGGGGTGTGAATATACAGACTTGTATAGAAGATGTGCAATAGATGTGCTTATGCATGCCAGTGCAATAGATGTGAGATTCCAGAGTACTGCAGCAGCACATGTGCACAGCCCCAGTATACATAGAAGCATGCTGGATCCGTGTGTGCTAGGTGAACCGAGCAGTATTTTCTATGCCCAGGTCAACCTGTGAGAAAGCACGGCGCCCCTGGAGCATGGGGTCATGCTTTAGGTAGGGCGCATAATACACCACTTAGCGCCCTGGTGCCTCGTGGCAGTTACATGTTACAGTGGCGCGAGGGTGCCAAGAGCCTCCTCGGCGCTTAAAACGCAAGTCCACATGGCGTCAAATGTCACTTGGTCTTTCAAGGCATAGACAGCGGTGCTATTGTTGGGGTGTTTAGTGTTTGGTGTGTAATGAGCCTGGAATCCAGCATGACATACCAGATGTACACACAAACGCACACACACACAGTATGCAAGCCGACACCTACTTCGCAGAACCATTTGCAGGCGCCTCTCGTCGTAGGGGGCGGCCGGGGTGGTGCATGTCTCTGGTGTTAGTGCCCCGTGTGCAGGAGATTAGTGCGGTGCACACGCTGCGCGCAGCCCCTTGCCTAGATCGCAGGACTTGTGGCAGGGGTGTAAAGTGTGTGTGTGTAGGGGCGGCTGAGGTGGTGCATGTCTGTGGTGTTAGTGCCTCGTGTACAGTAGGTGAGTGTGCAGACAGCGCAGCCCCTTACCTAGCTCGCAGGACTTGTGGCAGGGTGTAGTGTATGCAGGGGCGGCTGAGGTGGTGCACGCCGCTGGTGTTAGTGTGCAGAAGGTGAGTGTGCAGACAGCGCAGCCCCTTACCTAGCTTGCAGGACTTGTGGCAGACTGTAGTGTGTGCAGGGGCGTGCATGTCTCTGATGTTAGTGCCCCATATGCAGGAGGTTAGCGTGCAGGCGGCGCAGCCCCTTACCTAGCTCGCAGGACTTGTGGTAGGGGTGTAGCGTGTGCAGGGGCGGCTGGGGTGGTGCACGCCGCTGATCTTAGTGCCCTGTGTGCAGGAGGTTAGTGTGCAGGAGGTGAGCGTGCAGATGGCGCAGCCCATTTCCTACGAGCTGTGGGATGCGTGTGCCCCCTCCACCCCGAGTGCTCCATCTGCTGCAGTGAAGCATGAAACGTGGCCACAGTGCCACCACCCCGACCAATGAATACACATAAGGCCGCAGCGGTTCCACTCTTCATTCATTCATTTGTGCATTTATTCACATGCTTATTTGCTTTGCGCAAACAGAGCAGCACCCACTGGCCTCTTCTGGACGATACTGCAAAAGCAGCTATGGCATAACCAGGGCGCAAATGGTGCGTGTGTCCCGGAAGCAGTTGGAACGCCGGTGTTCAGGCCTGTGCCACACACGGCTGAGTGGGGACCAACAGCAGCCACAGAAAACAATCTAATACCCGCCATTACATGATGGTGGCTGTTAGTAGATATTAAGCGCCTGTTGGCTTTTTTTAACTAGAACTTAAAATACACAGCAGTGACCTGCGTGGGAGATGTGTCAACCTCGTAGCATTTCAACCTAGTCTTTAACTGCACGCCAACGCCACTGGGGTAGTCAGTGTATCCTATTCAATAATAATTGCGCTGCGCCTGTGATTTCCCAGCGAGGCATGCGCCCCCTAGCACAATGTGCCCTTTCATGCACTCAAGCCGCAGAAGAGGCCGTCATCTGGAAACGTGCAGATGAAAATGTCCTGTTTCGCCCAGTCTGACAGTGGTCAAAAGGTGTTACTTTTTATGCTAACGGGGTGTCAGGAGATGCATCAATTCATGGTCCACAAACTGTGAGAACACTTTCACAATGTTAACAAGAATGTTTCTGTGTTACTGCAACTGGACATTTTGGGTATGTTTGTGTTACACCCGGGACATGCACGCAATTGCCAGCTTGTTTTTTCCTGCGAGCATACAACTTGACCAGCCATAGCTGGTTCTACTCGGGCATGCACTGTGACACCATGATTCCCAGCCAGGAAAGCAGGCGAGATAAGCCTGTTAAATGAGGGGAAAGAGAAGCTCTGATGCTCCGATGCGAGGCACAGCAAATGGTGGTGTGTGACATGGCTGGTAAGCAATTAGGGGGGAGAAGTGAGGCCAACGCTGGGTGCAGCAGGGGGCGGAGCGGATCGCTTTGAAGCAGCTCACGGCCTGGCGACCGTGAGGGGGTGGGCTGCCCATATGGAGAGGGGGGTGGGCTGGGCTGCCTCTGATGATCTAATGCGAGTCACGGAATGCAGGCGTTGGAGAGGGAGGGGGTGGGCAACTCGAATGACCATATGGCTGGGAGAAGCTGTGTGAGAGAGGCTGGGCTGGCTGGGCTCGTTCACGAGAGGCTTGTGGTCACGTGATTCTCGTGGTGACTCACATGCACTGTGAAGAAACTGCAGTCGAAACTGCAGTGGTTTGACTAGTGGATCCAGCACTTGAATTCTCGCCATTTTCCAATGGAAAAGGCGAGACCTAAAAAGGAATCACATCTTTTTTTTGGTACATGATAATAATCACAATAGCTAAAATACAATTATAATGTATAGAAAACACAAATTCTAGCTTATCATTATTAGTGAGGTAACAGTGGTTATCAAATACATTATGCTGAGTGTCGTATAAATCACAGTATCAAAAGCAACACATAAAATGAGGTACATAAAAAAAGGAATCACATCTTTTTTTTTTTTGGTACACAATAATAATCACAATAGCTATTTAAAAAAATTAATGAGGTATCGGTATTCATGAAATACATTAAGCTCTGTCTTATATAAACCAAGGAATGAGCAGCAAACATAAAATGAGGTACATAAAAATCAAGAAACCAAAAAGCATATTATCACCACTCTGTAATATGCGGTATGACCACCAAGCATAAATTCCTACAAAACTACAAGGTTTGACAAAAATGAGTTAGCTACATAAAACAATATTTAGTTTCCACAGTAATAACCACAGATCTCTATTATAAATTCAGGGCGCTATGTAGACAACCAAGACGGTTTCTTGAACAGTTTTCTTTTTTTGGGCGGGAGTGCTTGGACGGGTGTGGTTATGGGGTCATGAGCATTATCAGAGGTAACTCGGTAGGCATGCGAGGGTGCTCTATGAGGGCCTTGTGAAAATGGTGATGCGGGGGGAGAAGGAATAACAAAAGGTGCATTGGCGTTGTTCTTTAAATCCTCTAAGTAGATACGATGAGGGAGGGAGGACGGTGAGAGTGTCTCCCCGACCCGCTGACGGCCTGGTATCCAGTAATGAATGATGCAGCACTTGTTTTAATGGCATTGTGATTGATTTAGTTCAGTCCTGTGAATTACTACAGCACGCTGAATTTATCTCTAATTTTAATAGCGCCGCATTGTATTTTAATACTATTGTATAATATTGCTGAAAGCGCTACTCGCTACTGTGTTTTACTGACACTAACATCTACTTACTTAGCCTGGGCTTGATCCTCCGCCCTGCCCGCCCCGGTCCGACGCGGCAACCAGTGCCGTTGAGCGGAGGGCGGGTCAGGCAGAGCCAGGCCACTTCCGTGTTGTCAGAGCAGTCAGCGCTCTAGTTGCTGCACCTTCAGGGGTATTTAGCCCCCTCGTCACAGCTGGCGCGCAGCGGTCGCGCGCAGCGAAGCGCCTGAGACAAGCCCGTCTGCGCCCGTCCGCGACAGGACGTGGCTAAGGGCTATGGAGGAACCTCTGGTCGACACTGATCAACCTAGGCGGGTCTACTCCTCGCAGTTCTTACGGCACCTACAATACAATCTGTTAACATCACATTGTAAGTTATCGCTTAATTATCCTCCGGAAGGGCCATTTTCATGTAGGTCGTGCCGAACACAATTTACAACAGAAAAACAATACTTTAGGCCGGATTCTAGGAACCTCTTGGAGGTTAACACTCAGGGAGGAATTATTTTAAATATTTTGCTGTGCAATGTAAGATCACTAGTCAAGCATTCTTTTGAGGTTTGGGATCTTATCTCCACTTATAAACCTGATCTTTGTTTTGTAACGGAGACCTGGCTTAAACCACATTCTACTCCCGCTATTACCCTTGGTATACCGGAGGGTTATAAAATTGTCAGGTTGGATCGACCAATAAAAACTGGTGGAGGGATTGCTATTGTTTTTAAACAAGAGATCTCCATATCGGTTATCGATCAACATTCTAATTCATCTTTTGAAATGTTGATTTTTAGGATTGGCTCCTCTCCCAAATATAGTAGGAAAGGTGCCTTGGTTTATCGGCCTCCGGGTCCTTTAAAAAATATGTCCAAGGAATTAGTGGAAGCACTGGCTCCTCATGTGAGCCACGATAAAGAATTCCTGTTACTTGGTGATTTCAATCTCCATAGTGAGGATAAGGTCAATAGTGAGACTCAGTCCTTCCTCACTGACATTTCCTTTTTAGGATTACAACAATGCAATAGTGGACCTACGCACCAAGCAGGACATACTCTGGATATGATTATATCTAACTTTCCCGGTATAAAATGTAGTGCTCCTAGCCAATATCCTTGGACCGACCATTTTGTGCTTGCGTTTTCAATGCAAATGAATGACCCACGTCCCACTCCTTGTATCCATATCCAACCTAAACGTAGACAGTGGCATAAAGTTAATGTTGCTAATTTTGCACTTAAATACTCTTCATCTTTAATTGACGGCTCAGATGATATTGACATTGCCCTTTTAAATTGGGAGCATGCAGTTGATGCTGCAGTACAGCATATTGCCCCGATAAAAACTTTTAAACCTAGATTTGCCAGAAAACAGGAGGTCTGGTACTCAGAGGAATTACGTAATCTTAAACGCTTGGCTAGAAAGTCGGAAAAAACATGGAGAAAATCTGCCAGGGAGGAAGATAAAAACTACTACAGAATCAACCTCAACATCTATCACAAAGCCTTACGGCTAGCACGGAAAAACCATATTACTACTCAGTTAGATGCTGCTGGTAATGATTCTAAAGTTTTATATCAAATTGTCAACACGTTCATAAAACCAACAGCTTGTGAAAGTGCTGACATGGCTTCACAACCCCTGTGTGACAGTATTTCCTGTTTTTTCTCAGAGAAAATTGATGCAATTTATGATAAAATAAAAGCACGAGGTCCTGACTTAACTAGCCCAGATATCTGGACCCCCATCCTGACAACTCCTATTAATACTTGTGCTTTTAACGAATTCCCTGAAATATCATTGCTGGAAGTTCAGAAATTATTTTCTGATATTAAAAGTGGAAGCCCGGCAGACTTACTACCAGCCAGACTTATGGGTCCGCTGGGGAGTTTACTAGGTCCTGATGTGCAGAGACTGGTAAACCTATCACTTGCATCTAGAGTGGTCCCATTGGCCTGGAAAAAAGCCCTAGTTAGACCTATTAGGAAGAATACATCCATTCCTTGGTCTAACATGTCCAGCTTGAGGCCTATTTCCCATTTACCTTTCCTAGGGAAAATCATCGAAAAGCACACCAATAAGCACCTATCTACCTACCTAGAACACTCTGGTAGTCTCGATCCCTCGCAGTCAGGTTTCAGACCTAAATTTAGTACTGAAACAGCTTTAATGTCGGTAACTGACGATCTACGGTTATACCAGGACAGAGGTTATTCTGTTGTTCTGGTGCTACTGGATTTATCGGCAGCGTTCGATACGATTTCCCACACCATCTTGATCGAACGACTGTCTGCGAGTGGAATCGGCGGAAGGGCACTGGACTGGATCAGAAGCTTTCTCTCCAATCGCACCCAATCTGTCACCATGGGTGACTTTAAATCGGAGGAAGTTAGCATTTCCAAGGGGGTTCCACAGTGCTCTTGTTTGAGCCCAACGCTATTTAACACCTATGTGGCCCCCTTGGCAGATGTTACTAGAGCTTTTGGTTTTTGTCCAGTGTCCTACGCAGACGATACGCAGCTGCTCTTCCCTTTTAAAACTCTTACCCCGGATATTTTACAATCTTTTTCCGATGGGATGAAGGCAGTTGCAAGGTGGATGTCATCCAACTTTTTACAATGCAATGTTGGAAAGACAGAGGTGATGCTCTTTGGTGAAGCCAGGATTCAATGGTCCCCTGAATGGTGGCCCTCTGATTTGGGGCCGGTCCCAGTGCCAAAAACAATAGTCAAGAACTTGGGCGTCAGACTTGAACCAGAGCTAACCATGAAGCAAAACGTTAACATCACTGTAGGATCTTGCTTTCATGTGATTGGCCTTCTTCGTAAAATCTTCCCTTTCCTCCCTGACTTTCATAGGAAAACTCTGGTTCAGGCTCTGATCATTAGTCGACTTGACTATTGTAACGGGCTCCTGGCAGGTGCAAATGAGGAGGTTTTGGACCGTTTACAGGTGGTGCAAAATACGGCAGCTAGGCTGGTGCTAAATGCACCCCCTAGATCCCCCTCCGGACCGTTACTTCATGAGCTTCACTGGTTGCCAATACGTCAACGAGTGAAGTTTAAGACTTGCTTCACTATACACAAGGGCCTCAACCAATTGGGACCTGAGTATTTGGCGAACAAATTTATTCCTTATGTTCCCATCCGTGCCCTTAGATCTAGTGACCAATTGCTACTAAATGTTCCTAAGATCACGAAAACCAGGTTGGGTGGTAGAGCATTATCTGTCGTAGGTCCCAAATTGTGGAACTCACTTCCGTTGTCATTAAGGCAATGTAATGACCACTGTCGATTCAGAAAACATTTAAAAACGTTTTTGTTTGGTTCATTTTAAATTGTTTCCTTGTTCACAGTACTTTTAACTATGTGCTCCTTTTTCAGCTCTGCACCGGCAGTTACAGCGCGGAGATACTCCCTAGGGAGTTTATTCATAGCGCTATATAAGCCCATAAATAAATAAATAAAAGATGACCACAGTTGCCTAGCACCGATGTCGGAATGTTCAGTTCTGCTAGACTCTGCATGAAGACATCCCATCCGACGGGCACTTTATTATTAGCGAAAGAGTGTGTTTGGGTGGCGCCTCTGACCAAATCGTGCAGGTTTGAACCGCGTATAACATTACCTTTATAAAGAAGTTCCCCCTTATCATTCCAGAAAGCGATGTCTTTATTTTGATTAATTTTATTAAGAAGTAATTCAGCTTTCTTTTTGTGCCGGGGGTTAACATTGTTAATAACTTCATTAACTATGTTAAAGGCTGACGATTCAGGTTCTCTGACGGTAGAAACGGGGTGCTCTTGACTTTCAGGCATGAATAAAGTCAGGCCATCTTTTTCCATTTTACCATGATGGACAAAGTTCAGATACTTTTGAAGGATGGAGGTATAAAGCTTCGCCTTTTCGTGCACCAGTAAATCGCTCCGCTGAAGAATTTCACGCATCTCGGCGTCCAACAGATCGGTGGCTGATTTTCTAATGTCAGTATCAGTGCTTGGGGAAGCACGCATTTTGTCTAGTTGATGTTTAGGAACGAGATACATTTTTTCAATGTGAGCCATCACCGGCGGCGCAGCAGTCCTGAGTGAAGCGGTATAGCAATGCCAAGCAGCGACCCTATGAAGCCCCCAGACTGCTTGACAAGACTTTTTTTAGTTTTAATAGAGACCCTTTTATTGCTCAGTTTTTTAACAAGATTACTTTTCTTTTTAAGCACTCGGAGCTGCTGAGGACTCAGCGGGACATTGCCCTTCAAGGTATTTAGGGCTATCTCCGAAATCGCTGCTACTAAATCGTCAGACGCCGAGCATAGAAGAGCTTTTCTTTGTTGCGTTGATGATGAGACCAACAGTCTTAAAAGAGCTAGATTGCGAGCTATCCGGCTGGACATGGTCATGAGATTGTCGGAGCTCTAAACTGGGGCTATGCTTTCTATCTATCTTCTTTTTATAGATGGGATGGACTTTTTTAGAGTATAAGCAACAGGAAGATCCGGTGGGAAAAGACCGGTCCTTAATCCTCCGGCGTGCCGGCGTTTAAATCTACAAAAAGATAACCATAGGGGCTCTGAGTGGCATCCTCAAAGGCTTCTAGAAAGAAATTAGAGCGACCCGGGTACATCTGTCTGGCTAGAGTAGTTATTTGAAGCTTGTCTCGGGGGTTTTTGAAAAGCACCATGTACTTGGTGTTCAGAGCGATGGTCAGCGAGCTCTTACCTTGGCAGAACACGTTTTGCACAATGTATAAATTGCTAAGATTCCGATGGTGAACATACTGAGTAAAAGCTTTTTCAATTTCATCGCTGGCACAAGCAGAGGACATTAGATCATCTACAATTAACATATTAACGCTAGAGGGTGGAAATAAATTGTCATCATTTAAGGTGTCGGGGAGCCCCTCGACAAATTTGAGTTGTGGAAGCTTTTGTGCGACTTCTTGATAGAGCCGCTGCCAACAGGAATAGGCCCACACCACGTTGGTGGGGGGCTGCGTCATCATTTGATGCGCATTTTCCAAAAGTTTTTTTACAAAATAACTTTTACCAGAATTGGAAGGACCCGCGAGGATGCATGAGAATGGATGCTGTAATCTAATATCCATACTTTAAACAACCTTTAATAAACTATGCACTCCAATGCAGAAAGCCTTTTTTACTCGCTAGACCGTTTTCACACCGAGGCAGGATGACTCTTAAAAGCCGTAGGGCAGGGTTTTATAGTCATCTTTAAGAACGCGCTTATCATATACAACCTTCACCGTTTTACGAAGAGGGCGGGTCTCAATATCCCAACGTTTTTTAATTCTTACAATGCTGGGGTGTTGCACTACTAAGCTCTCAGCTTCTGGGACACATTCACCTCTTTCGGCGTGCTTAGCATATTGAGTGACCAGCTCTTTTAAGTTTTGAAAATTAACTTTTTCACGGTTCTGAACATTGAGGGTGATCCCTTTTACCTTCAAGCAGATTTTACCGCCTGATAAGCGGTACCCATAAGTTTTGGGTCCGGCTGAAACGAACTCAACGACGTGTTCATCGGAAGGTGTTTCGCTAGTGAGTTCCCCAAGATAGTCACCCAATGGGGGGTTAACATCACCCTCTTTGCTCACGAAAATCACAGAGTCTGTGTCATGGTAAAGACAACGGTCTTGAAGCAACTCCAGGAGCTTATACAACTCTAATCTAGCATAAGCGGCGGTGAAACTGGCAATAAAAATGTTGGCATTGCACAAAGGCGGGTAATGTTCTTTGGTATACCGCCAACACACGCAAGCGGTATCATCATCTATGAACTCGCAAGATGACACTTCGCGGTAGGTAGTAAAAAAGTATTCATCAAATTCATCCAGCTCAGTCACTAGAGTAGTTTCTGAACGGTCTTCTCTCTGACCCAGTTTTCCCCATAGAAAATCGAGAAACAGTTTAGCAATCTGTCTTTTTGTGGGGCTCACGCTGATTTTATTAGAGCGCAAACGAATACCCTCTTTCTCAAAATATTCCCTTCGGTACTTCTGTTTCTCCTCATTATCGGTACACCACTGGGGGTAACCCGAAGCTTCTTGCTTGTCTCTAAGGTGCAAATTGATGTAGTCGGTGAACAGATCATGAGAAACATTTTCAAAATGCCATATCTCGTAAGTTCGATCTATCACATAGTCCTTTTTCAGCGCTACATTCACTTCTACAGTGCACCAGGTGCCGGTCAGAGCACGTTCAGCATCAGAGTGATCACACAGGGAGGTCTGTCTGGCTTCTGTGCAGGAGCGGCAGAGGGTAAATAGTAGTTTGCCCTCAAATCTGTAAGGAAGCACCGGGGAAAAAAGACCTCTAGGCGGTTGAATTCTACATCTGATTAGACCAAAATACCTTTGGGGGTCTCCAAAATCTTTACAAATGATCTTAGGATGTCCTATTGGGTAGACTTTTGTCTTGTTTACAAATGGGTATAAGCTGGCAAAATCATAGTAAAAAATCTTTTCATCATCAGAGACCTTTCGGTAAAGAGTAATGGCGTTGGTTCGCCCTCCGTAGAGAGAATCGCGTGGTTTCAAGGGCTCTGGTAAGTCACGATCCTTAATAAAAGTCTCCAGCTCTAGATTACATGTTAACTGCTCACGCCACGAGTGTTCCCAAATACTTCTCACGTTGAAGCCTCGTCTTTTTAAAAACTCCTGTTTAATAGCTGTGCGGGTAAGCAACTGACCGTATGTACAACCTGTCATCTTGTTAAAATCGTTTCCTGCATAGCAAATTGGGCAGCCGTGAAAAAAGCATCCATTAAATTCAAAGGCTGTAGGGACCCCGTCAATATTGGCATAACCATCTAAAATATAGGACCCAATTTTAAGCTCCCCGCCTCTCAAAGCTTGACGGATGGTGATTTTTTCGCTGCATTCCAAATACATCAACCACTGAATAGCCGGTGTTGAGAATCTCTTTTGCTGTCTGTGATAATTATCACGAAGTAGCAACGCTAACGTGTAAGGCTTTAAAAAACAAAATCTGAACATAGCCAAGCAGACTGAAGCCAAAGTGATGTACTGAAAGGGGTCAATGAAGTCATCATAGGCATACTCGTTGGCCTGACCGGGGTTCACCAAGATTTGTTTCTTAGACATATCTATGACACCTTCTCTAAAGCGGATACAGGCCTCTCTTAAAATGTTCACATCTTGTTGACAGTAATGAGACAGTTCCTTCTGGAAATCAAATACCTGATCTTTGTTTGATTCATACCAGGACAGGAATTCTGTTTTCTCAGATGGTGACATATAGTTTACACCATAAAATTCTTCTGAGGGCATAGCGCCGACGTAGTTCTGGTTCTGCAAAGTGTTAAAGTAATGTGGGAAATGACCTTTGGACTCTTGGAATCCCATAGCCTGAGGAAGTTAACTGAGTTTCATGGGGAGGAAGTTAATAGAGTCTATAAACCTGATATTGAGTACTTTTGTTGTAACGCACATGAGTTTACCACCCTGAATGATCAGTGACATTGCCACTTTTTCAAGCACTAAAGCTTTCACTACAAAATAACAGCCATATCCTTTAGAGAAATGGGCTAGAAAACTATAGTTTTTAAAGCGGGGTGTAATAAATGTGTTGATAAAATCATTGACGCATGTAGGACCTGAAAACTCCCAAGTTGGCTCACCATTAATATGTCTGGCGAAAATATAATTAGGCTCGTGAATGATATTTTCCTGACGGCACTCCATATCGTAGAATATATAATCATTTGTTTTGGTTGGCGGTTTGAGTCTACTCATAAAGCAGAGATGGGAATCAAATGAAAACACCCGGGCTTTACAGACACCACATTCAAGGCCTTCACATTCATGACTTTCGGGGCCATAGAGACCGCACGAATCACACAGCTTTCTGCTCAGACAGTTCACTTTCCCCGCCGCTGCTAATGCCCGATGACGCCCTAAACACGCAGTAGAACGACAATATAGTCGACACTGCGGATACCTTTGGAGATCATTGGCTAGGTCGTGGCAATCGTTCGTAACGCATGCTTTGCAGAATACTGCGCACTAGTGATTGTATTTGTGGGTATAGGCCGAATGACAATATTCACAGTAATACCTAGCGCCGAGAATTTTTTATATATCTTTCACACCGTAAAAATGGTTTTCATGTAAAAGAACAAACAGAATTTTAGATTTGGTGGGGGTTCCGCTGGTGAAATAACGCCAGCCACCTTCGTGGTATAATACTTTAATCGTCACACCCAAGTAATTTTCAAATGATTCTATGTCTCGCAAAGAGACATCCGTATCAGGGGGGATATTTAGGTCAACATGCATTAACTGGGCCTGCTCCGTCAATGTTCTATCCGTAGATCGCCCATGATCCAATAACCCGGCTAAACACCCAGCCAGGCACAAATTTCCAGCTGTGTTGTTTAAATGTAAATGTAAATGTAAATGTATTGCGATTTATATAGCGCACGTATCACCCGAAGGCATCAAGGCGCTTGCCTTGGGAACCCGTCCTGGTATTCCCCTGTGAGATAACCCCAGCAGGGTATCCACAAGGTGAAAGCCAGGCAACCCGCCACGAGGGGCCGGAGTGGAGATTAAGCAAGCTATTGCCCAGAGTCGCAGAGTGTGAACCCGTGAGTCGAGTAAGCACCGGAACGAGAATTATCGAGTCCGTGGAATTTTTGAGCCCAAGACCCGCCGAGGCGGGGAATTGAACCCTGGTCCAGGACCGATCTCCGCTTCCGGGTCTGCCGCCTCTAACCCCTGAGCCACACTTCTCCACTCAATCAAGCAACCAGCGACGTTTCTTTTGAATGATCTTACTAAACAATACAGAATTCAGACCCCGTCTGGCACCTCCACCCCAACTTTTTATCACAGTCACAACGAGTGTTAAACTTTGGGACCCCACAATCTCAGCATTGCTATTCATCAACCACACGCACCCACACCCACACACCCACACGCCACACACCGCACACCCACACACCACACACTACACACCCCAGATAAATACTGCTAGAAAAGTATATTAATTCTCACCATCCTGCGTGCTGAAGCCACAAAATTTGACTGGATGCGATAGGATTAGGGCCTTCAAGCGTTGTGTTGAATAAAAATGCATCAGCAGCTTCTGCTACAGCCTGCGAATACAAAATGCAAACAGCTGTAACACATTTCCTATATCGGATTAAATTATGTGAAATGAAAGCACGGCTATACATAATTACACGCTCATGCAAACACTGCAGCAGCAAGAAAATCCTGACCTCGTCGTGAAATTAGCCTGCTGGTCAAGCTGGCTTGGCCGAGGATATACTGCGACATTATTTAAGACCGCTGGGGGTATTAAACGATGACCGGTAAAAACACGTAGGCAGACTAGGCGTCGACTTAAAAACACGGATCAATGTCCTGTCAGTCTTTGAGGTATGGGCTAGCGCAAATTTTAAACATAACATGTTGCATCATTTTTCCTACAGTTTAAAACACATGCTAGTGTAACATTACTAAATAAAATTTGACGGAGAAGCAAAAGACTTAATTAGAACAACATGTTAGAACATTGCGCGGGGCTTGAGTCTCATTCGTCTTACTTTGACAGCCTGGGCTGGTAAATCTGACCTCCCTGATTAAAAAGTATTTAACCTTTGTGAGAGAATCCTATTAGACACACATATTCAAAGGAGCTAGAGGCTTATAGAAACAAGCATTAGAAATGCAATCGGGCTCGGATTTATTTGAGTTTGAGCTAATGGCATTGTAAATGCCAATGTCTTTTCGCCATGTGTTATGGAGTGTGTGCATGTGGTGTGTAGTAGAATTATGTGGGTTGGATTGTAATTTTACCAATGGTGGCATGCTGTGTTTTATATGAATATGTTTAAAAGTAAAGTGTACCATACTGCGATTGCTTGGTGGAAAAGTGCACTGCCGGCTGGAGGTGTGTGTGCCTGGTGGAAGGGTGCACTGACGGCTGGTGGGTGTGTGCTTGGTAAAAGCGTGCACAGATGGCTGATGGTTGTTGGTGTTTGTGCATGGTGAAAGCATTCATTGACAGCTGGGGGTGTGTTGTTCTGTGTGTTGTATTCTGTGTACTGGTGAGTGTGTGGCGGTGAGTCTGTGGGGGTGAGCCTGGGGAGTGAGTGTGGTGGTGAGTGTGTTGTGTTGAGTGGTGACGAGTGTGTAGTGTTGAGAGACTGAGGTGTGTGGTTTCTGTGTGCCTTATGTGTGTGTTTGGTGTATGGGTCTATGGTGTGTGTGTGTGCTATGTGTGTGTGGTGTATGTGTGTGTGGTGTTTTCTGCACAATCACACACTGCCCCTACACATTCACACACTGCTCACCTGCACACTCCCAATGTCACCCTGCATAGTCACACACTGTTTATTCTGCACCTGCACTCACCGCCACTCTGCACTCACCGCCACTCTGCACACACTGCCACTCTGCAGTCACCGCCACTCTGCAGTCACCGCCACTCTGCAGTCACCGCCACTCACCGCCACTCTGCACTCACCGCCACTCTGCACTCACCGCCACTCTGCACTCACTGCCACTCTGCACTCACCGCCACTCTGCAGTCACCGCCACTCTGCACTCACCGCCACTCTGCACTCACCGCCACTCTGCAGTCACTGCCACTCTGCACTCACCGCCACTCTGCAGTCACCGCCACTCTGCACACACCGCCACTCTGCACACACCGCCACTCTGCAGTCACCGCCACTCTGCAGTCACCGCCACTCTGCAGTCACCGCCACTCTGCACTCACCGCCACTCTGCACTCACCGCCACTCTGCACTCACCGCCACTCTGCAGTCACTGCCACTCTGCAGTCACCGCCACTCTGCAGTCACCGCCACTCTGCAGTCACTCTGCACTCACCGCCACTCTGCACTCACCGCCACTCTGCACTCACCGCCACTCTGCAGTCACCGCCACTCCGCAGTCACTCTGCACTCACCGCCACTCTGCACTCACCGCCACTCTGCACTCACCGCCACTCTGCAGTCACCGTCACTCTGCAGTCACCGCCACTCTGCTGTCACTGCCACTCTGCTGTCACCACCACTCTGCACACACTGCCACTCTGCACACACCGCCACTCTGCACACACCGCCACTCTGCACACACCGCCACTCTGCAAACACCGCCACTCTGCACACACCGCCACTCTGCACACACCGCCACTCTGCAGTCACCGCCACTCTGCAGTCACGCCACTCTGCAGTCACCGCCACTCTGCAGTCACCGCCACTCTGCACTCACCGCCACTCTGCACTCACCGCCACTCTGCAGTCACTCTGCACTCACCGCCACTCTGCACTCACCGCCACTCTGCACGCACCGCCACTCTGCACTCACCGCCACTCTGCACTCACCGCCACTCTGCACTCACCGCCACTGCAGTCACCGCCACTCTGCAGTCACCGCCACTCTGCAGTCACCGCCACTCTGCAGTCAGGTAACAAGCAATGGAAAGGATGTATGAATGCAGCCTTGTGCTGATGAGCCTGGAGGCATAGCCTGGAAAACCCAAAAAGTTTACTAATATTCTATATTGATTTACAGGTGACAAAACATAATTATTAGTACAATTTTTAAAGCAGACACATGCAAACACACAAATTGTATTGCCGTATTCCAATTCAAACTCAAAAGAAGAATGGAAAGTTAAGTGATAGACGTCTGCTACCAGCGCCTAACCCACTGAGCTAGCAGCACTGAGTGTCTGGCAGCAGAGCAGAGGTGAGGCTGAGGCTGCAGTGCAGAGCGAGCCAGCGCACGGAGCGCTGCTGAATGGTGAACGCGCCCCGGCCGTCTGCATTCACTTAACGAGGCACCCTGACAGCTCCTAATTTTTATTTATGGACGCCCGTGCGCGAAACCGCAGAGAAAATGCCCACAATGGCGGACGCAAATCACATAAAGCCTATCGCGTCAAGGCTACTACAAAGACAGCACAGCGAAGACCAATCACTATGCAGATGCCATAAAACAGCCACGCGCACTAAGGAATGTTGGGAATGTTTCTGGCCAGAGCCCTAAAGAAACTTTTTTTTTTTTTTATAACAATAGAGCTCGAAGCTCCGCCCCACTTCGTGGTGACGGAGGCCCAGCCCTAAAAACGACAAAACACTTCTTACCAGCAATTCTTGTTCCTCAGTCAAGATGTTCATAAATGGCATCTGCGCACAGCCGGCAAGTGCTGAAATCTTTCAGAGTTTTCAGCTTTTTCAAGCGCCTGACGTGGTGGTGAATGCAGGAGTCACCAGCTTTTCTGAGAGCTTCAGCCAAAATGTTCTCACGGACCTCACGTTTTATATCTAAAAACTGTCAGTTTCCCGCCTCAATTCACAACACTAACTGTGTCTTCATGTGTTACGAATTAGACGGTACACGCCCCTGGACTCAAGGCCCCATATACGGACAACATCCTTTCTAAGCATTTCTAAATCATATGAACAGCGGCGCTTTTAACATAGCCATGTGGTGCTGAAAAAAAAGTCAGACCCTTTTTTCATTAATTTTTTCATTTTTTTCACTCATTTTTTACAACCCCTTACTCTAGGCCTCATATACATACAATACCCCCCTTTAATCATTTCTAAATCACATGAACAGCGCGTTTTAACATGGTGACGTAATTTATTTTTTGCTCCTGCATTTTGCAGTCCCCAGCGCTCTAGGCCTCATATACATACAATAACCCCTTTAAGCATTTCTAAATCACATGAACAGCGGCGTTTTAACATGGTCACTCTGTACTGAAAAAAGTTAGACCCCTTTTTTTCATTCATTTTTCATAATTTTTACATTCATTTTTGCAGCCCCTAACTCTAGGTCTCATATACGGACAACATCCTTTCTAAGCAATTCTGAATGATGTGAACAGCTGCGCTTGTAACATAGCCACGCGGTGCTGGAAAAAGTCAAATAGACAAGCAAAAGTTAAAGCCATTTTTCATGCGTTTTATTTAGATAAAATTATATCATAGGTTAAAATGTTTGCTACAGATTCACTTTGAAAAAGACCTTGCAGAGGCCTGCTAGTTATCATAAATACAATGAACACGTTTATTATGAGTGAATGAAATACAATTTTGCGATGGTATCTTATTTACAACGCCTCTTTTCAAGCTACGTAATTCTCTCATCACAAACCTTGTTACAAGAGCATCATTAGCGTTTTAATCTGCTGAATGCATTTTTAAAATGCTTTCAAAATCTACACCGCGGCATCTATGATATAAATAAAACAGACAATGTGCCCCACATGTGAATGATGCGTCGTCCTGAATCTGGTTATCGCTAAATATTATGCGGTCTGCTGAGTTTCTTTTTAAAAATGTCCATATGCTATCGGGGTACAAATAACTGTTTGGCGGCATTCCGTAGGAGTAAAAAAACTCAGAGTCCTTATCCGTTAGAAATATTGCTAACCAGTGCCGACCCCTTTGATCTTTACCGTCTGTATTGACTATTAAATGAAGCGGGCGTTGATGTTTACTCAGATACAGCGGTAGAGTGTCAGCAGCAAATACACCTAAAAATGAATGTTTAGCAGTCGCGTCTTTGGCAAGAAAACGTTCCAGTTGCGACGTATCCATCATCACATATAGTCAATTAATACCTCTCTCCTATGGTTGATCTGTATAACATTCTGAAACACTGCGTAAATCAGGAGGTTTATGGTAGACGGCAATGCGGCGGTAAAGCGGAGCTCCAGACACACGTTGCCTGATTTTTGTAGCGAAAAATGGCCGCCTCCAGCGTCGTTTTTGGGGCTTAGATCGAAAGCCAGCATAGGATACCCTTTAGTGTACTCTATGCGGTCAACAAAGAAGGGTCGGTCCGCCGCATACTTCCCGGCAACCTGCAGCAGGGCCAAATATTCTCTAGCCACGTCCCCAGATTCAAAAGAAGGCATGTATGGTTTTGCCGGTATAGCTTGACCGTCTACAGAGAAACTGCTGTGAGATATATTATAATGCTTAAAATTAAAAGGGTTTTTTCCATATTCACCGCTAAATGCCGCGTTATCGACCAGCGCTACAATTACAGTTCTTGGCAAAAATCCAAAGAAAATATTCTCTGTATTCGATAATAGAGCTCCGGCCTGGATGCTGAACACCTTAAGCTCCACTCTTTCAATGGGGTACTTGGCATTACTGGTTAACAGAGTCTCGGCGTGAGCTAAACACACCACAGGGCTCACTTTGACGCGTTTCACAAAAAGTGACGCTGATAAGATGTGCACTTTATAACCCTCAGCGTCTCCGCTCATTAAGCAAAAAGTGTCTTTATTTCGAATAGGTTTAATCTTCACATCTAGACCGTTAAGCATTAATTTGTCTTGGAAAAACAAATCGCTGTGTAATCGGCCAATAAGTTCCACTTTTCGACTTCGGGATGTAAAGCTAGCTCTACTCTTAAACCCGGCGTTAGCCCCATTTAAAGTCGTGTCCTCGTGCTCTCCGGCGGTGTCTCTGAAGAAGAGACCCGCTGAAAGTTGGCGTTTCAAAGCCGGGTCCCCATAGTTAAGTACGGTGTCTTAATAAGCCCTGTACGGGTACGAGTTGTTTGACTGACTGATGAGTCGGTCACCGAGGCTCACATCCAATTGGTTAAAGAGTGATGCTATGGGGTATGGAGAAAATGCCACACGTGCAGCGGCGTCCAGATCAGTACCGTCGGCGTTAGTAATTTTGCATGAAAGATAAAGCAGCGTGGCTGAAAGGTCCAGATAGTCATCCGACCGTGCTATAAAGAACTCTAAGGGTGCTGTGTCTGACAGGGCCGAAAGTGGTGGTACTTCGACGTATAGAGAACTTTCAATGCTGGTTTGCGTTGGTGGTACTTGGAATAGGTCCAACTCGGACTTTGCGCATTCCTGGGAACCACAGGGGGCGGAGGCCATGGTCCGCTTTTAAAATATGTTGCCTTTAGAGACTCGTTTTTTTCCGCGTCTACTCCTGGTCTTAAGAGATCTCTTTTGAGCCGATCGGCGGCGCTTCACATCGCTTCGAAGGAACGCTGGTGGGCCCCTTAGTGACACACCCCTTTTACTCTTCCTGCCTCTTTCAAGATAGATTAAACCCGAACCTTCTTGACCCTTTTTATTGAACTTTTTCACCACCGCACCAGAAACGCGGCCTACAACGTCTCGAGCAATATTTGCAGCTGCGGTTTTCACATGTGTTTTGCCAGTTGGAATCCTCTTCTTAAAAGCGGCACCGCTTTTCTGAAAAGACTTCTGAATATACTGCCAACACTCGCCCCATACATAATAGGAGCCCCGTGGAACCCCGGGAGCCCCGAGCCTACTTGCGCTTTATAGTAATCCCTATAGAGCGACGCATTGCCGTAATTTTCAGGTAAAATCATCATGCTAGTACACTTCGCCGCGTTGTGGTCGGAAATGAAGCTTCGCTATGACTTTACCCACTTTAAATCTTATATTGGCGTTCAAATCGTCCTTCAGTTTCAAAGTTATTGTGTGAAAATGTTTTTTGCTGACCGCTACATAGTCTCTTTTGGTGTAAAGGATGTTTATCATGCTATTATTTCGGCCTGTGATTTCCACACAGCGGAGGAGTGGCACGTAGCTATCCCCCACTCTCTGATGCTCTATCACGTCGCAGTACACAAACATCATGTAATACCCTCCGTGTACATCCGTGAAGGCTCTGTCTTCTGCTGATGCGTGGTGAACGTTAGGCGTCAGCCCCAGCACTCGACCCAGTTTTTTGCGCACCAAAATACCGTAGTCTTGCACATTCTTGAACTGCACTTTTCTAAGTCGCGGCTCATACGTTAATCTAAAGTCTATAAGTTCTGCGTTGTTAATGATAGATTTATTCATCACGTCTACAATGTCTTGTATCTTGTCATAGTACCCCGGTGGGAAAGAAAGTTCATACGCGCTCTCCTTCTTGCGTACCACTGTAAATCTAACATCCTCGGTTTCAAAAGTATCCCACGTGTGCGGGTACTGAATTTCTGTTAGGGCCACCTCCCAGTCACCTTGTAGATGTATAGGTTTTGCTAGTTTCACTGTAAAATTTGAAATTTTGTTATTAGGGAAAGTGTCCAGAGAAGCAATACTCTGGAGCGTCAGATAAAAAGGTCCAACCTCCATGATGATTCCGAAGTACCTAAATGTTTAAACCTGCTGTTGTAGACTTTGTATATCCTTTAATTCACACTCAGAAACCCAACTATTAAATTTATCAGGCCACCCCCTCCATTTAACTAGGCACTGTCTTCTGGCGCCCTTCCCCCTTCTTCGCCAAAGCTTTCTCAATACGGTACACGCGGTCTTGATCCTTTTTTATTTTTTGTAGCTCATCTTTGTAAAAACATCCTACGACATCCTCCCCCGCGTAGTCTTTTAAGTTGAAAACTGTAACGCCTGAATGCGTGGAAATCTTGTCTATCACAAAGATCTCATCTGTAAAACTCAGCTCATACCCCTTTTGGAATACGCCCTTGCATCTAGATACCCTAACATGATCACCTATTTTGAACGTGCTTTTTGAAACAGGATTGTTGTTGAACGCTGACCCGTACACAGTTCTCCAAATTTTCAACTCATTTTGTTGGGTTACTTCTACTGGCGCCGTCTTAATGGTTCTATGATAGCTATGATTGTAGCTTTTAATAAAATCTTGTAAACGATCTATATAACGAAATGTGTTATACGCTGTAAAATACCGCCAAATTCGAGCTTTGAGAGTTCTGTTGAATCTTTCTACAATCGCCGCCTTAACTTCATTGTTTTGACAGTATGTCTATCACGGTTAATATAAATTTTACACCATCAATAAACGCCGCTCACGGACATCTAGAAGGTCTGCTTGCCATTGATGATTTAATCCGCTGACTAAAACACGCCGTCTTTGAAAGCGTTTTCTGGACCCCTTATGTAGCGTGTAGGCATCTTCACCCGATAACCAGTCAAGTACATGTGTTCTTTTAACAGCGTCGTTGTGGATTTTGCTCTCCTTGTACAAGGCGTCTACACGGCCAAAACTACCAACATTCAAGGGGTTGTAATAAACTCTTTTGAAAAGCTTCTGCATCGTCGCGCTTCTTGAACTAAAATACCACACTCCACCTACTACCTCGCCACTACTCAATTCATTCACATTTGTTTTTATTTATTATTTTCCTTTATCACATAATCAGGACTAGAAGCCGGTTTATGCAGCAGTAGTAGATTATTTAATAAAACATGAATTAAACAGCTTATGATTTTAAAGTGCGAAATATAGGAATGTACAATGCTATAAACGCTAATAACAACAAATACATAGATATTTAACACATTGATCTTAAAAACTCGTGACGTAGAATAAGTATGTTGATTTTGCCAGCTGTGTATGGTATCAGTCTTCTTGCTTCTTCTCCACGCCCCCTCATGAAGGCTCGGCAATACAAATCAGCTATTGTATTCATGAAATTGAAAAAATGTTTCTTATTCAGAGTAGTGCCTAGGGTGCAAAATGTCCGTTCTATATAATTGTTGACACAGTCTTCGAGCATGTCGTTGACATCCAAGAAGTATTTGCTATTTCAATGTCGTAAAAGCCTCTAGGTTTCCGACTCAGCTCTTTTTCAAACTCTTCAATAACTTCACATTGTTTGTTACGGCATAGCGAGGTAGGTCGAAACACAGGTTTGGGGTATGGCATCTTTGCTCTGATCAGAAAATAAAAAGCATCTTCCACGCATTTAGCGCTCGGCCGCACCCCGATCTCGACCATGTGTCGATACAAACTTTCCTGCAACAGAAAAACACAGATACATAATAGTAGCGAAAACGGTCATCAACATGTTTTCATTTACGCGTCATTAATAAATGCTATGTTCCTCGGTTTTAATCTCCTACAAAGATACTTGATCTTAAAATATCTACGATAATTCATCTTCTCAGATGCTGTTTCATTATCGATCTTATCTCTTCACCACCCGCCGCATACATACTTTTAACATGCTCTGAGGGGGTCTGCGTTCTTTTAATATATTTTAAAACATTCACAATCATCTTAATACAATCGTCCGGTAGAAACATTTCTTTCACGACCGTGACCTCACCCAACGCCACCATAATTTTATGGGGGTCCAGCTTACAACATAGTTTACGTATCAACCTATCTTCATATTCACACCCCATCATGAGACAGTCGTGATGCAGCTGACTCGGGTCGTCAATTTTACAACCTTCGCAATCGTCGTACCACCCCGCCTTCAAGCACAATTTTATGATAGCCGCTATAGCGGTCAAAAGTGTGTGATACTGTTCAGCACCCCGCCTGTCACCGTGCCAAAGTTGTACAATCGCGTCTAGGCGCTTACAGCTGCAGTTTTTATGCGTAACGGCAAGTTTTTTCTGTCTTGAACAGCAGAGACATGAAAAACGTAGCGATGGATGTGTAACTTCCATAGTCGTGGTAGCAGTTTTTTTTTTTTTTTTTTTCTTAGTCCTCATACGCCACTTCCCACCTCTTCTTTTCTTGTGCCGCCCTTTGATGGTTTTCAACTCAACTATGAGAGGTTATTACCTACTGCTTGAGCTGCAGGCTTGGAGCTTTAGGCAAATGAGAAGTACCGCAGCCTTGCCTTGCCCAATGCAGCAAAGCATATAGACAATATTAACCTCCAAGAGCTTCAAAAGTGACTTAATCATTGGACCGTTCTTATTCTCACATCGTATCTATCATGTATTATTGTTATTATTATTAGAGCTTCCCTTACCCTTACCCAAAGTGATTAGAAATAATGTCCAAAACTGGTGCTTCCTTTTATATTGGCCGGCCATGTCCAGCTTAGCTATGCCTCTCATAGCTCTGATCGACATTAAATCTGTCGGAGAGTCTGGCGATACCCATAATTTGCAAATTTCTCTCCGAGCAATCAAAATGGCATAAAAAAACAACTTAGATTTGTCATCAAGGCCCTTACCTTGTATGTCCAATCTGCCCGAGATGATCTGTTCAGGGCTTACCTTAATATCTAGCTCCATCATTTTTGATAGCTTTATACTTACAGCTACCCAAAACTCTTGGATCTCCGGGCATGTCACAAACATGTGGATATCGTCTTCATTTGGGCTTTTGCATTTAGGACATAGCACCGTACCCCCATCCTTAAACTTAGCGAGCCTCTCTGGGGTCCAATATGCCCTGTGGAGAGTGAACAAGTGATTCCTCCTTAAATTTGCAGGTTTAACCACTTTATAACATATCTACTTGCCATTGTTCTTCTGTGGCGATCCTCGGCAAGCACTCTCCCCACAGGACCTCTGGTAGTAGAAAAGGGCCATCCTCCATTTCAACTATTGCCCAATACCATGTTGCCACTTCTTTCTTTATCCGTGTGTTTAAAGCCAGCTTCTCTTCAAACTCATTGTAGTGTCCAATTAACTTTTCTTTTCCTACCGCCCAGCTTTGTATCTGAAGATATTTGAATTTTGCAAAATTACGACCCCAAAGTTCCTCGCAGACCGCCCACGGTAACAAGTCTCCTTCACAGAACAATTTGCCCCAAACCTGTGGAGCTTCTGTTTTTAATACCCTTGCCAAAGCGTTCTCAGTCCAACTTGGAGCCCCCGGAGCGTCCCAGATTGGCGCAGCCACACTGAAATATGGGATTTTTGTCACTCGCCTAATACGGTACCACACCGTAGATAAGTCTCTTAAGACCTTCAGTCTTACCTTTTTAAAGTACTTTGGGTCTGCAAACTTATTCAAAAAACCCCGCGAGTGGGACTTTTCTACTTTCAACATGGCAGCAAAGAGATCCCCCATCGCTGTATTATTGAGAATTCCGAGGAGCATTCTACAATTTTTAAGCAAGAAAGCCCAGGAATAAATTTGAAAATCTGGGGCCGCTAGACCACCTTTGGCATATCTTCTCCGAATTTTTTTCCGAGATATCCTTGACCCCTTGGAGCCCCAGATAACGTTGTGCTAGCAGTTTTGTCGCCTGGGGCTCCTCTTCCTCTCTTTTGCTGATAAAAAGAAAAAAGGGTTTTTTTGGACCTCAACCTTCCTCATAACTACACGACTCATCATCACACTCTTAAACGCCCCCATAGGTTTGCTGAAAAATCGCTTCTCTTACTTACTTTTCGTTTTCCAGCTTCACACTTTTCTTCTTGAGCGTCCGTTGACTTCTCTGGCTCGTTTACAGATTCATCTCCGGAATCCATCTCTGTAGAGTCGCTAGAGTCCTCGGGGTCCGGCTGTTGCAGGTAAATACCCTCGTCTTCTTCACTCGGTTCCGGTCTTCCTCGGCCGTCTGTAGCATCGGGGGAATTGTTTGGTGTTTTTCCAACATGAGCGCCCGTCTTTTCGCTGGCGCCGGTCTCGGCGACGCCTGTCTCAGGCTTTTTATTCAGCAGCGTCGACGCCATCTCGGCCTTAGGAGCTGTTGGATCGCAATTTTCCTTGTCACTATCCGCGAGTTTGACGACGGCAAGTCAAAGCCTTATCAGATCTAGACCCTGCCTTTATTTCCTCTTGCCTGACACGTTATGTCCCCCACAGAGATCTTCGCTCAGCATCACTTAATTTACCTGTCGTCCCCAAAACCAGACGGAAAAAGCATGGAGGTCTGAGTTTCTCTGTCATGGCCCCCACCACTTGGAACTCCCTCCCAACTGCACTTCGTCACTGTCCCAGCTATGATTGTTTTCGCAGGCTGTTAAAAACCCTCCTGTTTCATTCAGCATTTGAGTAAAACCTCCGCCCAAGCTTTCCGTCTTTGTCAGGAGCGCCATGAAACCGCTTGGTGAACGTGCGTGGTAAAAATGCTTTTAACATAACATAACATGACATAACATAACATCTGCCGCGTTTGCGGCCTCCTTCAGCATCACCGTTATAGTTTCTCCAAGGGGTCCAAGTTCCACGCTACTGCAAGACATTCTCAAAGTTGTCTTAAAGCTCGAGTTTTCTTCGGCGGAAAAAAGCTGGGGTTTCTTAACACACGGTCCTCAGAATGCTGGCTTATATCCTCTGTGAACATGCTAGACACGCCCCCGGTATGCTTGTTGACTCGTATTTCAAACTTGTACCGCTTCTTAGCAACCCGCCGGCATGCTTGGTCATTTTACGAGCTTTTTAAAAAAATTCAAAGCGTATCATTTAACGTTCATTAATTCACAAAATCTAACTTATCGTTTTATATGATTTTTTTTTTTTTATATCAATTTATTTTTTTATATCAAACTTTTTTATATCAAACTTTTTTTATATCAAACTTTTTTTATATCAAACTTTTTTTATATCAAACTTTTTTTATATCAAACTTTTTTTATATCAAACTTTTTTTTATATCAAACTTTTTATATGAAACTTTTTTTTATATCAAACTTTTTTATATCAAACTTTTTTTATATCGAACTTTTTTTTTATATCAAACTTTTTTTATATATCAAACTTTTTTTATATCAAACTTTTTTTATATCAAACTTTTTTATATCAAACTTTTTTTTATATCAATTTTTATATCAAACTTTTTTTATATCAAACTTTTTTATATCAAACTTTTTTTATATCAAACTTTTTTTTATATCAAACTTTTTTTTATATCAAACTTTTTTTATATCAAACTTTTTTTTATATCAAACTTTTTTTATATCAATTTTTTTTAAAGGGGGCGTGGCCACCTGTCAAAAATGCATGGTGACAAATAGTGTACAACCTATACTTCTCCCGCAGCACCAGGGTCGTCGGAGCCCAGCCCTCCCCACAACAGCCGCACATGCCCGGGAGCCCTCATGTTGCCAAGCGGTGCTTCAGGGGTTCACATTGGGCCTAACACAACACAACTGCCTCAGCAGGGCACTTGAGCAAAACCCCGGAGCTCCGCTTGGAGCACCTAGGGCTCCAGGGTTGGATTTTTAAAAACGCTCCACACCTCCAGACTGGGGCACAGGAGCCACCACAACCAATGCCGCACAGACCCACCGGAGCTCCGCATGGAGCACATGGGCTCCGGTGGGGCATCAATTTTTTAAAAAATAGGCCTCGACCCCCACACCTCCAGGGACACCGATACCACCATCCCATGCCACAGAAGACACCCGGAGCCCCAGCCTGTAACACAGAGGGCCATCACAGGGCATGGGAGCCCCACACCAGTGCCAAGCCCCTGAGGTAAGTACTTAAATAGTTTTTATTATTTGTAAAATTGTTTGGTTTATTTTAGCTGTCTCTGGGGTCTCTAAAGCAGTAGGCATACATTTAATACTGGTTCTAGACACTGTTAAGCCTTACAACTACAACCGTATTCTACAGACCCCTCTCGCGACACTAAGCCGTCTACCCCACACCCATATTAAACATTAATTAAAACAGCCACACACCATGCATTAGACAACCTTTAAAAAAGACACCCTTGTTTATATTAAATACAAGCCCATGTTGATTTGCATTGTTTAAAAACTCCTCATTACAGCCGTGTTTCACAGTCCCCATCATTTATATTAAAGAGCATAACACAGATCCTTAAACATTATTTGAAACAATGTGAGCACCGGCCTACATAGCTAAAAAAAAGAAAACATTTTAAAAAGCAACTCTGTTCACTTAAATGCAACCCCCATACATTAAATAAAATCAGCATACACCAACCTCCCAGCCCCTTATGCATTTACCTTCCTTAAACTGTCGCAGGCAGCGTTAATCTGGACCAAGTTGCTCTGATCCATTATTCCCTTTAAAGTCCTGGGACAGGTCTGTACCACTGCAAATCACCAATACGACCGTCCAGAAGTGTGGCCTCTGTATATGCTTTGTGTTTGCGACCTGTATTTGTAGGGCGTTTATACTTTTGAATGCAGCCTTTGTGGAGGTGGGCTCCTAATGGGTGATAGTGCATTGTTTTTGCTGCTTGATTTCCTGACACCAGCCCTGAGGACATACCTTTGAGGCCCTCTTACGGTCGCTTCACATGGTCCTAAGGGTCATCCTTTTGCGTTCATCTTATCACGGTATCTGTTGCTAATTACATTTCAGGGACTTTAAGTTGCTGGCATTTGTGCTCATTTTGTCCTCGGCCGTAATTATCTTTCATATGCTCTAGGGCGTCTCCTGCGACAGTGTGACTTATCCCCGGGGCCTCTGCTAATCCGTCCCTTCACCTCTTTTTGTGGGGGTCGTGTGCCCTTGCAACTGTGTTAAATTACACTTCATGCCTTAGGAGACTCCTTGTCCACCCTTTTGCAGCTCCATCTGCGCTTAATTACTCTTTACAAACCCTTCCTTTAAAAATGCCCAAGTTCAAGTTCAGAAATTTGTATAGCGCACTACTCACCCATAGGGTCTCAAGGCGCTTGTGGGAGGGGGTGTATTATTTATCGAATAGCCAGGTTTTACGTTCCTTTCTGAAGGAAATGTGGTTCTGTGTGAGGCGGAGGTGAGTGGGGAGAGAGTTCCAGGTCTTGGCCGCCAGGCAGGAGAAGGATCTTCCTCCCATGGTGGATCTGTGGATGCGCGGAACTGCGGCAAGCGCTTGGTTGGAGGATCTTAGTTGGCGGGTGACACAAACCCCATGCTGCACCCCTTGTATTTCCAGGGACTTAAGGCCTGTCACATTTAAGGACACACAGCTTTTTCCGGCCATGCATGTCAACTTTTCCGGACAAACCACTCACTTTTTCCGGTCACTCTGAGGGGGGCGGGGGTCCCTGGGGGGGACCTGTCACTTTTCCGGTCATGAATGGCGATTAATGGTATCAGCTTATACTACTGTAAAGCGCTTTAATGTTTAGCCTGGGGTAGAAAGCTCTATATAATTACAGTTACAATTATCTCTTGCATGGCTCTGCAATGTTTACTTTATTCATGCTCCATGTACAAAAGGTTTAGGCATGTATTATAAAAGTAGCATGATACAAATAAAATACATCTATAATGTTATATTGTATTGGAACGCAGGTCTTTTTAATATGAGTGTGCAAGTACAATTTTACACGTAAAATAATATATATCGCAAAGGAAAGACCAACAGAGGGGCTTGATTGTATGTGATGGAAGGCTTATTTTTTCTATTGGGGAGAGGGTTTGGCCTAACGGCGGTGGACTTGGAACATGGGGACCGGGGTTCGAGTCTCGGCAGCGACGCTGTACATTCTGGGAAATTATTAAATCTCCCCGTACCTGACAGAAAGGAACGCAACCTGCTAGATGAAAACTTCGTTAATAATAATACAACACACACTCGCAATGTGTACGAGCCTAGAAACTTCCAGACTGTGCCGCGTCCGAGATGGGCATGAGGCCAAAAGGGGTTTAACAAATGATTTTTACAACATGTGGACCGAAGCAGCTGGGAATTTGGCGGGAACGGATTAGACTCCTAATATAAAAGGGCAGGTCTCCGGGAACGCTCTCCAGCACAGCTCAGCCTCCGAGAGTGGGAAGGCAACGGCACATCTGCTGATAACCCGTTAACCCCGGTCCACCCCCTCTGCAGTACTTGCACCCGTCCCCCGCCCTGGTGGGATGCGGAGCCCGGCAAACCTGGCACCAGTCCCCCGCCCTGGTGAGAAGCGGAGCCCAGCAACTCTGGCACGCGTCCCCCGCCCTGGTGAGAAGCGGAGCCCAGCAAACCTGGCACGCGTCCCCCGCCCTGGTGAGATGCGGAGCCCGGCAAACCTGGCAACCGTCCCCCGCCCTGGTGCAAAGTGGAGTCCGGCGGTCCTGGCACCCGTCCCCCGCCCTGGTGAGAAGCGGAGTCCGGCAGTCCTGGCACCCGTCCCTCGCCCTGGTGAGATGCGGAGCGTGGCAACCCTGGCACGGGTCCCCCGCCCTGGTGAGATGCGGAGCCCGGCAACCCTGGCACAGGTCCCCCGACCTGGTGAGATGCGGAGCCCGGCAACCCTGGCACAGGTCCCCCGACCTGGTGAGATGCGGAGTCCGTCAGTCCATCCACCCGTCTGCGTCAAACGTTCCAGAGAGCAGCTTTCATTTAATAGCATGGCCGAAAATCGGGAACCGATGGGCACACATGCCAACATTTCAGAAGAGGTAAGGGGGAGATTAAAAAAAAAAAACTGAATCGGGAGAATGCATCCGTCCTACTGACTTCTGTTACAGCAGAGGCAATTTCAGGCAGGAGACAGCCACAATTAGCCACTTTTCTGCTCTAGAGATCTGGAGTTTCCCGCCTGAATGAGGTCTGTTGACAAATATGGACAGGTAAGACTTGGGTAAACATATTACAGCTTTTGTTTTTTACCATGAACCCAGTGTTTTAAGTGGGGCGGGTCCTGCTGGTACGCAGCATCAGCAGATCTAAAAAGCAGCTGCTGAGACGAGTTCCTATCGGACTCTCCGGTTTTGCCCTCACCCTCAGGGTGAAAAAAATAAATGTTAACTCTGCCGCAGTGCCACCCATCACTGTATATGAGGTAATGTCAGAGAGACGGGTTCCCTCACAGCCTCATCATTTCAAAACTGAAGCATGTACAATGTTCTATACAACGAAGCCAAGGTTGTTTCTTATTTATCTTACACAACTTAGAACCAATGACCAAGCCAATAGTCCAGGCTTGTTGTAGGTGTAATGTTACTTATTGTATTCTATATCTGGGGGCAATGACAGAAGCAGCAAAATACCTGGGGGGTGGGGGGGCACTATGCGCGTATATTTTTAAGCCACGCCCCTTTTTGCATCTGCCCCAGTTGTTTCATTCCATGTAAAGCCCTGCTGGCGCCTCCAGATGCGCGTCTAATTCAGATATTTCTGCTGAAGTACAATGCTCTTCTCACTCGGGCTGCTCTGTAGCGTCACGTGCAAGAGCATGAGGGGTGTTAGGGGGGGATCGAAAATAGCAGGGGCTGCTGTCATTAGTAACTCAAAAGAATGTTATGTTTGTGTCCCTTTTACGGTCGTCCGAATACAGCAAACCCCGATGGGCCTCTCTTTCAAGGTGTAGTTCTGGTTAAGTCTTTTCTGCTGGTGTGAAATGCTGTTTTCAGCCCCTTGGAGCTCTGACACTACTTCCTGCCGGAGCCTCTGATTGGGCAGTTTTGTTGTAGAAAATTCTGCTCTTGTCTTAGATGTGAACACTCAGGGAGTTTAGAATTAACTCTTTCTCCCAGCCTCGTAAACGGAAACATGTATGTGTCTGTGTGTGCATATGTGTCTGTGTGTGTGCGTGCCTGGGCGTGTGTGCGCATCTGTGTATGTGTGCGTGCCTATGTGTGGTTGCCTGTGTATGTGAATGCATCTGTGTGTGTGTGCGTGCCTATGTGTGGTTGCCTGTGTATGTGAATGCATCTGTGTGTGTGTGCGCGCATGTGTGTATGAGTGCCTGCCTATGTGTGTCTGTATGTGTGTGCCTGTGTATGTGCGCATCTGTGTGTGTGTGCATCTCTGTGTGTGGGTACGCCTGTGTATGTGTGCGCATCTGTATGGGTGTGCATGCCTGGGTGTGTGTGTGTGCATCTGTGTGTGCGTTCTGGGCGTATGTGCGCATCTGTGTGTGTGTGTGCATCTGTGTCTGGGTGTGTGTGCATCTGTCTGTGTGCACGCCTGTGTGTGCGTGCTTATGTCTGCGCGCGCCTAAGTGTGTACCTGTGTATGTGTGCGCCTGTGTATGTGTGTGCCTGGCGTGTGTGCGCATCTTTGTGTGCATCTGCGTGTGTGTGCGTACCTGGTCGTATGTGCGCATCTGTGTGTGTGTGTGCATCTGTGTTTGTGTGCGCGCCTATGTGTGCACGCCTATGTGTGTGCGCCTGTGTATGTGTGTGTGCATGTGTATGTGCGCATCTGTGTGTGTGCATGCCTGGGCGTGTATGCGCATCTGTGTGTGTGTGTGCGTACCTGGGCATATGTGCGCATCTGTGTGTGTGTGCCCATGCCTGGGTGTGTGCATATCTGTGTATGTGTGTATGCCTATGTGTGTATGTATGTGTGCGCCTGTGTATGCATCTGTGTATGTGTGCGTGCCTGGGCGTGTGTGCGCATCTGTGTGTGTGTGCGTGCCTGGGCGTGTGTGCATCTCTGTGTGCCTGATTGTGTGTGCGCATCTGTGTGTGTGCATATGTGTGTGTGTGCACGCGTGCCTGGGTGTGTGTGCGCATATGTGTATGTGTGCCTGTGTTTGCTTGCCTGTGTGTATGTGTAGGTGTGCGTGTGTGTGCGCGTGCCTGGGCGTTTGTGCGCATCTCTGTGTGTGCATCTGTGCGTGTTTGCCTGTGTATGTGAAAGCATTTGTGTGTGTACGTGCCTGTGTGTGTGTGCCTGTGGGTGTGTGTGCGTGCATGTCCAGGGCAATGCAATCCTTCCCTTCTGTCAAGATTAACATAATAAGCATCTGCAATGCAAAAGGTCTCGCATTAGGAAAGTTTGAGCTACTGGTATTGTAAATGACAAGTTTTTTTATTTATGTGTTGGTTTTGAAAATAGCGAAATGAATAGCTTTGTCATTTACAATGCCAATATTTTAACTTTCGCAAATGTGACACCTATAGCATTTGTAATGCAATATGTGTTGAATTTTCGTGACTTAGATGTATTGATATAACAAATAAAAATGGCTTTGAATTTTTTAAATGATTAATACTTAAAAAAGTTATTATTTTATAATGGCAATAGCTTTTGTAAATAACTTTTGTGAAGATTATGTTCATTGTATTTTATTGTGATGAAAATCCAAGAACAGAAGTGAAATATTAACATCTTTTTGTGACATTTGTAATAAAGCTTGAAACATTGAGAGAACATATTTGAACCAGTTGTTGTTGAATGGTTGCGCAGATTGATGCTGTGGTGGTGCGGAGTGATGCTGTGGTGATGCGATAGATAGAGTGAGTGCGACAGACAGATAGAGTGAGTGCAATAGATAGATAGAGGGAGGGCGATAGATAGATAGAGGGAGGGCGATCAATAGATAGAGTGATTGCGATATATAGAGTCAGTGCGATAGATAGACAGAGCAGGGTGATAGATAGATAGATAGACAGATAGATAGATAAAGTGTTGCATTGAGTAGAATGTAAGTATGAGGTGTGTAATTATATGGCACTGAGTGGTATTATGTGGAGTGTATTTACGTTGCATTGAGAAGTGTAATTTTGCGGCGTGTTATTATGTGGCACTGAGTGGTATTTGGAGCGTATGTTGCATTGAGTTCTGTGTAATTATGTGGCGTGTAATTATGTGGCACTGAGTGGTATTTGGAGCGTATGCTGCATTGAGTGCAGTGTAATTATGTTGCATATAACTATGTGGCACTGAGCGGTATTTGGAGTGTATGTTGCATTGAGTGCAGTGTAATTATGTTATGTGTAATTATGTGGCACTGAGTGGTATTTGAGTGTATGTTGCATTGAGTGCAGTGTAATTATATTGAGTGTAATTATGTGGCACTGAGTGGTATTTGGAGTGTATGTTGCATTGAGTGCAGTGTAATTATGTGGCGTGTAATTATGTGGCACTGAGTGGTATTTGGAGTGTATGTTGCATTGAGTGCAGTGTAATTATTTGGCGTGTAATTATGTGGTACTGAGTGGTATTTGGAGTGTATGTTCCATTGCAGAGTGTGTGAGGGTGCAGAGGGTGAGGGTGCAGAGTGTGAGGGTGCAGTGTGTGTGAGGGTGCAGTGTGTGTGAGGGTGCAGTGTGTGTGAGGGTGCATTGTGTGTGAGGGTGCAGTGTGTGAGGGTGCAGTGTGTGAGGGTGCAGTGTGTGAGGGTGCAGGGTGTGAGGATGCAGTGTGTGTGAGGGTGCAGATTAGGGTATGCTGTAGGAGTATGAATGTTCACGGGTGAGATTGCAATGCTTATGTACAGTAGTGGTGGTGTTTGGTACAGCATGATGTTGGAAGCCCGATGCAGTCCAGGTATGCTATAGCAGAGGGGTGCAAACATGGATTGAGACAATGTGTGGTAAGCCTTGGGTTGGATGGTATGTGCATCCAGAAAAGTCAGGCACGGTTCCCTTGGAGATTTGTCAAGGGCTCCAATGTGCCGCCCTTCACTGGGTGCTTGGAACTGGGTTGTTCCTGCATCAGGAACCTGACCAGCCTGTTGATAGTGGAAGGATGGAGTGCACATGAACGGGCACACTGCAGAGACATCTGTGCAACACACAAGCTGAAGATTTGGAACAGGCGGTCACATCTGAAAGGCTGGTAGAGCATAGGAACAACAAGCCACAAGCCTGGCATGTTAGTCACTCTTCCCTAGCCCAGGTATTCTTTGGGTAGAATTAGTCAGCTGGGAAGCTTTGACTCTCCCCATGCTAGCCGGCCTCTGGCTGTCAGTGTAGTAACTGGACTCTGTGGCGGTGATGAAAATCGAAGACCCAGTAGCAGACCAGGTGACTACACCCGCTGCCTTACCGGTATTCGCTGAGCGCTTGTGTGTGTATTTGTGTGGGGTAATGTGAGGGAGGCATCCATTCCGAATTTTAGTTTAGTAGTCTGATTGCAATAACTGGGGGCACGTCTAAAATACTGGGGGCACGTCTAAAAAGAAGTTAGCTCAACCTTCCTCTCTAACATTATAGACATCTTTAGGTCGGCGCCAACAGAAGCCACCTAAAAACACAAAGCCGGTATTTGAAACAGACAGCAAGCAGGTGGGGAGCGGTGAGCAAGATGCTGTCTACTGAACAAGTGATTACAAGAGCGGTAATAAGAGGCGAACCATCAGCAACCCCCGGGCACCCAGGCACGCAGGGGTATTTCTAGGAATGAAGCACTGCGCGGAAATGTAAATCTGAACCTTTGTCTCCACTTGGAAGCAATTTAGTGAGAGAGCGACTGCAGAATTCACTCCTCCAATGACCTCATGCTGTCCATTCACTTTGCCCCTTTCTGCATCCCCCTTCACTCACCAAGCCAACTAAAAACCACGCGTGTCTTCCTCACCAGACCAGAGCGATTCTACAATCTTAAACTTAAATCAAGTGAAGCCAACTAAACCTGGTTTGAAAACTTTTAAATGTTGTGCCTCCTCATAGACAAGAACAATAAACAAGCACAAAATCACTGTTGCAGGCGGGGGAGAAACCAGGAAGTCAGGCATCCTTGCCCGTGACATGGGCGGGGCCTGTGACACGGCCGGAAAAGGCCGGTGTTGCTCGTTGATGCGAGGCTCCCATGAGGGAGGGAGAGCCCCGCAGTAGCGGTGGAAATCCAGAGAAGTCCAGGGTCCCAGGAGGGGGCCCGGGTGAAGTGGAGAGGCGGGGTGTGTTTCGCTGTCGCATTGCCCAGTAGCCCGGTGAGTGGGGCGTGCCAGTGCACTGACACGTCTTGGGCATGGAAAGTGAAAGTGCCTTGCCTCTCAAGGGGGACAGGAGATGCGCACGGTGCGCGCGTCAACATTCCCAGTCCGTCCTGCAGCCTGCCCGTGCCCCAGTCCGGCCTGCAGCCTGCGCGTGCCCATCTCCTATCTCCCTTGAAAGCCTGTGAAAGCATAGTTGGTGACTATAGGACTCGCTGGCGACTGCGCTTCACGCTGCATCGCCAGGTGCGAGAACTAAAAATGAATGTTATGTTTGTACCATATGTGCCGTTGTCAGAATGAAATGACTGCTGATGTGGCCAGGCCTCGCCTCCACATGGGGCTGTGATCAGGTCTTTCCCGCCAGCCTGAAGTGTGCTTTCAGTCAGGCGGGGCTCAGTGTCGTGGTCCCTGTGAGGGGTGAGCTTGTGGCCTGACATTTTGTTATTTCGAAGCATGTTCCCCTGCTCAGAAATGTGAGCACACGTGTTTCGAGTTAACTCTTGTCTGACTCCCCACCCCCCACCCCCTAGACGGAAACGCACGCCCAGGCGTCCTTCGGGCCGGGCCTGAGCCCGGCGGTGTTGAATGTGTGCGGTGTTATCGAGGAGTCTCCCCATCTCATGTAAAATCAGTAAAGCGGGCTGCAGTAGTGTTGGGGTGCAGAGTGGAAGAACTTTGAGTTAGAAGTTTTAGGTCATTCACAGAAATATTCACAGAAATATTCACAGAAATATTCCTTTCTATCCCCCTCTAATCCCCCTCTCTTGGGAAAGGGATTTTGGGGAGAAAGCAAGAGAGATCTGTGTCTGTCTCAGAGTGTCTCTTGCAGGCTGTGATCTGTTTTCAATGGCCTCTCTGTGGGGAGGGGGGAGAGATCTGTGTCTGTCTCAGAGTGTCTCTTGCAGGCTGTGATCTGTTTTCAATGGCCTCTCTGTGGGTAGGGGGGAGAGATCTGTGTCTGTCTCAGAGTGTCTCTTATCGGCTGTGATCTTTTTTCAATAGGGTGACCAACCGTCCGTAAATTTCACGGACAGTCTGTAATTTCGGCCGTCTGTCCGTTGTCCGTGAAGGATTTTTTAACGGACGCCATTTGTCCGTAATTTTCACCGGGCACCGGTCGCACCACCCTAAAGCCGGTACAGCTTCCACCCACGTTCCTTTTTGACTCCGATGCTGTACCAAAGCTCAGACCCCCAGCAGCATTGGAGAGGCACAGCGGGAGGGCAACCCTCACACCTCCAGCCCTGGATGAGCTGTTAAGAGGTGCTCGAAGGTGACTGAGAGGGAGGGGCTGCAGCTTCAGATGTCTCTGCAATTTCACACATTCACTTTCTGCCCAGGGCCCCAAACATCCTAGAACCGGCCCTGATTACACCGAGGCAGCAGGTGGTTCTCTTCACAGAGCTTAATTACTGTCTCTAAATTGTAAGCAAACCTCGGTTCTTCAACATGCAGTCTATAATGTAATAAAATAAAGAGAAAAGGCACAATCGCACCCACACTGACTAACAAAGTAAGTAGGACAATCAGTTCAATCCGTTCTCTTGGAGTATCTCCTTTAAGTACTGTACATCACAGTGGGGGGAGGGGGCAAAACTAACATTTTGGAAAGAGCCTGTCTTCTCGTTGTCAAGTCCAGGAGGGGGTGAGGAGCCCTACCCCACCCTGGAAGAGACCAAGATGATACTAGAATACTGCATGCCCACCCCTGTGGATCCTGTTCCCCCTTCTGTGATGGCTCCTGTCCCCCATGTGGTGGATCCTGTCTCTGCCCTGGGTGGCTTCTGTCTCAGTCCTGGAATGGCTCCTGCAGTGAGGGTGAAGTTCTTGATGGGCCTCTTCTCAAAAAGGCTCAGCTCAAAATTAATATGAAAAGGTGGGCGAGTGAGTAAATGAAGGAATGGCTGGATGAATTAGTGAAATGGTGAATGGATGAATGAAAAATTAAATAGATGGATAATGAGAGAGGATGGATGGATTGAGGAGTGAGTGGAAGGATGGATGAGAGAAAAGGTAAATAGCTGGATGTTTTGGTGGACGGGTAGGTGGATGGGTAAATGGGTGGATGGATGAGTTAAATGATGGATGAGTGAAAAGGTGGATGATGAGTGAGTGAGTGGGCGAGTGGGTGGATGGATGAGTGAAATGATTGATGGATTGATTAATTGATAAGTGCATGGGTGAATGAATGGACGTATGAGTGAAAGGGTGGAGGTAAGGATGGATGAGTGAGTGAAAGGGAGGGTAGATTGACAAAAGGATGAATAGATGAGTGAAGGAGTGAAAGGATAGATGAATGAGAGAAAGGATGGATGAGTGATAGGGTCAATGGATGGATTCATGAGTGGATGAGTAGATGGATGGGTGGGTGGATGGCTGGAAGGAAGGATGACTAAGTGAAAGGGTCGATGGAGAGAGAAAAGGAGGATGGATAGAAGGATGAGTGACTGGGTGGATGGATGAGTAAGTGAAAGAATGGCTGGATGGGTAAAAGGGTAAATGGCTGGATGGATGAGTGAATGGATGGATGAGGAGAAGAATAGGGGATGGATAAGTGTACAGATGAATAGGGTGAAAGGGTGGATGGATGGATGCATGAAAGGATGGATGAAGGGATGGATGAGTAAAATGATAGATACATGATGGCAAATGGTTGAATATGTTTGGATATGGCGGGGCTTACTTATATACGATTGTGCGACCTCCTCTGATGTGTCTGTAAAACTTACCTATTGTCCTGAATTTTGACCCTTTTTACTGAATTTTTACACTCACCGTCCTGAATTTGCACCAATGCCACTTGGTCAACCAAGTTTTCAATGGCCTCTCTGGGGAGGAGGGGGAGAGAGATGTGTCCGTCTCCGAGTGTCTCTTGCAGGCTGTAATCTTTGCTCTGCTCACATGCTAAACATGCCCAGGCATCTCCCTCTTACATGAAGGCACTTTTTGCGAACACATTTCTCTTTACATAACCTAAATGCCCTGCTAGCCTAACACAGCCTTTAATACTGTCTCACGATCTGACACACACCCTGTGCCACACCCCCACACAGCTCAGCTCCGGTTAGGGTTGCCACACATACATCATGTCCCGAAACTTTTTGCACACAAGCTGTCACTTTTAAGGACAAAAACTTCCTGTCACTTTTAAGGACAAGCGTTTCATGGACCTCCCATTGCCACCCTTGGGGGTGGGGGATTTGAGGACGGCCGGCACATTCACAGCTCAGCATGCCTAAACACCATCTGTCACAGCACTGCCGTCACAGTTTTAAAACATGCCCAGGAAGACACTTTTGCACACACCCCTAGGAACACAATCCTTTTCCATAAATGACTCTGCTCACCTAACAAAGCCTTTAACCCCTGCTCACACTCTGACACAAACCATGAGCCACACCGCACAGCTCATCTCCTGGTAGGGCTGCCACACACTCATCATGTCCCCAAACTTTTTGGGCACCAGCTGTCACTTTTGGTGACACACAGACCTGTCACTTTTGGGGACACGCATGATAAGTAAAGGTATCCTGACTTTCTACTAGCATTAACAATTACATTAAACACTGACCTTGGGTTCTGTTGTAGCATGCTACTGGCAGTAAAGCGCTTTAATACTTAGCCTGGGGTAGAAAGCGCTATATAAATACAGTTACAATTACCACTTGCATGGCTCTGCAATGTCTATTTTATGCGTGTTTTGTGATGCAATGTCTACTTTATTCATGCTTCATGTACAAAACATTTAAGCTTGTATTATAAAAGTAGCTTAATACAAATAAAATGCATTTATAATGTTATATTGTAATGGAATGCAGGTCTTTTTAATTTGATTACGCATGTACAATTTTAAATGTGAGCTAATATACCGTAAACGAAACCAGAACAAAGGGGCTTGATTGTATATGGTGGAAAGCGTTAAATTCTTCTACTGGGGAGAGGAGTTGGCCTAACTGCTAGGGCGGTGGACTTCCAATACGGGGAACTGGGTTCGAGACTGAACATCCTGTGATTCTGGCAGGGATTTAAGTGGGCCGGGTCGCACCGGGTCTGAGCACCAGCTGTTTTTTTAAGGAGGCCCCGAACGGGTCTCTATCAGGCTCTGTTTTGTGCCCTGGCACAGGCGGTCCATTTTTTTTCCCGAGCGTTATAGGGGAAGGGAAGTCCTTTAAAGAGAGTCATTTTCTCTCTATATTTCTCTTCTCTTTTCGGAACTCAGGAGCAGCAACATTGTCGTGGTGTCACCAGGGCTTTATGTGGAAATGGAGGGTCCTCCTTTTACCCTATAGTATGGGAGGCCTGGGAGCACCGGATTTTTAGCTCTGTTACAGGGTGGCGCAGTTCGCACATTTACATACCTGGATACATGGGGAAGCGTGTACCATTTCTGCGTCTAGAGACGCTGTTTGCTGCTCCACAAGCACCATCGGCGACAATTTTTGAGAAGGCGGACCGCAAGACTGGCCTTCTCGACTCAATGAACGCTACTAGACATGCGTGGCACTGCTTACTACGGCAGCAAGCAGGAGCATTACTATATATGCTGATTATGCACAGTGGCGTCACTAGGGTTGGTGCCACCCAGTGCGGGTAACTCATGGTGTCACCCCCTCATGACTTACCCCATGAATCCATGATGGACCTCCTCTAGGAGATGTATGGCCATCTCTTCTTAGAGAACGTCCCTGCCCTTGTCATCAACTGAACAGAGATTTCAATGGGGAATAATGCACTGTTCTGCTCGACTGCACTTTTATTGGGGCATGACCAGCAATTCTCAGCAGCTCTACGGAGCTTTCAATTGACACTTCTCTGCAGCTCTACTGCACCTTATTTGGGACAGTGTCCAGCATGTCTAAAGGATACGCTTCCTCTGCCAGCAGCTGCAAGGAGTCCGGGTTGACCGTAACCGAGCCGCTGCTCACAAAGTACTTGGAAGCAACCCCTTCATCACTGAACACGGTAACGACACCAGGGGCCAGGACCTGGAGGGTTGGGACATGAGCAGGGAGGATACCAAAGGATCCGGTCATGGTGGGGACATCCACTTGCTTCACACTTGCACCATTAAAGAAGACCTCCGCCGGGGAACAGAAGGTGAAGCTCATGGGCTGTGGGCCCCCGGGGGGCCGCATCTGCCGCCAGCGCTCGCCGGGCCTGGCAGAGGGGGGCGCGGAGCCGGAGCAGGCGGCGGACGACTGACAGCTGCATGGCGGACACGGGAAGACTGGCACCGGAAGCCAGAAAGACAGAAGCTGTCTGGGTCAAGGCACAGAACCCGCCGTCTCCGCAAGGCAGTGAACCTCGCTCGCTTGTAACACGATATTTAATGCCAACTGTGCACAAACACTTCCTGCTCTGGGGAGTAATAGCTGCAAATCCTTCCCCTAATACTAATTGTTAAAATGTCGACATAGATAACTTCCAATCCCAGCTTCCCCAGACCGGCGTTGTGTGATCCGAGGATTCTTAAAAGCACCAGTTCAAAATCAATCGCAGTTCACAAACTCGGAGCCACTTCTACGCACGAAAGCAAAACGAGGTTAGAAACACGCGGAGTCTGTAAATGGAGGTGTTTTTCTTCCACTTCTACAAGAATGGTGACGTCTAAGTGCATGATGCCATTAAAGAACAAGGGGACATAGGTTAAAATCCTGGCTCCGCTGTAGACAAAAATGTGTGATCCAAGGAAAACGTCGATCTTATTGTGGCGCAGTTAGTGAAAACTGGGAGCGTTTAGAAACAGGTTTAAGGACGAGCGCTATAAAAACGGGGACATTCTGTTCAGCTTAGAAATGCATTCCCTCAATATCGCATGGTGTTCTAGTCAGTCCAACTCGTTGGGTTAATGCGCCCACCGCTGAAATCTGTATGCAAATAAAGTTTTTGAATCCCGGAGCCACGTCACGTTAGTGACATTTCGAACGTCGTCAACGTCGTAGCCTAATTGGACAATAATCATCACATGGGGGTGTCACCCCATGTGATGGTGTCACCTGGTGCGGTCCGCACCCCTCCGCACCCCCTAGTGACGCCACTGATTATGCATATAGAGTGGGCTCGATGGCTGGCTCCACGCAGGGATAGGGAGTCATTAAAGCTCTGCATGAGCTGAATATTAAGATCGCTGGAGATTTTTTCCAAGTCCAAAGTCCTGGGAACAGGTAGAGGAGGGGGCAGAGGTGACCACGCAGCTACAGCGATTCCAGTTTTATCGGGTGCAGCGTGCAATGCTGGAGCAGTTCGGAGAGGATATGCAGTAGCCTTCAGAAATCCCCGAATTAGCATACGTCATTAAATCAAACTCCCCTCCTAAGATAGTCACTAACATCTATAGAATAGCTATGACGCACAGGGCACATGAGTGCACAACAGCACGCCTGGCCTGGCAAAGGGACTTCCAGATAATAATAGATGACAAGATGTGGCAGTATTGTTGCTCGAACACAAAGCGAATCTCACTACATGGGAAGCACAGGCTTTTACATTTTACATTTCTTACCCTCGCAGACTGTGCTGACTCTGCCCCTCCTGATTCGGAAACTGACCAACGCAGTCACCACCAGTCCCTTCTCTCTGTCTTATGATGTCTGCCCTACCAGCATTTACTTCGGACCCTCACACCTCCTCACCCTCACCCACCCTCACACACCCTCTCTCACCCTCACACCCTCACCCCCCTCACAACCCTCTCACCCGCAGGAACTGGCTTGGCAAGGTTAGCCTCAAGCAACAGTGTCAGCTTTCGTCAGGTCATGCAGAAGTCAGCACAAACCCATGCTAAGGTTATGTCCTTAAATACTTGTTCTGCCATGGTGAGAGCCTACTGTAAGGGCAATGCACAAAATGGCTGCTATTTACAAGATGAAACCCAAGGCTTCAAAACAGAACCTTCAAATACACAGTGAATCCATTGGTGTAACATGATGAAAACACTCCTACATACTGCATTCGTCATTTGCGGTTCGCTGATACCAAATTCATAACAGAAAAATGATATTTTAAAACACAGGTTCAGAATTTTCAGAACCACAGGTTCTACCCATTTATGGCATTATTATACCTCTACTTGTACTTTGTACGCTTTTGTATCATACACACATGTCGCTTTATTCCACCTGTTATGAATCGCTTGCTACCACTTGTAATTTGTATGCTCTTGATACATGCACACTTGTCACTATTGCCTTATGCACCGTAACGTTTGCTTTTGTAACATGCTGCCTTGTATTTATTTTTTTCTCCTCGTTTATCACGACGGTTCCTATTGTGAAGCACTCTGCCACCTTCAGGTAAAGTCTGCGCTATATAAAAAGGCCTCAAATTACATTGAGGAATCCCCACACACTTCCCCTCCGGGGCTACGGAGGTAGGAACCGTCCTTCCATCATCGGGACTCCCCTGATGTGACTCGAGGGGTGGGCCCTACCGCAGCAGTCCCGGAGGGGAAAACAACATGCAGCTGCCATCGGGACCCTCGTGGGAGCCTCAAAACCACCGCCGTCCGCCCCAGCCCCCAGAGCCGCACCTTCCACGCACGTGCTCTGTGGGGCTTCATTTTCTTTATGGGTTTAAAAAAAAAAATGGGGACCTTGGCGCCCGAGGCCGTAGTCACTACCCACACCGCCCTCACATCCCCGGAGCTCCACATGAAGCACACGGGCTCCGGGGGCTTGAATTTGTTTTTAAAACCGAGGGCCTCGCACCCCAACACACACCCCCTAGGGCACAGGAGCCGCCACCCCGCCACTTAATCCCCTACGGAGCTCCGTATGGAGCACAGTGGGCTCCAGGGCTTGAATTTTTTTTTAAACGAGGACCTCGAGCCCCGGCAACCCCCACAGCCGTCGCACATGCCCCGGAGCCCGCGTGGAGACATAGCGGGGTCTCTGGGGTTTATTTATTTAATTATTTTTAAATGCCGCAACAGTAGGGCACAGGAGCCCCCCAGAACCTCGCCACATGCCCCGGAGCCCGCATTGAGCACAGTGGGGCTCCGGCTCCTTCAGCTTTAAAAATACGGGCCTAGTGCCCCACCACTACCGCAACGGGGACACAGGAACCACCAACACCGTCTCAAAACCCCCAGAGCTCCGCCTTGAACACCTTGGGCTCTGGGGTTTAATTTTTAAAAACTCTGCCACTATGGGGCACAGGAGCCCGCCAACCAGCCTCAACACCCCGGAGCCCCCGGCATGGAGCACCACGGGGCTCCGAGGGTTTCATTTTTAAAAACTGTGCGACAATGGGGCACAGGAGCCCGTCAACCAGCCTCGACACCCCGGAGCCCCGGCATGGAGCACCATGGGCTCAGGGAGCATTTTTTTTTTTAAATGTGGCCTCGCGCCCCACCACGGACCCCCGAGGGCCACGCTGCCCCATGGCCACAGGAGGCCCCACCACCACGCCGCAAGCCCCCGGAGCAACGCATGGAGCCCACCAGGCTCCGGAAGCATTAACATTTTATTTTTTGGGAAAACGAGGCCTCATGCCCCACAAGGACCCGAAGGGCCCCAGCACTGGCCAGGGTGCTCAGGAGCCACCGGCAATACCACACGCCAGGACCTCGGCTACTCTGTGAAACCCTACAACTCACCAGCGCCTATGCAGAGCCCCCGGACCCTGATGGTGAGTACCAACATGTGTTATTTAATTTGTTTGTAAAACCATGCTTGTATGTGTATGGCATTAATATCACATATGGGGCAGGTTTCTATACCCTGTTAAAGACGTTAGCTATTCTAGCGATTCACTCTTAAACGCCCACCTAAAGCACACCACCCCTGTGTTTAAAAATAAAAGACAGTATTGTCCACCTTACCCTTACTTGAAACAGCGTAAGCCATACATAGCGTTAAACACTCTTTTAAAAAATACAACACTGATCACGTTAAATACACTCCCTCTTTTTACCGTCAACATTACCCTTAAACAACATAGCCCCCAAACCCATACTTAATTGCAACACTTTGAACACCTTCCTATACAGCTCTAAAACCCTTTAAAAATACAACTTTGTTCACTTAAATACATTCCCCAATACATAAAATATCCCTTAAGCACCCACCACCAACCCGTCCCTTATTTATTTGCCTCCCATAATTTGTCGCATGCAGCGTCGATCTGTGACAAGTTGCTCTGAGCCATTGGAGCCTTTAATCTTCAGGAGTGGTGTGTATGTGCAGCAGGACAATTGTTCCAAAGTGCTTTGAATGGCTGATTCGGTGGGACACCCTGAAGTATACTTTTTATACATGTACGGACCTGTTAATTGGAGGAGCGCCCCCCTTTACTGATAGGGAGTGCTTAGAAACTTGCAGTACCGGTCATTAAGGGTAATAGAACATTGTAGTGCTGATCATTATTGGCGACCGTTTTCTGACCATTGGATTGATTTGCTAGCTGGCGTTTTAAACTTTGACATCCATTAATTAAACCTACGGCCTGCTGTGGGATGAGCTCAGACAGAAGTTTTAGGGGTCTGGCATACTGATTGGAAGGGCACCATCCATTCCGGCTGAGATTGTTTAGAATGTTTTCCGCCCACCGCCTTCTTTTTGTTATGAGGTATCTTGTCCTGTTGACTGATTAAAACTGCTCCTTGGGTAATTAAACCTCCGGCCTGAGGCCTGATTTTGGGATGGGCTCCGACTGAAGCTTTTAGGGAAATGTTCTATGAACATGTGAGGATCATTATTGCGTCCATTTCTGACCAGTGCATTGTTTTTTGCTCAAGACACACTTCAGCAATTGACATTTGTTAATTAAGCCAACAGGCATGGCCATCTAATCACCTATGTTAAGGACTCGTGCTCCTGGGCAAGATGGCCTGCTGTTTTATAAACAAGCCTATACAAATTAAGGCTTGGGCTAAGCTTGGGACTTGCTGATTAGTTTTTCCTGTTCTCAATGGCGCTCTGCCGGGGTAGATGGCCTTTTGTTCAGATGCTTTCATGCTGTGACTTGTGACTTTTGTTCCTGCATTTTTGCATTGGGGGTTGTGAGTCTAATGGTTAGTTTTTCTGGCCCCAGCTACGGCAGGGCCGCATTTCAAATTGTAACATGCTTCTAAAGAAAGACCCTTTTAAAAAAACCTCTGCACCGTAAACCATTGTGTTAGACAGCTTTGATGCCCCTAGTCTGGGGATATGGGTATGCTTGCGTAGACACCAACTGTCACAGCCCTGCAGCTCGTGTTTTTAAACCGACCCTTACATTTCTCTCATACATGAATGCACCATAAATGACCTGATAAGCAAGCACAGGCTTCACCATGCGCTCGGCGCTCACACGCGGACACAAAACACAGGGCCACACCCTTGTATTTCCAAGGACTTGAGGCCTGTCACATTTAAGGACACGCAGATGGCATCTTTTTTTTCCGGCCATGCATGTCACTTTTACGGACAAACCACTCACTTTTCCGGTCACAGTGTCGGGGCGGGGGTCCCTGGAGGGGGTGGGGACCTGTCACTTTTCCGGGCATGAATGGGGATTAAGGGTATCAGCTTTTACTACTTGTGCACACCCACCTAAAAATAATTTTTTTTCAATGGCAAGGCTGGCGAGCCAAGCTGGTGGGCCAATTCGTAACTTTGTCAATGTTTTTTCTTGCAATTTTGCATCGTTTTAGGTCTCTTCTACAGACAGATATTAGCTGTCTGGTTTCTAGGATCATTTGTGGACAATATCAATACATAGGGCAGACTTAAGGCTAGCCCACTGCTTAACATTGGTTGGTTTTCTTGTCAGTCTAATTTGCTTGTGTCTGATGATTTCCTTCCTCTTGTTGTGTTCATCTTTCCCCTGGAGCACAGCTTCTTTGACAAGGTTTTTGATTGGGTGGCGTGAGTCCTTCCAAGGCTCTACACCAAGGACCCACTTTTTATGTCGAGCATTCGAGACCTCTTCTATATACTTTAGTATATACTTATATACTTTAGTATATACTTATATGCAGGGCTTTAAGTGGGATGAAAAAACGGGGGGTGTCTCAAAGGGGCGTGGCCAGAGTAATTAGGGGCGTGGCTTTAAAACACACTAAAAATCTGTGTGTAGCATATTGTGCCGCCGACTTGTATTTTGGTGTTTCTGTCATTGCATCCAGATATGTGATACAACAAGTGACATCATACCTACAACAAGTAAGGACTATTGGCTTTGTCAATGGTTATTAGTTGCATAAGATAAGCTTCATCTAATGCTTGTTACATATAATATTGAAAAAGATTCCAATTAAAGCCCTGGTGACCCTACCACAATGTTGCTGCTCTTGCGTTTTAGAAAGAGAAGGGAAATCCAGAAAGAAAATGACTCTTTAAGGATTTCCCTTCCCCCATAACGCTCACCTGGCCTGACGTCATGCCATAACTTCTCCACTAGTGAGAAGTGAGCAGTGTGGGCAGTGCACATCGACATGCCTACTGTCTCGAAACGGGTCTCTATAGGGCTGTTTTGCGCCCTGGCACTTTTTTCCGGACTGAAGTGACAGCAAACTGCTGTCACTGCAGTTCGGAAAAAAACGGCCAGCCTGTGCAAGGGCTCAAAACAGAGCCCGATAGAGACCCTTTTCGAGCCCTCCTTAAAAAAACTGCTGGTGCTCAGACCCCTTGAGACCCGGCCCACTTAAAGCCCTGCTTATATGTATGTTCTTTGTGGGCTCTGGAGTTCATCCCTAGAACTAGTCGGCTTCCGCTTAGGGACTTTTTTTTCTATTCAGCTGCATCTATTTAACTGTCTTGATAGAAAACAACCAGCAGAAGTCAGGAAAATACCAGAATTGCTTTCTGCTGAGGGACTTATTTTTTTATTTTTTTCTGGCAACTGTCTTTATTTAACTTTCTTGATAGAAAACGACCAGCAGAGGTCAGTAAAATACCAGAATCACTTTAGCATTCTCTAGATTACAGTCCATAGAAATTGTCATCCACGAGCACCCATAGACAATAATATTTGTTTCAAATCTTGTATTTTCAGTGATATGACCATCAAAGTCTCTGATTTTATATTGAAAACAGAGCTTTGGACTATACTATTTCCTGCTGAAAAACAATATTTCTCTCCATGTGTTCCCATACCTGGCGTGTCACGCAGTTTGGTGCTTACTTTCCTTCCATGTTAAAGAACAATCGATGTTTCTGCCCCCAGGCTAATATGCTGCAAAGCTAAATACATATAAGGTACCAAAGGCGAGACCGATTGCATTGCAAATGCTTGCTGTTTCTGTCTCTGTGTCTGCCTCAGAGTGTCTCTCGCTGCTCCTTTAGTGAACATTGTGGCTGCTATGTCTTTTTGAAGGCCCAACGCTGTCTCTTATTGTCTCCGCCTCAGAGTTTCTCTTGCCTTTCCCTAAGTGGGCATTACAGCATCTCTTTATTTCTGAGGTCTTAGTCTGTGTCTTTTTATGTATGGTTCTGTGTCTGCCACACCGTGTCACCCCCCTCAGTGATGACACCCGGGGCGGTGTGGACCCACCATACCCCCCTTCCTACACCACTCTTTTATCGAAATATATGCTTAACCCTGTTTATCGATGTCGCTTCAAAACTTTGCCGCACATGGATTGCAGTGCCCCTTGTAATTTGTGGCCCTATGTCTTTCTTGCTGCCCTCAGGATTGTAGGCGTGGCTGCAGCATGCCTGGAGGCAGAAAAAGTGGCAACGGTCACACAGGGGAGAGACCGCATGGAAACTGCCCACCATTAGGCTTCCAAGGAGGACAGACGCCATTTTACCTGGTGATTCCAAAATACCGCCATAACAAGCGTCACGGGTAAGTGTTCAATAGTCAAGTCAAGTCAAGTCAGAAATTTATATAGCGCGCTACATACCCAGAGGGTCTCAAGGCGCTTGAGGAAGGGATGGGAATTACTTGTCAAATATCCAGTTTTTAAGTTGCTTTCTGAAAGCTAGGTGGTTCTGAGTGAGACGAAGGTGAGTGGGGAGTGAGTTCCAGGTTTTAGCTGCGAGGTAGGAGAAGGATCTACCTCCCATGGTGGTTTTATTGATGCGAGGAATGGTAGCAAGGGCTTGGTTGGAAGATCGTAGCTGGCGAGGGGGGGTGTAGAAGGAGAGTCGTGTGTTGAGGCATTCGGGTCCAAGTTCGTAGAGTGCTTTGTGAGCGTGGGTTAGGAGGCGGAATGTTATCCTCTTATTGACGGGGAGCCAGTGGAGGTTTTTCAGGTGACCGGAGATATGGTCTTTACGCGGGATGTCTAGTATGAGTCTGTCTGATGCATTCTGGATGCGTTGGAGTTTTTTAAGGAGTTTTGCGGGGATACCGGCGTATAGGGTGTTTCCGTAGTCCAGGCGACTTGTAACCAGTGCATGGGTGACTGTTTTTCTGGTTTCGTGGGGATCCAGCGAAATGTTTTTTTGAGCATGCGGAGGATGTTGAAGCATCAAGATGAGACTGCGTTGACTTGTCTGTTCATAGAGAGTGAGGAGTCCAGGATGATGCCTAGGTTCCGTGCGTGGTCCGTCGGGATGGGTGCTTTTCCAAGGGCCGTTGGCCACCAAGAGTCATCCCAGGCGGAGGGGGAGGTGCCTAAGATAAGGACTTCTGTTTTATCTGAGTTCAGTTTCAGACGGCTGTGCTTCATCCACTCGGCTACTTCTTTCATTCCTTCATGTAGGTTGGTTTTGGCGGTGTTGGGGTCTTTGGTGAGTGATAGGATCAGTTGGGTGTCATCTGCGTAGGAGATGATGTTGAGGTTGTATTGGCGAGCGATGGTCGCGAGGGGGCTCATGTATACGTTGAAAAGGGTGGGGCTGAGTGAGGAACCTTGGGGTACGCCGCAGATGACTTCAGTAGCCTCGGATTTGAATGGTGGGAGGCGGACTCTCTGGGTTCTTCCGGTGAGGAATGAGGTGATCCATTCCAGTGCTTTTCCTTAGATCCCGATGTTTTTGAGGCGCTGAAGAAGGGTGCTATGGCAGACTGTGTCGAAGGCTGCGGAGAGGTCTAGGAGGATGAGGGCGACTGTGTCTCCATTGTCCAGTAGTAGTTCAGCTCGTTTCTTTGAATGCTCCTTTCTGCAATCTTAAAATGGACCATGACATTTGAGTTCCCTCTCTGTGATCTTCTAGTTTTTCAGATAATTGTAACTATTGCTGTTTTTGCAGATTACTTTATTACACTTTATGCAGACTGTAAGCACAATAAACAGTTGCGTAGCAAGGTGGTTGGAGAGCGGTAGTCTACCCCGGGCGACATGAGTTTTGGTGGTGGCTGTCCCGTCCTCTCTTACCTGCGGCATCTCAGGGTAATCACCCTCCCTCCCCCCACCCGTCTTGCATTCGGAATCCGCAGGCGGGAAACTCAGGGGCTGCCACGGGCGGCAAACCGCCTATCTATGCAACGCACAATAAGGGGGATATTCACAAAGAAGTGGTGGTGAGAGCCGTTAGCCTCCTTGGCTTAACGCCTCTCACCGCCACTTCAGAAACGCCAGGCTGCACCCTATTCACAAGAATGTTGGTGCAGCCTGGTGTTTCCCCCATCAACGGTGTTAAGTCTCATGACTTAACGCCAAAACAGACACCCTTGCACCAGAGCGCAATGGTGTCTGCGAGCAGGGAGGTTTGTTAATGCACAGGAAGATGTCCCTTCCTGTACATTAACAAATGTGCACATGTGTGCTATATGCAGCACACATGGAAAAAGCAAGAACAAGGAGAAATAAAACTTTCCTCCTCATTTAGCCACCTTAAGACCTGATTTTTCTAGGTCTTAAGTTTGGCGCTGCCACCTATTATCGCCATAATTGGCGGTAGCGTCAAACTCAACACCCACTGCACGCCCCCTTTCACACTATGTTTAGCGTTAAAGGTGCCCTATTCTCAAGGCAGCGTTAGGCCACTATAAGTGGGATAACGCTGCCTTCAGAATAGGGCTATAGCCCTATCGCCAAGGGAACGCCCAAAAAAGTGCTGTTACCTTGGCGATATGGGGCTTGTGAATATGCCCCATTATGTTCACATCTCGCCTTATTCCTCTGGTCTGATGTGGGAATGTCCTATTTCTTTATCTCTTCCCAGATTTAGGAGCCAGTACAAGCCCCATCGTCTCAAAAGGCACCAGAATCTCATTTACTTGGGACGAGCGGACCCTACCCAACCCAAATACATAGCGCAGCTCTTCAAGGATCGAGGAATCCGTGTGCAACCGCTAAAGCGAGCTTTTGGTGCTGAGCTGGCTGTAGAGGTATGATTCCACCATTTTAAATTTGCAGAACATGAAAAAAAAGTTGCCTAAACAAAATGTTTACTGTTATTTTCCTGAAAATCTCCCTTGACACATCTATTTCAAATGTTGGCAAATGGAATTTAAATGGTTCACTGCATATTATAATCATGTTGTGATGGAAATGTGGATACAGTCCCCCTTGGCCCGCATTACAGAAAATTTGTATTGGTGTAAAAAACACAGGATAAATCCATTTCCACCGTTTGCAAGAGGAAATCGAATAAACCCTTTTTCAGTTGTACAAACCTGGTGCAAACTGATTTCAATTCTTTTGTTGTTTTTTATGTTCTATGAAGGAAAGAAAGCACATTTTCCCAACTTTTCCAAGCTGAACGTTGGCACTAAGAGACAAATACATTTGTTCCACATAATTAGCAAATGCACAGAAAATCAATTCGCTGTACTCTCTTTTTTTCAAAGAAACGTGTATTCATTGACTATGCCCTGTGTACAAGACATAGACTCACGTAGATTCATTTAAATGCAAATATGCGTGGCCTATTTGTTTATAGGTTTTTGCCCAGTGACATAACCTGTATGTAATATGGGCTGGGCAGAATTTGCTCGCGCAATTACTTATTACAGAAGCAGCAGAAGGAATCTGTCATTATGTCACTGCAGAGGTTCTGTGAAACAATCACTGTTTGTTGAAGGATTCCATCATTGATCATTTTCATTTGCAGTGCCATGTGCTTTTTATTGGGACACATTCACTGCTTCATTTGATAAATGTGATGTTTGTAATGGTGCAGGGCCCTAGGCCCTCATGCACGCTAAATTACCCCACACAGACACAGTACTTGGATGGTAGAACTGACCCAGGGCACGTGTGCCCAGCAGGCCCGGACTGGCCATAGCGGGCACCGGGCGGTGCGCCGCAAGGGTGGGGGCCAGTTTTGAGCCCCTGGGTGCCGATTTTGTTACAGGGGCGTTTTTGCTGCAAAATCGGCCCTGTAACAAAATCGGCCGATAACCGGCCCTAGCAAAGCGCTCGGCGGCACCTCCAACACCCCCCCCCCTCCAGTGGGGACGGGGGGATGCAGCCGATCACTTTGCCAGGGCCGGTTTTGGTTCCCAGTCCGACCTGCCTGTCTTGTTTTCGTCTGTCAGATTCCTTCTGACAGTGATGAGTTTTTGGATCCCGAGGCACCCAGCCCCTTTTATTGGCAGGGTCACATGTCCAGTGACGCCTGTGCTGGATGGGTGTGGGCTGTAAGCCAGTCCTCGGGGGATGACTGGTGCATTCCAATAACTAGACCAGTGATCCACAAATCACTACAATGTTGACATACCTATCTCTGACGTCGAACTGAAGAACATATAGGTACTAGACCAAACTTTAGAGAAAGCAAAGGGCAAGACCTACAATCATGTAATATAAAGACACTCATATACCTAGCGTTTGGCCACGCCATAATTATCATAAAATGCCCCCAGTATCTAGGTATTGAAAGATTCTGAAATATTGAGCCTTAGAGGGTACATTTCCAAGTCAAGACAAATACTAACTCGCAGCATCAGGCTCCAAAATACCCACCACAACAAACCTCAATAGATAGACCTTCCTTTCCCCAACCTTAACAAACACAGCCCAGCAGCTCAAATCTGCTTTGCCATTCCTGACCAGTCATGATTTCCATCTGCTGCAAACTACATGTTTCAATTTAATGTGTTTTCTTTATAATTTTAATTGAAATAACAAACTGGGGTACGCCATCGGTTCCATGCGTTTATTTTCTGGTAAGTACCTATTTTGGGATTATTTTCGGTAGATTAATTTCATAGTAATTAATTTCGAAGCCTAATTGTTTCAAAATATTATGGAGAGTAGACTGGGTGACAAATCTCATCTTGAGGATATTATTTTAATTTAGTTTTCGTCCATAGAGGGCAGTGTTGTGCCACCTAGAATTATATTTCTTTTTCAAAATGTTCGAATATCGAACCTATTTTACTGGGTAGTCTCCTGTAAGCCACCCCTTTTTTAGGCCGATCCTAAGGGCAACGAGGCATGCTGTATTAGGGTATGCACTGGAAGCCCCTCCCACTTTCCGCCCACATTTGTCATTGGCTTGTGCCATTGTCCTTCGTAAATATTGGCTTCTGATTCATAAATAAGCTTGTTAGTCTCTCCTTTTTACCGCCTTGTCTCAGTGGCGTAACGAACTTTGAAGGGGCCCCGCTGCAGGGTACGTGAAGGGGCCCTCTCCGGACTCAATCTAGAGCTCCCCAGCAGAAGTGCTGTGCTGACGGGGCCCCCTAGAGGGTGAGGGCCCCCGTTCCGCAGGGGCATGTGTTATGCTCCTGTGCATACAAGGATTTAAAAAAATATATTTTACGAAGCTCCACACAATGGGTCGGATATGTGAAAATCAGCAGCCGAACGCCGTCGGCCCACAGGGTTCAGACAGCGTTCGGCTGCTGATTTACACATATACGACCCATCGTATTGAGCCTTTTAAAATATTTTTGGGTAAATCTGATTCCTCTTAAACATTTGGACATAAGTGGCATCTACTCTGTATGCATTGGACATTCTTTCTACAGTAGTTGATAAGTGTACTGCATCAGCTGGTCAAAGTAAATTCCTTGCAACTGATGAGCAAATATTTCAGCTCGATTTTTAAGACATTACCCTTACCACAGTGCTTCAGAGGCTTTACCGTATTGTTGCAGGGATTCTGCTCATGCACAGAACTATGCGCAGGAAACTAGGACCTCGGTGTATTGTGGTGTACCAAAAAAACCTGCCTCAGTGCTCAGAACCCCAATCCGACTAGCATCAGTGTCTCATTAGTTCTCCGTGCTACAGCAATGCTACAAATGATTAGACAACCCAGAACACTCTTTCGTTTTTATTCTCATACAAGTCCACAACATGAGTAATCAGAGACACAGTAAAGTTTAAAGTGTTTATTTTAACTACGTGCTCTTAAGATGCAGTAGTTTGGCTAACATTAGCAGGCAAATGATTAGAAATAAAACAATCCGCATTGTTACAATTCCATAAAACACAAAGGGAGAAATCATGTTATAATGATAGTGGAACCAGGTCTATTGTGACTTGTGTACCACCCTCCCCTGGCTTGGAGCTAGGTATTATAATAATAGAAGATCTCTAGTTTAAAACAGGGAACACCATACCTCCAATATCAGATGAAGTGAATCACATCCCAGGATCAGCACAGTTCTTTGTAGATGGAAAGGTTTCTCCAAGTGCCAGAATCATGCATGCAATACAATATTAAAGGCACACAGTTTCAGTTATTTGCAGCTGTGTGCGTGTTGTGCCTAGAGCGTGGGCCGATCAACCTGAATCAACAGCATACATCGTTATTTGACCTTGAAGACTCTGGACACACTGTAGAGACTGAGGCCGCGGTGTAAGAGATGTGAAAAACAGACTGTTCTCATGTGAAGAAAAGCAAGCAGTTTAACTTACAATAACAGAGGCATGTAGTGTCGTGTGCAAAAGCGGCAAAGTGACAAAATGGCATTTAAGCTTCTACTTCACTTATGCTAACATAGCAATGTGTGCAAGCAATATCGTGTCTTCACTACAGTATTTCGCTCCACAGATTCCTGTGTATTGTGCAATCATGAAATTGTAACTTGTGGCTATTCCTGATGAAGGCACTCTTGTGTCGAAACGCACACTCTGAGACAGACATAAAAAGGCGACAGTCTAGAACCTACAAAAAAACACAGGCTGCAACGTTCACAAAGGGAAAATCCTTCTGATAACTATACAGGTTTCAGCCACTGAGAGTTGTCGAAATCAATTAGCTTCTCAATCACTGCATAGAATTTGGCTCTTAGCCACTTATGATTATATCATGTGTATGGAGACAAAGTAAGTTCTGAAGATGACATTTGTATTGTGAATGAAAATGAACAGATTATTTATTGTTTCTTGTCATTGTGTATATTGTCCTTGCATGTTTTGTCCCAATTGCACAGAATGATGATAGAGTGAATGTTTGATACAAGAGGAGTATGCATGTGGATTTTTTATTCTCAAGATTTATGGTATCGCTTTAATAATATTAATTTTTGTACTGGCTTTTGTTATGTTGTCCTCGTCTACTTATGTTTCGTTATGCATTTTTGCCATATATGTGATCAATTCTGAGTTGCCCTTGGTTTTTCCAATTATGTTAGTGGTTGTGATGCATCTCCATGTGAGTTTGTTTGTGTGAGTGTGTGTAAATATGTATTTTATGCTACTTAGCTGTAGCACTGCTTCAAATACATTTCCTGATTTACCCTATTACTGGAAAACGTATTACTGATCTTTTCATGTTGCCTTCACAGAGGGCTGCCAAAGATGACGAAAAACGTCTGTTGAACACGCCACTTCAAGGCCCTCACCCCATTTCACCTGGTCAGATCTGTAGCTGCGGCACTCATTATGGTGAGACTCATTCTATTGTTAATTTTATTTTACTTTATTTTATTTAAAGTTTTATATAGCGCGAACATGACCCGTCGGGTATCAGAGCGCTTTATAAAGAAAGATATGTTACGTACAGGATGGGACATGTAAAATACAGGGATGGGGTTAGGGAAATGTCAATAGTGGGACAACGCAATGGATATATACAAGAGTCAATACAGTTCCAAACTCAGTGAGTGACTTGAATACAATAGGACACAAGAAAGGGATATATATACATTAAATAGTACAGTTCCAAGTACAGGGTGGCGTAGGAAAAATACAAGGAAGGGGGTTAGGGTAATGACCATAGTGGGACAAAGCCATGGATATATATATACTCGAGTCATCACAGTACCAAAATTAGCGAGCGACTTGATTACAATAGGACAAATAAGAGATGTGTACAATAAATGGTGCAGGGAGCATTAAAAGGAGTGAGGGTTGTAACAGTGAAAGGTCATTCAAAAAAGGGGATTAAGCGCAGAAATCAATAAAGAAAAGGCGGTATGTGCATCAAGGTAGCGTTATTTGAGGAATTTGCTCATTAAGAAGGTTTTAGCTTCTTTTTTCGAAGAGCGCCGAAGAAGGTAATCTTCTGGTGGAGGAAGGATGCGTGTTCCAGATTCTTGGTGTAGCCCCGGAGGATGCTCCATTGTATGTTTTGTACCTTGCAGAGGCAGGGTGGCGGGAGCACGCGGTCTCTGGAGGATCGTGAGTTTCTGGATCTCCCAGATAACACAATTTTCTGGGCGAGATATGCAGGGGAGTTGGCGTACAAGGTTTTGTGAGTGATGAAGGCCAGCTAGAGTTGAATTCTACCTTAAAGGGGAAGCCTGTTCAAGGCCTTCAGGTGTGGTGAGATATGGTCAAATTTTAGTGAGCCAGATATGAGTCTAGCTGCTGCGTTGAGGCAAGCTTTTAAGGGGGCTGTCGAAGTCTTAGGTAGGCCAGTTAGTGTGGAGCAGCCATATTCGATTCTGGAGATAACTAACGCCTTCACCGCGGTTTGTAGGTCTGCAGTTCCAAGGAAGGGTTTTAGTTTTCTCACGTAGCTCAGATGGAATCTGGCAGTTTTGGCCATCGCGTTGATGTGTTCAGTCATATTCAGGTTGCGGTCCAAAGTAATCCCGAGAGATTTGGCAGAATCCACTATGGTAGGGGTGCAGTTGAGTGCTGTGATGGAGTTAGTCCATTCCAGGATGTCATTAGATTTTTTTTGGGGGGGAAGACGAGAAGAAACTCCGTTTTTTGGGCATTCAGTTTGAGCTGGTTGTTGGCGAGCCAATGGACTGTCAGTTTCAGGGCATCGTTTAGATAGGTGATCTCCTCAAGAGAGGAGATTTTAAAGTAGATCTGAGTTTCATTGGCATACTTGTGGAAGGAGATGTTGGCCGAGTTGAGCATTTCAGCTAAGGGTTCACGGTAGAGATTGAAGAGGGTAGGGGACTTAGTGGAGCCATGCGGGACATAGATGGAGATAGGGGAGGGAGCAGATAGATTGTTGTTGACAAGGAATCTCTGGGTGCTGTTCTGGAGGAAGGATCCAAGCCATTTGATGAGGGTACCTCCTAGATCCATCCTGTGTTCGAAGCGTTTAAGAAGTTTCTCGTGGTTGAATGTGTCGAATGCTGAGGAGAGATCCAGAAGGATCAAAAGACAGGTTTTGCCTTGTTCGAGGGCTAGGAGAGCATCGTCAACAATGTGAAGAATAGTGTCAGTGCTGTGCCCAGGCCTGAACCCAGATTGGAATTTGTCAAGTAGATTGAAATTGGTGATGTGTTGGTTTAGTTGTAGCTGCACACATTTCTCCAGTACTTTCGCGAGAAGAGGGATATTCGATATAGGTCTGAAGCTATCTGGAATTTCCGGATTCAGAGTGTTTTTTTTTTTTAGGTTGGGGATGACTTGTCCGGTTTTCAGGGAGTCCGGTATGGTCCCTTGGAGAAGGAAAGCATTGATAATGGTAGTCCAGATGGGAGCAATGAGTGAGGCGGTCTCTGCCAAGCAGTTGGTGGAGATGGGGTTGTTAAAGTGGGTGTTCGGTTTTAAGGAGGATAGAATTTTAGAGATGGAATGGTCATCATAAAGTTCGAATTTGGACCAGTGAGCCATGTTTTTGGGTATTTGCTTGGTGGGGACAAGAAGAGAGAAGGTTCCCAGAAGGAGAATGAGGGAAGTTTGAGGAGGCATTGATTTCGTTACTAAGCGAGTTGATTTTGGTTCTGAACACGGAGGAAAACTCATCGCAGGTTATTGTGGATTTAGTAGTTTCTTTTGATGATTTCGCTAGTTTGTTGGATTGAAGTTTGACTATTTCGAAAAGTTTGCGTGGTCTGTTCTTGGCATTTTCCAGCTCTGATTTGAAAAACTCTTTTTTGGACAAAAGTATATTTTTGTTGTACGTATTTCTGGCCTGACGGAGGAGTTTAAGATGAGAGGCTTAGGGGTGTTGTCTCCAGTTACTTTCTTTCAGACGGAGAGCTCTCCTTTTGTCATTGAGGGGCAGCCACGGCTGGTAGTAGGTGTAACTGCAGGGCAATGACGTGGGGAGGGGGAGGGGCAGGGTGGGGGGTAGTAATGTATGTATGACGGACTTTAACAGGTAAGTAAACATAAATAAGTAAAACAAATTTCTTTGTGTGCACTGCATCACCAAATGCGATGCAGTGCGCGCAACAAAATTCCTTTTATTTATTTATATGTTTACTTACCTGTTAAAGTCCGTCATCCATACATTACTACCCCCTACTCTGCCCCTCCCCCTCCCCAAGTCACCGCCCTGCAGTTACACCTACTACCGGCCGTGGCTGTTGAGGGGTCCGCCGAACCAAGGGTTTTGTCTTTGATTTGGGACGTTTTGAGCTTAAGCGGGCCAGATCGTCCAAAAGGTTAGTCATAGTCAAGTTGTAGTGATCTGTGAGGTCGTTGACCTTAGATAGATTGGGGGGGGGGAGAAGCTCATTCTCGCGGAGGGCTGTCAGCTTCTCGCTGTCCAGGCTCTTAGAGTCTCTGAGCCAGCGCTTTGGTTTCACCGGTTTCCCAAGGCTTTTCAGGCGGTGGTCAGGTATAGTGAAGGTGATGATGTGGTGGTCTGACCAGTCACATGGCTCTATTAAATTTAGCCTGACACCGAAGCCTTAACGATAGTCTAGTCCAAAGTAGCACCTTTGTGTGGGTAGGCAGGGTGCAAGCCTTGGTGAGTGATTGATCGGCGAGGAAAACTTTGACAGCGTTGACCTGGTAAAGGAATCAAAAATCCAATCTCTAATATAAACATAATTCAAACACCCTTGTCTGTGTGTCTCTGTGGCTGTGAGTCTGGGTGAGTCTAGTTTAATCATTGATGTCTGTTAAGATGGCGTTCTAGATTTTTTTTCAAGATATGAAATAAAATTGTGTTTTTTCTCTAACTCAGATAAATCCCATGAGATGACAATCTCAGCCTGTCAAGCGATGCATCCGAGGTCACAGCAGCCTGTTGTGAACAGGAATTCAAGACCGACAGAGGCTGCGCTGAAATCCAAGTCTCAAAAGCGTCCGGTAGAGAGGCTTCAAGAGGAACCTGCACAACAGCGGCAGCATGTGAATGTTTTGGGTAGTTCTGGAGGGCGGAATACAGTTCATAACTTAACTAATGTTCAAGTAGCATCGCCTTTGGATAATGCTTTGAAAAAGAGACACACTGTTTCTACAGTGCGGGGTGATCACAAGCGAGCCAGGAAAGAAAATTCTTCTGATAACAATTGCAGCACGTGCTTTATCAATTCTGGTTCAAAACATAACTTTCAGGCATCCAATTCAAAAACAAGGCCTCCCAGGGGGGTTCTGCCCCATCGAAGTACACAACAGACACTCGGTGTTACATCGAACCCATCTAGCGGCATTTCTGTATTAGTTGACTCACAGCCTCCTCCTGCCCCAAAGTCACTTTCTCATCAGTCAAAGAGAACACGCACCCTAGCATCAAATGCCATCCCTTCCCACCCTGAGCAAGATAGTTCTCTGCTTGACACTGATAAAGAAGGTTCAGGAGAGTCCGCAAATATAGCTGTTTCTCAAAACAGATTAAAGAAAGGGGTGAATGTACAACCCGACCGCTGCAGGACCCCACCCTCACAGAGTGCATGTCAGTCCTATGCCACAATACAGGCACCTTCAACCACTATTTCCCCGCTACGGGCCTTGCCAGACTCGATTCTCCATAGTTCGAAGTCTGAAACTGACTCTTCTGTACTGTCCTCAGTACAGCGCCAAACTCCTAAGCATGGAGGGGGGGCTGTTGCACCCTCAAGCGCTTCTTCTGTCTTGTCAGCAATCAAAAATAATAAGCGCTTAATGATAGCCCTTAAGTCTCGCCTGAAAATATCATCTCCTGGCAAAACAGTTTTTTTCGCTTTAGGCAATCGTAATACAAAGGAACGTGTTCAGACCATAGAAGGTGTCAAAGGTGACTTACTTCTGATAAAAAAAAATACAAAGGAATTAATTAATACTACTTTAGCAGATGCTCAACTCCAGCTGGAGTCAGAAGTTTCCCCAAACACCATATCTCAAGTCCTACATAGGCCGAATTCCATTTACGTTGATGCCAAGTCTTCAATTGACTCCCTGAGTGCTGCTGCAGTGGCTATCGCTTCACCACCTAGTGATTATGCTGTCACTTCAGCAGTCTGCAACATTGCCTTTCTAATGAGAAGCCTTACAGAACTGGGATTGAACCCGAAACCTGTCCATCATTCTGTTGCTATTCTTTTACGTGACTGTGATGCCACCGACCAAATCCGCGGAATGGAGGCTATCATAACGACTGTACGTCGCTTTCTACAAAATACAGAAACATTAATCATTGATATTTTACACGACGCACAAATTCGCCTTGATTCCACTATACAAGGGAAACTGAAAATGTCACCCAAAGAGCAAATCTTGCACCTCAGCTCAAAAATCACATCTGCTAAGCATAAAGAAAAATGGCTAGCTGCTAAATTAGTTAGAAATTGCTTAGCCAAAAACCTAAAAAGAGCTAAAAAACACTTAAGAATGAGAAAAGGTCTGAATGTACCATCTGACTGCTGCAGGACCCCACCCTCGCAGAGTGCGTGCCAGTCCCGTGCCACAGTAGAGGGACCTTCTACCAACATTTCCCAGCTACGGGCCTTGCCAGACTCGATTCTCCATAGTTCAAACTCTGAAACCGACTCTTCTGGACTGTCCTCGGTACAGCTCCAAACTCCTAGGCATGGAGGGGGGGCTCTTGCACCCTCAAGCGCTTCTTCTGTCTTGTCAGCAATCAAAAATAATAAGCGTTTAATGATAGCCCTTAAGTCTCGTCTGAAAATGGCATCTATTAGTGAAACAGTTTTTGACGCTTTAGGCAATCGCAATACAAATGAATGTGTTCAGATCAGAGAAGGTGTTGAAGCTGACTTAGTTCCGATACAAAAAAATACAGAGGAATTAATTAATACTACTTTATCAGATGCTCAACTCCAGCTTGAATCGGAAGTAGCCCCAAACACCATATCTCAAGTCCTACATAGGCCGAATTCCATTTACTTTGAGGCCAAGTCGTCAATTGACTCCCTGAGTGGTGTTGCTGCTGCAGCGGCTATCGCTTCACCACCTAGTGATTCTGCTGTCACTCTAGCAGTCTGCAACATTGCCTTTCTAATGAGAAGCCTTAAAGAACTGGGCTTGAACCCGAAACCTGTCCATCATTCTGTTGCTATTCTTTTACGTGACTGTGATGCCATCGACCAAATCCGCGGAATGGAGGCTATCATAACGACTGTACGTCGCTTTCTACAAAATACAGAAACATTAATCATTGATATTTTACACGACGCACAAATTCGCCTTGATTCCACGGTACCAGGGAAACTGAAAATGTCACCCAAAGAGCAAATCTTGCACGGCAGCTCAAAAATCACATCTGCTAAGCATAAAGAAAAATGGCTAGCTGCTAAATTAGTTAGAAATTGCTTAGCCAAAAACATAAAAAGAGCTAAAAAACACTTAAGAATGAGAAAAGGTCTGAATGCACCATCTGACTGCTGCAGGACCCCACCCTCGCAGAGTGCGTGCCAGTCCCGTGCCACAGTAGAGGGACCTTCTACCAACATTTCCCCACTAAGGGCTTTGCCAGACTCAATTCTCCGTAGTTCGAAGTCTGAAATTGCCCTCTGTAGTACCTATTCTGGACTGTCCTCAGTTCAGCTCCAAACTCCTAGGCATGTCGTTGGGGCTGCTGCACTTCCAAGCAATTCTTCTATGATGTCAGCAGTCATAGATTTGAAGCCTTTAGTGATAGCCCTTAAGGCTCGCGGTCTGAAAATGTCATCTATTAGACGTGCTTTTTATTACGCTTTACTGGAAAAACAACTATAATGTGGTGGAAAAGATCAAAAGGGGATTATTTCTAGAGGGAAACTTAAATTAGGCACTCATAAGGACTTTAATTAATGTCCAATTTCTTATTATGCTATAGAAACCGACTCCCAAGTGTAGTCCAAAGCAACTATTTTATTTATATATATGTATATATATATATATATATATATATATATATATATATATATATATATATATATATTCCAACCACTTACGACTTACTTTTAAGAATCTGACACCAACACAAGAGTTTGCTGTTGCCATTCAGCTTGTAGGTTTATTAATCCTTTCGCTCTGATGCGTTTCACATGAAACAATTTGTTTTTAAACAGAGGATTTCTGGTCACGTGATCTTTTTCAAATAGATCCAGAAAAAATACTTTTATTCTGCGTGTGGGAAGATACTACAATTCAGCGACCACCAAGACATCGGTCGAACATAATTACAAATTTTTCTCGTCACACTAATTACAATTGTCTTTTCATCATTTAAATAGCTTTTGTCAATTTCATTAATATCCCAAATGTTGTCTAAAACCATGGACTACTTATGTTTTGTCATCAATACTTCAATGCATTAAAATGAATGCATAAGTAAAAAACAATTTAAAATCACTGTTATATATTTTTTATTTTTTTTAACCCCTGTATGCTTGTGACGGAACCGCTCCGTCACAAGCCACGGGTGAGCTGTGCTTGTGACGGAACGGTTCCGTCACGGCCCGCTCGGCGCGCCTGCGCGGCGCGTTCCATTGGGCGGGCGCATTCATGACGGAACCGTTCCGTCACAAGCGAAGCTCACCCGCGAGCCGTGACGTAGCGGTTCCGTCACAAGCACGTGACCACCGCGCGGCCGCCCTACCCCCTTAGCGCTGCGGCGGAATAGCCGCGGCAGCGAAGGGGTTAAAGGACTATACAAACAATTATATATACACAAATTATATATATAAAAAAACAACAACAATACATATATCTGTACATAAACATCATTCCTTATTACCCTTTTTTAATATTACAGATGCAGGAAAATCCAAAACAATAATTATTGATGCCAATCCGTAAAAAGAAGATAGCCCTAAAGGGTACACACAGCCGAGGGAAACTTTTTTTACCCTCTATCTGAATTGGGATGTGCAATAGTTTCTTTTCAATTCATTTAAACTTTTGCGGGGCTTCTCCAGATTGTGGAGTTGACGCGTTTCAACCCATATATTTACTGTAGAGTAATCGTTGATATTTTACATGACCCACAAATTCGCCTAGACTTCACGGTACCAGGGAAACTGACAATGTCACCCAAAGAGCAACTCTCCCACGGTAGTTGAAAAACCACATATGCTAAGCATAAAAAAAAATGGCTACGCTAAAATCTTTGCAACCAGGCTCAACGCACACCTATCCAAGCTCATACACTGCTCACAAGTAGGCTATCTTAAAAACCGCATGCCCCACGACAACACTAGGCTGCTATGCCACATAATTAAACACTCCTCCAAAAGCAGCAATGCGGCAGTGATGATAACCCTGGATGCAGAGAAGGCATTTGATAGAGTGTCCTGGTCGTTCCTAGATCAGTGCATGCAAACATTTGGGCTAGGCCCCAACTACAGGAAGATGGTCCTGGCCCTTTACAATGAACCCAAAGCGCGAGTAGTAGTCAACGGAGGGACATCTGAACCACTCCGCCTAGAGCGAGGAACGCGACAAGGGTGCCCACTATCTCCAGTCCTGTTCCTCCTAGCGATAGAACGATAAGAACCAACGCAGACATAGCGGGGATACCAGTAGAGGGGGAAACCTTCAAACTAGCAGCCTATGCGGATAATGTGCTAATCATCACTGAAAATCCTGAAAAATCAATCAAAGCCCTGATGGACACCATAGAACAATATGCACAGGTCTCGGGATACAAGCTAAATAGGGAAAAATCAGAGTGCAAACCCCTAAACGTCCACACCACAAAGACGGTACTAGGTACATCGGGGCTGACATGGCAGAAAAAACCCATCAAATACCTAGGCCTCCTTTTTGAGAGGGATCTCAGGTCCACACTAGACCAGAACGAACAAGCCATACTACGTACGATCAAGGAAAGAGTAGAAGGATGGTCACCCAAATTCACCACATGGTGGGGAAGGGTAGAGACGGTCAAGATGATGCTCACACCAATAGTGAACTACATGCTGAACATGCTGCCGCTGGTTAACACGGAGGACTTCCACAAAAAACTGGATAAATTACTCAACACCTTTCTATGGAAAGGGAAGAAAACCAGAATTAGCTTACAGAAACTAAGATTAACAAAAGACCTAGGGGGCCTCAACATACACATTTCAAAACATTTCAGACAGCATGCATAGCAAAACAGGGACTATACTGGCTCACCCCCAAACAAGAGTATTCCCCGGCCTGGCTCACGCTAGAAAGAGGACTACTGGGTGGTATGGAACCCGTCGCACTTCTGACAGCAACTAGACACCCCGCAATCAAACACAACCCCGTTTTTAGAAACACCAGGAAAGCCCTCCTAAGTATAGATAGACTACTAGGTACAAGTATAAAGAAAACCGAGCTGGAGTCCATATGGCACAACCCCAGAATCAAGTACAAAGACAAAACACTGAACATGCAATCATGGTACAGACACGGCATATCCACAGTAAGCCAACTTCAAAAAAGGTGCACATACACCACATTTGATACGTTCTGAGGAAAACACAAAAATGGACAGCATAGAACTGTACAACTTCCTAAAGATCAAGGTAGCAATAGGGAAGGCAGACTTGAACAGACAGACACCGTCTATCCTACAATACGCCACGAACCTCAACAGACTAGGGCACCAAGTAGCACACCTCTACAAAGCCCTGATCCCCAAATCCACCAAACTCAACAATAAAGTCATGTCCTTCTGGGGAACGCTAGCGGGAAGGGAGCTGAGCGAAGAAGAGAAGACTGACATCTGGAGATCCACGTCAAGAAATAAAGTAACGACAACCCTAGACCAGACCAAATTCTGGCTGATACACAAGGCATACTGGACCCCCGCCCGCCTAGCCTCGCTAGGAATCCGCGAGAGCGACTCCTGCTGGAACTGCAACAAACAAAAGGGGGATCTGGCACATCTTATCTTTCACTGCACCATGGTCAGGAAGTTCTGGAACAAGATCGGCACACTGATAAATGACATCACAGGGGCCGCACTACAACTAGACTTTTACAGCCTAGCAATAGGGTTCATGGCTCCCTCAATCACAGCCAAAGAAGACAGAGACCTGATTGACGTGCTACTGACAGCGGCGGTCAAAACGGTACTGTACAACTGGAAGGACACAGGGAAAGCCACGTTTAGAGCCTAGTTCAACTGGGTCACCTTCCTGAGGGGGGCGGACACTAGAACGGCGAAATACACACCAAAGACGCACAGACAGTCAAACATGTGGGAGTCTCTAGACAACTACCTTTCCTCGCATAAACCCCCATAGACAGCACAGCCAGGCACACAACCCGACAATCACCACATGCATATCGTTCATCCGGTAGTAGAAACACCACAAGACCTGTAATGATCCTGCGCTTCTCACTCTCCCACTCTCTCTCTCTTTTTCTGCTACGGGCGAGGATGGGGATGAAACAGAGACAATCATCGGAATTGAGGGAGGCCGGAGGACACCAAGGAAACCAAACCAAATGGGAGATGTGAACGAATGGACTAACCCCAAGAAGACTGAACCCCCCCCAAACGGGGCGTTTTCTTTCTTCTTCCCATGTATATGTAATGCTCCATGTAAATATAATTTTCAATAAAAAAATTATAGGAATTAAAAAAGAAATTGCTTCGTCCAGAAACCTAAAAAAAGCCGAAAAACGTTTCAGAAACATACACCATCCTATTTAAATCAATGAAGGATACTTACTTCCGAGTTCAACGCTGATAAATCCCCCACCTCTGAGGGGCCTCAGCCCCACATGATAATTTCAATGTTAGTAGCAATCTTACACCAGTATTTTTTGGAAAGTGTGCACTAAAATCAAAGAGTTATTAAAACATTTAGAGGTGTAGAATTTTATGAGGAATTTTAGTTTGTAAATTGACATCTCATAGATTCTTATAAACAAGCTTAGAAGTGGTGATTATCTCTATTCAGCAACTGCTAGACTGAATGGCCCTGGATTTTGGCTTCATTATCACGCACAAATTCACCTCAATGGCAGGGGACTAATTACCCTTTTGGCACACAAAGGCAGTCGCAACGTGACCTAAACACCTCAGATTTCTTCGAAATGGTTGTTGACATGATGAATAAAAATGCTGAAATTTAGGGGTTGCAAAGTTTAAAACAGGTTGTGACTGTGATAAAAAGTTGGGGCGGTGGGGCCTGACTGTCACTCAATTTGGCGCAGTTCAGTAAGATCAACGCAGGTGGCTGACTAATTTTAACCATGCTGCTAGAAAAAAAATTCTGATTGGCTACTTGGTGGGGGTTATTAGATCACAGGCAACAGGGTGATGCAAAATTGACAAAGGCAGTTCAGTTAATGCGCAGTCCCCTAAAATGTTCCCCAGACACGGATGTCACTTTGCAAGACCTAGCCGCTTTTGAAAATTACTTTGGTGTGATGATTAAAGTATTATACCAAAAAGGCGACTGGCAGTATTTCACTAGTGGTGACCCAACAAAATCTAGAATTCTATTTTATGGTGTAAAAGAATTCAAAAGATCCTTGGCTCTAGATATAACTGTGAAAAGTATTTCCCCACTTGTGCTAACTTTTGCTGGGCTTATGTTATAAATGATTGCTGGGATCGTGCTAACTATCTCCAAAAGTTTAAGCAGGGCTGGTATTTTGCTGGTATAAGGGGTGTTTATAGCATCCTGGTGTATTAGCTGATGTGGGGAAGGTGAACAGACCTGCCAAAAAGGTGTGTGATTCATGCAGTCTTTACAGCCCTGAATATCCTGACTGTAAAGTCACGGAATGTGGCTTCTGTAAAGCGTGGGTGTTTTCGTTCGATTCACACCTGTGTTGTATGGGAAAACGGAAACCCACAACCAAAACTGAGGATTATACATTTTACAAGGTGGACTGCCAACCTGAAAATATCATTCACAAGCTCAATTATAGTTTTGCCAGGCTTCTACGCGGTGCGATAACTTGGGAGATATCAGGTCCTACATGTGCCACTAACTTCATCAACGCTTTCATTCTCTACAATTTTAAAACTATAATTTTCTGGCACATTTTACTAAAGGATATGGCAGTTATTTTGCAGTGAAAGCTTTATTCCTTGAAAAAGTTGTTATGTCTTTGATCACTCAAGGTGAGAAACTCATGTGCGTTACAAACGGAGTAATGGATATCAGATCTAAAGATTCCTTAAATTTCCTACTTAAGAAGCTCCCTCTGGTCCAAATGTTTTTCCTCACATTACTTTAACTCTTTTTAGAATCAGAACTATGTGGGGAGATTAACTCTGTAGAATTGTATGATGCAGGACATGGACATGGGATAGCAGAATTCATGCCCTGGTATGACTATAACAATGACCGAGGGCCCGATTCACAAAGGGCTTTCGCACTCGTAGCCGAGGCTCTGCAGTCGAGCATTGAAGGGCAATGCTCTTTTAGAGTGAACTTGTTGAGAACTGAACAATAAAAGGTTGTATATTAAAACTGACAAAATTCTTCTCAAACAGTCTGGGGGGTTTATAGGAGCACTGATGAGCTTTGCCATTTTGCTTCTCAGAGTCCTGATAATTGGGCGGTGATGGCATACGTTGAAAAAGTGTATCTGGATCCTAAACATGAGCTAGAGTGTTTGCGGGCCCCTGCAAGCAATGAAGCGTACAGTAGAAAAACAATGACCGACCTCTGAGATGGGAGACATTCTACAAAGAAGCGATTTGCTTCTTCGTGACATGGCTACACTTTATTCCTCTCCTCTTCAATGGTATCTAACCTTCGTCCATCATAGTAAAATGAAAAAAGAGGGTCTGACATTATTCATGACTGAAAGTCAAGAGTTCTACCTGTCTAAAAAGCAGAATCCCCAGCCATTAATCAAGCTCATGAAATAATTGACAACACTGACACTGTTGCAGAAAGAATACTGAATTCTAATTAAAATTCAACAAAATAAAAACATCTAAGGAGAGCTCATAGATAGATGTAATTCGATACACGGCTCAAACCTGCATGAATTGGTCAGAGGACCAACACAAACACGTTTTTTTTAGATTTTTTTATAGCGCAAACTAGACATCTGGTATCAGAGCGCTTTACATGAGCACCAGTTTAGTTACACAAGGACACATTCGTTTTTGTTAGGCCTGGTGAGATTAAGTGATTTGACCAGAATCACAGGATATTTTAATATCCACATTTGTAAAGCGCACAATCACCCGTTAGGGTCTCTAGGCGCTGGGGGCCGTCGGGAAGATTAAGCAAGCTATTGCCCAGAGTCGCATGGTGCTGGGCTAATCTGCTGACGGTGCCGGGGATCGAACCGTGATCCGTTGTTGCCGAGACTCAAACCTGGTTCCCCAGCTTCGAGGTTGACTGCTCTAGACATAAGGCTACATCCTCCCCCCCAACATGACTTTGCTAATATGAAAGTGCCTATTGGTTGGGATGCCTTTCTTATTAGCAGAGTCGAGCAGGAATGGACATTCAAGCATCTGTGCTGGCAGATGTTGGCCAGAGAATCTACTTTATTTTTTAAGCAACAAAGCTGGCCTTTTTGTTATCCCTTCTTCCCCTTCATCACCATTTGTCCATGACCCTCATAAACCACCTACACATGACCCCAGAGTTATCATCAACAACACTAGCGACTAAATAACCGCCCATAGAGCACTCCTCCCAAAAAACACACCAGGGTCTCAAGAGATTGCCTTGGTTGCCTACTTAGCATTGTACTCTGTTTCCTGATCATACTGGTGTAATGAGCATTTTGTTTTCATTGCTGCACAATTTATTACTGGGTAACAAAATAAGCTATGATTCCTTGTTTTTCATGTAACTACCTCATTTTATCTCTACATACAATAGCCATGCAGTTTTGAGTTGCAGTTTATGCCTCATAGTAATGCTGTACCATGAAGTGTGCTTAAATAAGTCTTAAAACTGTATTTTAATGGAACTACCTCCCTGTGTCGCTAGTTTAAGATCTCGTTGTAGTTTCTGCTGGATTTTGTGACTGACGACTACACTATGATTTGTATGTTGTGGGTCATAATGTATTTTATAACTGGCTCCTTATACAACTATTAAATCTGAATATGTATTTTTCTATATTTTTAAAATCCCTAAACGTGATCAAATTTATGAAATTCTGTATGCTGAAATTGTAATTAAATGTCTCTGTATTTATGACGTTGTGCAAAACTGGTTTCAATACAATTGCAGATGAATGTGTCTAAATAAAATAAGATCTGCTTCTCTTTTACATGTAAATAAAAATCACATTTGACAATAGCTTTATTATCATTCTTTTCAACAATGTGATAATGACTGTGGTTTTAAACCCCAAATCCCTAAATATTGTGCTTACATAGAACCTGATCCAGTACTACACAAGACATACTTGGGGAAGCTCTAAAAAATGTAAAAATCTAATCTCACCAGTCGATCATATAACACAAATTGATTTGCAAGCGTATCATTTCATACACCTTGATTCAATACTTATCATTTTCTATACTTGTGTTCTCATTTAAATGTCCTTTGTCCTATAAACCCTAGAATGACACCATAATTATCAAAATATTGCAAGGACCGGTTCAAAATATATAAGGACTGAATCCAATATAGAACCAAGGGCCAAAGGAAAGTTAACATGCGAAAACCTATTCATTAAATACATGGTGATAAGTAGTGTACAACCTATACTGCTATCTTATTTACAAGGCATGTGTTCTTGACGGCTCTGTCTCCACATTTTCTTTATGTACGCATGAGTGAGTTACCCAGGCATCATTCACACATAACAAATCATTTTCACTTCTATTTCATTGTGTGCATTTAGTGCATATTAATCATGAAAAAAGTGCTCAGCTATTGTGGGATCACCGAGGACCCCTCACTTGGCACAATATCTGTTTGGATTACCGCTCCGATTGGGGGCCCGCGATAACGTACCAAAATAATATTGATTTGATCTTGAAAGAAAATTATAATCAAGCTTTCTTAAATATTGTTTCGAAAAGATAGAAAGAAATTATTATCAACTCAAAGAAAGGAAAACTTTAGATTGAAGACTCCATAGAGAAAATACTGTATTAATGTAATGTACCCATCAACAATTTAAGGTACATAAACCAGAGACATCAGACTCACATAACAGATTGTCTCTTAAAAGCTCATTTCCTGGCAGCTGTTAGTTTGTAAAAACAATCCTGTGCACTGGGTATAAGGAGACAATTTGCAAGCGGGTCCCTGAAATTTCAACTGCTTAGGGGCCTCCGCAGGGTTTAATCCGGCACTACACAAATAGCTCAGCCCCTACTCCTCTGACTGCTCTGTCAGTTGTCTGAGACTCAAAGACATCAACTCCCGCTCCTCTATGTCATGCAAACCTGGATTTTAGGCCCTCTCCGTGTCTCACTTCACTACTCTTCCCTCAGCAACATCATCTTATTTGAATTTTCCTGCAAGCTGTCGGTGGATGACACCCAACTCTTTTTTTCATGTGTTACTTATACACCCCATCTCCAGGTACTTATCAGAATCAATTCTCAGACTTGTTTTCTGAGGGAATGTGTAGTTACCCAACCATTTTATCTGCAGGATTCAACGGATGTATTGAACATCCTGGAATCCCTTAAGTATGACTCCAAACATCAATTCCTGATTACAATTGACATTGAGTCGTTGTACACAATCATACCCCAGGAGGCCACACTGGTGGCAGCAGCAGGGGCACTCGCGGCATGTGAGTGGTTTTATGACACTCCCCAATCGTTTGTACTCCAGTGTGTCTGAATAGCTTTGACCCGAAACTTTTTCATGTATAAAGAACAAATGTACCTTCAAGTATCTGGTACTTCAATGGGGGCAACTTTTGACCCCAGTCTGGCCTGCATTTATTTAGGCTAGTTTGAAGCCAACTACATTAATCACTCATCTAATCCCTTCCTGTCTCTGGGAGAGATTTATAGTTGATGTGCTGTGTATCTGGTCTGGCACAGAGGCGAAACTTCAGGAGTTCCTAATTTGGCTGAATGGACTTGATGAAAGCCTGTAATTTACAAGGAACATCAGTAGGGACACAGCCACCTATCTGGATTTGGACATCTGTGCAATGGGTAATCGATTGTGTACTAATGTACATCAGAAACCAACTGATAAAAACTTTCTATTGCACTATAAATCGTTCCATCCCGAACTCTTCGGGACAATCTACCGGTGGGGCAGTTCTTGAGTTACCGGAGGAATTGCAGCTCGACCGAAAAGTTTGTCGAGCAGGCAGCAGAACTGGTGGGCAAGCTTGAGAATCGGTCATAACCTAAGAAAATCATTAAAAAAAAGCTAGGAAAAGGGTATTAAAGTCAAGTCAAGTCAAGTCAGAGAATTTATATAGCGCACTACATACCCAGAGGGTCTCAAGGCGCTTAGAAAGGGGAGGAGGATTACTTGTCAAATATCCACGTTTTAAGTTGCTTTCTGAATGCTAGGTCGTTCTGGGTAAGGCGGAGGTAAGCGGGGAGTGAGTTCCATGTTTTAGCAGCCAGGTATGAGAAGGATCTGCCTCCCATGGTGGTCTTGTTGATGCGAGGTACAGTGGCGAGGGCTTGGCCGGAAGAACGCAGTTGGCGGGAGGGGGTGTAGAAGGATAGTCGTGAGTTGAGGCATTCTGGTCCGATGTTGTAGAGTGATTTGTGTGCGTGGGTTAGCAGTCGGAAAGAGATCCTCTTATTGACGGGTAGCCAGTGGAGGTCTTTAAGGTGACCAGAGATGTGTTCGTTGCGTGGGATGTCTAATATGATCCTGGCTGAGGCGTTTTGGATTCGTTGGAGTTTCTTCTGGAGTTTAGCGGTAGTGCCTGCGTAGAGGGTGTTTCCGTAGTCCAGACGGCTCGTGACCAGAGCATGGGTGACTGTTTTCCTTGTTTCGGTGGGGATCCAGCAAAATGTTTTTCTGAGCATGCGAAGAATGTTGAAGCAGGAGGAGGATACGGCGCTGACTTGTCTGTTCATTGAGAGTGAAGAATCAAGGATGACGCCTAGGTTCCGTGCGTGGTCTGTCGGGATGGGTGCTTTTCCGAGGGCTTCCGGCCACCAGGAGTCATCCCAAGCAGAGGGGGATGTACCTAAGATGAGGACTTCTGTTTTGTCTGAGTTCAGTTTCAGACGGCTTTGTTTCATCCACTCGGCAACTTCTTTCATTCCTTCGTGTAGGTTAGTTTTGGCGGTGCTGGGGTCATTGGTGAGGGAAAGGATTAGTTGAGTGTCATCCGCGTAAGAGATGATGTTGAGGTTGTGTTGGCGGGCGATGGCCGCGAGGGGGCTCATGTATACGTTGAAGAGGGTGGGGCTGAGTGAGGATCCTTGTGGTACGCCACAAATGACTTCAGTGGCCTCGGACTTGAATGGTGGGAGGCGGACTCTCTGGGTTCTTCCGGTGAGGAACGAGGTGATCCAATCAAGTGCTTTTCCTTGGATTCCGATGTTATTGAGGCGTTGTAAAAGGGTGCTGTGGCAGACTGTGTCGAAAGCTGCAGAGAGGTCGAGGAGGATGAGGGCGACTGTGTCTCCATTGTCCAATAGAGTTCGAATGTCGTCTGTTGCTGCGATGAGGGCGGTCTCAGTGCTGTGTTTTGCTCGGAAACCAGATTGTGAGGAGTCGAGGGATTTGTTGGCTTCGAGGAAGGCGGCGAGTTGGTTGTTGACAGCTTTCTCGATGACTTTGGCCGGGAATGGAAGGAGCGAGATGGGGCGGTAATTCTTGAGTTCGGTGGGGTCCGCTGTGGGTTTTTTCAGGAGGGCGGTGAGTTCAGCGTGTTTCCAGTCTTCCGGGAAGGTGGCGGTGTTGAAGGAGCAGTTGATGACGTCTCGGAGGTGCGGTGCTATGACGGAGTCTGCTTTGTTGAAGATGTGGTGAGGACATGGGTCTGTGGGGGATCCTGAGTGGATGGAATTCATCAGGCGGATTGTGTCCTCAATGGAGATTGGGTTCCAGTCGTTAAGGAAGTTCACGGGGGGAGAATGTTCAGCAAATGGTAGGGTGGGTTGGTTTCCGGGTTGGTTGTCGAAGCTGTTGTGGATGTCTGCAATCTTGTTGTGGAAGAATGAGGCTAGGGAGTCGCAGAGGGCTTGAGAGGGGGTGATGTCGTTGGAGTTGGCTGAGGGATTGGAAAATTCCTTGACGATGTTGAAAAGTTCCTTGCTGTTGTGGCCGTTGTTGTCAAGTCGATCCTTGATTGCTGTTTTCTTGGCCTTTCGGATTAGTTGGTGGTGAGTGCGGGTGGCGTTTTTGAAGGCGTCCTTGGTGCTAGTGGTTGGGTCTTTTTTCCAGGCCTTTTCAAGGGAGCGGCAGAGTTTCTTGGATTTCTTAAGATCATTGTTGAACCATGAGGCTTTCTTGCTGCCGGGTTTGCTTTGACGTTTCTTCAGTGGTGCTAAGGTGTCGGCGGTGTTGGATAACCATAGGGTCAGGTTGGTTGCGGCTTCGTTTACGTTAGAAGAGTGGGCTGGGGTGTTAAGAAGGAGCGATGCGGAGATCTGGTCCGTGGTGATTTTGTTCCAGTTTCTTTGCAGAGTTGGTTGGAGGTGGTTGGTGGGTTTCGGCTTGTTGTAGGTGAAGTGAACGCAGCTGTGGTCAGTCCAGAGGAGATCCGTAGTGTGGCTGAAGGAGACATGATTGCTGGAGGTGAAGATGGGGTCGAGTGTGTGACCTGCGATGCGGGTGGGGGAAGTGACCAGTTGTTTAAGTCCGAGATTGGCGAGGTTGTCCAAGAGGGTGGCGGTGTTGCGGTCGTTGATCTTTTCGAGGTGAAAGTTGAGGTCTCCCAGAAGGATGTAGTCTTTGGAGGGGAGCGCGTGAGGAGTGATGAAGTCCGTGATGTCTTCACTGAATTTTGCGCGGGGTCCTGGTGGTCTGTAGAGGAGGGTGCCTCTGAGTGTGGTCTTGGGGTCAATGTGGATCTGGAAGTGAAGGTGTTCGGAGTTGGCGAGGTTGGCATCAGAGCTGGTTGAGATGCGGATTGATTTCTTATGGACGATAGCGATTCCTCCTCCTGTGTGGCTGGTACGGTCTTTGCGAGTGATCTTATAGTCTTCAGGGATGGCAATGGTGATGTCCGGTGCGGAGGAAGCATTCATCCATGTTTCCGTTAGGAAGGCGACGTCTGTGGAGATGGTGTCTAGTAGATTCCATAGGTCAATGGCGTGTCTGTGGACCGATCGAGTGTTGAGAAGGATGCACTGTAGGTGGTTGGGGTCGGGAATCTGTGTTGTGGTCGTAGCGGAGATGTTGTTGGTGCCGAAGAATTTGCAGGAGTAGCAAGAGAAAGGTCCATGGGTGTGTCCAGGGGCGGCTTGGACGCAGTTGGGGGCGCGACCGGGGTTAAGGGCTAGGAGGGTTGCGGCATCGTAGGTAATGCGGGAGGGCTGGGCAGCGCGAGGGGCAGGGGGTATGGCGCTGGGCGCGGTCCAGGCGCGGACGGGCGTAGACGGGCTTACCTTTGGCGCACCTTCGGCGCGGATTGGACGCGGACGCTGCGCGTGAACGCTGCGCGCGGGAACTACTGTCATATGTGGAGAGTGGAGGGGGAGGGGCGAGGGCGGCTCAGCTGGGAGGCGGGGCGGGCTCCAGGGATCACAACAACAACAAAATGGAGGCGGAGGGGGGAGCACAGCGTCGCGCTAGTCAAAACGCGCACAAACAGTGAAAGCGGCACATATAATTAATTAAATTGCAAAAAGAACAACTCGGCAAGCAGGCACACAGCAGGCAAATGGAATTAGGCAGATTTCAAGGGCAAAGGCAGCACAACGATACCGAGTGTCACGAGGGGACACTGGGGAGCGACCACTCAGCCTGAGGGACAGGAGCGAGTCACGGCGCTCTCAGGTTCTGTAGCGCTGATCTGGTCAGTGGGAGGGCGGCTCAGCTGGGAGGCGGGGCGGGCTCCAGGGATCACAACAACAACAAAATGGAGGCGGAGGGGGGAGCACAGCGTCGCGCTAGTCAAAACGCGCACAAACAGTGAAAGCGGCACATATAATTAATTAAATTGCAAAAAGAACAACTCGGCAAGCAGGCACACAGCAGGCAAATGGAATTAGGCAGATTTCAAGGGCAAAGGCAGCACAACGATACCGAGTGTCACGAGGGGACACTGGGGAGCGACCACTCAGCCTGAGGGACACGAGCGACTCACGGCGCTCTCAGGTTCTGTAGCGCTGATCTGGTCAGTAGGAGTGCGGCTCAGCCGGGAGGCGTGGCGGGCTCCAGGGATCACAACAACAACAAAATGGAGGCGGAGGGGGGAGCACAGCGTCGCGCTAGTCAAAACGCGCACAAACAGTGAAAGCGGCACATATAATTAATTAAATTGCAAAAAGAACAACTCGGCAAGCAGGCACACAGCAGGCAAATGGAATTAGGCAGATTTCAAGGGCAAAGGCAGCACAACGATACCGAGTGTCACGAGGGGACACTGGGGAGCGACCACTCAGCCTGAGGGACACTCAGAGCGGTCTTGCTGGATAGAAACGCTAAGGAGAAAGGGGACTGCCTACCGGTAATCACAACATTTGACCCACTATCCATAAGGGCACGACAGATTATCAGGAAACATAGCCCTTTGTATAGCACAAATGGTTTTAATATCCCACCCCCTAGGTTTGCTTTCAAAAGATCCAGAAACCTATGGGATCAATTGGTGCATACGCGCTCTAGGCAGGATATTAAAACAACAGGACTCCTCGCAGGCCACCATCCATGTGGTGGATGTTCTGTATGTGACCTTACAGGGACAGTGAAGAGTGTACAATTGATTAATGCGAGAATGTGGTATCTGAATAAATTCTCAAATTGTAATACCACCAACGTTATATACCGATTGCGCTATATTGGATTGACAACCCGAAAAATCAAGATCAGAATTCAGGAACACCTTAGTACCATCAAAGCTGGTAAATTGACCACCCGCTTGGTGGGCCCCTTCGTGAACAGAAACATGATCATAGAGACATTAAGTGGGTGGTGTTAGAAAAAGTGTGTGGAGACACACTTAGCATTGAGAACAGACTGACTACAAAAGAAGCCCGTTGGATTTATCAGGAACGGGCGGATCGACCGGGCCTGAATGATGTTATTGAGTGTAATAAGGTTATATCATACACTTAGATACAAGAACTGAGTGGAAAGTAATACTGTAAGGATTATGAAAGACCACTACGATGCTGGAGTCAACCTTGTGACATTATTTGTCATGTAAGCAGAAATGGAGAGTGTGGAAGCAACAAGTAACCACCATACAGTATCTTATAATAATGGGGTAACCCAAAAGGTCATAGCCAGACCTGGGCACAATACGGGAATGAAACAACGGTCCGAGACCATAAATTATAGTGAATTCAATTCTAACATAAAATTATATATCTGTGCTATGTAAACTCCAGCACTGATGTGTGTTAACTACACAGAGCAAAACATTAAATAGATATATTCAAATGCATGTAATAATGACTTTATATGCATGGATGAGATAAACCACGCAAGGAAAATACGCCACAATGTAAGATAAATTTGCAACATTAACATTTATTAAATCAAAGGTTATTTATACAAAAGCTCTTAGGTTGCGTGCTAAAGAAGAAAGGTAAATAGAAAGATGGTGGTGGTGGGTAGGGGGAAGTGTAAATCATGAAATTAAAGGAAAAGACATTCAAGTATTTCGTATTCGCTGGTAACTAAAACCAGACTCTCTCAACCTGTCCCGGTTAGTACTTTCATTTACACGTAATCTGTAAATTGTAGTCTGTCATCAATACATTTTGTCATGATACAACGGGAGGGAAATACGGGTACCGGTTTGATTCAGGGGGATGGCGTCGACGTTTCGACTCGGCTAATGCGAAGAGGGAGCTTTGTAACCTCAGCGGCGAGTCTTCATCAGGACAGAAGATGGCAACCTATAATAAAAATTGTACATTAGAAAAGGCCCTGTGTGTGTGTGTGGTACTAAGGATAATAAAGGCAGTGGGTACTGACCTAAACCTGGTGCCAAGCCTGGCTACTTGAGTGTCTGAGGTATATAAATCCAATACAGGTACAAGGGCTCAAAATCGCCAGGGAAATCAATGTTCAAGTGGTAGGGTAGGCCATCCGTTCCATACAAAATATTAAAATAGGCCCATCTCCTGTAGGGTGTGAAAACAAGAGTCAGATGTGCCAATTGGCAAAAGGGAGATAACACTGAATCGTTAAAAGGGGGGGTTTGTAGGGCGGCCCAGCATGCAGCTACCCTTTAGTACACTATGTTAAAGGACTTATATGATCGCAGAGACTATGGGTAGGTCCCCCGACCTGAATAGTGCGTAGAAGCAGTGGAAACCACAGACCAGAGTCCCAACCTGAATGGCAGTGGGAAACTGACAAGGGTAGTGATGTGGAGCCCTAACAATGCACTACCGAGACACTGTCGTCGTCGTTCCGAAACCGGAACCCTTGCAAGGTAATAGCCGGGTCTGAGAGGGTGCGCGGTGACAGGGAGTCCCAAAGAGATTGAGTGAAGGACAGCTAACATCTGTATCATCGGATAACATAACAGGGCGAAGTAAAGATTACCGATGTGCGAAGGGCGCTGAGATAAAGACGCTCCCCTTCCACGGCGGAATACGGGTCTAGGAGTGTCAGCCAGTCGACACACATTAGACGGGGATGCAGCAGGGGCACAACGTACCTAATCAGAGGGCTCTCAGCACAACGGTCTGCTACCCGCGTGTTGTGTCGGGTGATCTATGCTCAAAGGGCATCTAACCCTGACTAGGCCTAACACGTGGCCCTAGAACAAACTCAGCCAGATACTGGGAATAAAGTTGCTTGTTCGGTCGGCGCGTCTCTCTCTGAACGCCCAGGCACGTGCACGACCTCTTTTTATTATAGGGCGGTCACATGACCAACTTGTCCGTCCCTCCGGACATCGGGGCGGACCTTCAGGAACATAACATTCCTCCTAAAACAAGGAAACAAAAAAACCAAGAACAAACTGCAAAACCGGAAACATGGTCTGATCATACTCATTGTCTTAATAACATCAGGACCGAAACCTTCAGCATCTTTCAAAATGCCAGCGCATTCAGTTCAAACATTACGGGCATATATGTAAATGAGAACAGTCTTACGTAAAGTAGTCTCTCAGCCAGCCGGAGGGGGTGGGGTTGGCACGTAGTTGGCGTTGGGACCCCCGATGAGTCATCAGCTCTGTTCCAGCCTCCACCTCGTGTCTTGGCGCCTCGCTGTCGGCCCCCTCCGGATCTGGGGCCTCATCCAGGGCCTCCGTGTCTCCGCCCATTTCCTCACTAGAAACCTGCTGCTCATCACGTGGCCTGACCTCGGGCTGAGATGTTGATTCACCAGGCGGCAACGTAGTTGCAGTTTCGGTTTCTCTGTCGCTTTGCTGGCGCCTTGGCTCGCTGCTCGAAGGGTGGAGAGTTTGAAGTGAGATACGTTGCGAGTCACCCTGTCTCGTCCTCGAGTGGCCGTGATGCGGGTGCCCTTCACACCACTGACTCGCCATGGTCGTTTTTCGTAACTGAGTTTGAATTTGCCACCAGTGGCCCGATTCTTGATGAGCACTAGGTCACCTCTTTTGAAGTGGGGGGCCACGGCCCTACGTTTCGTACTGATCTTGTCACATGCGGAGCGTCTCCTCATTTCCACTGTACGTTCATCTATCAGTTCAGGTGCCCACTGGGGGTGATGGGGAATGGAGTCTGTTATTACCCGCCCTAGGAGAAGGTGTGCAGGAGCTACCCCCGTTGTGGAGTGCGGGGTCTGTCGGTAGCTACGAAGGAAAGTGAAAATGGCCATTTCCACTGACTGTCCCTTATCATGCGCAATGCGGATGACCTTGTTTAAAGTTCTCATGAACCTCTCGGCCTCCCCATTGGCTTGAGGCCACCTCGGGGTGATGCGCCTGTGACGGGTTCCTAGGGACGAGAGATATTCCGCAAAGTCTTGACCCTGGAAGGGCGGTCCATTGTCCGTTCTGAGTTCTCTCATGGCCCCATGGGTGGCAATGATTTTCTCTATCTTGGGAATCACACAGTCTGCACTGGTACCGGTGACGATTTCGACCTCAGGATATTTGGAGTGGTCGTCGATCATCACTAGCGTGTGCCGTCCATCCGGAAGGCTGCCAAAATCCATGCTGACCCTTTCCCAGGGGCCTCGGGGCCTGGGTTCCACAATGATGGGGGCTTCGCGGGGGCTGTCGCCCGTAGTTTGGCAGGCCGTGCATGTGCGCACCACAGTTTCCACCATATCGTCCATGAGCGGGAACCACACCTTTGTCCGCAGCCGGGCCTTTGTCTTAACCATTCCCTGGTGCCCCACGTGCGCCAGTTGAACTACTCGGCCTGTCAACGCCATCGGGATCACCAGGCGATGCCCTCGCAGGAGGCACTCCGCTGCGTCTTCATTCAGTTCAGCCCTCACGTGGTACAGACCGTCCATGATTTTCTGGGCCTCTGGTGTGAGTACCTTCCAGCTCTCCTTGGCTTTCTGCCAGTTAGCCGTCCGGAGCAGATCCTTGGCCCGCTGTATGCAGGCATCCTGAACCGTGGCGCTCACAACCTCTTCCAGGGATATGGGGCGCGGGCATGATCTGGCCACGACCCATCGCACATAGGCCTCCGTCTCTTCAGCTTCCTCCATCTCCTCTGGGGTGGCCGCCCGGGGGTGTCGTGACAGATAATCCGCCGGATTCTTTGCCCCTGGCTGGTACTCGATGGTACAGTTGTACTCTTGCAATTGCAAAATCCACTTTTCAATTCTAGGGGGTGGCTTGGATGAGGTACCTGAGAACAGCGACAGCAGCGGCTTGTGGTCCGTCACTACTGTGAAGGGCTTGCCATATACGTACAAGTGGAAGTGCCGGCACCCCCAATGAATCGCGATGGCCTCCTTTTCGATTTGGGAATACCTTTGTTCTGTGTTCGTGAGGGACCGGCTGGCAAAAGCGACAGGGGCCCAGTCTATCTCATCTCGGGCTCTCTGCATCAGAACAGCCCCCAATCCCGCCGGTCCGGCATCTACCGCAATGAGAGTGGAATGTCTTGGATCAAAAAATGCCAGCGTGGTGTTGCTGGACAGCGCACTCTTGATATTTTGGAATGCCCTTTCCTGCTCCGGTCCCCAGTTCCATGGTGTGGAGTCTTTGGTTAGATCACGTAGAGGGAGGGTCAGGTTGGCTAGGTCTCTTATGAAGCGACCACAGTAATTCACCATCCCGAGAAAGCTTCGGACTTCCGTAACAGTCGTGGGCGGAGGTGCATCCTTGATGTCCTTGACCTTGTCGGGATCAGGATTGACGCCATCGGCCGAGAATACGTAGCCGAAGAACCCTAGTTTGGTCTGAAGAAACTCGCATTTGTCTCGGTGCAGAGTGAGTCCAGCGCTACGGAGTCTACGGAACACCTGTGCCAAGCGTTGGTTGTGCTCGGGAATTGTCCTTGCATGCACCATGATGTCGTCACTGACATTGATCACCCCCGGTATGCCAGTAATGAGCTCTTGGATAACATTCTGGAACACCTCAGCGGCACTGGATATCCCGAAGCTCAGCCTGGTGTACCTGCGCAGTCCGATGTGGGTGGAGAACGTCGTAATGTTCCGGGATTCTTTATTCAGCACGAGCTGATGGTACCCCGCCCGGAGATCCAGCTTGGAAAACCACCGGGCCCCGGCCATCTCTCCGATCAGGTCGTCGATCGTAGGGGTGATATGTCGTTCCCTTTTGATGGCCGCATTGGGGAGGCGCATGTCCACACATATCCGGACCGCTCCCGGCTGCTTTGGTTTCCTGGTAACCACGATGGGCGATACCCAGGGGGTGGGTCCGGACACCTTCTCGATGATGCCCGCGGCTTCGAGCTTCCGTAGTTCTTCCTCAACCAGTGGCCTTAAATGAAACGCAACCCGCCGGTGTCGCAGGGCCACCGGTTGAACAGTGGGGTCCACATGCAGGTGAATTTCCCGACCCCTGAAGCGGCCAATCCCTTCGAACAAGTCCGAAAAGTCTGCAATCAGTTGCTGCACCGATTCCTCGTGCACCCCAAACGCAAAAGAGACCACTCCCAAGTCTTCTGCCGTCCGACAACTCAGGAGCATGCCTTGACCTTCTTCCGACACGAAGATGTTGGCACGCGTGATCTTGTCTCCGTGCCGGACTGCTGCTTTAAACTTTCCTCGAATGCGGAGGGGCACGTCCTGGCCGTAGGCAAAAACGGTGATCGGAGTGGAGCGGAGGCTGGGGGGAGTAGCCATACCTCCGTAGAGGGACGCACTCATGAGATTTATTGAGGCGCCCGTGTCCACAGTTGCCATGATGTCCTGATCAGCTACTTGTATCGCACATTGTGGTAGTGTCCTTGTGCGTCGGGTGGCCGTGCCGATCATGTGCACCTTGTGGACGGACCGCTCCTCCTCGTCGTCGTCCATATCACTGTTGCTGGGTCCTCCTTCCGCGCCTTCGGGCTCCGCCACCGTGTGTACTGTCTGGCGGGGCTTGCTGAACTTTTTGGACCGGCACACCTTTTCAAAATGATTCATTTTTCCGCACCCGGAGCATATCTTGCCCCGTGCTGGACATTCTGGCGCCGGGTGTCTCGGGCCTCCACAGTAACCACATGATTGCGCCGAAGCTCCGCCCTGCGGAGTTGTTGTTCGCTTCACCCATTTGGGCTGTGGGCGGACTTGTAGTTTGTTCACCGGTTCCACTTTCATGTTGGCCTGTAGAGCTGCTTCCATGTGGTCTGCCCTGGCCTTGGACAGCTCCTTCGTGCGGCCCAGCGTGAGAATGTCTGGGAGGGGTTTCCCCGACTCCTCCAGAATTCTCTCGCGTAGTTTAGCAGAAGCGCAACCCTGAATGATCTGGCCTCTGATTTCCTCCGTGACATCCTGAAATCCACACGTTAGTGCCAGTTTCTTCAACCGAGAGTGATAGGCGTCCAGCGATTCATCTGGCAGTTGCCGCGCTTGTCTGAAAATGAACAGTTCATAGTCTTGGTTGGCCATGGGTTCAAAGTGCGCATTGAGCGCGTTTATGAGCGTGTGGTGGGTTTTGGGAGTTGCTTCCGTAAGGGTGCGGGCGATGGAATGAATGTCCTTGCCACCAAGATGGAGGATCATGGCACGCTTCTGCTCCTTATGGACCTTGGTGGCCTCGAAGAATATGAAGAGCCTGTCCACCCATTCTTTCCACTTCGGTGCGAGAGTGGATGGCGCACCCTCCACCACAAACGGCTCAATGGGCGGAATGTTAGCCATCGCTCTAGACGCCCGGGAGGATGTCCGTGGGCAGCCGGGATATGATCCAGCGGCAGCCGGAGCGCCCGGCCAGTTGTACCTTGGTGCGGATTACACCCGTGCAGCCCAGTGCGGCGTGGCACCGAGGCGTAGAGGGTCCACGGGGGAAAGCACCTCGCGCGACCAATCAGACTCCTGTGCGCCGCAGGGAGATGCAAGCCATCGCCGCTCACCTGATGAGAGCCAGGGATCAGAGTATTTCCACCAGGTAGGCAGAGCGGGGGGTGTGTGGTGGCAAGGCACGAGCACCGCGGACACGTGGTAGTGCCCGCAGCCGCCTCACCCCGAGAGGGACACACACACGCACCCCGAGCGGGGGATCGATCACCACCCTCGTCGCCAATTGTTGTGTCGGGTGATCTATGCTCAAAGGGCATCTAACCCTGACTAGGCCTAACACGTGGCCCTAGAACAAACTCAGCCAGACACTGGGAATAAAGTTGCTTGTTCGGTCGGCGCGTCTCTCTCTGAACGCCCTCGCACGTGCTCGACCTCTTTTTATTATAGGGCGGTCACATGACCAACTTGTCCGTCCCTCCGGACATCGGGGCGGACCTTCAGGAACATAACACCGCGTTCGCTCGGCAAGGAATGGAAGCCGGGCGGTGCCGGTAATTAAAGACGCTAGAGGTTGCATCGGCAACGTGCACGTTGACAAGATAACTGAGGCTCAGATGAATACCCGGTTCAAGGCCAAGGGAAGTGATGTCAGATTGAACACTCCCTTCGGCAGTGTACAGTATAGAGACATTGGGCCAAATGTATCAAGATACCAATTAGCGATTCTGTAATAGCGATTTTTAAGAAATCGCTATTTCAGAATCGCTAATTGGTATGTATCAAGAAAATCGGAATTTTTTAGCAATTTCTTGATATTCCTTAATTGCGAATTCGCAAATTACGAATTCGCAATTAAGGAATACTTTCCCATTCATTTCAATGAGCCTCCTGGCCAATAGGAAGACATGGGAATTTATTCTCAATTTGCGATTCGCAATTTGCTAATCGCAAATTGAGAATAATTTCAAGGGTGCAGGGGTGTCCAAAGGACACCCTGTTGCACCACTGTAATAAGTATGGGTGCACATGTGGTGCGCATGTGTATGTACGTCACATGGCACTTTGAAAAATGCAAAAATGGGCATTTTTCAAGAAATTCGCAAATTACCACCAACTTGAGTTGGTGGTAATTTGCGATTCCTTAGGGACAATTAGCAATTTTTTTTAGCTTCATACATTGCATTTAAGTAATCGCAAAATTTGCGATTCCTTAAATACAATTGCAAAATAAGCGATTCCTTATTTTGCACCAGATTTTCAGTCATACATCCCATTTAGCAAATTCGCATTTGCAAAGGTCGAAATTCTGCGAATTTCGGTCTTTGCGAATGCAAATTTGTATGATACATATGGCCCAATGTGTCCCTCGAGTGAAACTCAACAGTTTTACATCCTTTGGTCACAACGCAATTATATACATATAATACAAATTACTGCCTTATAGTAGAGAGTTCAGTATTTATTAAACAACGGGTAGAAAGGGTAACTCAGCAATATTATATCCTAGGTCACACAAAAATTATGTACATAAAATACAGCTTTATAGTAGAGAAAAGAAGGAACGTTGTATACAGCATGGAACATTTACTACAACGGTAATTAAACTTCTACAAGATAACCGGATGGTCTGCATATATACATATATTACAGGCTTGTGGTTGAGTGGTCATCCATAGATAGACCAATTATTTACATATAAACCACATGTCCGAAGCACAGTGATAATTAAAAAGGTGGCTATGTACATGGGCAGTGTGAGTCAAATTATCTACATATTTACAATCATACTCCAGCTGTCCAAATGTGTGGTCACCGACCTTAAGTAGTTTGAGAAATGCGGCACAGTGTAGTGAAAGATTAAGGCACGGTCGTTGGGTGCACCCCCGCTAATACAGGGAGCCCAGGTAAAAGCACCACAGTGGGTAGGTAACTGAACGGAAAACAGCTAGTGTCCCCTCACAGAACCTAAGCAAAATGAAGATTTGCTGCTTGTCGTGCGATTTCCTCATATTCGTTAAGTCCCTTGAGTACGGTGTTAAAGATATGGATCCATTTGCATTCCCGGTAATTTAGGTTATGAGACATGCATCCTCCTCTACCATCTCGATGACCCACCATCTAATGCTTTCTGCAGTGTGTCCAAATCTCGTGAAGTGATCAACAAGAGGTGCTCCGTGTGTTGCGCATCTAATTTTACTGCAATGCTGTAAAATTCTACACTTGACTTTCTGGGTGGTCTGGCCTATGTACAGAAAGTCGCAGGGACACTGAATGGCGTATATAACTCCAGAGGAGTTACAGTTGGTGTGCTCCTTATTGGTATGGGTGTAATTGTTGTGGGTGAATGCTTGTATTCTTTCCTTAAAGGGCATGCCTTGTAGGCTCCACACTTATAATGCCCCTTCACGGGGGGAATATTCCAAAGGTTGGTCTGGATATTAGTTTTTTTTGGATGGGAGAAGGGATTGGACTAATAAGTTTCTTAGGCTTTTGTCTTTCCGAAATGCATGCAATGGAGGTTCGATCATGTTAATGTCGTCAGCCACCATATGCCAGTGTGTGTTGATGGTTTTTTTAATCTGGTTACTCTTAGATCAGAATGTTGTGACACATGTGAGCCTGTCTTGCGTGGTGTTTTTCTTCTCTTTAGGTTTTAAAAGAAATTCCCAGTGGTTATACCACGCTCTCTTGCGGGCCTTCTTAAGGAGCCCTTTAGGGTATCCTCTGTCTCTCAGTCCGTTGAGTAGGTCAGTAGATTCAGAAAAGTAATCTTCCCTCTTGGAGCAATTTCGTCTGACCCTTAAAAATTGGTCATATGGCAGGTTGTCGCTTAAGATCCGAGGGTGATGACTTGACTATCTCTGGAGTGTATTGCGCTCACTGGCTTTCCTATAAAGAGTTGTGTGTAATTTATCTTCTTCAGCCTTGATGGTAATGTCTAGGAAATTTATTTTCTCCCGGCTATAGTCCAAGGAAAACTGTATATCTGTGGATTGACTGCTGAGCCAGATATGTAAAGTCTTAAGTTGGGTCTCAGTGCCTTGCCAAACCATCAAAACATCGTCGATGTACCGACGCCACATAGTGATGTTATTCCTATGTGGGTTTTGGATGTTAAGCACATGTCTTTGCTCGTAAGCGTCCATGAAAATAATGGCCTGGTTTGGGGCAAAGCTTGCTCCCATGGCCACGCCCTTGGTCTGCTAATAGTACCTATCCTGAAACATGAAAAGTTTTTACTCATAGCAATGTCTAATAGAGTAAGGATGAAATCATTGGGAATTCTGGTGGGTTTGGGATGTTTCTCAAGAGCCATCCTAATCACATTCATGGCTGCCCTCTGAGGAATAATCGTGTATAACGAGGATATATCCATTGTGACTAACAGTTCATTATTGGGGTCAAAGGGAAGGTTGTCAACAAGATTAATTGCTTCCATAGTGTCCCTGATCTATGAAATAGTGTCAATGGCGATGGGCTTGAGGAAATGGTCGATGAATTTGCATACTGGTTCTAAAAGTGAGCCACATCCTGATATGATGAGTCTACCTGGAGGATTTAACATTCTTTTATGGATTTTAGGTAGGGTGTATATAGTGGGCATCCGGGGTTGTTTATTGTTAAGGAAGTCATATTCATGTTTACTCAAGAATCCCTCAAGTAGTCCTATAATAGTAGCCTCTTTGATAAGATGCGCCACCAACTTATGACTGGGGTCTGTGTTCAGAATCGTGTAGTTGTCATTTATACCTGATTGGGAGAGGATTTCCTGTCTGTAGTCCGTGGTGTTTTGGACGACAATAGCTCCCCCCTTGTCAGCAGGTTTTATGACAATCTCAGAATTATTTTTAAGAGAAGAGAGGGCAGACATTTCATTTTTGGAATTGTTGAAGCTGACATATTCTTTTTGTTCAACTAGCTGCATCACGTCCCTCATCACTATTTGTTTGAATGCCAAGATCTTGTGGGACATCATGTGAGAAGGAGGATTGAACGTAGAGTGGGATCTACGGCCAGTGCAGCTGAATGTGGGATTGAACGGTGTCTTCGGGAAGTGGTATTTCAATCTAATCCTGAAAAATTGGTGAAGTTCAAGTTTCAATTTGAAGCTGTCTGGTAAAATACAGAAGTCAGTTCTAAAAAAGGTTTTTATTCTATGTGGCTACAGCAATTTGAAAAGGAGGGCAGACGTTGTAGGAAAAGCATCAAATACAGGACCTGTGGGATGCCTGAATGTGTTCAAAATTTGCAAACAACTAAATAGGTGCCCCAGATACATGCTTTTTAAAAATGATTTCTTTTCCCCTTAGTCTCATTTTCAAATCTTTTAAATCCTTTATGATTTTATTGTTTCAAGTCCCGCAGTTAAAGTCTTCTTAACAATATCAGTGCTGCTACACATGTATTAGAGTGCAAATTAAGAAAGCACACCACTCCAAGATGGCGCTTAAGGTGAATACCATGTGATCGGCATTCACTGGAAGTGGCGGAGTGTGTTTACACGCCCGTGCTGGGGACGGAGTGAACCAAACGCTGAGGACTTTTCCCATAAGCGGGAGTGTAAACGACTGAATGGTGGCAATACGAGAGACCCCGAGTGTCTAGGAGTGGATGTATGTCATTACTACGCATGCCTTTACCATGCATGCCTTTACCACGCAACTTTTGCAACGCAAGTCGTTACAACGACTTGCGTTGGGGGGCGCTGGATAGTGAATAGTTTAATTTACTATTCCAACTCCATTCCCCGTGGATAGTAGGGAAGGTTTTGGATAGTAAATTAAACCATTCCCTATCCTACAGCGTCCCCCAGCGCAAGTCGTTGTAACGACTTGCGTTGTAAAAGTTGCGTGGTAAAGGTAGTGCGTGGTAAAAGTTACGTTGTAAACGCTGTTCCACCTAGGAGTTGTTTTAAAACATTGACTACTACCATTTGTATGAGTGGGGGTTGGTAGATACGGACCGCTTGGGGGAGAGGTGTAAAATGCTTCCCGGTTAGCGGCATTGATCAGAATGGGTGATCTAAAGGATCGCGCTGGAAGGAGTTAAGCCGCACTGGCCTGATTAAACGCAAAAAGCATGCATATCCAGTTTGCATATTCTAAGTGGCTGGAAAGGAATTATCGGTTTAAAAGGGGTACATACATAATTTATGTATTCTATTTATAGGTTGAAGAAGAACAACTGTGATAAAGGTATTGGGGTGGTGTGGATGCTTACACTATACCCTCAGAAGTTGGCTGCAGGTATGCCATAAGGGGACAACCATCTGGTAAATATCGTTGTTCCGGTTCAAAGAGCAGTAACACAAAGACATTTCCTGCTTTGTGTAGAGCGACTTTTACGTGTGTAACTCAGTGTTTTGTTTATTGTTGTCTGTGTCTACTTTCCACAGGTATCTAACTGTGATTTACAGTGCGACGAGGACTGACCCCTAGCTATGAAGAAATTGCCGATAAGTATCTAAAGGCAATGAAACATTATTAAAATGATGAAGCACAACAGTAGGTCTTGTTTTTAATGTGAGCAAACACACAGCAGCAATTAAAATTGGCCATAGTGCCAGTGATTATATGGCTCTTTTTTATAGTGTAAGAGCTAAGAAAATGCTTGTCAGTTCGGGCTGGACTGTTCCCATGAGGCACAGGGTCAGACTGATTTGCATATAGCCATGTCTGAACTGGGGTGGCAGAGTGGGCTAAAGAACGGTGATGGATTAAACCCAGATCTTTTGACTGGGTGTGAGTGTTTGATTGGTTCAGATGCTTCATCCATCACCACCCCTTTTGTACAGCTTTTGGCCGCCATAAGTGTGGCAGGGTATGCTCAGACGTGAGTCCCTTGCTCACTTTGCCACTGGATTCAAGCAATCCGGGCTGAAGACGGCTGGAATGCCAGAAACCGGTCCTCGGAAGCTTATTTCCGGTCCAGGGAAGGCATGGCTTGGCAGTTCGGGCTGGAATGTTCCTATGAGGCACAGGGTCAGACTGATTTGCATATGGCCATGTCTGAACTGGGGTGGCAGAGTGGGCTAAAGAACGGTGATGGATTAAACCCAGATCTTTTGACTGGGTGTGAGTGTTTGATTGATTCAGATGCTCCATCCATCACCACCCCCTTTTGTATCGCTTTTGGCTGCCGTAGGTGTGGCAGGGTATGCTCAGACGTGAGTCCCTTGCTCACTTTGCCACTGGATTCAAGCAAGCCGGGCTGAAGATGGCTGGAATGCCAGAAACCAGTCCTCGGAAGCTTGTTTCCGGTCCAGGGAAGGCATGGCTTGGCAGTTCGGGCTGGACTGTTCCCATGAGGCACAGGGTCAGACTGATTTGCATATAGCCATGTCTGAACTGGGGTGGCAGAGTGGGCTAAAGAACGGTGATGAGTGTTTGATTGATTCAGATGCTCCATCCATCCCCACCCCCTTTTGTACCGCTCAATCAGTAGCTCTCTGGAGGGTCTTTCTGTGAGGTGCCGCCTCACTCGTGGTTGAACGGGAGATATTGTGGGAAGTGAGAAACTCTCACACTTTAGTTCCTGTAGGAGATAGACACATACATTTTTTTAAAGGGGGATAGGAACACCCTGAGAGTACAGCATTGTGTAGCCAGTACCCGAAGTATTTTCACCAATAAGAGGTTCATGAAGTTTTATCCTGAGATATAGAGCAGGTTTTTGTGATTAAAAAAGTCGTGAGTGGAGGGCAACCTGCGTTATTCCCCTCAATAGCTCCTTTTTGTGAAGGACATATAAGAAGCTGCCTTGCCACCACCAGCAACTGGATGCAGTGCTCCAGTTGTGCCAGTGTTTGTTATACAGTGCTCTGCACTTATTTCTCAACTCTTACACTTTTATAGTCTTCCACAAGGTTGCACTGTCTTATCATTTTTATATGAACACATCAACAGAGTGCTTAGCAATTTAATACACTTTAAAAACATAATACCAGACATTCAGGCCATCTTTACAGTTTTGGATGACCTGGAATATTCCAGGCTGTCAAATTAGCAGGTGTGTGATGGTTTGTCCCCTCCCCTAAGCTAACCACAATGCTGCAATGGCAGCTTTGGGATTGGCCGGGACTCCGACCAGCCAGGCGCCTATGGGGAGGCCATATTTTCCATGCACGCTGCATGCCACCTATGTGTAAAAAATGGAGAGTGTGTATGACTGGTTTGGTCGGCCTCAGAGGGCTGACCAAACAGTCAGCGCCTTCAGCAGTAGCCAAGCCGCTCCTCCCCTGCTCTAAAGCAAGACCGCCCGCCCACCCACCCGCCCGCAACCAACCAAACCTTTCTGTTTTCTCGCAGTGTGAGCAGCAGAAACATAAAGTGGTTTTTACAATACCATTTTATGTTTCTGCTTCTCGCACTGCGAGAAAACAGTGGGGCGATGCTCCTCCGCCAACATGGAGGAGCCGCCCCTGGAAATACCTAGGGCCTTACCCTGCAATTATCTGATCTAATAATATTCCTCGACCTCTCTGCTGCATTTGATACTGTCACTCACACTATTTTCCTCTCTACACTCTCTGCCTTAGTAATCACAAGGCACATACTCAAATTCTTGAGTCTGATTGATGGGGGAAGACTCCCATCACTCAGACTAATCCAGTGCTAAATTCCAGCCAGTGGTTTCCAGTGCTCTGCACCAGCACATAATTGTCAACACTGGCACTTATGACGGCTGCCACATGATGACGCTGTTTGTATAATTTAGAGATAAGCAGAACAACAGTTGTTTATTAACCCTTTCCGTGCTCGTGAAGGAACCGTTCCGTCACAAGCCTCGGGTGGGCTGTGCTGGTGACGGAACAGTTCCGTCACGGCCCGCTCGCCGCGCCTGCGCGGCGCGTATTCCGTGCCTGCGCTGACGTTTTAAAGAGCGGGCGGGGCCGTGACGGAACCGTTCGGTCACAAGCACAGCCCACCCGAGGGACGTGACGGAGCGGTTCCGTCGCGCGGCCCCACCTCTCCCTTAGTGCTGCGGTGGAATAGCCGCTGCAGCTAAGGGGTTAATTACATTACATTATAAAATAACTAATACCTGTCACCAAGCAATTCTTATAGGTTTGGGGCTGTTGAACACTCCGAATTGTCACACTTGTAGGAGTGTGATGGTTAGTAACTGTGCTGGTACTGTCATTGGCAGCGCTGGCAGGGGCAATGGGTGGCGAAAGCTGCAGTGGCCTCCCCACAAGGGGCCCTGGCACTTATTATTTTTGCAGATTGAGCACTGGTCAGGGATCTTTTGCAGTCCATCTCTGCTCATCTCTCTCTTCCATAATACCCGTATGGCGACGTCACCGGGGCAAGCAGAATATCAGCCCCCAGTGACGAGAAGCAACAGGGCCCATTGCATGTGCAGAGGATCACACCGACAACGAGGCGGCCCCACAGTCTTATACACGAGCCCCGCCCCTGGATGTGAGGGGGAAGGGGGCCAAGAAGTATGTGGGGCAGCTGCAGGTGGGCAGGTAATCATGGCAATGGTGATGTCACGGGAGTAAGACAAAAGATGGTTTTCACGGGGGGGGGAGGGGTGGAAGTCTGGAGGACAGCAAAAGTCCCCGTTTACAGTTACCACTGCAATATTTAATCAGGAAAAGGGCTGGATGATGAATATTGGAGAGGGTGGTAGGACACCAGACGATCGTGGTAATTTATGCACAGATTTACCCCTCTATAGGGCAGGAATGAGTTATCCGTGGTTTGGAATGGAGAGGAAGAGAGACCCACAACATTAATGCGAATATAAGGAAAAGGATTTGTCCTTGGGGGTGCAGGGGAGGGGATACAACTTTTGAGGGCGGAGAAATCAGAAGAAAACAAAATATCATCTGTAAATGCAGTTTTGATAAGTATTTTTCCGTGCGAAAGTGCACCCCTTACAGATTTCAAACTGTGTATGTATGTGAGTACTTTGGAAAGCTGCTACTGTCATAAATACTGTTACCAAGCACTCCTGGTATGTATTTATTTACTGGTTTACTTTTAGAGCGCAGCAGTCACCCACAGGGGGTATCCAGGCGCTAGTAACCCACAAACCATACTTACCAGCAAGCAGAACAAAATTACTGAAAAAGAAATAAGCCGGATCCTATTAGCGAAATCGTGTCTGCATCGTGGGGAGATTGTTTATGTGCAGGAAGGTGCCCCTTCCTGCACAAAAACAACCACTACAGGCATTTCCCTCTTTCAATGCATGGTGTAGAATGCAGAATGCCTTGAAAGAGTGAAAAACGAGAAGAAATGAAAACATTTCTCCTCATTGCATGTAAATGTGTCCTTTTGTGATTTAGGATGACGTGCCCGTACTCGTGTATAAGGGGCACAACTAGACCCAAACTTCGAGTGGGGGCTAACACTCCCAGCCAGGGCTGGCCCTAGCACTTGTTGCACACAGTGCAACAGTCTTTTTTAGCACCCCTCCCACATTTCCTTCTTCTCCATGAATTCCCTCACTACCACTCGCCAACGATGCACTTCATCTCTCTTCATTTTTTTATAGCGCTACTCATTGTTTACTCACACTCAGTTCTTTGATTTGCATGGTACACATTCTATGGAGCAGGCACATTAACCCTCTGTGCTGTGTGGGTGGCATGATTGCTCATATGTGGGCACGGTGAGCCATGCGACAGTTTGTGAGTAGGGTAAGAGGAGTGACTGCAGGGTGAGTGAGGTGACCATATGAATTTGGGTGCAGATATAAGTGCAGATTGGGACAAATGAATGTATGGTTAGTTTTGGGCTTATTTGAGTGAGATTGCAGATTGAGCAGTGAAGGGGACAGGTGAGTGAAGTGCCACATGAGTGCAGGTTGAGTAATGTGCTTGTGTGATTGCAGGGTGAGATACAGGGTGAACAGCGCAAGGGCATTGTGAGTGCAGAGTAAGCATGGGCGGAAAATCCGATTCGCTCGCGGATTTTGCGGATTTTCGGTAAATTCGCAATCCGCGAGATTCGCGAATCTCCCGCAAAATCCGCAAATCCGCGATCAGCGGATTTTATGGCTTGCTCGCACTGTTCGCGTGAGTTCGCGGCTTCCCAGTACAACTTCGCGCCCCGCGAATAAGCGCTAAATTGCAGAAATACGATCTTAGCAAAACTGAAACTACTTACCAGGTTCAAAAGTTCAGGCTCATCATTAGTAGCCATTTCCTGTAGTGCTTCCTGAGGGGCCCCTCCAGAGTTCAGTTGCCAGTTGCAACTATTATGTGACCCTGCTCTGAACCTCAGAATAGTTACACATATGCCACAAAGGTCCTGAATTACAGCTAAGGGAGACAAGCAGGAGCCAGGCTGGAAGTTCAAATCCATTAATCAGCCCCTAATTCATTATTGTCAGTTGGAGCAGGGCAGGTGTTGTAACTAATTTTGCAACAATGAAAGCACTTAGCAAGTGCAAAAGATCACTAATCAGGAAGCACTAAGGAAGCAGGTGCCAGCTAAAAAAATATTCTGTGACACATTAATCAGCCCCAAATTAATTCAGGTCACTTGAGGCGGGAAGGTGTGCTTTGCTTTGCCACAATAATGTACACTGACTGGACAACCAGAGGGTGCTGTGATGAAACAGAGGGTGGCATGGGTGGGCCAGAGGGTGGCATGAGTAGTCAGAGAGTGGCAGTGGTGACAGAGAGTGGCAGTGATGAAGAAGAGTGTCCCAAACAGGCTGGACACGTAGAAACAAGTTCGCGAAACTTGCGACCCGACAGGTAAGTTCGCGTTTGCGAAATTGTACAAAACCCTCGCGAACTGGCAGAAACCCGCGCGAACACAAAAAAAAAATTTTTTGCGGGTTGCGAGTTCGCAAATCCGCAAAATTCGCGAACGCGAGATTCGCAAAATTCACCCATGCTTAGTGCAGAGTGATCACTGTGAGTGTAGGGTGAGCATGAAAGTGAAGGGCGAGAATGAGGAGCGAGTTGTCTGAATGCAAGGTGCCTTCCCAGACACTTGAAGTAACTCCATGCAATGCAATTTTGACAGGTGCCAGGCCCCCGGAAGTGACATAGGAGCCTTCCCCGGATGTCTCGCCCCTGGAAGTCCCCTCACCTCCATCACCTGGAAGTGGGGCCCACTCCAGAAGTGGGGCAGGTTTAGGAGCCCACCCCGGAAGCGGGGCAGGTGTAGGGGCTGTAGGAGCCCGCCCTGGTAGGGGGTGTGTGAGCCCTCCCCCCAGAAATGACACAGGTGTAGGAGGGTCATAGGTGTTGCGTGGGGTTCAGGGGCACCTAGGGTTAGGTGCAAGCGACCCTAATAGAGCCTAATAGGGGTGTTTAGGGTTATGGGATGCGTAAGCAGAGACTTACCTGTGTATGCCATATTGGATGGGCAAGAAGGGACATGACTGGGCATGTTCAGCAGATAGTTGCAGATGTAGGCTGTGAAAAGTTGGCCTGGCATATGCTGTCCAATAATCTAGTGGGCACCTTGCACCACTCCAAACGACCCCTTATTGATGGTAAGTTAAAGACAACCTTATTAGAAAGCTATCCTAGTGGTAGCTGTGGAGAGCAGCCTTCAGGCTTAGTCTTAGAGGAATGTAAAGCAGCTTGTTTTACCAGTCTATAATCTCGTGAACGACCAAATGAAAGGAGAACCACACCAGGTATATATATATAAAATATATGTCTTTATTCTAAACACAGCCTGTCTGGGAGGTGGTTGCACCTCCCTGTGACAGGACACCTATTGTTCAGGTCTCCATTGCCGGAGTTTGATCCAGCAGCAGGAGGTCAGACGTGTGTCTATGGCTGCATCATCCATTTTGTGATGCTGGGGCTCGTTTAAACTAATACCGGGCAGACCACTGTGTACATGTCTCTCCCTCTAGAAGAGTAGAATTCTACCCCCGCCGCCAGGACTGGCAGGGGGGTAGGATTCCAAAGTGTTTGACACCAAACACAACATGTTTCCATGCAGCCATTCCAAACTTAGCATTTACCGCGAGGTTATAATGCACTTAAGAGTATATGGTCTGGCTGCATCACAGAACAGCTTCAGAGAATAAAGTCCGAAAGCTGCAGAGGGGTTCTGCTCATGCATGGGTGCTCTTTCACACAAAACCAAGCACTCTGCCTTCAGGATTGATAAGGCCTGCCATAGTAGTGACTGATGGGTTTATATGTGTCAGTCAATAAAGGTAGATATAGGTAACCTATATCTTAGCAAGGGGTGCAGGCACCACCTTACCCAGGCTGCAGTAGCAGACCTGTGGTGTCATTTTAGCAGGCTTCCCAGTGGTGGCACAATACATGCTCCAGCCCCTGGTAGGCCTCTGGGGTACCTATACCCTTAGTACCTAAGATACCATATACTAGGAACTCACAAGGGTACCCCAGTAACCAAACTGGAGTGCACCTAATGTACATGCGTTCTCTTTAGAGAGGAAGCAGCTAGGCTGGGGTCCTGATTAGCAGGGCCCCAGCCAGACTAAAGTCGGAAAACAGTGAAACACCAGCAAAAAGTGGGGGTAACCATAGTAAGCAGATCCTACCCTCCTACATAGGCTGGTGATGCTTCAGCAGTGTCGAGGTGAGACTGTGGAATGGGAGCCCTAGAGTGGTGCTAGTTTTTTTTGGGAGGTATACCAGGCCCCCTAGGAGGGATGCCTGATGCATATAGAGCTCCTAAGTGGTAGACCATGGCACAGGGCCTAGCCACAGCCAACCAAGGGCGGGAAGCCCAATGCCCCCACAAGAGACGGCAAGATAGACTGTAAATGTTATTGCCTAATTTTAAAGGCTCTGATGTAAAGCTGCCTGACACTAGTTATGAAATAAATAAATACAGCAGGTGTTATGAAACTGTGGCTTCTTTCTATGTGGGCGCGAGGTGTCAGTGTTGATAAACATGGCAATCTTGTAAAGCATGCCCCAGAGCATGGTAACATGCCCATGCATAGTTCTGTAACAGGGTAAAGTGTGCTGCCGCAGCCCAGACAGGGCTGGATGGAGCAAGTTCACAATAAGAGGCGGCAAACCAACCAGTCATAGTTATGTAACTGGGTAGAACGTGGCGCTGCAGCCCAGAAAGGGCGGGATGAACCAGGGCTCCCATAAGAGGCGGCAAACTAAAATGTAAGTTTGCTGAAGTAACAATTTCCCGCCTCATTTAAAAAACCGCCTTAAAAGTTTGCTAAGACATGACGAGGCTTCTACGTGGGGAACGAGGTGTCAAGGACTGATAAGAATGGCAGCCGTGTAAAGGGTGGCGCCAAATGTCTGGAAATATGCCCAGTCATGGTGTTCTTAGACGGGGCAGTGCGTGAGAGTGTCAGTGAAAGTATGACATTGTTGAAGGGGTGCTTTTTACACCTTGGGAGTGTGCAGAGAAAAAATTGAAGTGCAAAACGTAAACTCTTTTTTCATGAGTTTCCCGCCTGTAAATAGGGCGCACCCCATGGCCTATTTATCAGATTGTAACAGATGTGAAAGGATGACATTTTTAGGGTGTGCTTTTTACACATTGGGAAGGTGCAGAGGCAGTTCTGGTATTTGTTAAAAACTTTAGACAAGGAATAACTTTAAAAATAAGCATCCATATAGGTATTATTGTAGTACTATGTCATTGAGTCCTAACAGTTTTAAGAGGGTAAAACTTACAAAATAAAACAATGCTTTTTATACACATACCTTAAGTGTAGGTGGTCTTCAGGATATGTAGGAGATGGTAGGGCTCCCCAAAATCCGACGTCTACTCCATTACTAGGGGCCAGTTGTGGTATGTGCACTGGCTGCTACTCTGCACTCTCCAAATCCCACTTTAAAAGGGACAGGTCCCCGGCCCCGGAAATGACAATGACAATGACAACAAGCATTGGCATAGCCAATAGGTCTCACCTTAGGGACCTTATAAGTGTTTAGTTATCCAGCACCATATCCTTGGTGCAACAACATCAACTGTTGCATGGCTAAACACTTATAAGGTTCCAAAGGCGAGACCTGTTGGCTATGACAACGCTTGTTTTTACATTGTCAGGGGAAGAGAAAACATGCATGAGGAGAAGGCAGGTTTGAGACAGGTAGCTGCAGTTGACTGGAGTCCTCAAAACGGGTCAGTGTCAGACTTTAACCTAGTGGATTCCACTGCTGCCAGGGATTGCAGCCTTCTCAACCATGCAAAGGCATTGTTTGAGATTCTTGTCAGATGCCCCCTAAAGGTTTTTGAATAATCCATGATCTCAGTAGTGTGCAAAATAGATCCAGGAGGTCTAGATTCAAGCCTGGTGTTTACAATAATCACTGAATAGGGGAGTTCATCTGCGAATCGTATGCAAATGTATCTGATGAATATCCATGATAATGTTACATTCAATAAGTAATGTTGTTTTGTGTTTTTTACGGAGCGAGGCCCGGGGCAAGTTGCGCTGCTAATTTCATAGGAGCACATTGACCTTACCTACAAATGTTCTTTCTAATAATTTATTTTTGCTCCAGATGCTGCTGCCTGTTCTTTATCTCAATGCTCCAAGTAATTGACGTTGCCCCCTTTCAAGTAGCTCCTTATATTTATAGCGCTTAAATTACATAAAAAAGAGCAGAGGGAACAAAGACGAGGAAGGGTACGACATTAGGTCCGCCCAGGGCGCTTTCTCAGCAGGCGACACCGAATAACATCTTACATAGTGCAGCAGCAAGCCAGAGGGTTAAGAAATTGCACAAGCTTGAAACCCTCGAGGGGTGGGACATCTTTAGCTTTAGTTTACCATCAGACAATTGTGTTTTCTTCAAACTACAGTTGTCAGATGCTACTGCTTAAAAGAGTTAGCTCTTATCAAGGATGCACAAAAGCACAGCGGGCAATGGCCACTGCCTTTTCGGGTGTCCACCGTAATAATTCCCTGTGCTTGTGGGTTTGTCACTGTTATTTTTCTTTCGAACAAAATGGAAGCAGCGCGAAACCTGACAGGACGGTATGTGCGCAGTTGTTTTCTACCAGGCGTGCTCACCAAGGCGCTTTGCGCTGCGTCCCCAGTGCCAGCCGTGGAGAAAAAATGCGGAGCGCTCGCTCTTCAGGTACACCAAGGGAGAATGCTCGTTTTTTAGGTCTCGCCTGTCGATGCGCATGCGCATCGAGCTTGCGAGACTATGGGGGCTTAAACACTCTTTAACCAACTTGCAAGGAATCGTGGCGATTCCTTGCAGTGCCCGTGAAATATAAGCTCAATGCGCATGCGCATTGAGCTTAAAAGCGCGTGCACATGCCCCCAGCCGCCTGCCTTGCCCACTCTCTCTCTCACAGCCTCCCCCAGCTCCGCCCCCTCACTTCTTGGTTGCACGGCCGCTAGGCCGTGCCTCCCCTACTCTCCTCCCCCCTCCTCCTCCTACTCTCCTCCCCTCTCCTCCTCCTACTCTCCTCCCCTGCCTGCCGTGTCGCACCTCTTCCCGCTCCGCCCCCTCCCCTGCCCGCCGTGTCGCAGAACACAGAAGCTTGTTTTTTACTTGCCATTGTTTTTTAATGCGGTATTAGATCTCTCAGTATTGGGTTAGGTGGCTTCTTTAATGAGGCACGCGTCCTGCATCCAGTGGTGGTGGCTTCTCTGTTGCACTTCTTGGATGACATCACTGTCTGGCGCCGCTCACTTATTTCCTGGAAATAGAAACGTACTTTCTGCGGAGAGGCAGGAGGTGCCCCTGTAAACAGCGATCCAGCATTTCTATCAGATGTGCAACGTAAAACCTGACCAAGGTGAATGGAGGCTCTTTTGGGGGAAATTAGGGCAGAAATATTTCATTTTTCCAGACTTTTATTTTTCAAGTTCGCCTGACTTCACATTCCTGGATTGCAGTCGCCGAAACAAAGCGGCCAGCTCTTCTTTCCTGAAGCGAATCCTTCTGGCACTCAACACTGCCGCTGACGTGGTTTCAAAGGGGCGTTTAAGAATGACCCGACAGGGAGCTTGCTCGGATTCGGTCCTTTGTTCCCCAATACGGAAGATGCGCACATCTTCGGATCGATGGTTTTTGAATTGCGACCTAGATTCTTAATCATTAACTTAGATTACTATATTTTTCTTTCATTTAAGAAACTTTTAAAACCTTTGTGGTTCCTCTATAAATAAATAACGCAAATGGACGTGCGTTCTTATTATTAGCTTTGGCTATGTCCCTATCTACTTAAACCTTTTTAAAAGGTGTGCGCTAATCAAGGTTTGCATTTATAATCGTACTGCGCTCTGCATGGTCTCTTGAATGTTGCGAGATGCTACATTGAGCTTTATGCTAGGACAACTGAGCCTGAGCCTGAGCCTGTTAGATCAGGGAACTTAGTGCCCTTGGAGAATCGTCCATCTCAAGGACATAATTTGCCCTCAACTTGGGGTGCACCAAGGCAATCTGTAGATAATCGATCATCTAGGCCGACTCAGGCTGGCCATAACCCCCCACTTAGCCGACAGCAAAGGGGCTATGTAGGATCAAATCTAGGCCCCATTACATCAAATCTTAATCCCGCCATAGTCCCACCAGTATACTTGATTAATATACCCAAGCTCCCTATAGGCAGGGGACGTGAATCTCCAGATTCCCTGACGAACAAAGCTATCCACTGGATTAGGTATGTAAGGGGATGTAGATCTGTTATCCGGGAGGACATCCTGAGCGCAAGTAGGCTAACTTTCCAGGGTGATGCTTACGATTGTATAGAACTGACTCTAAGAAATCCTACGATAGCTGGAGAATTACTAAACCTAGAATTTAGATCCTGTTCCCCAGACTATTCAAGGATTCAGATGAGAGCAACTCCCCGTCACCCCTGGAAGCCTACGGAAGGGAATCAGGATGTTATTTTAGCAGGGGAAAGTTCTAGATTAGACCAGAACGATTGACTACCATTCTCATTTCAAAATGAACTAGCTAGTGAAGCTTATAATAGTGGCCCTATAGGAGAGGTTCCTAGTTGTACTCTGCCAAAACTTGTTACAATCCAAGCTCCACTGGCCCGTTCTAATGATGATTTTATCTTATCCCCTACTGATACAGCCAGTAAAAATGTCAAAAAAGTTATACCTGGAGGGGGTCCGAGTTGTATCCGAGCAAACTCTTCTATAAATCAAGTTATAGGTCCAAGACCCTCTGATGACCCCATTCCTCACACCACCAACCAAGATCTTATAGGGAAGCCTTGTCCTGAATCCTTTGATAGTTGTCATGGTTCTGTCCTTTCGTGGAATGTAGCCGGCTTAAAATCTAAGCTAGAGTCACCTGAGTGGGCAACATTTATCCGAGGATATGATTTATGCCTATTTCAGGAGACATGGGCACTGGAGGAAGTGCATTTCCCTGGCTATTTAAATTATAGTGTACATGCAGTTAAGGAAGGAAGGGGAAGACCATCTGGTGGGTTAACTATCTGGTTACGACAGGACTTGAGTGTAGTAGTAAATACTATTCCTACTAATCACAGAGACTTACAGGTCCTAAAACTTAAGTTTCCCAATTTAGCTCCAGTGTATGTTTATAACATATACGTGAGGAGTACGGGGGTGGAAAATCAGAGATCCTTGTACTCATGGAAGACTTACTGGAAAGTCATTGTTCACCTTTTAATGTTATTGCGGGGGGGGATTTTAATGTAAATTTTGAGCCTCTTATGAAGGGAAACTGGAATATGTCAGAGGAGGAGGACAGAGAATGGGGGGTTCCCAAACTGGATCTTGATCCGGTTAGTAAATGGTCAGACAAAGTGGTCCAACTGAATTCCATTTGTTTAAATAAAGGTTTAAGAGCAGCAAATGGAAGGACCCTAGGCGATAAGAATGGGGCACATACCTTTAAAAGTGGTTCACGCAAGAGCAGAATAGATTATATTCTGCTCAACCTGGGCCTGTGGAAACACCTCCAAGACATGACGATCATTGACAGGCTCGAGAGTGACCACAATCCCCTGTCTATGTACCTTACTTATTGGGAACCTTTTGTTCACCCAGGGATTATACTGGTTCCTACCCCCACTCATGATACTTTGATATCAAATGATTTACGCCACGTCCGATGGCCTAAAGTTTCCCTTCATAAAGAGAATATGGATTTTATATCTAGTAAGCTTGGACAAGCGAAGTTAGATTTATTGTCATTATCGGAAGGGGAAAATAACATTTTGAGCTTGCAGGAAGGAACTAGGATCCACGAAATTCTTTTTGATGAACTAAAGACTCTATTTGTTAAACCCTGTAAGCACAAAGGTCCACACGCAATGGAACCGCCACGGTGGTATACAGGGGAATGCAGGAAGGCCCGTCTAGATTTGGGAAGGGCAATTAAATTTGATCCCGCTGAGAACATCAGAGCAGCCAGGCTGAGGTATAGAAATGCCGTTCTAAAAGCCAAGCGAATTTGGGATGAGAAAAGATGGACAGACCTTAAGGAAGCAGGTTCCTGCAAAGACATTTGCAGATTTTGGAATGTCTATAAGTGGGGTGTGGAGGGAAACCCTGATAAGCCACAAAACTGGGTTCCCCAAGAAAAGTGGGTAGAATACTTCCAGCCCCAATACGCTAAAAGGCAGGATACCCATCCATCAGTGGAAGTCGCTCTTGAGCCCCAAACTAATTATTTTTTCACACTGAAGGAAGTTCATTATGCTTTAGACTCGGTAGTCCCTGGTAAAGCGCCAGGTATTGATGGTATACCTGCAGATCTTTTTTTAAATGACCAGAACTCTTGGGGTTGCTATATACTTCTTCTGGCCAACCTGATCGCTAGGGGAGCCCCAATACCGATATCTTGGAATGGGGCGGAGATTATACCCGTTTTTAAAAAAGGAGACAAGTCGCTGGCAGGTAACTATCGTCCAATCAGCCTGATAGACACTTCCCAAAAAATATTTGGTAGGCTGGTTTTAAATAAAATCCTTGACTGGGAATGTAACAATAAGATCTTATCCCATTTACAAGCAGGGTTCAGAACTTCAATCAGCACGGTGGACCAGGTGCTGCATTTTGTCATGCTGTACTGGAAGACCGTGCTGATTGGACGTGGAAGTTTATATGCAGCTTTTATAGATCTTAGAGCGGCATTTGACCTGGTTCCCCGCCCCACCTTATGGAGTGTCCTTAGTGACATGGGACTGCCACTGCCCCTTTTATCGTTGGTTAAAAAACTCCACGAACATAATTATGCACAGATTAGGTGGGGGAGCCCCGGGAATGTCACGCCACAATTCCCAGTGGAAACTGGAGTACGCCAGGGCTGTGTCCTGGCGCCAACTCTCTTTTCCTTATACATTAATGACGTGGCAAAGATTTTAATTAACTCTAGCATTGACGCCCCGATCATTGCAGGAGCAAAAGTTCCGATCTTAATGTTTGCCGACGATTGTCTCTTAGTATCAAAAACTCCTAGCGGGCTTCAAAAGGGCCTGAAGCTCTTTGAAGATTTTTGTACCGCACGGGGTTTAGAAGTAAACGCACAGAAATCAAAGTTTATGACTTTTAATGCTTCTAAATCTTTTAAGGGTACAGTGAATATGAATCAGCGTCCACTGGAAAGAGTCCATGCTTTTACCTATTTGGGTGTTTGTATAGACCGTAATTTGTCCTGGAAAGATCATATTGAATTGGCCACCTTAAGACACAGACAGTTAACTGGAGCCTTGACCACAGAACATCAGAAGTCATTTACTAAGCCAATAGCTCCAGTATTGGGGGTTTACAATGGCAAAGTAGTCAGCTCGGCCTTGTACGGAGTCGAAATTTGGGGATGTGAAAGTCTGAGAGGGATGTCAACCTCTGAAAATTCCTTTTTAAGGAATTTAATAAAATTACCGCAGAGTACCCCCATGAAACCCCTCTACTATGATCTAGGGTTATTCCTAATAGCGCTCATAGCATCCTTTCGTCCTGTTTTATACTGGAGGAGAGTCTGGACTACACCAGAATTAGAAATCTTCGCAAGGGGCCTGCTCGATATTATTAGTAGTGACACCTTTCACAAGGTCAAGTGGTTAAATCACATTCGGGGCCTCCTAACTAGTATGGGTCTAGGGAACCTGTGGGATGACCCCACAAATTCAAGGTTCCCACCAAAAAAGATTCTAAAGACTCTTTACTGGCAATTTGTGGCCTCAAGGACTTTTAGGTCTGTTGACCCTGGGTCATTGACCGGAATGTTTTTGGATATTAAGGATGTCCCAAAACTGGAAGCCTTTTGGGACACTATTTTAAAACCTCTGGATCGCAAATTATATTTTCAGTTGAGGGTTGGGAGCCTCCCGGTTGGGGCATTCACTAGTAGATGGTCTTCTGGGGCCAAGGATGATTGTCCGGTATGCTTGGCTCGCCCTGAGACCATTGGTCACCTCCTATTCGAATGCCCAGTGTACAGTGAGCCAAGGAGAGCGTGGCTCCGCCCAATGTGCAGGTTAATGAGTCCCGTTAGTGGGACTATGGCAGTTCGCATCATCCGATCCTGTACGGATATGATAGTTTGCATAGCTGTGGCAAAATATTTGGGCTGGGCTTGGGCTATCAGAAGTAGAATGCTCAAAGTTTAAAATGTAAAATGTATTCACATTACCGAAACCAAATTTTAATGATCATTTATTTATTATAGTCATTTGATGAATTTATGGTTTTATGTGTACATATTTGTATATTCCAATGAAAAACTTTTTTTTACTATTTTTTAACTTGGTAATCTTATATCTCATAAACTTTATATGTATGTACTGTTTGCTTTTATGACAATCGTTGAATAAAGCTTGTCTGAACTGAACTGAGCTTTATGCTCTGGACCCACTGCTCGTGTCAAGTTAGTGTTTTTGCTGGAGAGCAGTTGTTCTTCTGGCCACTTTCATGAGATCCCTTGTGGTGCTGTGCGCCCTCTCCCCTGACATTGTTCTGCTCTATAACTTTTAGGGCTGCAATTTCTTGGCCTGCATAGGGCGCACGTGCTACTGCATAGACAAGGCTTGGGACATTGTCTTGTAACGTTATTATATAGTAAACTCCCTTCGAAAGCAATACTGCCCGTGCACTTTCTACCAATGAGACTTCCAACAACATTTCTCTTGTTATGGCTTTTTTTATTTGTAATTCTTTAGCATTGGCTACAGGAAACAAAAATGCTAAAGATTTACAAAAAAAACCCATAAACAATTCTAAAAGCACTAACTCTAATGATGCGAGACCTATTGCATTTCCAATGCTTGTTTTGTGCGCTGCGTAGGCTAGACCTAAAAATGACGTTGTTGGGTGTGTGAGAGCCCTCCCTTGGAACAGAGGGTTGTGTGGGATGTGTCACGTGTGCTGTGAGAGCCAGTGCTTAATTTGTAAAATATTAAGTGCCAGGGCTCTGACTAGGAGGCACTGCAGCATTGCACCACCCATTGCCCCTGCCATTCGTGCCATAACAACTACTAACCATCGCTCTCGCATGTAAATGCGACAGTAAAGATTATTCCTGGTCCCCAAAGCTAAATAAATGGCTGGGGAGGCCGGTATTAGTAATTTTTTTAATGTATATTGTTTCCCTACACAGTTGTTATACTGCTCCTCTCTGAATTACATGAGCAGCGCCACCTTGTGGCAGACTGCCCTAAGTGTGGTATTGACAATTAGGTGCCGGTGCCGAGCACCGGGAACAAATTAAGTGCCGGTGCTCAGCACCGCAAAGCTCTGGCTCAAATTAAGCACTGGTGAGAGCTTGTGCGCACATTTAGAGATCGTGTTAGGTTCCAAGAATCAAGGGGCAGATTTACAAGCCCCTTGCAACTCTTTTGCGCCGCCGTTGCTTCACTTTTGTGACGCAGAGGCGACGCAAAAGATGCGCCATGGTGCGGGGTACTTACAATGTGACGCATCAGGGAGATGCGTCACGTTGTAAAGCCCTGCGCCTTAAGGAGGCGTTCCGGTGCATGGGGGGGGGGGGCGTTTCGGCGCAGGAACGCCTCCTAAAAGTGGCTAAGTGAAATCTACAAGATTTTACTCAGTCACTTTTAGGCCAATGCTACGTCAAAACCCTGCGCCTGCTTGAAGCAGGCGTAAGGCTTGACGCAGCATTAGTAGAATGCGCCCCCCAGAGCATTGCTGGAGCTGCGTCGCTCATGCGACGCAACTCCAGCTATGCGACACCTTTACGGCACAGATGCGTGACGCATCTGTGCCGTTTTTGCTCCATGGTGCGCCGCATTGTAAATGCGGCGCATCCTGGGTGGCGGAGGCATGGCGCATAATTACTGGCGCATCCCTGCTAATTTGCAGGGATGCGCCAGTAATTGTAAATATGCCCCCATGTGTTTAGGGTTGTGTAAATTTGAGTTGAGAATAAGCAGACAGCCCAAGCCCCCAGACTTGTGGATGCCTGACACACAGGGTTAGTGAAATGGTGGACTAAAAAGGAAGTCTTCATGCTGCCCCTGGACAGCGTGGAATAGCTCGGGTGTGTCCTTCCTTAGACCACGTGCTCTAAAAAAACAACTTTCAGTTGTAGAGGTATTGTAGAGGGAAACTTTTGTAAAGAGCAGATAAGTGTGGCCTGCAAACCCACGAGGTTTTCATGCACCAAATGACCAGAATGGAGCAAGAAGGGTGTATCTCAGTTTAGAGCAAGACATGTAAAACAAGCATTTGCAATGCAATAGGATCTCGCATTAGGAAAGTTTGAGATATTGGTATAGTAAATGACAATTTTTTTATTTATGTGTTGGTTTTGAAAATAGCGAATTTAATAGCTTTGTCATTTACAATGCCAATAGTTTTAATTTTCGCAAATGTGACACCTATAGCATTTGATGCAAGACTTAGATGTATTGATATTACAAATAACAATGGCTTTAATTTATTTTTAATAATTAATACTTATATAAAAGTTATTGTAATTTATAATAGCAATAGTTTAAACTTTTGTAAATAACTTTTGTGAAGATTATGTTCAGTGTATTTTTTTGTGATGAAAATCCAAAACAGAAGTGAAATATTAACATTTTTTTTGTGACATTTGTAATAAAGCTCGAAACATTGAGAGAACATATTTGAACCAGTTGTTGTTGAATGGTTGCACAGATTGATGCTGTGGTGGCGACGAGTGATGCTGTGGCATTCAGTGATGCTGTGGTAGCGCATAGTGATGTTGCGGTGCCCCTGAGTGATGCTGTGGTGGTGGTGAGTGATGCTGTGGTGATGCGATAGATAGAGTGAGTGCAATATATAGATAGAGTGAGGGCTATAGATAGAGGGAGGGTGATAGATAGAGGGAGGGCGATAGATAGATAGAGTGAGGGCAATAGATAGAGTGAGGACGATAGAGTGAGTTGCGATAGATAGAGAGATGGTTGTGTGTTTGTGTGTGGTTGTGTGTGTTTGTGTGTGGTTGTGTGTGTGGTTGTGTGTGTGGTTGTGGTTGTGTGTGACCCTGTGACCAGGCAGGTCGCTCCCTCTGCCACTGCGCAGACCCCCTGTGCGCCGCTGCTCCTCTTGACTGCTGCCTTAGCTGACTGGCTTGTGCCTTCCTCTGCTGCCTGCTGTCTAGTTGTGGGCCCTTCTTCTCCTTTGTGCTTTGTTTTTGTACCCCCTGGTGTTTTGCCCCGTGTGTCCTCCTCTCGGTGCCCCCTGGTTCGCTCCCTGTTATTTCGTTTTTGTGCCCCTTCTTCTCCTTTGTGTTTTTCTGCCCCCTTGTTTCTACACCTTGCGTCCTCCCTTCTGTGCCCCTTGGTGTGCTCCTTGTCTATTTCGTTTTTGTGCCCCTTGATCCTATCACTTTGCTTTTGCTCTTTGTGCCGCAGTGCCCTCTACCCCCCCAGCCCCCTCTTGCCTTCTGTGCCACCCGATTTCCCACCGCTCGCGTTCCCCGCGGCCCTGCCCCAGCTTCCCATTGGCCGCCCCGCTCCCGCCTCCCAGCTGCTCCTCCCCCCTCTCGCCCTCATATGGAGGCCGCGCACAGCGGACGCGCCGCTGGCGCGCCGCTGGCGTGCCTAAGGCAAGCCCGTCTGCGCCCGTCCGCACCTGGACCGCGCCCAGCGCCAGGACCCCTGGCCCTCGACGATGCCAGCTCACCCGACGGACATACGACGCCGCCACCCTCCACGCACTCAACGCCGGCCGGAACCCCGCCTGCTACCGAGCCACCCCGAAACGCACCCACGGACCCTTCACCTGCCAAACCTGTAAATTCACCTGCCTCCGACCCTGCCCGGCACCCGCCAAGCCTAGCACCAGCAACAATCACCTCAAATGCATCCTGCTCAACACCCGCTCCGTCCATAGGCACGCCGTCAAACTCTGGAACCTCCTCGACACAACATCACCAGACGTCGCCTTCCTCACAGAAACCTGGATGAACGCCTCCTCAGCCCTCGACATCGCCATAGCCATCCCGGAAGGCTACAAGATCACCCGGAGGGATCGCGTCAACCAAACCGGAGGAGGCGTCGCCATCGTCCACAGAAACACTATCTGAATCACGACCAACTCTGACGACACCCTCACCGCCGCCGAGCACTTTCACTTCCAGATACACACCGACCCCAAGACCACCCTCAGAGGCACTCTCATCTATTGACCCCCGGGACCACGTACACAATTCAGCGAAGCCATCGCAGACTTCGTCAGCCCGCACACCCTAACCTCCTCAGACTACATCCTCCTAGGGGACCTCAACTTCCACCTGGAGAACAACAATGACAGCAAAACCGAGATATTTTCCTAATGATACGCAGGGTAAAGAAACAGGAGGAAACAACAGAACTAATGTGGGAGTGAAGTGTCAAATGATGGTTGAGTGTAATGCCAAGGGTTTTAACTGAGTGTGATGGGGTAGGGGGTAAACCTAGAGAAGGGGGCCAAAATGAGGGGGACCAAGGGTTACCACTGCCACCAGTCAAAACCAACTCTGTTTTATCCGGGTTGAGTTTAAGGTGGTTCGCATTCATCCAATCCCGGATAAACAGCATAACGGACTGGAAGCTAGTAATACCTGATGTGAGGGAGGACAAATTAAAAATGAGTTGGTGGTCATCAGCGTAATTATACACTGTGACCTCCATTTGTTGCAGTAGAAAAATAAGGGGAAAAATATAAAGGTTAAACAAAAGAGGGGAGAGGGAGGAACCCTGAGGGACACCGCATTGCACCCTGCGAGGCGGGGCAGAGAACTCGGCCAGATGGACTGCTTGCGTACGGTCAGACAGGAAGGAGCCGAGCCAGGCCAATATGGGTCCCCCTATGCCCGCCGCCTCGACACGGGACAAGAGAATGGAATGGTCCACCGTGTCAAAGGCGGCGAACAAGTCCTGGAGGACAAGGGCCTGGGAGGTGTTGGTATCGAGCTCCTCCCTGAGTTGATCCATGACCGAAATAACCACCTTCTCGGTGGAATGCCGAGGACGGAAACCCACCTGGCAGGGTGCAAGATAGTTACTATCCTCTATAAAGAACTCTTCAGCATCGTTAAAGAGCTCTCCTACCCCAATGCCTGCAACAACGACATCACACCCTCGCAAGACCTCTGCGACTCACTCGCCTCATTCTTTCACTGCAAGATCGCCGACATACACAACAGCTGCGGCGCACAGACCACGCACCCAACCATCAAACCAGTGCCCCTCACCACCACCCTCTGCACCTGGACCTCGGTCAGCACCGAAGACACCACCTGCACAATGAACATCATCCACTCCGACTCCCCAACCGACCCATGCCCACACCACATCTTTAACAAAGCCGACTCCATCATCGCACCCCAACTCCGGGACATCATTAACAGCTCCTTCACATCCGCCACCTTCCCGGAAAGCTGGAAACATGCTGAGCTCAGCGCCCTCCTGAAGAAACCCACCGCGGATCCCACGGACCTCAAGAACTTCCGCCCCATCTTACTCCTCCCTTTTCCTGCCAAAGTCATCGAGAAGACCATCAACAATTGACTCTCCGCCTTCCTCGAAACAAACGGATCCCTCGATCCCTCGACCCCTTGCAGTCCGGTTTCCGAGCAAACAACAGCACCGAGACCGCCCTCATCGCAGCTACCGACAACATCAGGTCCCCGCTCAACAACGGGGAAAGAGCTGCCCTCATCCTCCTGGACCTCTCAGCAGCCTACGACATCATATGCCACCGCACCCTGATACAGCGCCTCAGCAACACCGGAATCCAAGGAACGGCCTTGAAGTGGATCATCTCGTTCCTCGCCGGAAGAACCCAGAGAGTACGCCTCCCCCCGTTCCGATCCGCGGCCACCAAAGTCATCTGCGGAGTTCCGCAAGGATCCTCGCTCAGCCCCACCCTCTTCAACGTCTACATGAGCCCCCTCGCAGCCATCGCACGCCAACACAACCTCAACATCATCTCCTACGCTGACGACACCCAGCTGATCCTCTCCCTCACCAACGACCCTGCCACCGCCAGAGCCAGCCTCCAGGAAGGAATGAAAGACGTCGCGGAACGGATGAAGCTCAGCTGTCTGAAACTGAACTCAGACAAGACGGAAGTCTTCATCCTGTGCCCATCCCCCTCTGCCTGGGACGACTCCTGGTGGCCCCCGGCCCTGGGCACCGCCTCCAAGCCAACGGACCATGCACGCAACCTGGGCTTCATCCTGGACTCCTCCCTCACGATGACCAAGCAAATCAACGCCGTCTCGTCATCCTGTTTCAATACCCTGCGCATGTTCCGAAAGATCTTTCGGTGGATCCCCACAGAAACCAGGAAGACGGTCACCCAGGCCCTTGTCACCAGCCGTCTGGACTACGGGAACACCCTCTACGCTGGAACCACAGCCAAACTCCAGAAAAGACTCCAGCGCATACAGAACGCTTCGGCATGACTCATCCTTGACAACCCCCGTCACAGCCACATCTCTGACCATCTAAAAGACCTGCACTGGCTCCCCGTCAGCAAGAGGATCACGTTCAGACTCCTCACCCACGCACACAAGGCTCTCCACGACATGGGCCCAAATACCTCAACAGCCGCCTCACATTCTACACACCCACCCGCTGGCTCCGATCCGCCAGCCTCGCCCTCGCCTCCGTCCCACGAATTCGCAAAGCCACCGCCGGAGGAAGATCCTTCTCCTACCTGGCGGCCAAGACATGGAACCCCCTCCCCACCCACCTACGGCTGACCCAGGACCACCTCTCCTTCAGGAAACAACTCAAGACCTGGCTGTTCGAGCAGTAGAGACTCCCCCCTTCCAGCGTCTTGAGACCCTAGCGGGTGAGTAGCGCGCTATACAAATTTGTATGATTGATTGTGTGGTTGTGGTTGTGTGTGTGGTTGTGTGTGTGGTTGTGTGTGTGTGGTTGTGTGTGTGGTTGTGTGAGTATGGTTGAGTGTGTGGGGTTGTGTATGTGTGGGTTTGTGTGTGTGGGGTTGTGTGTGTTGTGTTTGGGGTTGTGTGTGTGGTTGAGTGTGGTTGTGTGTGTGCTTGTGGTTGTGTGCGTGTGGTGTGTGTGTGGGGGGTTGTGTGTGGGGGATATGTGTGTGTTTGGGGTTATGTGTGTGTGGGGTTGTGTGTGTGGGGTTGTGTGTGTGGGGGGTTGTGTGTGTGTGGGGTTGTGTGTGTGGAGGGGTTGTGTATGTGTGGGGGTGTGGAGGGTGTGTGTTTATGACAGTGCACCCAGGGGCCCATTTGTCTTTAATAGGTACAAATATATGGAGGTTTAAGATCGTTCAGTTATAAATCACGATTACTAGAGATTTCAAAGTTTAAAATAAAAAATGCAGATAAACACTGAGAGCTAGCCAGACAAGTCTGGAACACACACATTCAAGTTGAAAACCCGTTCTTCTTGGCTGCGGTTTAGAAGAAACAATGGGAAAAGCCAACAGGTTTCTCCTTCGTGACCAATGGCTTTACCAGGATTTTTAACCAGGCTGCACAGCACCTACAACGGGCAGCATGACTAGTTTAAAATATCACAACAAAAAAACACTACAAATTCTTTGATGAGGTCACCAGAGTTATCTAGTTGGCACGCACACCACGCAAGTGCGCTCCTACAAAAATTAGCAGGAGCTTTTAATATATTTTTAGTTACTGATAAGAGTTGGATCAGTATCTAAGAAAGCAACACAGGGAACAGTTGGGAACAGCATTGCTACACAAGGGTAGAAGGGGAGCACTGTGGCAACACGGAAGTGGACACAAGCAAAGGTGAAGGGCTGGAAAGGATGCAAATGTGGAGGACAAGAGCAAAAGCAACACCAGAATTAGGGGGAAAAGCAATGGGGAGAATCAAACAGGGGGGGCACATGAGGAAAGAGGGCTGGAAGAAGCAGCTGGGCAACAGGAAGCAACACAGAGTGCACACGGAGCTATGTACACAAGTGTGACGGGTCAAAAACACACCGCTTTAATGAAGGGGGGAAGCAATGGGAAGAATCACACAGGTGGGCACACGAGAAAAGAGGGCTGGAAGAAGCAGCTGGGAAACAGGAAGCAACACGGAGTGCACACTCAGCAAAGAACACAAGTGTGACGGGTCAAATACACACCGCTCTAATGGAGTGCTCCACAGAAAAGGAAACAAGTATTCACTTCAGATGTTCCTGTCCAGTGACCACATGAAACAAGTGGAAATCAAGCTCGCCAGCAGTAAAAGGGAAAACTAGAGCTCGCACTTTAAATTAACGAAACAAGGAGAAGTTTGTAAATGGCCTCTGTGGGGGTGGGGGGCGAGCCGCAACGTCATGGCTCTGAAGAAAACAAACATTTGAAGGCACGAACGGGGAGGGAGGAGCGGGGGCGAATTAGAATGCATCAGACTGCGAAAGGGGGGAGGGACGGGAAGAATTGCCTCGCGCGGAACTGAAACAAGCTTGCCTCAAAGTTAAACACGACAAGCTCTCGGCATTGCTGTGGCGGGGGAGCGCATTCCTTTCAAGTCTGATTCGGGGGCGAGGGAGCAGCAGCCTTTGAAAACTGATGCCAAGGCACAGACAAATGGTGGTGTGGGATGTGTGATGTGGCTGGCGATGATGTGCACGCGCCTGGCTCACATGAACTATACGCGATCCGCAGCTAGGTAGACTTTTCGGACCGCTTACTATAATCTCGCCTATCATCCCTTCGGGATGTAATAGGCGAGACCTGAAAATGAATGCTACGAGTCTCTGAAGGGGCAGAGAACCAGAGGTGATTGTGGTCTGGAAGCTAGGGGTTTGTGTGTTCAAACTTAAGGAGCGATAGGGGAGAGTTCCAAGGTCACTGAGGCAAGATTGTGCATGTGCGGGAGAGGCGAGAGTAGGGGGAGAGATGTGGAAGTGGTGGAGAGAGATGTTAATGAGGGCTGTAGAGTATGTAGGAGGTAAAACAAAGTTGAACCCTTGAGGATTGGGGGAGACAGAGAGTTTCCAACTTTGCCTGATCAGCTTCCATCAGGAGGCGACAAGCTTAGACTCTGTTCAACACACTGCAGCGTTAGTGTTCATTGTTTATTAGAAACATCAACATATACAAATTAGAGATGAATAGATAGAATGTATTTCTAAATGTAGTTACAAATTACACAAAGCTGCCATCTACTGGATAAAAGAACAAATGCAATCCGAGAGTGACATCGAATTTCAACAAGCATTGGACGTGAAAGGCACATGGCCGTGCGGCAGCGAAAGAGAGCACCCGATGGCAGCTGTGCACGTCACGCGCGCGCTTGAGCGCGTGATAGTCAGCTGGTCGCCGGGAAAGTAGCATTTCCCAGAGCACCTACTGAATGTCTCGGCCAGATCAGCGCATGCGCTGAATCAGGCCGAGACCTAAAAAGTGTCAGTCATAGAAGGCTTGACGCAGGAAACCTGTGCAAAGGTCAGACAAGTGCCCAGTATGCCCTAGGCTATTTCATGCAACATATGACTAGACTGAAGCAATGAGGGTGTATTCCATATTAGAGCAGTGTCTCAAAAAACTGAAAGGCCGAGTTTTCTCACGTAGGAAACCCTTGTAACAGTCAGATAAATACGGCCAACACTTTCGTGCAGATACGCCTTTTCTATAGGAGTTGCTACCACCACCCCTATTATCTATGCTGCCCAGCCTGTCACAGCACACTTCAAATAATTACCTTTCAAACTAGGATTTTCTCTTTTTGTGCTCTCACAAGAGCAAGCAGGTGAGGCTAAGTTAAACCAAACTCTCAAAACCTATTTCTGTGCCCACCCCTCACCAGAGTATGGCCTATGCATAATTAGTAAATGTCCTCCTGACCCATGTATAAAGAGGCCACCCCAAGCCCAATTCTTTACACTAGCAGTTGCAAAAACAGCCACAAATCCTCTATTTATATGTTTTAGGACCTTTAAGGAGAAAAAAGAATGGAACAGAATAACAAGGCGCTAAAAGGTACTGCATGCTGTGTTTTGCTGCAGGTAAATAACTAAGGATGGCACAAGGTTATGGTCTTACAGTATTTAGGATGTATTTAAAGTATTGGGGGGAATGCATCTAATGTAAATGATGGTACTGCTTTGAAGCTTACGGTTAAAGCATGGAGGGTTGGCATTTAATGTGCATAATGGTAGCGCATTGAGGCTTACGTTTAAAGCATGGATGGTTGGCATTTAATGTGCATAATGGTAGCGCATTGAGGCTTACGTTTAAAGCATGGAGGGTTTGCCTTTAATGTGAATAAAGGTGATGCTTTTGATACTACACAGGGGTGAGTACAATAATACCAGTGTGTGCACAACACAGGATGACACCAAAGTCATTTATAATAATACCAGTGAGCAGGCTATACAGAATGAAATCAGCCTTGTGTATAATAACACCAGTGTGTGTGCAACATAGGATATTACCAACCTCAGGTATAATAATACCAATATGTGTGCAATTCAGAATGATCATGGAGGGTTTGCATTTAATGTGAATAAAGGTGATGTTTTGATACTACACAAGGGTGAGTATAATAATACCAGTGTGTGCACAACACAGGATGACGCCAAAGTCATTTATAATAATGCCAGTGTGCGGGCTATACAGAATGATATCAGCCTCATTCTGGTGACATGGAATAATGTGATGTGCAGTGTGAGGATTTTCCCCACTTTTGGTGTGGTCCCCGGCATGTTCCCTGTGACTCGTATGTTGACTCTGCACATTGTGAATTCCCTAACTGGGTTCTCTCTGCTTATGTGTCCTTTAAAACATGGAGAGGAATTAAAAAATTGGTCATAGGAGTGGTTGTGGGTGCTCGTTAATGCACTTTATTTAGTTTCTCAGCTGCAGGAGTTCAACTTGCCTTTCTTTTGCACTGATCGAAAACTAGGGCTATGAATATTAGTCTATATATGGTCATGCCCACACCTGCAGAAGTCATGTTGGGGCATTAAGCACCATCTCTCAAAATTCTTGGACACCAAAGTGATCCCGAATGCCCGGGTAATTTACTTGGGAACTTGGGAGAGATCAGACGCTCCCAAAATAGATCCTGCTGCTTCGGAATGTTGCATCGATGGTGGCCGCAGATATGGAGTCCAACAATGGGATAGAGCAGCGTCACCACTGGTACAGCAATGGATGTGTAATATGGACTGGTGTATGCTGGCTGAGAAAACAGTACATTACTCATGTGGCTGCGCTCATAAACATGAGACGGTCTGGGGCCCATGGAGGGACTTCAGGGACAAAGACTGACCTGAAAAAGAACACAACGTGAAAGGAGGGTCTAAAGGGGAAAATAGTTTAATGACCTAAGTGCACCCTATCCCCTAATCTAACTCGCAAAAAACACAAAAGGGGTGCTACTGGTCTATGCAGGCTAGAGAGTGTCTGCTTTCTTATGAAAGGTGTGTGTATAAACTAGTAAGTGTGAAGAGGAAAAAGAAGAAAACCCATCAGCCCACCCATTGGCGGATCTTCATCATCTGGGATTTTTGAATACAGACTGGTATCCACTAGGTTCCTCACTAGCAAGTATCGTGAGGAAACTCTAGTATCGGATCCACCAGTGATGGAAAGCCAGGCAGCAGTTGTGTTATGAGCTGTGGATAATGAAAAGTTGCAGTGCTCGCCTGGTCATGACCAGTTAACTTACCAACGGATAGTAGTATTTGTTGAAACACTATCTACACTCTGTTTTTAACCTTGTCATCATGGTGACCGTCATAATAAAATTTGTTCTTAGGCACCATGTTAGCCAATTTTAAACATCACTCTTTTATCACTCTTTACTAGCACATATTCTTTTAGCACTGCAACTTTTCATTATCCGTGAGGAGGTCGGCCCCAGAAATGTGTTCGTAGGTCTTGCTGAATCAGCCCTGGCTGTTGAGACTGACAGCTTTATCTCCTGCCTCCTGCCTCGTGTTTTACTGCCGCGTATTTTCCTGCCTAGTGGGCCTAAAGTTTAGTGTTTCATTTCTCAGCCCTGCTCTGCTCACAACTCTTGTCACTTTATCATCTGACATCTGCTAATCATGACCGAATCATGCGTTTGGGCCTGGCCCTAGCTTTGTTTTTACCTTCTTCTCAACAGCTCTGTTGACGACTGTTGCCAATTTATCAATTTGTGTGACTCGATTAAGGGCATCGGTGCATGTCTTATTAATATTATGGGCCGTCTGTAACAGAAGTGGTGAAACCCTGAGGAACATTAAAGGATTTGTGAGACAAGGAATCCCCTTTTTTCGCTACTTTAGAGGAAGGGTGAGATATGGTGTCTGCCGGTTGTGTTATCCTGTTTCTCCTTCTCCTGGGTAAGTTTGGGCCCAGCCCTGGCTTGGTTTTTCCCTCTTCTCAACACAGCTCTGTTCACGACTGTTGTCACTTTATCAATTTGACATCTGCTGGTCATGACCGAGCCACGCCTGGAAAGCGGCCCTGTGGCAGATGTGTTTTCACTTCACGACTTGTGATCTCACAACAGTTCCCACTCTAACATTTTAACAGCTGCAACTGCTTTTGAGGCCTGTTGTGGATAGTTTGATGCCAGCATCTTTGTCAGGGAAGCATTTCAAATTGGTTTAGCAGCTTCTAAAGAAAGACACTTCTTTTTTTAAAACAAAACATCTCTGCGCAATAAACCCCGGTGTTAGGCAGCCAGGAAGCCATGGGGGTTGGGGAACTTGGGATGTCTGATTATTCACAGCTCCTCTTGCTGAGACCCTGTAGGAAACTGGCTCTATATATACTGCACCAAATTGAGGTACAGTGTGTATAGAGACCATGGGTCTCCAGAGGTTTGGCAGAGGTTAAAGGTAGATAGAACAGTACTCTCTAAAGTGGTAGCTCGGCCGAGCACTAAGGCAGTATCAGAGGACAGTGTAAAAGATTTGATGTACACACTCATTCAGCAAATGAATTCACACACTCAAGAACTGAACTATAGGCCAATTGTTTTGTATACAAAAAAATATACTGTTTTATTTCTAGAACCAAGCAAGCCTGGTTAAGTAAGCAGTTTGCAACACATTGCAGGTATAGTACATTCAATTGAATGGGCTTTTTAAGTAAAATGCAGTTAATTACTTTTCAGATTACTTTTGTGAACACAGGACTGGATCCTAGATTCAGCCCAGGGAAATTTCCTGAAAACAGGTGAGTAAATGCGTTTTGGTTGAAGGTATAATTTTTTTTAAGTTCAAGAAAATTTTAAATGATAGAAAAAGAAAAACAAGGTGTCAATTCAAAATGCAGTAAAAAAGTATAAAATATTGAAAACTGTAGCAAACAGTGCAAGCAATAAAGTTATAAATAGTAACAAGAGGAAAATCCGGGCAATTAGAGTTAAAAAAAAAAAAGGAAAAAGAAGGAAAAACATTAGTTATAAAACATGGAAATACCTAGGAGGAATGTAAAAAGTAGTACAATGAAGAAAAGGTGGAATGTAATGAGCATTTAAGGAGGTTTAAGGACTTCTTGCTGCGAAGGCAGTGGGCGAAACAAACGGTTAGCACAGGCATCTAAGTAAAGCGTGATAGGGAGCCATAAATCCATACGTTTTGCAGCCATGTGAGCCGTGAAAACAAAAGCAGTATCAAGTCTGTGGTTATGGCAAACGTTAAACCACCACGCCTTAAAGGAAATATTGGAGAAGTCCTTCCAATTAACCGTTATCTGTTGAAAAGCAGAAGCTAACAATACATCTATAATCTGAGGCTTTAGTTCAACATCATCCCAACAAGCGAAAGACTGCCTAAAAAAATGTTAGCATGAGAGAAAGGAATACATGTATGAAAAATCATATTAATTTGAGCCCAAACCTGTAACCAAAAGTCATGAACAGATGTACATAAGAACAACATGTGAAACAGAGTTGCCTGTGGGGAGGAGCAAGACCAACAAGTATGAGGGGTGTTTGGAAAACGCTTATGAAGGTCAAAGGGTGTGTAGAGAAGTCTGTTATAAATAAAGAACAAGGACTGTGTTAAAGTCGCCGCTCTCGAGGATTTACGGATCTTATTCCATATCTTGTCCCATAACGAAATTGGCCAGGACGTGGTGAGATCATGTTCCCAGCATTCCTCCACTTTAGATTTAGGCCTAACAGAGTCAATAGTGTGAAGGTATTTGTAAATGGAGGAAGCCTTGGGAGTAGTGCGTAAAAAGGAGTGAAGTAAGGAGGCGGAGTGGGAGAGATAGGAGAAGAATGTAGCTGAGAGAGACGGGTATGAGTAGTCAGTGGGGCCTCTCTAAGTAAGTGGTAGTTACGGGTAAAGGAAGCAGGTAAACCATAAAGGGAACGGAGAGTAGTGAAAGGTAAGAAGGGAGATTGAGAGAAGAGTTGAGAAACCCATATCAGGCCCCTGCGATGCCATGCCTTCCAAAAGAAGGGTTTGTTACGAATAAGTAGGGCGGTATTATGCCAAATGGTGGAAGAAAGAAAATCAGCAATAGTCGTAGGGGGGGAAGGAGGGGAAGATAGGAGCAGTTTAATAGTGAATTTGGGAATGGGAGTAGGAATGGAAGAGGGTTTACGGGAGAAAGAGAGATATTCAGCAAAAGAAAAAGGAGAAAGAAGAAGACGCTCAAATTTAGCCCATAAAGGACAGGGAGTGCAAGGGTCTTGCAACCAGAAGGAAGCTTGTCGTAATAAAAACGCCTTGTGGTAAGCAGGGAAATCTGGGAAATTGACTCCGCCCTCCGCCTTAGGGCGAATCAATCGAGCAAGGGACATTCTGGATTTTTTCTTATTCCAAAGAAAGGACATCAAAATGGAGTTAATCTTTTAAAATTTTTTAGAAGGAATGGATACTGGGATATTAGAAATAGTGTAGAGGACTATGGGGGACAACATCATTTTGATAGTGTTGAGACGGCCCCACCAGGATAAGTAAAGAGGGTGCCATCTGGACGTTAAGTCTACCAATTTTTGAGTACATTTGGACAAACAGTGGGAAACAGTATCTGAGATAGAAGGAGTAACATGTAGACCAAGATATTTAATATGGGAAGAATTCCATGTGAAATTAGAGGCGGCAAAATCAGGTTTAAATGTGAATTTCGTCAAGGGTAGGATCTCACATTTATCATTGTTAAGTTTGTAGCCAGATATTCAGGAATAATCATTTACTTTAGCGAGGAAGGCGGGAATAGAGTCAGTGGGATTAGAAATAAAAAGAAGGATGTCGTCCGCATAGGCGGCCAGTTTGACTTGGGAATCTGATATTTGAAAACCTTGAATGTTAGGATTCTGACGGAGTTTGGATAAAAAGGGTTCTAAAGCTAAATTAAAAAGAAAAGGAGATAAAGAGCAGCCTTGACGAACACCTCTCCCCAAATTAAAAAAGGAAGAAACTTGGCCATTAGCACAAACCGCTGCACGAGGATTGGAATAAAGTAAAGAAATCAGAGAAGTAAATTTAGAACCAAAACCAAACCATTGAAGGGTGTGAAAAAGATAGGTCCATTCAATCCTATCAAATGCTTTCTCAGCATCCAGGGCGATCGCTGCGAGGGAATGGGGCAGGTGACGGGACTTGGATAAAACATTAAATAAAAGTCTTGTAACGACCATTGACGAAACCTGATTGTTCCTCACCTAGAAGGTCTGGAAGAAGAAGTTCAAGACATGCTGCAAGAGATTTTGCAAAGATTTTATAATCAATGTTTACCAAAGAGATTGGTCTATATTTTTGCAGTATTGAGCGTCTTTTCCTTCTTTGGGTATCAGACAGATGTGTGCATCAGAGAAAGAACCTGTGGAAGCACCTAGAGTGAGGAAAGTATCTATGAGGGAGTGTAATTTTTGGATGAGAAGTTTCGAAAAGTGAAGGAAGAATTCAACAGTAAAGCCGTCCGGCCCAGGGGCTTTATCTTTTTTGAGATTTTGGAGTGCTGTGAGTAATTCTTTTTTTATTTTTTATTTATTTTTTGGAAACCTTTATTGTGCAGTATGAAAAGAACAAATACGGGCCCACAACCATCAGGCCGGCCACGATACCATTTAAAGCATGAGTGCAAACAATACGGCGACACAGTAGCCCATCAATACAAATTGGCAATCAATTAAAGTTACACTGGATAGCGCTGTGTTACCGTGTCCCAGGAGCAGTGAAGGTTAATTTTAAAGATTTTGTTCCAAATATAAAAGTTTTTCTTTTTATAAAAAATAGTAAACCAAGGAGAGCAGAGTCCGTGCAGGCGCTTCATAACATAATCAGGCAACTTCGTCACGCGAAAACCAACAACAACAGAAGCCGAAACCCCCCAGGCAGCATGGCGGCTCAAGAATATGTGTAGCAGGATAATGAAGCCAATCAGTAAGCTCCGCGTCCTCCGTCGCCCACCCCCTACCAATCCCATTCACGGACCCAAGATAGAAATAAGAAAAGAAAAGATCACAAGAATGAGGAGAAAAACAAGGCCCATAGAAACTAAAAACGGAAAACTAAAATCCCAACCCCCAACCCCCACCCTACACACATGCAGAGGCTACAGCCTACCCCCCCCCCCCCCCCCCCCAGCAGTGTGCCTGTCGCCCAATAAGGAACCCAAAATATAGTAACGAAGAAAAGGAAGAAAAGAAAAAGGAAACCTTTTATTACCAGAGGAGGGCCAAATCCAAAGTCTCCCGGACTCCCCAGCCACAATTGTACTCTCCACCCCATGTATGAAATCAATACAATGAGCATCAAACACAAAATGAAATAGGGAGAGTCATCACATCAGTACGTGCTGAGGAAGCGCCCCAGTCCGAGTCCCCACCAGCCATCCAAGCACAAGTTGTAAAATGGAATCCCCTAACCCTGGCCAGATCGTAAACGTCCACCCAACCATGGCTCCCGGCAAGAGCCCGCCTCAGACAGATCGGAGGAACAAGATGGCCACCCTCGGCAGAGTAGAGATGTCCAAAAACAAAATGGACGCCGCCAACCACAATCAGTTCCATTGTCGCAAGGGAATGGCGTTTCCAGGTTAGACAGATGTTGCAGAGTACAGTTCAGTAATAGCGGAGCTTGCAGAGCGTAAACCACCAGGAAAACCAGTTGCTGCACCGACGGCGCCGTAAACTTAAAATTGCAATGCCACGGGTGAGGTCATGGTTTCCAGCAGGGAGGGAAACACTGTAGCGCCACTGAAATTGGCGGACAACAGTCCGCAGACACCAACGCCGCCAGAAGAAGGATCCTCCATGCACTCGGGCGGCAACAATGTAGCACAGTCAGAACTCAGTGAGGGCAGACCAGCACAGCGAGGAAAACAAGTTGGTGATGTATGCCCCACTGCAAGTCCCACATCATCGAGCTTCCTGCCCAGCAATCAGGAGCTCTCACGCCATTCAGCTCTCGGGTCGGCAAGCGCTGCTAAAACAGAGCCGCAGGTCAATACAGGCGGATGTTCCATCCTCTCCGCGGTATGAGGTGCGGCCCACGGTCCAGCACACTGTTCAGGTCCACACTGGGCGACCCAGTCCTGGGCCGTGGTATAACCCACCCTCGTCTCAACGGCGCCAGCCATCATTGCCACCCCACCGGGAAAGCACGGGGTGCATGGGCAAGGTCCGCGTAGAAAGACAGGGTTCCAAGCTACCGGTGCAGTCCAGGGCAGCTGATAGCGGGTGAACCACAATAAGAGTCCCCCCCTGTTCGACTCAGGGCGGGGGCAAACTCAGGGGCAAGCTCCGTTAGCCGGCTAGACGCCAATACGGGGAAAGCACAGCGCATCTCACCTGAGCATCCCACAGAGAGAAGCGGCAGGGTAAACTCTCAAGCGGCCGAAATGTACGCCTCGCAGGAGGGGCTGGTGAGTTTCTTCACGGCGTGTAGTGTGGGTTAGAACGCCAGCTCTGCCCCAGCTCGAACGCCCCGCGGAGCTCCAGCAGCCGCCATCTTTGCAGAACAGCCCGGGTCCCGGTTCCAGGTCTAGGAGAGGCCGTCCGACTAGCTCGGCAATATCTCCGGCTGGCAGGCAGGCAGGGACATCGGAGAAACGCCAACAGCCTCAGCGCACTTTCACCGTCCTCCCGCTGTAGCGCAATGACAGGATAGGAAGCAGGATATAGTTACTGGAAACAAAGGCTCGCGGAGCCGGGAGACTACACGTCCGTCTCCGCCGCCATCTTGGCTCCTCCCGCTGTGAGTAATTCTTGTTGAGAAATATTAAGCTCTAAGTGAGAGAGATCAAGAGGGAAGTGGGCTGGCTTCTGTATGTTGGAGAAAAAAAGGTATGATTTTTAAAGAACATTATTGCATCTCAAAAGGTGACACTTGGAAACTTTTTCTCATAGAATCACCAATGTTAAACTATGGGAGGAAATTTTGTTATGGATACTTTTTCTTACTCAGTGCTGGATACTTGATTCAGCACTGGGACATTCCCTGACAACAATTGAAACAAGCATTTACAATGCAATGGTTTCGCCTTTGGAAAAGTTAGAGCTATTGGCATTGTAAATGGCAAAATTTGTATTTATGTGTTGGTTTTGAAAACAGATAAATAAATGGCATTGTCATTTACATTGCCATTAGCTTAATCTCTGCAGTCACTCTGCACTCCCTAGTCACTCTGCACTCCCTAGCACTCCCTAGTCACTCTGCACTCCCTAGCATTCTGCAGTCACTCTGTACTCCCTAGTCACTCTGCATTCCCTAGCACTCTGCAGTCACTCTGCACTCCATAGCATTCTGCAGTCTCTGCCTCTCCTTCCGCCCGAGTCCCGGTGCCCAAGCAGGTTTGTGCACTCTTATGCAAGTCAATCAAAGGCAGGGTTCCCACGTGACGTCACCGATCATAGCAACTGCAAACACTGAGGTTGGAGGCACAAATTTACACAACGTTGCAATCTCACGAGTGGCTCTGTGCTTCAGCAGGCCTCCCATGTTACAATAAGACACATTCTGGGAGTTGTAGTCCTCGTTTAACATCAAATGATCTACAGTGATTAAAACACTCCAAAACAATAATTTCTAAAAGAAAACTCCAGGACTGGAAAATAAAGGGCTTGTGATATGGGGTCATATGGTAACGTTAGCCAGGGATCAATAGCTCAAACTCAGGTAAATGCGAGACCTATTGCATTGCAAATGCTTGTTGTTTTTGCATCTCAATACCTGGCATTAGTTTGTGGGAGGCCTAATGGTAGGAGATTCATGGCCAGCCTGTGGTGGGGTGGGCCTGTGGTTAGCAGCGAAACTACAGGTTAACTTGGCATCTTACTATTGACTATATATTTGAACATTGTGGGGATGTTTGAGATTTGATTCTTGGCAGGGGCCAGTGGATAGGCGCATAGCGGCTGTTTCTGACCCTCTAAGTAGCTGGTAGCACCATCTTGTGGCCCCTGGGGGTGAGAGTGGTGCGGTCTGCACCAGTGAACCAAGCTATAACCCTGCTGCCAAGGCTCATCTCTCTGAAGGGTGCAAGGGGTCCTTCAGGAGATACCTCTGGCATGCTTATTTAGATTTACATCTTAGCGGCCTTGCTCCTCCCTCGAGGGAGTTGGTTAGGCAAGATTTTGGGAGGCCTTCACAATCACGTGCAGGCCCTGAAATGGATGAGAGGTGCAAGGAGCATCTGAAGAGGAGCCAGACAATGAGATTTCAAACGGCAGTGCTTAATTTGTAAAAAATGAAGTGCCGGGGCTATAAATTTGCTCTGAAACTGCTGTCGCCAGCGCTGCAGAAAGTCGTGGTGCCGAGTACCAGGGCGGGGTAGGTTTGAGCACCCTTCATACATTTTTAACACACCACCAGACACTCCCTGCCCCTCTATTTCACTCCTGTATGTTCTTTGTCATCTTTGCTTCTAATAGCAGCACACCAGGAGTTGCCTACCTTTTTCCTAACTCAAAACAACAACACAGGAGTTCAAAGAGCTTTGGCAGAGAACAAGAAGCACAACAAGAACAAATTTGTCACCAGGCAGGCTGTGCAAAAAACACACAAAAAATTGCATTTCAACTTCCATTAAACTCAAGCATGATAGAATAGGTAACGCAACGTCATTTTTGGGAAACAGATCATTCATATTCGGTACTCAGTCAGTGATGCATAGTTATCAGTTTCTACAAATGTTTGCAGTTGCTACAATATTACAAAATGTTTTAATATTGTTGTTTTGTCAGTTTACACCTTCACTTACTCTTTTAGGATTTTAGCGTTAAGCCTTATTATAAAAATCTCTGTGATTTCTCCCATTCCGTAATCTTAATATTTTAAATTGTTTCATGCCCATGGGTCTGACGTGGACAAAGTAGATGTGAAGCACTGCAAAGAAGTTCTCTCAAAATAACAGCGAATTATAGATTAATAACTGTGAATAGCTGGGATGTTTTTCGGAAGGGGCTCTGAATGACATGCTGGAGTTGTCATGATGCTATGATGTAATTCAGAACCCTAAGGCTAACAACATCTCCTTCATTCACAGTTATCCATCTTCAATGTTTTATTATGTATGGCCTCTCCATTTCATCTCTCACTGCTCTCATCTGCTGTTCAGGAGCATAGAGACATAGGAAGGCTTATGCACCACATGGCCACACGTGTGCCCTCTCCTGCACAGTAGTAAACGTGGTGTCTGTCACCCATCACTCTCTGATAATCTCTCCCCTACACCCTCCACATTTTAAAAACAGTATTTCTCTTCCTTGCACCCTCACACAAAACCTTCGAAATTACTCACCTCTGTTCAGTTCCTCTCCACCAAACTGTTAAAATAAAATTATCCCTGGTTTTCTGCCACGCCCCAATCAACCTCTCCTGTTAGCTTACCTCCTCTCCTAAATTGGAAATAAAACCTAGTGTCCTCGACCTGCCCATACTACCTCTCTTCAATCCACTCCTTCCACTGCTCAAACATGTCAAAAGAAACCCAGCACGCACCCTCTTTGAATCCCTCTCCCGCGCCCAGCTCGAAGAGGTGTTCTCAACTATCAATGGAGCAGAGTCAGCCCAAAACTGAAAGGCTGTCTCGGAGCCCAGTCAGTGCAGCCTAGAATTCGTTTACAACATCACAGTGTGAGTCTTAACCCCGGCAGACACACAGTAGTGAGGACTAGGATGGCATGGTGAGAGGGAGAATAGATGGAAGGGTGAAAGAATGAATGTAAGAGTGAAAGAATCAGTGGGTGGAAGGTTTAATAAATGGGAGGGTGGAAGAATGGGCAGATGGGAGAAAGGATGGAGGAAGGGAGTGTGAAAGGATGATTAGGTGAAAGAATAGGTGGATGATGGGAAGGTGAAGGCATGGACAGATGGGTGTAGGAATAGATGGATGTATGACTAGATAAAGGCTGAGAGGATGGAAGTATGGATTGATGGAAGGAGCGCTTCTAATGAAGGTTGGGGTTGCTCTCTTCCTGTGCTCGTGTGAATAAGGTGTGCTTCATTTGGGGGATATTTTAATTTGATGGCTACCCCCCTTACCTGTCAATTAAATCCCTGTCAATACTTCATGAGTAAGCTCAGGCAGGGCTTTAAGTGGAAACAAAAAACTGGGGGTGCTCTAAAATGGGCGGGGCAAACCACGTAAAGGGGAGTGGTCTTTCCCAGTAGGGGCGTGGTCTAAATCAAGATAACTAGCATTGTGTTAGTGCTGGGGCAGGATCATGCAGACTAGTTCCTCTCTCTGTGTTTGAATTGTTGCTGGATTACACTGCAGCCTTGACACTCAGTGTGAAAAGTCAGAGTAGGGTTGTGCTGGAGCAGGCTGCCTGTGGTAGTCTCTCTCCTAATCATCCCACGATGTGAAGGCTGGCACCACAACGACGTTGCACCTGTGCTGCAAGAAGGGAAATCCTGAGAGAAAATGGCTCTCTTTAAAGCTGTGTTCCTCCCACAACGCATCTCACTTTGCATGCTCACTACCTTCGCTGCTCAGTAGTGAGCAAAATGAGTATGCGCTCATCGATGTGCATGCTCTCACTGCAGTCTAGGAAAAAGAAAAAAGAAAACGGTCTACCTTTGGAGCACTGAAAATAGAGCCTGATAGAGACCCGTTTCGAGGCCCCCTGAAAATAACTGCCAGTGCTCAGACCCGGACAGACCCGACCCACCTAAAGCCCTGCACTAAACATACAACACAAACCGTGCTCTGCCAACCGAAGCTCAGAGTGAGCAGTTACATTGAGCACCTAATATCAGCAATAACGTGTTTCACAAAGTACATGAAACAAATGCACTTTTAAAACTGACTGACTCCAGGGCCCAAACTAAGCCTAAAATACAAATGAGGCATGTCAAAGTAATGTAGCACACATTGACTTTGTGTGGGTGCTAGGATGTGGGAGCCTTTTTTGTGTGTCCTTGGCAGGGCAAGTTTAATTTACTATCCAGTGCTTCAAACGGGCATGTGCTCTCCGGTACAGAGTGCCTGCACTTTTGTAACTTGAAGGGGAGAGAAGGAGTACCTGCACTTCTCAGAAGTGCTGCAATATTTTTTATGCTTAGAGTACCAGCACTTCGCAGCAAACAGCCGTTCTGTAGGTAGTAGCTATGTGAACTTTTCTATTTCCATGAAATCAAATGGAGTCCCCTAGTACAACAAAACTCCTGTCACCACCCCACTTCTGTCCCAAAGGGCAGGTGCACATCTTTGCTTTTCCTCATTCGCTGTCAATCCTTTTCAGGATGGGGGTGAGGCTGTTCAGCATTGGCTTACTCCATCTCTGCATGCGCTGTTAATGAAAGGATCGCAGGTACAGGTGGAAGGGTGCTAAGTGACTAGATCAGAAATAATTGTGAAGCTTTCCAAACCTAGGCAGAAATACACTTGGTGAAAGGAGCCACCCAAATGTACTTTTCATTTTGGTTGCAGCGTGTATCTAAGTGCGAAGCAGTTGCAGGAGTTGGGGGCAGAGGGAGGGGTGACTTTGGTTTTTCGGCTGGTGATATTAATGTTTATTTATTGCCTGCACGTGGTTTTTCGAGTGTCTGCCAAAATTATGCTCATCACTTTATATCAAATTACACGTCGAAGGAAGCACACTCGTATGTTTGAATAATATTAGAGTGCTTGTTGTTGTGCCTTTCTGATCAGAGACAAGAAAAACACAGCCATTAAATGAAAACGCTGTCGTATTTGGACACACTGCCTTTGGGGTAGTTTTGTGAACAGTTATGGAGTTTGGAATGCAAGCTTAAGAAACGGTTCTTCACATGCACAAAATTAATTCCAAGGGCTTTTAGATGATCCCGTGCCAGTTACCACGCAGTTGCCGACCGCTCGTCTTCCTGCAAGATGAAGTTGTGACCCGGTGGCGCTCCTACTCCTGGCTTCTGTAGAGGGAGGTCGTGAGTCCGCGGACAGCGCATGATGGCTACTGGGAAAATGAAAGCGCGGTAAGGGGCGCTGTTAAAAAGTAAGACATCAGTGCTTCTGAAGTTGTATGTGAGCATGGGAACATCAATGAGCATGCTCTCTCTGCAGTCGAGGAAAAAAAAGAAAACGGACTACTTTTGGAGGCCTGAAAACAGAGCCCGATAGAGACCCGTTTCCAGGCCCTCTAAAAATAACTGCCGGTGCTCAGACCCGGACAGACCCGGCCCACTTAAAGCCCTGAGCTCAGGACATACCTGAAGCGAGGTGCCTCGGCTGAGCCCTCTGTCAGCCGTCATGAATCCAGAAGTGAACGCACAATAAACCTCCACCGAGGTGCCTCAGCCGTGCCCTCTGTCAGCCCTCATTAATCCGCAAGTGAAAGCAGAATCAACCTCCGCCAGGGACAGATACCTCCGCCGTGCCCTGTAGGAGCCCTCATTAATCTAGAAGTGAGCCCAGCACATACCTCCACCGAGGTACCTCAGCCGTGCCCCGCAGCATCCCTTGATATGCCAGCAGGTACGCTTTGCTGTCTAATTCCCCCATCCCACCAGAGCGCCCCCAACCCAACCCTGCCATGCCACACTCTCTACTGTTACTGTAATTAATCCAGAGGCAGCACTTCCAATGCACAGCAATCCTCCTTTCCAGCATTCTAAGTAATCCCTGCATTTAGTTCTGCCAATGCGCCTCGGTCTGCATTCCAAAGCACCTCGATGATGTCTTGTATCAATTACAGCGCCAAGCGTTTTCAAGGCACACAGCTCTCCAAATGAAGCTCCGGGCTGTGACACCGCCTGCACTTAGAAAAGCCCCACATACAGCTCTACCAATGCACCTCACCCACATCCTAGAAGTGACGGTTTTTTCTTTTTTGCACTTTTTATACGGCTCAAATTAGAACCGACGGTATTGGGGCGCTTTGCACCAGCACAGTTACATTACACGTATTCTCACCCTGAACTACAGTGCTATGATGCATGCATGGGAGGGACACACACAGTAGTGTGAGTTAAATTGAAAAATGTGATGTGCGTCTGGTGCGCGCAGTGCAGCAGATGCGTGTAGAGTGTAGACCCGGCCCTGTCATATAAGTGCCGGAGCTAAGCACCGGCACAAATTAAGCCCTTAGGCATTGACGCTAGTCAGGAACTGCACATGCCTAGCTGTCTCTGTAAGGAACATTCCAAAATGGTGTCATTAATAAATACGTTGTGAAGTTATTTATGAGTGCGTTTTATTCCACTGTATAATGTGAAAAATAATATGGCATCAGTTATTTAACCTCAAAGTTGTGGTCTCAGCTCCTTCTGTTGATTGTCCTTGCTCGGGGTCCCCTCTTGTGCGTAATGGTTCACCCCACATGGAGACACATCTGGTAGGAGCGGGCCACGTGGCAACGGCGGGGCAGAATAGTAATGGCGGGCGGGCGTAGGGGTAAAAGCTCCTCCTTTTATTCAAGAGGGTAGAGCCCAACTAAAAGGTGGCTTTCTGGGGAATATGGGGCAAGAGTTAGGCAACCTCCCTTCATTTTGACCCACTGCCTCCTTCCTGCCTGCACTCGCCTCAGGAGTAAGCATGAGCGAATTTTGCGGATCTCGCGTTCGCGAATTTTGCGGATTTGCGGATTCGCAATCCGCAAAATCCGCGAATTCCCGCGAATTTGCGGATTTTTTTTTTTTTTGTGTTCGCCCGTGTTTCTGCCAGTTCGCGAGGGTTTTGTACACTTTCGCAAATTGCGAACTTACCTGTCGGGTCGCAAGTTTCGCGAACTTGTTGTTTCTACGTGTCCAGCCTGTTTGGGACACTCTTCTTCATCACTGCCACTCTCTGTCACCACTGCCACTCTCTGACTACTCATGCCACCCTCTGGCCCACCCATGCCACCCTCTGTTTCATCACCACACCCTCTGGTTGTCCAGTGTACATTATTTTCGGCAAAGCAAAGCACACCTTCCCTGCCTCAAGTGACCTGAATTAATTTGGGGCTGATTCATGTGTCACAGAATATTTTTTTAGCTGGCACCTGCTTCCTTAGTGCGCCCTGATTAGTGATCTTTTGCACTTGCTAAGTGCTTTCATTGTTGCAAAATTAGTTACAACACCTGCCCTGCCCCAACTGACAATAATGAATTAGGGGCTGATTAATGGATTTTAACTTCCAGCCTGGCTCCTGCTTGTCTCCCTTAGCTGTAATTCAGGACCTTTGTGGCATATGTGTAACTATTCTGAGGTTCAGAGCAGGGTCACATACTAGTTTCAACTGGCAACTGAACTCTGGAGGGGCCCCTCAGGAAGCACTCCAGGAAATGGCTACTAATGATGAGCCTGAACTTTTGAACCTGGTAAGTAGTTACTTTCAGTTTTGCTAAAATCGTATTTCTGCAATTTTGCACTTATTCGCGGGGCGCGAACTCACGCGAACAGTGCGAGCAGTGCGAGCAAAATCCGCTGCTCGCGGATTTGCGGATTTTGCGGGAAATTCGCAAATCTCGCGGATTGCGGATTTCCCGAAAATCCGCAAAATCCGCGAGCGGAACGGATTTTCCGCCCACGCCTACTCAGGAGCTCTTCAGCCGGGAGCAACAGGGACCTGTGTGATATTCGGAAAGAGGAAAGCGCAGCATTTATCTATTTTGCACTTTCCCAATATCATGTCTTCTTTTCCAAGCAGTTTCTGATGGATTGAACGAGAACTGCAGAGAATGAAAAAATAATCTTTCATCTGCCCTGGACTGGATCAGAAGAGAAATGGGCAGAGACAGCTGCGGCTAAAGCTCGCACCAGCCTCCCAGTCCATATCAGTTTAGACTCTCATACCTAGTGACCCGCACCCACCCCCGGCAAAGCTTGTTTCCTCGGGATTAGCTAGGGCTACTTGCCCCTCAGGCATTTAGCACCTCGTCTGTGGGAAGTGAGAAGCGGCTGCTACAAGAGGGGTTGGGCCGATGGTGAAGGGGGCAGAGAGTGCAGCAGAGGCCACCACGCAGGTGTGCCGCCCCCACCCCATCACTCCAGGCATTCTCACTTTTAGGTCCCCCCCCCCCCCGGACCTCAGCGATCTTTATTTTTCTCAGCTATCTGTGTCGCTATGTATTCATCTATATGCACCCATTCACCCACCTATTTCTCAATCTGGCTTGATTTTTTCCTAAGTATCGCATCTGCAATAATACCGAAATAAAATGCAGAAAAAAAGAAAATGCACATAATTGTATTTAAAAAATCATGCAACCCCCACTCATGTGGTTTGTGCGGTTGGAGACAGACCCTGTTAACACGCTCATATGCAAATGTGGCCATTCAAACACGCTCTCTCAGGCGGGGGTCGCCGTGTTCCTTGACCCATGCATTAGTGCTACTGATGGCGACGTTAATGAAGAGATGATCGCTAATTACAGGCTGAGAAACCAGCACCTCCTCGGATCTCCATCCAAACTCAACAGAGAAGCGTGCCCATCCTTCACTGGTGCCTTTAGCTCCTTGAGGGGCCTGTGGAGTGGCGAGGCGCTGGGGCCTCTACTTGGCCAGGGTTGAGTCCCTGCCGCTGCTGGACGAGAGGGACGAAGGAGGGAAGCAGATTGTAGTCCCTATTAAAAACAAGAGGCGCCCTAGCCTGTCTCGGTGTGCGCAGCACATTCCGTCAATCCTCCCGGTGCACCATGCACTGAATGCTATCTCGTCCTTTCAGGCGGTGCGGGGTAAGGAGCCTTGGCTGGTATATAGGGAAGGGGGGGCAGAGCGGGACGACGGAGCTGCGGGCGGAGGGAAGGGGGGGGCAGAGCAGGACCACGGAGCTGCGGGCGGAGGGAAGGGGCAGAGCAGGACCACGGAGCTGCGGGCAGAGTGAGGGGGGGGGGGGCACAGCAGGACGAAGGAGCTGGGGGGCGGGAGAGAACACGAACGGCGGGAGGGAGGCGTAAATCCTGAGCTGTGGAGTTTATTTACTTACCTCTTCCCGAGCCGATTTTTAGGAAGTTGGCGGACGACAGCTAATGACGGACTACCTTTCTGGAACGGACTATAATCCTCTAATGGGCTGGGCTGACCAGAATAGGCGCCATTTGGATTAAAAGGGTGGCGGCGCGGAAAAGGACTGATCTCTAGTGTGACGGACCGTCTGCTCACGACTGAAAGCTTGTTCACGAGAGACGTATAGAGGCCTTGCAGGTTACGGGGGTATTACATTATGTGCAATGCAGGACGACGAAGCTGCGGGGAGAGGGAAGGGGGGGCAGAGCAGGACGACGGAGCTGCGGGGGGAGGGAAGACAGAGCAGGACGACGGAGCTGCGGGCGGAGGGAAGGGGGGGCAGAGCGGGACGACGGAGCTGCGGGCGGAGGGAAGGGGGGGCAGAGCAGGACCACGGAGCTGCGGGCGGAGGGAAGGGGGGCAGAGCAGGACGACGGAGCTGCGGGCGGAGGGAAGGGGGGGCAGAGCAGGACGACGGAGCTGCGGGCAGAGTGAGGGGGGGGCAGAGCAGGACGAAGGAGCTGGGGGGCGGGAGAGAACACGAACGGCGGGAGGGAGGCGGGAAACGTGCCGGGGAAAAACACTCACGATGCCCAGGACAGCAGCAAGCACGGCCCGGCCGGAGGAGACTCGGGGGCGTTCCCGGCGTCGCGTAACGTCGGCAAAAGCCAAAGAATCTCGGGAATGCCCCCGTGTCTGGTCCGGCATTGACGGACAGGCCCCTCGTCCAATGGCTAGGCTCCATTTATGGAGCTAGCCAATGGGACGGGGGGGCGTGTTCCAGAGTGCTTACTGTAATCAATAGATTTCTCTGGAGGCGGAGCCTAACGGCTCCGTCCCCCAGCGAAACCTAAAAATGCGTTTTTGTTATTCGGCTGATTTTTATGGAATATTTGTAGTTTTCAAAAGTCGACACTTAGAAACGTTTTGGGAGAAAAAGTGTGAATGTTATCCTACGAGGAAAAATGAGTTATCGGTTTTGAGGTAAGTTATCGTTCTTTTGAGTTAGGGTTCTGGGGTTAGACTCAGGGGTCTTCCAGGGTCAGTGATGCACTGTTGTTGCACCCTCAGCGGCACTCGGGCGGCCGGGTGTAGAGTGTTGTGGCCCAATGTTATTCTATGGGGGATAGGGGGACTCCGGTTAGTGGCTGCTGGCAAGCAGGGTTGTGGTCACAAAGCTCCTAGGGTTAAGTTCAGGGCAAGTTGGGAACCAAGTTAGCATCAAAGGGGCACCCTCAGCAGTGCTAGGGCAGCCGGGTGAAGGGCGCTGTTTTGAGGTCGGGTGCAATGTTGATTTTTCCAATGGAGATTCTCCAATACAAAGAAACACTGCAGGCTCGGGACGAGGATCTTCCAGGAGTGACCACCACTTCGAGGGGTAAGTTAGGATGTAGAGGGATGGTTAGGCACCACTGGGTTGGGCACACAAGGCCATGGTGCGCCAGTTGCAGGGGTGCCTTTGGACGTTGGATTTTCTTAGCCGCTTTGGTTGGGTTGCGGTAGGGGGGAACTCTGGATTGAGGCTGCAGGCGTCGTCTGGAGGCTTGAGGCAGGTCGAGGTCACCGGATCTATGGTCAGTGTTGCCGGGGGACCTCCTCATGGTGTTTGCTCCCTCCACCACGGGCCGGGCTCGGTGGGTGCAGAGTGTGCTGGATTTGTTGTTTCTGGCTGGCCCCAGAAGATGCGGTTTAAACACGGCTGGTGTTCACGGGTGAAACAGCTTCGAAAGTGAATGCAGGCAGGTCCTCCTGGGTTTTTGAGGTTGCTGGCCGCTGGACACGCCGGGGTTTCGCAGAAGCAGGTTCAAGGGGAGACAGGCCGGTAGGGCTGGAGCCAAATCAGTGGGCGTTGTCCTTTTGTTAGCTTTGCACAGATTCCCATCCTTCTTCTTTTCTTGTGGTTGTTTGATCTGAGGAAGGAAGGTTCAGGGTGCCCCAAATACTAAATTTAAGGGTGTTACCGGGAGATAGAGGGCAGGGACCAATGGGTCCCTTCCCTGGGATCGGTACAACCCCTATTCTGCAACTCTCCAGTGGGAGGCTGGCAGGAGCCTGTTTCTGGTTGGCTGTGTCCACCCATCCTCAAGATGGCGGGGACTCGAGGTTGTGCTTCACCTCGCCTCCCCCACCTTAGGGGTGGAGTTGGCAGAGGTGGGCACACCTCTCTTCCTCGCTTTGTTTTTCCCACCGGGTCTCCCACCCAAAGTGGGGGGTAGAACCAGTGGGGGCCAGTTGCTGAGTACAGCAAGTGGTCTGAAAAGGCTCACAAAGGCAGTATGCCTTTGAAGCTTCTCCTTCGTGAACCCTACCCATCCTGGGGGAGGAGGTGTGGCACCTCGTCCCAGGATGTGCATTGTTTCAGGCCCCGAGAGTGGCAAGCACTCAACCCAGGGGTCCAGAAACATGTCTGGTGGTGGCAGACTCAGCAGCCACTCAGTCAGTTCACTGGATGTTGGTCAAGTTTCAGGGGGCATCTCTAAGAGGCCCTCTGTCGTGCATTTTACATTAAATCCCACACCTGCATCAGTGTGGGTTTAATGTGCTTAAAAGTTTGATACCAAACTTCTCAGTCTTCAGAGTAGCTATTATGGTGATGTCGAGTTCTTAATGACAAACTCCCAGCACCATCAAAACCCTGGGTATCAAACTCAACTCTCACCTTACCCTTCACTCCCAGGTTAGTTCTGTGGTTTCTTCTTCTTTTCTGTCTCTTCGTACCATCCGCAAGGTCTCTCGATTTTTCACCTTTTGAGGCCTTGAAGTTGATCGTCCTTGCGATGGTCATCTCCCGCCTGGATTATGGCAACGCCCTATATGCAGGTATACCTGCATATAGTCTCAGGCGGTTGCAGATGATCCAAAACCAGGCGGCGCGGCTGGTCTTTAACCTTCCTAAATCCTCACATGTCACCCCCCTTCTGAAACTTTTACATTGGCTTCCGGTTCGGGAACGTATCCAATTCAAGCTTGCATCTATCACTTACCAGGCTCGATTGGGTACGGCCCCTGCATTTATTTCTTCGGAGATTATCCCCTACTTGCCAACTAGGGAGCTCCGATCTTCTTCTCAATCCCTCCTGATAGTTCCCCGGTTTCGCCAGAAAAAGTGGGGGGGCTCAAAATTTGCAACCCTTGCCCCAAACCTTTGGAACTCATTACCCCTTGATCTCAGATCTTTAACCCCATATTCCCAGTTTCGAAAGAAACTTAAAGCCTACTTCTTCAGCAAAATTTCCATTTAATCCTCTGTTACCCGACCTCCCTTCCTTGTCTATTGTGGAGATCTGCCAGTTACAGCGCCATGAAACCGCTGGTGTAAGAGCGCTATATAAGAATTTTTAAACTCAAACTCAAACTCAAACCATATACTCTTAATGGCAGCCCTGCACTTACAGTGCCCAGGAATGGACCTGGGTACTGTAGAGGTACAGGACTCATGCACCTGTACCCTCACCACTGGCATAGGGCACCCAGCTAGAGGGGTGACTGATGTATGCCACGGTAGTGTTTTGTGGGCATGGGACACAGGGATGTGTGCCATGTTGACTCTTCACTTTGTTTTGCACCAAGACACGCAGCCTGCCAAGGCAGTGTGTGTCGGTACAGGGCCAATAAGGGTGGTACAATAGGTGCTGCAGCCCATAGAGGTCTTCCCTGGTCACAGTGCCCTGGGTACCTGTGGTACCACTTATCAGGGGCTGGCCTGTGGCCAGATATGCCAATTGGGTTAGTTCCTCTTTAGCGGTCTTTCTTCTGTTGACTGTGCAGCCTCTTGCAAAGCTGTGTCGTCCGTGAATGACTCTGAGGACCCTGCAAAGAAAAAAAGAATCACATTGGCGGTATAAACAAGGCCTTAGCAGTCCCTTCTGAGTAGCCCTCCTACAGTACACCCCTGGGGTTTTTGGTCTAACAAAGTCTAAGTCTTATTGTCAAAAAAACTACCAGGCTGCTCTACCTAATTATTTCAACAAATGCAATTAAGTTATTAAATAGATATGCCACTCCAGCTGCATCATGCGCTCAATCAGAATTATTTTTGTGAATCAATTAATTTAAACAGCGTTTTATTTTTTGTTTTGTTTGTTAATCATAAACAATTTAGTGCATGAATCAAATCTTTTTACAATAAAATATGTACAGAGGTTGTCGTGGCCCAAATGGTAGTAATTACCATGGACTTCCTTTCATACAAATCATTCATAAATTCTCACTCTCAAATGAACCCATTCAAACCTTAAAAACAGACTTCACATTCATGAAACATTGGATTATAATACAAAATCCCTCTACATATGAAAAATATAACAACATTTTTTCTCCATAGGACAATCAAGTTGTCAGTCAATGGTACAGAGTTTCAGAGGAAGTGTATAAAAGATTTCAACAAAACTTTTGTGTAAATACATTGAAAAAGTTAATTAAATCCACATGGGTTTATTTTTACATGAATCAAGCAGTGATATATATATATATATATATATATATATATATATATATATATATATATATATATATATATATATATATATATATATATATATATATGCAGGGGACAAAAAAGATCAAACATGCTGACACGCGTTTCGGTGTCACCACCCCATGTCCGCGGTATCACCTTCTTCAGGACGTGAAGGTACATTCAAATCAAGAGTCCCTGGGTCCTATTGGGTAAAGGACAATAATGAGTGCAATGTGATTCGTTTTATAGACAGCTAATACTTCTTTTAATTATATATACATTTTTCATACAAGTGCTGCATAATTGCATATGTTTGAGAAGTGCATGATTTAGCAACGGAGTGTTGAATAAAGTAAAACATGATAATGTACTAGATTTATCCTGCGCACATATCAAGAAGTATGTAAGGAAACTAAAAAAGGAAGAATGAGAAAGAAAAACATAACAAGAACACAATTGATCGATGGAGAACAACAAATACAAGAAAAAACAAAAAGAAATTATGGAACAATAAAAGATTTGATACCTTCCACAGCCCTAATAAAAGGGATATGTTTACAGGCATCATGACAATATGATAACATATCCTAATGGCCAGATATAAATGTGACTAAGAAGGTTACCTACCAAACAGATGTAGAAAACCGTATAAGGTGAGTTTATCTATGGGAATAATCAAACCAAAATGATAAGGCAGGTGCGTGAATCTGCAAGAAACAGTAAGCACACAATAGGTTGGGCGGACGACCAAACAAACAATATGACTGTCCCTTATATTACTTACCTGAATAATATAGTTTGAGGGAAACATCCTAAACAACGAATTTGGAACAACGACTTACCTTAACAACGAAGTCAGTACCACGAGGAATCTCTAACAACGAGGTCCTAACCCATGACTTTCAAGAACAACGAAGATGTATTGCAACGAGTAATACACCACTTTCACTCCTCACCTTTAATAGGATTCAACAGTGTTGGAGTGTTACGTCACACATCTCCGCCACCTCATCACTCTGAAATGCACAGCAGTGCAACTCTAAAGGCATGTCAGTTACTCTATAACAATGCCACAATGATTGGCACGTCACCTTTTTTTTCTTCAGAAAAACACTCCTCTTTGTCAACGAAACAGTATTGCTGAAATCAGGATGGCGGGCAACGAGGAATTATCTCCAACCCCACAGACTCTGATTAGGAAGTGTTGCCTCAGACGATCTCCAGCTCATATTTTCCCTCTCTTCCTCCCCCGACTCAATAACTAATTTTCAGTTCATCATGACCTTCATCCAGGACTGGATGAATTTCAACCACCTGAAACTCAATCCCGATAAAACGGAATTGGTGTTGACGGGTGGTTGCTCCAGTCCTTGGTCCCCCTCTTTTTGGCCCCTTTCCCTAGGCTCCCCACCTATTCCTGTATCTTCCGTTAAAACTCTTGGGTTCAAAATTAACAACCAACTTTCCCTACACTCTCAAGTCTCCGCCGTGGTATCTTCAGCCTTCCTCTCCCTCAGGACTATACGCAGAGTCTCACGATTCTTCTCCCCCGAGGCGCTCAAGCTAATACTTCTGGCCATGGTAACATCTCGCCTAGATTACGGCAATGCCCTCCATCATGGCATGCCTGACTACCTCATGAGGCGTCTGCAATTGGTCCAAAACCAAGCCGCTCGGCTGGTTTTCAACTTACCAAAATCACATCATGTAACACCTCTCCTCCTTTCCCTGCATTGGCTTCCTGTCCGGCAGCGTGCCTTATTTAAGCTGGGCTGTACCATCTTTAAAGCCCGGACAGGCTCTGCCCCTTCCTTCATCAATTCAGCCATTCAAAACTACACTCCATCGAGAGATCTCCGATCTTCTTCCCACCACCTCCTTGTGGTCCCCCGTTTCAAACGGAAAAAGTGGGGGGGCTCCAAGTTCTCGACCACTGGCCCAGCTTTTTGGAATTCCCTCCCAACCTCCCTGAGAACGTGCACCCAGTACCCTTTGTTCCGTAAAGGCCTCAAAACCTTTCTCTTCACCCAATCCTTCCCATCTTAAATGGTCAGACTCCCCATCCTTCCTGCCCCCTGAGTAGCAGTAGCCAGGTAGCGCCAAGAAACCGCTAGGTGTACGAGCGCTCTACAAAACTTTTAAACTCACACTCAACTCTTGGCTGCGGACTGTGGGGAAGCAGTTTGCTCTCTTCATGCTCTCGTCGTGGGAAAAGCATCTTTGGGAATGCTCTGTCATTGCAAGGTGCATTTCAAATTCATATTAAAAGTTTGTTATGCAGCAATTTTAGTGAACTATATTTACTTAAAAATAAACATTAAAAAGTAATTATTATTACATTATTATTATCAGGAATAAAAGGTCAAAAACATGATTATTTAAAAGTAAATAGTGGCGAAATTTGTTAAAGAGAAATGTAAAGAATATTCGAGCTTCAGGAAGTCGTTGTTTAAAAAGTAGTGGTTTAAGAATGCCCGTTGTTTAGCATTTGTGGTTAAGGCAGTCGTCGTTTAGGTAGTAGTTGTTTAGACATAGTTCGATGCGGTCAGGTCTAGGAGAGGAAAATAAGGAAAAAACTTGTGTTTAAAAATATTCTCGCCCAAGAGTCGAGTCACTTAAACCGAGTTGGTCCTTCATCATAAGGTATGAGGACCTTTTTAGATTTTCTCAATAATGGTTTATACGATACGGGGATCTATGTAAATGGGATACGATGGTAGGATTCCAAAACATTTAAGATAAGGAGACTCTGATCGGTCACCAGACCTTGTGATCACTTATCTACTCGCTAGAATGTTAAAACATCCACAGAGTATGGCGCTGATATCAAATGTTATGTTATGTTATGTTAATATATATTTATTAAGCGCTCGTACGCCCAGGGGCTTCATGGCGCTATCGAAAAAGGAACACAACACAGATATAAAGTAAAATACAACTCAGCAGTAGGCCTGCATGAACAACCAGGTTTTAAGAGAGTGTCTGAAATAGCAATCATACAAATAACACCATGGTTTACCTGAAAGGGTGCGCGTGTTGGCCGCCCCACGGTAAGTCTATACTGGCCGGACTTCTCAAATATGAATGATCTTGGGGAGTGTGTCCGGTATTCTAAAAGATATAACACGATAGCCAAACTAAATCAATGAAATAAACAAATACAAGTCTCATAAATTAGGTCACCACATCGTAGCCCACAGATGGTAAAAACGGCTACCTTGTAGCAAAATGAATCTAATAATCCGGTACGCAAAGAAGGGGATCAACGCGGCAGTGGCCCGACATCAATCACAGCGTCGAATTCCAGGCTGAATATTCCAGAAATACAAGAACAGCTAAGTTAAGGGGGATGAACTATAAGGTAACGCCATCTCTGTTGGCTGAAAATGTGCTTGGAAGTACTCACAGGGAGTCAGACGATAACAGAATTTAATGCAGCGGCTGCTGGATGCGGCAGTCCGCAAGAGCCCGCAGAGTGTCTAAAGCGGTAACGCGGGAAAAACCGCTGTTTAAATACGACCCATCACATCTGTGGCTGGAGGTGGACCTATCATAGGGAGGTACTAGGGAAGGGACTTTAGCACGTGATAGAGGCGGACGGAAATTTAAAAGAAAAGGGATCCAAAGATAGTCCAATGGTAATTAAGCGTGGGCGGAAAATCCGTTCCGCTCGCGGATTTTGCGGATTTTCGGGAAATCCGCAATCCGCGAGATTTGCGGATTTCCCGCAAAATCCGCAAATTCGCACGCAGCGGATTTTTTTGGCGGCGCGCGGCGTTGGTGATACAATTTTTGCGGCGCGCGGCGTTTATCATCGTTTGCCGAGTTGTTTTTTTCGATAGTTTGCGAGTGCTGCGCCATTTTGGATCTTGCTGTGTGATCCCGCGGGAATTGGCGAGCGCGATTACGTCATCGCGGCTTGCCAGCGATAGTTTGTCAACGCGAGTACGACGAGATCACGTCTCGCGGTACTTCGCAATTGCGAGATTTGAGATGCGGCGAGCGAAAATATAAATTTGCAATTCTGCACAAGAAATCCACCAGCAAGCAGCATAAACCTTCTAGAAATGATGATTTTTATGTGAATAACTCCTTAGTTTGACATTTGCCTGCACTTTTTTAGCGAGGAGTCCATTTTGGGGAGGGGGGCAGGGGGGTGGGAGGAAGGAAGTGCCCCATAGTCTTCAACTTCCTGTTCCTGTTCAGCAGGCTCCTCCCAGTGCTTTGTCCATCTCCTGGTCACTTTTCATTCGGATGTGGACCTGGAAGGATTACTTTTTGTGGATGCTGCTGGATCTTTGGATTTGAGGCCTTTTTGACTTTCTTTGGATCACTGTTGGATTAGAAATTTTACAAGTAAGTTTGTTTGGGGCATTACAGTTGCTGCAACTAAAATTTTGGGATTTTCGATTTTTGGGCTGTTTTGGGGCCTTTTCCCCAGGGGTACTCAGTGGTGGGTGGACTGATTCTTTCTGTGGGTTGTCTTGAACTTAAACATCATGGAGGCCATAGATGATTTGGGATTGTGCTGATTTTTCTGTGTTTTTCGATTTTTTTTTTTTGTAAAATTTTGTGTTTTTCGATTTTTGACCTGTTGTTGGGGCCTTGACCAGGGGTAGTGAGTGGTGCATGGGCCTAGTCTTTCTGTGGGCTGTCTTGAATTTAAACATCATGGAGGCCATGGATGGAATGGGATTGTGCTGATTTTGCAGTGTTTTTCGATTTTTGGGCCTGTACTTGTGGCCTTTTCACCAGGGGTATATGAGTCTAGCATGGGCCTAGTCTTTCTGTGGGCTGTCTTGAATTTAAACATCATGGAGGCCATGGATGGAATGGGATTGTGCTGATTTTGCAGTGTTTTTCGATTTTTGGGCCTGTACTTGTGGCCTTTTCACCAGGGGTATTTGAGTCTAGCATGGGCCTAGTCTTTCTGTGGGCTGTCTTGAATTTAAACATGATGGAGGCCATGGATGGAATGGGATTGTGCTGATTTTGCAGTGTTTTTCGATTTTTGGGCCTGTACTTGTGGCCTTTTCACCAGGGGTATTTGAGTCTAGCATGGGCCTAGTCTTTCTGTGGGCTGTCTTGAATTTAAACATCATGGAGGCCATGGATGGAATGGGATTGTGCTGATTTTGCAGTGTTTTTCGATTTTTGGGGGTGTTCATGGGGAGGGACATGCCATGTGGCTGGTGGCCATTTTGAGTGCAGCTACAGGCACTGGCCATGTGCTGGCAGGCAAGTGGCCATTTTGAATGCAGGCTTTGTTGTTAGGCCTCCAACCATTTTGCCTACTTTTCAACCTTTATTTATGCCCAGGGGTAGTGAGTCTTGCATGGGCCTAGTATTTCTGTGGGTTGTCTTGAATTTAAACATCATGGAGGCCATGGATTGAATGGGATTGTGCTGATTTTGCAGTGTTTTTCGATTTTTGGGCCTGTACTTGTGGCCTTTTCACCAGGGGTATTTGAGTCTAGCATGGGCCTAGTCTTTCTGTGGGCTGTCTTGAATTTAAACATCATGGAGGCCATGGATGGAATGGGATTGTGCTGATTTTGCAGTGTTTTTCGATTTTTGGGCCTGTACTTGTGGCCTTTTCACCAGGGGTATTTGAGTCTAGCATGGGCCTAGTCTTTCTGTGGGCTGTCTTGAATTTAAACATCATGGAGGCCATGGATGGAATGGGATTGTGCTGATTTTGCAGTGTTTTTCGATTTTTGGGGGTGTTCATGGGGAGGGACATGCCATGTGGCTGGTGGCCATTTTGAGTGCAGCTACAGGCACTGGCCATGTGCTGGCAGGCAAGTGGCCATTTTGAATGCAGGCTTTGTTGTTAGGCCTCCAACCATTTTGCCTACTTTTCAACCTTTATTTATGCCCAGGGGTAGTGAGTCTTGCATGGGCCTAGTATTTCTGTGGGTTGTCTTGAATTTAAACATCATGGAGGCCATGGATTGAATGGGATTGTGCTGATTTTGCAGTGTTTTTCGATTTTTGGGCCTGTACTTGTGGCCTTTTCACCAGGGGTATTTGAGTCTAGCATGGGCCTAGTCTTTCTGTGGGCTGTCTTGAATTTAAACATCATGGAGGCCATGGATGGAATGGGATTGTGCTGATTTTGCAGTGTTTTTCGATTTTTGGGCCTGTACTTGTGGCCTTTTCACCAGGGGTATTTGAGTCTAGCATGGGCCTAGTCTTTCTGTGGGCTGTCTTGAATTTAAACATCATGGAGGCCATGGATGGAATGGGATTGTGCTGATTTTGCAGTGTTTTTCGATTTTTGGGGGTGTTCATGGGGAGGGACATGCCATGTGGCTGGTGGCCATTTTGAGTGCAGCTACAGGCACTGGCCATGTGCTGGCAGGCAAGTGGCCATTTTGAATGCAGGCTTTGTTGTTAGGCCTCCAACCATTTTGCCTACTTTTCAACCTTTATTTATGCCCAGGGGTAGTGAGTCTTGCATGGGCCTAGTATTTCTGTGGGTTGTCTTGAATTTAAACATCATGGAGGCCATGGATTGAATGGGATTGTGCTGATTTTGCAGTGTTTTTCGATTTTTGGGGGTGTTCATGGGGAGGGACATGCCATGTGGCTGGTGGCCATTTTGAGTGCAGCTACAGGCACTGGCCATGTGCTGGCAGGCAAGTGGCCATTTTGAATGCAGGCTTTGTTGTTAGGCCTCCAACCATTTTGCCTACTTTTCAACCTTTATTTATGCCCAGGGGTAGTGAGTCTTGCATGGGCCTAGTATTTCTGTGGGTTGTCTTGAATTTAAACATCATGGAGGCCATGGATTGAATGGGATTGTGCTGATTTTGCAGTGTTTTTCGATTTTTGGGGGTGTTCATGGGGAGGGACATGCCATGTGGCTGGTGGCCATTTTGAGTGCAGCTACAGGCACTGGCCATGTGCTGTCAGGCAAGTGGCCATTTTAAATGCAGGCTTTGTTGTTAGGCCTCCAACCATTTTGCCTACTTTTCAACCTTTATTTATGCCCAGGGGTAGTGAGTCTTGCATGGGCCTAGTCTTTCTGTGGGTTGTCTTGAATTTAAACATTATGGAGGGCATGGATGGATTGGGATTGTGCTGATTTTGCAGTGTTTTTCGATTTTTTTGTGCTCTATAACTGAACTGATGTTCCTCTGTCTTCCATTTTTTTTAGGTGCACAAGACTCAAGAGAACCACCAGTGCCAGGAAGAAGTCCTGCAGCGGTGTGTGTGTGCAGCATAACGTCACGCGACGTCACGTCTGGCCTCAGACAACTCTACAATTCGTGCAACTGCGGCCTGCTGTCTGACCTGCTCTGAAGAAGATGGCCCCGCCCCCAAAGAAAGTTCTCCGTAGCTCCTCTAGCAAGAAAGTTGCTAGTAAGGAGCAGAAGAAGCAAGTTACCAAGGAGGCTGGTGTGCCACCCGCCACTTTTTTTGGGAGCAAAAAAAAAAGTACGCCTGCAGCAGCAGGATCTGCTGGGGACCAAGCTGAGAGCAGCACCCCTGCTCCATTGGGTTCAGTGCCTCCACCACCACGCCAACTTAAGTCAAAGCCCTTGAGTGCTTCAGAGGCAGTCAGTGTACTTCTCCAATCACCATCGACCAGTGATGTTGGCTCATCGCAAGAAAGTAGCAGCAATGTCCCTGAATCAACACAGGTTGTTGTAACTCATCTGACAAGTGTTGAACAACCACAGCCGCAACAACAACACCATGTGCAAGTACACGCCCAAGTACATGTGGAAGGAGAGGCAGCAAAAGGAGATGCGCAAGCAAAGGTGCATGGAGGTTCACAAGTGCCCACAATAGTTGTTCCTCCCGAAGTAGGGGCACATTTGGAAATCGACAATGAAGCTGAGGTATCATTGGAAGCCACTCCTCCTGATGATCATTCATTGTCTTCCACATCCCTAGCAAGGAAAAGATCAAGGGGGGTGTCTACATCTTCTTCAAGCCCACCGCCTTCTGATGATCTGGATGACGAATGGGTACCACCACGGCAGCCTGAGAGTGAGGCACACCATGATCTGACACCGGTACCTCCTAAGCGTAAAAGGAAGGTCGTCCAAAAACTCAAACCTATGGAGTGTGATGAGGCTCAACAAGAAGTGACAGATACTGCTGGTGATGAAGCCTCTCACGATGACGACGAGCCAGTCATCACAAAGGTCACTGCAGCCCCACCGGGCATGCAGCAAAGAGACATTTTGACCCTATCCCGAGAAGCTGCTGAGCGTGATGATGATGTCGGCGAGGAGGCAATGGAAATGGAATCATTAGATTTGGAGTTAAGTAGTACACCAAAACCTACCGCTTCCATATTTCTTCGCAAGAAGGTACCCACCTCGTCCTCGACCTCAATTCGTGGTGGTGAAAGTGCAAAACGTACTGAAGTTCGGCAATCCACATCCTCCACTTCATCTGTCATTAGCAGCAGGACCACCACCACCAGTATCGCCGCCTCCTCCGGCCCCCGAAGACATTTCAAGTCTCCAGTTTGGGACTTCTTTAGTGTTTGCCCAAAAAAGGAAAACGTAGCCATTTGTAGCCTTTGTAAGCTTCGATTTAGTCGTGGTAAGCTTGGTTCTAACTATGGTACCGGAGGCCAGAGAGGTCATCTTGAGAGAAGGCACCCTGTCCAATGGTTTCCGCACCTAGAGGCGGTCAAGAAAGCCGGAATTGCACGTAATGAAAACGTTGATTTGTCATCTGCTGATGACGAGGAGGTAGAAGAAGACGATTCAAACACTTCACTTACACCCAGTTCCCATGTCAGCAGCACACCCCATGGGAGCCACACTAAGAGTGTGGGAGAGAGTGAGACATCAATGCGGGAAAGTTCATCAGCGAGCGTAACTGGGTCGAAGAGATCATCATCATCCCGTAAATCATTGGTCCAGGGCAACATTAAAAAGATGTTGTTTACAGAAGCGCAATATGAACGCAACCACCCAATGACCCGTCTGTATAACACTAAGCTGGCTAAAATGCTAGCTCTGGACCTTCTCCCTTTTTCTTTTGTAGAAGGGGTTGGTTTTCTAGAATTAGTGACAGCGCTCTGCCCTAAATGGAAGGTTCCTAGCCGGTTCTATTTTGCCCGAGTTGCGGTTCCAGCACTACATGAAGATGTTCTGAAGGTGATTGGGGCAGCTTTGCAGAAGAGTGCTGTTCACACTATACATCTGACAACAGACATGTGGACCAGTGGCGCAGGCGCTGATTACATGTGCATCACTGCACACTGGGTCTCTTTTTCAGGGGCTAAAGCAAAGCTAAACTCAGGTGTTGACACTAACATTGTTTTTAAAGGTGCTCGGAAACATGCAACACTAGCCATGTTTGGTTTGGAGAAACGTCACACAGCAGAAAACATTTTGGATGTCTTTAACACAAAGGTCCTTAACTGTCTGTCCCCACTAAAACGCAAGGTTGGTTATGTTTCCACGGACAATGGCTCCAATATAGTTAAGGCCATGAGGGACGGTTACTATTTCAGAGTGCCGTGTTTGGCGCACTGTATAAACCTGGTTGTCCAAAAATTCTTGGGTAATAAACGCAGTGCAGCGTACAGTGTATTGGAGAACTGCCGAAAAATTTGCAAGCATTTCAGGCATTCTTTTAAGGCCCGGAAGCAGCTGAGGAGCATGCTATATCAATGTCAAATGCCAGTGAAAGCACTCATCCAGGAGGTGGTAACACGTTGGAACTCAACCTTCTACATGCTTGAGCGTCTGTATGAGCAGTATACGCAACTCGATCAATATTTCTTGAAAGAGGGTATAGAGGAGCTGAGGATGGGTGGGCCGCAATGGAACATAGTTGAAAGCCTAACACGCATGCTTCGTCCTTTTGAGGTCTTCACGCGTGCAGTCAGCAAGGAGGACTCTAATTTGGGAAAAGCTATCCCATTGTTGTACATGCTGGAGGACCAACTGAAGGAGGTGTGTTCTGTGTTTGGAAAAGATGACAAAAAGAAAGACTCTTTGCTTCTGGCTGAGCAATTATTAGAGCTCCTACAAGGTGATGAACGTCTTAAAAAGATCCACTCAGAACAGCATTACATTTGTGCTACTATTCTGGATCCACGCTACAAAAAGGCGCTGGCAGGCAGAGCATTCTTTCCTTTTGGTGATGAAGATGTTACAAAGTACAAACGTTGGCTAGCCTTGTCAGCCAAGAAGTTTGAAACAGAACAGCTGGAAATTGAAGGAAATGGCAGTACATCAGCAGGCCATCCCCAGTCAAAACAATCCACTTCTGCACCTGTGGCTGTGGCACAAGTGACCTCTCAGCCGTTAAAGACACCGGCAACCGGATCATCTGCACGAAAGACAACAGAAACATTGGAGGCTGAAGAGGATTGGCTAGCTCTGCGTGGGTTTGGTTCTCAAAAGGTCAGAGGCACAGCAAGAGCTACGCAAAGTGGAGGAACCTTGGAGGAGGACCTTGAGTCGATGGTGAAGGACTATCTGAATGACTCCACAGAGGTCTATGTTAATTCTGACCCATTGGCGTATTGGCATGGGAAAAAATAATTGTGGCCACAGCTCACCAACCTGGCTTTAAACTACTTGTCTTGCCCACTCGCAAGTGTGTCTTCTGAACGGGTTTTCAGTGCGGCTGGTGGGATTGTAACTCCCAAACGGAGCCGCCTCTCGCCCAAAAATGTGGAGAGGTTAACAATGATCAAGATGAATCAGCACCTCATACCACCAGATATAAGAGTACGAGAGAGCGTGCCGGATGAAGAGGAGGTGGCCAGCAACATAGATGAGGGAATTTCTACTCTGTCAGGTGCCACTGACCTCACCCTGGCTGAATTCGCAGAGTATGATGACGAAGCCTTATTCTTATTCCTGGACCGTGATACCGACTTCGAGCCCTGAAAATGAGACAACGAATCAATAACTTTCTTTTTCATCCTTATTCACTTTTATTCCTGTGTGTCTGTCTTTCTTTGTTGTGCACAGTTAATATAATTCAAACTTTAATCAGATAATCACAAAAACAAGCCCATCAGCAGAACTGTCTTCACTTGTTTGCTAATTTATTTGAAGGTGCCGCAGTCTGCATTCCTCAGGTTCACAAGTTCAGAAGAACATGCTCCTCTATCCTCCTCCTCCAGACTCCTATTTCCATCAAAGCAGAGGGCTGGTTTACGCCCAATGAAGAAAGACTCAGCACTTGTGGGGGTGTTGTTCTACCTCTTTGCAGGTGAGTTGACAGGTCTGGGGCCATTGCTGTGAAGCACTAAAAGTGGTTTGGACCAAATCCGAGGCGGAAAATTTTTTGTGTTTTTGATGACTTGCTTGCCTTTGAGGTGCTCTTAGGGGGGGTTCCGTCTGTTTGTGGGTGAGTTTCGTGGTCTGAGAGCATTGCTGGGACACTCTAATCTTGATTGCATTTGCTTTTCAGGAAATCCGTCGTGCCAACCCCGACTTATGGCCTAGCTACGCAGCGCGTTTGGACCGAAGGCCCAGAAATATTGCAAGTATGAGATTTTGCTTTTGGCCTGTTTGGGGGTGTTATGCTTCTTGGCGGGTGGGTTGCCGGGTCTTGGGGCATTCCTGGGAAGGTCTAATACCGGGTAGAAGTGGTTGGGACAAAATCCAGGCCGATTTTTTTTTGGGCTATTTCTGACATTTTGCTCTATGTAGCGTTTTCGGGGGCCTGTTTGGGGGGCTTCCTGGTGTTTGTGGGTGAGTTGCGTGGTCTGGGAGCACTGCTGGGACACTCTAATCTTGATTGCATTTGCTTTTCAGGAAATCCGTCGTGCCAACCCCGACTTATGGCCTAGCTACGCAGCGCGTTTGGACCGAAGGCCCAGAAATATTGCAAGTATGAGATTTTGCTTTTGGCCTGTTTGGGGGTGTTATGCTTCTTGGCGGGTGGGTTGCCGGGTCTTGGGGCATTCCTGGGAAGGTCTAATACCGGGTAGAAGTGGTTGGGACAAAATCCAGGCCGATTTTTTTTTGGGCTATTTCTGACATTTTGCTCTATGTAGCGTTTTCGGGGGCCTGTTTGGGGGGCTTCCTGGTGTTTGTGGGTGAGTTGCGTGGTCTGGGAGCACTGCTGGGACACTCTAATCTTGATTGCATTTGCTTTTCAGGAAATCCGTCGTGCCAACCCCGACTTATGGCCTAGCTACGCAGCGCGTTTGGACCGAAGGCCCAGAAATATTGCAAGTATGAGATTTTGCTTTTGGCCTGTTTGGGGGTGTTATGCTTCTTGGCGGGTGGGTTGCCGGGTCTTGGGGCATTCCTGGGAAGGTCTAATACCGGGTAGAAGTGGTTGGGACAAAATCCAGGCCGATTTTTTTTTGGGCTATTTCTGACATTTTGCTCTATGTAGCGTTTTCGGGGGCCTGTTTGGGGGGCTTCCTGGTGTTTGTGGGTGAGTTGCGTGGTCTGGGAGCACTGCTGGGACACTTTAATCTTGATTGCATTTGCTTTTCAGGAAATCCGTCGTGCCAACCCCGACTTATGGCCTAGCTACGCAGCGCGTTTGGACCGAAGGCCCAGAAATATTGCAAGTATGAGATTTTGCTTTTGGCCTGTTTGGGGGTGTTATGCTTCTTGGCGGGTGGGTTGCCGGGTCTTGGGGCATTCCTGGGAAGGTCTAATACCGGGTAGAAGTGGTTGGGACAAAATCCAGGCCGATTTTTTTTTTGGGCTATTTCTGACATTTTGCTCTATGTAGCGTTTTCGGGGGCCTGTTTGGGGGGCTTCCTGGTGTTTGTGGGTGAGTTGCGTGGTCTGGGAGCACTGCTGGGACACTCTAATCTTGATTGCATTTGCTTTTCAGGAAATCCGTCGTGCCAACCCCGACTTATGGCCTAGCTACGCAGCGCGTTTGGACCGAAGGCCCAGAAATATTGCAAGTATGAGATTTTGCTTTTGGCCTGTTTGGGGGTGTTATGCTTCTTGGCGGGTGGGTTGCCGGGTCTTGGGGCATTCCTGGGAAGGTCTAATACCGGGTAGAAGTGGTTGGGACAAAATCCGCGCGGAAAAGCCTTTAGTTTTGGCACTTTTTGTAACTTAGGGTTCGTTAGGGTTAGCCCTAGCAGCAGGATTGCATGTGTATCGGGGTGTTCTAGATTTTTCAAACTGAGTTCTGGGGTCTTAGAGCACTCGTGAGAATGTGTAATTTTGGTTGCAAGTCATTTGAAGAAAATCCATGGTGGGAAAGGGGGGATTTGGCATAGTTAAAGAAAGCCTTTGCCACTATTCTTAACTTAGGGTTCGTTAGGGTTAGCAGTATTTCTATTGCATGTGTTTGAGTGGGGGGGATTTCGAGTCTTGGAGCGATGCTGGCTATGGCTACTTTTGCTTGGTTGCTTGCAAGTGGTTTGAATGCAATCCACGGTGGGTAATGGGTAATTAGGGTACTTCGGCCTACTTTTACTTTCAAAGTAAGTTTTGTCACCAGTTTTCTGCTAGGCCTCGTTTTTTGAGATTTGATTGGGGGTCTTCTACATTTTTGCGACTGGCTTTAGTAAGGGTCTGGGTGGGAGCACTGCTAGGAAGATCTATTTTTGTTCTAAAACACAGTTTACAGTACACCTAGCTTGAGGGGCAAGATCCGCTACATTAATTTGCCCAGACTTATTTATCCTTCAAAAGGTGACTCAGAGTACGCACTTTCAAAAACATTGTACTGTCTACTAGGAAAAACAAATTGTGACTTTTTGCACTCCACAGCCTACATACCTTATATTTATTTATCAGTGGTGTTGTAATATTATATCACTTCCTGTTTTTCGTTGAATAATTACAGGCCGGGTTTCAGTCTCTGCAATGGGGAAAAAAGGATGGAGTCAGGCTTCACAGTAGCGAGCCACAATTCAGCATCAGGCAGGCAGTGGACAGGGTGTCTTCTGGTGACCAACATCGGTGGACGAAGCGTCGGCTGCAATGGAGGAGTGCCGCTAATAGGAGGATTTTTTTTCTGCGGGCAACTTACTTACCACTTCCAACAGGACCACTACAACCACATAGATACAGTATCCCTTGCCTTTTTCTCTGACTGTGACTGCATTTCTTGGCTCTCTCTCGGCTTCTACATTGATCCCTTAACACATCACTTAGTCCACTCCACTATCTGCACCACACATAGTCATTTGTAAGTGCTCCTACGTAATTCGCAAGTCGCAGCACGCCCCAGGCCGTAGAGGACTGGGATGGCCCCAATGATGAAGCATGTCACCAAGGGGCAACCCTGGTGAGTGAGGGGACACCTAGAAAAAAAGCAATTTCTCCTTTTCTATCTACTATACCTTCTGTCAGGTTACGCAGCCCCTAAGCGCCTACCGTACTATGAAACTACATTTCCCATGAGTAGGCGGGAGACTTGCAGACTATTTAGTGAGACTATATGAGAGTACCCTTGTATGTTAGGACATCACTTCACTGATGCCTGTCTTGTCTTCTCTTACAGGTATCCTTTCCCTGCTGACCCTACCTTTACCCATCCCACATTTTTTATTTTAGTTTGTTATTTTTCTCCCCCGCCTAATGCCTCGAACACCCTGTGTTTACACTTCTGGGTGTTGGTGACATTTGGAGGTGGAACCATATTTGCATCGACTGGATCACGGGGAGTAAACCTGACACCTTCCAGACCAACCCCATTGAGTGTTGTTGTGAATGGATTTATAGTGACCAGCAAGGCTCTCGGGTATCTGGCTACAGAGACCTTATGTTGAATATCATTATCAATAATTCCACACAGGCCCTGTACTGTTGCATTCTTTCTTTCCTCAGTTGTCGATGATATATTCTTACTCTGCTTGACAAAGAACCATTGCTAATGTGAAAGAACTTCAACCGAATTAGTAGTTATACTTTACCATTTGTTAGGCTACAATGTGGCACTGCTCTACTGTACTTCTGTCACCTGCTATATTCTCAGTTGTACCGTTGAATTGCTCAGGAGGACAAACCAGATTTCATTTTCTTTTTTTTCATAGGCATGCAACTGCCACTGTGTCACACCACTAGTACCACCGCTATGAGGAAATTTTATCCGACCAAGATTGCCAACGTTATTCGGTGTTTCCCGTGGAGCCAGCCCTGGGCCTAGCCCTACTTTCAAACACAAATTACAGGTAAGATAAGCGTTTGGTGGTTTGGGGGTATAATGGAGTATTAGTACGAGAGACGAGAGACTGAAGGTAGTACTACTAAAGTCCTAGGACTCTTGGATTCACTTCACTTAGTCTGTGAGAGGCACTTAGTGTTGAAAACATTTGGGCATTTACACTTAAAGGAAGAAAATGGAACTAAACTTTCAGGAAAACAGTCAACGTTAAACCCCCACCCACCAGGCAAGCAGTAAAAAACAGGTATGCTCAGATAAAGTTTGAAAAAGTATATTTATATCCCTAACAAAATAATCTCCCGCAAGACCCTCCCTAACCCCAACGATTGTCCTTCAAAAGTCCCCAAAAACCCAACTCCCAATTCCCACCCCCCAAAAGTCTCTAAAAAAGGGGCAAGGGACACTATGGGTGGATGCTGTTAACTTTTTGGGCCAGGGCATCATGCTCCTCGCGGAGCAAGGCGAGCTCCTGCTGAAGGCGGGACACCATCAGGGTAGTGCGGCGCAGGCGTGCCTTCACTGCCTTGCAGGTGCAAGGCCTGTGAGAAGCAGCTGTTGGCCTTGCTGCTCGGCGGTGGCGTTTGCCTTTGGCAGCCCGGCTCAGTCTCGGTGGACCACTGTGCTGGGTGGCAGCCCGTGGGGCCACGGAGGCCGATGCAGACGACGTTGTCGTAGTTGTCGACTGCACACTTTCCACGTCCTCCAGGGCCACCAGCCGCCGATATTCCGCAACAGTGGCCTCGATCCTCCGTTGCCGGGCCGCTCTAGCCAGCTCCTTCCTCCTTGTTCGTTTGGAAGGAGAACCTATATGAAGAAAGAAAGACATAGTCTGTAACCAATGCTCTTTAAGATTAACTCAATCATTCAGCAGAAATGTGTGCTGCAGTACAACTAGCAACTTGCAAGCGCATTACATAACTATTGAGGCCAGTATCTATCTAACCTCACACTTCTTCATCCTTGCTCTAACATTAGTGGGAGTTTAAGGAACAAATTCTATGAGCACTGTGGACTTCCATTGGAGTCAACTATGAAAGTACACCAGTCTTATTCTTCTTCTTATCTCTTGTTTTGGAAAATTGGTACGTTATTTTCTGCAAGCCGGCATAATGCCAGCGCGGTAAACTTGCACCCGAGAAAAAGAGACGCACGCCATGAGGAGTGACCTAGACTTGCGTTGCCATTGCGTTACTGTACCCGTCCAGTACATGCAGGTGGTGAATCTCTTACTTTTCTATTACGGGTGGCACTGAGAATACTCTGTTACAACTCAAGGGCTACTGCTTAATTAATTTAACTTTCACCCTACAGTGGAAATGAGTACTAGAAATGGAAAATTGAAGAAGATAAATAATCTGATTATCTATCACTTCACATGGGATGTTTTTGCTTATATATGGGATGACTTTAGGTGCTTTGCTTTTTATTGAGTGACCAGTGATACATCCACACATGAATGACTGAGTACTACTAAACTTATTAAGAGAGGTAGGGAGTGGCCACCATAATAACCGGATCTATGCAGTGCTTGCAATACAAACTACTGCTACTATTTATGGTAGTATTTGGACAAAATTAAAAGTTCTTTTCCTTGCCTTTCCTACACTGGAACGGACGTGCGGGTGCAGTGTTACATGCTCTTCAAAGTTACACTTAGTTCATCCACTGACCATCTACTCTCTCTAGATCATGGGTACTCACAAACTTTCTCTCAGGGGCTACATTTACAGTGTAGTTTGGGGCCGAGGGCCGCACTGGTGGGGGCGGAGTCAGAGGGGGCGGGGCTAAAGCAAAACGATAACTTGTGACCATGAGGTTGCACACAGGTCCCTGCAGCAGATGCCCTCATCCACTGAGCCACCAGACCCAGCATTTACATACATCTCTCTCCCTCCTGCTCTCCCTCCTGCCCTCCCTCCATCTCTCTCTCCCTCCTGCCCTCCCTCTCCCTCCCCCTCTGTCATCTCACTGTGTGTGTGTCTATCTGTGTCAGCCTTCAGCCCGGGTTGAGACCGCTTCCTCAACGCGCACACACAGACAACAACACCAAAGTACTTAACAGGTCTTTAAAAGACCATTAACATATTATTGAGGCTTTGCTGACCAGCTAGAGCCTTGAGGCGGAAGCCGAGGTTACTAGTCTGCAACGAAACCCCTGTTGGGTTGTAGAATTGCTTATTTGCACACTTTTAAATATGTTTTAAAACTCGATCTTTTCTTTGTGAAATCGCCCTACCGGCGCTGTAATCACGTGACGCGAGGCCACGCCCCCCTCGCTAGCCACGCCCACTCCAGGAAGCTCTTTAGCGCTGAACCTGCCAGAAGCCAGTGCTGACCAGCTAGAGCCTTGAGGCGGAAGCCGAGGCTACTAGTCTGCAACGAAACCCCTGTTGGGTTGTAGAATTGCTTATTTGCACACTTTTAAATATGTTTTAAAACTCGATCTTTTCTTTGTGAAATCGCCCTACCGGCGCTGTAATCACGTGACGCGAGGCCACGCCCCCCTCGCTAGCCACGCCCACTCCAGGAAGCTCTTTAGCGCTGAACCTGCCAGAAGCCAGTGCTGACCAGCTAGAGCCTTGAGGCGGAAGCCGAGGTTACTAGTCTGCAACGAAACCCCTGTTGGGTTGTAGAATTGCTTATTTGCACACTTTTAAATATGTTTTAAAACTCGATCTTTTCTTTGTGAAATCGCCCTACCGGCGCTGTAATCACGTGACGCGAGGCCACGCCCCCCTCGCTAGCCACGCCCACTCCAGGAAGCTCTTTAGCGCTGAACCTGCCAGAAGCCAGTGCTGACCAGCTAGAGCCTTGAGGCGGAAGCCGAGGTTACTAGTCTGCAACGAAACCCCTGTTGGGTTGTAGAATTGCTTATTTGCACACTTTTAAATATGTTTTAAAACTCGATCTTTTCTTTGTGAAATCGCCCTACCGGCGCTGTAATCACGTGACGCGAGGCCACGCCCCCCTCGCTAGCCACGCCCACTCCTCTCTCCTCCCATAACTATGCTCACTACCCGACAGCGCAGCGGTCGAGCGCAGCGGGCACACCTTCAGCACGCCAAAGACTAGCCCGTCTGTGCCCGTCCGTGACAGGACGAGGCACGAGGCCGAGGCTCTCCCTCCAACTGCACCACCCAGATTGGTAAGAACGTCCTCCGCTCTGAGAGCACTGCGCCCTACCCCTAAACCGAACTGCTCTCTACCCAACTTACACATAGTCGGAACCCATATTTGCTCGGAGTGTAAACTATCCACTGACGTCCATAAACCTTACTCCGACCCACCTAGGAGAAACAGGAAATGTAAAATCCTACGTAATAATGTACAGCCAACTTACGTATTTTACAGTACTAACTGCAGATCACTGCCCAAGCACAAGCATGAAATTTTTAATCTCCTCACTGAAGAAGGCCCTAGTGCTATCTTCCTAACCGAGACCTGGCTACATGACAGCGCTGGCCCAGACGTTGCCATTGCCCTCCCTGACAATTACGCCATTGTCAGACTCGACAGGGAAAAACAGGTTGGGGGCGGGATTGCCATCATTTTTAATAGAGAATACAAATGCACCCTGGAATCCGTCCTAATTCCAGATTGTGAAGCGGGTCTTTTTAAAATCACCTTAAACCCCAATTTCACTATGACAGGCCTTCTAATCTATCGTCCACCAGGTAACCCCTCTCAATGGGTATCAAACTTTGCCAATCATATTACACCCTATTATATGTCATCTAGCAATTTCACTTTGCTAGGTGATCTTAACCTACACCTGGAAGATCCCACCATCCCATCATGCTATAACTTTCTGGAAGATCTAGCTGTAATGAACTTATCTATTATCAACTCCAGCCCCACCCATATTGCTGGCCACTTGTTGGACCCCATAATAACGAACGTCAGTGAACTCATGTACATTGCCACCGTTCCTTCTGGATGGTCCGACCATCACCTCATCAGCTTTAGCATCTCTCTTCCACCCCCCCCTAGAGTAAAACAAAATACTATTGCTACTAATAGAAGGAACTGGAAGTCAGTCGACATAGGTGCCTTAAATGCGGCACTAAAACAAAACCCTCCTAGCTTAAACCCCAACATGGACCACGCAGCAATTGAGACGCAAAATTGGCTAACAAATGCCGCCAACAGCTGTCTGCCTTCTATTCACACCAAAGGGAGTAGGCATCGTCCTCCGGCTCCATGGTTTAACGACAGTCTCAAAACTGAAAAGTCAAGATGCAAAGTATTAGAAAGAAAATGGCGTAAAAAGTACGACCCTTATGCAAAAAAATGCTACCATGAAGCCAGAAACAAATATCATACGGCGTGCACAAAGGCAAGAGCTGCCTTCGTCTCAAAAACAATCATCGAAGCAACCAATATGCCCAAAACCCTTTTCTCTACAGTTAAGGAATTGGCAGGCGCAAATACTGCAGCCGCTGCACCCCCTTTAAGCACTCAACAATGTCAGGCATTAGCTTGCTTTTTTAATGAGAAAATTGACAAAATTATCTCAGACATCAACACCAAAATATCTAACGCTGACCCACCCCTTCCATCTAACTCCTGCCTACCTCAACCCACTGCTGCTGACAAAAACCTGCTGGAATCCTGGCCGAATCTCTCATTGGAGAATCTTAAAGGAATCCTTAAATCTGTCAAATCTGGTTCCCCTAGGGACCCCATCCCTATTAAAATTATAAAACAATTGGATGACCAGTCCCTGAATATCATTGCCAACATTTTAAATTTGTCTTTTGACCTCACCACTGTCCCGGCCTTATGGAAGCACGCCATGGTAACACCCCTCTTGAAAAAAGCTAATGCAAACCCAGAAATACTGGCCAACTATAGGCCTATATCTCTGCTCCCTGCTTTCTCTAAGTGCCTCGAGAGACATGTACATTCCACGCTAGCCACTTTTGCAGAGGAAAACTGCTTACTCCACCCCTCGCAATCTGGTTTCAGGGCTGGGTTCTCGACGGAGACCGCCCTGTTAGGTGTCACTGAAAATATCCGACAACTCCTTGACCAAGGCCAAACGGTAGCACTTGTGCTATTGGATCTAAGTGCGGCGTTCGATACCATCTCCCACGAAACGCTCCTTAGAGAACTACACACAAATGGCATAAGAGGAAAGGCTCTGGAATGGATTAAATCCTTTCTGGCTAACAGAACCTTTCAGATCGCATCAGCACAGGCCGAGTCAGACTCCCTACCTGTAGCCCATGGAGTGCCACAGGGGTCCATCCTGAGCCCTCTGTTTTTTAATATTTATCTAAAACCATTGGTAGAACTTGTTGAGAAGCTAGGGCTAACTCTCATGAACTACGCCGATGACACCCAAATCATCTTTTCCCTGTCTAACTCTTGTCCCCACTCCCCGTCGCTACTCAAGGAAGGACTATTAAAAATACTGAACTGGATGACAGCAAACCAGTTAAAACTGAACGGGGACAAGACGGAAATTCTGATTTTGGGAAAAGACAAAGAACTCTGGAACCCCACGCATTGGCCAGAACAGATGGGCATCCTTCCTATCCCAGTGCCCCATGCTCGTAATCTGGGTTTTATACTAGACAACGCCTTATCTATGGATAAGCAGGCCAGCAAAGTTACCGGATTGTGCCTCACCATAATCAGATGGTTGAGGAAAATCCTGTGGATGTTGCCTTCGTCAACACAGAAGACCGTAGTCAATGCCCTTGTCACATCCAGGCTTGACTACGGCAACATCCTATACTTAGGCGCAAATAAATCTGTCATTGGACGCCTGCAAGTGGCACAAAACGCCGCAGTCAGACTCCTATGCAAGATTCCCAGGAACGATGGAGTCTCGAAACACCGCCGGGACCTCCATTGGCTCAGGATTGAGAACAGAGTTCGCTTCAAGGCTTTGAACTATATGTTCAAAATAAAAACTGGAGGAGCCCCAAAATACCTCCAATCCCTTGCCTGCCTCTACACACCAAAGAGAAACCTCCGGTCCCAGACAGCAGCACGGTTCTGTATACCTAGGTTCAAACGTGCAAGATCAGGGGGCAGATCTTTTGCCTATCTTGGACCGACCCTATGGAACTCGCTTCCTCCAAACATTCGGAAGGAAGATAACCACCATAGCTTCAGAAAGCTTGTAAAGACCTGGCTATATGAACAGTAAACCACTCAAAATCCCCCCTCCGTCTTTTTGTCTTTTCGTTTCTAGCTGTGTCTAGGCGCCGGGAAACCCTTCTTGGGTAGCTGTCGCGCCCTACAAATTGACAAAATAAATAAATAAATTTGTTTGTTTTAGCGCCCCTGCTTCTCCACCCTGACAATCACTGCTTGCCCGGCCCCACAGAGCAGAGGCTTTGTTCTATTTCACCTCTTTGTGGCCTTGCATCTCCACTCTGCTCTGTGGGGGCCGGGGGAGCAGTGATTGTCAGAGTGGAGATGCAGGGGCGCTAACAGGTGAAATACAAAAAAGCCTCTGCTCTGTGGGGGCCGGGGGAGCAGTGATTGTCTGCAAGGTCTGCGCACCGCCAACGAAGGCTTGCCGGGCCACCACCGGCCCGCGGGCCGTACTAGGAGTACCCCTGCTCTAGATACACATATGCTATCTAAGAGTCAGATAGTAGCATGATCCAGGTATATGGACACATACAGTTTCTGTGTCACCCACCCAGGCTGTTGTCCTTCCACCCATCATTGCTTCATCATTCACCCAGCCATGCATCTCATATTCTTGCCTTCCCAGCTAGTCTTCAATCTCAATAAGTAAGGAATATATAAGAGCTTACCTCTGGCCGCCACCACCACCGTCTCAACTCTCACAGCTGCCGCCGCCGCCTCCTCCCCTGAAGAATCGCCCTCCGCCTCCGTGTCGAGCACCACCACCTCCACACTGGCCCCGCCACCAGATGTTCCACCTACAAAGTACATTTAGGAATGTTAGAATAAAGCACTCACTAGTCACTAGTATTTGGTCTAGGAATGAAGACATGTGAAAACAATGTAATTTGTGACTGTCTACGTTAAACTTAAAAAAAATGTCCCTTTTTCCAGGGAAGGTTGTCTTGCTGCACTTTTAGGCACAACTGATGAAATCTGTTTTTTTAACACGCACCATTTTTCTCCACACAGACAGAAGATGGACTTCTAACAACAAGATCAAGTTGAAACCAGGTGAGAGCTCGGCTCGACCACAAGAAATGTCTTCAATTAATCGTCAGCACTAACCACTTTTCCATTATCAGTTAAACGTTTAGTTTTATTATGACTTCATTTTAATAAATGTGTTTACTTTTAATAAAGCTTTTAAACTTAAATACAATCTGTGTTTTTTGGTCCAGACTAGAGTGACTGAGCGAAAGGTTTTGCAATTTTTGCAAGCATGAGTCCAGATAGAACAGTTCAAAAGACATTATGGACAATCCCAGAGGACTGCACTAAGTTGATAGAGCTATTGCTGACTAGAATCATGGGAGTTTCGCCAACCGTGCAATCTTAGTTAGCTACACAGACAGACTAATAAGAATAATCTAGTAATACCACAGGGAGTCATAGTAGAGGCAGGATAAGAATTTAGATACAGTCTACAAGAAGAGCAAAGACAATTTTGAAAAAAGTCAAATGAGGAACGCTAGGAAAAATGGGTACTAGTCTAAAATGAAAACTTACTGGGGCCAGCAGAGGAGCCCTCGCCTGCCCGATCCTGGCCCTGTTGATGAACAGCATCCGCCGCCTGCTGCTCCTGTGTCCTCCTCTCGCCCCTGGGGGGAGCTGACGTACAACATGAAAGAAAGAACAGAAAACATGGATGATTGTTGCTTGTCAATGTCAACCAAATCAAACATTTCAAAAGAACAATAACAAAATATTTCTGCGAAATTATATTGATTATGGTTACTTTTCATTTATTTGCGGACCTGTGACTTCGAAAGTCACGTAACTCACTAAACAAAGTACTGAAACGTTCACCTAGGACTGGCAGGCAGCAGTCCGCAGGCAAGACGCAAAGTGACAGACAAACTCCATTGTGATTTCAGTCAGATCAGTGACAACACTAACAGTTGCCTGCTACATTACCAGTCATTTAAATAGTCAAACTATCAATCCACCGCCACTATTTTTCTTATTGTCAGGGTTACAAAGGAAGGGGCAGATTTAAGCCCTTGCGGCTCTTTTGCGCCGTTCTTGCGTGACTTTTGTGACGCAGCAGCTAAACAAAAAAGGGCGCCATGGTGCGGCGTATAATATTATAACAACGTGACGCGTTTGGGAGATGCATCCCGTTATAAAGCCCTGCGCCATCAGGGGGCGTTCCGGCGCAAGGGAGGGCATTCCTGCGCTGGAACACATCCTAATAGTGGCTGAGGGAAATCTACAAAATATCAATCAGTCACCTTTAGGACAATGATGCGTCACACAAACCCTGCACCTGCTTGAAGCAGACGTACGGCTTGACCCAGCATTGGGGAGATAGGGTACCCCAGAGCATTGATGGAGCTGCGCCATCGTTGCGACGCAACTCCAGCAGTAAAGCTTCGGTGACGTTTTGGGCCCATGGTGCGCCGCATTGCAAATACGGCGCACCATGTTTGGTGGTGGTAGCGGGCCGCACAATTAATGGCGCATCCCTGCTACTTTGCAGGGATGCGACGGTAATTGCAATTCTGCCCCTTAGGGGCATACTTACTTACGCGTTCTGGCGCATCTCCAGAGATGCGCCAGATCAAATGCGTCACGCAAAACTACCCTTGCGACACGGCAGATGTGCCTCATTTACAATGCGGCGCGCCCTGGCGCAAGGGTAGGCACTTGCGTGAGGCATCTCGTCACGTAAGAGCGGCGCATCGCTGGAGTCACGTCGCCAACGCAATGCAACTCCAGTAATGCTCAGGGCCACCCAATACTTAACATGCTGTGTCAGTCCTTTCGCCTGCTTCGAGCAGACATAAGGAATTGAATTGACGTAGCAGCGTCGCAGAAGTGCCTGCGTTAAATCTTGTACATTTCACGCAGGCAATTTTGCGAGGCGCACAGCCGCTGGACCGCGGCGCCCACCCTGCGTACTAGGAACGCACCCATTGTGGTGCAGGCCCATGGCTTTATAACATGACGCATCTCCCTAGATGCGTCATGCTGTAAATGACTCGCAGGGATGCGGCACGTTTACGCCGCTGTTGCGTCACGCAAGGCAACGTAAACGTGGCGCAAGGGGCTTGTAAATGTAATCTGCCCCCTAGTGTCTAGCATTACGCAGTTCTGTAAAGTACACTCATACATAATAGTTACTCAGGCCAATGAGACCACGAAATAGAAAACAAATAAGCATAGTAGCAACGCCACTGAGAAGGAGAGCAGTGCACCTGAAATGCACAGAAGATTTTGAAATATAATTTAACTACAATGTAATCGTCATCAGCGGCATTATTGGCTTGCTCCATGTAAAAAACAAATATTTGCAATACAACAACACAGAGCAGGAGAAAACATCATAGTAGTGAGTGATTAAATGGCTACTACTACTCACCAAGCCCGGGGATCTCCAAGCCGAGCTGGTCCAGCAGGTCGCGCTCGCGGTCCAGGAGGTCCGTCCAGCGATGGGTGACCTGGCTGTAGGTGCGCTGGACCCCGTAGAGGTGGGATATGGCCCAGCACACCTTCTCCCACCGCTTCCGGCGCTCCCGCATGTTGTAGCCGCCGGCCGCGATCCTGCCGCCTCCCGCGATGGTCCTGGGCAGGCGGCGCTGGACGAAGTAGACCAGCGCGCCCACTTCCTCCGGGCTGAAGATCTCCCGTCGCGTCACCTGCTCCCCCCTCAATCTCCCGCATGCTGTCCTGCCACTGGGTCCAGCACTACTCCCCGCCGCCGCTGCGGCCCTCAAGTGCCTGGGCAGCTTCACGGCGCCTGGCTTGACCATGGTCTGGGCAGGTAAGGTAGGAAGAAGTAGAAAATTAAGAAAGAATAGGATAGGGAAGAAGAAAAGAAAAGAGTTTAAAAAAGTAGTTTAAAAGTAAAGAAAAATAGCAGAAAAGACAAAAATATACAGCTAGGAAAAGAGAGGGATAGATAAGAAGCAAAATCGTAAAAAAAAAACTGAAAACAAGCAAAGGATGGCAAAGATACCAAGAGGATTAAACACCATGCCCAGACACAGGAAATGAATGAAAAACAAGATGGCCGGCGCCCGTTCACGAGCGCGAAAGAAAGTTCGCGCGAGATTTTCCTCGCGATCTCGTGCGAACCTGTAGATTTCCCGCGTGATCTTGTGCGAACCTCTACTCGCAATGCGCTTAGTGCGCGAGATTATACATAGCGGGCGGAAACGGAAATACGTCACGGAAACAAAATGGCCGCGCCCGTACTCGACCTTGGGGTAAATTCGCGTGTTGCGCTGCAAGCGGCTCGCGAATACTGCAAAAAAACTCGCGAAACAACAAGCCGCAAAAAAATAAAATGCTCATTCGCACGAATTGGCGGCTTCCGCGGTCGGTTTCGCACGACGCCGCGCCCCGCGAATAGCGCGAAAAAAACCGAAAAACGATTTCAGCAAAAGCAAAAGCAATGAGCAGGTGCAAAAGGTCAACTTCATGATTTGTAACGATTCTTTGTAGTGCTTCCTGAAGGGGGCCCTCCAGAATTCGGTTGCCTGCTTGCAACTATTTTGTCCCTGCTCTGACCTTAACTGTATGCCACAAAGGTCCTGATTTACAGCTAAAGGAGCAGACAAGCAGGTGCCAGGCTGGAACTTTAAATTCTTTCAGTGACACATTAATTAGCCCCTAATTCATTATTGTCAGTTGGGGCAGGGCAGGTGTTGTAACTAATTTTGCAACAATGAAAGCACTTAGCAAGTGCAAAAGATCACTAATCAGGGCGCACTAAGGAAGCAGGTGCCAGCTAAAAAAATATTCTGTGACACATTAATCAGCCCCAAATTAATTCAGGTCACTTGAGGCAGGGAAGGTGTGCTTTGCTTTGCCGAAAATAATGTACACTGGACAACCAGAGGGTGTGGTGATGAAACAGAGGGTGGCATGGGTGGGCCAGAGGGTGGCATGAGTAGTCAGAGAGTGGCAGTGGTGACAGAGAGTGGCAGTGATGAAGAAGAGTGTCCCAAACAGGCTGGACATGTAGAAACAACAAGTTCGCAAAACTTGCGACCCGACAGGTAAGTTCGCAAATTGCGACATTGTAAAAACCCTCGCGAACTGGCAGAAACACGGGCGAACACAAAAAAAAAAAAAAAAAAACGCAAATTCGCGGGAATTCGCGGATTTTGCGGATTGCGAATCCGCAAATCCGCAAAATTCGCGAACGCGAGATCCGCAAAATTCGCCCATGCTTAATGGTAATATCAATCGGTATAGATGGGAAAAATTCAATTAAAAAAACATGAAAGAGCATAGGTAACCTAGCTGTGCTGGACAATCTGTGGAAAAGTCTTAGACAGCTTAAAGAACCCTGGCATTTTTTGATTTACATGAAAGAACTGCGTTATCCTGCACACTCTGCGACGCGTCTTGAGCCCCCAGGTACTGCTCTAGATCGTCAAGATCTAGTTGTAGAGCTGCATCATGATCTATATAATCATACATACATCAGAATACCATTAGGAAAGCAGAGCTTCTGAGACAGCGGTGTACAAAACCTACTCAGAACTATAGAACTCTAAATACATATACCTGTTTGCAGGGTGAGCATTTCTGCGTCGGTGATAGTTAATACAGGGATGTCATGTGTTTAGGGTTAGGTAAAAAAAAGGCTGTTTAAAACTACACCTCATAAACACGGCTTTACAGTTTGTTACATTCACCTTAGAAAACATAAATACATATTACATAGAGACAACCATCCTTATTCTTGGTATACGTACAACAACATCTAGGTACATGTTACATTTGTCAGAGGTACACAAAGTGTAGACATGACATGTCTGCCCACAGCTAAACAGCCTAGTTAACGTTTTGGGAAAACATAAATTCAAAATTGAAAACAACACCTGTGCATTTACGTTTACTTTTTTAATGTGAACTCCACCCCTGATTCCTACTTACATGCCCCATCGTCTGTACAACTATAACCGTTACACATATCTATATAACAGCTTGTGCAAGCTGCTCTTGGAACCTTCTAATAAATCAGTGCTTTATATTAGGCTTTTAACTTATAAACTGCAAGTATGCCCCCCTTTAAGTTATATACAAACTCTGGGACGCATTTAAAAGGGCTCTCTGGTTGGAGCAAAAGCATGCATTTTAAAAGTGCTGCTTGTGGGGAGAGCAAAAGCATACATTTAACAAGCATTTGCAATGCAATAGGTCTCACATTATGAAAGTTTGAGCTATTGGTCTTGTAAATGACAACTTTTTAATTTTTGTGTTGGTTTAAAAAATATCTAAATTAATAGCATTGTCATTTACAATGGCAATAGTTATAACTTTCGCAAATGTGACACCTGTAGCACTTGTAATGCAACATGTTTTGTATTTACGTGACTTAGATGAATTGATATTACAAATAACAATGGCTTTTAATTTTTTTAAATAATTAATACTTAAATTAAAGTGATTGTAATTTATAATGGCAATAGCTTAAACTTTTGTAAATAACTTTTGTGAAGATATGTTTAGTGTATTTTATTGTGATGAAAATCCAAGAACAGAAGTGAACTATTAACATCGTTTTGTGATTTTTGTAATAAAGCTTGAAACATTGAGAGAACATATTTGAACCCTTTGTTGTTGAATGGTTGCACAGATTGATGCTGTGATGGCGCGGAGTGATGTTGTGGTGGCGCTGAGTGATGCTGTGGTGGTGCTGAGTGATGCTGTGGTGTTGCTCAGTGGTGCTGTGGTGGTGCTGAGTGTTGCTGTGGTGGTGTTGAGTGTTGGTGTGGTGGAGCTGAGTGGTGCTGTGGTGCTGCTGTGGTGGTGCTGAGTGATGCTGGGGTGGCGCTGTGTGATGCTGTGGTGGTGCTGAGTGGTGCTGTGGTGTGCTGAGTGATGCTGGGGTGGTGCTGAGTGGTGCTGTGGTGGTGCTGAGTGATGTGAGATGCTGTGGTGGCGCTGAGTGGTGCTGAGGTGGTGCTGAGTGATAATGTGGGGGTGCTGAGTGGTGCTGTGGTGGTGCTGAGTGGTGCTGTGGTGGTGCTGAGTGATGCTGTGGTGGTGCTGAGTGATGCTGTGGTGGGGCTGAGTGATGCTGTGGTGGTGCTGAGTGATGCTGTGGTGGTGCTGAGTGGTGCTGTGCTGGTGCTGAGTGGGCTGTGGTGGTGCTGAGTGATAATGTGGTGGTGCTGAGTGATAATGTGGTGGAGCTGAGTGGTGCTGTGGTGGTGCTGAGTGATGCTGTGGTGGTGCTGAGTGGTGCTGTGGTGGTACTGAGTGATAATGTGGTGGTACTGATTGATAATGTGGTGGTGCTGAGTGATGCTGGGGTAGCACTGAGTGATGATGTGGAGATGCTGAGTGGTGCTGTGGTGGTGCTGAGTGATGCTAGGGTGGCACTCAGTGATGCTGTGGTGGTGCTGAGTGGTGCTGTGGTGGCGCTGAGTGATGCTGGGGTGGCGCTGAGTGGTGCTGTGGTGGCACTGAGTGATGCTGTGGTGATTCTGAGTGCTGCTGTGGTGGTGCTGAGCGGTGCTGTGGTGGTGCTGAGTGGTGATGTGGTGGTGCTGAGTGATAATGTGGTGGTGCTGAGTGATGCTGGGGTAGCGCTGAGTGATGATGTGGTGATGCTGAGTGGTGCTGTGTGGTGTGCTGAGTGATGCTGGGGTGGCACTTAGTGATGCTGTGGTGGTGCTGAGTGGTGCTGTGGTGGTGCTGAGTCAATCAATCAATCAAAGGCATTTATAGAGCGCACTACTTACCCGGAGGGTCTCAAGGCGCTTGGGGGGGGGGCGGGAGGGGGTGCTGCTACTACTCGAACAGCCAGGTCTTGAGCTTCTTCCTGAAGGAGAGGTGGTCTTGGGTCAGGCGCAGGTCGGGAGGGAGGGAGTTCCAGGTCTTGGTGGCCAGGTAGGAGAAGGACCTTCCTCCTGTTGTCGTTCTTCGGATGCGGGGGGCGGCGGTGAGGGCGTGACTGGCTGATCGGAGATGGCGTTTGGGAGCGTAGAAGTTGATGCGGTTGTTGAGGTAGCTCGGGCCTTGATCGTGTAGGGCTTTGTGAGCGTGGGTGAGGAGACGGAAGGTGATTCTTTTGTTGACGGGGAGCCAATGCAGGTCTCTCAGATGTCCGGAGATGTGGCTGTGTCGTGGGATGTCGAGGATGAGTCTGGCTGAGGTGTTCTGGATCCGCTGGAGTCTCTTCTGGAGCTTGGCGGTGGTTCCGGCGTAGAGGGCGTTGCCGTAGTCCAGTCGGCTGGTGACGAGGGCCTGGGTGACCATCTTCCTGGTCTCGGTGGGGAACCACCGGAAGATCTTCCGTAGCATGCACAGGATGTTGAAGCACGACGAGGAGACGGCGTTGACTTGTCTGGTCATGGAGAGGGAGGAGTCCAGGATGACGCCCAGGTTCTGAGTGGTGCTATGGTGGTGCTGAGTGATGCTGTGGTGGTGCTGAGTGATGCTGGGGTGGCACTGAGTTATGCTGTGGTGGTGCTGAGTGGTGCTGTGGTGGTGCTGTGGTGGTGCTGAGTGATGCTGGGGTGGCGCTGAGTGATGCTGTGGTGGTGCTGGGGTGGTGCTGAGTGATGCTGGGGTGGCGCTGAGTGGTGCTGTGGTGGTGCTGAGTGATGCTGTGGTGGTGCTGAGTGATGCTGTGGTGGTGCTGAGTGGTGCTGTTTTGGTGCTGAGTGATAATGTGGTGGTGCTGAGTGGTGCTGTGGAGGTGCTGAGTGGTGCTGTGGTGGTGCTGAGTGATGCTGTGGTGGTGCTGAGTGATGCTGTGGTGGTGCTGAGTGATGCTGTGGTGATGCTGAGTGATTCTGTGGTGGTGCTGAGTGATGCTGTGGTGGTGCTGAGTGGTGCTGTGGTGGTGCTGAGTGGTGCTGTGGTGGTGCTGAGTGATAATGTGGTGGTGCTGAGTGATAATGTGGTGGAGCTGAGGGGTGCTGTGGTGGTGCTGAGTGATGCTGTGGTGGTGCTGAGTGATGCTGTGGTAGTGCTGAGTGGTGCTGTGGTAGTACTGAGTGATAATGTGGTGGTGCTGATTGATAATGTGGTGGTGCTGAGTGATGCTGGGGTAGCACTGAGTGATGATGTGGTGATGCCGAGTGGTGCTGTGGCGGTGCTGAGTGATGCTGGGGTGGCACTCAGTGATGCTGTGGTGGTGCTGAGTGGTGCTGTGGTGGTGCTGAGTAGTGCTGTGGTGGTGCTGAGTGATGCTGTGGTGGCGCTGAGTGATGCTGGGGTGGCGCTGAGTGATGCTGGGGTGGCGCTGAGTGATGCTGGGGTGGCGCTGAGTGGTGCTGTGGTGGCGCTGAGTGATGCTGTGGTGATGCTGAGTGGTGCTGTGGTGGTGCTGAGTGGTGCTGTGGTGGTGCTGAGTGGTGCTGTGGGGGTGCTGAGTGGTGATGTGGTGGTGCTGAGTGATAATGTGGTGGTGCTGAGTGATGCTGGGGTAGCGCTGAGTGATGATGTGGTGATGCAGAGGGCAGAAAGGCACAACAAGACCTATTGCTTTGCAAATGCTTGTTTTCAATATTTGGATCACTGTTTTCTTTCAACTGTGCTGTGGAGAGAGGCCTGCAGGACAGACCTCAGCCACGTCCCCTATTACTTGGAGCATCATCACACAGCAATCTCTGTCGCCTGGGTGATATGAACGCATGATAAAAATGCACCACAGCACTGTCCATGAAAACTTGCACTGTTTCTTCCTATAAGTGTACAACCACAATAAGTAAGAGCTCTCAACTCTTACAATATCACATCTTGAAGTGAATCATTGGAGACAGCTACTCCCTTGCACCCTCAGGGTATTATGTCAAGCGCTCTGACACCTTCGGGTCGAGTGCCCACTGACTGAACATGTAGAAACCAAATAAGACAGAATGAAGACAGAGGGTGAAAACGGCCGAGAAGGAGGCGAAAGTGCAAGAGAGAGACAGAGTGAAAATGAGAGGATAGATGAAAGGGGCAGAGCGAGATTGTGAGAGAAAAACAAACGGTGAAGGAAAGAGGAGTAGAAAACGTAAGTATCGGTTGATGAGACTATTCAGTAAGCAATAAGCAGGTATTCAAGTGCACCATCTGAGAATTTTCACAGGCCACCATGGCAATGAAAACAAGAAAGTGAATGCATTTAAATGCAACATAATGCATTTGTGTGTCCAGTAAGGGCACAGAAACGTGAAAGAAAACCAATACAGCACTATAGTAATGTTTTAAATGGTATGTGGACTTGTGAGAACACAAAGGTAAAAATATATGTTCGGAATCTATTTGTAACAAGCACAAGTTGTGCTGGATATGGTGGGGGGAGGGGACAGGCAGCGTTCCCACCGAAGCTGCATCTCCCTGCGGCGCTCCGTGCAGAAACACAGCCAATGGAGAATTGTAAGTGAAGTCATTGTTTGTTTACTTACAAAAGATGTGTGAATGTGTGGGAGTGTGAAGGTAGTAAGCAACTGGTAACTGTTCTAAACAGTACGAAAAATGTAGATTTGAGATAGGAAGAAGTGCTCCTTTTCTGAGCGCCAAGAAGTCTGGAGCGGTGTGAAAAGTCCCAATTGTTTGGAAACGTAGCTTTGGTGGAGACTGCAGCAGCATAATAATACCAGTAAGCAGCGCTAATGCTAGCGCCTTGGCTGTCGGGTGTGGAGCTGCGGGGTTGGGGTGACAAGAGGAATGTTCCCGAGAGGTGTGAAGATAGCATCGAAAGTGGAGCGAGGCAGGGAGTCCCGCGTTTATTTTTTAAATTTTTTTTTTTATTTTATGTGTTTTTATATAGCGCAGACTTTACCCGAAGGCATCAGAGCGCTTCACCATAGGAACGGTAGCGTTACATGAGGGGAAAATTACAAGTGGGCATGTTCTAAAAGCAAACATTACATTATATGAGGCAAAGGTGACAATTGAGTATCGGGGAGGTGTAGCAAACAAAAGTGTGGGACTGATGTTTGTCAGCACAGAGAGGTAACTTCCAGCAGTGCTGGGAGACGACAGGACAGAGGCGAGCTGAAAAACAAGCTCTTGGCGGGGAAGGGGGGGAGGAGAAATGCGAGACACGGCCTGGCGGCCGTGAAGTGTGAAGCAATGGGGCGGGGGAGCGGATGCCTTTGAAGTGAAGCTCTCAGAGGCGGGCGGGAGCAAATGGCAAGCGCATGCATGAGCACATGCACTCGACGAAATCCGCAATGGTTTAGACCTTGGTTTGCCTCCAATACTCTCGTCTATTTATTCCTTGTGGAATATAACAGACGAGACCTAAAAAGGGTGCCTGGTGGGGAGCAAAACCATGTATTTTAATAGCGATGCCTGGGGGAGAGCATTAGCATACATTTAAAAAACATGGGAAACACCCCTGCTCCATCGGTTCAGGGTAAATCAATTAATGTACCAACACACATCGATCTGAAAAGAATGTGTGCTTATGTACTGTAACCATTGCACACGTTCAAAGCGCTCCAAGACCTTCAGGTCGCGTTTGCGCTATATAACAATGACCCCTTTGAGAAAAAAAAAGAACAGAAAAGCCACATGGACGCTGCTAAATGGTCCCTGCTGCCATCATTACCTTTTTATTTTATTCATTGGCACACTCCGCAGCAAGTTCGCGCTATATAAATATGCCTCAGATGTGGAAAAAACATCTGAGGCCCACAACCCTGGAGCACAGCACGGACCTCCGTGTGCTCTGGGGGATTCATTGTAAAACAAGCATTTGCAATACAATAGGTCTCGCATTAGGAAAATTTGAGTTATTTGTCCTGTACATGACAAATGTGTTATTTATGTGTTATTTTTGAAAATTGTGAAATTAATAGCTTTGTCATTTACAATGGTAATACTTTTATTTTTTGACAATGTGACACCTATAGCATTTTTAATGCAACATGTTTTGTATTTACGTGACTTAGAAGTATTGATTTTACAAATAACAATGTTTAAAAAAAAATAATAATACTTAAATAAAAGTTATTGTAATTTATAATGGCAATAGTTTAAACTTTTGTAAATAACTTTTGTGAAGATTATGTTCAGTGTATTTTATCGTGACTAAAATATAAGAACATAAGTGGAATATCAATTTTTTTGTGACATTTGTAATAAAGCTTGAAACATTGAGAGAACATATTTGAACCAGTTGTTGTTGAATGTCTGCACAGATTGATACAGTGGTGGCGCTGAGTGATGTTGTGTTGGCGACAAGTGATGCTGTGGCGTTCAGTGATGCTGTAGTAGCGCATAGTGATGTTGTGGTGCCCCTAAATGATGCTGTTGTTGTGCGATAGATAGATAGAGTGAGGGCGATAGATAGATGGAGTGAGGGCGATAGATAGATGGAGTGAGGGCGATAGATAGATGGAGTGAGGGTGATAGATAGATAGAGTAAGGGGGATAGATAGATAGAGTGGGGGCGATAGATAGATAGATAGAATGAGGGCGATAGGTAGAGTGAGGGCGATAGATAGAGTGAGGGCGATAGATAGAGTGAGGGCGATAGATAGAGTAAGGGCTATAAATAGATGTGTGTGGTTGTGTGTGTGTGGTTGTATGTGTTTTGTATGTGTGTGCGTGCATGGTTGTATGTATTTGACTGTGCGGTTACAGAAGGATGTATGTGGAAGAGAGCAGCAGATCAGCATAATATAAGAGAACAGGGAGTTAAAGAAGGATGCATGTTGAAGAGATCAGCAGTTCAGCACAGGAGAAGAGAACAGGGTTTTGGAGAAGGCGGTGGGGTGGAAGAGAGCAGCAGATCAGCACAGGAGAAGAGAAAAGGGATTTAGAGAAGGAGGCGGGTGAAAGAGAACAGCAGATCAGCACGGGAGAAAAAAACTGGGAGTTAGAGAAGTAGGCAGATGGAAGATAGCTTAAAGATTATCACAGGTGAAGAGAACAGGGAGTAAGTGAATGATGCTGGAGGAAGAGAGCAGCAGATCCGCATGTGAGAAGAGAACAGGGAGTTAGAGAAGGAGGTTGTGGAAAGGAACAGCAGATCAGCACAGGAGAAAAAAACAGGGAGTTAAAGGAGAAGGTGGGGTGGAAGAGAGGAGCAGATCAGCACAGGAGAAGAGAAGCGAACCGGGATTTAAAGAAGGGTTTGGGGTGGACGAGTGCAGCAGATCAGCACTGGAGAAGATAATAGACCAGGGAGTTAAAGAATGAGGTGGGGTGGAAAAGAGCAGCAGATCAGTACAGGAGAAGAGACCAGGGAGTTAAAGACTGAGGCGGGTGGAAGAGAGGAGCAGATTAGTACAGGGGAAGAGAACAGGGAGTTAAAGAGGGAGGCGGGTATAAGATAGCAGCAGATCAGCACAGGAGAAGAGAAGAGAACTGGGAGCTAGAAAAGAAGGCAGTTGGAAAAGAGCATCAGTTCAGCTCGAGAGAAGAGAAGAGACTAGGGAGTTGGAGAAGGAGGTGGGTGGCAGAGAGCAGCATAGCATCACAGCAGAAGAGAATATGGAGTTAAAGAAGGAGGCGGGTGGAAGAGAGCAGCAGATCAGCATGGGAGAAGAGAAGAGAACTGGGAGTTAGAGAAGGAGGTGGGTGGAAGATAGCAGCTGAGAACAGGGAGTTCAGGAAGGATTTGGGGTGGAAGAGAGCAGTAGATCCGCACAGGATGAGAGAACAGGGAGTTAAAAAGGATGCAGGTGGAAGAGAACAGCAGATCGGCACAGGGGAAGAGAACAGGGAGTTACAGAAAGAGGCGGATGGAAGAGAACAGCAGTTTAGCACAGGAGAAGAAACAGTGAGTTAAAGAAGGAGATGGGGTGGAAGAGAGCAGCAGATTAGCACAGGAGAAGAGAACAGTGAGTTAGAGAAGGAGGCAGAGTGGAAGAGAGCAGCAGATCAGCACGGGAGAAGAGAACAGTGAGTTAGAGAAGGAGGTGGGAGGAAGAGACGAGCAAATCAGCACAGCAGAAGAGAACAGGGAGTTAAAGAAGGAGGTGGGGTGGTAGAGAGCAGCAGATTAGCACAGGAGAAGAGAACAGTGAGTTAGAGAAAGATGCGATGTGGAAGAGAGCAGCAGATAAGTGAGATTTGGAGGGTGGATTTGGAGGTTGGATTTGGAGGGTGGATTTGGAGGGAGGAGTTGTAGGGTGGAGTTGGGAGGTGGATTTTGAGTTGGAGGGTGGATTTGAATTTGGAGGGTGGAGTTGGATTTGGAGGGTGGAGTTGGATTTGGAGGGTGGAGTTGGTGGGTGGAGTTAGAGGGTGGAGTTAAAGGGTGGAATTAGAGGGTGGATTTTGAGGGAGGAGTTGTAGGGTGGAGTTGGAAGGTGGATTTTGAGTTGGAGGGTGGATTTGGATTTGGAGGGTGGAGTTGGATTTGGAGGGTGGAGTTGGATTTGGAGGGTGGGGTTGGAGGGTGGATTTGGAGGGTGGAGTTGGAGGGTGGATTTGGAGGGTGGATTTGGAGGGTGGAGTTGGAGGGTGGAGTTGGATTTGGAGGGTGGAGTTGGATTTGGAGGGTGGATTTGGAGGGTTGAGTTGGATTTGGAGGGTGGAGTTGGTTTTGGAGGGTGGAGTTGGAGGGTTGAGTTTGAGGGTGGAGTTTGAGGCTGGAGTTGTAGTTGGAGGGTGGAGTTGGAGGGTGGAGTTGGAGGGTGGAGTTGGAGGGTGGAGTTGGAGCCTGGAGTTGGAGGCTGGAGTTGGAGGCTGGAGTTGGAGCTGGAGGGTGGAGTTGGATTTGGAGGGTGGAGTTGGATTTGAAGGATGGATTTGGAGGGTGGATTTGGAGGGTGGAGTTGGAGGGTGGGGTTGGCTGGGGGAGTTGGATTTGAAGGGTGGATTTGGAGGGTGAAGTTGTATTTGGAGGGTGGTTTTGGACAGTAGATTTAGGGGGCGGAGTTGGAGGGCGGAGTTGGAGGGTAGAGTTGGAGGGTGGATTTGCAGTGTTTAGTTGGAGGGTGGAGTTAGAGGGTGTAGTTGGTGGGTGGATTTGGAGGGTACTTGGATTGTGTTTTTGGATGGTTGATTTTGAGGGTGGAGTTGTAGGGTGGTGTTGGAGGGTGGTTTTGGAGTTGGAGGGTGGATTTGGATCGAGTGGTGGGCGGATCGAGTGGTGGGTGGATCGAGCGGTGGGCGGATCGAGTGGTGGCGGATCGAGTGGTGGTGCGAGAGTGGTGGCGCTAGAGTGGTGGCACTAGAGTGTGTGCGCTGGAGTGTGTGCTGTAGAGTGTGTGCGCTAGAGTGTGAGAGTGTGTGTGCTAGAGTGGTGGTGCATAGACTGGTGGATAGTGTGGTGGATAGGGTGGTGGCGGATAGAGTGCATGGAATCAGAGCTTGCAATGGGCGTATTAAGTCTGATATATCAAGCAGACCCACGTACAACAGAGTGGGAAGAGAGTCCCGCTTGGACTACGCCCTTGTACAGATAGTGAATTGGTCATCGATCCTGGACTTTAGGGTCACCGAAAGACTAGATAGTGACCACAATGCTCTAGAACTAGATCTCATCCACCCTGGTAGAGAACCCTCTACTTTAACTAAGGAGGAGAACAAGCCAGACCTTCTATTGGGCAACAACAGGAGAAGAATCAGGTGGGAAAAACTAGCCATGAGCCAAGTGAAACTCCCGAGGCTCTACGCTGGACTAATTCCAATTTTGGAAAAAGTGGGAGAGCTCGCTGATGATGTGGGCAATAAAGATTCCCATAACAAATTATATCAGGCACATGAGGACCTTATAAAGGGAGCGGCATCAGAGCTCTTTAGCAAGGTACAGAACCCGAGGAGGGGGCAGCAACATAAATCCTTATGGTACAATGCAGCCTGCAGGAAGGCAACGGGTGAAATTCTTAGAAGCATTAAGGCGGGAATAGGCGGAGAGAAGCTACGAGAAAGTAGACGGGCATACAAAAAACTAGTCGCCCACGCTAAAATTGAATGGGAGGAGAACCAATGGGAGGAGCTCACTAGTTCCCTCGCAACAAGAGACCACCGAATGTTTTGGCGAGTGGTAAATGGGGGGTCAGGGAGTCTCCACTCTGCAATAGAGCCAAATATTGCAGCAGGGGTGTGGCAGGCACACTTCCAGTCTCTTTATAGTTCTGAGCTGGGAGAAACTACGATTGACATCGGTAATAAATTGGCAGAGTATGACGGGGACCTCATAACAGTGGGGGAGGTCAAGGCAGCAATTGCAGGACTGACATCTGGAAAGGCCCCAGGATTGGACGGTCTCCCCGGGGACCTGTTCAAGCAGGAGCCCGATGTGTGGGCCCCCTACCTTGCCACTGTGTACAATGCAGTCCTGCACGGTATGGAAATCCCGAGTACTTGGCTGGGGGCAGAGGTGGTTCCTATATTTAAGAAGGGCTCGCCCCTGCTCCCAGCCAATTACAGACCAATCAGCTTAATTGACGTGCCCCAGAAGCTGTTTGGTAGGATATTGTTGAATCGCCTCCAGGACTGGGCTGAGGAGACGGGTGCCCTCAGCCCATATCAGGCGGGCTTCAGGAAGGGAGTCTCTACAGTGGACCAGGTCTTCCGTTTGAATATTATCTATTGGAGGACAGCGGTATTTGAAGGTGGCAGCCTATACACTATTTTTGTGGACTTGAGGGCCGCCTTCGACCTGGTGCCTGGGGGGAAACTTTGGAGTGTCCTGGGTGAGATGGGGGTCCCTCCGGACATTCTGATAATTCTACAGAGACTGCATCTTAACAACTATGCCCGGGTCAGGTGCGGGAAGCTTGGGGAATTGACGGACAGATTCCCCGTTGACAGGGGGGTTAGGCAGGGTTGTGTTTTGGCACTGACCCTGTTCTGCCTCTTTGTCAACGGGGTAATTGCCCATCTCAACGGCATTGAACACACCGATGCACCAAAGTTGAACGGCAGCAGGGTGCCTGCAATCATGTTTGCAGATGATACCCTGCTGCTGTCCAAAACCCCCATGGGGATACAGAGGATCCTTGATTCTTTTGTGGCTTTCTGCACAGAAAGGGGGTCGGAGATCAATGCCACAAAAACCAAGTTTATGGTCTTGAACCCAACCCAAAGATCACGCCCGAACCCCTTACTGCGATCATCACGTCTAGAGAGAGTCTCCACCTTTGAATACTTAGGTGTAACATTGAATGAAACCATGTCTTGGGGAACACACCAGACTAGGGCTAACCTTAAACTAGTGCAGACCACTGGCGGCATCGCCCGGTTGATGAAAAGTTCCACATATCGACCACTGGGGCCGGTCCTCCAGATTTACAAGGCACAGGCCAGGGGTGCTGTTATGTACGGGGCGGAATTGTGGGGCCACACATCTTCCCACAGTCTGTCTATAACGGAGAATAATTTTATTAGACAGTTAGTTGAACTCCCGTCTAGTACACCGCTCCTGCCCTTGAGGAGGGACCTGGGACTGAGACCAATAGCCGATGAACTGGGTCTTAGACCCATAGCCTTCTGGCGAAGGCTATGGAGTAGTGAAGAACTTTTTTCCTACAGGGCGGAGCTGAGGGAGTTTCTAACCCACCCCAAAGCTTTACATATCCCCTGGATAAAATATATAAAAAAGGGGTTCTGTGTACTTTTTACGGTTGAGCAAGTGTAAGAAGCGTAGGAACTTTGTCAGTACCGTGTGGTCCTTACTGCTCTATTTTGATTTGTGCATCCTTTTATTAATACCAGGGGCATGTTGGTTCTTTAGGGGACGAGGTAGGCCTAGTCACGCAGGGGTACTCCAGATGTCAGCCACTGGTTCTTGACACGTTTGGAGGATCACCCTTTTACACTGGTCAACCATTTGCAGTATCTTCTGCTGCGCCTCCAGCCCCTCTCTGTTGTTGCTACCACACACACCCAGTTTTAAGGAGGCGGTTTTCGCTTGGCGTTTTAGCTTTCTGACCGCCAGCTGTATGTCTTTCACATGGGCCCCTAGTACCTATTTTGGGTTTACAGAATCATATTGCGGCGGATTAGGGATGAATACAGTGCTTGGTTGTACAACTGCCTGTAACACCCCCTAGACCCTCTCTTGCCCCATTCGCCGCAACACCATTCTGTAACTTAGGGACCAGTGGGTCATAGAATGAGGGTCCCAGTGTGAACACCTCAGGGCGGCCGTGGAAGGGTCCTCACTAAATACGCCCTCCAAACCCTGATATGACCAGTCATCCCAGCCCGTACTATTATCGCCGTATATTGCTGGTGGTGATGTGTGGTTTACACTGGACGTGGGTCTTGTTGGGTCGTACACTCCCAGAGGGGTGATAGGTGACATAAGGGTTGGGGAGTGTAAATGGACGTCGAAATAATCGAGGGCCCTATTGGCTAAGGAATTCTCTGGGTTGTGGTCGGATGAATGTCCAACATCCGTATACAAATACCCACTGTACGGTTTAGAAGGACCCTTGTGCATTGCTTCTGAGGGTCTATCAAGTTTGTCTACCAGCCCTGTCAATGCCTTGAAACACCCACTGCTACCTTTATATGGTGGTCCTGATGGTTGAGCATTTTCAGACTCTGAGTTCCTAAGCCCATCAGGCATGATTATAGCAGGTTTTGGGGGTTGGTCTGGGGGAGCCCCTCTACAGATGTCGTTAGTTTATTTGAAACTATTGAGGGTGTGGGTAAGGGCCTGCAGTGTAATGAGCTTGATTAAGGGATCTGCTACTGTTTCCACTTGTAACGCCTGTACCTCTTGCTTCTTCTTAAGATATTTTCTTGAGAGGCGATTCACTTTATGGGGTTGGGGCTGTACCCGATCTTCTGCAACTGCCGTCACACCTGTTGGCCCATTAGAAATCAGGGATGTAGAGGGCTCATTAACAGTTGTCACAATATTTTTTCCTGAGAGATCTAGAGGCATACTTTGGGGCTCAAGGACCACAGGTTTCTTCTTGAGGTCTAAAGGCTTTGCTTGGGACTCTGGGACCACAGGCAGCTTCTTGAGGTTTAAAGGACCGGGTTGGGGTTCCCTCGGCTTCTTGTTAAGGGTGGGTTTGTTTGAGAGGGGACTCCCTTTTGAGGCATGGAGAGGGTTCAGATACACAGCATCGCTTTTACATGGAACAGGCATTACGTTGTCTGGGCTTGTAAGCTCGTCTCAGATGCTGTCCGCCTCCTTGTGTAGAGTAGATATTCCTGTAGGAGTGTTCAACATGTTGGAGGAGAGCTTGATTTGACATTTCACAGCAGTGCCGGTTCTCTGTTGCATGTGCGTGTAGTATGTGCAGAGCTGTACACACCTATTCACACATTTTGCTGCAGGCTATGCTTTCTGAACTGCCTTTGTTGTGTACCTTAATGGTTTCGCAGACCTCTTGACCGTACACATATTTTTACTGGTGTTCTTATGAACGGCTCCTAGAATGTAAGATAAAAATATATATATATATTAGAAAAAATAAAGAACCTGTATAAGCTGCTTACACTATCCACAGACACCCCACCACAATAATTTCTACATATCCCCCTTTATACATCCTGGACTACATGGCGGTGGCCCCTTCTACTTGTAAGAATAAAACCCAGAGAGTTCTTTTTTCGCACCCTTTTGTAAAACACACCTGTTAGAGGTCTTTCTCAGCTCCTTTCTTTGTCACCGATCCCTTTCCAGATGTTGCAGCGTTCCTCTTGAGCGGTCTTCCTACTGTTGACTGTGCAGCCTCTTGCAAAGCTGTGTCGGCCGTGGATGACTCTGAGGACCCTGCAAAGAAAAAAATAATCACATAGGCGGTATAAACAAGGCCTTAGCAGTCCCTTCTGAGTAGCCCTCCTGCAGTACACCCCTGGGGTTTTTGGTCTAACAAAGTCTAAGTCTTATTGTCAAAAAAACTAACAGTCTGCTCTACCTAATTATTTCAACAAATGCAATTAAGTCATTAAATAGATATGCCACTCCAGCTGCGTCATGCGCTCAATCAGAAAAACATTTTTGGCAATCAATTAATTTAAACAGCGTTTTATTTTTTGTTTTGTTTGTTAATCATGAACAATTTAGTGCAGGAATCGAATCTTTATACAATAAAATATGTACAGAGGTTGTCGTGGCCCAAATGGTAGTAATTACCATGGACTTTTTTTTCATTCAAATCATTCATAAATTCTCACTCTCAAATGAACCCATTCAAACCTTAAAAACACACTTCACATTCATGAAACATTAGATCTGGATTATAATACAAAATCCTTCTACATATGAAAAATATAACAACATTTATTCTCCATAGGACAATCAAGTTGTCAGTCAATGGTACAGAGTTTCAGAGGAAGTGTATAATAAATTGAAAAAGTTAATTAAATCCACATGGGTTTATTTTTACATGAATCAAGCAGTGATATATATATATATATATATATATATATATATATATATATATATATATATATATATATATATATATATATATATATATATATATATATATATATATATATATATATATATATATATATATATATGCAGGGAACCAAAAAGATGAAACATGCTGACACGCGTTTCGGTGTCACCACCCCATGTCCGCGGTATCACCTTCTTCAGGACGTGAAGGTACAAGCAAATCAAGAGTCCCTGGGGCCTATTGGATAAAGGACAATAATGAGTGCAATGTGATTCGTTTTATAGACAGCTAATACTTCTTTTAATTATATATAAATTTTTCATACAAGTGCTGCATAATTGCATATGTTTGAGAAGCGCATGATTTAGCAACGGAGTGTTGAATAAAGTAAAACATGATAATGTACTAGATTTATCCTGCGCACATATCAAGAAGTATGTAAGGAAACTAAAAAGGAAGAATGAGAAAGAAAAACATAACAAGAACACAATTGATCGACGGAGAACAACAAATACAAGAAAAAACAAAAAGAAATTATGGAACAATAAAGGATTTGATACCTTCCACAGCCCTAATAAAAGGGATATGTTTACAGCCATCATGACAATATGATAACATATCCTAATGGCCAGATATAAATGTGACTAAGTAGGTTACCTACCAAACAGATGTAGAAAACTGTATAAGGTGAGTTTATCTACGGGAATAATCAAACCAAAATGATAAGGCTGGTGCGTGAATCTGCAAGAAACAATAAGCACACAATAGATAGGGCGGACGACCAAATAAACAATATGGCTGTCCCTTATATTACTTACCTGAATAATATAGTTTGAGGGAAACATCCTAAACAACGAATTTGGAACAACGACTTACCTTAACAACGAAGTCAGTACCACGAGGAATCTCTAACAACGAAGTCCTAAACCATGACTTTCAAGAACAACGTAGATGTATTGCAACAGTAAAACGCCACTTTCACTCCTCACCTTTAATAGGATTCAACAGTGTTGGAGTGTTACGTCACACATCTCCGCCACCTCATCACTCTGAAATGCACAGCAGTGCAACTCTAAAGGCATGTCAGTTACTCTATAACAATGCTACAATGATTGGCACGTCACCTTTTTTTTTCAGAAAAACACTCCTCTTTGTCAACGAAACAGTATTGCTGAAATCAGGATGGCGGGCAACGAGGAATTATCTCCAACCCCACAGACTCTGATTAGGAAGTGTTGCCTCAGAAGATCTCCAGCTCATCTTTTCCCTCTCTTCCTCCCCCGACTCAATAACTCATTTTCAGTTCATCATGACCTTCATCCAGGACTGGATGAATTTCAACCACCTGAAACTCAATCCCGATAAAACGGAATTGGTGTTGACGGGTGGTTGCTCCAGTCCTTGGTCCCCCTCTTTTTGGCCCCTTTCCCTAGGCTCCCCACCTATTCCTGTATCTTCCGTTAAAACTCTTGGGTTCAAAATTAACAACCAACTTTCCCTACACTCTCAAGTCTCCGCCGTGGTATCTTCAGCCTTCCTCTCCCTCAGGACTATACGCAGAGTCTCACGATTCTTCTCCCCTGAGGCGCTCAAGCTAATACTTCTGGCCATGGTAACATCTCGCCAAGATTATGGCAATGCCCTCTATCATGGCATGCCCGACTACCTCATGAGGCGTCTGCAATTGGTCCAAAACCAAGCTGCCCGGGTGGTTTTCAACTTACCAAAATCACATCATGTAACACCTCTCCTCCTTTCCCTGCATTGGCTTCCTGTCCGGCAGCGTGCCTTATTTAAGCTGGGCTGTACCATCTTTAACACCTTGGCTGCTAGGCGTTTTCCCCCTCCTGTGCTGGAAATTGCCATTTTGCTGGTGTCATGACGAGCTCAGCTCGTCATCAGCACAGCTCAACTGTGCATCATGACGAGCTGAGCTCGTCATGAGCATCGAAAGGGTTAAAGCCCGGACAGGCTCTGCCCCTTCCTTCATCAATTCAGCCATTCAAAACTATACTCCATCGAGAGATCTCCGATCTTCTTCCCACCACCTCCTTGTGGTCCCCCGTTTCAAACGGAAGAAGTGGGGGGGCTCCAAGTTCTCGACCACTGGCCCAGCTTTTTGGAATTCCCTCCCAACCTCCCTGAGAACGTGCACCCAGTACCCTTTGTTCCGTAAAGGCCTCAAAACCTTTCTCTTCACCCAATCCTTCCCATCTTAAATGGTCAGACTCCCCATCCTTCCTGCCCCCTGAGTAGCAGTAGCCAGGTAGCGCCAAGAAACCGCTAGGTGTACGAGCACTCTACAAAACTTTTAAACTCACACTCAACTCTTGGCGGCGGACTGTGGGGAAGCAGTTTGCTCTCTTCATGCTCTCATCGTGGGAAAAGCATCTTTGGGAATGCTCTGTCATTGTAAGGTGCATTTCAAATTCATATTAAAAGTTTGTTATGCAGCAATTTTAGTGAACTATATTTACTTAAAAATAAAGATTAAAAAAGTAATTAATATTACATTATTATTATCAGGAATAAAAGGTCAAAAACATGATTATTTAAAAGTAAATAGTGGCGAAATTTGGTAAAGAGAAATGTAAAGAATATTCGAGCTTCAGGAAGTCGTTGTTTAAAAAGTAGTGGTTTAAAAATGGTCATTGGTTAGCATTCGTGATTAAGGCAGTCGTCGTTTAGGCAGTAGTTGTTTAGACATACAATCGTAGTTCGATGCGGAATGCCAAAGGAAAGCTGTAAAGAATAGCAGCATGAACAGTTAGGATCAATACACTCATCGGTCAGGTCTAGGAGAGGAAAATAAGGAAAAAACTTGTGTTAAAAATATTCTTGCCCAAGAGTCGAGTCACTTAAACCGAGTTGGTCCTTCATCATAAGGTATGAGGACCTTTTTAGATTTTCTCAATAATGGTTTATATGATACGGGGATCTATGTAAATGGGATACGATGGTAAGATTCCAAAACATTTAAGATAAGGAGACTCTGATCGGTCACCAGACCTTGTGGTCACTTATCTACTCGCTAGAATGTTAAAACATCCACAGAGTATTGCGCCGATATCAAAAGGCAATCATACAAATAACACCATAGTTTATCTGAAAGGGTGCGCGTGTTGGCCGCCCCGCGGTAAGTCTATACTAGGGCGACTTCTCAAATATGAATGATCTTGGGGAGTGTGTCCGGTATTCTAAAAGATATAACACGATAACCAAACTAAATCAATGAAATAAACAAATACAAGTCTCATAAATTAGGTCACCACATCGGAGCCCACAGATGGTAAAAACGGCTACCTTGTAGCGAAATGAATCTAATAGTCCTGTAACCAAAGCAGGGGATCAACGCGGCAGTGGCCCAACATCAATCATCACAGCATCGAATTCCGGGCTGAATATTCCTGAAATACAAGAACAGCTAAGATAAGGATGATGAACTATAAGGTAACGCCATCTCTGTTGGCTGAAAATGTGCTTGGAAGTACTCACAGGGAGTCAGACGATAACAGAATTTAATGCAGCGGCTGCTGGATGCGGCAGTCCGCGAGAGCCCGCAGAGTGTCTACAGCGGTAACGCGGGAAAACCCGCTGTTTAAATACGACCCAACACATCGGTGGCAGGAGGTGGACCTATCATACGGAGGTTCTAGGGAAGGGACTTTAGCAAGTGATAGAGGCGGACGGAAATTTAAAAGAAAAGGGATCCAATGATAGTCCAATGGTAATATCAATCGAAAAATTCAATTAAAAAAACATGAAAGAGCATAGGTAACCTAGCTGTGCTGGACAAACTGTGGAAAAGTCTTAGACAGCTTAAAGAACCCTGGGGCCTCATTTATGAAAAGTGACGCATCGCTGCATGAAAACAGCGATGCGTCACTTTTCACTGCGCACTCCTTGCGACACCAATGATGCGTCATATTTAATGTATGACGCATCATGTCGCAAAGACTTACAGATACGTCAGTATTTCTGACGCATCTGTAAGCGCAAAAGTGACGCATTGCTGGAGTGTGTCACAAAAGAGACGCATCTCCAGCAATGCGTCCTTTCACATGGGGAAAGCCCCATGTGAAAGGGCTTGCGTCAGTCTTACGCCTGCTGTGAGGCAGGCGCAAGATTTTTACGCAACAGCATCCTAAAAGTGACGCAGTGAAATCTCATAGATTTCACTGCGTCACTATTACGAGGCTTTTTGCGGGGGAACGCCCCCTCTGCAAACATTATACCTGACGCAGGTATAATGTGGCGCAGGGGTTTAAAAAGTGACGCATCTACATAGATGCATCACTTTTTAAATATGGCGCAACAAGGCGCATGTTTTACGCCGCAGATGCGTCACAAAAAGTGACGCATCCGCAGCGCAAAACTGACGCAAGGCCTCATAAATGAGGCCCCGGGCATTTTTCGATTTACATGAAAGAACTGCGTTATCCTGCACACTCTGCGACGCGTCTTGAGCCCCCAGGTACTGCTCTAGATCGTCAAGATCTAGTTGTAGAGCTGCATCATGATCTATATAATCATACATACATGAGAATACCATTAGGAAAGCAGAGCTTCTGAGACAGCTGTGTACAAAACCTACTCAGAACTATAGAACTCTAAATACATATACCTGTTTGCAGGGTGAGCATTTCTGCGTCGTTGATAGTTAATACAGGGATGTCATGTGTTTAGGGTTAGGTAAAAAAAAGGCTGTTTACAACTACACCTCATAAACACAGCTTTACAGTTTGTTACACCTTAGAAAACATAAATACATATTACATAGAGACAACCATCCTTACACTTGGTATACGTACAACAACATCTAGGTACATGTTACATCTGTCAGAGGTACACAAAGTGTAGACATGACATGCCTGCCCACAGAGAAACAGCTTAGTTAAAGTTTTGGGAAAACATGCATTCTAAATTGAAAACAATACCTGTGCATTTACTTTTACTTTTAGAACGTGAACTCCACCCCTGATTCCTACTCACAAGCCCCATCGTCTGTACAACCATAACCTATACACATATCTATATAACGGATTGTGCAAGCTGCTTCTAATAATTCAGTGCTTTATATTAGGCTTTTAACTTATAAACTGCAAGTAACAAATGATACCCCTAGAGTCATGCCCCCCTTTAAGTTATATACAAACTCTGGGACGCATTTAAAAGGGCTCTCTGGTTGGAGCAAAAGCACGCATTTCAAAAGCGCTCCCTGTGGGGAGAGAATTAGCATACATTTAAAAAACATGAGAAACACCCCTGCTCCATATCCTGTGGTTCTGGGTAAATCAATTAATGTACCAACACACATCGATCTGAAAAGAATTTTTGCTTATGTACTGTAACCATTGCACACGTACAAAGCGCTCCAAGACCTTCAGGTCGCGCTTGAGCTATACAACAATGACCCCTTTGAGAAAAAAAAAGAAAAGAAAAGCCACATTTTATTTTATTCATTGCCACACTCCGCGGCAAGTTCGCGCTATATAAATATGCCTCAGATGTGTAAAAAAACATCTGAGGCCCACAACCCCGGAGCACAGCACGGACCTCCATGTGCTGTGGGGGATTTATTTTAAAAAAATGAAAATATGCTGGTCCTGCGCTCACCACACAGCAGACCATACTTCACCCTGCCCACAAACCCCGGAGTACCGCCCTGACCTCAGCGTGCTCCGGTGGATTTATTAACAAGCATTTGCAATGCAATAGGTCTTGCAGTAGCAATGTTTAAAGTTGTGTGTGTTGTCAATGGCATTGTTTATCATCATTTTTTTTAAAGCAACAAATATAGAAAAGGTTATTTATAATGTTAGTATGTGATAGTGGGGTAAATGTGATCTGTACGGTATTGTGACCAACGCCATAAAAGCGGCTACCACGAGTAAAAATTATGTCTTCCTGTACCCACAATATCCTTGGTGCAACAACATCAACTGTTGCGTGCCTCAACACTTATAAGGTCCCAAAGGCGAGACCTATTGGCTATGCCAATGCTGGTTATTTTTAGGTCGAGGACCGAAGGCTGCGCTTGCGCAGTCTCCAGTGGGAGATTTAATGTTTTTAGGTATGGGGGCTTGATCCCGCCTCTCTCCTCCATTGGCTGGCTTCCTAAACGGAGGCCAGCCATTGGAGGAGAGGGGCATCACTCCATTAAAGCCCCGTCTCTTTCGGATTCGGGGGCGTGTTTTTGGCGTTCTTTCGCCCTGTGACATCATCCGTCACTCAGAACGCCAAAACATGCCCCCGATTCCGAAATTTTCGAAGCTTTGCGGCCGCAATTTTGCTGCTAGGTAAAACCAGGAGAGCAGCATATGAGGTAACTATCCCTTGTTTTTATTCTCATCAACTGGAAGAAACTACCAGTTCACACATGGTATCATTGGTAACATCACACTTTCTCACTCACAGTACCACTCTTCATTGCCGTCACCTCACGCTTACAACAAAGTGCCTAGAATGAACGGGTCTCCCGTTCAAAGAAGGACAGCTACACCCCCCTCCATCCTCAACCTATCCTTCTCCCTTCAGACTCCCCAGCACACAAAACCGCATGGTGCATTCACCCCTAGACTCCGACTCTCTGCCCCCCTCTGTCTCCCTCCCCGGGTGCCCCCGTCTCTCCCCTGCGGCTCCACCTAACCTGATATCTGGATCCAGCACACAAAACTGCAAGGCGCATTCACCCCTAGACTCAGACTCTCTGCCCCCCTCTGTCTCCCTCCACGGGTGCCCCTGTCTCTCCCCTGCGGCTCCACCTATCCTGATATCTGGATCCAGCACACAAAACCGCATGGCTCATTCACCCCTAGACTCCGACTCTCTGCCCCCCTCTGTCTCCCTCCACGGGTGCCCCCATCTCTCCCCTGCCGCTCCATCTATCCTGATATCTGGATCCAGCACACAAAACCGCATGGCGCATTCACCCCTAGACTCCGACTCTCTGCCCCCCTCTGTCTCCCTCCACGGGTGCCCCCGTCTCTCCCCTGCGGCTCCACCTATCCTGATATCTGGATCCAGCACACAAAACCGCATGGCGCATTCACCCCTAGACTCCGACTCTCTGCCCCCCTCTGTCTCCCTCCACGGGTGCCCCCGTCTCTCCCCAGCGGCTCCACCTATCCTGATATCTGGATTTCTAGCGCTATAGAAAATCAGCGCAACATAACTTTCTACGCCCTACTCTCAACACATATGCGCACACCTTTACTTACTATATTGTATATCCTCTCTCAACCCAGGCGCTCCTGCCCCCCTGCACCCCTGTCACTTGTGCTCCCTGCTCGACGCCTGACCCCCGCCCTGTTCATTCACACCTAAGCGCCCTTTCTCCCAGTCCCGTCTGCACCCCTCCAACCTACGCCTCTCCACTGTTAAAGGGCGGCTTGAAGTAAGCCTTGGCTCCACTGCATGCTCACCTGGGCTTCCACCCCCATCAATCTCCCTCACCCCTTGCAGGTCTGTCTCCTGATACCTGGACTTCGTGCACGGGTGCCTCACTGTTCGTGCCTCACTGTTCCTCTATACTGAGGCACGCGCACCTTACCCTCATCGCTCCCTCCCCACCCCACAGACACGCCCCCGCCCCGTCTGCTCATATGCAATGCACTGCTCGCCTTGCAGGGCGGCGCTGCAGCCTATGAGCGGGCCCGGCCTCTCCCCCCTTGCATTGCAATGTGTGTGTATGCGTGAGCCGGCGCTCACTGCAGGCGGGCTGAGGGTTGAGGCTGGAGCGAGCGCCGGGTGGGGGTCAGTGTCTGCTGCCGCCTGCTGCAGCTCCTCTGCCTCTTTCTGCTGCTCGGCCGGGAGGGAGACACCTGCCCAGGCTGGCTGGATGGAGGCTGAAGGTGGGGTCGGGACCCCAGGTAAGGCACCTCTTTTCCTTTCACCCGCTCTCCCCGGCAGGGAACAGGTGTGTCTGGCCAGGGATGATCTGCCAATTTCTAATTGGCTGTGATTCCACTTTAGATGTGTATGTGACTCTGAGAGTCATGCAACTTCTTACAGCCCCCGATGCGCACCGGAGCACCTGACGGTGAGTGAAAAACACCTCTTCTTGGCAATTGAGCAGCCCCCTGGCTGTGCTTGCTCCCCTGCCCCCTGGTTCCCTGCCCCCTGGCTGTGCTTGCTCCCCTGCCCCTCGCTGTGCTTGCTTCCCTGCCCCCTCTCTGTGCTTGCTTCCTTGCCCTTTGGCTGTGCTTGCTCCGCTGCCCCCTGGCTGTGCTTGCTCCCCTGCCCCCTGGCTGTGCTTGCTGCCCTGCCCCCTGGCTGTGCTTGCTCCCCTGCCCCCTGGCTGTGCTTGCTCCCCTGCCACCTGGCTGTGCTTGCTTCCCTGCCTTCTCGCTCTGCTTGCTTCCCTGCCCCCTCGCTGTGCTTGCTCTCCTGTGTGTGTATGTGGCTCTGGGTGTGTGTGTGGCTCTGGGTGTGTGTGTGGCTCTGGGTGTGTGTGTGGCTCTGGGTGTGTGTGTGGCTCTGGGTTTGTGTGTGTGTGTGGCTCTGGGTGTGTGTGTGTGTGTGTGTGGCTCTGGGTGTGTGTGTGTGTGGTGTGTGGCTCTGGGTGTGTGTGGCTCTGGGTGTGTGTGGCTCTGGGTGTGTGTGGCTTTGGGTGTGTGTGTGTGGCTCTGGGTGTGTGTGTGTGGCTCTGGGTGTGTGTGTGGCTCTGTGTGTGTGGCTCTGTATGTGTGTGTGTTTGGCTTTGTGTGTGTGGCTCTGTGTGGGTGTAAATGCAATAAGTCATGCATTTGCGAGCGATTAAGCTATTGGCATTGTAAATGGCAATGCCATTTATTTAACGATTAAGCTATTGGCAATGTAAATGACAATACCATTTATTTATGATTTAAAAAAAAAAAGAAAATCATGAGCAATGCCAATAGCTCTATCTTTAATAATGCCGAGACCATTGCATTGTAAATGCTTGTTTGTTCTTGGGGGTAACCTGGCTAGTTCCAGTAGGGTCAAGGGTGAGTGGCAGGGAGGTGAGGAGTGAATGCCAGGAGGGACAAAGGTGACTGTCAGGCCATGGGGGTGAAGGGTGAGTACCAGAGACCCTTGACCCGGTCACTCTACTGCTGCACAGCCCCCGTGTGCTCGGATTCTGCTGCCGCTGCCTGCTTGGCCTTCTTGCTGCCGCCTCTCCTTAGGGCCCCTGCTCTCCAGGCTTGCCCTCGCTCTCCAGGCTTGCCCAGGCTTGCCCCGATCTCCAGGCTTGCCCAGGCTTGCCCTCGCTCTCCCCCGCTCCGCTTTCCCGCTCCCCATTCGCCGCCCCGCTCCCGCCTTCCAGCTGCTCGTCCTTCCCACTTCGCTATAAATGGCAGTGACCGCGCGTACGCACAGCAGCCACGCGCAGCGGGCACGCCGATTGCGCGCCAAAGGCGCGCCAAAGGCAAGCCTGTCTACACCCGTCCACGCCTGGACCGCGCCCAGCGCCAGAGCCCCTGGACCCCGCAAGAGCCAGCCTACCCGACTGAGCTACGACACCGCCACCCTCCACGCACTCAACACCGGCCGACATCCAGCCTGCTACCTAGCCACCCCGAAACGCACCCACGGAGCCTTCACCTGCCACGCCTGCTACTTCACCTGCACTTGGTCTTGCACCACGCCAGCCAAAACAGCTGCCAACAACAACCACCTCAAGTGCATCCTGCTCAACACCCGCTTCATCCACAGGCACGCCGTCGAACTATGGGACCTCCTGGACAAAACGGCACCAGATGTCGCCTTCTTCAAGGAAACCTGGATGAACGCCGTCTCAGCCCCCGACATCGCCATTGCCATCCCGGACGGCTACAAGATCATCCGGAGGGACCGCGTCAACCAGACCGGAGGAGGCATCGCCATCGCCCACAGAAGCACTATACGCATCACGACCAACACCGACGACACCCTCGCCACCGCAGAGCACCTGCACTTCCAGATTCACACCGACCCCAAGACCACCTTCAGACGAACCCTCATCTACAGACCCCCGGAACCATGCTCACACTTCAGCGAGGCCATCGCAGACTTCATCAGCCCGCTCGCCCTCGCCTCCCCCGACTACATCCTCCTAGGAGACCTCAACTTCCACCTGGAGAACAACCAGGACAACAACACCACCGCCCTACTAGACAACCTCGCCAACCTCGCCAACCTCGGATTCAAGCAACTGGTCAACACCCCCACCCACTACGCCAGCCACACGCTCGACTCTGTCTTCTCCTCCAGCAACCACATCTCCTTCAGCCACACCACCGAGCTCCACTGGACCGACCACAGCTGCGTACACTTCAACTTCAGGAAAACAACGACCCACCACCGCCCTCAACAAACCCCACGAACATGCTGGAGCAAGATCACCACCGACCAACTCACCACCTACCAACTCAACACCTCCTTGCGCCTAAACCCTCCCACCAAAACCACGGACCCCAACGAAGGAGCCCGCAACCTCACACAGTGGATCACCGACTGCGCTGACACCTTTGCTCCACTGAAAAACCCTCCCAGAAACCTCAACAGCAAGAAAGCCGCGTGGTTCACCAACGATCTCAAAGAATCCAAGAAATCCTGCCGTGACCTCGAGAAAGCCTGGCGCCACAACCAGTCAACGGATAACATGACAGCCCTCAAAAACACCACCCGCAAACACCACCAGCTGATCCGCACCCCCAAAAGGTCATCCTTCAGAGAACGACTGGACAACAACACCCACAACAGCAAGGAACTCTTTAACGTCGTGAAAGAGCTTTCAAACCCCAACGCCAGCGACAACGACATCACGTCTTCTCAAGACCTCTGCAACTCTCTGGCCACCTTTTTTCACCGTAAGATCGTCGACATACACAACAGCTTCGGCGCTCAGAACACGTACCTCACCACCGAACCTACACCCCCCACCACCACCATGTGCACCTGGACTCAGGTCAGCAAGGAAGATGCCACCCACACGATGAACACCATCCACTCGGGCTCCCCAGCCGATCCCTGCCCACACCACATTTTCAACAAAGCCGACTCCATCATCGCACCCATACTTCGGGACATCATTAACAACTCCTTCATATCCGTCACCTTCCCGGAGAGCTGGAAGCACACAGAGATCAGCGCCCTCCTGAAGAAATCCACTGCAGACCCCTCAGACCTCAAGAACTTCCGCCCCATCTCGCTCCTCCCCTTCCCTGCCAAAGTCATCTAGAAAACTGTCAACAAACAGCTGACAGCCTTCCTGGAGACGAACGCTCCCTCAACCCATCGCAGTCCGGGTTCCGAGTGAACCACAGCACCGAGACCGCCCTCATCGCGGCCACAGACGACATCCTCTACACCCCTCTCTCTCTCTACACCTCTCTCTCTCTACACCTCTCTCTCTCTCTCTACATACCCCTCTCTCTCTACATACCCCTCTCTCTCTACATACCCGTCTGTGTGGATGCTCAAAAGTCTCAGAATTCAAAATCTCTCAAATCAAGGAGAGGATGTGGCGCCAACCCCTCTCTACACCCCTCTCTCTCGCTACACCCCCCACACTATCTCCACCCCTCTCTCTCGCTACACCCCCCACACTATCTACACCCCTCTCTCTCGCTACACCCCCCACTCTCTCTACACCCCCCTCTCTCGCTACACCCCCTTCTCTCGCTACACCCCCACTCTCTCTACACCCCTCTATCTCTCTACACCCCTCTCTCTCGCTACACCCCCCACTCTCTCTACACCCCTCTCTCTCTGCACCCCTATCTCTACACCTGCTGTCGGGCGGTGTGAGAGCATGGGCGAGGGTTCTCTTGGTCAATATGCTAATCTTCATCTGCTTACTCTGGGGACACGAATGCCTGTCTTTATTGGGAGACCTAGGACAATACGAAGCGTAGTTAACCACTTTTAAGACCAAACAGAGAAACAATATTACCAACTCTGTATACAAAGTTGGTTGACATCATTACATTATTATTATTTTAGTTTTAAGTCGTGGAACTAACAAAGCCAGCGTTTGCTGTAAAGCTCATAGTTTACCTCGACATGTCGTTTCCTTATGCACCTATGTGGCCGTATGAAGCGATTGTGATATACTTTCCCTTTTGAAGGCAAGCGAATAGACTATAGCTACACTCAACGTTTTAAGAGTGCCAGATTGACAGGACGTTATAGTATCTGTACATTATCCCATTGCCTAGCTGACCAGTTATTTAGTGAACTGGGAGAGAGCAACTGTGAAAACTAAGAAAGCAGTGTTGGGAAGGGTGAACCGAAATGTTTTCCCCGTGTAATTTATTTGTTTGAGTTATAAAATGTAGAGTAAATGAAATGTCACTAAAGTATATATAAACTAATTTGTACATTTTTGTTTTGAGTATAGTCATTTTTAGTCTTTCCCCATTAATGGAGTACATATATTTATTGTTGAGTTTCTTACGTGACAGATCATGAAACATATATATTTTCTCATATTGAATATATAGTAAAGAGCCCCAAATATAAAGGTGTAAAACGTATTTTTTTAAAGAAATCTAAATTCAGCTTTAAGGATATAAATCTGGAAATGCTTCCAACAATATCCTGCACGAGGAAAGAGGGCGTATGTTGGAACTTAGAACAATTACTATCCCTCTGAACATCTCATCAACACTGCAATGCACTCCTATTAATACGCTGTAATGAAAGGGGGTTGTGACCCTAGTCTGCTAAATGTAGTTGATGCTTGCAAGGCTCGGCAGGCCCTTCCCAACCCGCAACTTGGCTGACTGTGGCAGCCTTAAATAAACGAGTGCAGTGAAGTGAAATCACCCAGAAGAGTCAACGTGTATTGCGTAGTAACATCTATTCTAGCTCCTGGAAATATTAAAATGTATTTTCAATGTTGGCATAGGCTTGATAGGCGACAAGCACATGCCACTAAAAGGTAAGAGGACTGCATAGTTTTAGCACAGGGCCCCGCGACCAATACCCCCTTGTAGATAAGGCCAAGGGATTTGTTCCAGTCTTTAAGCAATCATAATTAGGAAGATACTCACGTGCAGGGAGAGCACTCTAGGTGTTCGTGGAATTGGTAGTGCGCTGTGGTGCCTACCAAGGGGTTATGTTTGGAAAAGCATTTATTATAACACTATTTTGTTTTAATGATTTGTCATAAGGATCCAGAAATATCTGCCAGAAGGTAAATAAACCCTACACACAATATGCTGTCATTGGTGCATTTCATTCCATGTGTACATTTCGGCCCACATGTTCCTTTAAAGTCCACATCCCAATTGGCTCTTTTAGATCTAGATTAAATCTGTTTACAGTAGAGAACAAATGCGTAAAAGAAAGGCCACTGGGCCCATAAAACTTTAGAGCGTTTCTTTTTACACCTCGCTGAACAATGGCACGATTTCCTCGAGAGGGAAACAAACGTTGGTGTGTGTGTGGTTGTGGTACGGGGAGACACTACGGAGAGTTTAAAGGTCACACGGTACCTTCACACTAGAGACGTTTCAACTCTACAGAACCACGCAAAAACGAATCCTGACAATTCATTTAAAAAGAGAGCGCTTAAATTGGGCGGGCGGTCGAAGCCACCGCACTGTGGACGATGTTCGGTTTGGGGTCTAACCTTTGCTGTCAACTGCTTTCGAAATATTGAGCAACTGATTTGATATTTGTCAGTTAACTGAGAAAAAGGTGCTTCTTTATGTTCCTAAATGGCTAATAATTGACCCATCTGTCTTTAGCACAAGACTTGATAATTAGTCATAATGTAAAGAACTTGAATTACGTGAAAGGTTATTTCCAGCCTATAACGCGATATCGTGTGCGCCTCTCCGTTTTTTCAAAGTAAACTGAAACAAATGCATCACGGTTGAAAAAAAAGCTCACTGAAGACAGTGGTCTACCTTTTGAAATCATATGGCATAGAACAGCAAAGGGCTTGTCAAAGAGTGTGGGTGTAAGTGCCACGTCCATCTCTGTATGCACGACTAGTTCAACTCCCTATGCGAAGCTAAACTTTTGATAATTAGATGGAGTGGGCATTAGATAGAATCAGACGTCTCGATTATATAATGCCAACGGCCCTGGCTACTCTCCTCTGCCAAATCGCTTGCGCCCTTTATCACAGCAAGCAAGTTACACGTCATTCTGATATTATTCCTTTTAGTTGATCGCAAACAGGCTGATCCGAAAAGTCCACCGTTGCAAGGAAGTAGATCAGAAATCCGCCCTCTCTCCAATTCCTGTTGCATGTAATTCCCAAAGTGTGCGCAGGGTCTTTTCCCTTTGCATCTATATCCATTAACGCATTACCCACCCTTCCATTTGACTACATACCCGCAAAGAAAGAAAAGACTTACCTGACTCTCTGACAAGGATGCACTGTAAAATCAAAGTCGAAAGAAAAAATAAAAAAATAAAAATAAACTGAGCAAAAAGGCCACCTCATTTGCATTTTTTCTAACAGCTCCAGCACTTTAAAGAAGAGGCTTTAAGTTTAACTGAGACCATAAGGCCAAATACCCTAGGCTCCTATGCCGAATTTAGAAGTTAAAAAGTTTGGAAGGTTATTTATGTGAATTGCCCGAAGCAAGAGCGCTGAGTGGCTGTCCTGAAACACGTGGTGTCATTAAAGTAATTTTTATGGCTTGGGGAAGCTGACAATCCCACAATATATTTACATCATATATAATCTTAATTGTCCGCGGACGCAGCTGCTAGGGCGCTTTAACGCTAGGACAGTGGGTCACAGCAGCTAGTGTGGATTACCTCGCATGCTGTAGCACAGGACACAGCGTCTCACATGCAGTCCGAGCGGCCTCAGTAAGGGCCCGATGTAGGTAAATCCCATTTACCGAATTTGAAATACCGAATTTTACCGATTCGGTATTTCAAAATCGGTAAATGGGATGTAGGTCCCAACATCTGGAATCGTTACCGATTCCTTACAAATTCGGTATTTACCGATTCGGTAAATGCCGAATCGGTATTTGCTATTGAATCCTATGGGCCTTTGAAGCCCATAGGATTAAAGTCAAATACCGAATCGGTATTTACCGAATCGGTAAATACCGAATTTGGGGCCCGATGTAGGTGGCAAATACCGGTCGGAAACGGCCGAATTCGGCCGTTTCCGACCGGTATTTGGCATCTTGAGATGTAGGGGGCCAGATTGTACAGATTCTGTAAATTTACCGAATCTGTAAATTTACAGAATCTGTAAAATACCGAATCGGTATTTTTACCGATTCGGTAATTCCCAGATGTAGGTGGGACTCTTCTGAGTCCCAAAGGCCCTACAAATTCGGTATTTTACCACCCAATCCAATTGGGTGTTAAAATACCGAATTCAGGTGTGCATGCACATGTGTGCATGCACACCTAGCCATGTGACAGACAGAAATGCCCTTAGGGCATGTCTGCGTGCCACATGGCGCACATGCCTTTTTTTGGGGTGCCAGAGGGTGTCAAAGTGACACCCCCTGCACCCTTGTGAAATTCGCTATTTACCGATTCTGTAAATACCGAATCGGTAATGCCCATTCACTCCTATGGGCTTTAAAGCCCATAGGAGTGAATGGGCATTACCGATTCGGTATTTACAGAATCGGTAAATACCGAATTCTTCCGATTTGGTATTCCAGCACATCTGGAATACCTACATACCCACCCCTTAGATTTACCGATTTTTAATTACCGAATCGGTAAAATTCGGTAATTAAAAATCGGTAAATCTATTCTACCTACATCTAGCCCTTGGCAAGGGTGCAGGGGGTGTCACTTTGACACCCTCTAGCACCCCCAAAACGGGCATGTGTGCAATGTGGCACACAGACATGCCCTAAGGGCACGTCTGTCTGTCACATGGCACATGTGTACATGCACAGATGTGCATGTACACAGGAATCGGTATTTTACCATGGATTTGTATTCCATGGTAAAATACCGATTCTGTAAGCCATGTGCTGATTTATTTATAAAGTTTTATATATCGCGAACAAGATCCCAAAGGATATTAGAGCGCTTTACATTAGGAAGGAAAGGAAGGACAATAATGCAAAAAAAACCAACAGGTAGGGATAAACAAGCATTTACAATGCAACGGTTTTGCCTTTGCAAAAGTTAGAGCTATTGGCATTGTAAATGACAAAACATCTATTTATGTGTTGGTTTTGAAAACAGATAAATAAATGGCATTGTAATTTACATTGCCAACAGCTTAATCTCTCACAAATGTAAGACCTATTGTACCCTATTGGACGAGCTCAACAGACAGCAATTACCACCACACACACTCCCAGAGCCACACACACACACCCAGAGCCACACACACACCCAGAGCCACACACACACACACACACCCAGAGCCACACACACACACAGAGCCACACACATACACACACACCCAGAGCCACTCACACACACACACATACACACACACCCAGAGCCACACACACACACACACACACACACCCAGAGCCACACACACACCCAGAGCCACACACACCCACACACCCAGAGCCACACACACCCACACACCTAGAGCCACACACACCCACACACCCAGAGCCACACACACCCACACACCTAGAGCCACGCACACCCACACACCCAGAGCCACACACCCAGAGCCACACACACCCACACACCCAGAGCCACACACCCACAGCCACACACACCCACACACCCAGAGCCACACTCACCCACACACCCAGAGCCACACACACCCACACACCTAGAGCCACACACACACACACACACCTAGGAGAGCAAGCACAGCGAGGGGGCAGGGAAGCAAGCACAGCTCCCAGGACACCCCCGCACCGCACGGCCACCAGCTGCAGCGCGTGCCCCTCCTGCCCGCTACCTCACTCAGCCTCGCTGAGCCTGCCGCCTCTACCACGCCCCCGCTGCCCTAGCGGGATCGCTCTCCCTGCCTGACTGTTGCCGCGCTAACCGGATTCTCCTCAGTGTGCTTGGTGATTTTCGTGCTTTTTGACTTCCTCCAGCGTTTCTGTTGCTTTGTATCCCCCTGAGCCTGTGACTCTTCCTTATCCCCGTGTTATTTCTCCACCTGTGCCCCTGTGCTCCCCGCCCCGCTCCCCGCTTCCCGCCGCCGTGCTCGAGGCCACGCCCCCTTTTCTTTGTGTACCCTCCCCGCTCCCGCCTCCCAGCTCCTCCCTCCCTACCACTTCGCCATATATGGCGACCGGGCGAACGCGCAGCGTTGACGCGCAGTGGGCGCGCCGATTGAGCGCCAAAGGTAAGCCCGTCTGCGCCCGTCTGCCCCTGAACTGCGCCCAGTGCCAGGACCCCTGTCTCCCGCCGTCACCAGCCCTCCCACCGGACCTACGCCGCCAGCGAACTCAACGCCCTCAACGCCGGCCGATTCCCGGGTTGCTACCGAGCCACCCCGAGACGCACCCACGGACCCTTTTGCTGCAACTCCTGCAAGTTCACCTGCATCCGGACCTGCACCACTCCAGCAGTGCCCAAGACCTCAACGAGCAACAGCAGCAGCCACCTGAAGTGCATCCTGCTCAACACCCGCTCCGTCCACAGACACGCCGTCGAGCTCTGGAACCTGCTCAACACCACAGCCCCAGACGTCGCCTTCCTCACGGTAACCTGGATGAACGCCTCCTCAGCGTACGACATCTCCATCCCAGACGGCTACAAGATCATCCGGAGGGACCGCGTCAACCAGACAGTAGGAGGCATCGCCATCATCCACAGGAACTCCATCCTCATCATGACCAACACCGACGACACCCTCGCCCCCGCCGAGCACCTGCACTTCCAGATCCACATCAACCCCAAGACCACCCTCAGAGGCACCCTCATCTACAGACCCCCGGGACCACGCACACAATTCAGCGAGGACATCACCGACTTCGTCAGCCCGCATGCCCTCCCCATCGCTGACTACATCCTCCTCGGGGACCTCAACTTCCACCTGGAGAACAACAACGACCGCAACACCACCACCCTGCTGGACAACCTCGCTAACCTCGGACTCAAGTAACTGGTGACCACCCCCACCCACTACGCCGGACACACACTCGACCCCGTCTTCTCATCCAGCAAGGACATCGCCTTCAGCCACGCCACCGGACTCCACTGGACGGACCACAGCTGCGTCCACTTCAGTTTCAAAAGGACCACGATCCACCACCAACAGCAACAGGTTGCACGCAGAAGCTGGAACAAGATCACAGCCGACCAGCTCGCGACTTCCCTGAGCAAGAACCCACCCACCAGCGCAACGAACCCCAGCCAAGCGGCCACCAACCTCACGAAGTGGATCAGCGACTGCGCAGACGACCTCGCCCCTCTGAGGACCCCGCCCAGCAGACCCAGCAGCAAGAAAGCCCCATGGTTCACCGATGAACTCAAGAGCTCCAAGAAGAACTGCAGAGCCCTTGAGAAAGCCTGGCACAGAGACCCAACACCGGACAACATGACTGCCCTCAAGCTCGCCACCCGAAAACACCACCAACTGATCCACACCACCAAGAAAACTGCATTCAAGGAGCGACTGGACAACAACGCACACAACAGCAAGGAACTCTTCAACATCGTTAAAGAGCTCTCCAACCCCAACGCCGGAAACAACGACATCACCACGTCGCATGACCTCTGCAACTCCCTCGCCTCCTACTTCCACAACAAGATCGCGGACATACACAACAGCTTCAACACTTAACCGACGCACACCACGACCGAACCACCGCCCCCCATCACCACCCTCCGCGCCTGGACCCCGATCAGCAGCGAAGACGCCGTCCGCACGATGAACTCCATCCACTCCGGATCTCCGACCAACCCTTGCCCTCACCACGCCTTCAACAAGGCCAACGCTGTCATCCCACCCCACCTGCGGGACATCATCAACACCTCCTTCAACACCGCTACCTTCCCAGAGAGCTGGAAGCACGCAGAACTCAGCGCCCTACTAAAGAAGCCATCAGCCGACCCCACCGACCTCAAGAACTACCGACCCATCTCGCTGCTCCCGTTTCCCGCAAAAGTCATCGAGAAGACCGTCAACAAGCAGCTGGCCGCCTTCCTCGAGACGAACGGATCCCTCGACCTCTCGCAGTCTGGCATTTCGGGCCAACCACAGCACGAGACCGCCCTGATCGCAGCAACCGATGACATCCGAGCCCTGCTCGACAACGGAGAAACAGCTGCCCTCATCCTCCTAGACCTCTCCGCGGCCTTCGACACTGTCTGCCACTGTACCCTAGTACAGCGCCTCAGCAATGTCGGAATCCAGGAGAAGGCACTGGAGTGGATCATCTCCTTCCTTGCCGGAAGGACACAAGGAGTCCGCCTCCCCCCGTTCAGATCAGAAGCCACCGAAGTCATCTGTGGCGTTCCTCAAGGCTCCTCGCTCAGCCCAACCCTCTTCAACGTCTACATGAGTCCCCTCGCAGCCATCGCATTCCAGCACAACCTCAACATCATCTCCTACGCCGACGACACCCAGCTGATCCTCTCCCTCACCAACGACCCCGCCACCGCCAGAGCCAACCTACACAAAGGGATGAAAGAGGTAGCCGAATGGATGAAGAACAGCCGCCTGAAACTGAACTCGTACAAGACGGAAGTCCTCATCCTGGGATCCTCACCCTCTGCCTGGGATGACTCCTTGTGATCCCCGCCCTAGGCAGCGCACCCAAACCAACAGACCACGCACGCAACCTTGGCTTCATCCTGGACTCCTCCCTCTCCATGACCAGACAAGTCAACGCCGTCTCCTCGTCGGGCTTCAACATCCTACGCATGCTACGCAAGATCTTCCGGTGGATCCCCACTGAGACCAGGAAGACGGTCACCCAGGCCCTCGTCACCAGCCGACTGGACTACGGCAACTCCCTCTACGCCGGAACCACCGCCACACTCCAGAAGAGACTCCAGCGGATCCAGAACGCCTCAGCACGACTCATCCTGGACATCCCCCGTCGCAACCACATCTCCGGACACCTGAGAGACCTGCACTGGCTCCCGGTCAACAAAAGAATCACCTTCCGTCTCCTCACCCACGCACACAAAGCCCTGCACAACCAAGGCCCAGGATACCTCAACAGCCGCCTCAACTTCTACGCTCCCAAAAGCCAGCTTCGCTCGACCGGCCACGCCCTCGCCGCCGTCCCCCGCATCCGAAGAGCCACCACAGGGGGAAGGTCCTTCTCCTACCTCGCCGCCAAGAATTGGAACTCCCTCCCGACCCACCTCCGCCTGACCCAGGACCACCTCGCCTTCAGGAAGCAGCTCAAGACCTGGCTGTTCGAGCAGTAGCGGACCCCCCCTCCCCTAGCGCCTTGAGACCCTCCGGGTGAGTAGTGCGCTATACAAATGCTCTGATTGATTGATTGATTGAGCTAGGGGGCAGGGAGCAAGCTCAGCGAGGGGGCAGGGAAGCAAGCACAAAACGAAAACCTAAGTGTCCCAAAAAGAGATGGATATAAACCAGAAATATTACCAGCTACGCACAAATTATTGATTAGATGAACACATGGTTTAAATGCAACCAAATATTACATGCCAGAAATTACACTGGGAAAAGGACAACGTTTTTGAATGTTTGGCATAAACAACACGGACAGCTTTTCTTTTATTCATCAACAAGTAACCCGTGTCTTTTCTGCATCATATACGGAACCTTACTTAACGTAGCAGGATCAAATGCCTTTCACTGCTGAAGAGTACTGTACAAACAGGTCTGTGGAAGGAGATGGAACTTAGAAAACTCCTTCCTTATGTCTCTACCTTATTAAAACGGAATGTATACCGACAGCAGACAGTTCAAACCCTCAGACAGCTCACTCACGCTGTATACTACTGCGCCTCGAGCCCATCTGTGTACTCGCACCTTCCCTCGGAGCTATCGCGTTACCCAGGCCTCTCCGTGTTTAGCGCACACTGTCCGTGATTTATTTTTAATCTCCATTCAGGGACATGTAGTCCTGTTACAGTTAATCCCATTATAAAACCCAGATGTTAAACTCCAGAATCCCCCCAAAAAACTGAACGTTCCACCATGGACCGAGAAACTTGAAAGTTTGTACTCTTAAGTACCCAAGCGACTAATCAAACGCTGTATTATTCTACAATGCAACTTACTCCAAAACCATTCTAAACACAAAACTCAGAACATAATCTGTGTATAGGCTTTTTTTTGCTTGTTATAAGACACCGTCAGGTCTAATCATACCAGTACAAGCCATTATCACAAGTGACTTGTAAAATGAGTTCACTTGTGTGCTCTATAGTCAAAGTTGGTCAATTAATGCGTCAACCGTTAGTTCCCTCCCTCGCTTTTTTTTACACTGCTTGTCCCGAAAATCCCCAGAGAGGCATCTCAATATGTTGAGCATATAGCAACACGAATAAGTGATTCTTTAATTGCGGTCAGTGACATTTACAGTAAACATGGTTTGTGTATTACGTTTTCTTTTTAAACGTGCAGTAGCAGTTCGTGGTTGTATATGGGAACGGTGGTTTTACATTACCAGTGTCGGCAATAGCACACAAAAGACAGGGTATAAACACATGCACAATTCAGCTTGGACCAGCTATTGGCTGCGGGATTCTAAGGCAGCTCGCCCACAAAGTAACCGTGGATGCCGCTTACTTTACATTACATCAGACACCGAAGCCAGACAATGGAAACAGAAAGCTGGGCTCTGGCTGCTCTCGGAGGGGGAGGGTCGGATTTTACTCTACAGCGGTGCTATTCCGCTTTCCTTGTAGCTCTTTGTACCCGCGTCCCCGCGAGGGCACAATACAGCGTTTCGGTCTGGCCACTCTCTTTGAAAACCACTGGACAAGAAAACCTTTCTTCACTCAAGTGCTGACTTCCGAAAACTGTCGTCTGCAGCCCGAGGGAGGGAAGCTTACCACGGGGCCGAGCCTGTAAGCTCTGAGACCAGCAGGCACCGATAGAGAGAGGCGCAGGAGAACTTTGAGAAAGGGCGCACAATAGTCTGGAAGAACACGAAAAGCAAGAGGCAACTGTAATTATTATTAGAGAAAAAAGAAAAATGCAATACAGAATCAAATGTTTTAAAACAAGGACTTTCACTACTGTATATTTAGATCGCTGCACGGTGACAGAAAACAAGCTAAGTCTAGGTCATTTGTGTACCAGAATTAACAAGACGGCACTGCGGAGCTTCTCAAGTAAGCTACTGCCCGGCCGCCATCTTCAGAGAAATGACCAAAGCAAACAAAAAAAATAATAATAATAAACCACCGCCCACCTCCGCATGACGTTTTAAAAGGGGCGGAGAGGGAAAAAATCGCCGGAACGCCCACGAATCGCCTCGGACAATGACGGACAGATCTCTCTTCCAATGGCTAGCCTCCATTTATGGAGCTAGCCAATGGAAGAGAGAGGCGGGACAAAGCCACATACTGTTCTAACATAAGATTTCGCCTGCGTGAACGCTGCTGCACAGCGGACGCCAGGCGAAACCTAAAAAACGGCTGTCTTTTTACTTCACATACTCTGCGATGTTCCCTGGACCAACATGGTCACTTTACAGTTGATGATGACTAAACACTCCATATTTTCAAATGAAAAAACTCTCAGAAGTATCAGTACAACATTCCTGCTGCATGTTGTTTTAACTACAAGAAAACGCTGCACCTAAGTTAAAAGCAAACCGATACAGCATTCGCTCTAATAAGGGGCGAAATTCACAGCAGAGGCCTCTTAGAATCGCCCAAATATCAGCAGCTATAATTAACTACGTCACTTCTTTATGAGACTTATAAAGATATGCCCGGTGGCTGATCTCCCTACAAAGTGGACACTCCCTGCGCCCCGGGCCATCCCTGAGCCCCCCAACACATACTGTTGTGTCCCTGCCTCACCATGGTTCAGATGGGAACCCATACATTTGACCCACACCTCTACAGAGCCTCTACACAGGTTGGTGAGTACCTAGTTGTATTATTTATTTATTATTATTATTTTTTATTTTATTTGTAAACAATGTATATTATTTAGTGTGCTCTGACAACCTTACAGTACCCCTAAACTGTGTAAAATGTTTCTATGGTTGTAAAATATATGGTTACCTCTGCACGAAGCCTACTAGCGCCTCTATTTTATGCACCTTAAATACACTCACCTGCAGCCTCTTTGTCAGCCCCAACAGCACCACCCCTATGAACATTAAATGCCTACACACAGCTTTAAAGTCAATGCTACAAAAACACCATTATTCATTTTACTAGCAGCCCGTCCCGACCTCGTCCGGGAGCAATCAGGCTTCCCCGACTTCCGCCCGCCCGACATTGTCCAGAAGCCCGGGCCCCCGCCCAGTCCGTCCCCTGCCTGCCCCGACATTGTCCGTGGGTCCCCTTACCTCAGCCGCCGCTCCTCCCCCGCGCTCCTCAGTTTACCGGTCTGCCGCTCCTCGCTCCTTACCGCCGCTGGTCACCGCTCCTCCGGCCTGTCCGCTGCTTATCACGTCACCGCTCCTCCCCCACGCCATGTCCGCCGCTCCTCGTCGCGCTTCTGGACGCCGCTCCTCCCCGCGCTCCTGACGTGAGCGCGCACGTCGCGGCCGGCGCTACTTCGGAGGGACAACTTTTTTTTTAATGTACATTTTTTAAATAACTTTTTAAAAAAAATTTATATAGCCTATAACCATCTGCACACCCTACCGATTACAACGGTGTATCGGGTGTGTGGATTGGCGCTGTGGTTCCCGAGTTTACCCGCCTCAAAGCCTCAAAGTTCTTTCTTTATTATAGTAGTATAGATATACCAGCCCAATATGTTTTAAACCCCATTTAAAACTTAAGTTGCAAGCATTTACACCCTCATAGCCTCTAGCATTACCCACATTAAGGGGGTCATTAGGATCGCGGACGGACTTGAGTCCGTCCGCGACCCCAGAGCATGAGGGAACGTCCGCATGGGCTGCGGCGTTCCCTCTGTGCAGATTAGGATGTGACCGCCAGGGTGGCGGTCACATCCTCTATTTTTAACATTGCTGCGGGTGGAGCTTCAAGCTGCACCCGCAGCAATGTTAAAAATGCACGCACAGCATTTGCGTGCACAAAGCGGCAGGCACCGCGCGGTGCCTGCTGCATTGTGCACGCAAATGCAGGGGGGTACCATAGGTACCCCCCATGTGCACCCACTACACCTAGGGGGCCCGCAATGGGCCCCTGCAGTGCAGTTACACATGCTTTTCCACGGCGGAAAAGCCGCCGCGGAAAAGCATGTTTCCATGCACATCCTAATCTGGCTGAAGGTGTCTAAGAGACACCTTCACCATTTTAGTGCTTTTCCGCCGCGGTTGTAAGCCAGCCGCGGCGGAAAAGCTGCGGACCTAAACCATGACCCACCAGCCATCCTAATGTGGCGGTGGGTCCTGGTGGGTCCGCAGAGGATTTTCCGCATCCTCCGGGCCGGCGGTGGCTTCCGCCGGCCCGGAGGATGCGGAAAATCCTCCATCCTAATGACCCCCTAAATGTACCCCATCATGGTAAAATGTTTCTATAACCTGCATAATCTAAAGGTTACAACCCTGCGCCACAACCAATACCAGCCTTTATTCAGTTTAAATACAGCAGTTCTGTTGCACTTTGCACCTTTTAAAAAAACTTAGAATGACAACGTTTCACCTCCAATCTTATTCACATTACGCACCAGATCACCACTTTTTAAACATTATTTAAAACACTATAAACACATTCCTACATAGCGCTAAACCCCTTTTAAAATGCAACTGTGTTCACATTAAATGCATACCCCCTATACTTTAAATAAAACCTTACGACCCTAAACATGCAACATTGTGCCACCCCTATTTTATTTACCTTCATCAGTGTGTAGCAGGCGGTGTTAATCTGTGATAAGTTGCTTTGATACATTGCAGCCTTAAGTTTCTGATGCAGGTCTGCGCAGCAAACAGTTCATGTACGTCGTTCCAAAAGGGTTTTTTTCAATGGCTATTTCTGCTGCCTGCTAAAGTGTGCTTTTTAGGTCTCACCTGACCCAGCGCATGCGCTGTCTGGCGAGACTTTTAGTAAGGGCTTCAAAAAATGCTACCATGACCAGTCTACAGCTTGTGTGCATGTGCGCGAGCACACGCTTACGAGCAGAGGCGCCATATGGCTTTTCTCGTCATGCTCATTAAGCGCATCACTCGCCGCGCTTGATCGCGATCACTTTCACGGCTGCGTGGATGGTGTTACTTTTATGGCCGCGCGGCCAATGCTTGTTGTTTGTAGGGTTTCCATTTGTGTTCCTTGTTAGTAACCAGCTGGCTTTCTGTTTCCTTTCTTACTAGTTTTTTTTTAGAACCATTTAGATTCATTTTCATGTAATTCGAGACAGTTTATTCATAGTTACGGGTAGCACTTTTATCAGAGTATAGCGCCACGTGGCACATTAGCTCACTGGGGAAAACAATCCCATAACCGACAGCTAAAGAGGATGACTTTGTGCCTCTAACCGTGCCCTCCTCCTCCTGCTCTGCCTTTCAACTCCTGCTCTCCCGTCCTCCTACATGCCTCTCTCCATCTTCTAACTCCCCTTGCCATTACTGCCTTCCCCATCCACTGCTGTCTCTCTTCCCCTACTTTCTGATCCCTGTTGCTCTCCCTTGCTTTTCCTTCCTTTCCCTTGCCTTCAGTCAAGCCCCTTCCCTTACTTAGTCTGTACCAGATCATTTATTTCGTACAAAACGTGCATACACTCTGAGGAGCTTCATGGCACTGGAACCAAAAAGTAAATGGAGAAAAGGTTAGTGAGGATCAGCACTGTTACAAGAAACATGCTTATCAGCGTCCTACCCCCTGATACCCGAGTACCCCTCCCCCATCCTAGCAGCACTCTGTTCCCTTCTTCTACATTTCTCTCCCTCCTGCCCTCATTCGCTGCCTGCCCTCTCCCTTACTTTCTGTACTCTCCATCGCTCTCTACGCCAGGTTTACTGTTGGTGCTGTACTATGTTAAACAAACAAGAAAGCATTGTATAGCGCCAACCCTACAGCAGTGCCTCTTGTATTCTGGGGCTGGGGAGGGTCACATTTTGTGGGTGGTTGAGTAAATTATGCGGCGCCATGCGGGACCTTCTGTAAAGGTATTACTTCATTATTTTACCATTATTTAACTTGTTAACACTGCCTGGTCATTGTTTACACCTCATTAGCACCGGTTTCCTTTCCAAGTACAGCAATAAGCAACAGAAAGGATACCAGTCAACCCCGCAAAGGGTCTTCCACTGCGCGGTAACACGTCACTATGATTTAGAAAGTTTTGAACCAGTTGAGCTGGAAACAGAATGTGTTTTTGTTCAAATCTGCATATTATGCAGCAGATGACAGATTATGTCACAAGTCCTTAATTATGCAAAAAGCGCTGTGGCCGCACAATCGCATATTTGCAGCGGCCCTGGCTACAGTCGCATGCTGCGATGGCTCAAATAATTTCAATTCAGTATGCTTCTGTTTAAGGGAAGGCAGTGGGGATCTGCTGCAGACAAATACCTTTTACTGCAAATATCTACATGAGGACAAGCAGCAAGGCAGGGCAGGCAATTAGGTGATTCCCTCTGTGTCCAAACCTAGGACCTCATATGTTCTCTTTCCATATATTAGTTAGGGCTTGGTCTTGGATGCATCATTGTACTTTGTTTTATTGTTTTTAGCCATGCTGCACAGCAACCATGCTGCTATACAGCATAGCTTCAAATCATTGCCAAGGTTGGCAATGCCCATGCTGTACAAGATAAACAAAAGGCAGTGGCAGAGGCAATAGTCTGCAAGGCGTAACCTATTGGCTTTTTCAATGCGTGTTAGGTCTTGGCACAACACCCCTGTGATTCTGAGCAAATCAGTTAATCTTCCCATCCGTCAAAAAAGGTAAACATATGCAGATCCCATTACATAAAGCAATCAAATCAAGCATTGGCATAGCCAATAGGTCTCGCTTTCGGGACCTTATAAGTAGGTAGTTTTGCAGCACAATATCCTTTGTGCAACAACATCAGTTGTTGCATGGTTAAACCTTGTGCCTTATAAGTGTTTAGCCATGCAACAGTTGATGTTGTTGCACCAACGATATTGTGCTGCATAGCTAAATACTTATAAGGTCCCAAAAGCGAGACCTATTGGCAATGCCAATGCTTGTTATACTTGTCCTGGCATGCTATTTAGGTCACAACCCTTTATGGAGGGGAGGAACCAGATAGTGTGGTCCCTTGGTGGGAACATTTTCTGACCGATGTACAGCTTATGCTAGATGCCACTTTAACATTTGACCTCTGTTAATTAAACCTACCGCCTGTCGTGGAAAGAGCTGGGTAACCACCTGTGTTTAGGAATCATTCTCCTGGGAAGGACGGCTCCGGCTGAAGTTTGGGGACATGACAAATTACCAGGGTACATTTTCTGATCAGGGCCTTGTTTGTTAGATACGCCCATTAGCATTTTGACAGCTTCTTGTTAAACCTATTGCGTGTCTTAGGAAGAGCTGAGTAATCAGCTGTGCTTGGTACTCATTCTCCTGGGAAGCTTGGGACTGGTTGATTCGTTTTAGGTCTCGGCCTGGTGTTGGAGCGCGTATGAGCTCCTCGCCTGTGAGAGCTATAGTAAACCGTTTGTAGAAGGGGACTTTAATCCACACCACTCTGTCACAACCTTTTTCCATTGGCTTAGGTAGTGATCAGTGTTCTCAGAAAGCTGCACGCACATCTCTCACTCAGAGCGCGCAGTGTCCTATTTAAAGCCCGCACACAGCAGAACCCTCGAAGCATTCGCATCGCCGGGAGTGGCAGGAGGTATGTTTGCCTTGCTTTTTTTATGGCAGCCTGTGCACACATTTAACAGTAAAAAGCTCGTGCACTTGCTGCATTTCATTTCCTAATGGGGCTCGGCTGGGGGCTGATTCTGGGCCATTGTGAACAAATTTCTGTTAATTGCAGCGCATGACAGTGCTGCGATTAACAGGAATACTTTCACGAAGGCCCACAATCAGCCGGCAGCCGCACACCATTAATAAATGAAATGTAGCAAGTCCAAAACCACGACGTGTGCTTTACACCTCTTGCTTTTGGACTTGATGCATGTTTTTTGTTAGTGGAGCGCGGCTGCGGGCTGATTGTGAGCTTTTATGAAAATATTCCTGTTAATTGCAGCACATGATGGTGCTGCAATTAACAGAAATACTTTCACAAAGGCCTTCATTTAGCCCTTAGTCGCGCCCCAAGAAGACCTGAAAGGAAAAAAAAAGAAAAAAAAGGATGATCTTAATGACACTGGGTACGAAAATTAAATAATTGTGCTTGATGTTGAGCTACATATCATAAATAACACTGCAGTCCATTAAGTCATCCATTTATTGATCTGTACATGTATCCATAGAAAATCACATCGCCAACCACTATGCGGTGGTGTTGTGCACTTAAGGGCAGCGGTCCCATGTCCTTGTGCTGCGGTTTATGCTTCTATAGTCCCTCAGCAGATGCCTTAATCCTCATTGAGGGATCTCTTGACAAATCCCAAATGTCATGATGCCTAGAGTGGTGGGAGGTCCTTTTCATTTGTCACTGCCAAATTCTGTAATTCGCCACAAATGCTGATCTCCGTTTGACGCAAAAACATTTTATTTTTTGCAGATTTCTAAAGTCATTGTTCTTACACACCACTATTTAGAATCCTTCAAACTGGTGCAGCTGTTTTTAAGTGGTTCATTAACAGCAAACTAATTCACTCATTCATTCGGTCGCCCATTTTAATCATACAACACTTGCGCAGTTAATGAATTTGTTTTGGGAGTTTGATGCCATTTATATAGTTCAACTATGAAACTGAAAAACGAGTAACTGATAACTAATGTATTGGCATCGTAACGTAAACAAGCATTGGCAAACACCAATAAGTCTCCTTTCAAAGCAGATCTGCATCAGGAAACAAGCATTGGAAATACAATAGGTCTCGCATTAGAAAAGTTGGAGCTATTGGTCTTGTAAATGACACATATTTTATTTATGTGTTGGTTTTTAAAATAGCTAAATTGATAGTTTTGTCATTTACAATGCCAATAGTTATAACTTTTGCAAATGTGACAACTATAGCATTTGTAATGGAATATGTTTTATTTACGTGACTTAAATGTATTCATATTACAAATAACAATGGCCTTTTTTTATAATTAATACTTAAATAAAAAGTTATTGTAATTTATAATGGCAATAGCTTAAACTTTTGTAAATACCTTTTGTGAAGATTATGTTCAGTGTATTTTATTGTGACGAAAATCCAAGAACAGAAGTGAAATATTAACATCTTTTTGTGAAATTTGTAATAAACCTTGAAACATTGAGAGAACATATTTGAACCAGTTGTTGTTGAATGGTTGCACAGACTGATGCTCTGGTGGCGCTGAGTGATGTTGTGGTGGCGACGAGTGATGCTCTGGCGTTCAGTGATGCTGTGGTAGTGCATAGTGATGTTGTGGTGCCCCTGAGTGATGCTGTGGTGGTGCTGAGTGATGCTGTGGTGGTGCTGAGTGATGCTGTGGTGGTGCTGAGTGATGCTGTGGTCATGCGATAGACAGATAGATAGAGTGAGTGTGATAGATAGAGTGAGGGTGATTGATAGAGAGAGGGAGAGCGATAGATAGAGGGAGGGCGAAAGATAGAGTAAGGGCAATAGATAGATAGATAGATAGATAGATTGAGTGAGGGCGATAGAGGTGTAGAGAGAGGTAGAGAGGGGTATATAGAGAGAGAGGGGAATGTAGAGAGAGAGGGGTATGTAGAGAGAGAGAGGTGTAGAGAGAGAGAGGTGTAGAGAGAGAGAGGGGTGTAGAGAGAGCGGTGTAGAGAGGGGTGTAAGAGTGGTGTAGAGAGAGGGGTGTAGAGAGAGGGGTGTAGAGAGAGGGGTGTAGAGAGAGGGGTGTAGAGAGAGGTGTGTAGAGAGAGGTGTGTAGAGAGTGGGGTGTAGAGAGGGGTGTAGAGAGAGGGGTGTAAGGGTGGTGTAGAGAGAGAGGGGTGTAGTGAGAGAGAGGTGTAGAGAGAGAGAGATGTAGAGAGAGAGGGGTGTAGAGAGAGGGGTGTAGAGAGAGGGGTGTAGAGAATGGGGTGTAGAGAGAGGGGTGTAAGCGTGGTGTAGAGAGAGAGGGGTGTAGTGAGAGAGAGGCGTAGAGAGAGAGAGGTGTAGAGAGACAGGGGTGTAGAGAGAGGGGTGTAGAGAGAGATCGGTGTAGAGAGAGGTGTGTAGAGAGAGGTGTGTAGAGAGAGGGGTGTAGAGAGAGGGGTGTAGAGAGAGGGGTGTAGAGAGGGATGTAGAGAGAGGGGTGTAAGTGTGGTGTAGAGAGAGAGGGGTGTAGTGAGAGAGGGGTGTAGAGAGAGAGGGGTGTAGTGAGAGGGGTGTAGAGAGAGAGAGGGGTGTAGAGATAGGGGTGTAGAGATAGGGGTGTAGAGAGAGAGAGGGGTGTAGAGAGAGTGGGGGTGTAGCGAGAGAGAGGGGTGTAGAGAGAGAGAGGGGTGCAGAGATAGTGGGGGTGTAGCGAGAGAGGGGGGTGTAGCGAGAGAGGGGAGTGTAGAGAGAGTGGGGGGTGTAGCGAGGGAGAGGGGTGTAGAGAGGGTGGGGGGTGTAGCGAGAGAGAGGGGTGTACAGAGAGGGGTGTAGAGAGGGCCACATCCTCTCCTTGATTTGAGAGATTTTGAATTCTGAGACTTTTGAGCATCCACACAGCAGCCCGGGAGGCCCAGTGATCGGACAAGGGGATTACCCAAACTCAGACCCTTGTTCTCCTAAGAGAATAGACCCAATGTGGTGCAGAATTCTTCTTCTGTCTTTATTAATTAGGGGTTGGAGGTAAAGCAGACTGCACGAGGTAAACAGTGAAGCTTTTACTACCATGGAAGCCCGTCCCCTCCCTCTTGTTCCCGCCTATAGACATTTGGGGTGCCTGGAGTGCTTTTATTTTGTTGTTAACACTCACCTGACAGGCCCTCCTGCAAAGCCCACAAATCTGTCAAGACAGTCAAGTGGGAGCCCTTCTCTGAGCAGCGACCCGGATACAGGCCAGAGCCTGGCAATTAGAACCATACCACGGGTACTTTCCCATTTGTGGGTGAAATAGCATAAATCATGGGTCATAATTCGCCTCGTGGTAATCTAATTACCGCCGTGGGTATTACCACTGCCAGCCGGGCGTTCTCATGAGGCCTTTCAAATAAGCATGGGCGGAAAATCCGTTTCGCTCGCGGATTTTGCGGATTTTCGGGAAATTCGCAATCCGCGAGATTTGCGAATCTCCCGCAAAATCCGCAAATCCGCGAGCAGCGGATTTTGCTCGCACTGCTCGCACTGTTCGCGTGAGTTTGCGGCTTCCCAGTACAACTTCGCGCCCCGCGAATAAGTGCTAAATTGCAGAAATACGATCTTAGCAAAACTGAAACTACTTACCAGGTTCAAAAGTTCAGGCTCATCATTAGTAGCCATTTCCTGTAGTGCTTCCTGAGGGGCCCCTCCAGAGTTCAGTTGCCAGTTGCAACTATTATGTGACCCTGCTCTGAACCTCAGAATAGTTACACATATGCCACAAAGGTCCTGAATTACAGCTAAGGGAGACAAGCAGGAGCCAGGCTGGAAGTTAAAATCCATTAATCAGCCCCTAATTCATTATTGTCAGTTGGGGCAGGGCAGGTGTTGTAACTAATTTTGCAACAATGAAAGCACTTAGCAAGTGCAAAAGATCACTAATCAGGGCGCACTAAGGAAGCAGGTGCCAGCTAAAAAAATATTCTGTGACACATTAATCAGCCCCAAATTAATTCAGGTCACTTGAGGCAGGGAAGGTGTGCTTTGCTTTGCCGAAAATAATGTACACTGGACAACCAGAGGGTGTGGTGATGAAACAGAGGGTGGCATGGGTGGGCCAGAGGGTGGCATGAGTAGTCAGAGAGTGGCAGTGGTGACAGAGAGTGGCAGTGATGAAGAAGAGTGTCCCAAACAGGCTGGACACGTAGAAACAACAAGTTCGCAAAACTTGCGACCCGACAGGTAAGTTCGCAAATTGCGAAATTGTAAAAACCCTCGCGAACTGGCAGAAACACGGGCGAACACACAAAAAAAAAATCCGCAAATTCGCGGGAATTCGCGGATTTTGCGGATTGCGAATTCGCAAATCCGCAAAATTCGCGAACGCGAGATTCGCAAAATTCGCCCATGCTTACTTTCAAAGTAAAAATCAAAAACTCCGGGAGTGTCTTACTGTGCACAAAGAAAAATGCTATTGATGCTGACAGACCATAGTTTACTGTTCAAACCCAAATCCTATAACTCATTTTATTGGAACCGATTTAACATGGAAAAATGTATACACGTAGTATATAAACGTATGGAAAAGAAAAATGATGTTGGGGGTGGGGAAGTGGCGGATTGCATATCATGTTGAGGGATGATTATTCACACCTCCCAGGAAGAATTAACACATGTTTAAGGACCTGGAATGAAATTTAAGATTTCGGTTTTTGCACAAGAAATAATCCCAGTTTTGCTAAGTGGAGGCAACATAGGTCTGGACTCCACATTTCTTACCTGATAGCAAAGACGTGATTTTAGTTCTGCTAGCTGTTGAGTTCCAGCAGGTTCCTGCTGCCATGAGAACAACTAAGAGGTCTTTTGGTTTCCAGAGATAGGTGGGCGCACTTCCTGAGTATCCGCAAAGTACTATTCAGAATGTTTTAATGAGTCTAGGCAATGAGGCGGGCAGTAGTACCTCTAAACCGCTCAAAACGTTGACCAGGAAAGTGATCAACTGAAACTATAGAAAAACAGCTATGCCCCTGCACTTAGACATTTATGTGATGATAGGTAGTGATTGTTATAGAAGTATTTCACAATTGACAGTTATTGTTTTTATACAAATCCAAACATGTAATACATCTTCGAGAAAGAGTTCATAATCCTGAGTGTGGGTAATATCAGTAGAAACACAGTTCGTTCTTAGTGTGGGTACTTCAGTTTATTGTTCCAATTCGTAAGCCAACACGTGTTTCATCGCAGGGAACAAGCTGCAAATCTTTAGGTCTTAGTGAGGAAAAACTTTGAAGACTAGAAAGATTCCGTAGAGATCTCTAGTCATTTGTCATTTAAAATTGGGTTGTTGAAGGTACACGGCTCTGTTCTATGTCCTCGTAGAAAATATTTACGGGATGATCAGTCAAAAGGAAACGCCCCGTCCGGGCGTTGCTCGAAAACTCCGGTAAAATCCAAATCGTTAAATGGGTATCTTGTTCTGCACCGTGAGTTGAGTATACCGGGAGGAGAAAAATGTTGCGAAGGAGGCGGGTGCGCCGTCTCGTCAACGTCGGCAAAAGTTTTTGTCAGTGTTAGTCTCCCTCTTTCAAGGTTCCCAGTTGCCGTGTTCCAGGTACGGACGGAAAAAATGCTATTGATGCTGACAGACCAAAGTTTACTGTTCAAACCCAAATCCTATAACTCATTTTATTGGAACCGATTTAACATGGGAAAATGTATACACGTAGCATACAAACGTATGGAAAAGAAAAATTATGTTGGGGGTGGAGAAGTGGCGGATTGCATATCATGTTGAGGGATGATTATTCACACCTCCCAGGAAGAATTAACACATGTTTAAGGACCTGGAATGAAATTTAAGATTTCGTTTTTTGCACAAGAAATAATCCCAGTTTTGCAAAGTGGAGGCAACATAGGTCTGGACTCCACATTTCTTACCTGATAGCAAAGACGTGATTTTAGTTGTGCTAGCTGTTGAGTTCCAGCAGGTTCCTGCTGCCATGAAGAGGCTGCAATGCGCTTTGGGAGCTCGAGCTTTTTTCCGCCTGAATAGTGAATGCAGTGGAGTATGTTAGCTGTGAATAATGAGATTTAAGGTACAGCCAGTAAAAGTCATCAGCTGTGCTAAATTAAACAAGCATTGCTAGCACTGTGCTGCTCGAAACGGGCGGTGTCGGAGTTTACTGCGTTTCAAATTTTGGACAGCAAAATGCCTGTTCATCTTATCCAAACTGTGCTAACATTTACCAGCATTGTTAGCAACACCGTGCTGTTCAGAAGGAAAAGGATGTGCCGAAGGAGGGAGGTGAACCACTGCTGTAGGGACGGTGTGAGAGCATGGGCGAGGGTTCTCTTGGTCATTATGCTAATCTTCATCTGCTTACTCTGGGGACACGCATGCCTGTCTTTATTGGGAGACCTAGGACAACACGAAGCCTAGGTAACCACTTTTAAGACCAAACAGAGAAACAATATTACCAACTCTGTATACCAAGTTGGTTGACATGATTACATTATTATTATTTTAGTTTTAAGTCGTGGAACTAACAAAGCCAGCCTTTGCTGTAAAGCTCATAGTTTACCTCGACATGTCGTTTCCTTATGCACCTATGTGGCCGTATGAAGCGATTGTGATATACTTTCCCTTTTGAAGGCAAGCGAATAGACTATAGCTACACTCAACGTTTTAAGAGTGCCAGATTGACAGGACGTTATAGTATCTGTACATTATCCCATTGCCTAGCTGACCAGTTATTTAGTGAACTGGGAGTGAGCAACTGTGAAAACTAAGAAAGCAGCGTTGGGAAGGGTGAACAGAAATGTTTTTCCCGTGTAATTTATTTGTTTGAGTTATTAAATGTAGAGTAAATGAAATGTTACTAAAGTATATATAAACTAATTTGTACATTTTTGTTTTGAGTATAGTCATTTTTAGTCTTTCCCCATTAATGGAGTACATATATTTATTGTTGAGTTTCTTACGTGACAGATCATGAAACATATATATTTTCTCATATTGAATATATAGTAAAGAGCCCCAAATATAAAGGTGTAAAACGTATTAAAGAAATCTAAATTCAGCTTTATGGATATAAATCTGGAAATGCTTCCAACAATATTCTGCACGAGGAAAGAGGGCGTATGTTGGAACTTAGAACAATTACTATCCCTCTGAACATCTCATCAACACTGCAATGCACTCGTATTAATACGCTGTAATGAAAGGGTGTTGTGACCCTAGTCTGCTAAATATAGTTGATGCTTGCAAGGCTCAGCAGGCCCTTCCCAACCCGCAACTTGGCCGACTGTGCAACAAGTTCAAGTTCAAGTATTTGTATAGCGCACTACTCACCCAGAGGGTCTCAAGGCGCTTGGGGAGGGGTACATTATTTATCGAAAAGCCAGGTTTTTTTTTTTTTTTTTTTAAAACCTTTATTGTGCAGTTTCAGAAAACAAATACGGGCCTACAACCAGCCGGCCGGCCTCGACACTTCGCAAGCATTGTAGCAAACTATACGTCAACTCGATAGCACGTCAGCACAGAAAAGCGTACAACATGTATTACACTAAATGCCACGAGCACCGAGTGTCAGGAGAAGTTAAGGTTAATTTTCAAATGATTTTTTATATAAGGAGATACAGAAGCTAGAACGGATCAGTGTGCAGAACATCCATTGAAGTAATAAGCGGGCAACGTCTTTCAATAAAATCCAACAAACGATAAGCATAGCCAATATGGCGGCACAGAGCTAGCACAACAGGATGTTAAAACACAGCGGATGGTGCACGCCAGCCGCTACCCTCCTAACACCAGACCAACCCACTGACCCAGGAAAAAGCAAAAAGGAAAGGAAACACGAAAGGAGAAAAATAAGGCCCATAGAAACAAAAAGGAACCAAAGAAGACCCCCCACCCTACACGCATGCAGAGGCTATGGCCCACCCCCCCCTAGCAGCGCGTCTGTCGCCCCAAAAAGAGAACCCGAAATGTAGGGACAAGTAAAGAGGGAAAAGAGAAAGAGTTCCATAGAGAAAGGAGGAAAGGGAAGATAATGTTACACCGGCAATACGTGCACCACCGAAAAGAAGGAGAATTGGAGATTTAAATTTATAATACATAGAACACAATAAAATAATAAACATTGAAAAGGGTCTGAGCTCAAACAATCCGTTCAGATTCGTTCATGGGCGACGTCCTGCAAACAAAGGCAAGCAAATATACAGAACCAAGATGGCGGTACCAGGATATCGAAGAAGGAGCAATAATCACAGGGGATGATACGTGCTGGACGCCACCCACCCCACCACAGTCCAGTGACCCAGAGAAAAGGGGAAAGGAAAAAGAAACAAAGACAGGAGAAAAATAAGGCCCATAGAAACTAAAACTGACAAAGAAAAATCCCCCCCACCCTACACGCATGCAGAGGCTACGGCCTACCCCCCCTAGCAGTGTGTCTGTCGCCCAATAAAGAGTACCCGAAATGAAGAAGAGAAGAAAAGAAAGAAAAAAAGTACACAGTTGTATCCGGAGGAGGGCCAGATGTGAGTGCCCAAAGGACGGAGGAATTATATGTCTACGGCCACCTCGCCCTCGACCCCAGGCGAGAAAAAACAGACCCAACGCCTGGCTCTCCCGTCTACCCACCACAGTCCCGGCAAATCAGACCATTAGAAGCAAACAAGAAAGAAGGATCGCCTTCACCCCTGTCCCTTTCGGTCCAGTGCGCCAAGCAGGTGTAGGGACAAAACAGCCGTCCGGTGCAGTGCTAACAGCCACAGGAACCACCACGGGACAAGGCGCCTGCCTCCAGCGTCCGACCAGTCCAGTGCCGTGGAGTCCCAAACTGTATCGAGAGAAACAGCGCAGTGCAGCGTGTCTCTCACGACAACCCAGCTAGACGGTGGCGACATGGATTCACCACAGTAGACAGTGCCGCCAGCGGTGCCCACGGAAAGTCCAGAACATGGCTCCCAGCGGCATTTATCAAGTCGGTGCGGTAATTCAGGAGCTCCCACACTGTCCGCACTTAACTCCGGCAAAGTCGAGGCGGTCACTAGGTCCAGTTCTACTAACACTCCCGTGCATAGCCGTCCAGTCGGTTCACCACGACCGAGCTCAGGGTGTGGCGAAGCGCCCCGCAGGTGGACGCAGGCTCGATCGACGGGGGGCAGGGCGAGCCCACCGGCATCCAGTCGACCCCCCAGGTCCCGAGCTATGGACCGCACATCTGCTTGCAAGGCGATCAGGGCGTCGAGAATGTCCCCTAGGCTCAGGGGCAGGGCAGGAGAAAGGGACGGCATAGTGTCATGTCCGTGGGGCTCACAATCATGAGGCAGTTCTTGGGCCCCGCTGCCAACACCATTTTCCAGCTGCACGGAAAGCCTGCGGCGTCTCGACCTGCACACCCGGATCTCAGGGACAAGGGCTGCACTTTCCATAATGGCGATATCCCGGCTGTGGTATAAGGGCAGCAGACAGCAGTATTCTCAGGGTCCGGCCGTGTCTTCAACAGCAAGATCAGGAGCGCCCGGCTCAAGATGGCCCCCGGGAAGTCGTCGGAAGGCGAAGGCTAACAGTAATTTCCAAGCGAGGGATACAAAGTATCGCTGGTCGCCGCGATCCCAGTGCAACGTGGAGAGGGAAACGGATGCAACAATGTTGCGGAGGACTCGTTGTAGCAACCATTCACCGCCGGTAAACTCCGATCCGCCGTCTACGGCCACTGCTCCACTCCGCCGGGGCCAGCCTTCCACGAAGACAAAGACCTGGTCGCCATCAGGGTACGCCGGGAGGCAAACTGGGACGTTCCTTCGCTTCTGCCGAGTGGAGAGCGACGGGGAGCACACCGTCGGGTACAGCGTCGCCTCCCAATTCCCAATCCGCCGAAAGGGTGCAGTGTAAATTCCAGGATAGTTAGCGGCTCGGACAAGAAGGAAACGGACGAGCGGAGCCGAGGGTTCAGGCGGCCATCTTGGTCGCCGGCTAGGCTCCTCGAAAAGCCAGGTTTTAAGTTCTTTTCTGAAGGAGATGTGGTTCTGTGTAAGTGCATTGAAGTGAAATCACCCAGAAGAGTCAACGTGTATTGCATAGTAACATCTATTCTAGCTCCTGGCAATATTAAAATGTATTTACAATGTTGGCATAGGATTGACAGGCGACAAGCATATGCCACTAAAAGGTAAGAGGACTGCATAGTTTTAGCACAGGGCCCCGCGACCAATACCCCCTTGTAGATAAGGCCAAGGGATTTGTTCCAGTCTTCAAGCAATCATAATTAGGAAGATACTCACGTGCAGGGAGAGCACTCTAGATGTTCGTGGAATTGGTAGTGCACTGTGGTGCCTACCAAGGGGTTATGTTTGGAAAAGCATTTATTATAACACTATTTTGTTTTAATGATTTGTCATAAGGATCAGAAATATCTGCCAGAAGGTAAATAAACCCTACACACAATATGCTGTCATTGGTGCATTTCATTCCATGTGTACATTTCGGCCCACATGTTCCTTTAAAGTCCACATCCCAATTGGCTCTTTTAGATCTAGATTAAATCTGTTTACAGTAGAGAACAAATGCGTAAAAGAAAGGCCGCTGGGCCCATAAAACTTTAGAGCGTTTCTTTTTACACCTCGCTGAACAATGGCACGATTTCCTCGAGAGGGAAACAAACGTTGGTGTGTGTGTGGTTGTGGTACGGGGAGACACTACGGAGAGTTTAAAGGTCACACGGTACCTTCACACCACAGACGTTTCAACTCTACAGAACCACGCAAAAACGAATCCTGACAATTCATTTAAAACAAGCACTGGCGTTGCCAATAGGTTTCGCATTAGGAAAGATAGAGCTATTGGTTTTGTAAATGACATTTTATATTTATATATTGTTATTGACAATGCCAATAACGATATATAAATATAAAATGTCATTTACAAAACCAATAGCTCCAACTTTCAAAATGCGAAACCTATTGGCAACGCCAGTGCTTGTATCCCACATACCTTTGCATTCTGGGACTTTTACATCTATACATGTAACATGAACGCAACATATTACATAAAAGCCAGGGTTGATTGAAGAAGTCACACCTGGCATGGGGACGCTCGCGGGATCCTGTGTCTCTGTGTACTGGTTCATCCACGCCAGGAATCTGTAATTGAGCTTATGGTCGATACGATGGGTACCACTGAGTTTTTGTAACAATAAGCTGCTGATATTTAGCGCAAAAATGCACCAAAGCACTATACAAATGCACGTGTTGTTAACAAGCATAATACAATTATACCAACATTGGCTCTGTTTAAATGCCAGGTGCGTAGTAAAAATATAAAGCAACCAACCTACAGAGCACTGACGCATTAAACACAGTGAGATATGACGAACTTCACGCTGACAATGCACTGACTTTCTAACTGACGGCAAAAGAGAGGCGGTGCTGACGTCAAACCCCTCACCTTGATGTCGTTGCTAAGCTCTTGTCTGCTGCTGTGCATTGCCCGGTATGACACTTCTTCAGCCACACGGCTCTGCAATTGATCAGCGTAAATGGGATCAAACTTGATGCATAACTCCTGCTCTGCACCAATGTCCAGGACAGCAAATAAAATGATAATTTTTTTTATATTTCATTTTTTATGTTTGTCTCTGCTGGCAGGGGTGGGGAGTGAGGAGCAACTGTTGAACCCATGACAACCACAGCACTACATGGCACTCCACAAGCTGCATTGGCATCCCTCTACCCACCCCATGCCAGGCCTGTTCAGCTCTCATGACATCTCAGGGATTGGAGGGTTGAATGGATTTTTTTGCCTAGATCTAAAGGTCCCAGATCTCCAGGTATCTAAAATCAAGCCTTTCAAATAGCGAATTGGTTTCAAAAGACTTAATTTTTGGCCCTGCAGAGCAATTCCCTGCAGGACACAGCAAGCTATTACTGAACACGGGCACCCTTTGTAATGTATTGTACCACTTAAAGGCGCTGAACAACATTAGCATATTGATTTGCATGCTACACCGTTCACTGCTTGGTTGGGGAAATGTAAGGGGGGACCCAGGGAGAGCCAGGCGCGAGCTGGTCTTTCCCTGGGTGCGTTCGCGCGAGAATCAGGGAAGCAGGTGGGGTTGATTAGGGGGCTAGATAAGGGGAAGTCAGGTGGCGGTTGGGAACTGCGTAGCGGGAGGCAAGGGAAGGGAGGTTTTGTTTTGCTTGCGGCGCGCGGATTTACCTTGGAAGTTGGGTCCATGGAGGAAGCGGCGGAGGTGCGGAGGGCCGTGCAGACTCTCTGTGAGGCCGGGAGAGAGGACCTGCTGCGGCCTGGTGTGCCGGCGAAGGCGTGAGTCGGGCTGTCCCGCCCCCCTCGCAAGGCTGCGGAGGGTGTGTCCAGGGCGGTGTCGGCATGCATGTCCCCAGGCTCAGCGGAGGAGGAAGACGGCGAGGCGGCCATGCCGGCGGCCGTGTCCATGCCGGTCCCGCTTCCCGCAGCTGTGGAGCCCCCGCCGAGTGTCCCGGACGCCCTCCAGCAGGTATGTGTTTTACCGTTACTGAGTGCTGGTTTGCGCGGGGCGCCCGGGGGGAGGCGGGGGCGCTCTGTGGGCCGGCAGGCTCAGCGTGCAAGCGGTCTTGCTTCCGGGAAGTCTGGGAAGCCCCAGACGGGTCCCAAAGCGAAGCGGGCGGAGCCTGGACTTAAAGGGGCATGTTCGGCCTCCTTTCCCTGCTGCTGTGTATACGGACACCTCACCTTCAGTGTCTGTCTTGCCGGATGGGGTTTCCCCTTACCTATGGGTCAATGGGCAGTGTTATCTCCTCTCCCCTGCCACACCGGTGCCTGGCCCAGCCCCCTCCCTCATTCATGGTGCCTCGCTCCAGGGATGTGCCGACTTTGGGCCCCCCACTGCTGCGCTGCCTGTGTTTTCCCCCACTGGGGGTCCTACCCCGGCCACTGGTTTGGACACCGCAGGTGCTGTGCCCCACACTCCGCCCCCCCCGGCCACCAGGTCCATGGCCCCTGGTGCGGCTGGCCCTCACACTGCAAAACAACAGTTCCCTTTTCTTAAATGTTATAGGGGTATAGGCCCCTCTCAAAACTTTTTACCACCCATATCAAGGATGAACCGTATGTTATAACCAGAGTTGCATCAAGATTGACAAATTTACAAAATCCGAACAGTTTTGTGTAAAACAATTTTTTTAAAACAAAAAAGTTTTTCCTTATCTATGTCCCCTCAGACCTAAACGATGAGTATATTCATAGTTTTTTACACACCACTACACTAATGGCAATATGCATGTACACAGGAGAGTTTTGTTAAAAACAATTTCTTTATTTGATCATGATACTGACCATATAGATTTAAAAACAAAGTCTATCACATTTATTCAATCATCATAATTACAAGTTAAAAGATACAAAAACCATGAAAAAGTGTCGACGCGGCGTTTCGGTGATGTGGTTTTTCACCTTCTTCAGGACAAAGATTTTCAAATTTTAAAATCACTATAGAATTAAAAAATACAAAGTTTACAGTTACTTTCTGTTTATAATGCAAACAGGCATGTATTAAGAACATATTTAAACAACATTTTCCTACAAACATGGTACAGTATTCCCTGTGTCACTCTGTATCATTCACATATGATCTATTAGTTTCATTTGCATAAGCATATTAAAATCAACTATTTCTCAAACAAAGTTGTTAATTCTATAAAAACATTAATTCAATGGTCTGGGAGACACATACATTCTAAGGGGCAATCTCCTTACATCATGGACATATTACAATATCTTGAGTATTTGAAAATCTTGCAACCTGTTACGGTGTTACCTTGTGTGGTATCCCTCTACTGAACACCCGTTATTGCATAATTGAGTCCTATACAGGTTGTCTCTTAGAAACAGGAAAAAAACCCCATATTAATTGGGTTTTTATAGGCTGGAAGGAGTGCCGTGTCCACTGTTTATATCCGTGGACCCTGCATCTTCCCTGAAACTGTAGAGGGTTCTCTTATCCCCTAGAGCTGAATGTTATTATACCTACCTACTTGGTAGTTCAGTGAATCGCTTTTGTCAATGGGCGATATCCGTAATTCTTTAAAATAAATTCAGATTCTTCAATTAAAACATAAAGTGTCATGTACTTTTCTTTTTTAACCAAAGAGATAATTAATTGATCACTATTAATAGCTACCTTGTTGCTATATCTTTCAAGCGGGGTAGCGTCTATGTTTATTGTACCCCTTCGAATTCTTTACATCAGCAAGTCATGTTCTCTGTGTAGAGAAAGGATATTTTTTATAGGCATTATTGTTTTATGAAATCCTTTTGTTTTAGTTTGTTTGCGGTTCTTTAAACAAACAGTTTAAGTGAGACTCCCAACGTTTTATTAGGTTTTGGGTTCCCCATCTAAAAAGAATTCCTTTCACAATCTATTCCTCCCTGGCTTCTCTAGATTACCTTTGCAGATACTAAGTTTTACTCGTGGCGGGTTTTATTTACCTGGATCACTCATTTACGATCCTGGAATAGACGATCGTTATAGTTTCCTGCCCAGCCGTTTTGTTGTGAAATACTCTGAAAAATACATTAGTATATTGTGAGGATATATGGTGACTCTGCAGATTTCTTTAAATCTGTAGGAGAAACACCCTTCAAGACTGTTTTGCTATCTTACCGTGTATGTATTTGTTTCTCTTGTCTCTATGCTCGCGCTGTTTATTTGAAGGGCGGCTTTTTCTTTAGACTCTGAACGCTCTCGAGCTGTTATTACCAGGAGTTTAAAAAAGAAAAGAGGAGCAAGATTTTAGTTTCAACTCTAAGTTGCTTAAGGCAGCAGAGTTTAAGGAACAAGCCATCTCCTTTTCAAAGCAATTTGTTAGGGGTTCCGTACTTACTTTAACGAGCGGTTTTACTTGCGTCTCGGGTGGGCACCTGCAACGACCGTCCTTTCGCGCTGGAATAGCTCGGTTCTAATTTTGACTGCTTATATCCCTTTGTTAATTACTCAATTGAGTACAGGTGAAGTGGTTCATCTGTGTGTTTTTTGCGGTTACGTTTATGTGGACCACAACCGCGGCGGCCATCTTTGAGTTACTGCATGTTCATTGAAGCAGTGATCGGATTTGCCCTTACGGTGTTTGTGTTGGCTGCCTTTATTTATTGTTCTAGGAATACTCTTCCTCCATATATTGCAATCATTTTAATATCCATTTATTACTGGGTTAGGTTGTTTTACACTCGATCGCCTCACATTTGTTTTTGGCCGATCGAACCCCGATCACGTGACATGAACCCATGTCTTCATATTGCTAGTTATACAGGCAGACATCTTGTAGAGTGTTTTTACTTTCAATGTTTCCATGTGCGCGCATTATTCTTTTAGTGTTCTGTTTATTTCTCTGGAAATACATTGATTTTCTGCTCGATTTCAACTACTTTTATCTAATATGGGCAGCAATGTTCTAAGTGTTGATTCCATTTAGGGCCTCATTTATTTTTGGGCTGCAATTTTAAGAATGTGGAACCCGTTTGGGGATACAAATCTGTATCAGTCCAGATATTGTTTGTTTAACTTCGTTGGTATTTTACAGGACCATCAATTTTTATCATTATGACTGTTCAATTTTCAAAGAATTTGAAGGTTTAAAAGCTGTGTAAGGAAAGGAAAAAAAAAATTTTCAACCTCCTCATTATTACTGAATTATAAGACGGTTCCACTGTTGGAATAGGCGTTTAAATTATTCTGTCCCATTCCTCCCTACTGTTTAGTCCATTTCGGAATGTGTTGAATTTGGACATGTAATACTGCTCTCTCTTTTTTCTTTTACTGTCCACATCTCCACCCCTGTTATTCAGTTTAACAACTTCAACAATCCACCATTTTAGGTCTTCGACAGTGTGTTTAGATTGTTCCCAGTGTTCTACTAGCGGTGCATTGACTCGTTTTGTTCTAATTGAAGATTTGTGCTCATTTAACCTGAGTCTCATTTCCCTCGCGGTCTCTCCTATATACGCCTTTTGGCAAGGGCATTGTATCATGTAGACCACGTTTGGGGTTCTACAATTTACTAGATCTTTTTGGTAATGGGTGATTCCATTATAGTCTATTTTGGGACCTTTGATTATTAAGCTGCAATTTTTACAGGCACCGCAGGGGAAGTTGCCAGCCGGCACTTTTCCGTCAATGGTCTCAATCCTGTTTCTTTTCATCTCGACAGGATATGTATGTACTAAACAATTTTTGATTGTTCTATTTCGTCGATATGCAAATATCGGTTTTGGAATGGGTGTGGATCCTGTGTTTTGGAGTAGGTTCCAATTCCTATTTATGAGGTTCTTCACCTTGTTGCTGATGTTTGAGAAATTGGTCACACAGACCAGTTTCTGATCATTAATTACAGGTTGGGATTTGGGTTGAAATAAACTTTCCCTGTTAAAGTATTTTGCTCTTTTGTAAGCATTTTTAATCATCTTTTTCGGATATCCCCTTTCTAGGAACTTGTACGTTAGGATTTGAGCATGTTTTTCAAATTCCTCTCTATCGGTACAGTTTCTTCTTACCCTTAGGAATTGTCCGAAGGGTATGTTATTTTTTTGGGTTGCAGGGTGGTGGCTTTCAAAGTGCAACATGGTGTTGCGATCGGTAGGTTTGCTGAAGAGTTCTACTCTCAGGGTTCCGTCTACGGGTTTTATTCTAATGTCTAAAAAGTCACAGCTCTGGTTGCTGTAGGTGGATGTAAATTTCAGGTTTTTATCTCCTAAATTGATCCATTGGATGAACTCTTTTAGTTCATTTTCACCCCCGGACCATACACACAACACGTCGTCAATGAAACGAACACACATCTTTATGTTCTCAAAAAATGGGGCCATCTCATTGAAGATGTGTGTGTCTTCAAAGGCTGCTACGTAAAGACAAGCAAGGCTTGGCGCACATGTAGCGCCCATACTTGTGCCTTTTGTTTGCTTAAAAAACTCATCTTTGAAAAGGAAGATGTTGTTAGTTAATACTATCTCAATGCAGTCCACTATAAATTGGGCATGTTCAGATAACTCATCATCTGTCCCTTTTAAAAGCCTCTCTATCATGAGTTTTGTATCATTTTGAGGTATGTTCGTGTATAGTGCCTCTATGTCTAGAGTCACTAGCCACTCACTATCCACATTAAAGGGTTTGTTCTCAATCTTTGCGATCGTATCTGTAGTGTCCTTAATGTAGGCTTTTTGTTGGGTTACCAATGGTTGAATACATTTATCTGCATATTGGCTCAATGGTTCTGTTAAAGAGTTTAAACTCGAAACTATAGGTCGCATGGGTGGGTCTTTAATATCTTTGTGAACGTTTGGGAGACCGTAAATAGCTGGTATAACTGGTTTGTCATTTTTTAGGAAATTAAATTCTTCCTGATTAATTACTCCATCCTCCAGTGCAAAGTTAAGTCTCTCTCTGATTTTATCTTTTAAATCCGACCACTCTTGTCGGCTGGAGGGGGCATAGTGGAGAGTGTTTCTTAGCATCTTCTGCATTTTACACTCATACTTATTGGTGTCCATTATGACAATGCTGCCCCCCTTGTCACCAGGTTTTATTGTGATTTCTTTGCATCCTTTCAGGGTTTCTAGAGCATCTTTCTCTTTTTTAGTAAGATTATATTTTATCCATGATTTTTGTTTGAGTAGGTCTTCTAATCCCTTCTCAACAACCTTTTCAAAGATATCTATCTCTTTGCTTACCATGGTACCGGTGGGCATCCAATTGGATTTTGGTCTAAGGCCTGATTTGTTGTCATTAACAGTTCTTTCTTTTCCCTCAAAAAATTTATTTAGTTTTATCTTCCTGAAAAAACTTTTTATGTCACGTTCTAGATTAAATTTGTCCACAGGCTCTGAGATTGCATATCCCAGTCCTTTCTCTAAAAGTTTAATTTCCTCAATGTCTAGCTTTCTACTGGAAAGATTTATAACGGCAGCTTTGGGATTTAGTCCCAATTCTTTTGGCTGCGTGTTCTCATGTAGGGACGTGCTTGGCCTTGGTTCTGGGGATAAAAGGTCCTTCCTCGTGCCCTCCCTCTTGGATTTTGATTTGCGTTGGATTTCCGCCTGTCTAAAAAAGGCAGGCTATCCTTGTTGGCTTTACTGCTGTTTCCCCCGTCTCTGGGGCCTGAGGTGTCTTGATTTATTTCAGCCTCAGATTCAGTGCTTGTGTAGGAGCTTTCAGAGAAAGTCACTCTTTTCCTTGAACCATTTCGTCTATTTGGTTGCCAATTCTGTTTATATTGAAACTCCTCTTGCTGTTTTTCATAGTACTCTTTCTGGAGATAAGGGTAGGTTAATTCGGGTCTGTAACTATCAACGTCCTTTCTAAATTTATTACTCTTTTTGTTTGTGAGGAAATCCCTGTAGCCATCTAGGTCACCCTGTATTTCCTCTAACTTACTCTTCGCGTCTTCCAGTGAAGTGTTGTCTTTTAATTTTTTCTCCATGTCATCTATTTCTTCTTTTTCTATGATTAATGTAGCATGGGCTGTTTCAATAATTAATAATAGCCAATCTCTACTACATCTATTTGCAATAAAGGTCCATGTTTCAATGAATTTTTGGTTTTTAGTAAATAGACTGGGTTCATTCTTTATTTGTAGACCCTTGGGAATAATTCCCTTTTTGCAATACTCGATCAGGAAATCTGCATGCAGCTCTGTTCGTATTAACTTCTTTTTAGAATTCCATAATTCTTTCCATTTTTCTTCTTCGCTATCTGGTATGATAACAGTATTGGTTGTTTTATTTTGGCCATTTACTAGTTTATTAAACTGCTCTTCGGAAAAACTAAAGACCTTGAATTGATCCATTAATTAATTTGGATCTTTGCACTGTTATCAGTGCGCCTCTGTGTTAAATTTTTAGAGGTTCCAATTGACACTCCTCAGTTAACAAACTGTGCTCGTACAATTGTAAAAATATAAAGGAGAAACCCTTTCAGAGAAAAGGGATAGGGTTATTAGGCACTCTAAGAAAAACAACAGTTCCCTTTTCTTAAATGTTATAGGGGTATAGGCCCCTCTCAAAACTTTTTACCACCCATATCAAGGATGAACCGTATGTTATAACCAGAGTTGCATCAAGATTGACAAATTTACAAAATCCGAACAGTTTTGTGTAAAACAATTTTTTTAAAACAAAAAAGTTTTTCCTTATCTATGTCCCCTCAGACCTAAACGATGAGTATATTCATAGTTTTTCACACACCACTACACTAATGGCAATATGCATGTACACAGGAGAGTTTTGTTAAAAACAATTTCTTTATTTGATCATGATACTGACCATATAGATTTAAAAACAAAGTCTATCACATTTATTCAATCATCATAATTACAAGTTAAAAGATACAAAAACCATGAAAAAGTGTCGACGCGGCGTTTCGGTGATGTGGTTTTTCACCTTCTTCAGGACAAAGATTTTCAAATTTTAAAATCACTATAGAATTAAAAAATACAAAGTTTACAGTTACTTTCTGTTTATAATGCAAACAGGCATGTATTAAGAACATATTTAAACAACATTTTCCTACAAACATGGTACAGTATTCCCTGTGTCACTCTGTATCATTCACATATGATCCATTAGTTTCATTTGCATAAGCATATTAAAATCAACTATTTCTCAAACAAAGTTGTTAATTCTATAAAAACATTAATTCAATGGTCTGGGAGACACATACATTCTAAGGGGCAATCTCCTTACATCATGGACATATTACAATATCTTGAGTATTTGAAAATCTTGCAACCTGTTACGGTGTTACCTTGTGTGGTATCCCTCTACTGAACACCCATTATTGCATAATTGACACCTATACAGGTTGTCTCTTAGAAACAGGAAAAACCCCCCATATTAATTGGGTTTTTATAGGCTGGAAGGAGTGCCGTGTCCACTGTTTATATCCGTGGACCCTGCATCTTCCCTGAAACTGTAGAGGGTTCTCTTATCCCCTAGAGCTGAATGTTATTATACCTACCTACTTGGTAGTTCAGTGAATCGCTTTTGTCAATGGGCGATATCCGTAATTCTTTAAAATAAATTCTGATTCTGCAATTAAAACATAAAGTGTCATGTACTTTTCTTTTTTAACCAAAGAGATAATTAATTGATCACTATTAATAGCTACCTTGTTGCTATATCTTTCAAGCGGGGTAGCGTCTATGTTTATTGTACCCCTTCGAATTCTTTACATCAGCAAGTCATGTTCTCTGTGTAGAGAAAGGATATTTTTTATAGGCATTATTGTTTTATGAAATCCTTTTGTTTTAGTTCGTTTGCGGTTCTTTAAACAAACAGTTTAAGTGAGACTCCCAACGTTTTATTAGGTTTTGGGTTCCCCATCTAAAAAGAATTCCTTTCACAATCTATTCCTCCCTGGCTTCTCTAGATTACCTTTGCAGATACTAAGTTTTACTCGTGGCGGGTTTTATTTACCTGGATCACTCATTTACGATCCTGGAATAGACGATCGTTATAGTTTCCTGCCCAGCCGTTTTGTTGTGAAATACTCTGAAAAATACATTAGTATATTGTGAGGATATATGGTGACTCTGCAGATTTCTTTAAATCTGTAGGAGAAACACCCTTCAAGACTGTTTTGCTATCTTACCGTGTATGTATTTGTTTCTCTTGTCTCTATGCTCGCGCTGTTTATTTGAAGGGCGGCTTTTTCTTTAGACTCTGAACGCTCTCGAGCTGTTATTACCAGGAGTTTAAAAAAGAAAAGAGGAGCAAGATTTTAGTTTCAACTCTAAGTTGCTTAAGGCAGCAGAGTTTAAGGAACAAGCCATCTCCTTTTCAAAGCAATTTGTTAGGGGTTCCGTACTTACTTTAACGAGCGGTTTTACTTGCGTCTCGGGTGGGCACCTGCAACGACCGTCCTTTCGCGCTGGAATAGCTCGGTTCTAATTTTGACTGCTTATATCCCTTTGTTAATTACTCAATTGAGTACAGGTGAAGTGGTTCATCTGTGTGTTTTTTGCGGTTACGTTTATGTGGACCACAACCGCGGCGGCCATCTTTGAGTTACTGCATGTTCATTGAAGCAGTGATCGGATTTGCCCTTACGGTGTTTGTGTTGGCTGCCTTTATTTATTGTTCTAGGAATACTCTTCCTCCATATATTGCAATCATTTTAATATCCATTTATTACTGGGTTAGGTTGTTTTACACTCGATCGCCTCACATTTGTTTTTGGCCGATCGAACCCCGATCACGTGACATGAACCCATGTCTTCATATTGCTAGTTATACAGGCAGACATCTTGTAGAGTGTTTTTACTTTCAATGTTTCCATGTGCGCGCATTATTCTTTTAGTGTTCTGTTTATTTCTCTGGAAATACATTGATTTTCTGCTCGATTTCAACTACTTTTATCTAATATGGGCAGCAATGTTCTAAGTGTTGATTCCATTTAGGGCCTCATTTATTTTTGGGCTGCAATTTTAAGAATGTGGAACCCGTTTGGGGATACAAATCTGTATCAGTCCAGATATTGTTTGTTTAACTTCGTTGGTATTTTACAGGACCATCAATTTTTATCATTATGACTGTTCAATTTTCAAAGAATTTGAAGGTTTAAAAGCTGTGTAAGGAAAGGAAAAAAAAATTTTTCAACCTCCTCATTATTACTGAATTATAAGACGGTTCCACTGTTGGAATAGGCGTTTAAATTATTCTGTCCCATTCCTCCCTACTGTTTAGTCCATTTCGGAATGTGTTGAATTTGGACATGTAATACTGCTCTCTCTTTTTTCTTTTACTGTCCACATCTCCACCCCTGTTATTCAGTTTAACAACTTCAACAATCCACCATTTTAGGTCTTCGACAGTGTGTTTAGATTGTTCCCAGTGTTCTACTAGCGGTGCATTGACTTGTTTTGTTCTAATTGAAGATTTGTGCTCATTTAACCTGAGTCTCATTTCCCTCGCGGTCTCTCCTATATACGCCTTTTGGCAAGGGCATTGTATCATGTAGACCACGTTTGGGGTTCTACAATTTACTAGATCTTTTTGGTAATGGGTGATTCCATTATAGTCTATTTTGGGACCTTTGATTATTAAGCTGCAATTTTTACAGGCACCGCAGGGGAAGTTGCCAGCCGGCACTTTTCCGTCAATGGTCTCAATCCTGTTTCTTTTCATCTCGACAGGATATGTATGTACTAAACAATTTTTGATTGTTCTATTTCGTCGATATGCAAATATCGGTTTTGGAATGGGTGTGGATCCTGTGTTTTGGAGTAGGTTCCAATTCCTATTTATTAGGTTCTTCACCTTGTTGCTGATGTTTGAGAAATTGGTCACACAGACCAGTTTCTGATCATTAATTACAGGTTGGGATTTGGGTTGAAATAAACTTTCCCTGTTAAAGTATTTTGCTCTTTTGTAAGCATTTTTAATCATCTTTTTCGGATATCCCCTTTCTAGGAACTTGTTCGTTAGGATTTGAGCATGTTTTTCAAATTCCTCTCTATCGGTACAGTTTCTTCTTACCCTTAGAAATTGTCCGAAGGGTATTGTGAGGGCCTGTGAGCTGGGCTAGGCCCGCGGCGCTGCAACGCTAGTGGAGCGCAATGAGGGGACACACACACTGTACTGCACTGGTGTGGACCGGAAGTGCCGAGCCACTTCGGTCCCTTTATTTAAAGCTTTCTGGCCACGCCTGGCCAGAAAGTGATACATTGTGCGGAGTGCTTCCGGGGCTCAACCTGAGACCCTCGGAGCACTAGAGCGCTACATCCCTTCCCAACTTAGATTTTCAAAATAAATTATAACAGTCAGTTCAACATGCAAAATCTGCCAGCCTGTGATTGGGTCGTGGATTGGATCTGAGATTATACTGCCACTTGCCTCTCGGAGGGATCTGGTCCTGAGGAGGTCCCGGTGATGGCAGGGATGGACGTTCTGCAGGGTCCGGGACCAGGCACGAGTTGTCATCTGTGGCTGCATTCTCTCTTTCTTCCCTCGTTACAGGTGTAACACCACTTGGGCTTGGTCCTTTCGGGGCAGGTATCGGCTTGAACCACGATACGTTGCGAGTCACTTCTTCTCCGTCTCGCCTGACAGTGACAGCTGTTCCGTGGGTTTCCTTAATGACCCAGGGCTCTGGTTCGAAAGGGGTCTTGAACTTCCCCCCGGGCCTTCTTGTCCGGATGAGCACTGTCTCTCCTGGGCTCAGGGTCTTTTCTTGGGCTCTTCTCTTGCGACTTGCTTTCTCGTTTGTCCTCCTTCTCCTTTCTTGGGTATTTGCTGGGGAGTATGGTGTGGGAGTCCAACCGTCAGCCATAGGTAGCAGATCTCTTCTGGGGCCGGTCAGCATCAGTGCCCATGGTGATTGCAAGGTGGTGCTGTGCGGCGTGCTGCGGTACTCCCTCAGGAATGCCTGCAGTGTTTCCTCCGGGTCACTTCCTTCTGCTGAGGCTATTCTTAGTATTTTGTTTATTGTCCTCATGAAGCGTTCTACCTCACCGTTGGCTTGTGGCCATTGCGGGGTGATTCGGTGATGCTTTATGCCAAGGTTGTCTAGGAACTCTTTGAACTCACTCCCCTGGAATGGGGGCCCATTGTCCGTTTTGATGACCATTGGGATGCCAAATAGGGCAAAGGTTTTGGTGAGGATGGGGCGAATGTTTGCGAAACTGGTTGACGCTGCTGTTTCCACGATGGGGTATTTAGTGTAGTTGTCTACCAGCACTACTGTGACTCTTCCGTCCGGGAAGCTGCCGAAGTCCATGCTTAGCCATGCCCACGGTGATGGGGCGTGTTCCTCTGTGATTATCGGTGCTGGCGCTTCGGGGCTGCTTGTGATTTGGCATGCTCGACACTCTCGTACGCAGGCATCAATGTTCTCCTCCATGTTTGGGAACCATATCTTCTCTCGCATCCTCGCCTTCATTCTGCGGGTGCCTTGATGACCCTCGTGTGCCAGGGTGGTTGCTCTCTCTTGCAGTGTTTTGGGAATGACCACGCGAGTCCCTCTCAGTAGGAGGCCATTGTCAGCACAGCTGAGGTCGTCGTGCACCTTCCAGTACTGCTGTAGGCGCGTTCTGTCTGCTTCGTTCCACCCGGTGGTGTCCTTCAGGAAGTTCGTCCACGTTCCTGATTGTATGGCCTCTTTCACCCTCCTGACTACTGCGTCGTTGTCATAGTGGGAGATGATGGTGTCGGCGGTCAATGCACAGGGGCACGCACCTCTTGCAAGCATGTTGATGAACTCCTCAGTCTGGACCTCAGGGTCTGTGTTGCTAGACTCTTCTGCGGGGGGGTGGCGCGACAGGAAGTCCGCCGGGTTTTTCGCCCCAGGCCGGTACACTAGGTCCATTTGGTATTGTTGAACCTGGATTGCCCAGCGTTCGATCCTTGGCGGGGGGTGTGGAGCCGTTCCACGGAACAACGGAATCAGCGGCTGGTGGTCTGTCACCATTCTGAAAGGGAGACCGGAGATGTAGAGATGAAAGTGGGCGCACGCCCATTTTACGGCCAGTGCCTCCCTCTCAATTTGCGAGTACCGGGACTCTGTGGCCGTCAGGGCTTTGCTTGCGAAGGCTAGCGGGGCCCACACCCCGGGTTCGGATTCTTGTGACAGGAGGGCTCCTAGGCCCACTGGGCTGGCGTCCACTAGTACTTCGGTAGGTCTTGCAGTGTCGAAGTACGCCATCGTTGTGCTGTCTAATAAGGCTTCTTTGACCCGATGGAATGCTTTGTCCTCCGTTGCCGTCCATTTCCACGGGCTGTCTTTCTTCGTTAGGTTTCTCAGAGGCTCTGCTATTGTGGCCAGATTGGGTATGAACCTGGCACAGTACTGCGCCATGCCCAGGAAACTTCTTACTTCGGAAGCAGTTGATGGTGCCGGAGCATTCTTGATTGCGTGTGATTTGCGGGGATCTACCCTTACTCCGTCTGAGTCGAATACGTATCCGAAGAACTCTATTGACTTCTTGAAGAACTGGCATTTGTCCTTGTGCAGGGTGACGCCGTACTGCGCGAGTCTTTGTAGCGTGGCTCTCAGTCTTCGGTGGTGCTCTTCGCTGGTCTTGGCGTGAATTAAGATATCGTCACTGACGTTCAGGACTCCATCGAGTCCTGTTAGGATCTCTTTTATTGTGTTTTGGAAGATTTCGGCTGCGGATGATATGCCAAAATTTAACCGCTTGTACCGTCTTAGCCCTAGGTGTGTCGAAAATGTTGTAATGTAGCGGCTCCCTTCCGCTAGCCTGAGCTGGTGATATCCTGCATTAAGGTCCAACTTAGAGAACCATTGGGCCCCATTTAGATCCGTGAGTATGTCATCCACTGTCGGGGTGAGGTGGCGCTCCCGTCTGATGGCTTTGTTTGGCATCCTCATGTCTATGCAGATGCAGATTTTGCCTGGCTGGCGCGGCTTCTCGGCTATCACCATTGGGGATACACACGGCGTCGGCCCGATACTTTCTCAATTACCCCTTGTTCTTCAAGTTGATTGAGTTCCTTTTCCACGGCTGCGCGTAAGTGGAATGGTATTCTTCTGTGTCTTAGGGCTGTTGGCTGGATTGCGGGGTCGATGTGCAGCTTGATTGGTGGTCGTCTGATTGTGCCAAGACCCTCAAATAGCGTGGGGAACATTTCCAGGATGTCTTCTGTTTGTAGCGCTTTGACTGCGTTTGCGAACGCAATGAGGCGGAGGTCTTCTGCCGTGTTGCTGCTTACAAGCAAGTCCGCTTCTTTGTCTATCACGTGGAACGTTGTTGTTACTTCGTTGTCTTCTGCTTTTACTTGGACCGTCATCTTCCCTCGCAGTGGGAGGGGTGTCTGGCTACCGTACGTCAGTATGCGTGCCTTTGAAGGCACTAACTTGGGTCTTGGGTTCAGTGCTTTATAGTGTTGGATTCCCATGACGTTTATGGTGGCTCCCGTGTCGATGACGCCACATGCTGGGGACCCGTCGATGTGTATTTGGCACTTGGGCTGTGGTCTCCGTCGCTTTTTCAGTTCGCTTACGAATGACACGTAGTAGCATTCATCTTCATCTTCTGAGGGAGAGTCATCAAACTGGGGCCGCCTCGGCGGTCCGTGTGGTTGAGACGACGTTGCGTCATCAAGCGATAGTTGTTTTACTGCTCCTGCAATTGGTCTTCTTCCTGACGCCCCTCTTCCTCGGGAGCCACCCCTGCACACGCTTGCGAAGTGGTTGGGTATTCCGCATTTTGAGCACGTCTTGCCACGTGCTGGGCAGCCATCTTGGTTGTGCTCATCTCGGCCACAGTATCCACACGACGCTCGGCGTGGCGTCCTGGTCGGCCATCTTCCTCTGCTTCCTCGGCTGGTGTTGCGAACTGCATCCACTCTTTCAGTTTTCACCACGGTTCCTGCTTCTGCCCGTGGGTTCAAAGCTGCTTCCATCGCTGTTGCGCGTGCATCTGACAGTTCGTGGGACCTGGCCAGGATCAATATTTCTTCAAGGGTTATACGTGGCTGTCGTAGAATAAGTGTCCTTAGGTGTTTGTTGCGGCAGCCTTGAATGAGTTGCGCGGTCACCTCCTTCTTTTCGTCGTCGTCCGTGCACGTGCTTATGAGATCCCTCAGCCGTGCGTGGAACGCATCCATGGACTCTCCTTCCCTTTGCCGGGATTGGCGAAATTTGAACCGCTCATAGTGGGGGTTCAGCTGGGGGTCGAAGTGGGCGTTCAACGCATTGACTGCAGCGTCATAGTCTTTGTCATCTCCTGTGTCAGGGAGATGTTTGAATAGCTTATATAGTTCTGTGCCCCCAAAGTGTAGCAGCAGGGACCTCTTCACTTCGTCATCTTTCTCCCTGGTGGCCGTGAAATAGTTGTTGAGTTGCCCTAGCCACACAGCCCATCTGGGGGCCGCTGTCCCGGGGTCTATCAGCTCGCTGAACGGCGGTAGCGCCTGGATTTGTGAGTGGGCTGACGGCGTCGGTGGTTGAGGGCCGAGGTTTACTGCTGGTGGTGCCACTTGCTGAGCTTGGCCGGCTCCCCCAGATGCTCCCCCAGGGTTGGTGGTCATCTTGACGTTGGCCGGTGACTGGGCGGTAGTCTTTTGGGTGCCTTTTTATTGTGCGTTTGGTTGTGTTTGCTCGTGCTTGTTTGCGTCTGTGTGGCCTGGTGGGCGCTTGGTGGCTGCTTGGCTTTGCTTGTGCTTGTTGGCGCTGGGTGGCGTGATCCGCCTTGTTGCCTTGGCCACTGCTTGATGGTGGCTGCTTGTGCTCGCTTGGGGTTTGCTGCGTCACCTCGTGGTGTGGTTGGCCTTGCCGGGCCTTCTCTATGTCCACGAGGCCTCGTGCTCGATTTGCCGGAAGCGCCCTCTCGGCTTCGCGCTCTTCTTGGGTTCTTTTCTCTGGTGACGGCGCCTCGCGTTCTGCGCATGCGCGCACCGCTGGGCCTGTCGCCGGGCTGCTTCTCTCGGCGCGTGTCTTCGTCTTGGGCCTCCCTGCCGTCGCTGCCGCCGGTGCCACACGCAGCTCCTTGCTCACGCTGCTTACCGGTGTGTGTAGCTTCTGGGATGTAGCATCTGCTTTCGGTGGCGGTGGCCGTCGTCGCTGACGTCCTTCTCCGGCGCTGCGGCTGGGCGATTGAGTCAGCTGGTGAGCAGGCAGGTGATAGTTGCTGGTGGGTGCTGCTTATCTTTTGTGGATCCCACCCTCGTCGCCAGTGTGAGGGCCTGTGAGCTGGGCTAGGCCCGCGGCGCTGCAACGCTAGTGGAGCGCAATGAGGGGACACACACACTGTACTGCACTGGTGTGGACCGGAAGTGCCGAGCCACTTCGGTCCCTTTATTTAAAGCTTTCTGGCCACGCCTGGCCAGAAAGTGATACATTGTGCGGAGTGCTTCCGGGGCTCAACCTGAGACCCTCGGAGCACTAGAGCGCTACAGGTATGTTATTTTTTTGGGTTGCAGGGTGGTGGCTTTCAAAGTGCAACATGGTGTTGCGATCGGTAGGTTTGCTGAAGAGTTCTACTCTCAGGGTTCCGTCTACGGGTTTTATTCTAATGTCTAAAAAGTCACAGCTCTGGTTGCTGTAGGTGGATGTAAATTTCAGGTTTTTATCTCCTAAATTGATCCAAAATAGACTATAATGGAATCACCCATTACCAAAAAGATCTAGTAAATTGTAGAACCCCAAACGTGGTCTACATGATACAATGCCCTTGCCAAAAGGCGTATATAGGAGAGACCGCGAGGGAAATGAGACTCAGGTTAAATGAGCACAAATCTTCAATTAGAACAAAACGAGTCAATGCACCGCTAGTAGAACACTGGGAACAATCTAAACACACTGTCGAAGACCTAAAATGGTGGATTGTTGAAGTTGTTAAACTGAATAACAGGGGTGGAGATGTGGACAGTAAAAGAAAAAAGAGAGAGCAGTATTACATGTCCAAATTCAACACATTCCGAAATGGACTAAACAGTAGGGAGGAATGGGACAGAATAATTTAAACGCCTATTCCAACAGTGGAACCGTCTTATAATTCAGTAATAATGAGGAGGTTGAAAAAATTTTTTTTCCTTTCCTTACACAGCTTTTAAACCTTCAAATTCTTTGAAAATTGAACAGTCATAATGATAAAAATTGATGGTCCTGTAAAATACCAACGAAGTTAAACAAACAATATCTGGACTGATACAGATTTGTATCCCCAAACGGGTTCCACATTCTTAAAATTGCAGCCCAAAAATAAATGAGGCCCTAAATGGAATCAACACTTAGAACATTGCTGCCCATATTAGATAAAAGTAGTTGAAATCGAGCAGAAAATCAATGTATTTCCAGAGAAATAAACAGAACACTAAAAGAATAATGCGCGCACATGGAAACATTGAAAGTAAAAACACTCTACAAGATGTCTGCCTGTATAACTAGCAATATGAAGACATGGGTTCATGTCACGTGATCGGGGTTCGATCGGCCAAAAACAAATGTGAGGCGATCGAGTGTAAAACAACCTAACCCAGTAATAAATGGATATTAAAATGATTGCAATATATGGAGGAAGAGTATTCCTAGAACAATAAATAAAGGCAGCCAACACAAACACCGTAAGGGCAAATCCGATCACTGCTTCAATGAACATGCAGTAACTCAAAGATGGCCGCCGCGGTTGTGGTCCACATAAACGTAACCGCAAAAAACACACAGATGAACCACTTCACCTGTACTCAATTGAGTAATTAACAAAGGGATATAAGCAGTCAAAATTAGAACTGAGCTATTGCAGCGCGAAAGGACGGGTGTTGCAGGTGCCCACCCGAGACGCAAGTAAAACCGCTCGTTAAAGTAAGTACGGAACCCCTAACAAATTGCTTTGAAAAGGAGATGGCTTGTTCCTTAAACTCTGCTGCCTTAAGCAACTTAGAGTTGAAACTAAAATCTTGCTCCTCTTTTCTTTTTTAAACTCCTGGTAATAACAGCTCGAGAGCGTTCAGAGTCTAAAGAAAAAGCCGCCCTTCAAATAAACAGCGCGAGCATAGAGACAAGAGAAACAAATACATACACGGTAAGATAGCAAAACAGTCTTGAAGGGTGTTTCTCCTACAGATTTAAAGAAATCTGCAGAGTCACCATATATCCTCACAATATACTAATGTATTTTTCAGAGTATTTCACAACAAAACGGCTGGGCAGGAAACTATAACGATCGTCTATTCCAGGATCGTAAATGAGTGATCCAGGTAAATAAAACCCGCCACGAGTAAAACTTAGTATCTGCAAAGGTAATCTAGAGAAGCCAGGGAGGAATAGATTGTGAAAGGAATTCTTTTTAGATGGGGAACCCAAAACCTAATAAAACGTTGGGAGTCTCACTTAAACTGTTTGTTTAAAGAACCGCAAACGAACTAAAACAAAAGGATTTCATAAAACAATAATGCCTATAAAAAATATCCTTTCTCTACACAGAGAACATGACTTGCTGATGTAAAGAATTCGAAGGGGTACAATAAACATAGACGCTACCCCGCTTGAAAGATATAGCAACAAGGTAGCTATTAATAGTGATCAATTAATTATCTCTTTGGTTAAAAAAGAAAAGTACATGACACTTTATGTTTTAATTGCAGAATCAGAATTTATTTTAAAGAATTACGGATATCGCCCATTGACAAAAGCGATTCACTGAACTACCAAGTAGGTAGGTATAATAACATTCAGCTCTAGGGGATAAGAGAACCCTCTACAGTTTCAGGGAAGATGCAGGGTCCACGGATATAAACAGTGGACACGGCACTCCTTCCAGCCTATAAAAACCCAATTAATATGGGGGTTTTTTCCTGTTTCTAAGAGACAACCTGTATAGGTGTCAATTATGCAATAATGGGTGTTCAGTAGAGGGATACCACACAAGGTAACACCGTAACAGGTTGCAAGATTTTCAAATACTCAAGATATTGTAATATGTCCATGATGTAAGGAGATTGCCCCTTAGAATGTATGTGTCTCCCAGACCATTGAATTAATGTTTTTATAGAATTAACAACTTTGTTTGAGAAATAGTTGATTTTAATATGCTTATGCAAATGAAACTAATGGATCATATGTGAATGATACAGAGTGACACAGGGAATACTGTACCATGTTTGTAGGAAAATGTTGTTTAAATATGTTCTTAATACATGCCTGTTTGCATTATAAACAGAAAGTAACTGTAAACTTTGTATTTTTTAATTCTATAGTGATTTTAAAATTTGAAAATCTTTGTCCTGAAGAAGGTGAAAAACCACATCACCGAAACGCCGCGTCGACACTTTTTCATGGTTTTTGTATCTTTTAACTTGTAATATGATGATTGAATAAATGTGATAGACTTTGTTTTTAAATCTATATGGTCAGTATCATGATCAAATAAAGAAATTGTTTTTAACAAAACTCTCCTGTGTACATGCATATTGCCATTAGTGTAGTGGTGTGTAAAAAACTATGAATATACTCATCGTTTAGGTCTGAGGGGACATAGATAAGGAAAAACTTTTTTGTTTTAAAAAAATTGTTTTACACAAAACTGTTCGGATTTTGTAAATTTGTCAATCTTGATGCAACTCTGGTTATAACATACGGTTCATCCTTGATATGGGTGGTAAAAAGTTTTGAGAGGGGCCTATACCCCTATAACATTTAAGAAAAGGGAACTGTTGTTTTTCTTAGAGTGCCTAATAACCCTATCCCTTTTCTCTGAAAGGGTTTCTCCTTTATATTTTTACAATTGTACGAGCACAGTTTGTTAACTGAGGAGTGTCAATTGGAACCTCTAAAAATTTAACACAGAGGCGCACTGATAACAGTGCAAAGATCCAAATTAATTAATGGATCAATTCCAGGTCTTTAGTTTTTCCGAAGAGCAGTTTAATAAACTAGTAAATGGCCAAAATAAAACAACCAATACTGTTATCATACCAGATAGCGAAGAAGAAAAATGGAAAGAATTATGGAATTCTAAAAAGAAGTTAATACGAACAGAGCTGCATGCAGATTTCCTGATCGAGTATTGCAAAAAGGGAATTATTCCCAAGGGTCTACAAATAAAGAATGAACCCAGTCTATTTACTAAAAACCAAAAATTCATTGAAACATGGACCTTTATTGCAAATAGATGTTGTAGAGATTGGCTATTATTAATTATTGAAACAGCCCATGCTACATTAATCATAGAAAAAGAAGAAATAGATGACATGGAGAAAAAATTAAAAGACAACACTTCACTGGAAGACGCGAAGAGTAAGTTAGAGGAAATACAGGGTGACCTAGATGGCTACAGGGATTTCCTCACAAACAAAAAGAGTAATAAATTTAGAAAGGACGTTGATAGGTACAGACCCGAATTAACCTACCCTTATCTCCAGAAAGAGTACTATGAAAAACAGCAAGAGGAGTTTCAATATAAACAGAATTGGCAACCAAATAGACGAAATGGTTCAAGGAAAAGAGTGACTTTCTCTGAAAGCTCCTACACAAGCACTGAATCTGAGGCTGAAATAAATCAAGACACCTCAGGCCCCAGAGACGGGGGAAACAGCAGTAAAGCCAACAAGGATAGCCTGCCTTTTTTAGACAGGCGGAAATCCAACGCAAATCAAAATCCAAGAGGGAGGGCACGAGGAAGGACCTTTTATCCACAGAACCAAGGCCAAGCACGTCCCTACATGAGAACACGCAGCCAAAAGAATTGGGACTAAATCCCAAAGCTGCCGTTATAAATCTTTCCAGTAGAAAGCTAGACATTGAGGAAATTAAACTTTTAGAGAAAGGACTGGGATATGCAATCTCAGAGCCTGTGGACAAATTTAATCTAGAACGTGACATAAAAAGTTTTTTCAGGAAGATAAAACTAAATAAATTTTTTGAGGGAAAAGAAAGAACTGTTAATGACAACAAATCAGGCCTTAGACCAAAATCCAATTGGATGCCCACCGGTACCATGGTAAGCAAAGAGATAGATATCTTTGAAAAGGTTGTTGAGAAGGGATTAGAAGACCTACTCAAACAAAAATCATGGATAAAATATAATCTTACTAAAAAAGAGAAAGATGCTCTAGAAACCCTGAAAGGATGCAAAGAAATCACAATAAAACCTGGTGACAACGGGGGCAGCATTGTCATAATGGACACCAATAAGTATGAGTGTAAAATGCAGAAGATGCTAAGAAACACTCTCCACTATGCCCCCTCCAGCCGACAAGAGTGGTCGGATTTAAAAGATAAAATCAGAGAGAGACTTAACTTTGCACTGGAGGATGGAGTAATTAATCAGGAAGAATTTAATTTCCTAAAAAATGACAAACCAGTTATACCAGCTATTTACGGTCTCCCAAAAGTTCACAAAGATATTAAAGACCCACCCATGCGACCTATAGTTTCGAGTTTAAACTCTTTAACAGAACCATTGAGCCAATATGCAGATAAATGTATTCAACCATTGGTAACCCAACAAAAAGCCTACATTAAGGACACTACAGATACGATCGCAAAGATTGAGAACAAACCCTTTAATGTGGATAGTGAGTGGCTAGTGACTCTAGACATAGAGGCACTATACACGAACATACCTCAAAATGATACAAAACTCATGATAGAGAGGCTTTTAAAAGGGACAGATGATGAGTTATCTGAACATGCCCAATTTATAGTGGACTGCATTGAGATAGTATTAACTAACAACATCTTCCTTTTCAAAGATGAGTTTTTTAAGCAAACAAAAGGCACAAGTATGGGCGCTACATGTGCGCCAAGCCTTGCTTGTCTTTACGTAGCAGCCTTTGAAGACACACACATCTTCAATGAGATGGCCCCATTTTTTGAGAACATAAAGATGTGGGTTCGTTTCATTGACGACGTGTTGTGTGTATGGTCCGGGGGTGAAAATGAACTAAAAGAGTTCATCCAATGGATCAATTTAGGAGATAAAAACCTGAAATTTACATCCACCTACAGCAACCAGAGCTGTGACTTTTTAGACATTAGAATAAAACCCGTAGACGGAACCCTGAGAGTAGAACTCTTCAGCAAACCTACCGATCGCAACACCATGTTGCACTTTGAAAGCCACCACCCTGCAACCCAAAAAAATAACATACCCTTCGGACAATTCCTAAGGGTAAGAAGAAACTGTACCGATAGAGAGGAATTTGAAAAACATGCTCAAATCCTAACGAACAAGTTCCTAGAAAGGGGATATCCGAAAAAGATGATTAAAAATGCTTACAAAAGAGCAAAATACTTTAACAGGGAAAGTTTATTTCAACCCAAATCCCAACCTGTAATTAATGATCAGAAACTGGTCTGTGTGACCAATTTCTCAAACATCAGCAACAAGGTGAAGAACCTCATAAATAGGAATTGGAACCTACTCCAAAACACAGGATCCACACCCATTCCAAAACCGATATTTGCATATCGACGAAATAGAACAATGAAAAATTGTTTAGTACATACATATCCTGTCGAGATGAAAAGAAACAGGATTGAGACCATTGACGGAAAAGTGCCGGCTGGCAACTTCCCCTGCGGTGCCTGTAAAAATTGCAGCTTAATAATCAAAGGTCCCAAAATAGACTATAATGGAATCACCCATTACCAAAAAGATCTAGTAAATTGTAGAACCCCAAACGTGGTCTACATGATACAATGCCCTTGCCAAAAGGCGTATATAGGAGAGACCGCGAGGGAAATGAGACTCAGGTTAAATGAGCACAAATCTTCAATTAGAACAAAACGAGTCAATGCACCGCTAGTAGAACACTGGGAACAATCTAAACACACTGTCGAAGACCTAAAATGGTGGATTGTTGAAGTTGTTAAACTGAATAACAGGGGTGGAGATGTGGACAGTAAAAGAAAAAAGAGAGAGCAGTATTACATGTCCAAATTCAACACATTCCGAAATGGACTAAACAGTAGGGAGGAATGGGACAGAATAATTTAAACGCCTATTCCAACAGTGGAACCGTCTTATAATTCAGTAATAATGAGGAGGTTGAAAAAAAAATTTTTCCTTTCCTTACACAGCTTTTAAACCTTCAAATTCTTTGAAAATTGAACAGTCATAATGATAAAAATTGATGGTCCTGTAAAATACCAACGAAGTTAAACAAACAATATCTGGACTGATACAGATTTGTATCCCCAAACGGGTTCCACATTCTTAAAATTGCAGCCCAAAAATAAATGAGGCCCTAAATGGAATCAACACTTAGAAAATTGCTGCCCATATTAGATAAAAGTAGTTGAAATCGAGCAGAAAATCAATGTATTTCCAGAGAAATAAACAGAACACTAAAAGAATAATGCGCGCACATGGAAACATTGAAAGTAAAAACACTCTACAAGATGTCTGCCTGTATAACTAGCAATATGAAGACATGGGTTCATGTCACGTGATCGGGGTTCGATCGGCCAAAAACAAATGTGAGGCGATCGAGTGTAAAACAACCTAACCCAGTAATAAATGGATATTAAAATGATTGCAATATATGGAGGAAGAGTATTCCTAGAACAATAAATAAAGGCAGCCAACACAAACACCGTAAGGGCAAATCCGATCACTGCTTCAATGAACATGCAGTAACTCAAAGATGGCCGCCGCGGTTGTGGTCCACATAAACGTAACCGCAAAAAACACACAGATGAACCACTTCACCTGTACTCAATTGAGTAATTAACAAAGGGATATAAGCAGTCAAAATTAGAACCGAGCTATTCCAGCGCGAAAGGACGGTCGTTGCAGGTGCCCACCCGAGACGCAGGTAAAACCGCTCGTTAAAGTAAGTACGGAACCCCTAACAAATTGCTTTGAAAAGGAGATGGCTTGTTCCTTAAACTCTGCTGCCTTAAGCAACTTAGAGTTGAAACTAAAATCTTGCTCCTCTTTTCTTTTTTAAACTCCTGGTAATAACAGCTCGAGAGCGTTCAGAGTCTAAAGAAAAAGCCGCCCTTCAAATAAACAGCGCGAGCATAGAGACAAGAGAAACAAATACATACACGGTAAGATAGCAAAACAGTCTTGAAGGGTGTTTCTCCTACAGATTTAAAGAAATCTGCAGAGTCACCATATATCCTCACAATATACTAATGTATTTTTCAGAGTATTTCACAACAAAACGGCTGGGCAGGAAACTATAACGATCGTCTATTCCAGGATCGTAAATGAGTGATCCAGGTAAATAAAACCCGCCACGAGTAAAACTTAGTATCTGCAAAGGTAATCTAGAGAAGCCAGGGAGGAATAGATTGTGAAAGGAATTCTTTTTAGATGGGGAACCCAAAACCTAATAAAACGTTGGGAGTCTCACTTAAACTGTTTGTTTAAAGAACCGCAAACGAACTAAAACAAAAGGATTTCATAAAACAATAATGCCTATAAAAAATATCCTTTCTCTACACAGAGAACATGACTTGCTGATGTAAAGAATTCGAAGGGGTACAATAAACATAGACGCTACCCCGCTTGAAAGATATAGCAACAAGGTAGCTATTAATAGTGATCAATTAATTATCTCTTTGGTTAAAAAAGAAAAGTACATGACACTTTATGTTTTAATTGCAGAATCAAAATTTATTTTAAAGAATTACGGATATCGCCCATTGACAAAAGCGATTCACTGAACTACCAAGTAGGTAGGTATAATAACATTCAGCTCTAGGGGATAAGAGAACCCTCTACAGTTTCAGGGAAGATGCAGGGTCCACGGATATAAACAGTGGACACGGCACTCCTTCCAGCCTATAAAAACCCAATTAATATGGGGGGTTTTTCCTGTTTCTAAGAGACAACCTGTATAGGTGTCAATTATGCAATAATGGGTGTTCAGTAGAGGGATACCACACAAGGTAACACCGTAACAGGTTGCAAGATTTTCAAATACTCAAGATATTGTAATATGTCCATGATGTAAGGAGATTGCCCCTTAGAATGTATGTGTCTCCCAGACCATTGAATTAATGTTTTTATAGAATTAACAACTTTGTTTGAGAAATAGTTGATTTTAATATGCTTATGCAAATGAAACTAATGGATCATATGTGAATGATACAGAGTGACACAGGGAATACTGTACCATGTTTGTAGGAAAATGTTGTTTAAATATGTTCTTAATACATGCCTGTTTGCATTATAAACAGAAAGTAACTGTAAACTTTGTATTTTTTAATTCTATAGTGATTTTAAAATTTGAAAATCTTTGTCCTGAAGAAGGTGAAAAACCACATCACCGAAACGCCGCGTCGACACTTTTTCATGGTTTTTGTATCTTTTAACTTGTAATTATGATGATTGAATAAATGTGATAGACTTTGTTTTTAAATCTATATGGTCAGTATCATGATCAAATAAAGAAATTGTTTTTAACAAAACTCTCCTGTGTACATGCATATTGCCATTAGTGTAGTGGTGTGTAAAAAACTATGAATATACTCATCGTTTAGGTCTGAGGGGACATAGATAAGGAAAAACTTTTTTGTTTTAAAAAAATTGTTTTACACAAAACTGTTTGGATTTTGTAAATTTGTCAATCTTGATGCAACTCTGGTTATAACATACGGTTCATCCTTGATATGGGTGGTAAAAAGTTTTGAGAGGGGCCTATACCCCTATAACATTTAAGAAAAGGGAACTGTTGTTTTTCTTAGAGTGCCTAATAACCCTATCCCTTTTCTCTGAAAGGGTTTCTCCTTTATATTTTTACAATTGGCCCTCACACTGCGCCCTTGCAGCCCCTGGCTACTGGTGGGTTGGGTCTGGATCAAAGGGGGGCGCCTCCTGTTCATAGGCAGGCACTGTTCCCGGTTCCGCGGGGACAGCCAGGTGTCATCCAGGGTGGGCCTGCGACTGGGTCGGGTGGTGGCTCTGGTTTGGCGTCGGTTGTTAGGTCCTCGAGGGGTGCTTGCATTGCCGCTGTTGGGGGGGATGGTTTTGCGGATTCTTCATTGTCTGGCTTGAGCGGCCGCAGTTTTCAAGCTGTGCCTCCGGCTGGGCAGCTGTTGGCTGGTTCTACGGGCCCCGGAACTGTCCCTACGGCTGTTTCCAGTGGTGGGCTCACGGGGGAGTTATCTGGAGCGGATATCTCTTCTGCAGTTTTGCGTGAGCGCAGCTTTCAGGACATTGACTGGCAGTTTTATGATGGGGGAATTGGTGATGGGGCTCTGCCAAGTGGCAGTACACAAGTTGCATTTTCTGACGAAGCTTTCTATGCGAATTTTCATGATGATGATTTGGAAGAAGGGGAATTGAGAGATAAAGATGTTGGGCTTTTGGCAGCACGGGCCCAGAGGGGCGGGCTGGGGCAACCCCCTGTTTCTCGTATTTTGCAGGAGTCTCGTGCGGACCATGCAGCGGTGCGAGAGGCAGTGAGGTCTGGACCTTCTCATGGGGATCGTGTTGATGTTCAACAACAGTCGGCGCAGTTGCCAAGAGGTAAGGATGGGTGGTGGGCCGTGTGGAAACCAAGGGAGAGTCTCCCTGTTAAGAGTACAAGATCAATTGGTACGGGTGATGGGGTTGTTGGTGAGCAAGTCGCTCTGGCACCGAGGCTTGAGCGGCCGGTGATTTCGAATGTTTCTAGTGTGCAATCTTCAAGGGAAGTTTCTAGAGTGGGGAGTGGGGTGGCTGCTACCACACCTGTTACGGAGGATAGTATCCTGCCTAAAAAACTGCCTCATTCTGGGGTGGGGATGCCTTTGGGGTCCCATTTGTCCGAGAAAACGAAAAATCCCATATGGTCTGGTGAATTTGTGGATGTGTTTCGGCTTCTACATAGAGATGTCCAAGCTAAGGAAGGGTAGAAGGAGGAGGAATTAGAATTGGCTCGGAGGCCTCGAGTCCCGAAGTCGATCGAGAACTGGACTTCGGCCTTTCTTATTTATGCCAGCGTTTATTGTCAACGTCATCCGGGTAAGGCGGTAGACATGTTTAAATATGCTGATGTCATACGTAAAGCTCACAGTTATTTTGGAGGCTTTGCCTGGTTGTCGTATGATGAGGAGTTCCGGGCCCGTATGTATCAGAATTGTGGCTACAGTGGATGGCATCGGCTCACCCGCCCGCTACGACCCACACGGCTAGCGGGCAACCGGTGCATTATCGGCCCTTTCCATTTCGCCCCGCTCTTGCTGGGGCGGGGGTGTGGGGCAGAGGACAGTCATCCTCCTCTGGCACGTGCTGGCATTTTAACAGGGGTTCCTGTAACCGACCGGCTTGCAGATATAAGCATGAGTGTACGCAGTGTGGGGGGCGACATGCGCTCACCCAGTGTTTTCCCGGACAGCGCTTTGGAGATCAAGGGAGGGGTTCAGGGGGCAGGGGACAACCTCAGCACTTTGTTCATAAGGGCTCCTACTCCTATTAAGCAGGATGTTCTGGATCTCTGGTTGGTGGATTATCCCGATTTTGAGGCTGCTAAGATTTTGTCTTGGGGTTTCAGAGTTGGGTTCCGGATTGGTTATCAAGGTCCCAGGGTGGGTCGGTGGTCGGACAATATGAAGTCTGCAAAGGAGAGCCCCCAGGTTGTGCAGAAGAAGCTGGATGCTGAACTTGCGGCGGGTCAGATTGCTGGTCCTTTTCTGAGTTGGCTTCTCCCTGACTTGATCATCTCTCCCGTGGGTGTGGTACCAAAAAAGGCGGTGGGGGAGTTTCGCCTTATCCATCACCTGTCATGGGCCGAGGGTGCATCCATTAACGATTTTATTGATCCAGCTGACTCAACTGTCACTTATGCTTCCGTGGATGATGCCTTGCGGCTCGTTCGCACGGCAGGTGTTGGGGCTTTGCTGGCGAAGAGTGACATTCAGTCGGCTTTCCGGCTCCTGCCCATCCATCCTTGGGATTTTAGTCTCTTGGGCATGCATTTTGATGGTTGTTTCTACGTTGATAAGGTGTTGCCCATGGGCTGCTCAGTGTCATGTTCCCTCTTTGAGACCTTCAGTACATTTCTGCAGTGGCGCTTCACTTTTGTCAGCGGCCACGTCCTGGTCTGCCATTACCTTGATGACTTTCTTTTCATTGGTGAGGGTCACTCTGGGCAGTGTCAGTCGGCTTTGGCAATCTTTCAGGCTCTGGCTGAGGATTTGGGCGTTCCTTTGGCGCCGGATAAGACCGAAGGTCCCTGTACATCACTGACTTTCTTAGGGATCGAAATTGATACAATGACTATGATGGCGAGATTGCCTGCGGCTAAAGTGCGAGAAATGTCTGATTTCATCCGACTGGTGTTGGGGGAGCGGAAAGTAGTTTTGCGGACCGTCCAGAAGCTTTTGGGGTACCTCAATTTTGCTTGCCGGGTTGTTCGGGCGGGTAGGACGTTTTGTAGACGTCTGGGCCTTTCAATGTCCGGCGCCAGCCTTCCTCATCATCGGGTGCGCATTACAACCGCTGTACGTGCCGATTTGACTGTCTGGCTCCGTTTCCTGCAAGATTTCAATGGCGTGTCCTTGTTTTTTGCGGACGAGGACATGGTGTGGCAAGTGCAGTTGTTCACGGATGCGGCGGGGGCTCACGGATTCGGTATATTTTGGGAAGGTCGTTGGTGCGCGGCTGGCTGGCCTGTGCACTGGAAGGAACAGGGTCGCAGCATTGGGTTTTTGGAGCTCTTCCCGCTGCTGGTTGCTTTGTGTATCTGGGGGGAGGAATTTCAGAATCGCTCAGTCTTGTTCCATGTGGACAATATGGCAGTAGTTCACCTTGTTAACAACCAAAAGGCTCGTGACTTGCGTGTTTTGAGGCTCTTGTGCGCATTCATGTTGCGGTGTTTACAACTGAATATTGTCTTTAAAGCTCGGCACGTTCCTGGAACCTCTAATTGCATCGCTGATTCTTTGTCTCGCTTTCAGTGGTCCGAATTCCGCAAATTGGCTCCTGGGGCGGACCTGGAACCAACGGCGATCCCACAGTACGTATGGGACCTGGGGGATTGAGGGTCTATCATTTGGTCGAAAATTCAGTGGCTGACTCCACACGGCGGGGTTATGTGAAGGCCTGGCATGAGTTTCTGCAGTTTGGTGAGGAGATGGCGGGGCTGGTCAGGGCCGGGTTATCTGATGAACAATTCCTATTACAGTTTGTTTTACATTTAGCGGACAAAGGCCTCTCTCACACAACCATTTCTGGCAAGTTGGCTGGGGTTTCTTTTTATGGGCAGCTTTGGTGGGGGAGGGATCCTGTTGGGGGGGTGTTGGTTCGTAAAGTACTGAAAGGTTTGGGCAGGCTTCGGGCTGGTGGTCAGCAGCTTCGGCAGCCTGTGACTTTTGATTTGCTTCAGTTGCTCTTACCACAATTGGAGGTGTGCTGCCATGATGCTTTTGAGTGTTGCAAATTTCGTTTGTGCTTTGTCTGGTTATTCTTTGGGGCATTTCGGGCCTCTGAATTGTTGGGTTTGCGGGGTAGAGTGGGTATGACCAGCAGTGAGGTGGTGTTGGAACATGACAGAGTGCGGCTGTGGCTGCGGATGTCCAAAACTGATCAGATGGGGAGGGGTAAGTGGGTGTTCCTGGGTAGGAGTGGTGTCTCTGCATGTTGCCCGGTGGGGGAATGGGAAGTTTTTGTGTCCTCTCCCCATTTTACCCCGGGGACAATTTTTTGTCATGCTGATGGTAGCCCTATAGTTGCACCTCAATTGTTGGCTGTATTACGCAAAGTTTTGTTGGGCCTGGGGAGGGATCCTTCTCAATTTGGTACCCATTCATTCAGGATTGGGGCGGCGACGGAGGCCGCTAGGTTGGGGTGGGATTGGTCCCAAATTCGACGTATTGGACGTTGGCGCTCCAAATGTTGTGAAAAGTATGTGAGAAAATAGTCCACTTTTTGCTTGTCTAACATTTCTTTTTCTCCTAGGTCCTTGGTCCTCAGTCGCAGGATCCAAAAGGAGGGTGTGGATACTGGGGCACTCTTTTGTTAAACGGGCTGCTATAGCCGCTGCAAGTCAGCTTTGTGGGAGATCACTTGGTTTAAACAGCCTGACGCATGAAGTCTCCTGGCATGGCACGGGGGGCATGCGCTGGGGTGGTCTTTTCCCCGCCTTGGCTTCTTTGGTTTCGCAGTGTTTGGGGGGCCCTCCGGATCTACTGGTGCTGCATCTTGGGGAAAACGACTTAGTTTCTCTCTCTGGTTTGACTCTGTTAAAATTAATGAAACAAGACCTGGAAGTCATCAAGACCACATGGGTGAGCACCATGCTGATATGGACTGAGTTTGTGCCTCGTTTGCAATGGCGAGGGGCGAGGAGCCATTCCGCCCTGGAAAAGGCACGATGCAAAGTGAATAGAACAATGCGACTTTTTTGTCACCATTTATGTATCTACAGTTTGGATCATTACCATTTAAAAGTCTCAGAACCGCATTTATTCTGTGAGGACGGTGTCCATCTGTCTTCATTGGGCATTTCCTTTCACCTTCTGGAGCTCAGGGATTTGATTAGCAAAGTTCTTCAGGTGCAGTTGTGGTGTGCTCCTCCCTTTCCGCTTTTAGGTGGGGCAGGAAAACGCTAAAGGTTTTCCTGGGTGGCGGGTTTTGCTAGTGGGGTGGGCAGCCTGGAGCGGGTTGGCCATCCTGAAGGGTAGCTCGTTGGGTAATACTAGGGGTAGTAGTCAAGAGTTAGTTTCGGGTTTCTGGTAGTTAGGATGTTTAGGCTTACTGTAGAGTTGAATTTATGAAAATAAATAAATAATGAATGTGGTCAAGAAATTTATGATGCACCTGTCTTAAAATAAAGTGGCCTTTCTTGCTCCTTAAAGAAGTGTGGACAGTGATTTCTTGCGCGAGGGGAGACCCAGGGAGAGCCAGGCGCGAGCTGGTCTTTCCCTGGGTGCGTTCGCGCGAGAATCAGGGAAGCAGGTGGGGTTGATTAGGGGGCTAGATAAGGGGAAGTCAGGTGGCGGTTGGGAACTGCGTAGCGGGAGGCAAGGGAAGGGAGGTTTTGTTTTGCCCCACCCACCCTCCCTTTATTCCTTTAGTTTGGGTTTTTTATTTTGCGGTGCTCTAGGCGCTGCTCGGGTCTTAGGTTTTGCCACTGTTAGGACAGGTGTCTTTGTTCTTTTAGGAGGCGGGTTTTGCTAGTGGGGTGGGCAGCCTGGAGCGGGTTGGCCATCCTGAAGGGTAGCTCGTTGGGTAATACTTGGGGTAGTAGTCAAGAGTTAGTTTCGGGTTTCTGGTAGTTAGGATGTTTAGGCTTACTGTAGAGTTGAATTTATGAAAATAAATAAATAATGAATGTGGTCAAGAAATTTATGATGCACCTGTCTTAAAATAAAGTGGCCTTTCTTGCTCCTTAAAGAAGTGTGGACAGTGATTTCTTGCGCGAGCTGCATTTTGGCCTATCTGGGATAAGTTTAGTCATGTGTGTGGGCTGCCCTTATCCTGACAGAGGTCGGTGGGTCTAGGCAGGCAGCTAAGTGAGGAAGAGTGAGGAGTAGAACGCGTAATCATTATAATACATTGTTTCCGGTTGGAATTGTGTGGGTTATCGGGGCACGAGTGAATAGCAGTGCAATGCCCTTCTCATGCTGCTGCGATCACGCAGCAGTGTTGATCGCAGCGCTTAAAATGGAGTGCAGTAGAGTCACTTAGAGATGTTGTGCATGAACTTCCTTCCCCGGCAGACAGATCGGGACACCACACAGGGCTCCGGAAACACATTGCACAGCTTGGGCGCAGACACCACACACTCTTGGGTGAACCAGATCACTGACCGCCCTAGCACCACTGGTCTGCCTCTGCACCCAGCCCCGAGTGCTTACATGTATTCCTGTAAATAGAACGGACTGATTTTGGGAGTAAATGCCTTGCGATTCTTCAGTACATTAACACTCCTCCGGCAGTGATTTATGTGCAAACTGTAAAGTGCGGGTTAAAAAGCTCCTGAAAGCCACATGCTACGGTGGGGGAGGGGCAGTGGGAGTCCGATATTTAACGGATTATGCCCACAGAAGAAACAAGCTGGCACTGTCTCCATCTGTATTTATTTTACATTTTGGTAATTTGTTAAGTGCCACATGTCACCTTCTTGTCACTACGGAGTGCTGATCTTTGAGCCTGTCTGTTGAACCTTCTTACTTCGCTATTGTCTCTTGTTATGGTAGGTGGCTGTGCACGTACTTATAGGTCTGTTGTGTGTAATGCCAATGCTGGATAGAGTTTTGGTTATTAGGAAGCGCTGTAACCCTTCTGAAGGCTATTGTCGGTTTTTCACGCTCCTCGGGGGATTAGTGGCAGCTTCCGAAGGTTTTGGTTGTGTTTTTCCTTTTTTGGAGGGTTGAGGTAGAGCACAGCTTAATTTGTGCCCGTGCTCGCTCATGGCATTGTCAGTCTTTCTTTAAAAAAGCGCATGTGCAAATTGTTTATCAATTCAATACACTATTACGAAAACAGTAATATGAAGGTGGTCAGGCGACTCTTACAATTTTGGGTCACCTAGTGTTGTCAGAATTGTTACATTTGTACAACTGTAATGGTAAGCAGGTATTGTTTTTTTACCTTCCTTCTAACTGCGCCTTTCAGAAATGTAAGATGACTTAGCTACAGATTTTCAAGACGCTGGCAGAGAAAAATGACATAGAAGGGTAAAATATGATCAATATGGTAATTCAAAATGCTTTACGAAGTCTTTCTGTGTGGATTGCTGAAAAAAATAACATGTTTTACATACACAAGGCCGTTAAAAATAGGTTACATTTTTCACACCTAATTTTTTCAAGCATGGCAGTGCTAACGTTAAAAAAATAAATGTAAATGTAGGTATACTTATATAGCGCAACCTGTCACCACAAAGGGCATCCTGGCGCTTGCCTAGGGAACCCGTCCTGGTATTCCCCTGTGAGAAGCCCCGACAGGGTGTCCACAGGGTGAAAGTCAGGCATCCCGCCGCGAGGGGCCGTTGTGGAGATTAAGCAAGCTATTGCCCAGAGTCGCAGAGTGTGAACCCATGAGTCGAGGAGGCACCGGGACGAGAATTATCGAGTCCGTGGAATTTTTAGCCCAAGACCCACCGGGGCGGGGAATTGAACCCTGGTCCAGGACCGATCTCAGATTCCGGGTCTGCCGCCTCTAACCCCTGAGCCACACTTCTCCACGACAAAACAAAAAACAAGCAGACATACGGGCAGGATATTAGTGAGACAAGAGACAACCTCTCACAGGGGGACGAGACTGTCTGTGTCTGTGTTACACTGAGTGTAAACAAGGAGTCTGCGACACAAAGGGGACTTAGGAGGGAGGTACAAGGCGGGGTTCAGGCAGGCATACAGACATGATTGTTATAAGAAAAGAGACAGCCGCTCTCACTAAAGGGGGGGGGGAGAGACTGCTGTTACACAGAATGAGATGAAGGAGTCGGAGTGAGGGGGTTTAAGCAGACATACGGATATGATATTTGTTAGATAGATTTAGGGACGCAGAGGCCTGTGAGACATAAGGAGACTCACCCACCTCTGTTCACCTCTGTTCACAGACATGGGTGAGACATAGTGGCTTACCGAACGGGGGTATGTGAGAGACATACACCTACGTGTCTATATTACGAACAATGTAGAGAAGAGTATTGGGCGAGAGACAGACGACTGTAACGCAGGCACGGGGGGTGTGAGACACGGAGGCAGCGTGAGACCACATACCATGTATGTTACACACATATTCCCGTAGGTCTGTATTACACAGACAGGGGGTGGGTGGTCTGTGAGAGAGAGCCTGTGTTAGGCGGGGGAGAATGAGTTAGACAGAGTGGTAGGAAAGGAGGTGGGAGGTGCACGGCCGTGCTAATTACAACACACGGCGAGAGCAAATGGAAGAGACACAGGACAGAATAAGGAAGGAAGGGAGACAGCGGAGCGTGAGGGGGCAATAAATAAACTAGGAAGATAAAAAGACGGAGAGAGGGATGGGGTATGGAGGATAAAGGGAAAAGAATGAACAGTCGGCAATAAAGAGGGGAAAGAAGCACGAAGAAAGGGTGCCGGGGCAGACAACGAAGAAAGAGGCAGGCAAAAGCGGAAAAAAGTTGCTGGCATATAAGCGAGATAGTAGAAGAGGAAGGGAGAAATAGAGAACAAGGCGCACAATGCCCTGTGACCGCAGCTCTGTACTAATGCTGACTTCAGCATTTTACAGCCGTTGCGCGAGATGTTTTATGTGCGTGGAGGGAAGCCGGATGGGGGCGGGAGAGCCTGGGGCGGGAGAGCCTGGGGCGGGAATGCGAGCGAGGGGAGGCAGGCGGATTAGGAGGGAAGCCGGATGGGGGCGGGAGAGCCTGGTGGGGGGGCGTGAATGCGCGAGGGGAGGCAGGCGGATTAGGAGGGAAGCCTGATGGGGGCGGGAGAGCCTGGTGGGGGGGCGTGAATGCGAGCGAGGGGAGGCAGCGGATTAGGGAGATGCACGTGCTTGTGTGGTCACGTGACCCGCTTTTGTGGTCATGTGACCTCACATGCACTGTGAAGAAACCGCAGTGGTTTCACTAGTCGATCAAGCCCTTGAATTTTCGCCTATTACATTCGCAAGCAAATGATAATAGGCGAAACCTAAAAAGAGCGCTTAGATTGGGCAGGCGGTCGAAGCCACCACACTGTGGACGATGTTCGGTTTGGGGTCTAACCTTTTCTGTTAACTGCTTTCGAAATATTGAGCAACTGATTAATATTTGTTAGTTAATTGAGAAAATGGTGCTTCTTTATGTTCCTAAATGGCTGATAATTTACCCATCTGTCTTTAGCACAAGACTTGATAATTAGTCATAATGTTTAGAACGTGAATTACGTGAAAGGTTATTTCCAGCCTATAACGCGATATCGTGTGCACCTCTCCGTAAACTGAACCAAATGCATCACGGTTGAAAAAAAAGCTCACTGAAGACAGTGGTCTACCTTTTGAAATCATATGGCATAGAACAGCAAAGGGCTTGTCAAAGAGTGTGGGTGTAAGTGCCACGTCCATCTCTGTATGCACGACTAGTTCAACTCCCTATGCCAAGCTAAACTTTTGATAATTAGATGGAGTGGGCATTAGATAGAATCAGACGTCTCGATTATATAATGCAAACGGCCCTGGCTACTCTCCTCTGCCAAATCGCTTGCGCCCTTTATCACAGCAAGCAAGTTACACGTCATTCTGATATTATTCCTTTTAGTTGATCGCAAACAGGCTGATCCGAAAAGTCCACCGTTGCAAGAAAGTAGATCAGAAATCCGCCCTCTCTCCAATTCCTGTTGCATATAATTCCCAAAGTGTGCGCAGGGTCTTTTCCCTTTGCATCTATATCCATTAACGCATTACCCACCCTTCCATTTGACTACATACCCGCAAAGAAAGAAAAGACTTACCTGACTCTCTGACAAGGATGCACTGTAAAATCAAAGTCGAAAGAAAAAATAAAAAAATAAAAATAAACTGAGCAAAAAGGCCACCTCATTTGTATTTTTTCTAACAGCTCCAGCACTTTAAAGAAGAGGCTTTAAGTTTAACTGAGACCATAAGGCCAAATACCCTAGGCTCCTATGCCGAATTTAGAAGTTAAAAAGTTTGGAAGGTTATTTGTGTGAATTGCCCTAAGCAAGAGCGCTGAGTGGCTGTCCTGAAACACGTGGTGTCATTAAAGTAATTTTTATGGTTTGGGGAAGCTGACAATCCCACAATATATTTACATCATATATAATCTTAACTGTCCGCGGACGCAGCTGCTAGGGCGCTTTAACGCTAGGACAGTGGGTCACAGCAGCTAGTGTGGATTACCTCGCATGCTGTAGCACAGGACACAGCGTCTCACATGAAGTCCGAGCGGCCTCAGTAAGTCCCTCGCTTATTCTCGCTCTGTGTGAAATTTTATGTTTGTAACAGTATTTACCGAGGGCAGTAGAAAGGGCATTAAACTGCCCATCTTAGGGTGTGAGCTACTCAGAGGAAAGAGTGCGGTTATCTCTCGAGCTTGACTGAAATTAATAATCAATCAATCAATCAAAGCATTTATATAGCGCACTACTCACCCAGAGGGTCTCAAGGCACTAGGGGAGGGGGGGTCCGCTACTGCTCGAACAGCCAGGTCTTGAGTTGCTTCCTGAAGGCGAGGTGGTCCTGGGTCAGGCGGAGGTGAGTCGGGAGGGAGTTCCAGGTCTTGGCGGCGAGGTAGGAGAAGGTCCTTCCCCCTGTGGTGGCTCTTCGGATGCGGGAGACGGTGGCGAGGGCGTGGCCGGTCGATCGAAGCTGGCGTTTGGGAGCGTAGAAGTTGAGGCGGTTGCTGAGGTATCCTGGGCCTTGGTCGTGTAGGGCTTTGTGTGCGTGGGTGAGGAGACGGAAGGTGATTCTCTTGTTGACCGGGAGCCAGTGCAGGTCTTTCAGGTGTCTGGAGATGTGGTTGCGACGGGGGATGTCCAGGATGAGTCGTGCTGAGGCTTTCTGGATCCGCTGGAGTCTCTTCTGGAGTTTGGCGGTGGTTCCGGCGTCGAGGGAGTTGCCGTAGTCCAGACGGCTGGTGACGAGGGCCTGGGTGACCGTCTTCCTGGTCTCGGTGGGATCCACCAGAAGAACTTACGTAGCATGCGCAGGATGTTGAAGCACGACGAGGAGACGGCGTTGACTTGTCTGGTCATGGAGAGGGAGGAGTCCAGGTTGCGTGCGTGGTCTGTTGGTTTGGGTGCGCTGCCTAGGGCGGGAGGCCACCAGGAGTCGTCTCAGGCGGAGGGTGAAGATCCCAGGATGAGGACTTCCGTCTTGTCCGAGTTCAGTTTCAGGTGGCTGTTCTTCATCCATTCGGCTACCTCTTCGTGAAGGTTGGCTCTGGCGGTGGCGGGGTCGTTGGTGAGGGAGAGGATCAGCTGGGTGTCGTCGGGGTAGGAGATAATGTTAAGGTTGTGCTGGCCTGCGATGGCTGTAAGGGGGCTCATGCAAACCTTGAAGAGGGTTGGGCTGAGCGAGGAGCTTTGAGGAACGCCGCAGATGACTTTGGTGGCTTCTGATCTGAACGGGGGGAGGCGGACTCTCTGTGTCCTTCCGGCGAGGAAGGAGATGATCCACTCCAGTGCCTTCTCCTGGATTCCGACGTTGCTGAGACGCTGCACTAGGATATGGTGGCAGACAGTGTCGAAGGCCGCGGAGAGGTCTAGGAGGATGAGGGCCGCTGTTTCTCCGTTGTCGAGCAGTGCTCGGATGTCATCAGTTGCTGCGATCAGGGCGGTCTCGGTGCTGTGGTTGGCCCGGAAGCCAGACTGTGAGAGGTCGAGGGATCCATTAGTCTCGAGGAAGGCGGCCAGCTGCTTGTTGACGGTCTTCTCGATGACTTTTGCCGGAAACAGGAACAGCGAGATGGGGCGGTAGTTCTTGAGGTCGGTGGGGTCGGCTGATGGATTCTTTAGTAGAGCGCTGAGTTCGGCATGCTTCCAGCTCTCCGGGAAGGTGGCAGTGTCGAAGGAGGTGTTCATGATGTCCCGCAGGTGGGGTGCGATGACAGCATCGGCCTTGTTGAAGACGTGGTGAGGGCAGGGGTCGGTCGGAGATCCGGAGTGGATGGAGTTCATCGTGCGGACGGTGTCTTCGGTGCTGACCGGGGTCCAGGCGTGGAGGGTGGTGGTGGGGGGTGGTGGTTCGGTCGTGGCATGCGTCGGTTGAGTGCAGAAGCTGTTGTGTATGTCCGCGATCTTGTTGTGGAAGTAGGAGACGAGGGAGTTGCAGAGGTCTTGCGAAGGGGTGATGTTGTTGTTTCCGGCATTGGGGTCGGAGAGCTCTTTAACGATGTTGAAGATTTCCTTGCTGTTGTGTGCGTTGTTGTCCAGTCGTTCTTTGAATGCAGTTTTCTTGGTGGCGTGGATCAGTTGGTGGTGTTTTCGGGTGGCGAGCTTGAGGGCAGTCATGTTGTCCGGTGTTGGGTCTCTGCGCCAGAATTTTTCGAGTGCTCTGCAGTTCTTCTTGGAGCTCTTGAGTTCGTCGTTAAACCATGGGGCTTTCTTGGTGCCGGGTCTCCTCGGCGGGGTCTTCAGAGGGGCGAGGTCGTCTGCGCAGTCGCTGATCCACTTCGTGAGGTTGGTGGCTGCTTGGCTGGGGTTCGTTGTGCTGGTGGGTGGGTTCTTGCTCAGGGAAGTCGTGAGCTGGTCGGCAGTGATCTTGTTCCAGCTTCTGCGTGCAACCTGTTGCTGGTGGTGGTGGATTGTGGTCCTTCTGAAGCTGAAGTGGACGCAGATGTGGTCCGTCCAGTGGAGTCCGGTGGCGTGGCTGAAGGCGATGTCCTCGAGTGTGTGTCCGGCGTAGTGGGTGGGGGTGGTCACCAGTTGCTTGAGTCCGAGGTTCGCCAGGTTGTCCAGCAGGGTGCTGGTGTTGCGGTCGTTGTTGTTTTCCAAGTGGAAGTTGAGGTCCCCGATGAGGATGTAGTCAGCGGAGGGGAGGGCGTGCGGGCTGACGAAGTCGGCGATGTCCTCGCTGAATTGTGTGCGTGGTCCCGGGGGTCTGTAGATGAGGGTGCCTCTGAGGGTGGTCTTGGGGTTGATGTGGATCTGGAAGTGCAGGTGCTCGGCGGGTGCGAGGGTGTCGTCGGTGTTGGTCGTGATGCGGATGGTGTTCCTGTGGATAATTGCGAAGCCTCCTCCAGTCTGGTTGATGCGGTCCCTCCGGATGATCTTGTAGCCGTCTGGGATGGCGATGGCGAAACGCAGATTTTACCTTTGTGTTTCGTAAATAAGACTTATCTCTAAACAGTATTCGTTGGTCGAGTTTCTAAAAGTTTGATAAAACCCCATGGCGGATTTCTGCCTACATCTTTCACTCCCCAAAAACCTTATCTTGTTTGGCAATTGTTGGGCCCTAAACATGTGGAATGGGTATCCGCAAGCCCTCGTGAAAAGCTAAGGTAACGAGAACGTTGTCAAAAGGTAATGAGTCCAGTGGCTTGAGTTTTTTTCTGACAGTCGCTGCTTTAAACAAAAATGTGTTGTCCCTGATTAGCCAAGGATGTGTTCTAAGGTGGGGTGGGGCCCTGATATCAAACGTGCATGGAGGTTTAATCTGTACTGTATGCAGGGGGTGGAGCAGGGAGAGCGGCCTTTGAAGTGCCTATGGATCGGGGCTATGCAAGAACTGCATTTCCAAAAGACGGAGGGAAGGCAGAGAAAGGGAGGGGGGAGGAGAAATGCGTCACAGCGGGCAGGGGAGGGGGCGGAGCGGGGTGAGGTGCGATGAGGGTATGAAGCAGCAGGGGCCTTTGAAGTGAAGCTAAGCTTCACGTCAAAGGTGTGGGAGGAGTGCTGCCGGGCAATTGACTGGCGATTTGATGATGTGCACGCGCATTTTAGGTCAAAGTTTGAAGGGGTGAGTTGCGGAAAAGAGACATTGCACCATTGATATAGACTTACAAAATGGACGGGAGTACGCCTTGCGCACTCCCTAGGCCAGCACTGAGGGGAGAGAAGGTAAGCTCTCCGCAGGGGGATGGAGGCCACCGGTTGGGGAGGCTAGGGCGACAGGTACGAGCCTCCTGGGATCCTGGGCAGCCTGGTGGACAAGAGGTGGGGCCCTGGAAATGGCGGACAAGGGCCCGAGGGCTGGGGCCCATCACTCAGGGGCGCAGGTGGGTTGCACCTTGCGTGGGCATCTCGGCCTGGGAGATGCGAACCAGAGGGCCCCTTGGTCCTGGGGGAAAGAAGAATATTTTAAGAACAAATGCAGCTTTAATAATGAACAATGCAATTTCGATGATATGCTTCAATAATAGCTGTTGTTAATGTTTTGATAATGTGTCTTTATGTTAATCATCTATTGTCATGTTTATGAGTGTTGTCATTAAACATGGCCTTTTGTACACCCACCTTATCTCAAAGTTTGATTAATTGGTGGGTAGGGCGGGCGTGGAGCATGCTGGGGGATCCGGGCCCTATACACATGGAATGAATGAGCAGCATTATCTGTAAAAAAAAAAAAGTTTTTTTTTTCTGTTTTCATGTTTTAGTTTGCGTCAATCTTGAATGGTTTATGAGACCTCTATTAAACGTGTTATATGAACCATTTTTGCACCAGCAGCGTGCTCACTAACCACGTTTGATTTACGTGAAGGAAAAAAGGGACTGATAGAAAGTTTGCTGATGGGTATTTGAGGGCATGCATGAAGGATATCTCATTCCGTCATTTGAAGTGCATTAGCATTTAAAGCACTAATAATAAGGTGGAACAAAAACATAAGGAAGAACAGAAACAAAAAAAGGTACAGCTTTGGCAGCCATTTGTGGAGAACACTCTACGGATGGAGCTTTTGCACTGAAGTATGTTATACCTACAAAAATACGGGTGCCGTGCTTAAGCAAAGCGGGGCGCCCGGGATAAACACAAGAAGAGGACACCAGCCAGTCGGAGGCCTCCCTCCGGAGCCACCAGAGGTAGCCGAGGGAAGCGCCCCAGAGCCATGCAGCCGCCTGCGCTGTGAGATCTGCACGGATGTGAGCTGCAGGGGTCGGGATACCTGAGTAGGGCAGGCCAGGGGCCAGGAGCCCACCGGGGCAGGACATGGCAATCTCGTCAGGGCAAGGTGAGCTGGCAGGGGTGCGCTGGAGGGGCTGGGAGAGTGCACCTGGAGGCGTGGGAGCATGACGTTGCGGTGCTGCAGGAGGCACTGCAATCTGTTGCAGAGCAGGGAGGGCTGTGATCAGCGGTCACCAAAATCACGTCCATGGCTCATGCGTTGCGAGACAAGGGACAGTAGGAGAGGGCTGGAACAAAAGGAACACCAACAATGGGAGGAGGCAGGAACAGTACACTAAAAAGAGAAGCGCTGCCTCAGGTGGGACCTAAACAAGCTGTTGCCATTGCGCGAATAAAAAAAAGTGCTTACAGACTAATTGAAGAAGACAGTATAACGCTGCAAGTAAACGATTCAGTCCTGATGGGCGGTCCCAAAAGGAGACAGGGCGGTAACAAAGAGGGACTCAGAAGCCTCATTATCAAACATAAGCCAGCATTTACCATGGATGATGACACCAGCCAATGAAAAATATGGGCAGGGCTTCCACACCACTTCTGAAAAATATCTTGATAGAGCATGCTTCGCAAAGCGAGCACCGCTTTGCGCTGCAATGCTAGGCAAGACCTAAAAACATGCATCAAGCCCAAAAGCACGACTTGCACAGCTGCTATGGTTTCAGACTGCTATGTGTGACTTTTAATAATTTCAGTGATTACTAGAGACACTGTCGTTTGACGTGGTGTTTGTAAAGTGTCTGAAATGGTCTAGGCCAGTGGTTCCCAAACTTTTGACTCCTGAGGACCCCCATTGAGTCACCACTGGAAGCCGGGGACCCCCAAGCAATTTGTATGAGTTAAATTTCAAACATTAAAACAGTAATTTGAAAAAAATACACATATGTGCACACAAAACAAATACTCAAAGTACTAAGGATTTTGGTGCCAGATGTACGACCATTTCATTTAGCGCCTCGCAATTGGCGACACATTGCGAGTGGCAAATTGCGAGTCGCTAAATGAAATGTACAACAGTGTGTTTAACACTGTTTGGGATTCCCAATGGGGTCGCAAATTGCGAGGTTCATTAATATTAATGAGCCTCTCGCAATTTGCAAGCCCATTGGGAATGCCAGCCCTCTCAGCGATGGTGGCCTGCTGGGCTCTGCAGGCCACCATGTCTCAGACTGCTTTCAAATAAAGCAGTTTAAAAAATAAAAATGCAGCCTGTTTACCATACATTTAAAAAAAAAAAAGAAAATGAAACCCCTTCCCATTTGCGAATGCATTCCCATCTACTTGAAGTAGGTGGTAGTTGTGACTGTTTTGCGACCGCAAAACATTTGTACATGGTTTTGAGACTCGCTATTTGGAAGGGAATGCCCCTTCCAAATAGCAAGTTGCAAAACCTATTTAGAGAGTCGCAAACAAATTGCGACTCGCGAAATAGGCTATGTACATGGCCCAATAGGTTTTTGCATGTGCAAACGGGTTAGCGAACCCGTTCGCGCATATAAAAACAGATCGTACATCTGGCCCTTAGTATTTTATATTGAAGTAATAGCCCCTCTGTCACATGTATTTCATTTGTTTTGTAGCATCTCTCATACCATTGTAGGATGTCAGAGCTCTTTACATCACACACATATAGAGACATTGAATCATACATGTAAATCAGTGTGTGTATATAAAATGTTTAAAGAGTGCTTGGTCTGGAAAAGCACAAACTAAGGATTCAGAGCATAACACAGTGGCTAGCACTGACTTTAACATTAAAAATGTATCCCCACCCAAATATATATTTTTGGCAGCATCAGGATAATGAATAACTGGGACAAAATATAAGTTACTATCTGGTACCATGCAGTTAGCAAGCAGTTCATTGATGACAGTTTATAGGTCCCTCTGCTAGATTACGATTGTCACTTATGAAGTGCACAATAATAAAGGAATCTCTGTGACAACCACTAACCTAGGCACATAAAATGCTGCTTTTTAAGATGCATGTTACACGTTCTTTGCAGTAGGCACATTAACCCTCTCTGCTACATTAGTTAAATCAAAGCTGCCACTGAACAAAACTCTCCTCTCTCCAGCAGGAACATTAATCACTGGCATTCTCTTGACACATTTATTGTTGCTGGAAACCTGCTAATTATACAAGAAATGTTTCTGTGCTTTTAAAACTGTTGCCTACGGACCCCCTGGGAATGTGTCACGGACCCCTGGGGGTCCGCGGACCACAGTTTAGGAAACACTGGTCTAGGCAGTTCCTTTCCACCTTTCAAAACGTCCACTATGGTGCGCTATTGCTCGTCGGTCTTACCCATTAGATTGCGATGCCTGGCTTTTATGAATGTCTACCATGTACAGTCTGATAATAACATATAATAAGGATAGATAAGCTTTATATGCAAAACATTTGCAGCCTCTGCTGAAAATCGGAACATGATATATGAACGGCTGCATGGTGTTGGATTCATGGTTCAGAATTGAAGATATACTGGATATTCCTATGCTCAGATGGTTACTGATATTAAAAAAATAAGATGGCCCTGCCCCTTTCTTTAGATGCTGCACCCACGCACGTGGTCCGGTTATTGGGGCACAGAACCTTGGCTGCAGCACACAGAGACCTTACACTGCTGCACACAGAGGAAAACAATTATTTTCTATGCTTCTGGTTTGCTGGCTGTCACTTTTGTTGATGCCATTGCAGTTTTGACAAGCGCATCTGTTTTCACTCAGACCAGATGCAAATACAAGTGGCTGAATGAAAACGTTTTGTTTCTCTTTGTGCTTCACAGCTGTTGTGAAGGCTTTTCTTATCTGCTTGCTTATTTAACAAGCAGAAAAGAAAAGTCTTCAGAGGGCTGTGAAGCAGACGAGAGGGATGCGAATATTTCGCTGTTTTACTACCTTTGAAGATCAACCTGAAAGTGTTACCGAAACTAAATTGTATATTGTGTAGTATACCTATCACATAGGCAATGTCTTACAATACAATATTGCAACACCTTGTGGCAGAGTTAATAAAAAGAAGTCTTAATAATACGTATGGCTCCTAATAGTGTGTAAATAAACAAGCATTTGCAATGCAATAGGTCTCGCATTAGGAAAGTTTGATCTATTGGTATTGTAAAAGACAATTTTTTTATTTATGTTTTGTTTTTTAAAATAGCAAAATTAATAGCTTTGTCATTTACAATGCCAATAGTTGTAACTTTCGCAAATGTGACACCTATAGCATTTGTAATGCAATATGTGTTGCATGTACGTGACTTACATGTATTGATATTACAAATAACAATGGCTTTTAATTTTTTTCCAATAATTAATACTTAAATACAAGTTATTGTAATTTATAATGGCAATAGCTTATAATTTTGTAAAAAACTTTTGTGAAGATTATGTTCAGTGTATTTTATTGTGACGAAAATCCAAGAACAGAAGTGAAATATTAACATCTTTTTGTTACATTTGTAATAAAGATTGAAACATTGAGAGAACATATTTAAACCAGGTGTTGTTGAATGGTTGCACTGATTGATGCTGTGGTAGCGCTGATTGATGTTGTGATGGTGAACGAGTGATGCTGTGGCGTTCAAGGATGCTGTGGTAGCGCATAGTGATGTTGTGGTGCCCCTGATTGATGCTGTGGTGGTGCGGAGTGATGCTGTATGCTATGTTTTGTTATGCTATGCTGCGTTTTGTTCTGATATGCTAAGTTTTGTTATGCTATGCTATGTTTTGCTATGCTATGCTTTGTTATGCTATGCTATGTTTTGTTATGCTATGTTTTGCTGTGTCTTATTATACTATGCTTAGTTTTGCTATGCTATGTTTTGTTATGCTATGCTATATTTTGTTGTGTTTGGTATGCTATGTTTTGCTATGCTATTATATGTTTTGTTTTGCTATGCTATGTTTTGTTGTGTTTTGCTATGTTTTGTTATGCTATGTGTTGTTGTGTTTTGTTATGCTATGTTTTGTTATGCTATGCTATGTTTTGTTTTGCTATCCTAAGCTTTGTTTTGTTATGCTATGCTATGTTTTGTTTTGCTATCCTATGCTTTGTTTTGTTATGCCATGCTATGTTTTGTTGTGTTTTGTTATGCTATGCTAAGTTTTGTTTTGCTATCCTATACTTTGTTTTGTTATGCTATGCTATGTTTAGTTTTGCTATCGTATGCTTTGTTTTGTTATGCTATGCTATGTTTTGTTATGCTATGCTATGTTTTGTTATGCTATGTTTTGTTGTGTTTTATTATGCTATGCTTTGTTTTGCTATGCTATGTTTTGTTATGCTATGTTTTGTTATGCTATGCTTTGTTATGCTATGTTTTGTTATGCTATGCTAAGCTTTGTTTCGTTATGCTATGCTATGTTGTGTTTTGTTATGCTACGCTATGTTTTGTTGTGTTTTTTTATGCTATGCTATGCTTTTGCTATGCTTTGCAATGCTATGTTTTGTTATGTATCCTATGTTTTGGTGTGTTTTGTTACGCTATGCTATGTTTTGGTGTGTTTTGCTATGTTTGTTATGCTATACTTTGTTTTATGTTATGTTTTGTTATGCTATGTTTTGTTCTGCTATGTTTTGTTGTGTTTTGTTATGCTATGCTATGTTTTGTTATACTATGCTATGTTTTGTTATGCTTTGTTATGTTACATTTGTAATAAAGATTGAAACATTGAGAGAACATATTTAAACCAGGTGTTGTTGAATGGTTGCACTGATTGATGCTGTGGTAGCGCTGATTGATGTTGTGATGGTGAACGAGTGATGCTGTGGCGTTCAAGGATGCTGTGGTAGCGCATAGTGATGTTGTGGTGCCCCTGATTGATGCTGTGGTGGTGCGGAGTGATGCTGTATGCTATGTTTTGTTATGCTATGCTGCGTTTTATTCTGATATGCTAAGTTTTGTTATGCTATGCTATGTTTTGCTATGCTATGCTTTGTTTTGTTATGCTATGTTTCGTTATGCTATGCTATGCTATGTTTTGTTGTGTTTTGTCATGTTATGCTAGGCTTTGTTGTGTTTTGCTATGCTATGTTTTGTTATGCTATGTTATGTTTTGTTTTTCTATCCTATGCTTTGCTTTTTTATGCTATGCTATGCTATGCATAGCTATCCTATGCTTTTTTTTGTTATGCTATGCTGTATTTTGTTATGCTATGCTATGTTTTGTTATGCTATGCTCGTGAGGGTGTGTGAGTGTGTGTGAGGGTAAGTGAGGGTGAGTAAGGGTGAGGGGTTGTGAGGGTGAGGGGATGTGCGAGGGTGAGGGGATGTGCGAGGGTGAGGGGGTGTGCGAGGGTGAGGGGGTGTGTGAGGGTGAGGGGATGTGAGGGTGAAAGGGTGTGTCAGGGTGAAAGGGTGTGTGAGGGTGAGAGGATGGGTGAGGGTGAAAGGGTGGGTGAGGGTGGGTGAGCGGATGAGTGAGGGTGAGGGGTTGTGTGAGGGTGAGGGGGTGTGATGGTGAGGGGGTGTGAGGGTTAGGGTGTGAGGGATGGTGAGGGGATGCGAGGGAGAGGGGATGTGAGCGTGAGGGGATGTGAGCGTGAGGGGATGTGAGCGTGAGGGGATGTGAGGGTGAGGGGATGTGAGGGTGAGGGGATGTGAGGGTGCCAGGAGGCGCAGCTGACGAATTGTAAGCAGAGAAGCAAGAATGACGTGGGAGTCTACCAATGGTAAATAAAGGTTAGTAATGGGCGGGCTCTAAGCTCCCTTTTTAGGATAATTGTTTTCGCTGACAGCGCATGCTCTCTTGAGGTGAAACCTAAAAAAGGGCGAGACAGCACTGAAGAAGGCTTAAGAGAATAAAGAGAAGTAAAGACAACAGAGGAGGTGCAGAGCACAACAGAGGAAAGAGAGCAGGGAAAGACAATACAAGCATTTGCAATGCAATAGGTCTCGCATTAATTAAGTTTGAGTATTTGGCATTGCTAAATATTGCAACAACAATTGCAACAAAAGTCTATAAATTGTAGGCCAAAAAAAGTGAATTTATTTTGGTAGCAATGGTGGCATGTTGCGCTTCAGAAGAATATGTTTAAAAGTAAAGTGTGCCATACTGGGATTGCTACAATAGTTAATTGAGGATGCGTTAGCAATTGATGTGTGCACTGATGGCTGGTAGTGTGTGTGTGCCTGTAGAAATTATGCACTGATGTGGTGTGTGTACTGGTGGAAGTGTGCACTGTCGGCTGGTGGTGTGTGTGCCTGGTGGAAGCGTGCACTGACGGCTGGTGGTGTGTACCTGGTGAAAGTGTGCACTGACAGCTGGTGGTGTGTGTGTGCCTGGTGAAAGCATGCACTGATGGCTGGTGGTGTGTGTGGCTGGTGAAAGCGTGCACTAACGTCTGGTGGTGTGTGCCCGGTGGAAGCGTGCACTGACAGCTGGTGGTGTTTGTGCCCGGTGAAAGCGTGCACTGATGGCTGGTGGTGTTTGTGCCCGGTGAAAGCGTGCACTGACGACTGTGTGGATGTGTGTGTGGTTGTGGTTGTGTGTGTGTGTGTGGTTGTGGTTGCATGTGTGTGGTTGTGTGTGTGGTTGTGGTTGCATGTGTGTGGTTGTGTGTGGGGTTGTGGTTCTGTGTGTGGTTGTGTGTGTGTGGTTGTGTGTGTGTGGTTGCATGTGTGTGTGTGGTTGTGTGTGTGTGGTTGTGTGTGTGGGTGTGGGTGCGGTTGTGGGTTTGGGTGTGGTTGTGTGTGTGGATGTGTGGTTGGGTGTGGTTGTGTGTGTGTGTGGTTGTGGTTGTGTGTGTGGTTGTGTGTGTGTGTGGGTTGTAGTTGTGTGTGGGTGCATTTGTGGGTGCAGTTGTGGGTGTGTGTGTGGATGTGTTGTTGGGTGTGTGGTTGTGTGTGTGTGTGGTTTTGTGTGTGTGAGGTTTTCTGTGTGTGTGGTTTGTGTGTGGTTGTCTGTGTGGTTGTGTGTGTGGTTATGTGTGTGTTGTTGTGTGTTTGGTTGTGTGTGTGGTTGTACTCACGAACATATTGTGACTATTCACAGCAGTGTTTCGGTGCTCCAAGAGAGAGCAGTGAAGGTGTTCAGATTAGGCACTGCCACACTCGCGAATGCCTTACCATGCATAGCAGAAGTCAAAAGTGTGCACTGTCGGCTGGTGGTGTGTGTGCCTGGTAGAAGCGTGCACTGACGGCTGGTGGTGTGTACCTGGTGAAAGTGTGCACTGACAGCTGGTGGTGTGTGTGGCTGGTGAAAGCGTGCACTAACGTCTGGTGGTGTGTGCCTGGTGGAAGCGTGCACTGACAGCTGGTGGTGTTTGTGCCAGGTGAAAGCATGCACTGATGGCTGGTGGTGTTTGTGCCCGGTGAAAGTGTGCACTGACGACTGTGTGGTTGTGTGTGTTGTTGTGGTTGTGTGTGTGTGTATGGTTGTGGTTGCATGTGTGTGGTTGTGATTGCATTTGTGTGGTTGTGTGTGGGGTTGTGGCTGTGTGTGTGGTTGTGTGTGTGTGGTTGTGTGTGTGTTTGGTTGTGTGTGTGTGTGTGGGTGCGGTTGTGGGTTTGGGTGTGGTTGTGTGTGTGGATGTGTGGTTGGGTGTGGTTGTGTGTGTGTGTGGTTGTGGTTGTGTGTGTGGTTGTGTGTGTGTGTGGTTGTAGTTGTGTGTGGGTGCATTTGTGGGTGCAGTTGTGGGTGTGTGTGTGGATGTGTTGTTGGGTGTGTGGTTGTGTTTTATTGTGTGGTTTGTGTGTGTTTGTGTGTGTGTGTGTGTGGTTGTGTGTGTGTGGTTATGTGTGTGTTGTTGTGTGTTTGGTTGTGTGTGTGGTTGTACTCACGAACATATTGTGATTATTCACAGCAGTGTTTCGGTGCTCCAAGAGAGAGCAGTGAAGGTGGCGAATGCCTTACCATGCATAGCAGAAGTCAAAAGTGCTTCGGCATTGCACACTGCCACCACCACACCACCACACCACCAGTGCTGGAGGCCTGAAAGGGAGAAAGGGGGTCCTTGTATCATACCACAGTCAAGCTAAAAGAACCAGTGAAGGTCTTACTGTAAACAGCAGGAGTCAATGGTGCTTCGGCACTGCACACCACGCACTACCACCACCACGCCACCAGTTCTGGAGGCCTGGCAGTGTGGGTGAGTGTGTGTATGTCTGTGTGTGAGAGAGGGAGAGAGAGCGTAGTAGTATATAGTGATACCTTCACTTCAACTCTGGTCTTAAATTTGACAGTTCCAGCCAGGATTCCTGGCCTTAAATATGCTGGGGCTAGTCTTAATTATGACAGGCCTAGTCTTAAACTTGTGTGTGGAAAATTTGACTGCTCTGGCTGGAAACCCTGGCCTTAAATTTAACAGGGCCGGGCCTTAAAAGGTGGGCGGCTGAGGCCTTAAAAAGTGATGGGTCTAGTCTTAATTATGACAGGCCTAGTCTTAAACTTCTGGCCGGAAATTTGACTGCTCTGGCTGGAAACCCCTGGCCTTAAATTTAACAGGGCCGGGCCTTAAAAGGTGCGCGGCTGAGTCATAGGGGGGTGTGTAGTTTTGTTTTGGAGACATAGGCGTGGCGTAGCCGTCAGAATACATATAAGCCGGTGTCAGGAGCCTGGTATAGCAAGCAAGCAACCGCTGGACTACGTGAAGGAGCGCCATGGCAGAAGAGAAGAGCTACAACCCATTTGCGAGAAAACACTGGGCTGGTGGCTCACAGACCCCCATCAGTAGCTATTACAGAACCATAAGCCCTTTGGTCGTGGACGAGAATGCTCAATCAGAAGAACCTAAGGATATGGGTTGCGACGTTACTGCTTATGGCTGTGGGTTTGCTAAGCGCTTTGGCGCCCCTGGTTTCAAGGATTGGCGGTGTCCGCTGTCCCCGATTAAGAGCGACAGCAGCTCTAGCGAGGGTTCGAGTGGCGACTTGACTGTTGAGCAAAGCATGCTCTTGGAGTCGGAGGATGCGGAAGACACCATAGTTCCGCCTAATACACCCGTCTATGAAGACGTGGGTTTTCGCGAGAGTCTTTTTCCTGAGAATGTCCCTGTTCAAAAGCTTGATGCAAACGTGGAAGCTGAGGGCGCATCGGATGTTATTCCCGCCTCTCAAAATGTCAGAACCGCGGCTGATGGGGCATCGCAGGATATTAACAACTCTCAAGATGGCAGAGCCGCCGCCGAGGGTGGTGAAAATGTGGGGGTGAGTCAAAATGTTATGAGCAGCCATTTATCATAAGGCTGTATTTTATTTCTACAACTATCGAACGCTAATATTTCGTTTTTTTGTTTGGTGACCCTCTAGAGAGCAGAACCAGTGGGGTGCACTTACTTCATAATGTACAAAGAAAATGAAACTATGCCCCCTCCTAATACACACATCTATGAAACCATGGATGTTCAGAAGGCTATGAGTCCTACGAAGGTAGTTGTGCAACAGCCTGATACAAGCGTTGAAGATGAAGGGTCCCCAATGGATGTTACCGACTCTCAAGATTTCAGAGGCGCTGCAGAGGGTTGTGAAAGTGTGTGGGTAAGTAAAAAATGTTAGGCGTAGACCCTTTACATGAAAGTTTGTTGTCTTTCTACCACTAACGGGGTGTCAATATTTGTCTTTTGAACCTAGGATGAAACACCGAAAAGAACTGAGGCCCAGGGGCAGACTGCAAAAGGTCGCAGCTTGAATCTGTCCTGTATATGCTGTGCAAACCAGACTGGAAGTTCCACAAAGCCGAGTTCACCTCTGCCCATGGAATGTGAAGATGGTTCTAAGAACGATGAGTTTGTAAAAGCAACGGCGTGGTTCCCCAGAGACACTATAGCTGGTGTCAAAGGTTTCGCAGCTATAGTTGTACGCGCTTGTGTCAAACGGGACTATTACAACATGTGTTTCGGCCACCGTATTAGGGACCCTCAACAGGAGGCGCACGAGTGTCTAGCCGAATCATACAGAGACCGAATGATACGGCACATATGTAGTTTGCTTGATCCGTACAAGATGTATAAGCTGCTAAGGGTGGTGCACGGCCTGAGTGATGAAAATAATTGTGTCCACCCTAACATGTTGAAGATCTTGATGGCGACAGTAAAGGAGATACGCTATGCCAACGACCCCTGCGCAAAACTGAGAGGCATGCCAAACGCCTGTGCGTGCTGTGACAGAAAAATGATAGAAAGACTTATAGAAAGGCGCATGTGTAATGTGTATCTTAAAAGCAGAAAAGTAGTTGCCCTCGCACCACAAAGGCTATTTTATAATAGATAAGTCCTGATGTAATGCTAAGTGCTAGCGTGTATTTAAAGTAAAGTAGTAGAATGTTACACCCAAAAAAAAAAGTATGTGTTAAACCGTACTTACTACGCATACTGTGAAAAGATATGAAACCCCTTTTTTGTTTGTGATTTGGTAATACTCATTATTTTTAATAAAATGTTCTTGCACAAAACAAGCGTCTTTCATTTCCTGTACTCTAATGACTGCTAACATGTCGGAGGGCATGTTAAGAAAACTTTATTATGATACAAGCGGGGTTGGCAGCTTTGGAAGCGGCGCCGCTCTATATAGAAGGGCTGTGGCTGACAAGAAGTCGGTAAGCAGAGAAGCTGTGAAGACATGGTTATCAGGAGAGGAGGCGTATTCACTACATAAACCAGCCAGAAGACGTTTTAAGAGGCGTCCTACAATCGTTAATGCGTGTATAGATTATCAGTGGCAGGCGGACATAATCAGCCTTCAAGATACTGCAAAACATAACGACGGCGCATGTTATATATTAACAGTCATAGATGTGTTGTCCAAATACGCGTACGCAGAGGCGCTGCGTGATAAAAGTGGAGCTAGCGTCACGGCCGCTTTTAAAGCCATCTTCGATAAGGGACGTACTCCTCAAAAACTACAAACAGATGCAGGAAAAGAATTCTTAAACAAGTCATTTCAGAAATTATTAAAGCAGCACAATGTTCAACATTTTGTAACACACACGGAGGTAAAAGCAGCGGTTGTAGAAAGGTTTAACAGAACTTTAAAGTCTAAGATGTGGAGGTATTTTACGGCCAACAATACATACAGATACGTGGATGTTCTACAGGCTTTTTTAGCTGTATATAATGCTAGTTATCATAGGACCATCAAAATGGCACCTGAAGAGGTAACACCTAATAATTCGTTAACTGTTTGGAGAAACTTGTATGGTCCTAACTTTGGGACAAAGGTGAAGAACTCTGTATTTAAAAATGGTGATCATGTAAGGATTTCAAAACTGAAAGGAGTCTTCACAAAGGGTTACCAACAGACCTTTAGTGATGAAATATTTATAGTGGAAAGTGTGGAGCTTAAGGAAGGGCTATATATTTACAGGTTAAAGGACTACGATGGGGAAACGGTGTCGGGATCCTTTTACAAGGAAGAGTTACAAAAGGTGCACAATGATCCAAACCGTGTGTATAGGGTTGAAAAAGTTCTGAAAAGGCAAGGTACAGGTGCTAAGAGCCAGGCATATGTCAAATGGCGCGGCTGGCCTGAGAAATTTAACAGTTGGGTGTTGGCCAGCTCCCTGAAGGGTGTGTGAGCTAAAAGCCGCTGCTACGATGGAGACTACACCCTTTTATATAACCTTACCATCCAACGCTTCTAAGGACATGTTCCCCAGCAATCAGATTTCTAATTACACCGTCAAATTGGCTAAGGCTGTGGACCTGAAAGGGGACTGGGAGGTTGCCCTAACAGAAATACAATACCCTAGAACATGGAATACATTTACAGCGGCCGAAGCCAAGTTTCACATCAAGAGGGAGCAGGACCCCATGGGCATACACGCATCCTTCCCGCCCGGCTACTACCCAAACATTACAACTGCCGCTTTGATATAGGGACGTTGCCTTTTAGGGTGTTTAGGGCTATTTCTGAAATGGCAGCCACTAAATCGTCAGAAGCGCTGCCCAGGATGGCCTTTCGATGTTGGGGACTGGCTTTAACAAGCATTTTCAGTAGGGCTAAATTGCGGCGTAGGTGTGCAGACATGGTCACCACTGTGCGTTATAAGGGTGGGGTTGTAAATGGTTCTAAAAGACATCAGTGTTGCTTTTTATAGGTCCTGGTCTTGGGCTTTAGGGTGTAAACTACAGGTAGCTCTGGGGGAAAAATATCAGCCCTTAGTCTATAGTCTTCTAGAGTTTCATTTTTTAAGTCTACCAACAGGTACCCGTGGTGTTTTGCTGTAGCGTCGTTAAAGGCCTCCATGAAGAAGTGTGTGTTTCCGGGGTACATCTGTTTAGCTATGACGGATATTTGTTGTTTGTCACGAGGGTTTTTAAATAAAACAAGGTATGAAGCGTTGAGAGCTATAGACCTACTGTTCTTGCCTTTGTAAAACAAGTTCTGCACAATGTAGCAGATGCTTAGATTACGATGATGGGAATATTGGGTAAAAGCTCTCTCTAACTCGGGATGATCACCACCTTCACGCATCAGATCATCAACAATTATCATATTTACAAGGGTTGGGGGTAGTAGCTCATCATCGTTGAGGTTATCCGGTATACCCTCTATAAATTTGATATGTGGGAACCGGCGACCCAAATCTGTATAAAGAAGTTTTTCCGAAGAGCAGTTTAATAAACTAGTAAATGGCCAAAATAAAACAACCAATACTGTTATCATACCAGATAGCGAAGAAGAAAAATGGAAAGAATTATGGAATTCTAAAAAGAAGTTAATACGAACAGAGCTGCATGCAGATTTCCTGATCGAGTATTGCAAAAAGGGAATTATTCCCAAGGGTCTACAAATAAAGAATGAACCCAGTCTATTTACTAAAAACCAAAAATTCATTGAAACATGGACCTTTATTGCAAATAGATGTTGTAGAGATTGGCTATTATTAATTATTGAAACAGCCCATGCTACATTAATCATAGAAAAAGAAGAAATAGATGACATGGAGAAAAAATTAAAAGACAACACTTCACTGGAAGACGCGAAGAGTAAGTTAGAGGAAATACAGGGTGACCTAGATGGCTACAGGGATTTCCTCACAAACAAAAAGAGTAATAAATTTAGAAAGGACGTTGATAGGTACAGACCCGAATTAACCTACCCTTATCTCCAGAAAGAGTACTATGAAAAACAGCAAGAGGAGTTTCAATATAAACAGAATTGGCAACCAAATAGACGAAATGGTTCAAGGAAAAGAGTGACTTTCTCTGAAAGCTCCTACACAAGCACTGAATCTGAGGCTGAAATAAATCAAGACACCTCAGGCCCCAGAGACGGGGGAAACAGCAGTAAAGCCAACAAGGATAGCCTGCCTTTTTTAGACAGGCGGAAATCCAACGCAAATCAAAATCCAAGAGGGAGGGCACGAGGAAGGACCTTTTATCCCCAGAACCAAGGCCAAGCACGTCCCTACATGAGAACACGCAGCCAAAAGAATTGGGACTAAATCCCAAAGCTGCCGTTATAAATCTTTCCAGTAGAAAGCTAGACATTGAGGAAATTAAACTTTTAGAGAAAGGACTGGGATATGCAATCTCAGAGCCTGTGGACAAATTTAATCTAGAACGTGACATAAAAAGTTTTTTCAGGAAGATAAAACTAAATAAATTTTTTGAGGGAAAAGAAAGAACTGTTAATGACAACAAATCAGGCCTTAGACCAAAATCCAATTGGATGCCCACCGGTACCATGGTAAGCAAAGAGATAGATATCTTTGAAAAGGTTGTTGAGAAGGGATTAGAAGACCTACTCAAACAAAAATCATGGATAAAATATAATCTTACTAAAAAAGAGAAAGATGCTCTAGAAACCCTGAAAGGATGCAAAGAAATCACAATAAAACCTGGTGACAACGGGGGCAGCATTGTCATAATGGACACCAATAAGTATGAGTGTAAAATGCAGAAGATGCTAAGAAACACTCTCCACTATGCCCCCTCCAGCCGACAAGAGTGGTCGGATTTAAAAGATAAAATCAGAGAGAGACTTAACTTTGCACTGGAGGATGGAGTAATTAATCAGGAAGAATTTAATTTCCTAAAAAATGACAAACCAGTTATACCAGCTATTTACGGTCTCCCAAAAGTTCACAAAGATATTAAAGACCCACCCATGCGACCTATAGTTTCGAGTTTAAACTCTTTAACAGAACCATTGAGCCAATATGCAGATAAATGTATTCAACCATTGGTAACCCAACAAAAAGCCTACATTAAGGACACTACAGATACGATCGCAAAGATTGAGAACAAACCCTTTAATGTGGATAGTGAGTGGCTAGTGACTCTAGACATAGAGGCACTATACACGAACATACCTCAAAATGATACAAAACTCATGATAGAGAGGCTTTTAAAAGGGACAGATGATGAGTTATCTGAACATGCCCAATTTATAGTGGACTGCATTGAGATAGTATTAACTAACAACATCTTCCTTTTCAAAGATGAGTTTTTTAAGCAAACAAAAGGCACAAGTATGGGCGCTACATGTGCGCCAAGCCTTGCTTGTCTTTACGTAGCAGCCTTTGAAGACACACACATCTTCAATGAGATGGCCCCATTTTTTGAGAACATAAAGATGTGGGTTCGTTTCATTGACGACGTGTTGTGTGTATGGTCCGGGGGTGAAAATGAACTAAAAGAGTTCATCCAATGGATCAATTTAGGAGATAAAAACCTGAAATTTACATCCACCTACAGCAACCAGAGCTGTGACTTTTTAGACATTAGAATAAAACCCGTAGACGGAACCCTGAGAGTAGAACTCTTCAGCAAACCTACCGATCGCAACACCATGTTGCACTTTGAAAGCCACCACCCTGCAACCCAAAAAAATAACATACCCTTCGGACAATTCCTAAGGGTAAGAAGAAACTGTACCGATAGAGAGGAATTTGAAAAACATGCTCAAATCCTAACGAACAAGTTCCTAGAAAGGGGATATCCGAAAAAGATGATTAAAAATGCTTACAAAAGAGCAAAATACTTTAACAGGGAAAGTTTATTTCAACCCAAATCCCAACCTGTAATTAATGATCAGAAACTGGTCTGTGTGACCAATTTCTCAAACATCAGCAACAAGGTGAAGAACCTCATAAATAGGAATTGGAACCTACTCCAAAACACAGGATCCACACCCATTCCAAAACCGATATTTGCATATCGACGAAATAGAACAATCAAAAATTGTTTAGTACATACATATCCTGTCGAGATGAAAAGAAACAGGATTGAGACCATTGACGGAAAAGTGCCGGCTGGCAACTTCCCCTGCGGTGCCTGTAAAAATTGCAGCTTAATAATCAAAGGTCCCAAAATAGACTATAATGGAATCACCCATTACCAAAAAGATCTAGTAAATTGTAGAACCCCAAACGTGGTCTACATGATACAATGCCCTTGCCAAAAGGCGTATATAGGAGAGACCGCGAGGGAAATGAGACTCAGGTTAAATGAGCACAAATCTTCAATTAGAACAAAACGAGTCAATGCACCGCTAGTAGAACACTGGGAACAATCTAAACACACTGTCGAAGACCTAAAATGGTGGATTGTTGAAGTTGTTAAACTGAATAACAGGGGTGGAGATGTGGACAGTAAAAGAAAAAAGAGAGAGCAGTATTACATGTCCAAATTCAACACATTCCGAAATGGACTAAACAGTAGGGAGGAATGGGACAGAATAATTTAAACGCCTATTCCAACAGTGGAACCGTCTTATAATTCAGTAATAATGAGGAGGTTGAAAAAAAAATTTTTCCTTTCCTTACACAGCTTTTAAACCTTCAAATTCTTTGAAAATTGAACAGTCATAATGATAAAAATTGATGGTCCTGTAAAATACCAACGAAGTTAAACAAACAATATCTGGACTGATACAGATTTGTATCCCCAAACGGGTTCCACATTCTTAAAATTGCAGCCCAAAAATAAATGAGGCCCTAAATGGAATCAACACTTAGAAAATTGCTGCCCATATTAGATAAAAGTAGTTGAAATCGAGCAGAAAATCAATGTATTTCCAGAGAAATAAACAGAACACTAAAAGAATAATGCGCGCACATGGAAACATTGAAAGTAAAAACACTCTACAAGATGTCTGCCTGTATAACTAGCAATATGAAGACATGGGTTCATGTCACGTGATCGGGGTTCGATCGGCCAAAAACAAATGTGAGGCGATCGAGTGTAAAACAACCTAACCCAGTAATAAATGGATATTAAAATGATTGCAATATATGGAGGAAGAGTATTCCTAGAACAATAAATAAAGGCAGCCAACACAAACACCGTAAGGGCAAATCCGATCACTGCTTCAATGAACATGCAGTAACTCAAAGATGGCCGCCGCGGTTGTGGTCCACATAAACGTAACCGCAAAAAACACACAGATGAACCACTTCACCTGTACTCAATTGAGTAATTAACAAAGGGATATAAGCAGTCAAAATTAGAACCGAGCTATTCCAGCGCGAAAGGACGGTCGTTGCAGGTGCCCACCCGAGACGCAGGTAAAACCGCTCGTTAAAGTAAGTACGGAACCCCTAACAAATTGCTTTGAAAAGGAGATGGCTTGTTCCTTAAACTCTGCTGCCTTAAGCAACTTAGAGTTGAAACTAAAATCTTGCTCCTCTTTTCTTTTTTAAACTCCTGGTAATAACAGCTCGAGAGCGTTCAGAGTCTAAAGAAAAAGCCGCCCTTCAAATAAACAGCGCGAGCATAGAGACAAGAGAAACAAATACATACACGGTAAGATAGCAAAACAGTCTTGAAGGGTGTTTCTCCTACAGATTTAAAGAAATCTGCAGAGTCACCATATATCCTCACAATATACTAATGTATTTTTCAGAGTATTTCACAACAAAACGGCTGGGCAGGAAACTATAACGATCGTCTATTCCAGGATCGTAAATGAGTGATCCAGGTAAATAAAACCCGCCACGAGTAAAACTTAGTATCTGCAAAGGTAATCTAGAGAAGCCAGGGAGGAATAGATTGTGAAAGGAATTCTTTTTAGATGGGGAACCCAAAACCTAATAAAACGTTGGGAGTCTCACTTAAACTGTTTGTTTAAAGAACCGCAAACGAACTAAAACAAAAGGATTTCATAAAACAATAATGCCTATAAAAAATATCCTTTCTCTACACAGAGAACATGACTTGCTGATGTAAAGAATTCGAAGGGGTACAATAAACATAGACGCTACCCCGCTTGAAAGATATAGCAACAAGGTAGCTATTAATAGTGATCAATTAATTATCTCTTTGGTTAAAAAAGAAAAGTACATGACACTTTATGTTTTAATTGCAGAATCAAAATTTATTTTAAAGAATTACGGATATCGCCCATTGACAAAAGCGATTCACTGAACTACCAAGTAGGTAGGTATAATAACATTCAGCTCTAGGGGATAAGAGAACCCTCTACAGTTTCAGGGAAGATGCAGGGTCCACGGATATAAACAGTGGACACGGCACTCCTTCCAGCCTATAAAAACCCAATTAATATGGGGGGTTTTTCCTGTTTCTAAGAGACAACCTGTATAGGTGTCAATTATGCAATAATGGGTGTTCAGTAGAGGGATACCACACAAGGTAACACCGTAACAGGTTGCAAGATTTTCAAATACTCAAGATATTGTAATATGTCCATGATGTAAGGAGATTGCCCCTTAGAATGTATGTGTCTCCCAGACCATTGAATTAATGTTTTTATAGAATTAACAACTTTGTTTGAGAAATAGTTGATTTTAATATGCTTATGCAAATGAAACTAATGGATCATATGTGAATGATACAGAGTGACACAGGGAATACTGTACCATGTTTGTAGGAAAATGTTGTTTAAATATGTTCTTAATACATGCCTGTTTGCATTATAAACAGAAAGTAACTGTAAACTTTGTATTTTTTAATTCTATAGTGATTTTAAAATTTGAAAATCTTTGTCCTGAAGAAGGTGAAAAACCACATCACCGAAACGCCGCGTCGACACTTTTTCATGGTTTTTGTATCTTTTAACTTGTAATTATGATGATTGAATAAATGTGATAGACTTTGTTTTTAAATCTATATGGTCAGTATCATGATCAAATAAAGAAATTGTTTTTAACAAAACTCTCCTGTGTACATGCATATTGCCATTAGTGTAGTGGTGTGTAAAAAACTATGAATATACTCATCGTTTAGGTCTGAGGGGACATAGATAAGGAAAAACTTTTTTGTTTTAAAAAAATTGTTTTACACAAAACTGTTTGGATTTTGTAAATTTGTCAATCTTGATGCAACTCTGGTTATAACATACGGTTCATCCTTGATATGGGTGGTAAAAAGTTTTGAGAGGGGCCTATACCCCTATAACATTTAAGAAAAGGGAACTGTTGTTTTTCTTAGAGTGCCTAATAACCCTATCCCTTTTCTCTGAAAGGGTTTCTCCTTTATATTTTTACAATTGGCCCTCACACTGCGCCCTTGCAGCCCCTGGCTACTGGTGGGTTGGGTCTGGATCAAAGGGGGGCGCCTCCTGTTCATAGGCAGGCACTGTTCCCGGTTCCGCGGGGACAGCCAGGTGTCATCCAGGGTGGGCCTGCGACTGGGTCGGGTGGTGGCTCTGGTTTGGCGTCGGTTGTTAGGTCCTCGAGGGGTGCTTGCATTGCCGCTGTTGGGGGGGATGGTTTTGCGGATTCTTCATTGTCTGGCTTGAGCGGCCGCAGTTTTCAAGCTGTGCCTCCGGCTGGGCAGCTGTTGGCTGGTTCTACGGGCCCCGGAACTGTCCCTACGGCTGTTTCCAGTGGTGGGCTCACGGGGGAGTTATCTGGAGCGGATATCTCTTCTGCAGTTTTGCGTGAGCGCAGCTTTCAGGACATTGACTGGCAGTTTTATGATGGGGGAATTGGTGATGGGGCTCTGCCAAGTGGCAGTACACAAGTTGCATTTTCTGACGAAGCTTTCTATGCGAATTTTCATGATGATGATTTGGAAGAAGGGGAATTGAGAGATAAAGATGTTGGGCTTTTGGCAGCACGGGCCCAGAGGGGCGGGCTGGGGCAACCCCCTGTTTCTCGTATTTTGCAGGAGTCTCGTGCGGACCATGCAGCGGTGCGAGAGGCAGTGAGGTCTGGACCTTCTCATGGGGATCGTGTTGATGTTCAACAACAGTCGGCGCAGTTGCCAAGAGGTAAGGATGGGTGGTGGGCCGTGTGGAAACCAAGGGAGAGTCTCCCTGTTAAGAGTACAAGATCAATTGGTACGGGTGATGGGGTTGTTGGTGAGCAAGTCGCTCTGGCACCGAGGCTTGAGCGGCCGGTGATTTCGAATGTTTCTAGTGTGCAATCTTCAAGGGAAGTTTCTAGAGTGGGGAGTGGGGTGGCTGCTACCACACCTGTTACGGAGGATAGTATCCTGCCTAAAAAACTGCCTCATTCTGGGGTGGGGATGCCTTTGGGGTCCCATTTGTCCGAGAAAACGAAAAATCCCATATGGTCTGGTGAATTTGTGGATGTGTTTCGGCTTCTACATAGAGATGTCCAAGCTAAGGAAGGGTAGAAGGAGGAGGAATTAGAATTGGCTCGGAGGCCTCGAGTCCCGAAGTCGATCGAGAACTGGACTTCGGCCTTTCTTATTTATGCCAGCGTTTATTGTCAACGTCATCCGGGTAAGGCGGTAGACATGTTTAAATATGCTGATGTCATACGTAAAGCTCACAGTTATTTTGGAGGCTTTGCCTGGTTGTCGTATGATGAGGAGTTCCGGGCCCGTATGTATCAGAATTGTGGCTACAGTGGATGGCATCGGCTCACCCGCCCGCTACGACCCACACGGCTAGCGGGCAACCGGTGCATTATCGGCCCTTTCCATTTCGCCCCGCTCTTGCTGGGGCGGGGGTGTGGGGCAGAGGACAGTCATCCTCCTCTGGCACGTGCTGGCATTTTAACAGGGGTTCCTGTAACCGACCGGCTTGCAGATATAAGCATGAGTGTACGCAGTGTGGGGGGCGACATGCGCTCACCCAGTGTTTTCCCGGACAGCGCTTTGGAGATCAAGGGAGGGGTTCAGGGGGCAGGGGACAACCTCAGCACTTTGTTCATAAGGGCTCCTACTCCTATTAAGCAGGATGTTCTGGATCTCTGGTTGGTGGATTATCCCGATTTTGAGGCTGCTAAGATTTTGTCTTGGGGTTTCAGAGTTGGGTTCCGGATTGGTTATCAAGGTCCCAGGGTGGGTCGGTGGTCGGACAATATGAAGTCTGCAAAGGAGAGCCCCCAGGTTGTGCAGAAGAAGCTGGATGCTGAACTTGCGGCGGGTCAGATTGCTGGTCCTTTTCTGAGTTGGCTTCTCCCTGACTTGATCATCTCTCCCGTGGGTGTGGTACCAAAAAAGGCGGTGGGGGAGTTTCGCCTTATCCATCACCTGTCATGGGCCGAGGGTGCATCCATTAACGATTTTATTGATCCAGCTGACTCAACTGTCACTTATGCTTCCGTGGATGATGCCTTGCGGCTCGTTCGCACGGCAGGTGTTGGGGCTTTGCTGGCGAAGAGTGACATTCAGTCGGCTTTCCGGCTCCTGCCCATCCATCCTTGGGATTTTAGTCTCTTGGGCATGCATTTTGATGGTTGTTTCTACGTTGATAAGGTGTTGCCCATGGGCTGCTCAGTGTCATGTTCCCTCTTTGAGACCTTCAGTACATTTCTGCAGTGGCGCTTCACTTTTGTCAGCGGCCACGTCCTGGTCTGCCATTACCTTGATGACTTTCTTTTCATTGGTGAGGGTCACTCTGGGCAGTGTCAGTCGGCTTTGGCAATCTTTCAGGCTCTGGCTGAGGATTTGGGCGTTCCTTTGGCGCCGGATAAGACCGAAGGTCCCTGTACATCACTGACTTTCTTAGGGATCGAAATTGATACAATGACTATGATGGCGAGATTGCCTGCGGCTAAAGTGCGAGAAATGTCTGATTTCATCCGACTGGTGTTGGGGGAGCGGAAAGTAGTTTTGCGGACCGTCCAGAAGCTTTTGGGGTACCTCAATTTTGCTTGCCGGGTTGTTCGGGCGGGTAGGACGTTTTGTAGACGTCTGGGCCTTTCAATGTCCGGCGCCAGCCTTCCTCATCATCGGGTGCGCATTACAACCGCTGTACGTGCCGATTTGACTGTCTGGCTCCGTTTCCTGCAAGATTTCAATGGCGTGTCCTTGTTTTTTGCGGACGAGGACATGGTGTGGCAAGTGCAGTTGTTCACGGATGCGGCGGGGGCTCACGGATTCGGTATATTTTGGGAAGGTCGTTGGTGCGCGGCTGGCTGGCCTGTGCACTGGAAGGAACAGGGTCGCAGCATTGGGTTTTTGGAGCTCTTCCCGCTGCTGGTTGCTTTGTGTATCTGGGGGGAGGAATTTCAGAATCGCTCAGTCTTGTTCCATGTGGACAATATGGCAGTAGTTCACCTTGTTAACAACCAAAAGGCTCGTGACTTGCGTGTTTTGAGGCTCTTGTGCGCATTCATGTTGCGGTGTTTACAACTGAATATTGTCTTTAAAGCTCGGCACGTTCCTGGAACCTCTAATTGCATCGCTGATTCTTTGTCTCGCTTTCAGTGGTCCGAATTCCGCAAATTGGCTCCTGGGGCGGACCTGGAACCAACGGCGATCCCACAGTACGTATGGGACCTGGGGGATTGAGGGTCTATCATTTGGTCGAAAATTCAGTGGCTGACTCCACACGGCGGGGTTATGTGAAGGCCTGGCATGAGTTTCTGCAGTTTGGTGAGGAGATGGCGGGGCTGGTCAGGGCCGGGTTATCTGATGAACAATTCCTATTACAGTTTGTTTTACATTTAGCGGACAAAGGCCTCTCTCACACAACCATTTCTGGCAAGTTGGCTGGGGTTTCTTTTTATGGGCAGCTTTGGTGGGGGAGGGATCCTGTTGGGGGGGTGTTGGTTCGTAAAGTACTGAAAGGTTTGGGCAGGCTTCGGGCTGGTGGTCAGCAGCTTCGGCAGCCTGTGACTTTTGATTTGCTTCAGTTGCTCTTACCACAATTGGAGGTGTGCTGCCATGATGCTTTTGAGTGTTGCAAATTTCGTTTGTGCTTTGTCTGGTTATTCTTTGGGGCATTTCGGGCCTCTGAATTGTTGGGTTTGCGGGGTAGAGTGGGTATGACCAGCAGTGAGGTGGTGTTGGAACATGACAGAGTGCGGCTGTGGCTGCGGATGTCCAAAACTGATCAGATGGGGAGGGGTAAGTGGGTGTTCCTGGGTAGGAGTGGTGTCTCTGCATGTTGCCCGGTGGGGGAATGGGAAGTTTTTGTGTCCTCTCCCCATTTTACCCCGGGGACAATTTTTTGTCATGCTGATGGTAGCCCTATAGTTGCACCTCAATTGTTGGCTGTATTACGCAAAGTTTTGTTGGGCCTGGGGAGGGATCCTTCTCAATTTGGTACCCATTCATTCAGGATTGGGGCGGCGACGGAGGCCGCTAGGTTGGGGTGGGATTGGTCCCAAATTCGACGTATTGGACGTTGGCGCTCCAAATGTTGTGAAAAGTATGTGAGAAAATAGTCCACTTTTTGCTTGTCTAACATTTCTTTTTCTCCTAGGTCCTTGGTCCTCAGTCGCAGGATCCAAAAGGAGGGTGTGGATACTGGGGCACTCTTTTGTTAAACGGGCTGCTATAGCCGCTGCAAGTCAGCTTTGTGGGAGATCACTTGGTTTAAACAGCCTGACGCATGAAGTCTCCTGGCATGGCACGGGGGGCATGCGCTGGGGTGGTCTTTTCCCCGCCTTGGCTTCTTTGGTTTCGCAGTGTTTGGGGGGCCCTCCGGATCTACTGGTGCTGCATCTTGGGGAAAACGACTTAGTTTCTCTCTCTGGTTTGACTCTGTTAAAATTAATGAAACAAGACCTGGAAGTCATCAAGACCACATGGGTGAGCACCATGCTGATATGGACTGAGTTTGTGCCTCGTTTGCAATGGCGAGGGGCGAGGAGCCATTCCGCCCTGGAAAAGGCACGATGCAAAGTGAATAGAACAATGCGACTTTTTTGTCACCATTTATGTATCTACAGTTTGGATCATTACCATTTAAAAGTCTCAGAACCGCATTTATTCTGTGAGGACGGTGTCCATCTGTCTTCATTGGGCATTTCCTTTCACCTTCTGGAGCTCAGGGATTTGATTAGCAAAGTTCTTCAGGTGCAGTTGTGGTGTGCTCCTCCCTTTCCGCTTTTAGGTGGGGCAGGAAAACGCTAAAGGTTTTCCTGGGTGGCGGGTTTTGCTAGTGGGGTGGGCAGCCTGGAGCGGGTTGGCCATCCTGAAGGGTAGCTCGTTGGGTAATACTAGGGGTAGTAGTCAAGAGTTAGTTTCGGGTTTCTGGTAGTTAGGATGTTTAGGCTTACTGTAGAGTTGAATTTATGAAAATAAATAAATAATGAATGTGGTCAAGAAATTTATGATGCACCTGTCTTAAAATAAAGTGGCCTTTCTTGCTCCTTAAAGAAGTGTGGACAGTGATTTCTTGCGCGAGGGGAGACCCAGGGAGAGCCAGGCGCGAGCTGGTCTTTCCCTGGGTGCGTTCGCGCGAGAATCAGGGAAGCAGGTGGGGTTGATTAGGGGGCTAGATAAGGGGAAGTCAGGTGGCGGTTGGGAACTGCGTAGCGGGAGGCAAGGGAAGGGAGGTTTTGTTTTGCCCCACCCACCCTCCCTTTATTCCTTTAGTTTGGGTTTTTTATTTTGCGGTGCTCTAGGCGCTGCTCGGGTCTTAGGTTTTGCCACTGTTAGGACAGGTGTCTTTGTTCTTTTAGGAGGCGGGTTTTGCTAGTGGGGTGGGCAGCCTGGAGCGGGTTGGCCATCCTGAAGGGTAGCTCGTTGGGTAATACTAGGGGTAGTAGTCAAGAGTTAGTTTCGGGTTTCTGGTAGTTAGGATGTTTAGGCTTACTGTAGAGTTGAATTTATGAAAATAAATAAATAATGAATGTGGTCAAGAAATTTATGATGCACCTGTCTTAAAATAAAGTGGCCTTTCTTGCTCCTTAAAGAAGTGTGGACAGTGATTTCTTGCGCGAGCTGCATTTTGGCCTATCTGGGATAAGTTTAGTCATGTGTGTGGGCTGCCCTTATCCTGACAGAGGTCGGTGGGTCTAGGCAGGCAGCTAAGTGAGGAAGAGTGAGGAGTAGAACGCGTAATCATTATAATACATTGTTTCCGGTTGGAATTGTGTGGGTTATCGGGGCACGAGTGAATAGCAGTGCAATGCCCTTCTCATGCTGCTGCGATCACGCAGCAGTGTTGATCGCAGCGCTTAAAATGGAGTGCAGTAGAGTCACTTAGAGATGTTGTGCATGAACTTCCTTCCCCGGCAGACAGATCGGGACACCACACAGGGCTCCGGAAACACATTGCACAGCTTGGGCGCAGACACCACACACTCTTGGGTGAACCAGATCACTGACCGCCCTAGCACCACTGGTCTGCCTCTGCACCCAGCCCCGAGTGCTTACATGTATTCCTGTAAATAGAACGGACTGATTTTGGGAGTAAATGCCTTGCGATTCTTCAGTACATTAACACTCCTCCGGCAGTGATTTATGTGCAAACTGTAAAGTGCGGGTTAAAAAGCTCCTGAAAGCCACATGCTACGGTGGGGGAGGGGCAGTGGGAGTCCGATATTTAACGGATTATGCCCACAGAAGAAACAAGCTGGCACTGTCTCCATCTGTATTTATTTTACATTTTGGTAATTTGTTAAGTGCCACATGTCACCTTCTTGTCACTACGGAGTGCTGATCTTTGAGCCTGTCTGTTGAACCTTCTTACTTCGCTATTGTCTCTTGTTATGGTAGGTGGCTGTGCACGTACTTATAGGTCTGTTGTGTGTAATGCCAATGCTGGATAGAGTTTTGGTTATTAGGAAGCGCTGTAACCCTTCTGAAGGCTATTGTCGGTTTTTCACGCTCCTCGGGGGATTAGTGGCAGCTTCCGAAGGTTTTGGTTGTGTTTTTCCTTTTTTGGAGGGTTGAGGTAGAGCACAGCTTAATTTGTGCCCGTGCTCGCTCATGGCATTGTCAGTCTTTCTTTAAAAAAGCGCATGTGCAAATTGTTTATCAATTCAATACACTATTACGAAAACAGTAATATGAAGGTGGTCAGGCGACTCTTACAATTTTGGGTCACCTAGTGTTGTCAGAATTGTTACATTTGTACAACTGTAATGGTAAGCAGGTATTGTTTTTTTACCTTCCTTCTAACTGCGCCTTTCAGAAATGTAAGATGACTTAGCTACAGATTTTCAAGACGCTGGCAGAGAAAAATGACATAGAAGGGTAAAATATGATCAATATGGTAATTCAAAATGCTTTACGAAGTCTTTCTGTGTGGATTGCTGAAAAAAATAACATGTTTTACATACACAAGGCCGTTAAAAATAGGTTACATTTTTCACACCTAATTTTTTCAAGCATGGCAGTGCTAACGTTAAAAAAATAAATGTAAATGTAGGTATACTTATATAGCGCAACCTGTCACCACAAAGGGCATCCTGGCGCTTGCCTAGGGAACCCGTCCTGGTATTCCCCTGTGAGAAGCCCCGACAGGGTGTCCACAGGGTGAAAGTCAGGCATCCCGCCGCGAGGGGCCGTTGTGGAGATTAAGCAAGCTATTGCCCAGAGTCGCAGAGTGTGAACCCATGAGTCGAGGAGGCACCGGGACGAGAATTATCGAGTCCGTGGAATTTTTAGCCCAAGACCCACCGGGGCGGGGAATTGAACCCTGGTCCAGGACCGATCTCAGATTCCGGGTCTGCCGCCTCTAACCCCTGAGCCACACTTCTCCACGACAAAACAAAAAACAAGCAGACATACGGGCAGGATATTAGTGAGACAAGAGACAACCTCTCACAGGGGGACGAGACTGTCTGTGTCTGTGTTACACTGAGTGTAAACAAGGAGTCTGCGACACAAAGGGGACTTAGGAGGGAGGTACAAGGCGGGGTTCAGGCAGGCATACAGACATGATTGTTATAAGAAAAGAGACAGCCGCTCTCACTAAAGGGGGGGGGGGAGAGACTGCTGTTACACAGAATGAGATGAAGGAGTCGGAGTGAGGGGGTTTAAGCAGACATACGGATATGATATTTGTTAGATAGATTTAGGGACGCAGAGGCCTGTGAGACATAAGGAGACTCACCCACCTCTGTTCACCTCTGTTCACAGACATGGGTGAGACATAGTGGCTTACCGAACGGGGGTATGAGAGAGACATACACCTACGTGTCTATATTACGAACAATGTAGAGAAGAGTATTGGGCGAGAGACAGACGACTGTAACGCAGGCACGGGGGGTGTGAGACACGGAGGCAGCGTGAGACCACATACCATGTATGTTACACACATATTCCCGTAGGTCTGTATTACACAGACAGGGGGTGGGTGGTCTGTGAGAGAGAGCCTGTGTTAGGCGGGGGAGAATGAGTTAGACAGAGTGGTAGGAAAGGAGGTGGGAGGTGCACGGCCGTGCTAATTACAACACACGGCGAGAGCAAATGGAAGAGACACAGGACAGAATAAGGAAGGAAGGGAGACAGCGGAGCGTGAGGGGGCAATAAATAAACTAGGAAGATAAAAAGACGGAGAGAGGGATGGGGTATGGAGGATAAAGGGAAAAGAATGAACAGTCGGCAATAAAGAGGGGAAAGAAGCACGAAGAAAGGGTGCCGGGGCAGACAACGAAGAAAGAGGCAGGCAAAAGCGGAAAAAAGTTGCTGGCATATAAGCGAGATAGTAGAAGAGGAAGGGAGAAATAGAGAACAAGGCGCACAATGCCCTGTGACCGCAGCTCTGTACTAATGCTGACTTCAGCATTTTACAGCCGTTGCGCGAGATGTTTTATATGCGTGGAGGGAAGCCGGATGGGGGCGGGAGAGCCTGGGGCGGGAGAGCCTGGGGCGGGAATGCGAGCGAGGGGAGGCAGGCGGATTAGGAGGGAAGCCGGATGGGGGCGGGAGAGCCTGGTGGGGGGGCGTGAATGCGCGAGGGGAGGCAGGCGGATTAGGAGGGAAGCCTGATGGGGGCGGGAGAGCCTGGTGGGGGGGCGTGAATGCGAGCGAGGGGAGGCAGCGGATTAGGGAGATGCACGTGCTTGTGTGGTCACGTGACCCGCTTTTGTGGTCATGTGACCTCACATGCACTGTGAAGAAACCGCAGTGGTTTCACTAGTCGATCAAGCCCTTGAATTTTCGCCTATTACATTCGCAAGCAAATGATAATAGGCGAAACCTAAAAAGAGCGCTTAGATTGGGCAGGCGGTCGAAGCCACCACACTGTGGACGATGTTCGGTTTGGGGTCTAACCTTTTCTGTTAACTGCTTTCGAAATATTGAGCAACTGATTAATATTTGTTAGTTAATTGAGAAAATGGTGCTTCTTTATGTTCCTAAATGGCTGATAATTTACCCATCTGTCTTTAGCACAAGACTTGATAATTAGTCATAATGTTTAGAACGTGAATTACGTGAAAGGTTATTTCCAGCCTATAACGCGATATCGTGTGCACCTCTCCGTAAACTGAACCAAATGCATCACGGTTGAAAAAAAAGCTCACTGAAGACAGTGGTCTACCTTTTGAAATCATATGGCATAGAACAGCAAAGGGCTTGTCAAAGAGTGTGGGTGTAAGTGCCACGTCCATCTCTGTATGCACGACTAGTTCAACTCCCTATGCCAAGCTAAACTTTTGATAATTAGATGGAGTGGGCATTAGATAGAATCAGACGTCTCGATTATATAATGCCAACGGCCCTGGCTACTCTCCTCTGCCAAATCGCTTGCGCCCTTTATCACAGCAAGCAAGTTACACGTCATTCTGATATTATTCCTTTTAGTTGATCGCAAACAGGCTGATCCGAAAAGTCCACCGTTGCAAGAAAGTAGATCAGAAATCCGCCCTCTCTCCAATTCCTGTTGCATATAATTCCCAAAGTGTGCGCAGGGTCTTTTCCCTTTGCATCTATATCCATTAACGCATTACCCACCCTTCCATTTGACTACATACCCGCAAAGAAAGAAAAGACTTACCTGACTCTCTGACAAGGATGCACTGTAAAATCAAAGTCGAAAGAAAAAATAAAAAAATAAAAATAAACTGAGCAAAAAGGCCACCTCATTTGTATTTTTTCTAACAGCTCCAGCACTTTAAAGAAGAGGCTTTAAGTTTAACTGAGACCATAAGGCCAAATACCCTAGGCTCCTATGCCGAATTTAGAAGTTAAAAAGTTTGGAAGGTTATTTGTGTGAATTGCCCTAAGCAAGAGCGCTGAGTGGCTGTCCTGAAACACGTGGTGTCATTAAAGTAATTTTTATGGTTTGGGGAAGCTGACAATCCCACAATATATTTACATCATATATAATCTTAACTGTCCGCGGACGCAGCTGCTAGGGCGCTTTAACGCTAGGACAGTGGGTCACAGCAGCTAGTGTGGATTACCTCGCATGCTGTAGCACAGGACACAGCGTCTCACATGAAGTCCGAGCGGCCTCAGTAAGTCCCTCGCTTATTCTCGCTCTGTGTGAAATTTTATGTTTGTAACAGTATTTACCGAGGGCAGTAGAAAGGGCATTAAACTGCCCATCTTAGGGTGTGAGCTACTCAGAGGAAAGAGTGCGGTTATCTCTCGAGCTTGACTGAAATTAATAATCAATCAATCAATCAAAGCATTTATATAGCGCACTACTCACCCAGAGGGTCTCAAGGCACTAGGGGAGGGGGGGTCCGCTACTGCTCGAACAGCCAGGTCTTGAGTTGCTTCCTGAAGGCGAGGTGGTCCTGGGTCAGGCGGAGGTGAGTCGGGAGGGAGTTCCAGGTCTTGGCGGCGAGGTAGGAGAAGGTCCTTCCCCCTGTGGTGGCTCTTCGGATGCGGGAGACGGTGGCGAGGGCGTGGCCGGTCGATCGAAGCTGGCGTTTGGGAGCGTAGAAGTTGAGGCGGTTGCTGAGGTATCCTGGGCCTTGGTCGTGTAGGGCTTTGTGTGCGTGGGTGAGGAGACGGAAGGTGATTCTCTTGTTGACCGGGAGCCAGTGCAGGTCTTTCAGGTGTCTGGAGATGTGGTTGCGACGGGGGATGTCCAGGATGAGTCGTGCTGAGGCTTTCTGGATCCGCTGGAGTCTCTTCTGGAGTTTGGCGGTGGTTCCGGCGTCGAGGGAGTTGCCGTAGTCCAGACGGCTGGTGACGAGGGCCTGGGTGACCGTCTTCCTGGTCTCGGTGGGATCCACCAGAAGAACTTACGTAGCATGCGCAGGATGTTGAAGCACGACGAGGAGACGGCGTTGACTTGTCTGGTCATGGAGAGGGAGGAGTCCAGGTTGCGTGCGTGGTCTGTTGGTTTGGGTGCGCTGCCTAGGGCGGGAGGCCACCAGGAGTCGTCTCAGGCGGAGGGTGAAGATCCCAGGATGAGGACTTCCGTCTTGTCCGAGTTCAGTTTCAGGTGGCTGTTCTTCATCCATTCGGCTACCTCTTCGTGAAGGTTGGCTCTGGCGGTGGCGGGGTCGTTGGTGAGGGAGAGGATCAGCTGGGTGTCGTCGGGGTAGGAGATAATGTTAAGGTTGTGCTGGCCTGCGATGGCTGTAAGGGGGCTCATGCAAACCTTGAAGAGGGTTGGGCTGAGCGAGGAGCTTTGAGGAACGCCGCAGATGACTTTGGTGGCTTCTGATCTGAACGGGGGGAGGCGGACTCTCTGTGTCCTTCCGGCGAGGAAGGAGATGATCCACTCCAGTGCCTTCTCCTGGATTCCGACGTTGCTGAGACGCTGCACTAGGATATGGTGGCAGACAGTGTCGAAGGCCGCGGAGAGGTCTAGGAGGATGAGGGCCGCTGTTTCTCCGTTGTCGAGCAGTGCTCGGATGTCATCAGTTGCTGCGATCAGGGCGGTCTCGGTGCTGTGGTTGGCCCGGAAGCCAGACTGTGAGAGGTCGAGGGATCCATTAGTCTCGAGGAAGGCGGCCAGCTGCTTGTTGACGGTCTTCTCGATGACTTTTGCCGGAAACAGGAACAGCGAGATGGGGCGGTAGTTCTTGAGGTCGGTGGGGTCGGCTGATGGATTCTTTAGTAGAGCGCTGAGTTCGGCATGCTTCCAGCTCTCCGGGAAGGTGGCAGTGTCGAAGGAGGTGTTCATGATGTCCCGCAGGTGGGGTGCGATGACAGCATCGGCCTTGTTGAAGACGTGGTGAGGGCAGGGGTCGGTCGGAGATCCGGAGTGGATGGAGTTCATCGTGCGGACGGTGTCTTCGGTGCTGACCGGGGTCCAGGCGTGGAGGGTGGTGGTGGGGGGTGGTGGTTCGGTCGTGGCATGCGTCGGTTGAGTGCAGAAGCTGTTGTGTATGTCCGCGATCTTGTTGTGGAAGTAGGAGACGAGGGAGTTGCAGAGGTCTTGCGAAGGGGTGATGTTGTTGTTTCCGGCATTGGGGTCGGAGAGCTCTTTAACGATGTTGAAGATTTCCTTGCTGTTGTGTGCGTTGTTGTCCAGTCGTTCTTTGAATGCAGTTTTCTTGGTGGCGTGGATCAGTTGGTGGTGTTTTCGGGTGGCGAGCTTGAGGGCAGTCATGTTGTCCGGTGTTGGGTCTCTGCGCCAGAATTTTTCGAGTGCTCTGCAGTTCTTCTTGGAGCTCTTGAGTTCGTCGTTAAACCATGGGGCTTTCTTGGTGCCGGGTCTCCTCGGCGGGGTCTTCAGAGGGGCGAGGTCGTCTGCGCAGTCGCTGATCCACTTCGTGAGGTTGGTGGCTGCTTGGCTGGGGTTCGTTGTGCTGGTGGGTGGGTTCTTGCTCAGGGAAGTCGTGAGCTGGTCGGCAGTGATCTTGTTCCAGCTTCTGCGTGCAACCTGTTGCTGGTGGTGGTGGATTGTGGTCCTTCTGAAGCTGAAGTGGACGCAGATGTGGTCCGTCCAGTGGAGTCCGGTGGCGTGGCTGAAGGCGATGTCCTCGAGTGTGTGTCCGGCGTAGTGGGTGGGGGTGGTCACCAGTTGCTTGAGTCCGAGGTTCGCCAGGTTGTCCAGCAGGGTGCTGGTGTTGCGGTCGTTGTTGTTTTCCAAGTGGAAGTTGAGGTCCCCGATGAGGATGTAGTCAGCGGAGGGGAGGGCGTGCGGGCTGACGAAGTCGGCGATGTCCTCGCTGAATTGTGTGCGTGGTCCCGGGGGTCTGTAGATGAGGGTGCCTCTGAGGGTGGTCTTGGGGTTGATGTGGATCTGGAAGTGCAGGTGCTCGGCGGGTGCGAGGGTGTCGTCGGTGTTGGTCGTGATGCGGATGGTGTTCCTGTGGATAATTGCGAAGCCTCCTCCAGTCTGGTTGATGCGGTCCCTCCGGATGATCTTGTAGCCGTCTGGGATGGCGATGGCGAAACGCAGATTTTACCTTTGTGTTTCGTAAATAAGACTTATCTCTAAACAGTATTCGTTGGTCGAGTTTCTAAAAGTTTGATAAAACCCCATGGCGGATTTCTGCCTACATCTTTCACTCCCCAAAAACCTTATCTTGTTTGGCAATTGTTGGGCCCTAAACATGTGGAATGGGTATCCGCAAGCCCTCGTGAAAAGCTAAGGTAACGAGAACGTTGTCAAAAGGTAATGAGTCCAGTGGCTTGAGTTTTTTTCTGACAGTCGCTGCTTTAAACAAAAATGTGTTGTCCCTGATTAGCCAAGGATGTGTTCTAAGGTGGGGTGGGGCCCTGATATCAAACGTGCATGGAGGTTTAATCTGTACTGTATGCAGGGGGTGGAGCAGGGAGAGCGGCCTTTGAAGTGCCTATGGATCGGGGCTATGCAAGAACTGCATTTCCAAAAGACGGAGGGAAGGCAGAGAAAGGGAGGGGGGAGGAGAAATGCGTCACAGCGGGCAGGGGAGGGGGCGGAGCGGGGTGAGGTGCGATGAGGGTATGAAGCAGCAGGGGCCTTTGAAGTGAAGCTAAGCTTCACGTCAAAGGTGTGGGAGGAGTGCTGCCGGGCAATTGACTGGCGATTTGATGATGTGCACGCGCATTTTAGGTCAAAGTTTGAAGGGGTGAGTTGCGGAAAAGAGACATTGCACCATTGATATAGACTTACAAAATGGACGGGAGTACGCCTTGCGCACTCCCTAGGCCAGCACTGAGGGGAGAGAAGGTAAGCTCTCCGCAGGGGGATGGAGGCCACCGGTTGGGGAGGCTAGGGCGACAGGTACGAGCCTCCTGGGATCCTGGGCAGCCTGGTGGACAAGAGGTGGGGCCCTGGAAATGGCGGACAAGGGCCCGAGGGCTGGGGCCCATCACTCAGGGGCGCAGGTGGGTTGCACCTTGCGTGGGCATCTCGGCCTGGGAGATGCGAACCAGAGGGCCCCTTGGTCCTGGGGGAAAGAAGAATATTTTAAGAACAAATGCAGCTTTAATAATGAACAATGCAATTTCGATGATATGCTTCAATAATAGCTGTTGTTAATGTTTTGATAATGTGTCTTTATGTTAATCATCTATTGTCATGTTTATGAGTGTTGTCATTAAACATGGCCTTTTGTACACCCACCTTATCTCAAAGTTTGATTAATTGGTGGGTAGGGCGGGCGTGGAGCATGCTGGGGGATCCGGGCCCTATACACATGGAATGAATGAGCAGCATTATCTGTAAAAAAAAAAAAGTTTTTTTTTTCTGTTTTCATGTTTTAGTTTGCGTCAATCTTGAATGGTTTATGAGACCTCTATTAAACGTGTTATATGAACCATTTTTGCACCAGCAGCGTGCTCACTAACCACGTTTGATTTACGTGAAGGAAAAAAGGGACTGATAGAAAGTTTGCTGATGGGTATTTGAGGGCATGCATGAAGGATATCTCATTCCGTCATTTGAAGTGCATTAGCATTTAAAGCACTAATAATAAGGTGGAACAAAAACATAAGGAAGAACAGAAACAAAAAAAGGTACAGCTTTGGCAGCCATTTGTGGAGAACACTCTACGGATGGAGCTTTTGCACTGAAGTATGTTATACCTACAAAAATACGGGTGCCGTGCTTAAGCAAAGCGGGGCGCCCGGGATAAACACAAGAAGAGGACACCAGCCAGTCGGAGGCCTCCCTCCGGAGCCACCAGAGGTAGCCGAGGGAAGCGCCCCAGAGCCATGCAGCCGCCTGCGCTGTGAGATCTGCACGGATGTGAGCTGCAGGGGTCGGGATACCTGAGTAGGGCAGGCCAGGGGCCAGGAGCCCACCGGGGCAGGACATGGCAATCTCGTCAGGGCAAGGTGAGCTGGCAGGGGTGCGCTGGAGGGGCTGGGAGAGTGCACCTGGAGGCGTGGGAGCATGACGTTGCGGTGCTGCAGGAGGCACTGCAATCTGTTGCAGAGCAGGGAGGGCTGTGATCAGCGGTCACCAAAATCACGTCCATGGCTCATGCGTTGCGAGACAAGGGACAGTAGGAGAGGGCTGGAACAAAAGGAACACCAACAATGGGAGGAGGCAGGAACAGTACACTAAAAAGAGAAGCGCTGCCTCAGGTGGGACCTAAACAAGCTGTTGCCATTGCGCGAATAAAAAAAAGTGCTTACAGACTAATTGAAGAAGACAGTATAACGCTGCAAGTAAACGATTCAGTCCTGATGGGCGGTCCCAAAAGGAGACAGGGCGGTAACAAAGAGGGACTCAGAAGCCTCATTATCAAACATAAGCCAGCATTTACCATGGATGATGACACCAGCCAATGAAAAATATGGGCAGGGCTTCCACACCACTTCTGAAAAATATCTTGATAGAGCATGCTTCGCAAAGCGAGCACCGCTTTGCGCTGCAATGCTAGGCAAGACCTAAAAACATGCATCAAGCCCAAAAGCACGACTTGCACAGCTGCTATGGTTTCAGACTGCTATGTGTGACTTTTAATAATTTCAGTGATTACTAGAGACACTGTCGTTTGACGTGGTGTTTGTAAAGTGTCTGAAATGGTCTAGGCCAGTGGTTCCCAAACTTTTGACTCCTGAGGACCCCCATTGAGTCACCACTGGAAGCCGGGGACCCCCAAGCAATTTGTATGAGTTAAATTTCAAACATTAAAACAGTAATTTGAAAAAAATACACATATGTGCACACAAAACAAATACTCAAAGTACTAAGGATTTTGGTGCCAGATGTACGACCATTTCATTTAGCGCCTCGCAATTGGCGACACATTGCGAGTGGCAAATTGCGAGTCGCTAAATGAAATGTACAACAGTGTGTTTAACACTGTTTGGGATTCCCAATGGGGTCGCAAATTGCGAGGTTCATTAATATTAATGAGCCTCTCGCAATTTGCAAGCCCATTGGGAATGCCAGCCCTCTCAGCGATGGTGGCCTGCTGGGCTCTGCAGGCCACCATGTCTCAGACTGCTTTCAAATAAAGCAGTTTAAAAAATAAAAATGCAGCCTGTTTACCATACATTTAAAAAAAAAAAAGAAAATGAAACCCCTTCCCATTTGCGAATGCATTCCCATCTACTTGAAGTAGGTGGTAGTTGTGACTGTTTTGCGACCGCAAAACATTTGTACATGGTTTTGAGACTCGCTATTTGGAAGGGAATGCCCCTTCCAAATAGCAAGTTGCAAAACCTATTTAGAGAGTCGCAAACAAATTGCGACTCGCGAAATAGGCTATGTACATGGCCCAATAGGTTTTTGCATGTGCAAACGGGTTAGCGAACCCGTTCGCGCATATAAAAACAGATCGTACATCTGGCCCTTAGTATTTTATATTGAAGTAATAGCCCCTCTGTCACATGTATTTCATTTGTTTTGTAGCATCTCTCATACCATTGTAGGATGTCAGAGCTCTTTACATCACACACATATAGAGACATTGAATCATACATGTAAATCAGTGTGTGTATATAAAATGTTTAAAGAGTGCTTGGTCTGGAAAAGCACAAACTAAGGATTCAGAGCATAACACAGTGGCTAGCACTGACTTTAACATTAAAAATGTATCCCCACCCAAATATATATTTTTGGCAGCATCAGGATAATGAATAACTGGGACAAAATATAAGTTACTATCTGGTACCATGCAGTTAGCAAGCAGTTCATTGATGACAGTTTATAGGTCCCTCTGCTAGATTACGATTGTCACTTATGAAGTGCACAATAATAAAGGAATCTCTGTGACAACCACTAACCTAGGCACATAAAATGCTGCTTTTTAAGATGCATGTTACACGTTCTTTGCAGTAGGCACATTAACCCTCTCTGCTACATTAGTTAAATCAAAGCTGCCACTGAACAAAACTCTCCTCTCTCCAGCAGGAACATTAATCACTGGCATTCTCTTGACACATTTATTGTTGCTGGAAACCTGCTAATTATACAAGAAATGTTTCTGTGCTTTTAAAACTGTTGCCTACGGACCCCCTGGGAATGTGTCACGGACCCCTGGGGGTCCGCGGACCACAGTTTAGGAAACACTGGTCTAGGCAGTTCCTTTCCACCTTTCAAAACGTCCACTATGGTGCGCTATTGCTCGTCGGTCTTACCCATTAGATTGCGATGCCTGGCTTTTATGAATGTCTACCATGTACAGTCTGATAATAACATATAATAAGGATAGATAAGCTTTATATGCAAAACATTTGCAGCCTCTGCTGAAAATCGGAACATGATATATGAACGGCTGCATGGTGTTGGATTCATGGTTCAGAATTGAAGATATACTGGATATTCCTATGCTCAGATGGTTACTGATATTAAAAAAATAAGATGGCCCTGCCCCTTTCTTTAGATGCTGCACCCACGCACGTGGTCCGGTTATTGGGGCACAGAACCTTGGCTGCAGCACACAGAGACCTTACACTGCTGCACACAGAGGAAAACAATTATTTTCTATGCTTCTGGTTTGCTGGCTGTCACTTTTGTTGATGCCATTGCAGTTTTGACAAGCGCATCTGTTTTCACTCAGACCAGATGCAAATACAAGTGGCTGAATGAAAACGTTTTGTTTCTCTTTGTGCTTCACAGCTGTTGTGAAGGCTTTTCTTATCTGCTTGCTTATTTAACAAGCAGAAAAGAAAAGTCTTCAGAGGGCTGTGAAGCAGACGAGAGGGATGCGAATATTTCGCTGTTTTACTACCTTTGAAGATCAACCTGAAAGTGTTACCGAAACTAAATTGTATATTGTGTAGTATACCTATCACATAGGCAATGTCTTACAATACAATATTGCAACACCTTGTGGCAGAGTTAATAAAAAGAAGTCTTAATAATACGTATGGCTCCTAATAGTGTGTAAATAAACAAGCATTTGCAATGCAATAGGTCTCGCATTAGGAAAGTTTGATCTATTGGTATTGTAAAAGACAATTTTTTTATTTATGTTTTGTTTTTTAAAATAGCAAAATTAATAGCTTTGTCATTTACAATGCCAATAGTTGTAACTTTCGCAAATGTGACACCTATAGCATTTGTAATGCAATATGTGTTGCATGTACGTGACTTACATGTATTGATATTACAAATAACAATGGCTTTTAATTTTTTTCCAATAATTAATACTTAAATACAAGTTATTGTAATTTATAATGGCAATAGCTTATAATTTTGTAAAAAACTTTTGTGAAGATTATGTTCAGTGTATTTTATTGTGACGAAAATCCAAGAACAGAAGTGAAATATTAACATCTTTTTGTTACATTTGTAATAAAGATTGAAACATTGAGAGAACATATTTAAACCAGGTGTTGTTGAATGGTTGCACTGATTGATGCTGTGGTAGCGCTGATTGATGTTGTGATGGTGAACGAGTGATGCTGTGGCGTTCAAGGATGCTGTGGTAGCGCATAGTGATGTTGTGGTGCCCCTGATTGATGCTGTGGTGGTGCGGAGTGATGCTGTATGCTATGTTTTGTTATGCTATGCTGCGTTTTGTTCTGATATGCTAAGTTTTGTTATGCTATGCTATGTTTTGCTATGCTATGCTTTGTTATGCTATGCTATGTTTTGTTATGCTATGTTTTGCTGTGTCTTATTATACTATGCTTTGTTTTGCTATGCTATGTTTTGTTATGCTATGCTATATTTTGTTGTGTTTGGTATGCTATGTTTTGCTATGCTATTATATGTTTTGTTTTGCTATGCTATGTTTTGTTGTGTTTTGCTATGTTTTGTTATGCTATGTGTTGTTGTGTTTTGTTATGCTATGTTTTGTTATGCTATGCTATGTTTTGTTTTGCTATCCTAAGCTTTGTTTTGTTATGCTATGCTATGTTTTGTTTTGCTATCCTATGCTTTGTTTTGTTATGCCATGCTATGTTTTGTTGTGTTTTGTTATGCTATGCTAAGTTTTGTTTTGCTATCCTATACTTTGTTTTGTTATGCTATGCTATGTTTAGTTTTGCTATCGTATGCTTTGTTTTGTTATGCTATGCTATGTTTTGTTATGCTATGCTATGTTTTGTTATGCTATGTTTTGTTGTGTTTTATTATGCTATGCTTTGTTTTGCTATGCTATGTTTTGTTATGCTATGTTTTGTTATGCTATGCTTTGTTATGCTATGTTTTGTTATGCTATGCTAAGCTTTGTTTCGTTATGCTATGCTATGTTGTGTTTTGTTATGCTACGCTATGTTTTGTTGTGTTTTTTTATGCTATGCTATGCTTTTGCTATGCTTTGCAATGCTATGTTTTGTTATGTATCCTATGTTTTGGTGTGTTTTGTTACGCTATGCTATGTTTTGGTGTGTTTTGCTATGTTTGTTATGCTATACTTTGTTTTATGTTATGTTTTGTTATGCTATGTTTTGTTCTGCTATGTTTTGTTGTGTTTTGTTATGCTATGCTATGTTTTGTTATACTATGCTATGTTTTGTTATGCTTTGTTATGTTACATTTGTAATAAAGATTGAAACATTGAGAGAACATATTTAAACCAGGTGTTGTTGAATGGTTGCACTGATTGATGCTGTGGTAGCGCTGATTGATGTTGTGATGGTGAACGAGTGATGCTGTGGCGTTCAAGGATGCTGTGGTAGCGCATAGTGATGTTGTGGTGCCCCTGATTGATGCTGTGGTGGTGCGGAGTGATGCTGTATGCTATGTTTTGTTATGCTATGCTGCGTTTTATTCTGATATGCTAAGTTTTGTTATGCTATGCTATGTTTTGCTATGCTATGCTTTGTTTTGTTATGCTATGTTTCGTTATGCTATGCTATGCTATGTTTTGTTGTGTTTTGTCATGTTATGCTAGGCTTTGTTGTGTTTTGCTATGCTATGTTTTGTTATGCTATGTTATGTTTTGTTTTTCTATCCTATGCTTTGCTTTTTTATGCTATGCTATGCTATGCATAGCTATCCTATGCTTTTTTTTGTTATGCTATGCTGTATTTTGTTATGCTATGCTATGTTTTGTTATGCTATGCTCGTGAGGGTGTGTGAGTGTGTGTGAGGGTAAGTGAGGGTGAGTAAGGGTGAGGGGTTGTGAGGGTGAGGGGATGTGCGAGGGTGAGGGGATGTGCGAGGGTGAGGGGGTGTGCGAGGGTGAGGGGGTGTGTGAGGGTGAGGGGATGTGAGGGTGAAAGGGTGTGTCAGGGTGAAAGGGTGTGTGAGGGTGAGAGGATGGGTGAGGGTGAAAGGGTGGGTGAGGGTGGGTGAGCGGATGAGTGAGGGTGAGGGGTTGTGTGAGGGTGAGGGGGTGTGATGGTGAGGGGGTGTGAGGGTTAGGGTGTGAGGGATGGTGAGGGGATGCGAGGGAGAGGGGATGTGAGCGTGAGGGGATGTGAGCGTGAGGGGATGTGAGCGTGAGGGGATGTGAGGGTGAGGGGATGTGAGGGTGAGGGGATGTGAGGGTGCCAGGAGGCGCAGCTGACGAATTGTAAGCAGAGAAGCAAGAATGACGTGGGAGTCTACCAATGGTAAATAAAGGTTAGTAATGGGCGGGCTCTAAGCTCCCTTTTTAGGATAAGTGTTTTCGCTGACAGCGCATGCTCTCTTGAGGTGAAACCTAAAAAAGGGCGAGACAGCACTGAAGAAGGCTTAAGAGAATAAAGAGAAGTAAAGACAACAGAGGAGGTGCAGAGCACAACAGAGGAAAGAGAGCAGGGAAAGACAATACAAGCATTTGCAATGCAATAGGTCTCGCATTAATTAAGTTTGAGTATTTGGCATTGCTAAATATTGCAACAACAATTGCAACAAAAGTCTATAAATTGTAGGCCAAAAAAAGTGAATTTATTTTGGTAGCAATGGTGGCATGTTGCGCTTCAGAAGAATATGTTTAAAAGTAAAGTGTGCCATACTGGGATTGCTACAATAGTTAATTGAGGATGCGTTAGCAATTGATGTGTGCACTGATGGCTGGTAGTGTGTGTGTGCCTGTAGAAATTATGCACTGATGTGGTGTGTGTACTGGTGGAAGTGTGCACTGTCGGCTGGTGGTGTGTGTGCCTGGTGGAAGCGTGCACTGACGGCTGGTGGTGTGTACCTGGTGAAAGTGTGCACTGACAGCTGGTGGTGTGTGTGTGCCTGGTGAAAGCATGCACTGATGGCTGGTGGTGTGTGTGGCTGGTGAAAGCGTGCACTAACGTCTGGTGGTGTGTGCCCGGTGGAAGCGTGCACTGACAGCTGGTGGTGTTTGTGCCCGGTGAAAGCGTGCACTGATGGCTGGTGGTGTTTGTGCCCGGTGAAAGCGTGCACTGACGACTGTGTGGATGTGTGTGTGGTTGTGGTTGTGTGTGTGTGTGTGGTTGTGGTTGCATGTGTGTGGTTGTGTGTGTGGTTGTGGTTGCATGTGTGTGGTTGTGTGTGGGGTTGTGGTTCTGTGTGTGGTTGTGTGTGTGTGGTTGTGTGTGTGTGGTTGCGTGTGTGTGTGTGGTTGTGTGTGTGTGGTTGTGTGTGTGGGTGTGGGTGCGGTTGTGGGTTTGGGTGTGGTTGTGTGTGTGGATGTGTGGTTGGGTGTGGTTGTGTGTGTGTGTGGTTGTGGTTGTGTGTGTGGTTGTGTGTGTGTGTGGGTTGTAGTTGTGTGTGGGTGCATTTGTGGGTGCAGTTGTGGGTGTGTGTGTGGATGTGTTGTTGGGTGTGTGGTTGTGTGTGTGTGTGGTTTTGTGTGTGTGAGGTTTTCTGTGTGTGTGGTTTGTGTGTGGTTGTCTGTGTGGTTGTGTGTGTGGTTATGTGTGTGTTGTTGTGTGTTTGGTTGTGTGTGTGGTTGTACTCACGAACATATTGTGACTATTCACAGCAGTGTTTCGGTGCTCCAAGAGAGAGCAGTGAAGGTGTTCAGATTAGGCACTGCCACACTCGCGAATGCCTTACCATGCATAGCAGAAGTCAAAAGTGTGCACTGTCGGCTGGTGGTGTGTGTGCCTGGTAGAAGCGTGCACTGACGGCTGGTGGTGTGTACCTGGTGAAAGTGTGCACTGACAGCTGGTGGTGTGTGTGGCTGGTGAAAGCGTGCACTAACGTCTGGTGGTGTGTGCCTGGTGGAAGCGTGCACTGACAGCTGGTGGTGTTTGTGCCAGGTGAAAGCATGCACTGATGGCTGGTGGTGTTTGTGCCCGGTGAAAGTGTGCACTGACGACTGTGTGGTTGTGTGTGTTGTTGTGGTTGTGTGTGTGTGTATGGTTGTGGTTGCATGTGTGTGGTTGTGATTGCATTTGTGTGGTTGTGTGTGGGGTTGTGGCTGTGTGTGTGGTTGTGTGTGTGTGGTTGTGTGTGTGTTTGGTTGTGTGTGTGTGTGTGTGGGTGCGGTTGTGGGTTTGGGTGTGGTTGTGTGTGTGGATGTGTGGTTGGGTGTGGTTGTGTGTGTGTGTGGTTGTGGTTGTGTGTGTGGTTGTGTGTGTGTGTGGTTGTAGTTGTGTGTGGGTGCATTTGTGGGTGCAGTTGTGGGTGTGTGTGTGGATGTGTTGTTGGGTGTGTGGTTGTGTTTTATTGTGTGGTTTGTGTGTGTTTGTGTGTGTGTGTGTGTGGTTGTGTGTGTGTGGTTATGTGTGTGTTGTTGTGTGTTTGGTTGTGTGTGTGGTTGTACTCACGAACATATTGTGATTATTCACAGCAGTGTTTCGGTGCTCCAAGAGAGAGCAGTGAAGGTGGCGAATGCCTTACCATGCATAGCAGAAGTCAAAAGTGCTTCGGCATTGCACACTGCCACCACCACACCACCACACCACCAGTGCTGGAGGCCTGAAAGGGAGAAAGGGGGTCCTTGTATCATACCACAGTCAAGCTAAAAGAACCAGTGAAGGTCTTACTGTAAACAGCAGGAGTCAATGGTGCTTCGGCACTGCACACCACGCACTACCACCACCACGCCACCAGTTCTGGAGGCCTGGCAGTGTGGGTGAGTGTGTGTATGTCTGTGTGTGAGAGAGGGAGAGAGAGCGTAGTAGTATATAGTGATACCTTCACTTCAACTCTGGTCTTAAATTTGACAGTTCCAGCCAGGATTCCTGGCCTTAAATATGCTGGGGCTAGTCTTAATTATGACAGGCCTAGTCTTAAACTTGTGTGTGGAAAATTTGACTGCTCTGGCTGGAAACCCTGGCCTTAAATTTAACAGGGCCGGGCCTTAAAAGGTGGGCGGCTGAGGCCTTAAAAAGTGATGGGTCTAGTCTTAATTATGACAGGCCTAGTCTTAAACTTCTGGCCGGAAATTTGACTGCTCTGGCTGGAAACCCCTGGCCTTAAATTTAACAGGGCCGGGCCTTAAAAGGTGCGCGGCTGAGTCATAGGGGGGTGTGTAGTTTTGTTTTGGAGACATAGGCGTGGCGGAGCCGTCAGAATACATATAAGCCGGTGTCAGGAGCCTGGTATAGCAAGCAAGCAACCGCTGGACTACGTGAAGGAGCGCCATGGCAGAAGAGAAGAGCTACAACCCATTTGCGAGAAAACACTGGGCTGGTGGCTCACAGACCCCCATCAGTAGCTATTACAGAACCATAAGCCCTTTGGTCGTGGACGAGAATGCTCAATCAGAAGAACCTAAGGATATGGGTTGCGACGTTACTGCTTATGGCTGTGGGTTTGCTAAGCGCTTTGGCGCCCCTGGTTTCAAGGATTGGCGGTGTCCGCTGTCCCCGATTAAGAGCGACAGCAGCTCTAGCGAGGGTTCGAGTGGCGACTTGACTGTTGAGCAAAGCATGCTCTTGGAGTCGGAGGATGCGGAAGACACCATAGTTCCGCCTAATACACCCGTCTATGAAGACGTGGGTTTTCGCGAGAGTCTTTTTCCTGAGAATGTCCCTGTTCAAAAGCTTGATGCAAACGTGGAAGCTGAGGGCGCATCGGATGTTATTCCCGCCTCTCAAAATGTCAGAACCGCGGCTGATGGGGCATCGCAGGATATTAACAACTCTCAAGATGGCAGAGCCGCCGCCGAGGGTGGTGAAAATGTGGGGGTGAGTCAAAATGTTATGAGCAGCCATTTATCATAAGGCTGTATTTTATTTCTACAACTATCGAACGCTAATATTTCGTTTTTTTGTTTGGTGACCCTCTAGAGAGCAGAACCAGTGGGGTGCACTTACTTCATAATGTACAAAGAAAATGAAACTATGCCCCCTCCTAATACACACATCTATGAAACCATGGATGTTCAGAAGGCTATGAGTCCTACGAAGGTAGTTGTGCAACAGCCTGATACAAGCGTTGAAGATGAAGGGTCCCCAATGGATGTTACCGACTCTCAAGATTTCAGAGGCGCTGCAGAGGGTTGTGAAAGTGTGTGGGTAAGTAAAAAATGTTAGGCGTAGACCCTTTACATGAAAGTTTGTTGTCTTTCTACCACTAACGGGGTGTCAATATTTGTCTTTTGAACCTAGGATGAAACACCGAAAAGAACTGAGGCCCAGGGGCAGACTGCAAAAGGTCGCAGCTTGAATCTGTCCTGTATATGCTGTGCAAACCAGACTGGAAGTTCCACAAAGCCGAGTTCACCTCTGCCCATGGAATGTGAAGATGGTTCTAAGAACGATGAGTTTGTAAAAGCAACGGCGTGGTTCCCCAGAGACACTATAGCTGGTGTCAAAGGTTTCGCAGCTATAGTTGTACGCGCTTGTGTCAAACGGGACTATTACAACATGTGTTTCGGCCACCGTATTAGGGACCCTCAACAGGAGGCGCACGAGTGTCTAGCCGAATCATACAGAGACCGAATGATACGGCACATATGTAGTTTGCTTGATCCGTACAAGATGTATAAGCTGCTAAGGGTGGTGCACGGCCTGAGTGATGAAAATAATTGTGTCCACCCTAACATGTTGAAGATCTTGATGGCGACAGTAAAGGAGATACGCTATGCCAACGACCCCTGCGCAAAACTGAGAGGCATGCCAAACGCCTGTGCGTGCTGTGACAGAAAAATGATAGAAAGACTTATAGAAAGGCGCATGTGTAATGTGTATCTTAAAAGCAGAAAAGTAGTTGCCCTCGCACCACAAAGGCTATTTTATAATAGATAAGTCCTGATGTAATGCTAAGTGCTAGCGTGTATTTAAAGTAAAGTAGTAGAATGTTACACCCAAAAAAAAAAGTATGTGTTAAACCGTACTTACTACGCATACTGTGAAAAGATATGAAACCCCTTTTTTGTTTGTGATTTGGTAATACTCATTATTTTTAATAAAATGTTCTTGCACAAAACAAGCGTCTTTCATTTCCTGTACTCTAATGACTGCTAACATGTCGGAGGGCATGTTAAGAAAACTTTATTATGATACAAGCGGGGTTGGCAGCTTTGGAAGCGGCGCCGCTCTATATAGAAGGGCTGTGGCTGACAAGAAGTCGGTAAGCAGAGAAGCTGTGAAGACATGGTTATCAGGAGAGGAGGCGTATTCACTACATAAACCAGCCAGAAGACGTTTTAAGAGGCGTCCTACAATCGTTAATGCGTGTATAGATTATCAGTGGCAGGCGGACATAATCAGCCTTCAAGATACTGCAAAACATAACGACGGCGCATGTTATATATTAACAGTCATAGATGTGTTGTCCAAATACGCGTACGCAGAGGCGCTGCGTGATAAAAGTGGAGCTAGCGTCACGGCCGCTTTTAAAGCCATCTTCGATAAGGGACGTACTCCTCAAAAACTACAAACAGATGCAGGAAAAGAATTCTTAAACAAGTCATTTCAGAAATTATTAAAGCAGCACAATGTTCAACATTTTGTAACACACACGGAGGTAAAAGCAGCGGTTGTAGAAAGGTTTAACAGAACTTTAAAGTCTAAGATGTGGAGGTATTTTACGGCCAACAATACATACAGATACGTGGATGTTCTACAGGCTTTTTTAGCTGTATATAATGCTAGTTATCATAGGACCATCAAAATGGCACCTGAAGAGGTAACACCTAATAATTCGTTAACTGTTTGGAGAAACTTGTATGGTCCTAACTTTGGGACAAAGGTGAAGAACTCTGTATTTAAAAATGGTGATCATGTAAGGATTTCAAAACTGAAAGGAGTCTTCACAAAGGGTTACCAACAGACCTTTAGTGATGAAATATTTATAGTGGAAAGTGTGGAGCTTAAGGAAGGGCTATATATTTACAGGTTAAAGGACTACGATGGGGAAACGGTGTCGGGATCCTTTTACAAGGAAGAGTTACAAAAGGTGCACAATGATCCAAACCGTGTGTATAGGGTTGAAAAAGTTCTGAAAAGGCAAGGTACAGGTGCTAAGAGCCAGGCATATGTCAAATGGCGCGGCTGGCCTGAGAAATTTAACAGTTGGGTGTTGGCCAGCTCCCTGAAGGGTGTGTGAGCTAAAAGCCGCTGCTACGATGGAGACTACACCCTTTTATATAACCTTACCATCCAACGCTTCTAAGGACATGTTCCCCAGCAATCAGATTTCTAATTACACCGTCAAATTGGCTAAGGCTGTGGACCTGAAAGGGGACTGGGAGGTTGCCCTAACAGAAATACAATACCCTAGAACATGGAATACATTTACAGCGGCCGAAGCCAAGTTTCACATCAAGAGAGAGCAGGACCCCATGGGCATACACGCATCCTTCCCGCCCGGCTACTACCCAAACATTACAACTGCCGCTTTGATATAGGGACGTTGCCTTTTAGGGTGTTTAGGGCTATTTCTGAAATGGCAGCCACTAAATCGTCAGAAGCGCTGCCCAGGATGGCCTTTCGATGTTGGGGACTGGCTTTAACAAGCATTTTCAGTAGGGCTAAATTGCGGCGTAGGTGTGCAGACATGGTCACCACTGTGCGTTATAAGGGTGGGGTTGTAAATGGTTCTAAAAGACATCAGTGTTGCTTTTTATAGGTCCTGGTCTTGGGCTTTAGGGTGTAAACTACAGGTAGCTCTGGGGGAAAAATATCAGCCCTTAGTCTATAGTCTTCTAGAGTTTCATTTTTTAAGTCTACCAACAGGTACCCGTGGTGTTTTGCTGTAGCGTCGTTAAAGGCCTCCATGAAGAAGTGTGTGTTTCCGGGGTACATCTGTTTAGCTATGACGGATATTTGTTGTTTGTCACGAGGGTTTTTAAATAAAACAAGGTATGAAGCGTTGAGAGCTATAGACCTACTGTTCTTGCCTTTGTAAAACAAGTTCTGCACAATGTAGCAGATGCTTAGATTACGATGATGGGAATATTGGGTAAAAGCTCTCTCTAACTCGGGATGATCACCACCTTCACGCATCAGATCATCAACAATTATCATATTTACAAGGGTTGGGGGTAGTAGCTCATCATCGTTGAGGTTATCCGGTATACCCTCTATAAATTTGATATGTGGGAACCGGCGACCCAAATCCGTATAAAGAGGCTGCCAGCATGAATAAAGCCACACAATGTTGTTAGGGGTTTGTGATAAAGCAGAGCCGGCATTTTCTAAGAGCTTTTTTATAAAGTAGCTTTTCCCGCAGTTTGAGGGTCCTGCTAGCACGCAGGAGAACGGATGCTGTAACCTAGTGTCCATGCTGTGGCGGCTGTCTCTCTAATGGGTCTAATAACCATAAGGCAGTGTTTTATAGTCGGTGGTCAGGACCCTTTTATCAAAAACAACTCGCAATGTTTTATGTAGAGGCTGGGTTGTGATTTCCCACTTCTTTTTGGATCTGACTATGCAGGGCTGGTTCACGACTATGGTTTTAGCATTCTCAGAATCGTCTGCTGTAGCGTATTCATGCACCAGATTCTTCAAACTATCAAAATTGATTTTTAGGGTGTTGCTGACATTTAATGTTATCCCTTTGACCTTCATACACACCTTGTTCTTGTTGGTACGGTAGCTGTATGTCTTCGGTCCGGAGGCCGTGAATTCTTTTATAAACTCATCCTTATCTAGCTCACTGGTTAGATTACCCAGATAATCTCCCAGAGGAGGGTCTTCATCCCCCGGCTTGCTCAGAAAAATCACAGAATCTGTATCGTGATACAAGCAGCGATCCTGGAGCTTATCCATAACCCCGTAAAGCTCTAGACGAGCGTGGGCAGTCGTGAAGCAGGCTATGAAAATGTTTATGTTGTTACTCGATGTGGGGTACTCTTGGGCGTATTTCCAACACAAAGCTGCGGTATCGTCATCGATAAAGTCGCAGCTGGACACCTCGTAGCATGGGGCAAACAGGTACTTGAACAGTTCATCAGGATCTGATATTAAGGTAGTATTTGAAAGGTTTGTGCGCTGTGCAAATTTTCCCCATAAGGAGTTGAGACAGAGTTTGGCTAACTGGCGGCGTGCAGGATTGACCTCTATCAGCTGGGGGCGTAAACGGATACACTCGTGAGCGTAGTAGTCGTCGATGTATTTCTGTTTTGCATCCTGACTAGTACACCATTCAGGATACCCTGAGGCCTCCTGTTTGTCTCTGAGAAACAAATTAATGTAGGGGGCAAAGAGTTGTGTTGTAGTGCTCTTAAAATGCCACACTTCGTGCACTCTACCTAGCCTGTACCCTTTCTCTAAGGCAGCTTGTACCTCGATGCTACACCAGGTCCCTGTGAGCATCCTTTGTTCATCGGTGTGTCTGCAACCGTCAACTTCTTTAAGCATCGCACATGTTCGACAGAGGGGGAACATCAGCTTGCCATCGACTCTGCATGGTAACACCGGGAAGTAAAGCTGCTTAGGAGGATAGATTTCACATTTGATAAGCCCAAAGTATTCGGATAGGGGCTTAAAATCTCTATAGATGATGGTGGGATGACCCAGCGGGTACAACTTCATCTTGTTCACAAAAGGGTACAGACTGGTGAAATCATAGTAGTGTATTTTCTCACCCTCACCAGCGGCCTTGTACAGTTGTATGGCATTTGTGCGCCCCCCAACTCTCATAGCAAAGCCCTGGTTTTCAACATACTGGGCCTTTGTCAGAGTTCGTCTGTATAAGTGTTCAAATTTGGACCCCAGCATTTTGTTATACTCGTGGGGCTTGTAACACTTGGGGCATCCGTGGTAAAAACAACCGTTGAATTCAAAGGCTGTCGGCACACCCTTAATTACAGAGAACCCGTCCAGGTAATAGGGCCCCAGGCGGTATTCACCACCCTGTAAGGCATGTTGAATTTGTATGTCTTCCTTCTCAGAGACGTGCATGAGCCACTGGATAGAGGGGGTTGAAGAACGTTTCTGTTTACCGTTATAGAGGTCTGGCGGTACTAGAGCTATAGTTTCGGGCATTAAAAACATGTGTTTGTAGATGGACATACACATGGATGCCAGAGTGACGTTTTGAAATGGGTCTATGTATTCGACCGCATGCCGCGTTTCAGGGGTTTTGGATTTCAACACCGTTACTTCTTTAGTCATAGACACCACAGCATCTCTGAAGATGTTACAAGCCTGCCGCAGGATCATTACATCAGCCTGACAATAAGCTTTCAACTCTGTTTGAAAGTGAAACTCCTTTTCACGGTTTTCAGAGTACCATTGTAGAAAGCTCACTTTCTCATCAGGCATCATGTATTCCACCCCGTAGCTGTCGGTAGGAGGCATGGGTCCCACATAATTCTGATTAGCCCAGGTGTTAAAAAAGTGTGGAAAATAACCTTTACACCCTGGGAACCCAAAGGCCTTTTGCAGCTTGCTCAATTTCATGGGTAGGAAATTCAGGGTGTCCATGAAGCGTATTTTTAAAGGGCATACCGTCATCAACATCAGTTTAGACCCCTGTGTTATGAGTTCCACCGGTATCTTTTCACGAATCATGTCTCGTAGAATAAAGAAGGAGTCATAGGCTTTCGAGTTGTGGGCGAGCATGGTATATCCTTGGAATTTGGCTTGAATGAAAGTGCTCAGGAAATCACCAACGCACGTTCGTCCCTCAAACTCCCAGCTGTCGTCGGAAGTTAGATGGTGGGCGTAAATATAGTTAGGTTGGTGTACCCACGTCTCTTGTGTGCACTCTATATCAAACACTATATAGTCCTCGGTCTTGGTCTGCGGTAGACCTTTAACCATATAACACTGATGGCTGGTGCCTGACTCGTAAGACACATGACAACGGGGACATATCATACCTTTGCACTTGTGATCCGTTGCCACATACCGCCCACACTCACTGCAGTCCTTTTTAGGGACGCATGTGAAAGATTTCTCGTGTATGCTCAAGCAGTTTTGCGAGCGACAAAACATCCTACACGTGCCGCACCTCACCTTCAGGGTAGCGTCTTCTATACAGCCGTCCCTCTGACACATCTTGCAATGCATTTCACATTGGTGGTATGTTTTATTGCTGTATATATGGTCACAGTGGGCGCACACATTCCTGACACCCAAAAAACCTTTAAGGTTCAAGATGCCGTTAAAATGATTTTCGGCGTGGAGGACATATACGGTCTTGTTTCTCACAGGGCCCCCGGTTGTAAAGTACTTCCAGGAACCGTTGTGATGAAGAACTTTCACCGTCACGGCGAAATAGTTCTCAAAAAGACCTATATCGCCAAAGCCGACCATTCGGTCAGGAGGTATTTCAAGAACCTCGTGGGCTTCAGCAGCTCTAGACATGATGACAGCGTCAGGGGTCTTGCGAGCCATCAGCAGCCCCACGATGCTGGCCGCCAGACATGTGTTGGCAGAGGGGCTGTTAAAGTTGAGCAGCCACCTCTGTTTCTTACCAATTATTTGACTGTAGAGTATGCTCTTTAAAGGTCTGGAAACACCCCCCTCACGCCCCCGTACAATGAGGGCTATGACTCTAAAAGTGCCATAGGCGACTAGTTCTGCCTTACTCTGTAAAAGCCTTGAGAGGTTTTCTAAAAATTGCACAGCGTCAAAAACATCTCGGGCCTTCCGCCTGGTGAACAACGGAGTGTCAAAACCCTGCCCCTGGAAGCGGAGTTGGAAAAAGTCATAAGGCCCCACATTGTGTAACAACCTTTCTATGAGCTCCTGCACAGCCTGATGTATAGCCAGAACACCCTGATCGGATGATGTTATTTGATGGAGGTTAATAAATCTAAACTCCTCATAGTGTTCTACGGCCCTAAACCTCTCTACATTGCGAGTGTAACTTCTAACACTCTCTAAAAACAAGGGCTCTGGGCCCTCATCAGTAGGAGTGTGAATTGCGGAGGTGTTCTCTGTTGTGTCATTTTGGGGGGTCCTGGTGGGACCTGCCTCAGGAGTCCTTGTAAACCTGCGGGTAGCGCATATTCTAGCCTTCTTCAGCTTATTTATTAAGCGCCTGCGTTGCTTTGTACTATTAAGCCACTTTTTTTTTCTTTTACGACCCCAGGCTTTTCGAGATACCATGCCCCAGCCTATCTGAACAGGTTGGTTGGTGTCATTGTACGCCTTGTTCATGGAGGCCGCTGCTACAGTTCCACCCCTAGGTCCTTCTGAATGTTGCTGTGTTTGGAGTTTTAAAGTCCGCCCCCCTACCTCCTTCAAATGGCCGACCCTCGGTATGTTTGACCCTGCACCTATGTATTGTCGGTGGTAAAGTGTTGGTTTATATGTTTCAGGAGCTGTTCTTGAAACTATGAGACCTTGTTTGAAGGGGCCTAGGGAAACAGTTGTTTCTTGTTTGAAGGGTTGTGAGGCATCAGATGTACGCTGCTTGAGCAGTCTTAAGAAGCGTACAGACTTTGTCACTAACCTCTGGACCTTACGGGTATATTTTGGGGGCCTCTTATGAGCACTACTGGCTGTGGGGGTCTTTAGGGGCCGGTGTTGCCATAGTCACACCCGTATAGCATGTATGTCTGCCACAGCCGCCTGACACTCCTGGATGATCACTTTTTTACACACCCCAACCCTTTCCACGATCTTCTGATGGGCCATACGTGTGTACAGGGGCTTGTTCACCCCCAACCCCCATTTTAGGTTTGCGGCGATCGCCTGGCGTTTTAGTTTTCGAACAGCCATCTGCATCTCTTTTACATGAGCCGCAAATACCTCATATGTGTTTACAGACCCCTCTTGCGCCTGCTTAGAGGGCCCCACCTTGCGAGGCCTTATAAATGGCTGCAACGTCTTAGGACCATCTATACTGCTAACAACCTTAGCACCATTCTGTAAAGCCTGTGCCGATAGTGTTCTAGAAATAGGACCCCCCGGCGAACGCCCTGGTGCGGACAGGAATGGAACATTGCAAACTTTGTATGGAAAAAGCGGCTGTACCCCCTGGGCCCCCGTGGTCTTGTCATCCACACTTATTGCTGAGGGCTGTGTGGGGCTTACGACGACCGCGGGGCTGTACCCGGGACTGTACACATGGCTGGCATCGGGGCTGGACACGGGCCTGTACACGGGGCTGGCAGGTGGGCTGGACGCGGGACTGGACACGGGACTGTACACGGGGCTGGCAGCTGGGCTGGACGCGGGGCTGGGCGCGGGGCTGGCAGCAGGGCTGGTGGGGTCGTATGCCCCCGGAGGGGTACTAGGGGACAATGGGTATGAGGATTGTGAGGAGCTATCGTTATAATCAGGGGTCCTAGCTGAAATGCCTGTGTCAGGGTGTGCTGACCTGTTAGCTGGGTTCTGTAAACCCGCTGTGCTCAAAGACCCCTGGGACACCGCTTCAGGGGTTCTACCTAGGTTGTCTACCGCCCCCCTAATCAGCTCAAGAGCTGGGGTGTTCACGATAGAAGGCCCTTCTAGGGGTTGCGTGTTATTACCAGTTGAGACCCTAGGCTGTGCCTGAACACTTACAACCGGCTTTGGGGGCTGCTCAGGGGCGTGTACCTCTACATGTACAGTTATTTTATTTGGTACTGTCTGGGGTTTCAGGATGCTGGGTGGATCCAGCGTTGCTTTATGGTTGCTGAGGGACGCTGCTATCTGTAGCTTAGGGACCCCCGGTTTCAGTTTCAGATGTTTTCTTGAGAGGCGCGATGTTTTAGGAGGCTGTGGCGGCGCCATCTCTTCTACATCCACAGCTACAACTACCGCCTCCTTGGGGCTCACGGGTGTATAGGCCTCATTCAAAGGTTTAACAGTCTTTTTTACAGATAGGTCTAAGGGGCTATCATGGGGTTCAGGGGTCCTAGGTTTCTTCTTCTTGGGGTTTAAGGGCTTTGCCTGGACCTCTGGGAGCATCGGAGCCGTCTTCTTTAAGTTTAAGGGTTCTGCTTGGGGCTCTGTGAATACCTTGGAGGACTTCACACGTTTTAAAGGGTTGGGAAGGTTCTCTGAGTCCTTATGTTTCTTCTTAAGGGCGGCAGTGATTGAGATACCTTTCCCTTTTGATACGCTGAGAGGGCCCAGACCCCCTGTAGCTGTTTTACAGAGACCCTGCCCTGTGTTATCTGTGTTTGTCAAGACTCCGCCAGTGCTGACTCCACCCCTGTGCAGAATAGATTGGTGTAGAGGATTGTTCATCATGTTTGGTGTGTAGTGCGCAGAGACTTTTTCGCGGCGTACACGCCTACTCACACCTTTTGTAGCGCTTCTGTTGTTCTGGACGGTTGCTGTTATGTCCCTTAAGGGCTGCGCCGACCTCTCTTCAGCAGCATGTTTCTGAGCCGCTTCTAAAATATAAACAGAAAAAATATATATGTTAGAGAAAGTATAAAAAGAACACACACAATCCTAAGTTCTACACCGCCACCTTTTTATATAGGCCTTGCTACAAGTCGTTGTACCCTTCTGCTTGAGAGTCTGTAACACCGATAGTACTTTTCACACCCTTTGTAACAAACACACCTGATAGAGGTCTTTTTGCAACTCCTTTCTTTGACGGTGGTCCCACTTTAGAAGGTAAAGCTTTCCTCTTCAAAGGGCTTTCTTTTGATTCTCGTGCCGCCTCTTGTACCTCGACGCCGTTCGGGCATAACGTGGGGGTGCCTGTAAAGAAAAAATAATACCCCGTCTTAGTCATATTTCTGAGGAGTCCCACTATACACCATCAGGGTCAGGACTGTGGCCTACCCCGCCAACTCCCCTAGCGTCTTAGACAGTTTAAAATAACAGGGGCTTTTTAATTACATGTAGGAACTGAAGTGTTTTGCACACGGTTCAGAGCGTCTTGAGCCTCGATGTACTCCATAAGCTCGTCAAAAGCTTGTTGTAGGTCAGGGTCATAAGCTGTAAAAGCATACATACATGAGAGCCCATTAGAAAAAGAGAACTTCTGAGAGACTGGTGTACAAAACTACGTAGAACTACATAACTCTAAATATATATATATATATATATATATATATATATATATATATATATATATATATATATATATATATATATATATATATATATATATATATATATATATATATATACCTGGCTGTGGGGCCAACAAGTGGCCAGCGTTGCTAGTTATTACAGCGGGGGCCAGCGCAGGGGGCACATTGGTGACGGTTGCATTTGCAGGGTCTTGCATCTGTATTAAACATTAAATTTAAAAAAAAAGAAATAAAAACGGTTTTAGTAAACGCCTTTCTTAAATAAAGCGTTGCAATTTTTCAAAAAGCGTTGCATGTGTTGCTCTAAAACACTTGTTAAAAAACACCCTGCGCCATATCCTATCATTCTGGGTAAAGGACTTAATGTACCACCAACAGCCCACCTTGCAACCATTGCGCCTATGTGTTTGGCACTCTTTTGTAACATGTACACGCCACTTTTCTCTTGTAACACCTTATTTAGTACCTCGCACATTTTGATACTTACGCCAGTTCCACAATTGCCTACATAGCGCTTATTCTTATGCTGGAGTGCCTGCCATTTATTGCAGTATTATACCTCTAATGGCACTTTGTTTTCTCTTGTAACACACTGTTTGCTACCTCTTGCTTACTCCCCATTGTCTACCACGTATTGCAGTATTATACCTCTACCTGTAACCTGCACACACTTCACTTTTTTTCCACCGTTTGCTAGCTCATGTATTTTGGTTGCGCACTATTGTCAATTTTACACCCTTGTAACTCATCGTCTGCTTTTATACTTTGTTCACTGTTAATTTTCTGTTCCTATTGTGAAGCCTCTGACACCTTCGTGTGTGCTACATTTTGCACTGGGGCTTATGTAAAGCGCTCTGCCTACTTAGGGTCAAGTTAGCGCTATATAAAATATTTAAAAAACATGCACACCGGGGCTGCTGTGCAAAGCTAGCCCCTACACGCATTTTTTTTTTCTGTTTGTATTTTTTATGTGCCGCCTGTAATATGTAAAGCGCTGTGACACCTTAGGGTAAAGTTTGCGCTAAAATAAAATAAAACACACACCGGGACTGTAGGGCATGGCCCGCCCCTACAGTGACGAACTGCCGACATCACTGGAAGGGGGCGGACCTACCCCTGCAGTCACTGAGGAAGCCTCTCCACCGCTGCTCCAACGACCCACGTGGATCCGTGGGAAATGCCCCCTGGACCCTACGGACGGAACACCAGGACCTGTGTCCAGCCCCAGACATCCCCAGAGCAGCGCCTTGCTGAAGCGGGCTCGGGGACATTTAAGAAAGAAAAAAAGCGCCAAAACGAGGCATGCGGACCAGAACACCGCTGGAGCCTGCAAAGCGGGGCACAGCGCCCCAGGTACCCACAGAGCCCTCCACCCACAGAGCCCCCGAGCAGCGCCAGACACATAAGCGGGCTCGGGCGATTTTAAAAAAAGCGCCAAAACTTGCAAAGCGGGGCACAGCGCCCCAGGGACCCACAGAGCCCTCCACCCACAGAGCCCCCGAGCAGCGCCAGACACATAAGCGGGCTCGGGCGATTTTAAAAAAAGCGCCAAAACTTGCAAAGCGGGGCACATAGCCCCAGGGACCCACAGAGCCCTCCACCCACAGAGCCCCCGAGCAGCGCCAGACACATAAGCGGGCTCGGGCGATTTTAAAAAAAGCGCCAAAACTTGCAAAGCGGGGCACAGCGCCCCAGGGACCCACAGAGCCCTCCACCCACAGAGCCCCCGAGCAGCGCCAGACACATAAGCGGGCTCGGGCGATTTTAAAAAAAGCGCCAAAACTTGCAAAGCGGGGCACAGCGCCCCAGGGACCCACAGAGCCCTCCACCCACAGAGCCCCCGAGCAGCGCCAGACACACAAGCGGGCCTGGGGAATTTTATTTAAAAAAATAACGGCCACGGAGGCCCAGGGACACCGGGACCGGCACCAGAGACAGCCCCATAACACCCCAAAGGACTATGGCGACCCACCAGGAGCCCCCCTCGACAACTGGCCCCCGGGTTTATTTATTTTTTAAATACAAGGCCCTCAGGACCCCACCAAGGAGCAGCAAGGACCCCCGAGCCCCCCTGGACCCCTCCAACTCTCTACATCGGTTTGGTGAGTGCAACAAGGCATTATTTATTTTTTAATTATATGCCATGTATATTATTTAAAGCCCCTATGGTACCGTTACAGTGTAGTTAAATGTTTCTATGAACTGTAAAATGCATGTTTCCCCTCTGCATGTACCCTCCTAAGACCTACAACATTATGCCCCTTAAATAAAAAACCCCTGCAAACTCTGCGCCATCCCCCACAACACCACCCCTATTAACATTAATTGTCTACACACATAGCTTTAAACTCAAACCTTCAACACAGCCTTTATTCATTTTAAATACATCTACATTTCACGTCTTGTAAAAAACTTCATTGGCACCTTTATTCACATTAAACACAACACATCGCCTTAAACATTAACAGTTTACAAAGTACTCTTTAGCATTTTCAAAACTACAGTTTTGTATACTTTTAACACCACATAAACATGCGCCCATGCTTTATTTACCTTCTCTACATGTTGGCAGGCTGCGTCAATCTGGGAAAAGTTGCTCAGGTCCATTCTCGCCTTTAAGTTCCAAGGGTTGTCTCTGGTGCAGAAATCCTCAAAGTGCCGCAAAAGAAAAAAACAATCCAGGCCAGGCAATCCCCTAAGGTTTCTTGACTTTGATGCAGGAGCCCACAAGGTCCAGCCAAAAGCAATCCACGCCAGTCGCTCCCAGAGTTTTTGGAATGGGTGTTTGACAGTGTTCCTTAAGGGGCCTTTTTATACCTGTCCATGCATGCTAATTAGAAGCCCCCACACCCTTTATGACTTGAGGGGTTTAGAATGTCATGGGGGTCTTTGGAAGGTAACTTTTTTCTATCTTATCTTGGGAAGAGTAGGGTGCTTGGGGCCATAGCAAACATATCAAAATCTTCTGGACACTTTTATAATGGGCCTCATATGTTAAAATGGCTTATCTTGGGCATTAGAGACCCCCGGGAACCGACCTTTGTCCCCGCCCTAAACCCATCACATGTCATCTTTCCAGCCAGAGTCATCAAGTCTTGGCCTAAACTGTCACAATTCCTGCCAGCATGTCCAGTTTCGACCCAGGGGCTTTGGAGGTGTGTGAATTACGTCCGAGCACTTGGCATCCTGTTTCAGGTTCTCCTGGGAAGACTTGCCACGACATCTGTCTTTTTCAACATCCCAAAGCCCCGGGGCCGAAACTGGCTTGTGTTTTTTAAAACACACTATGGGTTTCCAACAAAATACATTTTAAAAGCCCGTTTCGGCCCAGGGGCTTTGGAGGGGTGTGAATTACGTCCTAGCACTTGGCATCCTGTTTCAGGTTCTCATGGGGAAGCCTTGCCACGACATCTGTCTTTTTCAACATCTCAAAGCTCAGGGGTTGCTGAACATGGCTTGTGCTTTTTAAAACACACTATGGGTTTCCCAACAGCTACAATTTAAAAGCACCCCTTTTTTTTTCAAACATAAAAAACATCTCCCAACACACAGGGTTGGGGACTCAGGCCTGTTCAGCAGCTGTTCAGTCTGCAGCTGTCTGCAACACCCAGTTTTAAACATGCACAGACATTTCCAGCCTGCACGCACTTTCATATGCACTTTTAAAACATGTACACAATTACCACATGTTTTGCAGCCTGTTACTTCTTGGGAATATCCCTACATGTCACCCCCCTTTTAAAACCAGGCCTGTTTAATGCCAACAGCCTGCGCCCAGGCCATGTCAAAATTTAAGGCCAGGGTTTCCAGCCAGAGCAGTCAAATTTTCCACACACAAGTTTAAGACTAGGCCTGTCATAATTAAGACTAGCCCCATCATATTTAAGGCCAGGAATCCTGGCTGGAACTGTCAAATTTAAGACCAGAGTTGAAGTGAAGGTATCACTATATACTACTGAGCGTGCATGTGTGTGTGCATGCATGTGAGAGAGCGAGAGCGCGCATGTGTCCGTGCGTGGGTGTGTGTGAAAGAGAGAGTGCATGTGTTTGTGCGTGTGTGTGTGAGAGAGAGAATGTGCATGTGTGCATGCCTGTGTGTGAGGGAGAGAAAGAGAGTGTGCATGTGTGCATGTGTGTGAGAGGGGGAGAGACAGAGAGCAGAGCCTGCATGTGTGAGTATGCGTGTGTGTGTGAGTGCGAGAGAGCGTGCATGTGTGCCTGTGTGTGGAGGGCTCAGGCGTGCAACTGCTTATCAACGCGTCCACAGTAGTGGCACACACCTGCTTTAGTTCTTTCTATTCCTGGTGGATGCCATTTCAACAAGTTAACCCCTTCAATTTCAACTGGGTTGGAGCCCTTGAAAAAAACTTTTTTTTAATGAATTGGTTGCTCCCCAGGTCCATTTTTTCTCGATGCTGCCGAACAAATAAGGCAGAGCGATCAGGCGTGAGAAATAATTGGCTACCTTGGATGGCTCATCTCAACTATGTTTTGATGGTAGAGTGTCAGGTGCCCATGGCAGTGTAGTAGTTCCATATAGTAAATGTATATGTTATGAATTGGAAGCTGTTGCGCTGAAAACTAAAACCATAATTTTTTTTTTAAACTTGTATACGCACTTCAGGTCATACATTTGCACAGAAGTCTTTATGAATCGGGCCATTAATGTGTTTCATGTGACGCTGTTAATGGTTTCTGCATGTTAGTGACAATGGTGTTTTTACTGGGGATCATTGTTTAATGGGGTGTTTATCTGCGATACGTAAACCCGCTGATAGAATCAATTGCTAAATTAAGGGTTTCTTGTACTTTTTTCCAAAAAGGAAGGTTGCGCTAACATCTGCTCGCCAAGTCCAAGCAGCGCTCTGTAACAGTCCACGTCATCAACATAAGGTGCTACTCAGCAGTTTTGATGTATGAGAATGTGTAGCATAAACTATATCCACTAACATGGCTGACATCTCCATTCCGATTTCAAAGAGACACATTTATCATAAAGTTCACAGCCACAAAATGTGTTGATAAAGTATATGTACCTCGACATGATGTGCTGTGTCAGGCTGGGCATATTATGTGGAATGTGTGTCATCTTGTCCAAGGGATAGCGTTTTCAACAAACAAGTAATGCTACATCTGTACTAACAAGGCGCTACCGGTCTGGTTATAAGTGCCCGTTGAATTGTGAACACTCGGCAAGCACCTGTTGCACAGGGGTTGCAATTAGAATAGGAAGGATGATTATCGCATCAGGTAATTACCAGGCGCAGTAAAGTTTGCAACCCTGCTAACCATTCAATGTCAGTAGGTCAAACCTGCCGAACTGCATTAGGTAAAGTGATTAAGCTGTCTGAAAGCACGAAGAGACAAGAATTGAATTCTGGCTTCTCACTTGGGGTAAGTGTGATCCTGGGAAAATCGCTTTCACCTTCCGCCTAAATCCCCTGATCTGCTGAAACACGGGAGGCTGTGAACCTGACTAAACCGCATACGACCTATATAAACTACTCCTGTGTGCTTGATTTAATTCACAGGCAACATACCACGTGCAGCGACCCTGCCAAAAAGCATGGTTATGGGGCAGTCGCTACCCCTCTGTGTTCCTGCGTCTCCTGCAGGTGTGAAGGGGTATTCGAAGCCATCACCAGGGGTCTGTGGGTGAGCCCGTAGGTGTGTGACTCCCTGGCGCCAGGGACGGAGGGGAAGCTTGTTGATCAAACAGCCCCCGCCCCTCTTTATTGTGCAAATGGTGCTCGACTGAAGGGGACAATAGCCGCCCGGGCAGGTGGGCCCGTCGGAGGAGTGATATCAGAGCCCACTTCCTGTTAGGAGCATTTCATGTGTTCATTAACCCAAGCACTAGACCCCTTCAAAGCCCCCCCCCCCCCCCCGCACCACAGCCGGGCACCTTTCCCAGGCCGGAGCCGGCCCGCAGGATGGCAGTTATCAAAGTGCAGATTTTCACATCAAAAGTGTATTTGTCTACTGGGGCGCGAGCGGGTTCACACACCACTTTAATGTACCGGTGACGCCTGGGGGAGGGTGTGGAAAAGAGTGTCAACATCCTCCCCACGTGCATAGTGCAGCTGCCCCCCTATGTGGAGGAGGAGCCCCATCTCTGTAAACAGAACGTTATTGAGGCCACCGCAAACCCACGGAGGGAAGTGAAGGACCCTTCGTAACCCACTGTGTTTAAAGGGTGCAGATGCAAAACCTGCCAGGAGGGATACTCCTGAGACGGTAATCCCAAGGCTCCCCAGCGAACATACTGTGCACGGGCATCCGTCTGTCATTCACGTTACAGAGCAGCGCTACAGTCTCTTCCAAGGAAGGATAATCACAGGTCGGTTGCAATGCTGGTCTCAGATGATGTTATTATTGCTCGTTCAGGCTGAACGAGACTGCTGCAGCTGGCGGAATAATGCGCGAGAGCGCCGGGGAAGCCCTGAGGAGACAGAGAGAGCAAAAACAAGCATTGGAAATGCAACAGGTCTCGCATTAGAAAAGTTTGAGTTATTGGTCTTGTAAATGTAATAATTTTTTTATTTAAGTTTATGTTTTTATAATTTCAAATGTATTAATTTTGTTATTATAAATGGGAATTTTGTTAGAAATTGCAAATGTGACACCTATAGCATCATTAAATGTACATGTTTAGTATTTCCCTGACGTACATTGTAAAGTACAAATTGTAATGTAGTTATAACTTTTGCAAATGTGACACCTACAGCATTTGTAATACAACATATGTTGTATTTACGTGACTTAGATGTATTGATATTACAAATAACAATGGCTTTTAATTTTTGTTAAATAATACTTAAATAAAAGTGATTGTTATTTATAATGGCAATACCTTAAACTTTTGTAAATAACTTTTGTGAAGGTTATGTTCAGTGTATTTTATTGTGATCAAAATCCAAGAACAGAAGTGAAATATTAACATCTTTGTGTGACATTTGTAATAAAGCTTGAACCATTGAGAGAACATATTTGAACCAGTTGTTGTTGAATGGTGCAGATTGATGCTGAGGTGGCGCTGAGTGATGCTGTGGTGGTGCTGAGTGATGCTGTGGTGGTGCTGAGTGATGCTGGGGTGGTGCTGAGTGATGCAGGGGTGGTGCTGAGTTGTGCTGTTGTGGTGATGAGTGATGTGCTGCTGAGTGATAATGTGGTGGTGCGGAGTGATAATGTGGTGGTGCTGAGTGGTGCTGTGGTGGTGCTGAGTGATAATGTGGTGGTGCTGAGTGATCATGTGATGGTGCTGAGTGGTAATGTGGTAGTGCTGAGTCATGCTGGGGTAGTGCTGAGTGATGATGTGGTGGTGCTGAGTGATAATGTTGTGGTGCTGAGTTGTGCAGTGTTTGTGCTGAGTGATAATGTGGTGGTGCTGAGTGATAATGTGGTGGTGCTGAGTGATAATGTGGTGGTGCTGTGGTGGTGCTGAGTGATAATGTGGTGGTGTTGAGTGATCATGTGGTGGTGCTGAGTGATAATGTGGTGGTGCTGAGTACTAAAGTGCATTTTTCTAAGTTTTCGCTATTTACCACGAAGTCAGACTTCGCTGTAAATAGCGGCCAGAAATAGCGAATTCGCAAATTTTAAAAGGTTCATGACTAGCATTAAAGGAATCTCAAATTGAGATTCCTTAAATGTGATCGCAATTTGATAATTCGCAATTATTTGCGAATTGTCAAATTGCGAGTTCATGAACCATTGATGAATCTCAAATGCCATTTTTGCGGGCGCAAACGGCCGAATTTTGCGATTAACCGTTTGCGCTCGCAAAAATGCTTGATGAATCTACCTGTAAAAGCCTCACTACATAATAAAGAAGCGCATGAATTCTTGCAGTCAGGGGACCTGTTATGTCCGCAAGAAACTTGGTTGCTCACCCCAATGGCTATACCAGGCTTCATGGAATTTCAACAGCCGGCAAAAAAGCGTAACATATTTGGAAGACCGTCGGGGGCTTATGAATATACATGCGGATTAGTAGCAACATAAAAATAAAACCTCAATTAAACATGGACATGGTTCAGGCAGCCTTAGTACAAGGATTGAAATTAAATGGATGCCCGATAAAGATCATTCTCGTGAATATCTACTTTAATAGCAATGAGGCCCCCAGACGTAGAGACATGAAAACGCTAGTGGATACTCTTGAGGAATTACTGAGCGGTCAACCAAATTGTGGGATTGTAATAGCTGGAGATTTTAACACAAAAAATGTTGGAATGAAGTCAGATGAAGCTTTGCCCTCAGATAAAGCAGGAACGTTGATAAACACATTCTTAAATATACATAGACTAAAATCAATACAAACATGCTATGGTCTGAAATCGGCCTCCAACAAAGACACACAGGGGCTAACTAAATCAACAATTGATTATATTTTCATGTGTGGTCGCCTCTAAGGGCAAGTGACGGAATTTCAAAAGCTACCTATCCCGTCTAGTGACCATCTCCCACTTGCCATATCTATCACCCTACACACTGCCCACCTTCAGACTATCATCTCCGTGGGTAAGACCAATGGAGAATAAATCTATGTTCTGCCAAGGAGACTAAAGTGGACAAAAATAGACACAGCAGTTTAAACGCAGTGGAAAAATAATTGGCCTGGAACTGAGATTTTACGACAGATAATACTAATGAGAACTGGATTAAATTAACGACCTTGGTATACCAACTTCTGAAAGGTAAAGAACACCCACCAGTTACTGTAGAAACGTCTTGTCGCCAATTTCAACCACTATGCCAAAAAGTGGAGCAAAGTAAGAGGTCGCTCAGATCAGCCACACGGATCCATAAGCAAAACGGAAAATACGAAACACATCAAAACCAACTCCTAGCAAAGAAAATCCACAGGAAAAATGTGTGGGACAATAAAAAAAAACAACAAGACTCGGAGTGGCTAAATGTATTTTCCCTGCTAAAACCAAATAAACAGGCTGAATTCTGGGCATATATTAACAAGCTTTCCAGTCATGGTCAAGACAGGTGCAATGTGGTTGCTAGTGACATTTGGATAACCCATGTAACTACATTATATTGTGACGCACAAAACTTGACATCAGCACACAACCAAGAGCTCCTTACCAGCACTGCTCTACCCGAAATCTCACTAGTAGCCACAGAAGACATACCTGGATCGGCAGTGGTAAGGAACCCATTAAATATGGAGATACCTCCAGAAGCCCCCGTCGTAGGAAAACGCGTGACAACAATTTTAAAAAACATTAGGAAGGATGGGGCACCAGGCCCTAATGGGTTACCAGGACAATTGTTTAAAGAAGACTGCGATAACTGGAGTAGCATACTCACGCCGCTTTACCAGCATTGTCTGGCAAATTCAACAATCCCAGAGACTTGGAAAGGATCTTTACTACAACCTATCCACAAAAAGGGCAATACCGGGGACCCCTCAAACTATAGGTTGATAGCCCTTTTAGACATTGAAGCGAAATGTCATGCTAGCCTCCTGCTACAAGACCTACAGAGCTGGGCTGATAAAAATGAAATCCTACCAAGTTGCCAAAATGGCTTTAGGCCAGGGGCGTCCACAATAGATAATATTTTAGCCCTTGCATACATGATAGAACAGACTACCCAGAAAAAGTCGCTTCCTCTATTTGCATGTTTTGTGGACTACTCCGCGGCTTTCGACTGAGTCAATCGAAGTCTGCTTTGGCGGAAACTACAAGGTTGGGGGATACCAGAGGTTCTTTTAAAGGCAATAATTAGCCTTTACACTGGAACTTGGGTACAGGTGAAAACTTCAATGAACTCAGCTACCAAAAAGATTCCAACAGACCGTGGTTTAAAACAAGGTTGTGTATTGGCACCTTTGCTTTTTAACTTATATACGGCAGACCTTGCTAAAACTATTCTTAATGCAAATCTTCTATCTCCGAAAATTGTTTCAAATAGAATATTTTTAATACAGTATGCAGATGATATGGTGCTATTAGATCAAACAAAAGTAGGCATGCAAAGACTATTGGACGCACTAAATCTCTACAACAACAAGAATGACCTAAGAGCAAATGCAGGAAAAACAAAGGTAATTATATTCGGAAAGTATGCCAACAAACTCGGAAACTCGGACAGCATTGGAGGTTGGGCAACTTGAAGATAACAACAGTGCCCAAATATAATTACTTAGGGGTTTGGCTGATGAGTAATAGGAAATCAACAGCTTACCTTGCTTCAGCCGAAACAAAGGCAAAGGCAGTGACGTTCGCCTTGTGCAAGCTGAATGCCAAACTAAATAGCCCAACAACAAAATCCATTAGAAGAGTTATAAGGGCCAAGCTGCTTCCCTGAATAACATATGGCCAGTTAGAATTTCCTGCTGCTTTTGTTAATAGCCTCGAACATATCAACTGCCGAGCCTACAAGCGAATTTGCCAGATCCCAGCGCATACACGAAACATCCTGGTGCGACTGGAATTTGGGTTGAACAAACAATACTATGAGCACTGGGCAACGCTGGTGCTGTACTACCGAGGGGTTTGTGCGGCCCCTCCGAATACAATGAAGTCAACCCTGAAAATGATCTTTATGAAAGCCAATAATTCATGGAGCAACGGCCTGAAAACTGCCTGCACGGCATTACAGCTGCAGGATCTGACTTATCAGCGTGGTACACTAAAATCTATAATAAAAAAACAAGTTAGAGCATTATCCAGAGAAGAAGATATGAAGGAGATGAATTGTTCCAAAAGTAACATTGGGATACTTGTAAGCTCCTATGAAGATCGGTTATGGCAACCATACCTCGATTCTGCATTAAACAAGATAATTTTAAAGCAAATCTTAACAGTGAGGCTTATGGCATTGCTGATAAAAGATATCAACAGGCACTGGAAATCCCTAGAGGCGATTACCACCTGCAGACTTTGCCACCAGCATGAAGAATCCATGGTCCATTTGGTCTGCATATGCCATTGCCTAATACACGCACGTCGCACTTTGCTAAGGCCATTGTTTTTAAAATATGGGACACGTAATTGCAAGGATGCCATGAAACTCTTGTTTAGCCTGGAGACATCGATGGAATTGGCTAGGTTCGCCAAATTTGCACATAAAGTTAAAGAACGTTTAAGTAACGCACCTTGCACTTTCGAACTTCAAAACTGCACTTTAAGCATGCCCACACTTTGATTTGCACGCTGCCACAAGCTGTATCTATTTTGCACTTTGTTGGAATCTCTATTCCAAAATAGGCCTTTGAATGCCTTGAATTCATAATTGACACATGGGTTTTAATGTTTTTATTATCTATGATCTGTATTTTTGGGATTTGCTTTACAGGATCTAGTGCATCCAAATTTGTAGCAGTTAACGATGATTACTGTAGCAAGTACTTTTGTGGATATTTTATAGGACACTTTTTGTAACAATTTTTGTTAATTGATACAATAAAAAATATTCAGTTCCTAAAGATATGCGCATAAAGAGGCGTTATGATCAGTATGTTATCATCATTAACGTATGTTGACAATAAAAAAGTATATAATGTGTTGCTTATCATTCTTATGATTCAGAAAAGGGGGTGGTGATGAACAGAGTGTCTGAATTAAGCAGACCACACTTACCCAGTCCAAAGATCAGGGCTTGATCCATCACCGTTTTTTAGCTCACTGCACCATCCCAGCTCAGAACCTGGCTACATGCAAATTAGTCTGTTCCTGTCCCAGTGCATGATGGGAACAGGGCAAACCAAACTACCAAGCCAATTCTTATACTGGGAAGGAAACAAGCTTCCGGGGACCCGTTTCTGGCATTTCAGCCGTCGTGGGCCCGGCTTGCTTGAATCCTGATGGTGCAATGAGCAAGGGACTCAAATCTGAGTATACCCTTCCACGCTTATGGTGGACAAAATGATTCAGAAAAGGGGGTGGTGATGAACAGAGTGTCTGAATTAAGCAGACCACTCTTACCCAGTCCAAAGATCAGGGCTTGATCCATCACCGTTTTTTAGCTCACTGCACCATCCCAGCTCAGAACCTGGCTACATGCAAATTAGTATGTTCCTGTCCCAGTGCATGCTGGGAACAGGGCAAACCAAACTACCAAGCCAATTCTTATACTGGGAAGGAAACAAGCTTCCGGGGACCGGTTTCTGGCATTTCAGCCGTCGTCGGCCCGGCTTGCTTGAATCCTGATGGTGCAATGAGCAAGGGACTCACATCTGAGTATACCCTTCCACGCTTATGGTGGACAAAATGATTCAGAAAAGGGGGTGGTGATGAACAGAGTGTCTGAATTAAGCAGACCACTCTTACCCAGTCCAAAGATCAGGGCTTGATCCATCACCGTTTTTTTAGCTCACTGCACCATCCCAGCTCAGAACCTGGCTACATGCAAATTAGTCTGTTCCAGTCCCAGTGCATGATGGGAACAGGGCAAACCAAACTACCAAGCCAATTCTTACACTGGGAAGGAAACAAGCTTTCGGGGACCGTTTTCTGGCATTTCAGCCATCGTCTGCCCGGCTTGCTTGAATCCTGATGGTGCAATGAGCAAGGGACTCACATCTGAGTATACCCTTCCACTCTTATGGTGGACAAAATGATTCAGAAATGGGGGTGCTGATGAACAGAGTTTCTGAATTATGCAGACAACTCTTACCCAGTCCAAACATCAGGGCTTGATCCATCACCGTTTTTTAGCTCACCACCATCCCAGCTCAGAACCTGGCTACATGCAAATTAGTCTGTTCCTGTCCCAGTGCATGATGGGAACAGGGCAAACCAAACTACCCAGCCAATTCTTATACTGGGAAGGAAACAAGCTTCCGGGGACCGGTTTCTGGCATTTCAGCCGTCGTTGGCCCGGCTTGCTTGAATCCTGATGGTGCAATGATCAAGGGACTCACATCTGAGTATACCCTTCCACGCTTATGGTGGACAAAATGATTCAGAAAAGGGGGTGGTGATGAACAGAGTGTCTGAATTAAGCAGACCATTCTTACCCAGTCCAAAGATCAGGGCTTGATCCATCACCGTTTTTTAGCTCACTGCACCATCCCAGCTCAGAACCTGGCTACATGCAAATTAGTCTGTTCCTGTCCCAGTGCATGATGGGCATGATTTACGTTGCCAGTGCTTAATTTGAGATAAAACAGGTGCCGGGACTTCACTTTCCTAATGCTTAATTTCAGATAAAACAAGTGCTGGGACTGTCTCTTTCTCTGTATCCTTCTGGGTCCTATTTCTTCTTCCTTGTCTGTCTCTCCGGCTCTATCTCTCTGACACTGTCTCAGTCTCTGTCTCTCCGGCTCTGTCTCCTAGACTCTGCCTCAGTCTCTCATGCTCTGTATCTCTGGCTCTATCTCTCCGACGCTGTCCTAGTTTCTGTCTCTCCGGCGCTTTCTCAGTCTCTGTCTCTCCGGCTCTAGCTCTCGAACGCTGTCTCTGTCTCTGTCTCTGTCTCTGCGGCTCTGTCTCCTAGACTCTGTCTCAGTCTCTCATTCTCTGTCTCTCCGGCTCTATCTCTCTGACTCTGTCTCAGTCTCTGTCTCTCTGGCTTTAGCTCTCTAGCGCTATCTCAGTCTCTGTCTCTGTCCGGCTCTGTCTCCTAGACTCTGTCTCAGTCTCTGTCTCTCCGGCGCTGTTTCAGTCGCTTTCTTCTAGACTCTGTCTCAGTCTCTGTCTCTGTCCGACTCTGTATCCTAGACTCTGTCTCAGTCTCTGTCTCTCCGGCGCTGTTTCAGTCTCTTTCTTCTAGACTCTGTCTCAGTCTCTGTCTCTCCGGCGCTGTCCTAGTCTCTGTCTCTCTGGCTCTGTCTCACAGACTCTGTCTCAGTCTCTGATACTCTGTATCTCTGGCTCTATCTCAGTCTCTCGTGCTCTGTCTCTCCGGTTCTAGCTCTCTAGCGCTGTCTCTGTCTCTCCGGCTCTGTCTCTTAGACTCTGTCTCAGTCTCGCATGCTCTGTATCTCTGGCTCTGTCTCTCCGGCGCTGTCCTAGTCTCTGTCTCTGTCTCTCCGGCGCTGTCTCAGTCTCTCAGGCTCTATCTCAGTCTCTCGTGCTCTGTCTCTCTGGCTCTATCTCTCCGGCGCTGTCCTAGTCTCTGTCTCTCTGGCTCTGTCTCACAGACTCTGTCTCAGTCTCTCATGCTCTGTCTCTCTGACTCTATCTCTCTGGCGCTGTCCTAGTCTCTGTCTCTTTGTCTCTGTCACACAGACTCAGTTTCAGTCTCTCATGCTCTGTCTCGTTGTCTCTATCTCTCCGGCGCTGTCCTAGTCTCTGTCTCTGTCTCAGGCTCTCATGCTCTATCTCTCTGGCTCTGTCTCTACTGCGCTGTCCTAGTCTCTGTCTCTCTGGCTCTGTCTCTCCGGCTCTGTCTCTACTGCGCTGTCCTAGTCTCTGTCTCTTTGTCTCTATCTCTCCGGCGCTGTCCTAGTCTCTGTCTCTTTGTCTCTATCTCTCCGGCGCTGTCCTAGTCTCTGTCTCTCTGGCTCTGTCTCACAGGCTCTGTCTCTCCCGGGCTCCGTCGGTGAAGTGTGCCTTGCTGCTTGGAGAGGCCAAGCCTGGGCTGACTTCAGCTTGGAATTCCGATGTACCATGGTGAGTGGGGGAGGGGTGGGGCAGTTTGAGGGGCGCATGTCTGTGTGTGTGTGGGGGGGGGGGGGGCGGGGGCGCTAGAAGTCATTCCGGTGTAATCTAATTTAAAAAGACATAACCAAGCCTGTGTAGGGCCTGGCCGCGCAGCAGTGGGGCCGGGGGTCCCGCCCTCGCCCTTCAGGCCCGGACAGCCTCACAAGGGGGGGGCTGTTAATCCCGGGCCGAGGCCCGGTGTCAGGGGCGCCAATCATCCCCTCCCCTTCGGGGGCTCAGCGCAAGCCAAGCCTGGAACAAATGCCCCCGCTGACCCGGGCCGGCCTGCACGCCCCCCTTCACGCGCACTACCGGGGGGCATGTACCCCGCTTCATAGCAGACCACTCAGGCTGGCAGGGGCGGGTGTCTCGGAGCAGGGAGGGCAGTGAGCAGAAAGCGTGGGAGGAGAACTGCCCCGCTGCCCCCTCCTCGGGCATCGCCGAGGCATTGGCCAGACGCCTGCAAACAACACAACACAATGCTGGGCTCTGTGTGCGGGAGGGGCAGCACTGGGTAAACACACCGAGGGACCGCGGCGCAAGGGGGGTGGAAATACCAGGGCTCTGGCCTGCAGGCAGTGCCCCTGGCCATGCCACACTTCAGTGACCTGCTGCCTGTGAGAGCCGCGGACGGACACGCACACAGACAGCAAGGAGACACAAACACTCGCACAAAGAACACACAAGCAGATACCAAGACACACATTCAACTACTCAAAGGCAGACACGCAAATAAACACACAACTGTGCGCAAAGATAGGCACACAAACATAAATGCACAAATAGGCACGCACACACACTTACACATAGGATACACGTTCAACTACTGAAATATCTGAAATACCGACACACACAAAAAAAAGAGGCACACACACACACAAACAGGCACACAGACGTCAACCTCAAAGATAGCCATGTTCAACTACTCAAACGACAGGCAGACACGCAAGCAGACAAGTGGCAGACGAGTCCGGCCACTCAAAGACATACAGGTGCACACAAAGAGGACAGAAGCACACAGACACCCCAGACAGATGCACACAGGCGAAGATTGCAAGACATCTACACATCTGCACCAATAGGAGGCGATGCACACAAACACAGGTCGTGCAGCGCCACTAGAGTTATGCCATGGTTCGGTTGCGACGTTTTCCGCACAATATGGATGCGCTGCATTTGCCGCATAATTCATAATCTGCAGCATCATCTTCAGATTTTAACAAAGAACAAATTCGTCTTTATTTCACACAGTTCAAAAGTTACTAAAACGGCAGCGACACGTGTTGGCGGGTAGTGGAAGCCCCTTGCAAAGGTTGGCTTGACTTCTTTTTCTGTTGCTTGTTGCTGTGCTTGGGTGTTAAAACGAGGTGCAGTCTCCTATTCCCAGACAGTCTTAACAAGTGTAACAAGCATTTGCAATGCAATAGGTCTCGCACTTACGCGAGTTTAAGCTATTGGCATTGTAAATGACATAGTATTTTATTTATGTTTTAAAAACCAGAACAAAAATAAAAGGCATTGTCATTTACAATGCAAATAGCTCAAACTCGCGTAATTGCGAGACCGATTGCATTTTCAATGCTTGTTTTTCCTCTTCTCAACTTCGCTCTGCTCACATTTTAATCATGCCCATGCATCTCCCTCTTACACGAAGGAGCTTTTTGCACACACATTTCTCTTTACATAACCTAAATGCCCTGCTAGCCTAACACAGCCTTTAATACTGTCTCACGATCTGACACACACCCTGTGCCACACCCCCACACAGCTCAGCTCCGGTTAGGGTTGCCACACATACATCATGTCCCGAAACTTTTTGCACACAAGCTGTCACTTTTAAGGACAAAAACGACCTGTCACTTTTAAGGACAAGCGTTTCATGAACCTCACACTGCACCCTTGGGGGTGGGGGATTTGAGGACGGCCGGCACATTCACAGCTCAGCATGCCTAAACAGCATCTGTCACAGCACTGCCGTCACAGTTTTAAAACATGCCCAGGAAGACACTTTTGCACACGCCCCTATGAACACAATCATTTTCCATAAATGACCCTGCTAACCTAACCCCGCCTTCAACCCCTGCTGACGCTCTGACACCCCACAGCTCATCTCCTGGTAGGGCTGCCACACACTCATCATCTCCCAAAACTTTTTGGGCACCAGCTGTCACTTTTGGTGACACACAGACCTGTCACTTCTGGGGACACGCATGATCAGTAAAGGTATCCTGACTTTCTACTAGCGCTAACAATTAGATTAAACACTAACCTTGGGTTCTGGAGTAGCGTGCTACTGGCAGTAAAGCGCTTTAATACTTAGCCTGAGGTAGAAAGTGCTATGTCATTTTACACGTGAGATAATATATACCGTAAACGAAAGAAGAACATGGGGGCTTGATTGTATGTGGCGGAAGGCGTTTTTTCTTCTAACGGGGAGAGGGGTTGGCCCAAAGGCCAGGGGCGGTGGGCTTCCAATATGGGGAACTGGGTTCGAGTCTCGGCAACGACGCTGACCATCCTGTGATTCTGGGCAAATCGCGTAATCTCCCCGTCCCGCACAAAAAGGAATGTTAACTCACTGGTGGTATGTAAAGCGCTCTGGTACCGATACCTGTTGGTCAAGTTCGCGCTATATAAAACTTCATTACTAATAATGCGATACTTTCTCGCCCATGTCTGAATCAATCACCCGTGAAATGTCCAGAAATAGTCGCAACCACAGGCGTGAGACGAAAAGGGGTGTAACAGGTGATTTTTACAACAGCTGGACCGAAGCAGCGCTCGAAATTTGGCGGGAACTGATTCTCTTTCCATTTCCAGATAAAACATCTCAGACCCTGAGGGGGGAAGCAAAAGCCGCGCTCGGAATTTGGCGGGAACTGACTTCTATTTCCAGATAAAAGGGCAGGTCTCCGTGAACACTCCAGCACAGCCCGGCCTTCGGAGGGGGAAGGCAACGGGACATCTGCTGATAACCCCGGTCCGCCCCCTCTGCAGTCCTTTCACCCGTCCCCCGCTCTGGTGAGACGCGGAGACCGGCAGTCCTGGCACGGGTCCCCCGCCCTGGTGAAATGCGGAGACCGGCAGTCCTTGCACCCGTCCCCATCCCTGGTGAGATGCGGAGACCGGCAGTCCTTGCATCCGCCCTCCGCCCTGGTGAGATGCGGAGACCGGCAGTCCTGGCACCCGTCCCCCGCCCTGGTGAGAAGCGGAGACCGGCAGTCCTGGCACAGGTCCCCCGCCCTGGTGAGATGCGGAGACCGGCAGTCCTGGCACCCGTCCCCCGCCCTGGTGAGATGCGGAGACCGGCAGTCCTTGCATCCGCCCTCCGCCCTGGTGAGATGCGGAGACCGGCAGTCCTGGCACCCGTCCCCCGCCCTGGTGAGATGCGGAGACCGGCAGTCCTGGCACGGGTCCTCCGCCCTGGTGAGATGCGGAGACCGGCAGTCCTTTCACCCGTCCCCCGCCCTGGTGAGATGCGGAGACCGGCAGTCCTGGCACCCGTCCCCCGCCCTGGTGAGATGCGGAGACCGGCAGTCCTTGCATCCGCCCTCCGCCCTGGTGAGATGCGGAGACCGGCAGTCCTGGCACCCGTCCCCCGCCCTGGTGAGATGCGGAGACCGGCAGTCCTGGCACGGGTCCTCCGCCCTGGTGAAATGCGGAGACCGGCAGTCCTTGCACCCGTCCTCCGCCCTGGTGAGAAGGGGAGTCCGGCGGTCATTGCACCCGTCCCCATCCCTGGTGAGATGCGGAGACCGGCAGTCCTTGCATCCGCCCTCCGCCCTGGTGAGATGCGGAGCCCGTCAGTCCATCCACCCGTCTGCGTCAAAGGTTCCAGAGAGCAGCTTTCATTTAAGAGCATGGACGAAAATCAGGAACCGATGGGCACACATGCCAACATTTCAGAAGAGGTAAGGGGGAGATTTGAAAAAATTTACAGAATCGGGAGAATGCATCCGTCCTACTAACTTCTGTTACAGCAGAGGCAATTTCAGTCAGGAGACAGCCACAATTAGTCACTTTTCTGCTTTAGAAATCTGGAGTTTCCCGCCTGAATGAGGTCTGTTGACAAATATGGACCGTAAGACTTGGGTAAACATGTTACAGCTTTTGTTTTTTTAACATGAACCCAGTTTTTTAAGTGGGCCGGGTCCTGCTGGTACGCAGCAACGGCAAATCTAAAAAGCAGCTGCTGAGACGAGTTCCTATCGGGCTCTCCGTTTTTGCCCTCACCCTCAAGGTGAAAAAAATAAATGTTAACTCTGCCGCAGTGCCACCCATCACTGTATATGAGGTAATGTCAGAGAGACCGGTTCTCTCACAGCCTCATCATTTCAAAACTGAAGCATGTACAATGTTCTATACAACGAAGCCAAGGTTGTTTCTTATTTATCTTACACAACTTAGAACCAATGACCAAGCCAATAGTCCTGGCTTGTTGTAGGTGTAATGTTACTTATTGTATTCTGTATCTGGGGGCAATGACAGAAGCAGCAAAATACCAGGGGGGGGGGGGGGGGAGTTACTATGCGCGTATACATTTTAAGCCACGCCCCTATTTGCATCTGCCCCAGTTGTGTGCATGAGTGGGCGTATGTGCGCATCTGCATGTGTGTGCGTACCTGGGCGTATGTGCACATCTGTGTGTGTGTGCGTGCCTGGGTGTGTGCATCTGTGAGTGTGTGCCTGTGTATATGCGCATCTGTGTGCGCATCTGTGTGGGGGTGCGTGCCTGGGTGTGTGCATCTGTGAGAGTGTGCCTGTGTATATGCGCATCTGTGTGTGTGCACATCTGTGTGGGGGTGCGTGCCTGGGTGTGTGTGTGTGTGTGCATCTTTGTGTGTGCGTGCCTGGGTGTGTGCGCATCTGTGTGTGTGTGCGTGCCTGGGTGTGTGCATCTGTGAGTGTGTGCCTGTGTATATGCGCATCTGTGTGTGTGCACATCTGTGTGGGGGTGCGTGCCTGGGTGTGTGCATCTGTGAGAGTGTGCCTGTGTATATGCGCATCTGTGTGTGTGCACATCTGTGTGGGGGTGCGTGCCTGGGTGTGTGTGTGTGTGCATCTTTGTGTGTGCGTGCCTGGGTGTGTGCGCATCTGTGTGTGTGTGCGTGCCTGGGTGTGTGCATCTGTGAGTGTGTGCCTGTGTATATGCGCATCTGTGTGTGTGCACATCTGTGTGGGGGTGCGTGCCTGGGTGTGTGTGTGTGTACATCTTTGTGTGTGCGTGCCTGGATGTGTGCGCATTTGTGTATGTGTGCGCGCATATGTATGTGTGCCTGTGTATGTGTACACCTGTGTATGTGTGTGCATCTGTCTGTGTGCGTGCCTGGCCTTGTGTGCGCATCGAGCTTGAACTATTGCATCTGGGGGAGAAGGGTGATAAATGAGGAAAATGTCGCGTTTTATGATCCGGATAAAAAGTATTTTATTTGCATGTTTTCCGCGTTCAACTACATCCCAGCACCCCAAGAGAAAGCATTACATCAAACAAATGTGCTTGTATTTGTAAACAAGAAGAACGTGCAAGGATAGGTAAGTGCACAGGGGCAAAATACAGGGAATAATGTAAACGTTTCTCAACTTGCTAATAATATTAGCATTTGCTAAATTTGTCTTGTAGATAATCACTTTTGCTGAAGCTGGAGTAGACTTGTTTTTTGTTGGCTTAGCTAGTGCCGCTTTTACAGTGCGGGTTACAGCTGCTTTTATAAAGCTTAATTTGTGACGGGATAGGTGCCGGGGCTCTGATTACGTGGCAGCTTTAATTGAAATATGTTTCTGTTAGCCTGCCTAAGAAACAGCACAGAAATCATATTATTCAGGAGGACATGTTTAGAGGGAAAAAGCTGAGACTTTTAGCACTCGTGTTTATTTTACTTTGAAAGGAGCTACAGGCGCTTTCACCATTTCTGGCCTAAAAGAGTTTCTTAGGCGGCCTTTGGAATCCGTGCGTGTCCTTTCCAGGCCATACCAGCCTTTTTTTACACGCATATAAGCCTTATTATATGTGCCCAGCCAGCTGCAGTTCATTGCCGTTTTTTGTCTGCGTGTTAATGTAGATAAAAACGTTCGACAATAAACACTTGCGTGTATATTATTTTTAAAAGCAACTTATCACCCAATGCACGTGCACACAGCCAGCTGCCGTTCCTTGTGTTTGTGCTTAGCTACAGCTGCTTCGCGCAGTGCTGGTTACTTTCAGCCGCTTTTCCAGTGCTTAATTTGTGACAAAAGAGGTTCCGGGGCTATTATTAAGCGGCAGCTTTTAAAAAATATTTTTTTGTGTCAGCCTGCCTAAGAAAGATCACAGAAATCATACAATTGGGGATTGCATGTTGTTTAAAGACAAACAGATAGAAAATCTGCACTTGCATTTATATTATTTTTAAAGGAAACTTAACACGAAATGCATATGTGCCCAGACAGCGTGTGATTTTTCGCAGCCCCAGACTTCAATGGAATGCCTCCACGCTGCTCCCCTGCCCCCTCACTCACACCCCATATGCTCATTACCTCCCACCCTTCCTTTGATATCCGCTTCTTCATGTGCGCCCCACTCCCCCTAGCCCTCCCACAAAGCAAGACATTTTTAGGTCTCGCAACCTATCTCAATGCGCATGCGCATTGTGTGAGCGGAGCAAGATATAAAGGGGCTTAAACTAAGCATGGGCGAATTTTGCGGATCTCGCGTTCGCGAATTTTGCGGATTTGCGGATTCGCAATCCGCAAAATCCGCGAATTCCCGCGAATTTGCGGATTTTTTTTTTTTTGTGTTCGCCCGTGTTTCTGCCAGTTCGCGAGGGTTTTGTACACTTTCGCAAATTGCGAACTTACCTGTCGGGTCGCAAGTTTCGCGAACTTGTTGTTTCTACGTGTCCAGCCTGTTTGGGACACTCTTCTTCATCACTGCCACTCTCTGTCACCACTGCCACTCTCTGACTACTCATGCCACCCTCTGGCCCACCCATGCCACCCTCTGTTTCATCACCACACCCTCTGGTTGTCCAGTGTACATTATTTTCGGCAAAGCAAAGCACACCTTCCCTGCCTCAAGTGACCTGAATTAATTTGGGGCTGATTAATGTGTCACAGAATATTTTTTTAGCTGGCACCTGCTTCCTTAGTGCGCCCTGATTAGTGATCTTTTGCACTTGCTAAGTGCTTTCATTGTTGCAAAATTAGTTACAACACCTGCCCTGCCCCAACTGACAATAATGAATTAGGGGCTGATTAATGGATTTTAACTTCCAGCCTGGCTCCTGCTTGTCTCCCTTAGCTGTAATTCAGGACCTTTGTGGCATATGTGTAACTATTCTGAGGTTCAGAGCAGGGTCACATAATAGTTGCAACTGGCAACTGAACTCTGGAAGGGCCCCTCAGGAAGCACTACAGGAAATGGCTACTAATGATGAGCCTGAACTTTTGAACCTGGTAAGTAGTTACTTTCAGTTTTGCTAAGATCGTATTTCTGCAATTTTGCACTTATTCGCGGGGCGCGAACTCACGCGAACTCACGCGAACAGTGCGAGCAAAATCCGCTGCTCGCGGATTTGCGGATTTTGCGGGAGATTCGCAAATCTCGCGGATTGCGGATTTCCCGAAAATCCGCAAAATCCGCGAGCGGAACGGATTTTCCGCCCATGCCTAGCTTAAACAGAGCTTACCGAGATCGGGCGATTCCATGAACTGCCCGTGAAAACTCTCTCAATACGCATGTGCATTGCCATAAAAAGCGCGTGCACAGACACCTGCCTCCCTCCCACAGTCATCCCCAGGCGTGTTCTGTGCCAACAAGCCTTTGAAGTGAAGCATAGCTTCACTTCAAAGGTATCCGCTCCCCCCGCCCCCTGCTTCACACGTCTCACGGCCGGCAGGCCGGCTCGTATTTCTCCTCCCTCCCTCCCTCAGCACTGACGACGCAAAAGATTTACCTCCAGCAGAACGTGTCTCATCGAAATCACATTTGAAAGAAGCCTGCAGGGCCAGGCAGAGATACCTGAATCGTGCACCAACACAAGCAAACGTCCAACAATTAGCTGCCATTTTTTTCTGTTAAGTGAGGCGAGTTTCACGTGACCGCCACCGCGAAACCTGCTGGACGGGAAGTTCCAGTTTTAAATCCACGGCCGCTTCAGGGGCGTGCACCACTCTCTGTACACAATAACAGAAGCACACATGCACTGCGGGTCGCGCGCCTCTCCACGCCTGACTGCGAGGCCTGTTTAAGTGCATCCTCTTACCTGCGCTCACCCCGTCTCGTGGCGCTTTGTTTTTCTGCCCATCTGGCGCCTTCCTGTCCAAGTACTTTGTGATGTGCTGGGGCAATCCCTTCAAAGGGGCGACAGGTGGAACCAGAATGAAGATTGAGCGTTGTCTGATTGCGCTTAACCTACCTCATCACGGAAAGGTGTTTTTGACGCTATTTTTTTATAGGCTTTTACAGACTTCCCGTTCAAATCCTCAAGTTACAATACATTATGTGGAGGTTAAATATGAACTGCTACGGTCTAATTTGAAAAGGTATATTTTTAATATTGGTTATTCGATTCTTAATTTATGAATAGTTCTACCAAATGCTTTGATACCTACGTGCACCCAGGGCTCACATAATGTGTGTCCTTCATTTATATGTGCAGTTTGCATCCCATGAGCTGCAGCATTTGATGCCCTAATGGTTAATTTTGGAGCACAAACTTTGTTTGGTTAACAAACCCCAAGGCTCCCCAGTCTTGACTCCACAGCAGGGCTCGGATGTCATCGGTGACTGCGATGAGGGCGGTCTCGGTGCTGTGGTTGGCCCGGAAGCCAGACTGTGAGAGGTCGAGGGATCCATTCGTTTCGAGGAAGACGGCCAGCTGTTTGTTGACGGTCTTCTCGATGACTTTGGTCGGAAACAGGAGGAGCGAGATGGGGCGGTGGTTTTTGAGTTCGGTGGGGTCCGCTGATGGTTTCTTCAGTAGGGCGCTGAGTTCGGCGTGCTTCCAGCTCTCCGGGAAGGTCGCGGTGTCGAAGGAGGTGTTGATGATGTCCCGCAGGTGGGGAGCGATGACAGCGTCGGCCTTGTTGAAGACGTGGTGAGGGCAGTGGTCGGTTGGAGATCCGGAGTGGATGGAGTTCATCGTACGGATGGTGTCTTCGGTGGTAATCGGGGTCCAGGCGCGGATGGAGGTGGTGGGGGGAGCGTTGGTTGTGTGCTGAAGCTGTTGTGTATATCTTCGATCTTGTTGTGGAAGTAGGAGGCGAGGGAGTTGCAGTGGTCTTGCGATGGGGTGATGTCGTTGTTTCCGGCATTGGGGTTGGACACATCCACCATGACATCCACCACCACATCCACCACCACCACATCCACCGCATCCATCACCACCGCATCCACCACCACTACATCCACCACCACATCCACTACAACCACCACCCCATCCACCACTACCACCACCACCGCATCCACCACCACCACCGCATCCACCATCACCACATCCACCACCACATCCACCATCACCTCCACATCCACCGCCACATCCACCACCACCACCACATCCACCATTTCCAACACCACCTCATCCACCACCACCTCATCCACCACCACCACATCCACCACCACCACATCCACCACCACCACCACCACATCCACCACCGCATCCACCACCACATCCACCACCACCACATCCACCGCATCCATCACCACTGCATCCACCACCACCGCATCCACCACCATCACTTCCACCACCTCATCCACCACCACATCCACCACCACTTTTACCACATCCACCACCACCACATCCACTACAACCACCACCCCATCCACCACTACCACCACCACCGCATCCACCACCGCATCCACCATCACCACATCCACCATCACCTCCACATCCACCGCCACATCCACCACCACCACCACATCCACCACATCCACATCCACCACATCCACCACATACACCACCACATCCACCACCACCACATCCACCACCGCATCCACCACCGCATCCACAACCACATCCACCTCCGCATCCACCACCACTGCATCCACCACCACCGCATCCACCACCATCACTTCCACCACCTCATCCACCACCACATCCACCACCACTTTCACCACATCCACCACCACCACATCCACCACATCACCACCAACACCATCACCACATCCACCACCACATCCACCCCCTCATCCACCACCACCACCACATCCACCACCACCATATCCCCCAGATCCACCACTACCACATCTCTATGTGTGTGTGGCTCTGTGTGTGTGTAGATGCACCCACCACCACCACATCCACTACATCCACCACTGCATCCACCACCACCACCGCATCCACCACCACCACCGCATCCACCATCACCACATCCACCGCATCCACCACCACCACATCCACCATCACCACCACATCCACCACCACCGCATCCACCACCACCGCATCCACCACCACACCCACCAGCACTACATCCACCACGACCACCGCATCCACCATCACCACATCCACCACCACATCCACCATCACCTCCACATCCACCACCACATCCACCACCACCGCATCCACCACCAACGCATCCACCACCACTGCACCCACCATCACCACATCCACCGCATCCACCACCACATTCACCACCACATCCACCATCACATCCACCACCACCACCACATCCACCATCACCTCCACATCCACCATGACATCCACATCCACCACAACAACCACCCCATCCACCACCACATCCACCACCACCACCACCGCATCCACCACCACCGCATCCACCACCACATCCACCACCACCGCATCCACCACCACATCCACCACCACCACCACATCCACCATTTCCACCACCACCTCATCCACCACCACCTCATCCACCACCACCACATCCACCACCACCACATCCACCACCACCACCACCACATCCACCACCGCATCCACCACCACATCCACCACCACCACATCCACCGCATCCATCACCACTGCATCCACCACCACCGCATCCACCACCATCACTTCCACCACCTCATCCACCACCACATCCACCACCACTTTTACCACATCCACCACCACCACATCCACTACAACCACCACCCCATCCACCACTACCACCACCACCGCATCCACCACCGCATCCACCATCACCACATCCACCATCACCTCCACATCCACCGCCACATCCACCACCACCACCACCACATCCACCACATCCACATCCACCACATCCACCACATACACCACCACATCCACCACCACCACATCCACCACCGCATCCACCACCGCATCCACAACCACATCCACCTCCGCATCCACCACCACTGCATCCACCACCACCGCATCCACCACCATCACTTCCACCACCTCATCCACCACCACATCCACCACCACTTTCACCACATCCACCACCACCACATCCACCACATCACCACCAACACCATCACCACATCCACCACCACATCCACCCCCTCATCCACCACCACCACCACATCCACCACCACCATATCCCCCAGATCCACCACTACCACATCTCTATGTGTGTGTGGCTCTGTGTGTGTGTAGATGCACCCACCACCACCACATCCACTACATCCACCACTGCATCCACCACCACCACCGCATCCACCACCACCACCGCATCCACCATCACCACATCCACCGCATCCACCACCACCACATCCACCATCACCACCACATCCACCACCACCGCATCCACCACCACCGCATCCACCACCACACCCACCAGCACTACATCCACCACGACCACCGCATCCACCATCACCACATCCACCACCACATCCACCATCACCTCCACATCCACCACCACATCCACCACCACCGCATCCACCACCAACGCATCCACCACCACTGCACCCACCATCACCACATCCACTGCATCCACCACCACATTCACCACCACATCCACCATCACATCCACCACCACCACCACATCCACCATCACCTCCACATCCACCATGACATCCACATCCACCACAACAACCACCCCATCCACCACCACATCCACCACCACCACCACCGCATCCACCACCACCGCATCCACCACCACATCCACCACCACCGCATCCACCACCACATCCACCATCACCACCACATCCACCATCACATCCACCATCACCTCCACATCCACCATCACCTCCACATCCACCATGACATCCACCGCCACATCCACCATCACCACATCCACCGCATCCACCACCACATTCACCACCACATTCACCACCACATCCACCATCACATCCACCATCACATCCACCACCACATCCACCAACACATCCACCATCACCTCTACATCCACCATGACATCCACCACCACATCCACCCCATCCACCACCACATTCACCACCACATCCACCATCACATCCACCTCCACATCCACCATCACCTCCACATCCACCATGACATCCACTGCCACATCCACCACCACATCCACCACCGCCACATCCACCACCACCACCACATCCACCATCACATCCACCCCCACCACATCCACCATCACCTCCACATCCACCATGACATCCACCACAACCACCACCCCATCCACCACCACCACCGCATCCACCACCACCACATCCACCGCATCCACAGCATCCACCACCACATCCACCATCGCCACCACATCCACCACCACATCCACCATCACATCCACCATCACCTCCACATCCACCATGACATCCACCACCACATCCACCACCACCGCATCCACCATGACATCCACCACCACTACATCCACCACCACATCCACCACCATCGCATCCACCATCACCACATCCACCACAGGAAGGCTCAGTGACTCAGCTTCTGGCTGTCATTTCTTCATGTTTTCTGTTCTGGCTCAGGTCCGAAAATTCTTCCACTGACTTGACGGGGTCTGCTTGCCTGCTTGTAGACTAGAGGGTGCGTTTTCGAGCACAGCACTACCCATCCTATAGTTTAGAAATTGTCACTTCCTGTGCGCACCTAGTAAATACAGTGGAACTTGTTGTTTGTTGTTTTTTTTGTTGGCTTAGCTAGTGCCGCTTTTACAGTGCGGGTTACAGCTGCTTTTATAAAGCTTAATTTGTGACGGGATAGGTGCCGGGGCTCTGATTATGTGGCAGCTTTAATTGAAATATGTTTCTGTCATCCTGCCTAAGAAACAGCACAGAAATCATATTATTCAGGAGGACATGTTTAGAGGGAAAAAGCTGAGACTTTTAGCACTCGGGTTTATTTTACTTTGAAACGAGCTATAGGCGCTTTCACCATTTCTGCACTAAAAGAGTTTCTTAGGCGGTCTTTGGAATCCGTGCGTGTCCTTTCCAGGCCATACCAGCCTTTTGTACCCGCATATAAGCCTTCTCATATGTGCCCAGCCAGCTGCAGTTCATTGCCGTTTTTTAGGTTTTGACTGGCGAAAACGATGTGAAAGCATCGTTTCGCTAGGCGGAAACCTATTGATTACAGTATGTGGGGCATGGAACGTCCCTAGTCTCCCATTGGCTAGCTCCATAAATGGAGGCTAGCCATTGGGAGAGGCCTCTGTCCATCAATGCCGGACCAGATTCGGGGGCGTTCCCGAGAATTTTTGGCTTTTGGCGACGTCACGCTACGTCAGCCAAAAGCCAGGAACGCCCCCGAATCTGGTCCGGCATGGTCACCCTGCCTGCCAGACGCTGCTCCCTCATTCCTCACTCTGCTCGCAGCCCTCCGTGCCCACGCCTCATTGTTGCAGGCTGGCGTAGCTCGGCTGTCGTCGTCTGCAGCCTCGCCCCGACTCAGGCCAGCTTCCAGTGGAGGCCCGGCTCTCTGGTGCACTTATTCTATTGGCACTTGACGGCGGCGAGTTCGAAAAAAAACATTATGATCCAACATGTGTTACTCTACTATCTTCTTAACTGTTTTATTCATCACTGGCAAGCACGTTCTACCCCCCACCACAATGACCATCCTTCCCACTGCTTGTCGTCACCCTCGCTCCCCCAGCCACAAGTGCCAGCTATTGTTGACCCCAACAATTTAAACAACAAAATCTACAAGTTCCAGAATGCCTCGTGGTGCTGGATGCACATAGCACAGTCGGTAAGTGCACCAAAAAGGGCAGATCATGTGCGAGACAGGGAGGTGGGGGTAGGTAGATGGGGGTGGGTTGGGACAGATGGGTGGGGTGAGGGGGAGGGTAAGAGGGGGGGATCTTCACCTTCTTGTGCTGGTCTGGGTTTGGAGGTCATGGATCTCTGCCAGAGTGGGGCTGGGAGGAGGAAGGCAGATTCATGCAAGCTAAAAGGGAACGTGGGAAGAGCACGCAGTCCTTTGTGCTGTCTCCAGTGCATGTAGTGCTTTCGCTCAGACTCCCACCATCTCCATACATAGTCCCCTCCATACCATCTCCATATACAGTCCCCTCCATACTATTCTCCATATACATAGTCCTCTCCACACTGTCTTCATATAGATAGTCCCCTCCAAATCTGTGAATAAAGCTGGATGGGGCAGCGCTCTGGAAGGTACACCGAACACACAAAGTGGTGCATACCGCTGCACGGAGTGCTGTCGTACTCCAAAGTGCGTTGCAAATCAATAACCTATTCTAAAATATCACGAATCAACAAGCACACAACAGGCTTACACACCACTGATGAAACTTCGCTAGCTGGGACAAGGCAGCTGCTGAGAGATGACCAGATGTCAAACTGTGGGTGCCTGTGTGTAGGAGGTGCCGAGCTGTTCTTCCTTTCATTCAGTGGGATTCATTCCATTACTCATGCGCTGCTCATACGGGGTGCACTGTAAATGATAGCGGCGACTGCTGGAGCCTAGTCTCTCTCCGCTTCTTAGTCCAGCTCACAAAGTGCTTGCTCTTTTTTGGAATGCCCCGTCCCTCGGACGGAAGTTCCCGGCGCTAGGACCCCGCGGCTCTCCCTCCCTGTCATCGGCCCGGGCTCAGCAGCTCTAGCGCAGCGCTGTCCCCAGCATTTCAGAGGCTCTGGTGTATTTTGCTATCTTTCTTCGTGCACAGACAAATCGATTTTAGGGAGACGTATGGCTGCACTTGCAGTTAGAAAACGTTTTTAACACGCAGAAAAAAGGTGAGGTTGATCTCATCTACACACATTATTCACGCCTTGCTATATTGTGTATTTTGGGGAGGGTTTGTGTGGTTCCTTCTGCTCACAGCACTTTTCACCTACCTTTACGTTGAAGTCAGCCGGGGGCTCAGTGGACTAAGGTGCGCACGAGTTTATCCTTTCCTCATAGATTTCTCTCGCAGCCGAGCGCAGCCTTTCATCTTCATGAGGTCGATCAAACCGCAACATTTGATGCAAACATAGAATCTGTTATTAGTGCTGAAGGCCCACTGTAATAACTCTGCTGTGCAATAACTTGATGCTGTGGCTTGTAACTGTACGCATATATACAAGACCAATATTTGAACAGAGGTCTGTATCCCGTTACTGGGTGAGGAGGGACTTGAGGTGATTGGAAGATGGAAGGGAATGGTTTTGGGAGGTGGGCGGTCAGAAACAAAGTCCATCCCAGGTGCGCCTTTGGATTTCATTAATTTCCCATCCTCCTGCCTGATTTTGAACCTGTAAATAGTTGCTATAAAAATCAAAACAAAATCTGTCCAATCTTGGCTGTTGAGTTAGAGAGGCCTGCCATAAAGGTATCTGTACATGTGGACTCTATGTGGGGCTCCCAGTGGGCATGCATTGAGAAGCCAACCAGTGCCCCCAGTGGACAGCAGCAAACTCAACAGGAGGGGCAAACGCTGGGAAAGGTATCTGCACGATAAAACAGCCCATGTGGTTCATGTGCTAGCTGCAGATGTGTGTGCAGGTGATGTGTTTGGAGTGACCAGAGTGCCTGCTGTAAAGGACTGCGTATGTTTTAGGAAGTGTGATCTATGTGTAAACTGCAAATTATAGTGTTAGGCACTGCAGCCTTAGGGTATTTGCTTTAATGTGTATACATCTTGCAGGGACCGAAGGGGTGCGACCGTGGTGACAGAGCACAGACACTTAGTGAGCTTGCTGGAAAAACCTATGTGTAAACTACAAGTTACAGGTTTGATTACTTGCTGTTCATGGAGTGGCTTCATGTGCCATCTGTGAAGATCTGTGTATTTATCCCGCAGGACAAGAGATTGAACCGAGAACGATAGCATGGTGGTTGGGGTGCCTGTTGTAATCATCTGAGTACACGGATTGGGGGTTCGCTCTGACTGCTTCCATGGCCAATGCAGCCTGGAACGCCTGTCGCCACTACACCTGGCTCTGGTGCTTTGCAGCAGTTTAAATATTTTAGAGTTTCTGGTTGCTCAAATGGGTGTATTTTCTGATATTTATATCTTCCTCTCGTATTTATTGCTTGATTTTGCTTGTGAGAAAGTGTCACTCATAGTCGTTGAATGTCACTCATAATTACACTGAGATAATGAAAATGTCACACAAAACCAATCTGAAACATTGGCAGCTATGCCCAGCATCGGGGAGCCCTCCAGCGGGCAGAGGCAGAGGGAGCTCCGGGGGTCACTCCCACCCCCGCTGACACCAGGCACCGCAGCCGGGCCGGCCGCTCGTACCCGCAGCCACATCCTGCCGGGGTGTCAGGGGATGCGCCGGGAGCAGCCCCACAAAGGGAGCGGCTGACACACGGAGAGGGTGGGACAGCCCCCAGGGGGCCGGCAGGATGGCTCTGACCAAGAAGCACATCTACACGCGGGTGAGTGGGGGCCGGGGGGCCGTGCACATACAATCTGTCTGCACATCTGGCTGTTTTAAATGTGTGTTATCAATGTACACGTATATGTGGGTTTAGGTTCATGATATGTGTTCACAGATGTGCATGTATCTATGTGCCTGTACATTGCACATGCGCATAAATATATATGTAGATATGTATACATACATACATGTATCTTTTTAAAGGTCTTATAATGTCACCGAGGCCTCCTGTGACAATAAGCCATGAAGCCGAGGGCCTCGTGGCTTGCGACGCCCCCCACCCACGAGATTGCTTTGTTGGACCATTACACACAGATTACCCTCTATGTGCTCCCATCCACCACCTTTTAGGTTGGAGCACAGATGGTGCCTGGAGCTCACTTCCCAGTGCCAGGTGGGCTCATTTTCCGAGTCAGCCTGTTCCCGAGTCCACCCCCGGGTGCTGGTCCTGTGAGTGGCAAGTCTGCGGGGGCCTCCGGGAAGTGACACGGCCCTCCCCCCTGCCCTCCCCCAGCCCCTTCCCATTGTGTGTTTCCTTCATCTCTGCACTTCTCACCTCGTCGCTGGTAGCCCTGTGCGGGGTCAGTGGTGGGCGGTGGTGTGTGTCTGTGTGTCTGTCCCTTTCTATTGTGGATTACAGGTCGCCGGTTTCTGACGTCATTCTTTCTTTGGTGGATGAGAGATTCAGCGATACACATTGGCCTTGCTTGGTCCTTTCCTTGAAGGGGTAACATGTCTTGTCTTCCTTCCGCTGAACAGATGGGCCGTACTCCCCCAGGGGCTCCTAGAAAGTCCTGATGCTGCAGATGTTTCCACTGGAAACTATTTATACCAGGTCGACCGAAAGTGCCACTGAAGTTGCCTTTCACGTCTTCTGGTGGCAAGGCCAAAGAACTCTGTGGTATACAGTGATATGTTTGTTGTTGTTGCAGTTTTATATAGCGCCAACTCGACACGAAGGTATTGTAGCGCTTTACATGAGCATCAGTTACATTACACAAGGACACGTTCATTTTTGGTAGGCACGGGGAGATTACGCGATTTGCTCAGAATCACAGGATGTTGAGATGACGCCGAGACTCGAACCTGGTTCTCCAAATCCAGAGTCAGCAGCTCTGGCTGTTAAGCCAGTTTCAAGGCCTGTCTCCAGTATCTATAGAGAGACAGTCCACACAACGCATAGTCTGGCTCACACATCATGTGTACAGTCACTCACGTTCAACCCTAGGATTCAGTATCTTTGGAAAAGGCGGGAAACACACCAGCCCCAACCTGCCCCATCTTCAACAGAGAAGGCCGGTGCACTGCTGGTCAAAGAGTGCTCGAAAGGCCAGGGGGTGCCCAATATCCTCATATGCAAAAAGGCTAAGAGTGACCTAAGGCAAGTAAATGGTCCGGCACTTTTTAGGTTTTGCCTAGCCGATGCGTACGAAGTGCGCATGCGCTAGGAAAAACGTGATGATTTCTCTCTGTGGGGCATGGTCCGTCCCCACTCTCCCATTGGCTAGCTCCATAAATGGAGGCTAGCCATTGGGAGAGGGCTCTGTCCGTCAATGCCAGACCAGATTCGGGGGCGTTCCCGGGAATTTTTGGCTTTTGGCGACGTCATGCTATGTCAGCCAAAAGCCGAGAACGCCCCCGAATCTGGTCCGGCATTGCCGGCACTGGCACCCAATGGCTAACTTGGAAAGCTTATAGTTGTGAATGAAAGGATCGATTGCCCTTTAAAAATAACGGAACACTTTGCATTTTCTGTGCCACATTGCAGGTAAAACCATGTGTTACACACAGAAGCATTGCCCCGGTCACCCTGCCTGCCAGACGCTGCTCCCTCATTCCTCGCTCTGCTCGCAGCCCTCCGTGCCCACGCCTCATTGCTGCAGGCTGGCGTAGCTCGGCTGTCGTCGTCTGCAGCCTCGCCCCGACTCAGGCCAGCTTCCAGTGGAGGCCCGGCTCTCCGGTGGATGGAGTGGCCTGCCGCACTGCTTTTACACTCCACTCGTTAAAGTGCCGGTGCTTATGGCTTCGAAGGGGACCCCTTCCCGCCAGTCACCCGGAGGACGGCCCTCAGCAGGGCTCAGCCCATGGCTTGCTCCTGGGCCGCAACGCAGGACAGGCTGCTATGTATTCAGTATCACCTTGCAGCAGGTACATCGGGTGCGTCTGCACCTGTTTGTGTTGTCCAGGGCTGCTTTACAGACATTTGCCGGCCCTCTGGTGAAACCGGATTCTGTATAACTGTCTCACCCTCAGCTATAATCGAAGCCACGGGAGGGCACTGGCAGTGCTGGGTGTTGGTGTTAAGCATGCAACGAGCTACGAGCGCACAATGACTCCTAGTGCAGGCTGAGTTGTCTCCAAATGCTTACATAGATTAATGCCACCCACCTTCTCTTTGGTACCCATTTCGTGGACAGAAAGATGACAGTAAAGCTTTTGGGGTCCAAACCCTGTTGGTGGGACCAGTCCTGGTAGAGACGTGAAACGTGGCAACGGCAATGGTACATCTGTCAATTATAGGAAGCATTATAGTAGCAGGAAGATGATAAAATGATGCGTGCCTGTCTTTAATGATACGGCAGCCGGGATTGCTGCACTGGTATCACATATATCGACAGTTGTTTATCTGTGCAGCGCCAGAGATGCAGGGCGGTGGCTGGGCTGTGGCAATCTTCTGTGGGTATTGATGCAGCTCATGTTAGTGTGTGTAGAGTAGGGCTGTGTGCGGGGCATCCGACCCCGACACACAACGGATTGTGTAGTTTTAAGATGTATGTATGGTGCTGTGTGGATGTAAGTACTGGAATGACATGGAATGTTGAAGGGTGTTGCTCTATGTTGGAAATGGGATTTGCGCAGCTTGACGCATTCATTGCTGGCTAAGATTATACACCTTGGGATTGCCTGTCTAACTACCGCTGAAGCAGGTTGTTGTGCCGGTCAAGATTGATGTTCTTGTTTCCCAACAGAGTGCACGACTGCTCTGTGGTTTGGTATGGTGGTGCGCCAGCAGAGAGCTGTTTCCAGCACAAAGAACTCCGCAAAGTGCTGTATGTATGAAGTGGGTACACGGGCAGAGTACCAGTACTGGAAGTTCAGGAGAATGCCACGCTTTGGTTGAGCACCACTATCAGACGAGTGTGCCTGTGGTGTTTTATAAAGGATGGACTGTGTTTTTACTCCATCAGCCGCCACCTAGGTTTTCTGGTACAGTACTTATGAATCTGGATGGTCAGTTCAAAAATTCCCTTTCAGGGAAGGGAGAATACTGCCTTCTTTCCTATGGTCCATTAGAAGTATTCTAGGGGTCCTGGACTTCACAGAATACCCCCTTTCCTCGCCTGAGGTGGAGGTGAAACAGAGGTATTTTTAAGATCCAAGGGTTTGATGGTTGAGTTTTTTCTGTCCTGTATCGTGGACTTATGCCCGCCAAGGGCAAGCCAGGTGTTGAAGACTAGCCTGCAATCAGAATGATGTTGTTTGACATTCCAGACTGGTATTATATGAAACTTTCTTGAAGACTGACATAAAGTTGTGAATTGATCGCAGCGTCACCACTGGCTATGTGTTTTGATCAGAAATGTAGGACATGAATTGTTTTAAAGGTCAGAGGTTAAAAGCAGCTTATATAATCGAAGCAGCAAGTTGGACATTTTTATGTCAGAAAAAACTGCCCCCTACCTCTGTGAAGTACTCTGACTCTGCTCCCTACCCTCCCTTGGCGCCTAAAACTGTCCCCTGCCATGCACCCTACAAAGCCTCGACTTAGTAAACTGTCCCTTCTCTGTGTGCTTCGAGGCCGTAAAATGTAAGCCTAGGCACAAATGGATGGTTGGATTTGTGGGGTAAAGTTTTATTTAATGTGATTTTATGTAGCGCGAACTTTCCCGAAGGTGTCAGAGCGCTTTACATAAGAACCAGTTGCCAAATCTAAGGACTTTGATTTACATGCGTTAAGTAAAAGATACAAACAGGAAAACAATTGAAATGTACTAGATGTAGTCACACAAAGAAGAGACTGTTGATTCTCGTTATATTTCCATATATATATGGAAGGGATATGAATAGATGTACTGCAAGAGTCACATACGAATGTTAGAATAGAAAGGTCTACTGCATATACTAGTGAATACAGTCCTCTCTATATACAGAAAAAATGAGTTATATTTAGAGGGGTCGGAGTGGGACACAGTGGGTGGATAGATGCATGATGGATGGATGTATGCATGATGTATGGGTGGATGCATGGATGGGTTGTTGGTTGGATGGGTTGGTGGATTGCATACATTGTTGAGGGACTGGCTGTATATATGCATCTATCCATCCACCCATCCATGCATCTATCCATACACCCATCCATACACCCATCCATGCATGCACCCATCCATGCATCCACCAACTCATCCATGCAAGCATTACAACAAGAGCCCGCAGCTCTCCGTCTCTCCTCGCCCCCCCCTTCCCTGAGCCCGCAGCTCTCCTCCGTCTCTCCTCGCCCCCCTTCCCTGTGCCCTGCTATTGTAAATGACAATGCCATTTATTTATGTTACAAAAAAACCATAAATAAAAATAATGTCAAGAGCAATGCCAATAGCTCTAACTTTAACAAAGGCAAAACCATTACATTGTAAATGCTTGTTTGTCTGTGTGTTAATGTACATAAAAACGTTAGACAATAAACACTTGCGTGTACATTATTTTTAGAAGCAACTTATCACCCAATGCACGTGCACACAGCCAGCTGCCGTTCCTTGTTGTTGTGGCTTAGCTACAGCTGCTTCGCGCAGTGCTGGTTACTTTCAGCCGCTTTTCCAGTGCTTAATTTGGGACAAAAGAGGTGCCGGGGCTATTATTAAGCAGCAGCTTTTAAAAAATATTTTTTGTGTCAGCCTGCCTAAGACAGATCACAGAAATCGTACAATTGGGGATTGCATGTTGTTTAAAGACAAACCGTTAGAAAATCTACATTTGCATTTATATTATTTTTAAAGGAAACTTAACACGAAATGCAAATGTGCCCAGACAGTGTGTGATTTAAAAAAAAAAAAAAATCCAGAGACCATTTTGGAGCTCGTGTCTGTAGGCAACTTTGTAACACATCCCATGTTTGGTTTTTACACTGCGCTCAACGCAACATACACTCCAAATACCACTCAGTGCCACATAATAACAAGCCACATAATTACACTGCACTCAATGCAACATGCATTCCAAATACCACTCAGTGCCACATAATTACACGCCACATAACTACACTGCACTCAATGCAACATACACTTCAAATACCACTCAGTGTCACATAATTACACTCCACATAATTACACTGCACTCAATGCAACATACACTCCAAATACCACTCAGTGCCACATAGTTATATGCAACATAATTACACTGCACTCAATGCAACATACACTCCAAATACTACTCAGTGCCACATAATTACACGCCACATAATTACACTGAACTCAATGCAACATACACTCCAAATACCACGCAGTGCCACATAATTACACTCCACATAATTACACTGCACTCAATGCAACATACACTCCAAATACCACTCAGTGCCACATAACTACATGCCACATATTTACACTGCGCTCAATGCAACATACGCTCCAAACACCACTCAGTGCCACATAATTACACGCCACATAATTACACTGCACTCAATGCAACATACACTCCAAATCCCACTCAGCGCCTCATAATTACACTCCACATAAATACACTGCACTCAATGCAACATACACTCCAAATACCACTCAGTGCCACATAACTACATGCCACATATTTACACTGCGCTCAATGCAACATACGCTCCAAATACCACTCAGTGCCACATAATTACACGCCACATAATTACACTGCACTCAATGCAACATACACTCCAAATCCCACTCAGTGCCACATAATTACACTGCACTCAATGCAAAATACACTCCAAATCCCACTCAGTGCCACATAATTACACGCCACATATTTACACTGCACTCAATGCAACATACGCTCCAAATACCACTCAGTGCCACATAATTACACGCCACATAATTACCCTGCACTCAATGCAACATACACTCCGCATCCCACTCAGTGCCACATAATTACACGCCACATAATTACACTGCACTCAATGCAACATACACTCCAAATCCCACTCAGTGCCTCATAATTACACGCCACATAATTACACTGCAATCAATGGAACTTACACTCCAAATACCACTCAGTGCAACATAATTACACGCCACACAATTAAACTCTACTGAATACAACATACACTACACACAATACCACTCAGTGCCAAATAATTATATGCTACATAATTGCACGGCGCTCAACGCAACAAACACTCCAAATACCACTCAGCACCACATAATTACACTCCACATAATTACACTGCACTCAATGCAACATACACTCCAAATACCACTCAGTGCCACATAATTACACGCCACATAATTACACTGCACTCAATGCAACATACACTCCAAATACCACTCAGTGCCACATAATTACACTGCACTCAATGCAACATACACTCCAAATCCAACTCAGTGCCACATAATTACACTCCACATAATTACACTGCACTCAATGCAACATACACTCCAAATACCACTCAGTGCCACATAATTACACGCCACATAATTACACTGCACTCAATGCAACATACACTCCAAATCCCACTCAGTGCCACATAATTGCACACCACATAATTACACAGCAATCAATACAACATACACTCCATATACCACTCAGTGCAACATAATTACACTGCACTCAATGCAACATACACTCCAAATGCCACTCAGTGACACATAATTACACACCATATAATTACACTTGACTGTAAGCAACACATACTCCACACAATACCACTCAGTACCACATAATTATATGCTACGTAATTATAGTGCACTCAATGCAACATACACTCCAAACAATACCACTCAGTGGCACATAATTACACTCCACATAATTACACTCTACTGAATACAACATACACTCCCCATATTACCACTCAGTGCCACATAATTACACTCCACTTAATTAGACTCTTCTCAATCCAACGTAAATACACTCCACATAATACCACTCAGTGTCATATAATTACACACCTTATACTTACACTCTACTCAATGCAACATAAATACACTCTATCTGCCTGTCTATATCTATCGTCCTCACTCTCTCTATCTCTCTATCTCTCTATCTCTCTCACATCACCACAGCATTACTCAGGGGCACTACAACATCACTATGCGCTACCACAGCATCACTCGTCGCCACCACAACATCACTCAGCGCCACCACAGCATCAATCTTTGCAACCATTCAACAACAACTGGTTCAAATATGTTCTCTCAATGTTCTCTCAATGTTTCAAGCTTTATTTATTTATTTATTTAGAAAGTTTTATATAGCGCGAACAAGATCTTTGCAGATATCAGAGCGCTTTACAATGCAGGGGATAACAAGAAGAGAATGAAAAACAGGTCATTAAGGAATAAAGTAGCGGCGATACAACAAAAAAGCAAATATTACAGATAAATGTGTGCACAGATAGTCAGGTAAGCCAGTAGTACAGGTAAAACACATAGTCATAGGAATCGAACAGAATAATAAAAAAATCGGTGCATTATTACAAATGTCACAAAAAGATGTTAATATTTCACTTCTGTTCTTGGATTTTCATCACAAAATACAATGAACATAATCTTCACAAAAGTTATTTACAAAAGTTTAAGCTATTGCCATTATAAATTACAAAAACTTTTATTTAAGTATTAATTATTAAAAAAATGAAAAGCCGTTGTTATTTGTAAAATCAATACATCTAAACCACGTAAATACAACACATCGCATTACAAATGCTATAATTGCCACATTTGTGAAAGTTGAAACTATTGGCATTGTAAATGACAAAGCTATTAATTTAGCTATTTTCAAAACCAACACATAAATAAAAAAAATGTCATTTTTAATACCAATAGCTCAAAATTTCCTAATGCGAAACCTATTGCATTGCAAATGCTTGTTGTGTGTATTTCTGTGTCTGTCACATAGTGTCTCTCGTTGCTCTCTTAGTATTACAATGTCCGTCTCAGTCACAGTAAACGTGTATTATGCATCTGTAAGCTAACACAAGGGCTGAACTTGCACAGATACACATGTGATGTCTTATTTTTTTATTATGTGTTGTAGGTGCGCACCAACAGATTAATAGGCAGGCCCAAGCCGGAGCCGAGCTACGGGTCTGGCTAAGCTCTAAGAGCCCTGGAACGAGCTGAGCCATGTAGGTAAACAACAACCTAGGCAGGCAGAATACTTGTCAAATAGATATTACATGCACAAGGGACCATATTCAAAGTGAGGTTAAGAACAAAATGTATTGGCAAATACATCAAAATTCAGGAAATATTTCAAAAATAGTTTCAATGAGACAAACATATAATAAAAATAGTTCAAAGAACTATAAGAAAATACACAACATTTAAGGCAATCACTATATAAAAAGCATATTTCGAAAACAAAAATCAGAATACAGAAGAAATGTTCGTGGCACACAAGTAATAAATCTAGACGCACGTTTCGGCGACCAGCGCCTTCTTCAGGACAAGCCACACAGTAACTTAAGTCTGTATACATTAAAAGTTGCCAAATCGTATTATTGTCGAGTAGAAAGAAGAGGATATGGAAGAATAATTAACGCTGAAGATAATCCTGAATTATTTGTTGCACAGTATTTTAGGTATGGATGGAGACACCTACAACAAGATGTTGGTAATGTTTTCGTCCGAAAATACAATCTAAAAGAAATTGATGTTCCTTTTAGTACGGATACAGGTGATGACTGTATTAGATTAGTTTGCAGCAAGTAATACTCTGATTAAGACGTAAATATATTGGTAATCTGATTGGAAGGATAAGTAGATAGTACCACCGCGCTGTTTCTTTAAGCGAAGCGTCACTGTGCTAAAATAAGATGTGTATCACATCAGCGCGGCGACCTCACGTAAGGTAGAGCAAAATAGTGGATTACGAGCTGAGCCATGAACATGTTCATAAGCATATGCACATGATAAAATGAAATCTGGCATTATACATTTTAGAATTAGTTTGTGCTCAAAGGCAACATTTTGGTGTGCAACACTAGGGCGTGTTTTTCACAGCAAAAGCCGCTAAGCACATTACAAGACACTGTCTGATGCCCAAGTGGTGCGCCAGCCAAGATGCACTACAACTGGTATAGGCCGAACATAAACGGTATGAGTCCAATTTTATCAACATTAATCCTGTTTAATCCATTTTTAGGTCTCGCCTAGTGCTGCACGCGTATCGAGATTTATTAGGTCAAAAGTATTTTTGGAGAAGGACTTCTGATCCCTCCCATGCTTTCAATTGGTGAATATCTATATTTATTTAAAACTCTGCATTTCGATTGATTTGTAGGCTTTTTGGTTACCGCCCTGTATCTTTTCTGTGCATGCCCTAGGGACACCGAGTCTACAGCTTCCTTCAGTTTGATGGCTTTTCTTTTACCTGATGGGGCGTGTTAACCCCTTGCATGCTCATGGTGGCTCCCGGCCGACATGTGTCACGTTTGGCGTGTGCGCACGACGGCCAGGAGCCATCCGAATCCCACCCGCCGCTTGTTTCTCCCGCACAGCGCGGAAAATCTTCTGCGTCCAAGGGGTTAAGGGAAGGTTCAGGGAGTTCAGCAAGCTTTTGCACGTACACGTCACATGCTTCTTCTCTTTCCCTCCCCTCCCCTTCCTCCTCCACCCCCACCCCACTCTCTCTGCTGTTCCCCCCCTTCCCTCCAAGCACACTTTGTCAGTTGAAACTGGTCTCTCTGGAATGTAATGTAATGTATGTATGTATACTTGTAAAGCGCACTGTTACCTCGTTACGTGGCGTCCTGGCGCTGTATACCGCTGGGGAACCCGTCCTGGCTTTCCCTGTGAGAGGGCACCCCCAAGGTGAAGCCAGGCATCCCCGGCACTGCTGGGGCCGTTGTGGAGATTAAGCAAGCTATTGCCCAGAGTTGCAGAGTGGGACCCATGGTTAGCGTAGGCACCTAGGCGAGAATTATCGAGTCTGCGGACTTTGACCCAAGACCCTGCTGCGTCGGGAATTGAACCCTGGTCCCGGACCGACTTCTGCTTCAGGGTCTGCCACTTCTAATCAGTGAGCCACACTTCTCCACGAAACAAAGAACGCTATTCTACAAAAACCCTGTTTTTTTACATGTTGTGTTATTATTCTTTAAACAGCTCGCTGTAACCTTGTCAAATTGGAAGAGCGTTATTTGAAGTGGCCGAGGATAAGAACAAATTAGTAGAGCAGTGGCTGCAGCCGGGTCTGGGTATCAGAGCCATCGAGCTAGACAGTGCTGCAGAGACATGCTTTCAGCGACCGTCTCACCCTTCCTTCAGCTGTCTGCGACTCCCGCCCGGAAGCGGCGGCTCTTGAGCTGGAAGCTGTCGCTGGCCGCATTGCCCACTGGGAGTTTGGTGCATTTGTTTTTGTGGCTAGATCAAAGTCCCACTGTGAATGAAGCAAAAACTGCGAGTCTAACTTGCGCACACTGACATAGGGGCCTTAGCTAAGGCACAAGACAATACATACTAGCGGAGGCACGAGACCTGACATACACTCTTAGAGGGGAGACCGTGCTACAGGCACCAAGTGGCAAGGAGCTCAGCTCCAGTAGCATGTCCCACCTGAAGATCCCACCCCGCTGGCTCAACTGCCCCCGCCGAGAGCAGCCCATAGCAGGTACTGGAGGATGAGGTTGGCATGCAGGCAGGACATTCCAAGAGTCTGACACCCTGTTGTCTTTGTAGCAACAGGTGTTGCTTCTTTATATTATTTCAATCAGTTTCGGTGATATATATATTTCCACCGTGCATGTGCGGTTTGTCATGTTTCTTGGGTGATTGAAATGTTCAGTTGTTCAGTTACCACCTTCTGCCGTTACCAGGATAATATAATATCACTGTGCATTCACCACTTTGCTCTGCCAAGTTACCACTTTTTACGTACGACTCCGTTAACCAGGGCTGTTGCATTATCCACCAGTACCCTGGATGGTATGACTTGTATCTTCTTCGTTTCTGTTGCAGCTATTGGCTGTACGTTCCAATATGCAGCTACTACTGCTGATGACCAAAAGACTGTGTCACGCATGATAGAACTACTTGGCATCTGTGGTGCCTCTCGGTCTCTAGCTCACTTTTTATCATCTTAATTAAGTTTGCAGGAAACTAATAGTCCGCCTTCTCTAAAGCTTTGTGTTCAGATCATCTTTATTTGTCTAGGGATCTCCGAAATATTACACTAGAGAACACAGGGCATCTTGGATTCAGGAATCGGATGTCTATTACCTTATTCAAAATATTTTAGAGGGGTGAGTTGGGGATTGTTTATATAAACAAAGCAAGGATACATTTATAAATAGCATTCATTGCTATCTCTGCTTCAAACACAAGCAAATATGGTTCTCGTGATTACGAGATTATGGACAGGATGAAGTAGCTGTATGCTTTTCTGCAACTACGGTAACAACTTCTGTGCCTTCTGACATTCAACTTTACTAAAAGCAACATAGTTCCCAGGGTTTGATGTGTATGATAATCGTAGAGACTAGAGTATTTACATTACAAACTCACTACTTACTATCAAATCTTTGTTCACGGAACAAGTATGAATTTCGGGGGGTTCAGAAACGGGTGATGGACGCGGCGAAACATTGATGGCTCAAATTATCAATTGATTTTTCTTATCGGTCGTGTATTTAATTTAATGGTTTTGTAAAGCGCGTAGAAACTCCGAAGAGCATCCCAGCGCTGATCTGCTTCTCCAGAGGTTTTAGCCAACTAGTAGGATTAGAATTGCGGGAGAAGGAAGGTCTTCAAGGTCTTTCTGAACTGGAGATAGTTAGGTTCTGTCCTAAGTTTTCGGGGTAACTGGTTCCATCGTTTTGCCGTGTGGACCGAAAAGCGATGGCCACCGGTCTTGGCTTTTCTCACTCTAGGGACTGCAATAAGATTTTCTGCATTGGATCGGAGATCCCTCTCTGCTTTGTAAGGGATTAAAAGTTCTTTCAGAAGAGGGGGACCGTTGTTATTGAGTGTTTTATGGGCCAAGCAGAGGGATTTAAACAAGACCCTTTCTCTGATTGGAAGCCAGTGGAGAGAGTTGAGGGCCGGCCTGGCGGAGGATCTTCCAGGTGTGCCCGTAAGTAAGCGGGCTGCGGCGTTTTGGACTTTCTGTAGTGAGTTCAAGGTGGCTTCAGGGGCTCCCAAGTATATAGCGTTACAGTAGTCTAATCTTGCCAAGATTAGACCCTGTATGAGGAGCCTCCTTGCGGTCTCTGGGAGCAGGGCGAAGATTTTCCTGCAGGCTCTGAGTAGTCCAAAGCATGTCCCTGTAGTTCTCTTTGCCTGGGTTTTAAAACTCATGTCTTTCTCAATCCACACACCAAGGCTCTTGACCTCTTCCTTGGGTGTGGGAGGGTCCCCTAGGCACCTGGGCCAAAGGTGAGATGGTAGAGAGGGCCCATTGTGGCCCACCAGGAGGATCTCGGTCTTGGACCCGTTTAATTTTAATGAGGAGAGATTCATCCATCGGTGGACTTCAGAGAGGCAGCTGTGGAGGTCGGATGGGGCATGGTGAGGGTGGGAAAGGGTAACGACCAGCTGAGTGTCGTCGGCGTAGTTGATGACTGACACGCCGTACGAACTAACCCTCTTCTCCAGTGGGGCCATATACACGTTGAAAAGTGTAGGGCTCAGAGATGAGCCCTGTGGTACTCCGCACCGGAGGGGGATGATGGATGAGCAGCTGTCGTTTTCCCGCACCTGGAAGGAGCGTCCAGTCAAAAAGGATTCTAGCCATTTCAAGGCCCGACCCGTTACTCCGGTCTCTCCCAGTCGGTGGATTAGGGTGGGATGGTCTACAGTGTCGAAGGCCGCACTGAGGTCTAGGAGGATCACTGCCACTGATCCTCCTATGTCCAGAATGCTTCTGGCCTTCTCCACTGCGGTCAGGAGGGCGATGTCAGTGCCCTGACCAGGACGGAATCCTGTCTGGGAGGCCGCTAAGAGGTTGTTGCTTTCTAAGTAAAGCGATAGTTGTTTATTTACCAACTTCTCTGCGATCTTGCTGTTTCCAGGGAGAAGGGATATGGGCCTGTAGTTGGCAAAGTCCTGCGGGTCTAAAGAGGGTTTTTTCAGCAGACCTTTGACTGCTGCCGCTTTCCAGCTGGGTGGGACAATGCCCTCTGAGAGAGAGGAATTGATCAGGGCCGTGAGGGGGGGGGTGATGGTACTTGATACTTTTTTTAGGAAACGGAGGGGGGCAGGGTCAAGGGGAGAACCACTTTTAATAGCTGCCAGCGTAGCTCCCACTTCTTCCGTTGTTACAGGACCGAAGGTATCCAGGGAGGGTTGGGGGGCTGGCGGCAGTGGAGGGTTGGCGGTGGTGATGGTAGGATCCGACTGTGTGGGGTCCTGTTCGGAAGGGGGTATGGTTAGGAGAATGTTTTGAATCTTCTCGTCGAAGAAAGTGGCTAATTTTTGACATTTGGTTTCAGCTGCTTTGGGATCGAGGGGTTTGAGTGGGGGGTCGGGGGCGTGGAGTAATTCTTTTAGAACTGAGTAGGTTTCATGAGCCGAACAGGCCGCGTTTTTAATTCTGTCCTCGTAGAAACTGGTTTTGATGCTACGGAGCTCTTTTTTATAGGATTTTACCGCGGCGCGGAATGCTTCCTTCCGTTCCTCGGTTTTTTCCTTCCTCCAGATACGTTCATATCTTTTGCAAGCCTTGCGTAACAGATTGAGTTCCGGGGTATACCAGGGTGAGGGATTAACTCTCTTGATGTGTCTAAGAGAGTGGGTTTTGGGCAGGATGGCGTCCAGCGATTGGGTAATCCAATTACTGAATTTTTTGTCTCCTACTAAGGTGTGGATGAGGAACGTTTTCCCGGAGTTTGGCTGCCCAGACTTCTGGATCCAATTTTTGCCATTGTCTGGAGTACGTTCTGATTTTTGGGGGTGGCGGGGGTACGGTAATAATGTCCCATACTAAGGGAACCAGAAAGTGGTCCGTCCAGGGAAGGGGGATATGGTCCAGGGATCTAAGGTTGGGGATGTTGGAAAAAATGGGGTCAAGCAGTTGCCCTTTTTCGTGGGTGGCCTGTGGGTTTTTAAGGTCTAGGCCCATTGAGGTGAGATCTTGAAGTAGTTCATTGGCCGGTTTGTCGTCTTGGTCCAGGAAATGTACATTCAGGTCTCCCAATAATAGGTAATTAGTGGTAGATGTGCATTTGATGGAGGTCTGGTCAGCAATTTTGGTCGGAAAATCCCCTAAATTGCCTGGTGGGCGATATATCAGCGTTCCTGATATCGAGGTGACAGGGGAGATTGTAATGGTATAGTGACAGCTTTCGTAGCCCTTGATGTTGCCATCAGACGTTCTACAGGTGAGGGTGTCTTTGACGATTATTGCAAGTCCACCTCCTCTACCCTCTGGTCTATTCTGTGAGCACATAACGTACCCGGGGGGGAGTGCTAAAACGATGTCTGGGCCACTACTGGAGGTGAGCCAGGTTTCTGTTAAAAACAGAATATCTAAAGCATTGTTGGTAATTAGGAGGTTCACTTCTTGTGCATGTTTCACAAGTGACCTGCAGTTGAGTAGGCCTAAGTACAAACCCTTTGATGCCCCGGTCTGATTGACGGGGTTACAGCGGTCACAGCTGGAGAATTGTGTGTCTCCGGTTAGGATGCGCGAGCAGGAGGGATGTTTATTGGTGTTCAAGGCTAGCAGCTCAGCCCGGGTGTAGGTCAAGTTGGTAGGATCTGCCACGGCCAGAGTGACTGGGCCTAAGGCCGGCTGGGCCCGGACGGGCCAAGACGGGCTTGCCTTTGGCGCGCCTTCGGCGCGCTGACGGCGCGCCCGCTGCGCCCGTCCGCTGCGCGTCCGGTGATTGCACATCTTTGTATGGGTGGAAGGAGGGGCGGGTGGGCGTGGCCTGTGTAGGCGTGGCCTCGGTTCCTCGCCTTCAATGGCGTCAGCTAGTTTGTTTTCCTTGAGTTTGTTGCAGCGAAGAAGTCGCTGTTCAGGCGCTTAATAGTCCGTTCTGGTGGTGCCAGGGGGTGAGTACAATTTTAAAAACAGGATAATAGTGGACAAAGTGCTACACGAAATACAATTTAAAATATGTGACCTCCCGGCTTCCGCCTCAGGAGTATAGCAGGCTCTTGGGTAGTGGCGCTGTGAGTAGCGTTTTATACTTTGTTTGGGCGGGTGGGCGTGGCCTGTGTAGGCGTGGCCTCGGTTCCTCGCCTTCAATGGCGTCAGCTAGTTTGTTTTCCTTGAGTTTGTTGCAGCGAAGAAGTCGCTGTTCAGGCGCTTAATAGTCCGTTCTGGTGGTGCCAGGGGGTGAGTACAATTTTAAAAACAGGATAATAGTGGACAAAGTGCTACACGAAATACAATTTGAAATATGTGACCTCTCGGCTTCCGCCTCAGGAGTATAGCAGGCTCTGGGGTAGTGGCGCTGTGAGTAGCGTTTTATACTTTGTTTGGGCGGGTGGGCGTGGCCTGTGTAGGCGTGGCCTCGGTTCCTCGCCTTCAATGGCGTCAGCTAGTTTGTTTTCCTTGAGTTTGTTGCAGCGAAGAAGTCGCTGTTCAGGCGCTTAATAGTCCGTTCTGGTGGTGCCAGGGGGTGAGTACAATTTTAAAAACAGGATAATAGTGGACAAAGTGCTACACGAAATACAATTTAAAATATGTGACCTCCCGGCTTCCGCCTCAGGAGTATAGCAGGCTCTGTGTATAATCTTGCATCAACCATCTTTGAAATCTCTGGGTGACAGGTCAAAGATCTGATTGGTTCAGGGAATCCCTCTCATGCCATTATATTGACAGGATTGGTGCTTAGCTTCTAAGTGGGGAGTTTTCTTTGCGTTCAACCATTAGACACTGGCATGCACAGAAATTGCCCTTTGGCTGCTTCAATCATCGCTCAAAGATTTTGTAATCTGAAGTGGTTTCCTCTGATCTTCAGAGTCTTATTCAACAGAGCTGTTATGGCCAGTAAGACTTTTGAATGCCTTGGCTTCTTTATTTGAATAGGATTTTCATTTGGTAAATGAATTCAACAGTTTTTGTTTCCCAGAGTTTGCCTACTTTAACCAGAAAATATTGTTTCTCGGAATGCAGATCTTTGTGATTTGAACACCCCACACCCTAGGATCATATCAGATTTGTTTTGTAACGGTTGTAAGGCTTATATTTTCCACACTGTATTTACTTCTAAATATCTTTGACATTTTATTATGCATAATATAGACTGGGCCACAAAACCACTTCTTTGAAAGTGCCTATAGGTCTGTGCACACGGATGCATAAATGCGTGGATGCTTGTTGGTCTTTTTGTGCCTGGTGACTTCATGTCTGATGGTCATTGTGGAAAGGAGCATGTACATTCAGTAGTTTAAGTGGGTGTGTTTGCCTAGATATGTGTGTGTGCGCGTGCATGTGCTATAGAAAAAATGCATGACCGGTTGTCTTTGTTGATGATTGCTTGCTATGTGGTGTCCTACATTTTTTCTTAATCAATTAGACATTCAGTTAAAACCCACCCACACCCAGCAGCCCCCACCACAACTACTACCACCCTCAGTCCTATCCCATTATCGAATACTGCACCCCTTTCTGTAAATTGTCAGTATTTCAGTTTAAAGAGTAACAAAAAAAAAAGTTTCTCAAAAATGCCCAAAAATAATTATTGGATTAACATTTCAGCGGATTTGTTTTTTTTTCCAAATTAAAAATGTTTTTTTGCCGTGAAATATCAGTATTCCCCTGAGCTTTGCAGGCTGTGACTTGTGGTACAGAGAGGACACTCTGGAAGCTGATCTCTACACTCTTGTGTGGCCACCAGAAGAGAATGCGGCAGTTATTGTCATTGTAAATGACAATGCTTTTTATTTATGTTTTGAAAACCTGCAAGTGGTGCGTAAACACGCACTTTGTACTTGTAGTCCTTGCTTACAAGAAGCAAGGCTGGCAGTATTAGAGGCACGGTTACTGCCAGCCTTGCTTCTCATAAGCAATGACTAGTTAATCAGTTGGCTTTGTCAGGGCGGCCACGCTGGTTTATTTTTTAATTATTTTGCCGACCCTTAAATATACTATATCGTAGGTTTCTGATTGTGTCTTAACTGCCACCCTGTAAAACGGTGCGTAATTTTAATTTTTCATTATTGGTGGGTTAACTATCGCAAAGCCAGTGATTTACATAAATGTTTATAAAGCGCCAAGAACGGACATTCTGGTGGCGCTGGTTTGAACAGAATGCCCGGACTGTCTGTGCTGGACGGAGGTCGGCGAAGTGGCCTGCACTGTTGACGCAACGATGGAAACCAAAGCCTTCTGTGGGCGCTCCTGTGTCTTCACACTCCTGCCCAGAGGTGAAGATGTCCCGCCCTCCTCCTCCTCCCTCGGCCTCTAATTAGTGGCCCCTTTGAGGCGGGCGGGGGAGTGCTGCTGTTCCGGCCCGGGCTCCTGAAACAAACAGCAGCAGACGGGGTTAAAGGGTGACTTCCTGTACTCCAGAGTAAAGCTAACACCAGCAGCTGCTTCCAGCTCCTGCCAGGGTGGTTTATGGTTTCTGGCGGAGGAGGAAGGGACGGACGCAGGAATCGTTGGATACAGGCGCGTTAAAGAAGGAATCGCGTCGGGCTGACGGCACTTCGTGCGCATTAAAGTGCACAAACAATTCACTGTACGAATTTGCCTAGGAAAGCTTGATGGGAACCGATGTTTAAGAAATAAATACCTGTGAATTTCCTTTAGGTGCCTTTGTATCGCTATACATTTCACTTGCTTTATTGTGTAATATTGCGTGCGCCTATATGTTTCGTCATCATCATTATGACAGCCCGGAGAGACCTACATATCTTTACTAGTAGCAGGGGTATTCGGATTAGGCGGCAACATTTTGCTGCAAGATTTATCTAAATTATGTGTTAAATAAAATCTAATTATGCATCTCAGATTACACTGACATTCAAACTGGAGCCATGTTACTCCACTACTTAACTAACTATATTGATTTAGACTGCAGGCTCGTTTTAATTTAAAGGCGCTCACAGTTTGCATTTTATAGCCAGGTCCTGAAATACCCGAAAAAGATTTCTAAATTCCTATTAAGTGCTCAGTTATAAGCAAACCTGTGTAAACAAACTAAATAAATAGAAACAAAAGCGCGGAGCCGCCATGTGTTTACTTTTGTACAATCGCAGCACCCCCGCTGGCTTTAGCTGTAAACATGTTCAGCTGAAGCCGGTGCGGCGATTGCTTTCCGCCGGTGTTCCATAATCCGCTGCCCCCCCGTGAGGCAGTGCCCCCCCCCCCCTGTTTTGCGCATGCGTACGCATGCGCATATTACGGCCGATGACGTAGTACCACGCCCACCATCATTCCGTGACATCATCATTGCGCATGCTCTATTCGAACATGGCTCGCATCTCGGGCAGAAAGCGCCCGCGGGGTCCTTGTGCCAACCTCTATACACAGCCCGTCTCCGTTCCCCCCACCTGCAGGCCGGTATTGCCCCGCATTAAAGCTGCTACATATTTATTTAAAATGTACATGTTAAACACATTCCATTTCTGACAGCTCTCAGCGTATCTCCAGTAAGTGTCCTCAATTCTTTAGCCTTTCCTTGCTATGTCCATCTGATCGGCCTCACTCGGACCCCTCTCCCTTTCCTGCTGTAATCAAATCTCCATCAGATAGATTGTGATTTAAATTGGCATTAATTAAAATGAATTTTGAAGTGTTCCAGCCTCGTACACCGCCTCGGGCTGCTGGCGGCTCGAGGATGTGAACAATGTTGGCACAAGGACCCCGCGGCCGCTGTCTGCCCTTCTCCGCCCGTGACGTAGGGGGTGCAGCCACTCACGGGGATACAATGGTTCTCAGAACACCGGTAAAGCCCCTGCAAGGATGAGCAAAGTAGTGGAAGGTCATTTGCGAAGGTTGCCTGCTCACCTTTCTGTTACTTACTGATGACTTTGTGCCAACCTGGTACACATGAGGCCAAACGTTTGCTCAGATACTGTTAACGTGCAAACAAATTAGAACAAAATAAGGTAATAATATCAAAATGTGGCACATTCTGCCACATCATTTGACTTTTCTAGGCACATAATTAAGACAGCATGGCCGTATACTGTAGGTCTTCTGCATCTTCTAATTCCAGCGGGCAGCCCCGATGCAGGGCGACAGCATTACCCGTGGCAAGCAAGACTCAAGCTGTTTTCCAAAGGCATAGCTGTACCTGGCCTCATGTCACCTGTAACATCTTCAGCCAATATTGCCTTTTTTTGGTTGCTGACTGCAAATGCAGTCTGGGACTCGTAGCGGCACTTTTAAAGCAGTAAGTATTGGTTAAAAACTCTACATACAAACTGCTGCTGGCTAAAACGGTGCTAAAGGCTGGAGGCCTCACACACAGCATGCGATAGCTTGACAGCTACGCAACTGACTCTGCCCCAGCCCTAATTCTAGAGCCCTGTCCACCAGTCCTCCCTCACCTGGATTGTGATGCATCTCACAGGCGCAGCACCAGGTGTACAAGGAACGGTACACAAATCGTAAATTACAATGTTTGCAGTGCTGGTCAGACACACAGGGACAGATTTACGTTACCTGGCGCATCCCTGCAAATCAGCAATGCCATCGTTGCGCCACCACGGATGCGCCGCATTTACAATGCAGCGCGCCATGGCGCAAGGACAGGCACGTTGGCGCACTGCTGGAGTTGCGGGTGAGCAGAGACCAGTCCAGGAAGTAGATCAATGTGGTGCTGTGCATTTTCGGAATGGAAGGGTAGGCGCAATACATCAGTGTTTATGGAAGGGCGCACTACAATTTACCATGGCTGCCTCACTCTGTTCTTCCCTTTATGGCGCACGAGTGGCTCTACATATGAACTGGAGGTTGGTCCAACCCCGTTTATTGCCCCTCACAGCCTTTCTCCACCAGCCAAGGACAAGGACTCCAGCAGTTTCCTCTTTGCAACTTAAACAAGCATTCGCAATGCAATAGGTCTCGCATTTGCAAGAGTTTGAGGTCCTGGCATTGTAAATGACAATGGGCCAGATGTAGGTAAATATCATTTACCGATTCTAAAATACCAAAGTTTACTGATTCGGTATTTTAGAATTGGTAAATGATATGTAGCTAATGATTCGGTAAATTTGACATAATCTGTAAAATTCGGTAAATACCGATTCGGTATTTACCGAATTGGTATTCCCCATTCATTCCTACGGGCCTGGAGGCCCACAGGAATGAATGAGAATTACCGATTTGGTAAATACCGAATCGGTAATAGGGGTAGACCTACAAGGGTGGCAGGGTGTCACATTGACACCCTGTTGCACCCCTGTATAGTGCATGGGTGCACGTGGCAGCCACATGGCAAGGAATAAAAAGCACAAAATTGCTTTTTAAAAGGTATTCGGAATTTACCACCAACTTATAGTTGGTGGTAAATAACAAATACTTAAATGTAACAAGCATTGGAAATGCAATAGGTCTCGCAGCATTAGAGTTAGTGCTTTTAGAATTGTTTATGGGTTTTTTTTGTAAATCTTTAGCATTTTTGTTTCCTGTAGCCAATGCTAAAGAATTACAAAAAAAAAAAGCCATAAACATTTCTAAAAGCTCTAACTCAAATGCTCCGAGACCTATTGCACTGTGTGAGGGTGAGGGGTTGAGGGTGAGTGAGGGTGAGGGTGGGTGAGGGTGAGTGAGGGTGAGTGAGGGTGAGTGAGGGCTTGAGGGTGAGTGAGGGTGAGGGGTTGAGGGTGAGTGAGAGTGAGGGTGAGTGAGGGTGAGTGAGGGTGAGGGTGAGTGAGGGTGAGGGTGAGTGAGGGCACATTACAGGAAAGATCTTCATCCCCACCTCTTCACGATGTTTCTACCAATCGGGAAAGAACATTTTACCTCTTTCACTTTACCCCACTGTTTTGTTGTGTATCTAATACAGTCCTACGCAATCGTTGCAATGAGTTCTCCTTTTAAAGGTAACTGCATTCATCTAATCTCATGGAGCAACATACTCTGTTGTATGTGTAGCACTTTGATGATCCTTGGGTAATGCTACATATACGCAAATACAATAAATGCATAAACGTAGTACTTCCTCCCGTCACACGAAAACTCCCTGGAATGGAGCCTGTGGGTTGGGAAGATTTCTATAGGGATGAGAAGTAGAGAATCCCATACGATTCAGTGCAAAAAGAAAGTTAACTGGACCCTACTGAGGAGAGAAGGCTAGCACATGTTCGCCTTGTGAGTCTGTTGAATGGGACTTAAATTGGTAAAAAATAGAATTCTTCGGAGACCGGATTAGTGAGATTTAACGGAGGAAAGAAGCAATATTGTACCTGGGAAAAGATGGTGTACTACAGGAACTGTGGAAGTGATAAGGGGTTTGGGGGTCAAAAGAGTTGCTCTAGGAAAGATAATAGACAGGAGCATGAATAACTCTGAAAAGGGTACGGCCCCGTTTGGAAACCGCTCAAGAGTAACAGGGGTTGAAAAAGCCAATCGAAGGTGGTGAAATGCAGAAACATCTAATAAAATAAACTTTTGGGAACCTCAGAGGTGAAAGGTAATAAAAACATGACCACTTTATAGACAAGAAGGCGTCGCGTGGGACTCTTTTTTATTTATTTAATGCGTTTTTATATAGCGCGAACTTTACCCCAAGGTGTCAGAGCGCTCTCAGGCTAAAAAGGGAGACTACTGGGGTGAAAAGGAGGGCAATGCGTGAGAACCTACGAGATGTAGTAGGGCAGATAGCCTTTGGGGTGAAATACCTGGGATAGGGCATGCAAATCGTTGACAGATGTACTTAAAGCGTCTACCTTTATTTTCTTATTCAAGTGCATTTGAGGCTAGCTTGAAATGCCTTAGAGAATGCTAGTTATTTTTTTGTAAACAAAACTTAAAAGGAGACAGTCATCTAACAATGTACCTCAGAGTTAGCTACATATATGGCCACTACAAAAGAAGGAGACAGGTGAAGTTTCCAGGGTCGCAGGTAAAGCTACTCTGGAAGCACATGTATACTATATTGAACGTGTGCAAGTGTACAAACATTCCGTGTAACTGACGCCGAGCTACCGTTGTCGACTGAGGAATGAACAAAAGCACTCTCCCCTACCCCGTCGCAGTTCCCTGCTACATTCAGTACACTGTCCACTGCTTGAACGGTCTGTACTTACAAATCAGTTTTGCCAGATTTCTCCCAGTTCTTAATCCAATCGGCAGGAAGCGCCACCACCGCCATCTTCCCCTCTCTCTAGCCCTCGCTCCGGCCTATGCAGAGAGCCCGGATGTTTGGTGCACGTCACTTGGGGTCAGAGGGGAAAATGTGCCACGCGCAGACTGCCGGGAGAGGTAGGTTTCCGTCTCCAGGACGCACTGCGCATGTCGGGCATCAAAAAGAGAGTCAAGGGTTGTGCTTGTCCGTTTTGCTCTTTTGTCGAGATTTTTGGCGTTTACGTGCGAAATTCTAAAACTGGACCTGCGTGCCAAGTACAAGTCTTTTTAACTTGAAAGTCATTACGCACGATCTAAATTCTTTGTTTACTACTTCACCTTCATAACAGTTGTTACGTAGAGATGCCGTCTTACCCCGAGCAAAATAACGGCCATATGTTCACGTTTTAACATTCTGCAAAGGACGTGGCCTAACTGCTAGAGAGGCCAACATTAAAGCTGGGGAACTAGGTTGTAGTCTGGCAGGAAGGAGGCTTATTCATCCTTTGATTCGGGGCAAAACATTTAATCTCCCCTGTGCCTAAAATTGAATGTGTCGGTCTGCAATGCAACCGGTGCTCAGGTAAAGCCCGCTCGGATACCTTCGGATCGAGTTCGCGCTATATAACAAGGCATAAGACAGGAAGAAAAGCAAACATTATAAAAATAAAAAATAAACAACAAAAAACAAGACGGAGGGAAGAGAGGGGAGGGGGGAGGAGAAATGCGACACGGCGGGAAGGGGAGGGGGCGGAGCGGGTCAAATAAACAAACAAGCCGGAGGGAAGAGAGGGGAGGAGAAATGCGACACGGCGGGAAGGGGAGGGGGCGGAGCGCGTAAACAAAGACGGACATGCACGCGCTTTTAAGCTCAATGCGCATGCGCATTGAGCTTAAAAGTCACGGGCACTGCAAGGAATCGCCACGATTCCTTGCAGTGTAGATAAAGAGTGGATAAGTCCCAATACTCTCGCCTTGCTCGATGCGCATGCGCATCGACAGGCGAGACCTAAAAAGCACTAACTTGAGTGCTCTCTACATTAAGGATTCGGTAATTTACCGAATCGGTATGTTGAGAATTCGGTTTTTACCGATTCCTTAAGTTACTGATTCGGTAAATTACCGAATTCTACAATTTGGCCACCTACATCTCGGTCGGTAACGGCTGAAATTCGGTAATTTCGGCCGTTACTGACCAGAATTAGGCTTCCTACATCTGGCCCCATGTCTTTTATTTATGCTTTTAAAAACAAACATAAATAAAACACATTGTCATTTACAATGCCAATAACTCAAACTCTTGCGAATGCGAGACCTATTGTATTAGTATTGGTTGCAGATTTGTTTGGGCTATAGAGATTCATGATCTTTATCGCACTGGGGGCGAGTGGACCAGAAATTGGAGTGGACCTGCTTGGGCACTTTGTAGGTGGGGATGGAGTGGCTCCCCTCTACTTTGTGCTATGCCCAGTGGCGTCACGAGGGGGGTGCGGTAGGTGCGGGCCGCACCGGGTGTCACCATCAGAGGGGTGACACCAAAATGAACTCGCTATTTATTTACTGTTCATGTAACACCGTCCGTACTTATTAAACAAGCAAAGACGTTGTGCAATGCCGAACATTATAGGAACAGTAAATAAATAGCGAGTTCAGATTTTGTTGTCACCCCTCTGATGGTGTCACCTGGAAATGGAATAGGTCCATGGTAATGGCGTAATGTGGCGATTATAAATGGGGCCATCGGATTATCTCCTGGCTGAACCGGGTGATGCAAAACTAGAAATGAAAAACCTTCTTTTCTATCTTTTTCCTAAACGTTGCGAAAATACTTTCCTGAAAGTAAAAGAGAGGTGACCTTCCGTGAAATATGATCTGTCACAAATTAATGGACAAATCCCTTTTTCGCTGAAAAAGAAAACTGCTAATCTGGGCTGTTTTTTTTTTTTTTTTTTTTTACAAACAGGCGTGTCATTATTTACAGGACTTTAAATCAATGTAAATTGTGTTTTCAGGTATCTACTTTCTACACTTAGTAGTTAACATACTGCTCGTTGAGAAGTAATTCCCGAGACAAAAGATAGTGATATCTTTTGAGATGTGAATGAGAAGTGCCTGGCCAACATGTTGAAGGAGGAGAACATCCAGTCCTTTCAGGATTTACAGGACAAATTTGGTCCTATCCTGGTCGTTTGCTGATGGGCCACCCTGAGGCACAAGGCTGTATGAGGGGAGGCACCCTCCCATGAGAGCCTGGGAGAAGCACCGCCTCTCCCCGGTGCCTGGCATGTCGGCGGATGGTCCTGGCTGTCAGTCAGTCAGTCCTCGGGCCACAGAGTGAGGTGCTGCTGCTATTTTAAAGGGGAGTGAAGAAGTAAGTGCAAGGTTGTGCTGCTGGGATCTTGAGGAATGGAACCCAGTGGCATCACTAGGGGGTTGCGGGCCGCACCGGATGACACCAAACTTTTCCACTCAGTGTTGCGTGCACGAATTCAAAGCGCATTTCATGAGTTTATTTCAGCCACTTTGAGAAGAGCCAAAAACTGTGGGAGAAACCATGGGGGGGGGGGAGAAGGCGACGAGGAAAGGGTTAAAAGAGCAGTAGGCGGAGGAGGGGGGTGGTGCAGGCAGAGAGGGAGATGGTGCAGGCTAAGAGGGAGATTTTGCAGGCAGAGGGAGAGATGGTGGAGGCAGGGGATGAGATGGTGCAGGCAGGGGGTGAGACGGTGCAGGCGGAGGGGAGACGATGTAGGCGGAGGGGTGATGTTGCAGGCAGAGGAGTGATGTTGCAGGCAGAGGGGTGATGGTGCAGGCGGAGGGGAGATGGTGCAGGCGGAGGGGAGACGGTGTAGGCGGAGGGGTGATGTTGCAGGCAGAGGGGTGATGTTGCAGGCAGAGGGGTGATGTTGCAGGCGGAGGGGAGATGGTGCAGGCGGATGGGAGATGGTGCAGGCGGATGGGAGATGGTGCAGGCAGAGGGAGAGATGGTGCAGGCAGAGGGAGAGATGGTGCAGGCAGGGGGGGTGCAGGCAGGGGATGAGATGGTGCAGGCAGAGGGGAGATGTTGCAGGCAGAGGGGAGAGGGTGCAGGCGGAGGGGAGATGGTGCAGGCAGAGGGGAGAGGGTGCAGGCGGAGGGGAGATGGTGCAGGCAGAGGGAGAGCTGGTACAGGCAGAGGGAGAGCTGCTGCAGGCGGAGGGGGAGGGGGAGATGGTGCAGGCAGAGGCAGAGCTGGTGCAGGCAGAGGGAGAGCTTGTGCAGGCGGAGGGAGATTTGTTGCAGGCAGACGGGAGATGGTGCAGGCAGAGGGGAGATGGTGCAGGCAGAGGGAGAAATGGTGCAGGCAGAGGGAGAGATGGTGCGTACAGAGGGAGAGATGGTGCGGACAGAGGGAAAGATGGTGCAGCAGAGGGTGAGATGGTCCATGCGGTAAGTCATGAGGGGGTGACACCATGAGTTACCCGCACCGGGTGACAGCAACCCTAGTGACGCCACTGGCTATGCCACAGACTAGTACTGGTAAATACACAAAATGGCATGGAGGGAACAATATCTGATGACCTTTAAGTGCTAGTGGACTATCAATTCCCTTATACTCGAAACAATGTCCTAAAATTCAATTTTTTATTTTGAAAACGAAACGATCACATAACATTGAAAGATTACATATTTGAATTATAGTAATCCAGAGATACTTCATCCTTATTTTTATATTTTATAGTACTACTTTCCAGCGCACAATATACACATAGATATGCACATGTCCACAAACGACCAAGATTTTCCAAAGTCAATGGCCCGTTGACAGGTGGCGAGTCACCCGGTAAAGATAAAACCACACAAAGTTTTCTGCAAGAAAGACTCTTGCACAAGACTTTGTGTGGATATATATACACATATATACAACATTTATATACAAAAGACAAGGGAAAACTAACAATATTCATACAAGTCTCACAGCCCACACAGCTCTCACAGCCCACACAGCCCACACAGCTCTCACAGCCCACACAGCTCTCTCAGCCCACACAGCTCTCACAGCCCACACTGCTCTCACAGCCCACACAGCTCTCACAGCTCTCACAGCCCACACAGCCCACACAGCTCTCACAGCTCTCACAGCCCACACAGCTCTCACAGCCCACACAGCTCTCACAGCCCACACAGCTCTCACAGCCCACACAGCTCTCACAGCCAACAAAGCTCTCACAGCCAACACAGCCCTCACAGCTCTCACAGCTCTCACAGCCCTCACAGCCCACACAGCCCACACAGCTCTCACAGCTCTCACAGCCTACACAGCTCTCACAGCCCACACAGCCCACACAGCTCTCACAGCCCACACAGCTCTCACAGCCCACACAGCTCTCACAGCCCACACAGCTCTCACAGCCCACACAGCTCTCACAGCCCACACAGCCCACACAGCTCTCACAGCCCACACAGCTCTCACAGTCTCACAGCCCACACAGCTCTCGCAGCCCACACAGCTCTCACAGCCCACACAGCTCTCACAGCCCACACAGCTCTCACAGCCCACACAGCTCTCACAGCCCACACAGCTCTCACAGCCCACACAGCTCAATCAATCAATCAATCAATCAATCATTGACACTTATAAAGCGCGCTACATACCCGTAGGGTCTCAAGGCGCTGGGGGGGGGGGGGGGGGGGGGGGGGTGCCGCTACTGCTCGAACAGCCAGGTCTTCAGCTTCTTCCTGAAGGAGAGGTGGTCTTGGGTCAGGCGCAGGTCGGTCGGGAGGGAGTTCCAGGTCTTGGCGGCCAGGTAGGAGAAGGACCTTCCACCTGTAGTCGCTCTTCGGATGCGGGGGACGGCGGCGAGGGCGTGGTTGGCTGATCGGAGGTGGCGTTTGGGAGCGTAGAAGTTGACTCGGCTGTTGAGGTAGCTCGGGCCTTGGTCGTGTAGGGCTTTGTGTGCGTGGGTGAGGAGGCGGAAGGTGATTCTTTTGTTGACGGGGAGCCAGTGAAGGTCTCTCAGATGTTCGGAGATGTGACTGGTTCGTGGGATGTCGAGGATGAGTCTGGCTGAGGCGTTCTGGATCCGCTGGAGTCTCTTCTGGAGCTTGGCGGTGGTACCGGCGTAGAGGGCGTTGCCGTAGTCCAGTCGGCTGGTGACGAGGGCCTGGGTGACGGTCTTTCTGGTCTCGGTGGGGATCCACCAGAAGATCTTCCTTAGCATGCGTAGGATGTTGAAGCACGCCGAGGAGACGTAGTTGACCTGCCTGGTCATGGAGAGGGAGGAGTCCAGGATGACGCCCAGGTTTCGTGCATGGTCTGTCGGTTTGGGTGCGGTGCCCAGGGCGGGAGGCCACCAGGAGTCGTCCCAGGCGGAGGGTGAGGAGCCCAGGATGAGGACCTCCGTCTTGTCCGAGTTCAGTTTCAGGCGGCTGGTCGTCATCCACTCGGCTACCTCTTTCATCCCTTCGTGCAGGTTGGCTCTGGCGGCGGCGGGGTCGTTGGTCAGGGAGAGGATCAGCTGGGTGTCGTCGGCGTAGGAGATTATGCTGAGGTTGTGTTTGCGTACGATGGCCGCGAGGGGGCTCATGTAGATGTTGAAGAGGGTGGGGCTCAGAGATGATCCTTGGGGGACGCCGCAGATGACTTCGGAGGCCTCTGACTTGTACGGTGGTAGGCGGACTCTCTGTGTTCTTCCGTCGAGGAAGGAGACGATCCATTCCAGCGCCTTGTCCTGGATGCCGATGTTGCTGAGGCGCCGTACTAGGGTGCGGTGGCAGACCGTGTCGAATGCCGCGGAGAGGTCTAGGAGGATGAGGGCCGCTGTTTCTCCATTGTCCATCAGGGCTCGGATGTCATCGGTGGCGGCGATGAGGGCGGTCTCGGTGCTGTGGTTGGCTCGGAAGCCGGACTGTGAGGGGTCGAGGGATCCGTTCGTCTCGAGGAAGGCGGCCATCTGCTTGTTGACGGTCTTCTCGATGACTTTGGCTGGAAACGGGAGGAGCGAGATGGGGCGGTAATTCTTGAGTTCGGTGGGGTCCGCTGTGGGTTTTTTGAGAAGAGCGCTGAGTTCGGCGTGCTTCCAGCTCTCGGGGAAGGTGGCGGTGTCGAAGGATGTGTTGATGATGTCTCGCAGGTGGGGTGCGATGACAGCGTCGGCCTTGTTGAAGACGTGGTGAGGGCAGGGGTCGGTCGGTGATCCGGAGTGGATGGAGTTCATCGTGCGGATGGTGTCTTCGGTGCTGATCGGGGTCCAGGCGTGGAGGGTGGTGGTGGGGGGTGGTTGTTCGGTCATGGTGTGCGTTGGTTGGTTGTTGAAGCTGTTGTGTATGTCCGCGATCTTGTTGTGGAAGTATGAAGCGAGGGAGTTGCAGAGGTCTTGCGATGGGGTGATGTCGTTGTTTCCTGCGCTGGGGTTGGAAAGCTCTTTCACGATGTTGAAGAGTTCCTTGCAGTTGTGTGCGTTGTTGTCCAACCGGTCCTTGAAAGCTGTTTTCTTGGCGGCGCGGATCAGCTGGTGGTGTTTCCGGGTGGCAAGTTTGAAGGAGGTCCTGTTGTCCGGTGTCGGTTCCCTTTTCCAGACTTTCTCGAGGGCTCGGCAGTTCTTCTTGGAGCTCTTGAGTTCGTCGGTGAACCATGGGGCCTTCTTGCTGCCGGGTCTGCTAGGCGGGGTCCTCAGTGGGGCGAGTTCGTCCGCGCAGTTGTTGATCCACTTCGTGAGGTTGTCTGCGGCCTGGCTGGGGTTCGCTGAGCTGGCAGGAGGGTGCTGGCTCAGGGAGGTGGCGAGCTGGTCTGCTGTGATCTTGTTCCAGCTTCTGCGGGCGGCCTGTTTCTGGTGGTGGTGGGTCGTCGTTCTCTTGAAGGTGAAGTGGACGCAGCTGTGGTCCGTCCATTGAAGCTCTGTGGCGTGGCTGAAGTCGATGTCTGTGCTGGAAGAGAAGACTGCGTCGAGTGTGTGTCCGGCGAGGTGGGTGGGGGTGGACACCAGTTGCTTGAGTCCCAGGTTGGCGAGGTTGTCGAGCAGGGTGCTGGTGTTGCGGTCGTTGTTGTTCTCCAGGTGAAAGTTGAGGTCTCCTAGGAGGATGTAGTCAGCAGAGGGGAGGGCGTGCGGGCTGACGAAGTCGGCGATGTCCTCGCTGAATTGCGTGCGTGGTCCAGGGGGTCGGTAGATCAGGGTGCCTCTGAGGGTGGTGTTCGGGTTGGTGTGGATCTGGAAATGCAGGTGTTCGGCGCTGGTCAGGGTGTTGTCGGTGCTGGTCGTGAGACGGATGGTGCTCCTGTGGACGATGGCGATGCCTCCTCCCATCTGGTTGGCGTTTCGGTCCCTCCGAACGATCTTGTAGCCCTCAGGGATAGCGATGGCGATGTCGGGGGCTGAAGAGGCGTTCATCCAGGTCTCCGTGAGGAAGGCAACGTCAGGGGCTGTGGCGTCTAGGAGGTTCCAGAGTTCGATGGCGTGTCTGTGGACGGAGCGGGTGTTGAGCAGGATGCACTTGAGGTGGGTGCTGCTGGTGTTCGACTTGGCGGGTGCTGGTGCGAGGCAGGTCCGGATGCAGGAGAACTTGCAGGCGTGGCAGCTGAAAGGTCCGTGGGTACCTCGTGGAGCGGCTAGGTGGCATTCTGGGAGTCGGCCGGTGTTGAGTGCGTTGAGGGTGGCGGCGGAGTACGTCAGGCGGGTAGGTCGGGCTCTTCGGGGGCCAGGGGTCCTGGCGCTGGTCGCGATCCGGTCGCGGACGGGCGCAGACGGGCTTACCTTTGGCGCGCCTTCGGCGCACAAACGGCGCGCCCGCTGCGCGTGACCGCTGCGCGTTCGCACGGTCGCCATTTAAGGCCAAGTGCGCGGGTGGGCGGAGCAGCTGGGAGGCGGGAGCGGGGAGGGTACAGAAGAAAAAGGGGCGGGGCTAATGGCGGTGGCGGGAAGCGGGAGCGGGGAGGGAGAGCGGCGAGGTAGGCGGGCAAGCAGGAAGGAGGCAGGCACAATGGAGGTAAAAAACACGAAGAGAAAACGTCACAGGAAAAGCAGGCAATAATACAGGACAAAACGGGGAAAAAACAGTGGAAACACGATCTCGGGCACAGAAAGAAAACAAGCACAAATTTCCGACAAAACGGGCAAAAACCAAAGGGGAGCGCTCAAGGCAGCAGCGAGGACGGCGCTGAGGCAGAGGCAGGCGCTGAGGCAGAGGCAGGCACTGGGGGCACACGCAGCAGCTGGTGGCCGTGCGGCGCGGGGGTGTCCCACAAGTGGGTCACAGCTCTCACAGCCCACACAGCTCTCACAGCCCACAGCTCTCACAGCCCACACAGCTCTCACAGCCCACACAGCCCACACAGCTCTCACAGCCCACACAGCTCTCACAGCCAACACAGCTCTCACAGCTCTCACAGCTCTCACAGCCCACACAGCTCTCACAGCTCTCACAGCCCACACAGCTCTCACAGCCCACACAGCTCTCACAGCCCACACAGCTCTCACAGCTCTCACAGCCCACACAGCCCACACGGCCCACACAGCTCTCACAGCTCTCACAGCCCACACAGCTCTCACAGCCCACACAGCTCTCACAGCCCACACAGCTCTCACAGCCCACACAGCTCTCACAGCCAACAAAGCTCTCACAGCCAACACAGCCCTCACAGCTCTCACAGCTCTCACAGCCCTCACAGCCCACACAGCTCTCACAGCTCTCACAGCTCTCACAGCCTACACAGCTCTCACAGCCCACACAGCTCTCACAGCCCACACAGCTCTCACAGCCCACACAGCTCTCACAGCCCACACAGCTCTCACAGCCCACACAGCTCTCACAGTCTCACAGCCCACACAGCTCTCACAGCCCACACAGCTCTCACAGCCCACACAGCTCTCACAGCCCACACAGCTCTCACAGCCCACACAGCTCTCACAGCACACACAGCTCTCACAGCCCACACAGCCAACACAGCCCTCACAGCCCTAACAGCCCACACAGCCCACACAGCCCTCACAGCCCACACAGCTCTCACAGCCCTCACAGCCCTCACAGCCTACACAGCTCTCACAGCCCACACAGCTCTCACAGCCCACACAGCCCACACAGCTCTCACAGCCTACACAGCTCACAGCCCACACAGCTCTCACAGCCCACACAGCTCTCACAGCCCACACAGCTCTCACAGCCCACACAGCCCACACAGCTCTCACAGCCCACACAGCTCTCACAGCCCACACAGCTCTCACAGCCCACACAGCTCTCACAGCCCACACAGCTCTCACAGCCAACACAGCTCTCACAGCCAACACAGCTCTCACAGCCAACACAGCTCTCACAGCCCACACAGCTCTCACAGCCCACACAGCTCTCACAGCCAACACAGCCCACACAGCTCTCACAGCCCACACAGCTCTCACAGCCCACACAGCTCTCACAGCCCACACATCTCTCACAGCCCACACAGTTCTCACAGCCCACACAGTTCTCACAGCCCACACAGTTCTCACAGCCCACACAGCCCACACAGCCCACACAGCTCTCACAGCCCTCACAGCTCTCACAGCCCACACAGCTCTCACAGCACCCACAGCTCTGACAGCCAACACAGCTCTCACAGCCCACACAGCTCTCACAGCCCACACAGCTCTCACAGCCCACACAGCTCTCACAGCCCACACAGCTCTCACAGCCAACACAGCTCTCACAGCCCACACAGCTCTCACCGCCCACACAGCTCTCACAGCCCACACAGCCCACACAGCTCTCACAGCCCACACAGCTCTCACAGCCAACACAGCTCTCACAGCCAACACAGCTCTCACAGCCAACACAGCTCTCACAGCCCACACAGCTCTCACAGCTCTCACAGCCCACACAGCTCTCACAGCCAACACAGCTCTCACAGCCAACACAGCCCACACAGCTCTCACAGCCCACACAGCTCTCACAGCCCACACAGCTCTCACAGCCCACACAGCTCTCACAGCCCACACATCTCTCACAGCCCACACAGTTCTCACAGCCCACACAGTTCTCACAGCCCACACAGTTCTCACAGCCCACACAGCTCTCACAGTCCACACAGCCCACACAGCTCTCACAGCCCTCACAGCCCTCACAGCCCTCACAGCTCTCACAGCCCACACAGCTCTCACAGCCCTCACAGCTCTCACAGCCAACACAGCTCTCACAGCCCACACAGCTCTCACAGCCCACACAGCTCTCACAGCCCACACAGCTCTCACAGCCCACACAGCTCTCACAGCCAACACAGCTCTCACAGCCAACACAGCTCTCACAGCCAACATAGCCCACAAAGCCCACACAGCCCTCACAGCCCACACAGCTCTCACAGCCCACACAGCCCACACAGCTCTCACAGCCCACACAGCTCTCACAGCCCACACAGCTCTCACAGCCCACACAGCTCTCACAGTCTCACAGCCCACACAGCTCTCACAGCCCACACAGCCCACACAGCTCTCACAGCCCACACAGCTCTCACAGCCCACACAGCTCTCTCAGCCCACACAGCTCTCACAGCCCACACTGCTCTCACAGCCCACACAGCTCTCACAGCTCTCACAGCCCACACAGCCCACACAGCTCTCACAGCTCTCACAGCCCACACAGCTCTCACAGCCCACACAGCTCTCACAGCCCACACAGCTCTCACAGCCCACACAGCTCTCACAGCCCACACAGCTTTCACAGCCAACACAGCCCTCACAGCTCTCACAGCCCTCACAGCCCACACAGCCCTCACAGCCCACACAGCCCACACAGCCCACACAGCTCTCACAGCTCTCACAGCCTACACAGCTCTCACAGCCCACACAGCCCACACAGCTCTCACAGCCCACACAGCTCACACAGCTCTCACAGCTCTCACAGTCTCACAGCCCACACAGCTCTCACAGCCCACACAGCTCTCACAGCCCACACAGCTCTCACAGCCCACACAGCTCTCACAGCCCACACAGCTCTCACAGCCCACACAGCTCTCACAGCCCACACAGCTCTCACAGCCCACACAGCCCACACAGCTCTCACAGCCCACACAGCTCTCACAGCCCACACAGCTCTCACAGCCCACACAGCTCTCACAGCCCACACAGCTCTCACAACCCACACAGCCCTCACAGCTCTCACAGCCCACACAGCTCTCACAGCCCACACAGCCCTCACAGCCCTCACAGCCCTCACAGCCCTCACAGCTCTCACAGCCCACACAGCCCACACAGCTCTCACAGCCCACACAGCTCTCACAGCCCTCACAGCCCACACAGCCTACATAGCTCTCACAGCCCACACAGCTCTCACAGCCCACACAGCTCTCACAGCCCACACAGCCCACACAGCTCTCACAGCCCACACAGCTCTCACAGCCCACACAGCCCACACAGCTCTCACAGCCAACACAGCTCTCACAGCCAAAACAGCTCTCACAGCCCACACAGCTCACACAGCTCTCACAGCCCACACAGCCAACACAGCCAACACAGCCCACACAGCTCTCACATCCCAAACAGCTCTCACAGCCAACACAGCTCACAGCCCTCACAGCCCACACTGCTCTCACAGCTCTCACAGCCCACACAGCTCTCACAGCCCACACAGCTCTCACAGCCCACACAGCCCACACAGCCCACACAGCTCTCACAGCCCACACAGCTCTCACAGCCCACACAGCTCTCACAGCCCACACAGCTCTCACAGCCCACACAGCTCTCACAGCCCACACATGCTCTCACAGCCAACACAGCTCTCACAGCCAACACAGCCCTCACAGCTCTCACAGCCCTCACAGTCCTCACAGCCCACACAGCCCTCACAACCCACACAGCCCACACAGCCCACACAGCTCTCACAGCTCTCACAGCCTACACAGCCCACACAGCTCTCACAGCCCACACAGCTCTCACAGCCCACACAGCCCACACAGCTCTCACAGCCCTCACAGTCTCACAGCCCACACAGATCTCACAGCCCACACAGCCCACACAGCTCTCACAGCCCACACAGCTCTCACAGCCCACACAGCCCACACAGCTCTCACAGCCCACACAGCCCACACAGCTCTCACAGCCCACACAGCTCTCACAGCCCACACAGCTCTCACAGCCCACACAGCTCTCACAGCTCTCACAGCCCACACAGCTCTCACAGCCCACACAGCCCACACAGCCCACACAGCCAACACAGCTCTCACAGCCAACACAGCCCTCACAGCCCTCACAGCCCTAACAGCCCACACAGCCCACACAGCCCACACAGCTCTCACAGCTCTCACAGCCCTCACAGCCCTCACAGCCCTCACAGCCCTCACAGCTCTCACAGCCCTCACAGCCCACACAGCCCACACAGCCCACACAGCCCTCACAGCCCTCACAGCTCTCACAGCCTACACAGCCCTCACAGCCCTCACAGCTCTCACAGCCCTCACAGCCCTCACAGCCCTCACAGCCCTCACAGCCCACACAGCTCTCACAGCCCTCACAGCCCACACAGCCCACACAGCTCTCACAGCTCTCACAGCCCACACAGCTCTCACAGCCCACACAGCTCTCACAGCCCACACATGCTCTCACAGCCAACACAGCTCTCACAGCCAACACAGCCCTCACAGCTCTCACAGCCCTCACAGTCCTCACAGCCCACACAGCCCTCACAACCCACACAGCCCACACAGCCCACACAGCTCTCACAGCTCTCACAGCCTACACAGCCCACACAGCTCTCACAGCCCACACAGCTCTCACAGCCCACACAGCCCACACAGCTCTCACAGCCCTCACAGTCTCACAGCCCACACAGCTCTCACAGCCCACACAGCCCACACAGCTCTCACAGCCCACACAGCTCTCACAGCCCACACAGCCCACACAGCCCACACAGCTCTCACAGCCCACACAGCTCTCACAGCCCACACAGCTCTCACAGCCCACACAGCTCTCACAGCCCTCACAGCTCTCACAGCCAACACAGCTCTCACAGCCCACACAGCTCTCACAGCCCACACAGCCAACACAGCTCTCACAGCCAACACAGCTCTCACAGCCAACACAGCCCTCACAGCCCTCACAGCCCTAACAGCCCACACAGCCCACACAGCCCTCACAGCCCTCACAGCTCTCACAGCCCTCACAGCTCTCACAGCCCTCACAGCTCTCACAGCCCTCACAGCCCACACAGCCCACACAGCCCTCACAGCCCTCACAGCCCTCACAGCTCTCACAGCCCTCACAGCTCTCACAGCCCTCACAGCCCTCACAGCCCTCACAGCCCACACAGCTCTCACAGCCCTCACAGCCCACACAGCTCTCACAGCTCTCACAGCCCACACAGCCCACACAGCTCTCACAGCCCTCACAGCTCTCACAGCCCTCACAGCCCTCACAGCCCACACAGCTCTCACAGCCCTCACAGCCCACACAGCTCTCACAGCTCTCACAGCCCACACAGCCCACACAGCCAACACAGATATTGATGTATGTACTGTACTGTAATACAATGAATTACTCTACTATGTTATGCATCTTTTATAACTCAAAGCCTTTGCGCCTTAGAACTGCTCCGGCTATTCTGTACTACCAAAAGTGAGATTCAAGTGGTGGGTTCAGTGCTATACATGAGCCAATAAATATCAACAATAACCAGCAAGGCACATTTTCTGTCCCATATTCTTGCTTGCATCATATGGACGTCCCTCCACAAAATTGCTGATGGCGACATTGTTTTTGAGGAAATTTCCTAGAAGCCATTTTCAGGAGTTTGTTTTTCTTTGCTTTACGAGTTTTGTAAATCGCTGTTTTGCCACTAACTGGAGCCTCAAAGCGATTTGAGGATGGGGAGATTACAAAAGGTAAGAATCTTGCTGGGCTTAAGAACGTGTATTCAGACTGTTGCTTGATCTGTGTTGTCCACCCATGCATTTGCCAGAGTCAGTCGTGGCATCTAGTCGGCCAGTGAAAGTTTTGACCAAATGCAGACGAGCAACCCCATTAGTGCAATTGAGGAGTGATTGAATGCAAAAAGATTTAGCCGAGTTGGGCAAAACGGTGGCCTGGACAAGATTGTTCAGTAGTGGTCCCAGAAATCGCAATCCGGATACAGGACTCGTAGCGGCACTTTTAAAGCCGACCTCCTGAGGCACCCCCTGAGACAGCGGAACCAGCGCTGAGACAGGGTCAACAAGCACACCGCCATCGCGGTTCGAAGGCGGAGCCACGCCCACTGCGAGGCCACGCCCACCAAGAAAGCATACAAAAACGCTGATCTCAGCGCACCACGCATTAGTATTGTTTAAACCTCTGAGGCGGAAAGCCGGAGGACGGCACTTTATTTTACTTTTAAAACTTGTATTCTTGTCACTTGACCTGATTTTAATCCTCACCTGCACTGAAAGCGCTGCTCTCACGCGCTAAGCAGACCTCCTGAGGCACCCCCTGAGACAGCGGAACCAGCGCTGAGACAGGGTCAACAAGCACACCGCCATCGCGGTTCGAAGGCGGAGCCACACCCACTGCGAGGCCACGCCCACCAAGAAAGCATACAAAAACGCTGATCTCAGCGCACCACGCATTAGTATTGTTTAAACCTCTGAGGCGGAAAACCGGAGGACGGCACTTTATTTTGCTTTTAAAACTTGTATTCTTGTCACTTGACCTGATTTTAATCCTCACCTGCACTGAAAGCGCTGCTCTCACGCGGTAAGCAGACCTCCTGAGGCACCCCCTGAGACAGCGGAACCAGCGCTGAGACAGGGTCAACAAGCACACCGCCATCGCGGTTCGAAGGCGGAGCCACGCCCACTGCGAGGCCACGCCCACCAAGAAAGCATACAAAAACGCTGATCTCAGCGCACCACGCATTAGTATTGTTTAAACCTCTGAGGCGGAAAGCCGGAGGACGGCACTTTATTTTGCTTTTAAAACTTGTATTCTTGTCACTTGACCTGATTTTAATCCTCACCTGCACTGAAAGCGCTGCTCTCACGTGCTAAGCAGACCTCCTGAGGCACCCCCTGAGACAGCGGAACCAGCGCTGAGACAGGGTTAACAAGCACACCGCCATCGCGGTTCGAAGGCGGAGCCACGCCCACTGCGAGGCCACGCCCACAACACGGCCTTAAATGTGTCGGTCATACCAGCGCAGCGGACGAGCGCAGCGGGAGCGCCGTTTACGCGCCGAAGGCGCGCCTAAGGCAAGCCCGTCTGCGCCCGTCCGCGCACGACCGGGCCTAGGGCCAGAATCCCTGTTGGACAAAGCTGCCCCTAAGGTAAGCTATTCACGTCGGGACCTTCTAAGTCTCAGACCCCCCACCGCCTCCTCCTGTGAATATGTTCATGACCTAAATGGACCTTTCATCCGCTGTACCCTCTGCCAGCCAGTCCAGCTCAAACTACCTATAAGACCCCACAAGCCCGCAGCCCTCAAACTCGCATCGCTGAACTGTCGCTCGCTCCCCAAACACGCGACGCTGATCAACCACCTCATAGAAGATCATGAGATAGACGTCCTCTTCCTGACCGAAACATGGCTCGCCCCACATTCGGAGTCCGATATGGTGTTAGCTACCCCACCGGGCTTCCTCATTCAGTCCCTACCCCGCCCCTTAGGCAGAGGTGGTGGTGTTGCCATCATTCACCGGGATTATCTGCCCTGCAAATCTAGTGATGTGCAGATCTCTGACTCTGAAAGCTTACAGTTTACAATCAAGCTAGACCCGACTAACTCACTTACAGGAATCCTAGTGTACCGCCCCTCCGGTCATCCAGGTCCTTTCGCTAGTTCTCTCCTGGACACTGTAGCGACACAGGCCCACTCCATCACCAACTTCATGATAGTAGGAGACCTGAACATCCATTTCGATGACCCTTCAGACTCGGTAGCTGCCGACCTGATCACCGATCTGGCGGCCCTTGACATCCGCCTTCTAAACTCTGGAGCTACTCACACCAAGGGTCACCTGCTGGACCCTGTGTTCACGAGCACCCCCTCGATGCAAGCGAGGGAGTCCCTTCCCCTCCCCTGGACAGACCACTTCTTAGTCTCCTTCCAACTACCAGGAACCTTTAGGAAACCTCAAAAACCGCCCACTTACACCAGGGACAGGACCTGGTCCAGACTTCCCACCGAAGAATGGGCGAAGAACTTAAAGTCTACCACCCCTACCTATGCAGAAGACCCGGCTATTGCCGACAGTAAATTTAGAGAGTGGATTACCACCTCCCTAGACTCCGTACTCCCACTCAGAACTAGGGAAGACAAAAACGGGAAACCAGGTTCCGCCCCGTGGTACACCCCCGAACTCCGACTACTTCGTAAAAACTGTAAGAGAGCCGAACGGCTATGGAGGAAAGACTGGCAGCACGCCAGCAAGGAAGCCTACCAAAACGCAGTTAGACTCTACAAAACTGCCATTAGGCATTCTAAAGCGTCCCACTACGACACTCGGATAAAAGAATCCTCCAACTCAGCCAGGGAATCCTTCCTAATAGTAAAAGAGCTACTAAAAGTACCAAACACTCCTTCCTCCAGCACCCCCCAGGTGGACCGAAGCAATGAATTAGCCTCCTATTTCAACGACAAAATTGCCCGCATTTTAGCATCCCTTCCCCCCCCCTGTCCCTCCAGCCTCATGGACAACTACCCACCCCCTAGCCAGACCAACAGCAGCATACGCCCCCAACTTGCGACATTCAGGCCAGTAACCTGCAACGAGGTAGAAGCAACCTTGGCTAAAATGAAAAGCGGATCACCCCTGGACCCGGCACCCATCAGATTCTCTTAAAACCGTGGCCCCCATCATCGTTCCCACGCTCATGGAGCTTATTAACAGCTCACTTACCCAGGGATCTGTTCCCGCTAGCTGGAAGAGCGCGGTGGTGAAAGCACTCCTCAAAAAACCCCAGCTCGACCCAGCAGATATGGCAAACTACCGACCAATTTCACTCCTCCCGGGGATTAGCAAGGTAGCCGAGAAATTGGTCAACGGACAATTGCCTCAGTTCTTCGAGACAAACAACATCCTACGGCAATCCCAAACTGGATTTCGCCCGAGTCACGGCACAGATACTGCCCTTCTTGCCGTCATCGAGGAGGCTAGGCGCATTCTGGATTCAGGAGGGTCAGTGGCAGTGATCCTCCTGGATCTCAGCGCAGCCTTCGACACAGTCAGCCATCGTGTCCTTCTCCATAGACTTGCGGCAGCAGGACTCACCGGGACCGCACTCAGTTGGATAGAGTCCTTCCTCACTGGGCGCACGTTCCAGGTATGGGACGGCAATCACCACTCGTCCACCCTCCCCCTCACGAGCGGGGTCCCTCAGGGATCTTCCCTGAGCCCTATGCTTTTTAATGCATATATGGCCCCTCTTGAAGACGTGGTGACACCATTCGATATAAAAATAGTGAGCTACGCTGATGACTCACAACTGGTCGTCTCCCTATCCCAACTAGATGACCACCCAGACAATCTGGCTAACTGCCTTACGGAGATCCACGGTTGGATGTGTGAATCATCACTAAAACTAAATGGGTCAAAGACCGAAGTGATGCTCTTGGGAAAGCAATGGGCGACCATCCCCCCAGCGGTCTGGCCAGACGTTTTCGGGGAAATTCCCACCCCGAAGCGCGAAATTAAGACCCTCGGAGTGTGGCTTGAACCCAAGCTCTCAATGAAGACACAAGCGGCCAAAACTGCAGGCACCTGTTTTGGGCTAATGCGCACTACCCGCAGGATTCTTCCCCTACTCCCACCCGCTTCCAGGAAACTACTAATCCAGGGGCTCGTACTGTCACGGCTGGACTACAGCAACATGGTCTATCTGGGAGCCCCTGAGGCCACCCTGACGAGATTGTAACGGACACAGAATGCAGCAGCCCGTCTGCTCATGAACCTTCCCTCCAGAGTGTCAGTTAAACATGCCATCAAGGCCCTGCACTGGCTCCCTGTACGCCAAAGGGTGGAATTCAAAGCCATGTGCACGGCATACAAACTAATCAACGGATCTGGCCCTGCGATCCTCAGCAGCCTGGTCACTCCCTACAAAGTATCCAGATCCCTACGATCCGAGAATGAGCACCTAGCCAATATCCCCAAATTCAAGAGGACACGCACTGGAGGCCGACGCTTCTCTGTAAAAGCGTCTACTGGATGGAACTCCCTCCCACGTACCCTCAGACTGGAACCCAGTTACTTGGTTTTTCGGAAAAAATTGAAGACACTTCTATTCCCTAAATAATGTCCTCCCCCTCTTCCCCCCTCATCTGGATAACAATTCTTACAGCGCGGGGATGCCCTTGGGTCACCAGGCGCTTTACAAATCGCTAAATAAATAAATAAATAAATAAAGCAGTAAGTATTGGTTAAAAACTCTACATACAAACTGCTGCTGGCTAAAACAGTGGTAAAGGCTGGAGGCCTCACACACAGCATGCAACAGCTTGACAGCTACGCAACTGACTCTGCCCCAGCCCTAATTCTAGAGCCCTGTCCACCAGTCCTCCCTCACCTGGATTGTGATGCATCTCACAGGCGCAGCACCAGGTGTACAAGGAACGGTACACAAATCGTAAATTACAATGTTTGCAGTGCTCCTGCAGTGCTGGTCAGACACACAGGGGCAGATTTACGTTATCTGGCGCATCCCTGCAAATCAGCAGGGATGCACTAAGAAATGTGTGACGCGCAATGCCATTGTTGCGCCACCACGGATGCGCCGCATTTACAATGCAGCGCGCCATGGCGCAAGGACAGGCAAGTTGGCGCACTGCTGGAGTTGCGGGTGAGCAGAGACCAGTCCAGGAAGCAGATCAATGTGGTGCTGTGTATTTTCGGAATGGAAGGGTAGGGGCAGTACATCAGTGTTTATGGAAGGGCGCACTACAATTTACCATGGCTGCCGCACTCAGACCCCTCTCCCTTTCCTGCTGTAATCAAATCTCCATCAGATAGATTGTGATTAAATTGGCATTAATTAAAATGAATTTTGAAGTGTTCCAGCCTCGTACACCGCCTCGGGCTGCTGGCGGCTCGAGGATGTGAACAATGTTGGCACAAGGACCCCGCGGCCGCTGTCTGCCCTTCTCCGCCCGTGACGTAGGGGGTGCAGCCACTCACGGGGATACAATGGTTCTCAGAACACCGGTAAAGCCCCTGCAAGGATGAGCAAAGTAGTGGAAGGTTATTTGCGAAGGTTGCCTGCTCACCTTTCTGTTACTTACTGATGACTTTGTGCCAACCTGGTACACATGAGGCCAAACGTTTGCTCAGATACTGTTAACGTGCAAACAAATTAGAACAAAATAAGGTAATAATATCAAAATGTGGCACATTCTGCCACATCATTTGACTTTTCTAGGCACATAATTAAGACAGCATGGCCGTATACTGTAGGTCTTCTGCATCTTCTAATTCCAGCGGGCAGCCCCGATGCAGGGCGACAGCATTACCCGTGGCAAGCAAGACTCAAGCTGTTTTCCAAAGGCATAGCTGTACCTGGCCTCATGTCACCTGTAACATCTTCAGCCAATATTGCCTTTTTTTGGTTGCTGACTGCAAATGCAGTCTGGGACTCGTAGCGGCACTTTTAAAGCAGTAAGTATTGGTTAAAAACTCTACATACAAACTGCTGCTGGCTAAAACGGTGCTAAAGGCTGGAGGCCTCACACACAGCATGCGATAGCTTGACAGCTACGCAACTGACTCTGCCCCAGCCCTAATTCTAGAGCCCTGTCCACCAGTCCTCCCTCACCTGGATTGTGATGCATCTCACAGGCGCAGCACCAGGTGTACAAGGAACGGTACACAAATCGTAAATTACAATGTTTGCAGTGCTGGTCAGACACACAGGGACAGATTTACGTTACCTGGCGCATCCCTGCAAATCAGCAATGCCATCGTTGCGCCACCACGGATGCGCCGCATTTACAATGCAGCGCGCCATGGCGCAAGGACAGGCACGTTGGCGCACTGCTGGAGTTGCGGGTGAGCAGAGACCAGTCCAGGAAGTAGATCAATGTGGTGCTGTGCATTTTCGGAATGGAAGGGTAGGCGCAATACATCAGTGTTTATGGAAGGGCGCACTACAATTTACCATGGCTGCCTCACTCTGTTGTTCCCTTTATGGCGCACGAGTGGCTCTACATATGAACTGGAGGTTGGTCCAACCCCGTTTATTGCCCCTCACAGCCTTTCTCCACCAGCCAAGGACAAGGACTCCAGCAGTTTCCTCTTTGCAACTTAAACAAGCATTCGCAATGCAATAGGTCTCGCATTTGCAAGAGTTTGAGCTACTGGCATTGTAAATGACAATGGGCCAGATGTAGGTAAATATCATTTACCGATTCTAAAATACCAAAGTTTACTGATTCGGTATTTTAGAATCGGTAAATGATATGTAGCTAATGATTCGGTAAATTTGACATAATCTGTAAAATTCGGTAAATACCGATTCGGTATTTACCGAATTGGTATTCCCCATTCATTCCTACGGGCCTGGAGGCCCACAGGAATGAATGAGAATTACCGATTTGGTAAATACCGAATCGGTAATAGGGGTAGACCTACAAGGGTGGCAGGGTGTCCCATTGACACCCTGTTGCACCCCTGTATAGTGCATGGGTGCATGTGGCAGCCACATGGCAAGGAATAAAAAACACAATTGCTTTTTAAAAGGTATTCGGAATTTACCACCAACTTATACAAATGTAAAAAGCACTCACTTGAGTGCTCTCTACATTAAGGATTCGGTAAATTACCAAATCTTACAATTTGGCCAACTACATCTCGGTCAGTAACGGCTGAAATTCGGTAATTTCGGCCGTTACCGACCGGAATTAGGCTTCCTACATCTGGCCCCATGTCTTTTATTTATGCTTTTAAAAACAAACATAAATAAAACACATTGTCATTTACAATGCCAATAATTCAAACCCTTGCAAATGCGAGACTAGGCATGGGCGGAAAATCCGTTCCGCTCGCGGATTTTGCGGATTTTCGGGAAATCCGCAATCCGCGAGATTTGCGAATTTCCTGCAAAATCCGCAAATCCGCGAGCAGCGGATTTTGCTCGCACTGCTCGCACTGTTCGCGTGAGTTCGCGCCCCGCGAATAAGTGCGAAATTGCAGAAATATGATCTAAGCAAAACTGAAAGTAACTACTTACCAGGTTCAAAAGTTCAGGCACATCATTAGTAGCCATTTCCTGTAGTGCTTCCTGAGGGGCCCCTCCAGAGTTCAGTTGCCAGTTGAAACTATTATGTGACCCTGCTCTGAACCTCAGAATAGTTACACATATGCCACAAAGGTCATGAATTACAGCTAAGGGAGACAAGCAGGAGCCAGGCTGGAAGTTAAAATCCATTAATCAGCCCCTAATTCATTATTGTCAGTTGGGGCAGGGCAGGTGTTGTAACTAATTTTGCAACAATGAAAGCACTTAGCAAGTGCAAAAGATCACTAATCAGGGCGCACTAAGGAAGCAGGTGCCAGCTAAAAAAATATTCTGTGACACATTAATCAGCCCCAAATTAATTCAGGTCACTTGAGGCAGGGAAGGTGTGCTTTGCTTTGCCGAAAATAATGTACACTGGACAACCAGAGGGTGTGGTGATGAAACAGAGGGTGGCATGGGTGGGCCAGAGGGTGGCATGAGTAGTCAGAGAGTGGCAGTGGTGACAGAGAGTGGCAGTGATGAAGAAGAGTGTCCCAAACAGGTTGGACACGTAGAAACAACAAGTTCGCAAAACTTGCGACCCGACAGGTAAGTTCGCAAATTGCGAAATTGTAAAAACCCTCGCGAACTGGCAGAAACACGGGCGAACACAAAAAAAAAAAAAAATCCGCAAATTCGCGGGAATTCGCGGATTTTGCGGATTGCGAGTTCGCAAATCCGCAAATTCGCGGATTGCCAATCCGCAAAATCCGCTCATGCCTATGCGAGACCTATTGTATTAGTATTGGTTGCAGATTTGTTTGGGCTATAGAGATTCATGATCTTTATCGCACTGGGGGCGAGTGGACCAGAAATTGGAGTGGACCTGCTTGGGCACTTTGTAGGTGGGTATGGAGTGGCTCCCCTATACTTTGTGCTGTGCCACAGACTAGTACTGGTAAAAACACAAAATGGCATGGAGGGAACAGTATCTGATGATCTTTAAGTGCTAGTGGACTATCAATTCCCTTATACTAGAAACAATGTCCTAAAATTACATTTTTTATTTTGAAAATGAAACGATCACATAACATTGAAAGATTACATATTTGAATTATAGTAATCCAGAGAGATACTTCATCCTTATTTTTATATTTTATAGTACTACTTTCCAGATCACAATATACACATAGATATACACATGTCCACAAACGACCAAGATTTTCCAAAGTCACTGGCCCGTTGACAGGTGGCGAGTCACCCGGTAAAGATAAAACCACACAAAGTTTTCTGCAAGAAAGACTCTTGCACAAGACTTTGTGTGGATATATATACACATATATACAACATTTATATACAAAAGACGAGGGAAAACTAACAATATTCATACAAAATCATTCCTTTTCACCCAATAGGTCAAAACAAAAAAAGGGGGTGGGGGGGGAGTGTCCACCTATTTATTAAGGAAGTACACTCTGAGGTAGTCCTATCAAAACCCAATCGGTTCTCTTTTAGTCCTGAACCCCAATTTTCAAGGATTGTCTCGAAAAAGGTAAATTTCAAAATTCATTCAGAGAGTATCATCGGACTCCTCATAATATAATGTGTCGACTCGTTTCGGCCTCCAGAAAATTCTTGACCTCCTCAGGACAAGGGTGAATGGAGAACTTAAAAAACACCAATTCAGGGTGCCTCAACTCCCACCAGGAAAATCTTGTGCAGAACACTTTAGCTGAATTCTTTTGCCATATGCGGAATGCTACTACCCAGGTCAGCGATCACCTCTTCTAAAGTCAGGGGTTAATTGTAACTTTCTCCAATCGTGAGATAAATCACTACCGATGAGTCACCAGAGTCGTGCCTGCAAGACGTGCCACAGGCTAGGACAGCTTGTTGTCACTCTCCTCGTTCACCAGAGTGGTTTTCGTGGCGCTGCGAGACAGGGGTGTAGATCAGCGGGAATTCTAGGAGACATCTGCTCTGGAAAACGAGCAAAGGGGCAATAAAATGCAAGGTGGCATGCCGCGGATACACAGTGATGGAGGAGGAGGGTTGCACAGGTGGTCATGGTTGAGGGAACTGATGTGCAGGGTGGGTGTTGCGAATGCTGGTCAGTGTAGTGTCCTGCTGGACAAGTTCTAGTCTTTCAGAATCGGTAACCTACACTATACACCCACCCACCACCGGTGTCATGAGTCAGGTGACCCGGTCAATAAAGGGGGCGGAGCGGACGTGCCCCTGGCCCATTAACTAGCCCACTACCCTGGTGTCTGTGTGTTAGACCTGTCAGCCCTAGGGTCGTCTTTCCCTGTGATTTTTTGCCCTTGCCTCATTTTTCCCACCTACTTTTTGTTGGCTTTAGGACTCTGGGCACCCTCCCATTGCTAATCAATTCCAGGGTGCAGGTGCTCTCTTCCCCCAACATGGCTGCCACTGACCCCTGCTACTGCAGCGTGGTCTGTATAGGCGCACTCTAGTAGCCAGGAGCTGGCTGGAACCCTTAAACAATGTTGCCATACCAGCCTGCCAGCCTGCCCATTGCTAGAATGAGGGAAGCTCCTGGAACCTTCCAGAATAGGGGAGGCACCAACTGCCACTGCCAACTGCCAACTGACACTATATAAGGAAAGGGAGGGAAACTTTCTAGTCAGTTGGGGCATCACTGACCTGGGGAACCCATGCAGGAGTTTTAGCCGGGAGGGACTAGTGAGGAACCTATGCTACTGGTAGTGACAGGATTTAGGTGCTGCCTCTTAAGCTGGGTGAGGTGTCCAAAGCTAGCCCCCCTGATCTGGCCCAGTGGTAGGGAACCCCAGGGTCCATCTGCAGTGACTGAGGCGTTTTAGGCGGGAGGGCCTAGTGAGGAACCTATGCTACTGGGAGTGACAGGATTTAGGTGCTGCCTCTTAAGCTGGGTGAGGTGTCCAAAGCTAGCCCCCCTGATCTGGCCCAGTGGTAGGGAACCCCAGGGTCCATCTGCAGTGACTGAGGAGAAATTCTTCAAGCCTTCAACTCATCACCCCCCCTCTCAGCAACTTCAAGTAACCAGCAACTAAGGGCGCAGAACCATCCATGTGCAAGAAGTCTACTTTCCTGTGACCAGAGATCGCTGGGGGAATCGACCAGGTACTGGACTTGTGCGGCCCTGCGCAACCCCTGCCTGCATTGGGGTCTAACCGCCCCACCTGTCTCCCCCCCTGACTGACTCTCTGCCCTCCATCCCCCCCTGCATTGCTCGCTGTCTCACTTGAAAAGCGCTATAAATGGTCCCCTCCTCAAGCGCTATGGCCAGAGACTGCCTGTTCATCGGAAACTATTGAAATTACCTTCCTTGCCCTGCCGCGCCTAGCGCTGTGAAGCATCTTCCAAGCGATATACCTTGTGCTCCTCTGAGGCGCCTGAGGGAATCCTGTGACGAGCGCGGCATTGGCGCCGCTCCTTCGATGCCCAGGGTGCTTCCGGCCGCCAGCGCTGCTGCCTGCCCTTGCGCCGGGTCTCGCGGCCCCAGCGGAGCCCACTCTGTCACTTGCTTCCCCCCCTCGGCGGCCCCCGTGTGCCAGGAGAGGGCCGCCACATCGCGTGGACCAGGCCGCATAGGCCTGAAGGCAAGCTGTTCCATCTCACGTGACGGGGAGCGCGACCGCGTCACCGGCCAAGCCCCCGCCAGAGCCGCGCAGCTATTGGAGGCTGCAAACGAGCCCCTCGTCAGCGCCGGCACCCGGAGAAGAGCTGGATTTGCCGCGGAGGGGTGGTGGAGAAGCCCCAGTGCCCCCTCCGCTCTGCCCCGCATTGTGTCAACTTGCCCCGGGCCGGTGCTGTGCGACAGTCCCTTCACTGCGCCGGGCAGCGTGCGGGCCCGGTTGGAAGAAAGCTCCTCCCTCCACCTCAAGCCAGCGCAAGGGCCCCGTAGGGCCGAAGAAGTGAGGTAACCCCCTGGGGAGGAGGGCGGTAGGCCGGGAGAGGCCCGAGGTCGCCCCTGCCCCGGGGTTAATTGAGACTGCGCCCTGTTGGCCCCCTTCTAATGTGCCTTAAGAGTTTGGAGGTTGGAGGATTAAACACTGTCCCTAGTGCACCATATTTACAAGGGTTAAACACTGTCCCTAGTGCACCATATTTACAAGCCTGAAATGTTCATAGTGCACCATATTTACAAGCCTGAAATGTTCATAGTGCACCATATTTACAAGCCTGAAATGAGAGGGAGATTCACTTCACTGGGCTGAATTTTCTTGCAGAGGTGGGCTTCCATAGTATTCTGATGATCTGATCTAGGTCGCCAGCCGACCAGTATTCACAAGAAGAAAGGCTTGTCACAAATGACTAAAGGTTGTGTTCTTTGGAGTTCCTTCTTAGTCTGATAAGTACTCGCCGATATGTTTTATTACCTTTAAGGAAAAGCGTTCATGAGAGGTTTGGGGCCCGATGTAGGTAGCCCTTTACCGATCGGAATCGGCCGAAAATACCGATTTTCGGCCGTTTCCGATCGGTAAAGGGCTATTGAGATGTAGGGGCACATTTTCGGTAAATTTACCGATTCGGTAATATGTACCGAATCGGTACAATAATTACCGATTCGGTAATATTTACCGATTCGGTAAGATTACCGAAAATGCAATGTAGGTAGGCAATGTACCTTCTGCACATGGCTTACAGAATCGGTATTTTACCATGGAATACAAATCCATGGTAAAATACCGATTCCGGTGTGCATGCACATGTGTGCATGCACACCTATGTCATGTGACAGGCAGACCTGCCCTTAGGGCAGGTATGCCTGCCACATGGCACCTGTGCCTGTTTTGGGGGTGCCAGAGGGTGTCAAAGTGACACCCCCTGCACCCTTGTGAATTCTTTAATTACCGATTCGGTAAATACCGATTCAGTAATGCCTAATCATTCCTATGGGCTTCAAAGCCCATAGGAATGCATGGGCATTACCGATTCGGTAATTAAAGAATTGCTAAGGATTCGGTATTGAATCCAGATGTTGGAACCTACATACCATTTGCCGATTTTGAAATACCGAATCGGTAGGATTCGGTATTTCAAAATCGGTAAATGTGATTTACCTACATCGGGCCCTATATGTGTTACTTAAACGCATTACTATAGTCGCTTCTTGTAGGATCCTCCAGGTTAATACAAATCCCCCTTTGCCTGTCAGAGTCTGATGCGACAGGCGGGGTTAGTTAGTGTTTCACTGCTAGATGAGCCGGTTATTGTTTTAATTAAATGTTCACCCATTCCTAGGAAATGCAACCTGAACGTGATTCATGAAATGTCTTAATGAAATGCTTACCTGAAATGCTAATGAATTAATAATGCATCGCTCTATTTGAAAGCCTATATAAAAGATCTTGATTTTTCAAATACAACTACTGGTGTGGTCTCCATTATTGCGCCACTGTGTATTTCATTGGATGAGTGTGTTAAGTAGCTGCTTTACACGCAAGCCCATGGCTGCCTTCCTGCTCGAGCCATGCTACCCCCTTGAGAGCTGTTGCTTCCAGTTCTTACACTGTGTCTCCCTGATCTCCGTAATGCGGGCCTAGTGCCCAACACTACATTGGCGACGAGGCGGCCGGTGGAGGAAAAGGGGGAGATAGCTGCCCGCCTTGAGGGTACCCCCTGTGAATCGGCGCCAGACGCCGAGGCCCGCGGGGCATGTGCTGAGCCTCGGGCTGACATGTTAATGTGGAGGTGACCGGGAGCCCACCCCGTACCTCTCGTGCATGCCGCTCGCCGTGGGAATACCACGAGGGAAATCAGCAGACCGACCGGAGCCCACCCGCGTCGGCCGCAACAGCGTGACCCCACCGTGCGTAGGCCGAGCAGAGCCCACCCGCATCGGCCACAACCGGGCTGCAACTGACTGCCCCCACGAGTGTGACCATCCACACAGAGCCCACCCAGGTGGAAGAAGAGGCCGGCTGGCCGAAGGTGAGATGCCGCAACTAAAAAGCAGACCGGCAGGTGCCCACCCGCGTTGGCAGCGAGGGAACGTGCGGGCTGAAGCGGGAGCTCACCCGCGTCCAGGAGAGGTCTAGCCGGGCTGAAGATAAGGAACTGCGGGGTGTGGGACAAGGAGCGAAGGAGCCGTGGCATGCCTCTGCCACGGACCCACCAAAGCCCCAGCTGAAGCGGAGCCCACTCGTGTTACATGCAGACAGTGCCCGCAGCCACGCTATACTGTGCCCGGTGACAGTCCCTGCAAAAGCCCCCTCCCACCCCGCGCATTGAGTACATTGCAAGAGACTGCTGTGGCGGGCATGAGAGGAACAGGAAGCGGGTATCCCGAGGCAGATCAGCGCCATCACCCCTGCACAGCCACGTAAGCAGCACCCAAAAGCGTAGCCCACCCGAATTATCATGAGGCCCCCACTCACCCCTACGGACACCCGCGCGGGTGCCTGGTGCCATCAAGAAGATCAAAGAGACTCACCGGAGTAAGGGGGAGCCCTCCAGCGATGCCTGTCTGCCTGCTACTGCCCCAGCACTGCGAGCGGACAAAGCGGCGGCTCCCTGGGTGTTCCTGCGGCAAAAACAGCTCTGACACCCTCCCCGCCGCGCATGAAGGGTGAAGCTGCAGAGGGGAAGTGCAAGGAGCATGGAGGCAGCATCCGGCCTGTTGCCAAATGGAGCCTGCCGTCCCCTGCGCCTGCCCATGCCTCGACACAGCAGGCAGCCGGCGGCTAATCAGAGCCGCATTGAAGGCCGAACATCTCAAAGAGGCACCCGGGGGAAGGGGTGCAAACAATGGACTTCGAGGAAAGTACCTCATCCATGAGGGGGTGAGCAGAAGCTTGTGAAGCGACAAGCAAAGCCACACTGCCACCGTGCGGACATTCCATATATTGCATCAGAGAAAGAAACAAGCCTGCGACAAGCCAAAGCAAAGCAGACTCCCAGCAGAGGACAGCCTGCAAAACGCCTTTGGAACAAGGCAAGTACACAGCAGCACAGAGACTGTACAGCCTGCCACATTCAGCAGAACACTGCCACGCCTGCATGGCGCCAAGTCGCCACTCAGCCCTTAAGGACAAAAAGGGACGGCGCACGAACGCGCCAGAAACGCGAGGAACGCACAAGGAGTGCAGGAACTCCACAAAGGACACTCAAAGGAATGCGCAGCAAGTGCGCCCCAGAAAAGCAAGAAGCACAGCCATCAGCGCACGAAAAGATAAGACCAGAAAAGGTCAACGGACAGTGACCCAAGCCTCCAGAAGCGCTACACAGACACTAAAGCCTGTATCCCCACACGGGAACGCCAGCGAAAGTCACAGGAGCGGTGGCGTGACCCTCCGGACACAGTGAAGCACCCAAAGAGCGCGGACAAAAGCGCGGCAACGCAAAAGCATCGCAACTGAAAAGAACAGTGATCACGCAAATCGCCGGAATCATAAAGACTCACCAGGAGAAGCCGACCACCCAGTCTGGTCGCCAGGGATAAGAAGCCGACCGCCCAGTCTGGTCGCAAGGAGGAGAAAGACGGCCACCCAGCCTGGTCGCAAGGAGAAGAAAGCCGGCCACCCAGCTTGGTTGCAAGGAGGAGAAAGACTGCCACCCAGCCTGGTCGCAAGGAGAAGAAAGCCGGCCACCCAGCCTGGTCGCAAGGAGGAGAAAGCCGGCCACCCAGTCTGGTCGCAAGGAGGAGAAAGACGGCCACCCAGCCTGGTCGCAAGGAGAAGAAAGCCGACCACCCAGTCTGGTGGCAAGGAAGGCAAAGCCGACCACCCAGTCTGGTCGCAAAGAAGAGAAAGCCAACCAGCCAGTCTGGTCGCAAGGAAGAAAAAGCCAGATGATCGCCCAAGAAGGAAAGAAGGATCCGACCAGAACGATGGTCGCTTACGATGAGAGACCTGGCAGGAGGTCTGATCAGAGGGAAGTAGAAGTCCGTGGAGCGGATGTCTGGAAGAGGACCCACAAGAGATCCACGAGGAGGACCAGAAGAAGACGGACGCGACACCCGTCAAGAACCAGAAGTAAAACAGTCAAAGGAAGAAGGCAGGGGCGACCGGTCCAGTCACAAAGTGGAAAGAAGACAGTGTCCTAGAGCAAGGACAAGACCAGAAGGAAACGGATGGAGTGCACGCCGCTCGGAGAAGCCTGGTCAGGAGGACCAGAGCAGCAAGATGACCGGACCACGTCGCGAGGAAGAAAAGAAAAGAAGAAAGGAATCGAAGGGTATAGTGCCGCCAGAAACAACAACATCCAGGCAGATGGAAAACGAGTGGCACAACGCCTCGAAGAAGTGGAAAGAAGAAATGAGTCAAGTGGCATAACACCATCAGAAACAACAACGTTCAGGAAGATGAGGAGAAGTGTGGCAGGTTAACCCACACACCAGAAGAAGAGGTGAAAAGCGCCACAACATCGAGCACAGTGACATCATGTCCAGAAGAACATCAGTGGCACGAGGAGAAGAACAAGCATCTACTTACAAGTCTTCTGACAACTTGTCGGCTGCAGGAATGAACAGGCTGGACCATTGACAACACTCACCTTTGGAATTGAGCGGAAGTCTGGATTGGGAGAGCGCCCAGATGTCCTGGCAGAATGAGAACTGACCACTCCACACCAGCCCGTGGATATCCAAGGGGCAAAGGCCTCAGGGACACCAGTGGCAGAGGGTCCCGACAAGAGAGATGGATCCATCGCCGTCTACCCTGCACGTCCCGGGAAGAAGAGGAACTTGTGCGCAAAGGCAGGAGTCAAACAACCACCCTCCAGGTGGAGAACCGGACTTTGTGGTGACACTCTCATCGTCTCCTCCATTCACACGCAGACTGTGGAGTTGGAGCAACGCTGTGGAGAACACCTGGCCCAGTGGAAACCTGATGAAGAGAATATCTTGTCACAGAAGAATACCTGCGAGAGGGGCATACTAGAGAGAGGAATGTCTTTCAGCGACTCCCTCCTTTGCAAAGAGATGCTACGCTGCCTACACTAAAGAAACTAGGACTGAATGGTAGAAAACAACATCCATCCAATATACCATCTTGTCATCTGTTCGTCGCCACCACAAGAGCGAAGCTGAGAGTCCAGAAGGGCACATCCGCGGAGCACCAGGACGTCTTGCCCATGTGAACTAGTAGTTCCAGCTGCAAATTTCCACCGTCGTCATACGTCAAGCAGCTGAAGGGACTTTTATAAAATTGTGACAACAGTATATTATGTGTTTATTTCCTCCCGCAGGTTCGGACTTTGTTCCTTTAATTTTTATTAAAGTTTGGGAGGAATGTAGTGTCCTGCTGGACACGTTCTAGTCTTTCAGAAACTGTAACCTACACTATACACCCACCCACCACCGGCGTCACGAGTCAGGTGACCCGGTCAATAAAGGGGGCGAAGCGGACGTGCTCCTGGCCCATTAACTAGCCCACTACCCTGGTGTCTGTATCTCCCTGATCTTCGTAATGTGGGCCTAGTGCCCAAAACTACAGTCAGGTAGGGGCGAGTGCTGGTGTGTGACATGGCAACAATTTGATCGACATATGAAGAAGATGGATGTTTTGCCTTGCGGGGCTCTGCCAGTGAAGATTTGAGAGGGCTACAGAGGGTGCGATGAGCTAAGTTAGCGGGAGATTCTTTCCTGGACTGCGGGAGGCTCGCTGTGGACGTTGTGGATTGCAGGAGGGAGGAGGAGGATTGGGAGTGCATTGTTACGTGGGTGTTGGTGGGCGGTGTAGGAGTCCCTGGGAGTGGTGCAGGCGTTGTGGGCAAGGCGGTCGAATTTGGGGCACTAAGATGGGGTTCCGGTTTCTGGGAGGCTCCGCCGGGCCCTGCAGGGAACGAGTGAGGGGCTTGGCACAATTAAAATCAAGCATTGAAGACAAAGGAAACATTGGTTTATGAAATGACACACATTCAGGGAACACAACTCTTAACACGATTTTACAACTGCCTCAAGGCGCCAGAAGCCGAGTCCGCCAGGCGCTTTCTTTTGCACCACTGGAGAATGGGTCTGACCATGCAGAGCCAGGGTTACCGCTCGCCCATCGGCTGCCGCCGAGCCTTGCACAGGCGGTTCTCCTGACTGGCTGGGAGCCGCGGGGCATGTGGCTGACCACTCAGTACACTGGGGGCTTACAGAGCAAGACTGCCGAGGGGGACTGGGGCAGCCCGTGCCAGGGTGGGCGGAGGAGTCCCATGGCAGGGTGTGAATAGAAGGCCCCTATTGCTCTTTTACGAGCCCAGGTCTGTCAGTAATAAAATGTTGGATTCCGGGACAGTCCCCGCCTCCCATAGGCCTGGCAAATGTTCCTCCGTCAGCCTGAATCTCACGCCCATTCGCCCAAGCAACCCGACTCCCTAAACCCCCGGGACGATCTGTGCCAGCAGCTTTGGTATTCTGTGCGGGCGCATTTTATTACACAGGCCCCGTGTTTCAAAATAGCGTTTCAGGTACCAGCACACTTTCATTTACAAATTAAGCACTGACAAAACCCAACAGTGAAACTTGCCTTTGTCACTTCTCGGAAACATTTTCAAATCAACCTGCTGCCCGTGTCATCTTCCAAGACAAACCAAACTGCATATCATTCAACACATCTGAACTCCTGCGCTCCCGTCAGTCACTGGCTCTCCTGCACTGGGTGTTGGCAGTTTTCCTGATCATATGTGCACACCCACCTAAAAATAATGTTTTTCAATGGCAAGGCTGGTGGGCCAATTCTTAACTTAGTCAATGTTTTTTCTTGCAATTTTGCAGCGTTTTAGGTCTCTTCTACAGACAGATATTAGTTGTCTGGTTTCTAGGATCATTTGTGGACAATATCAATACATAGAGCAGACTTAAGGCTAGCCCACTGCTTAACATTGGTCGGTTTTCTTGTCAATCTAATTTGCTTGTGTCTAATCTGATGATTTCCTTCCTCTTTTTGTGTTAATCTTTCCCCTCTAGCACAGCTTCTTTGCCAAGGTTTTTGACTGGGTGGCGTGAGTCCTTCCAAAGCTCTACACCAAGGACCCACTTTTCAGGCCCAGCATTCAAGACCTCTTCTATATACTTTAGTATATACTTATATACTTTAGTATATACTTTTATGTATGTTCTTTGTGGGCTCTGGAGTTCAGCCCTAGGACTTGTCTGCTTCCGCTTAGGGACTTTTTTTTTCTGTTCAGCTGCATCTATTTAACTGTCTTGATAGAAAACAACCAGCAGAGGTCAGTAAAATACCAGAATTGCTTTCTGCTGAGGGACCTTCTTTTATTTTTATTTTTCTGGCAGCTGCCTTTATTTAAGTTTCTTGATAGAAAACAACCAGCAGAGGTCAGGAGAATACCAGAACCACTTTAGCATTCTCTAGATTACAGTCCATAGAAATTGTTTTCCACGAGCTTCCGTAGACAATATTTTTTTCAAATCTTGTATTTTCAGTGATATTACCATCAAAGGCTCTGATTTTATATTGAAAACAGAGCTTTGGACTATTCCAGCTGAAAGTCGATGTTTCTCTCCATGTGTTCCCATACCTGGCGTGTCACACAGTTTGGTGCTTACTTTCCCTCCGTGTTAAAGAACAGTAGATGTTTCAGCCCCTAGGCTAATGTGCTGCATGCCTAAATACATATAAGGTCCCAAAGGCGAGGCCGATTGCATTGCAAATGCTTGTTGTTTCTGTGTCTGCCTCAGAGTGTCTCTCGCTGCTCCTTTATTGAACGTTGTGGCTGCTATGTCTTTTCGTAGGCCCAATGCTGTCTCTTATTGTCTCTGTCTCAGAGTTTCTCTTGCCTTTCCCTTAGTGGGCATTACAGTGACTCTGTATTTTTGTATGTCTTTTTGTGTATTTCTGTGTCCGCCACACCGTGTCTCCCTCTGCTCTCTTAGTTTTATTATGAGAATGCTCAAGGCATTGGACTGTCTCAGTGTCTCTCTCATAATATCTCTCATGGTCTTCTTTAGTCGACATTGTGGCAGTTCTGTAATTTTGCAGGTCCTAGTCTGTTTATTTTTGTGTCTGTCTTAGAATGTCTCTCACGGTTCTCTTAGTCAGAATTGCAGCAGCTCCATCTTTTTGTAAGTCCTAATCCTTCGCTTTTTTGTGCCTGTCTCTGTGTCTGTCTTAGTGTCTCCCTTTGCAAATGTTGCAGTGGCTCTGTCTTTTTGTAGGCCTAGTTAGGGCTCGGGCCTCGCCCACCACGAAGTGGGGGCGGAGTTTCCGTTCTCTTATGTATTCGAAAAAAAAAAGAATTCTGAAAGGGGTCCAGGCTGGCACATTCCTTAGTGCGCGCCGCGTTTTTTATGGCATGTGCCTAGTGATTCGTCCTCGCTGTGCTGTCTATTTAGTAGCCTTGACGTGAGAGGCTATATTTACTTTTCGTCCGTCATTTATTGCAGTTTCATGGCATAAAGTGTGCGTTTACGTGCACGGAAGATTTATTAATCTTAATTAGGAGCTGTCAGAGTGCCCGTGTAATGCAATGCAGATGGTGGGAGCGCGTTCACCATTGCAGGAGCTGTCAGAGTGCCGCGTTCACGGCGGAGATAATTGAAAGAAGTTTCCTGTAGCTTCAAGGGCAGTCACAGTACTTTTTAAGAAACACGCGCAGACGAATACATAAATCCTCAATTTCCAGCTGTCCGAGGTGCCGGTAATTGAAGGCAGATGGTGCTGGGAGCGTGTGCACTGCTGTGTTTTTTTTCCCTTCAGCTTCAGCATAAACAGCCGGCCAGCAATGTAGAGAATCACATGCATCAGATCTAGTTTTCACACCATCACACACACACACGCACACGCACACACGTCCACACACACACACCTTTGCACAATGGTGCCTGCTTGTGCATCATGGAGCAGTGCAGTGGGAGAATGCAGGAACAGGCCTTTTTTTAGTAAATATAGCTCGCCAATATTTCTCTCTCAATTGAACCACGCACACAGAAACATTGATTGCTGGGATCAGTTGTGCTAACATTTAGTAAATTTGCCCTTTATTTTCCACTTTTTTTCAAGTTTCTTACCTAAAATATTCATCACCCCTGGTCCATTTTTTAGATCACCAGAACTCTCCATCTTTATCCTTTACCCCTTCTCCCCAACCCCCAGTGGTCATCCATATTGTTACTTCTTCTAAGCTTACTTAGTATGTAATAAGCAGTTTATAAGGAGACAATCACATCACATGGGGCTCTAAGGCTGGTACACTGACATAGAATGGAGGCTCACACTAACATCAGAAAAGTGGCGGTGAGTGCAGAGTGGCGGTGAGTGCAGAGTGGCGGTGAGTGCAGAGTGGCGGTGAGTGCAGAGTGGCCAGTACTACCAGTACTACCACCATCAGTACTACCAGTACTACCACCACCAGTACTACCACTACTACCACCACCAGTACTACCACTACTACAGCCACCAGTACTACCAGTACTACAGCCACCAGTACTACCAGTATTACAGCCACCAGTACTACCAGTACCACCACCAACAGTACTACCACCACCACCAGTACTAGCAGTACTACCACCACCACCACCAGTACTACCAGTAGCAGTACTACCACCACCACCAGTACCACTACCACCACTAGTACTACTACCACCACCAGTACCACTACCACCACCAGTACTACCACCACCAGTACTACCACTAACAGTATTACGGGCAGCAGTAACACCACCACCAATGCTACTGCTACCAGTACCACCACCAGTACTCCCGCTACCAGTACCACCACTACCAGTACTACCACCACCAGTACTACCACTACCAGTACTAGCATTACCAGTACCACCACCTCCAGTACTACCACTACTACCACTACCAGTACCACCACCAGTACTACCAGTACCACCACCACCAGTACTACCACTACCAGTACCACCACCACCAGTACTACCACTACCAGTACCACCACCATCACCAGTACTACCACCATCAGTACTACCAGTACTACCACCACCAGTACTACCACTACTACATGCACCAGTACTACCACTACTACACCCACCAGTACTACCACTACCACCACCAACAGTACTACCACCACTGCCAGTACTACTAGTACCACCACCACCAATACTACCACTACCACCACCACCACATTAACACACTCCATAACACTTAGCAAAAATACATTACCATTTACAATGCCATTAGCTCAAACTCAAATAAATCCGAGCCCGATTGCATTTCTAATGCTTGTTCTTTTTGTTTCTGTGTCTTTCGCCGCTCTGCTAGTAGACATTGTGGCAGCTCTGTATTTAAGTCCAATTCGGTCTCTTTTTTTATTCTGTTTCCCTTGCCTCTCCATTAGTGGAAGTTATAGTTGTTCTGTATTTTTGTAGGTCCTAGTCTGTCGCTGTAGGGCTCGCCTAGGCAGCGCTTGCGCTGTCTCTTTGAGACATGCTGTATACAGGTATTGACATTAAGCTCTGCCCATGTCCCGCCCATCTTTTCAATTGGCTCCTCTTACTGTCCTTTGTAAATGGTGGCTTTGGATTTGTCAATAGGCTTAGTAGTCCCTCCTTAGTACCTCCCTCTCTTCTGTTGTAACCTCCAATGAGGACAGCCTCTCTTACATTTGTCCTTAGTCTCTAGGTTTCATTAAAACATTAACAATTAGAGAGCACTATTTAGTTAATGTTTTGCTGAAGCAGGCACGACATGCTGTTTGTGATGCCTATGAGGAGGTAATTAAAAAAATCTGCTTTACTGTAAAAAGTACATAGTAAAGCTTTTTTTTTATACTATTTATTAACTCTATTAGTAGCTGTAAAGTTGGTCGCCTGCCGTATTTTTTAGTACTTATTTGCTTTATTAGCATTCCTCACACTGTACTTTAGCTTCATAGGTTTAACGCTAAAACGTAGTATGCTGCAATTGCTACAAAAGTAAATAAATAGGAAAAAAAAGCATGCAGACAGCGCATTTCTTTTTCATTTACTTACTTTTGTAGCAATCGCGGCACGCCTCGCTTTAGCTTTACACATTTACAGCTAAAGCATGACACAATTTCTACATAAGTAAATAAACGCGCCACCAGACTTAAAAAAAAGATGTATTTACTTTTGTAGAGACTGTTTGTCAACAAGGTGCCTGACACGCTTCATGTTTTAACCCCTTCGGTGCTCATGACTCGTCATGAGGCACGGTGCTCGTGTGCTCATGACAAGCTGAGCTCGTCATGACCACACCCATTTCCATTATGGTCCAGCACAGCAGGGGGATATCTTGAGCAGCCAAGGTGTTAATATGCGGCTGCGCTGCTGTCATTTTTTGTTGTTTGTCAACACAGCGCCCGACACGCTTCATGCTTTGACATGGTGGCCGACAACCCACAGGAAGCAGCTGGTGGGCTCTGCGCTCACCATAAATTTGTAATATGGCTGATAAGTTTGTGGGTTTTCCTATTTACATGACGGATTTGCAGTCATGAGTAGACAAGTTAAATGTACATCTTGATAGTTGGGGTAGAAGTTCTCTATAGGATTTGGGTTGAGTCTCGGGCCTTTTGGTAAAACTGCATGCTGGTTGCTTTTATGAGCGGATGGCTGCTCCATAGGTTGATGGCCTTAGAGAAAGATGGCAAGTAGCACTTAAGCCTGGCCAGTAAATTGCATTTTGTGTCTGTTTTTGCCTATCAGAACATTTGGGCTATTGCCCTGTGGGGGGAAAAGGGCTGTTTTATCCAGTGGCGTAACAAGGTCTGGTGGTACACGTTGCAGAAAATTTCTTGTCACCCCGGCTTGATAAAAAGGCAAAATTATGTGTTAAAAACACATATTTTTGTCAGTGACACCCGGGGCGGCCCAGACCCACCATACCCCCTTCCTACACCACTCTTTTATCGTAATATATGCTTAACCTGTCGCTTCAAAGCTTTGCCGCACATGGATTACAGTGACCCTCGTAATTTGTGACCCGATGTCTTTCTTGCTGCCCTCAGGATTGTAGGCAAGGCTGCAGCATGCCTGGAGGCAGAAAAAGTGGCAGCGGTCACACAGGGGAGAGACCGCATGGAAACAGCCCACCATTAGGCTTCCAAGGAGGACAGACGCCATTTTACCTGGTGATTCCAAAATACCGCCATAACAAGCGTCGCGGGTAAGTGTTCAATACACCTTCCTCTTCAGCTCTTTTCTTTGAATGCTCCTTTCTGCTATCTTAAAATGGCCCGTGACGTTTGAGCTCCCTCCCAGTGATCTTCTTCTAGTCTTACGGATAATTGTAACTATCGCTGTTTTGGCAGAACACTTTATTACACTTTATGCAGACTGTAAGCACAATAAACAGTTGCGTAGCAAGGGGGGGGTGGAGGGCGGAAGTCTGCCCCGGGCGACATGAATTTTGAAGGTTGCTGTCCCCTCCTCTCTTACCTGCGGGTCTCGGGGTATTCACCCCCTTCCCCCCCACCCGTGTTACATTCGGAATCCGCAGCCAGAAAACTCAGGGGCCACCACGGGCAGCAAAACGCCTATCTATGCCATGGACAATAGGGGGATATTCACAAAGAAGTGGCGGTGAGAGGCGTTAGCTTTGCCGATCACGGATTTTAACTCAACTTGGGCCTAGCAGGATAATTCACTGGCTTACCGACTGCAATACCACCATGTATCTTGGCTCCATCTGTTGTGCTGTTGACCAAAGTTAGTCAGTGAGCGGCAGCGCTTGGCTCTCCCCATCTGTAGGTTGCTTGGCCTACAAAGTTGCAGGGAAGTTTCCGAACTGTGCTTCTCTACCAAAGCACCTCAAATTGCGGCCCGACTAGGGAAATTCACAGACGCAATCCGAGCCAAACTGAAACTGAAAACTGAATTATAACAGTACTCAGTTGGCCATCAAGCAAAAGAGACTATGATAAAACTTTTCCTTAAAATCCAACATACAACACCTCACTGCTAGATAGGACAATAATCTTATTAACAGCCATTTTAATTATTTTAAATCTTTTTAAAAAACTTTTTCATTCTTAACTAATTGTGTGAGATTTTAAACAAGTTTTTGTTTCATTAATAGAATATTGTAACAATTTTAATTAATTGAACAATAAAGATTTGTTCAAGAGAGGCGTTAGCCTCCTTGGCTTAACGCCTCTCACCGCCACTTCGGAAACGCCAGGCTGCACCCTATTCACAAGAATGTGGTGCAATCTGATGTTTCCCCCATCAACGGTGTTAAGTCTCATGACTTAACGCCAAAACAGGCACCCTTGCACCAGAGCGAATGGTGTCTGCGGGCAGGGAGGTTTGTTAATGCACAGGAAGGTGTCCCTTCCTGTACATTAACAAACCGAAAATGCCAGTTTGCTTTTTCTATGTGTGCTGCTACATACAGCACACATGGAAAAAGCAAAAACGAGGAGAAATAAAGCTTTCCTCCTCGTCTAGCCACCTCAAGACCTGATTTTTCTAGGTCTTAAGTTTGGCTCTACCACCTATTATCACCGCCCTTGATAATAGGCGGCAGCGTCAAACTCAATGGGTGTTGTGGTTCTACGCCTACCCTAACACCCACTGCACGCCCCCTTTCACACTAAGTTTAGCGTTGAAGAGGCCCTATTCCTATTCTGAAGGCAGCGTTAAACCACTATAAGTGGGATAACGCTGCCTTCAGAATAGGGCTATAGCCCTATCGCCAAGGCGATATGGGGCTTGTGAATATGCCCCATTATGTTCACATCTCGCCTTATTCCTCTGGTCTGATGTGGGAATGTCCTATTTCTTTATCTCTTCCCAGATTTAGGAGCCAGTACAAGCCCCATCGTCTCAAAAGGCACCAGAATCTCATTTACTTGGGACGAGCGGACCCTACCCAACCCAAATACATAGCGCAGCTCTTCAAGGATCGAGGAATCCGTGTGCAACCACTAAAGCGAGCTTTTGGTGCTGAGCTGGCTGTAGAGGTATGATTCCACCATTTTTAATTTGCAGAACATGAAAAAAAGTTGCCTAAACAAAATGTTTACTGTTATTTTCCTGAAAATCTCCCTTGACACATCTATTTCAAATGTTGGCAAATTGAATTTAAATGGTTCACTGCATATTATAATCATGTTGTGATGGAAATGTGGATACAGTCCCCCTTTGCCCGCATTACAAAACATTTTCACTGGTGTAAAAAACACAGGATAAATCCATTTCCACCTTTTGCAAGAGGAAATCGAATAAACCCTTTTTCAGTTGTACAAACCTGGTGCAAACTGATTTCAATTCTTTTGTTGTTTTTTATGTTCCATGAAGGAAAGAGAGCACATTTCCCCAACTTTTCCAAGGTGAACGTTGGGACTAAGGGGCAAATACATTTGTTCCACATAATTAGCAAATGCACTGAATCTATTCGCTGTACTCTCTTTTTTTCAAAGAAACTTGTATTCTTTGACCATGCCCTGTGCACAAGACATAGACTCACGTAGATTTATTTAAATGCAAATATGCGTTGTAGGAGAGTAGGGTCTGCTTCCTATGGTCACCCCCACTTTTTGCTGTGATTTTCTGGTTTTTCGACTTTAGACTGGCTGTGGCCCTGCTAATCAGACCCACAGCCCAGCTGTTCTTTCTCTAAATTGATACCATATACTTTAGGTACATACCTGATTGGATATTGGGTCACCTTATGAGCCCCTGTACAGTGTACTATAGGTACCCAGGGCATAGGTGCACCCAAGGCCTACCAGGGGCTGCAGCATGTATTATGCCGCCCCTGGCTGGCCATCCAAACTGACACTACCGGCTGATCACTCAGCTTGGGCAAGGTGGTCTAATCACCCCTTGCTTAGATACAGTATACCTATATCTACCCTTAAATATAGACACATATATACCTATAAGTCACTCCTATGGCAGGCCTTGACAATCCTGAAGGCAGAGTGCTTGGTTTTATGTGAGAGGGCGCTCTAGCATGAGCTGAGCCCCTCTGCAGCTTTCGGAACCATATCCTTATAGCTGTTCTATGATATAGCCATACCATATACTCTTAAGTGCATTATAATCCTCGCAGTTAATGCTAACTTTGGTTTGGCTTTATCAAAACATGTTGTGTAAGGTGTCAAACACTTTGGAATGCTACCCCCGCCTTGTGGCGGGGGTAGCATTCCACCCTTCTAGAGGGAGAAGACATGTAGTTATTGCTTTACCCGGTTAAAGTTAAACAGAGCCTCAGCATCACAAAATGGATGCTGCTGCCACAGACACGAGTCTGACCTCCTGCTGCTGGACGAAACTCCGGCAGGGAAGGCCTGGACAATAGGTTTTCTGCCTTGGGAGGTGCTGGCACCTCCCCAGGCAGGCTTTTAGTGTATTGGGGCAGGGAGGGCTGCAAAATGATACACTACCTGGGGCACTCAAGGTGCTCCATGCATAGCCCAGTTCAAACCAGTTGCTGGGGCACTCCAGCCCCAGCTCTGGATCAAAACTGGACAAAGAGAAAGGGGTGTAACCACCCCCTTCTCAGGGTCCACCCATAGGAGGGACCTAGCAGGTAATCCAGACCCTTAGATTAGTATAAAGATAGGAGCTGTGTCTAGAGACATTACATTATCCTGGACTGAAACTCTGAAATGGAACTCTTGGACCTTCGACGTTCTATATCGACTAGAAGACTGAAGACATCTCCCTTGTGTTCAAGGAGTGACCACCCTGTGCAACCAGGCACCACCAGTAACTTGCCGGTTTGCTTTGTCGACACTCCTGCTGGAACCCGAAGCCTCAGCGACTCAGGAACTGAATTTCCAGACTTCTCTTACTCCGACCCACATCCACAGCAAAGCTTAGATCCGTGGCGGACATGAGAGACGTGGGACCGGACACCCTGGACTACCTGCTCTTTGCAAAACCGTGCAGCTTCTGAGGTACCCTCGAAGTTGTGCATTGGGGTTTGAGAAGCCCAAGACCTGAGCGCCATTTGCACTGAAGCTCAGCCCTCCACACTCCATGAGTGCCGCGTGGGGCCTGCTCCTGCATTTCAGCTCAACGCGTCTTCCCGGTTGCTAGCCCATTGGCTAGTTAGCCCTCCAAAGACTTTCTTATGAACTTACACTGCTTGCCTGGTTACTCCGCGCTTGCTCCAGCTTCCCATGCAAACGAGAAGCTCCCCAGACCTTGTTGGTCTGACCTGTTGCCAATCTTCCCTTCCTACGTGGGTTGCATTTGCCAAGGCTTGTTGGGTCCAATCCGGATACCGACACCACAGACATCTAGATCCTTTATGGGAAAGCTCGAATCCAGCTCCTGGTTGTCGTCGACGCCTCCTGTTCCTCGTGGCTGCAGAGACAAGCTTCACCTCTTCACCTGATTGCATCTCGACATCGCCTGGTTCCTTCCTGGTCACTGGCTAGTGACCCAGACTCTGTCCCCTCTGTTTTCAGGTTCTTCTCATCTTCAATCCACCCTTGGATCCACCCAGACACTTTTCTCCTGGTCGCCTGCAGCACTTCTTTGCAGCTCTCCATAGGAAACAGCGACGAAACCCGACACTAAAAGACACCTATGCACCTGGCTTCCCTGGGTGAGGTAACTCGAGTACTTCGGTGCTTCCGTGGGTGTTGACTCTCGAAGTGTCCTAGTTTAACAGGGTTTTACCGTAGTCCATCTGGAAGTGTCCTTAATCTACTACTTTGTGACTTTTACGTTCCCATTATAACTCTATGGTAACTCACGACTGTGTTCCCAGACTGCACGCGTCTCCCGTGGGTCTCCAACTTCCTAACCTTTGGTTCTGTAGCGTAGCCCCAGCAATTCTATAGGCCCTAGGCCTATTCACTATTCCCGTAGTGGTCCTTATACCACTTACTTAGTATATGGTTCGTGAGGTCCCTAGGGCAGAATTGTATTTGTGCAACTTATAGTATGCTAAATTAGTAACTTGTAACGTATCTCGAACTCTGACCTCATAAAGAGTGCAGAGGGGTTGTGTTAGTAATAAATACATATATATTTGATATATACCTTGTGTGGTGTCCTTTCATTTGGTATTCAAGGGATTATATATGGTAAAACAGCTGGCTTCACATGCTCTCTGAAGTTTTAGCCTAAGACTGCTGGTCCATGCTTCCATATGGATAGCTGATCTATAAGGTTGACTTTACAACCACCACCATCATAAGGGTCGTTTAGGCTGGCGCAAGGTACCCAGTAGAATAGTGGACAACATATGCAAGGCTAACTTCTCACATGAGTGGCCTACTTGTTTATAGGTGTTTGGCCCAGTGACATAACCTGTATGTAATACGGGCTTGGCAGAATTTGCTTGCGCGATTCCTTATTATAGCAGTCTGTCTTTATGTCACTGCAGAGGTTCTGTGAAACAATCACTGTTTGTTGAAGGATTCCATCTAATGGGTCTGTGTGCACTGGAACTAGAGCTTTTTCACTGCATCCAGTGCACCAAGCAGGACTGGTGAAGCCCCCCCTATTATATCCTTGATCATTTTCATTTGCAGTGCGCTCTGCTTTTTATTGGAACACATTGCTTCATTTGATAAATTTGATGTTTGTAATGGTGCAGGGCCCTAGGCCCTCATGCACGCTAACTGACTGCACACAGACACAGTACTTGGATTGTAGAACTGACCCAGGGCCCCCTTTTATTGGCAGGATCACATGTCCAGTGACGCCTGTGCTGGATGGTCGTGGGGTGGGGTGTAAGCCAGCCTTTGGGGAATGGCTGGTGCATTCCAAAAACTAGACCAGTGATCAGCAGATCACTACAATGTTGATATTAGGGGTGGGCGGCAAATTCAGATCCGCTCTCCGAACGTGCGAAAGTTCGGCATTTTTGCGTTCCGCAAAAATGTCGAAACTTCCGCGATCCGCGGCAGAACGGAAGCTAATTGGCAGGGCAGGATTCATTCTGGCACAATGCACATGTCACAAAAATTCAACCTCAACAGGAAGCACTTACAGATATAAATAAAGCAGGTGCCGAGTTTAAGGTCAAATTCAGTAACTCATTACTCAGCTCAAAAAAATCGCGAGCTCCGTCGAGGCTGGGCAGGTGTGCTTTCTCCCCATATCTACCCTCGAAAATTAGTTGTGATGCTTGATGGTGGCCTTTGCATCCTTGACTTTCACGAGTGCAATCCCGGTGCACTTCCTGTGACCAGGAGCTTCTTTCTCCTCATCTGCTGCTCTGATCAGTCTCTGACCTTTTATAAACACAAGAGAGGCATGTGAACTCGCAAAGAAGCCCCGCCCCCGAAATCTCCGTGAGCACGCACAATTCTATGTGTTTGCGGAGATTTTTTTGCCGTTTTGCAATATTTTGCGAAGACAATTTTGCAAATTCCGCCCAACCCTAGTTGACATATCTGTCTCTGACGTAGAACTGAAGATCATATAGGTACTAGACCAAACTTTTGAGAAAGCAAAGGGGCAAGACCTGCATACAGCTCAAATCAGCTTTGTAAATGTGGGTAAACTTGTAAAGCGCACTGCCGCCCCATCTCAGGGCATCCTGGCGCTGTATACTGCTGTGGAACCCTTCCTGGATTTCCCTACGAGATGCTCTCTACTGGGCACCCCTGAAGGTGAAGCCAGGCATCCCAGCACTATTGGGGCCATTGTGGAGATTAAGCAAGCTATTGCCCAGAGTTGCAGAGTGGGACCCATGATTAGAGTAGGCACCGAGGCGAGAATTATCGAGTCCGCGGACATTGAGCCCAAGACCCTGCCGCGTCGGGAATTGAACCCTGGTCCCGGGCCAGACCTCTGCATCAGGGTCTGCCGCTCTAACCATTGAGCCACACTTCTTCTTACTTTACCATTCCTGACCAGTCAGGATTTCCATCTGCTGCAAACTACATGTTTCAATTTTATGTGTTATCTTTATAATTTTAATTGAAACAACAAACTGGGGTACGCCATCAGTTCCATGCGTTTATTTTTAGGTAAGTAACAATTTTGGGATTATTACCGGTAGATTAATTTCATACTAATTCATTTCGAAGCCTAATTGTTCCAAAATGTTATGGAAAGTAGACTGGGTGACAAATCTCATCTTCTGAGGATATTATTTTAATGTAGTTTTCGTCCGTAGAGGGCAGTGTTCTGCCACCTAGAATTATATTTCTTTTAAAAAAAATTCAAATGTCATATCTATTTTACTGGGAAGTCTCCTGTAAGCCACCCCCTTTTTTAGGTCGAGCCTTAGAGGAACGAGGCAGGCTGTTTTAGGGTATGCACTGGAAACCCCTCCCGCTCTCCGCCCACATTTGTCATTGGCTTGTGGCTTTGTCCTTTGCAAATGCTGGCTTGTGATTTGGAAATAAGCTTGTTAGTTTCTCCTTGGTACCGCCTTGTCTGCATTTGTTACCGCCCATAACGACTGGACCTTTTTCACTTGGCTTGTTAAACGGTCAGCGCTCTGTGGGTGAGCACTATTTTCTTTATTGACTAATGAGGGGAACAAGCACGGCACGCTTTTCTTTTCTTATTTTCAGCACTCAATGCAGTTGCATGTGTTTTTTTTCTTCATATTTATTAACTTTGGTTATAGTGCCATCACCTGCGCTTTAGCTTTTAACATCTTACGCTCAAGCGGGGCTGCCACGATTGCTTCAAAAGTAAAGAAATAGAAAAAATGCACTTTTTCCCAATTTCTTTACATTTGGAGCTATCGAGGCACCCGCGCTTTAGCTTAAGACGTTTAACGCTACAGCGCGGTGCCGCCATTGTAACAAAAGTAAATAAACAGGGGGGGAAAAGCGATTGTCTGCCATGTTTTTTTCCTATTTGTTTACTTTTTGCTATGCTTTATTTTTTGTGGTCTCACCTTTTCTGGGTGACCATGACTGCCTGAGTGCCCATAACAGGAACACATTTAATCGGGAAAGTTTTGTTTCCATTACAATTTATATATTTGAAAGGTTTTATATAGCACCGGCTAGACCCGGGGGTATTGGAGCACTTTACATGAACAGAGGCAATCAAGAAAAGCTGTTTAGGATAAACAAAAACAAGCGAGTAAATCTCACATACAAGCACCCTTCTCCTAGAAAGAATTGCCAGCTGGGTAAATTCGATTCTGATATAATGACTACGGGAAGGAGTAACCAGACCCTTTAACTCAGCGAGTCTTCAGCTCAGTGTTATCCCCACAAACTGACAAATAATTCAGACATGCGTGAAAAACTTTAGTGCCAGGATGCACTGTGTAAGATAGCACTTTATCAAGCACCGTATCTGTTTTAGCTGGCAGGACAGCTGAGTGAGTCGAACAGTCTCGTATTAAACATGCCGTAATTTGCAGGTTACACATCAATATCCTGGTCAAGGCAATTTAGCTTTTTAGTCGCTTGTCACAGTAGGTAATTGTGCTGTCTGCTATCTACAGTGCTTAGGAACGGCAGAAACGGGGAATGAAATGCTGTCTGAAACAAGTGGAGAGGATGTAGCCTTACGGCTAGAGCGGTCGAACTCGAAGCTGGGGAAGCGGGTTCGAGTCTCGGCAGCGACGCTCAACATCTTGCGATTCAGGGCAAATCACTTAATCTCCCTGTCCTAACAAAACAAAATGAATGTGTTCTTCTGTAACAAAACTGGTGTCCCTAGTGTAACTTTTCCCGATTCATGCCCTTATATGGTATACTTTACCCTATCCTTATATAGGCCTTGAAATCATTACCATATTTGCCCTGAGCCTTACAGCCCAAATACGGCAAGGCTACTTCCACTAAGTTCCGAGAATTCACAACGATTTCTTGGAGAAACCCGCCTTCAGCAGCTAGGATCTTCCCCCTGCTTGAATATTAAGTTATCCAAGAAATACTGGAGTTTTCTAGGAATTGAACCTTTGAGTGACGTTATTAAGTCCAATCATGCGTCAAACTCGGCACCTTCATGGTATAAATATGCCTACATTTGCCCAAACTAACACACAGTGGTTCTTGGAGCAGATCGACTAACTACTTGCCCGACGCCCTGCAGCAGCAAGTGCCGAAGGAAGCCGACCCTCCAGCAGACGCACTGAGAGACGCTGTTTCTCCTCTTGCCGAGAAATCCAGCTCCAGTGTTTCCAGCCTACCCTTGCGGGTATCTGGGAGATCGAGTCCTGAGAGAGAGATACAAGACCTCCTTCATTCTAAACCAAGCTACTGAGCTGATTAGACCCTTAGAGAATTCTTGATTAGACTCTAGGCAGATTCTAGGCAAAGAATACTAAACTTAATACTACTCATAAACTTATTTCTTCCCTTGTGCTAGGCTTAGGTCAGGTACATCGGGGTAGGCGTATTTTAGAAGCACCAGTTGAGTACTTTTAGCCATCTCTTTTATCATTGTATGTATTTTATGCATTTTATCTATTTAAAGCAACCTATTTGTTATTTGTTATTGGGGTTGCTTATATAGCGCACGGCTACTCCAGGGAGTGTCCCGGCGCTTTCTGACCCCAAACTGAGAAAGAAAATGGAAAAAAACACAAACATAACAAGTTACTGCTTGTAAAGCCAGGTTTTCAGGGCCTTTCTGAAGACAAGCAGATTAGAAGTACGGCGCAGATCCACAAGCAAGGAGTTCCATAGTTTTGGGGCAAGATGAGTAAAGGAACGACCACCTATCCTGACCCTTCTAATGGGAGGAACCATTGCCAGGCCAAGACATTCAGATCGGAGAGATCTGGTGGGTTTATAGAAAAGAAGCCGTTTCTGAAAATACGAGGCCCCAACCAAATGGAGTGCCTTGTGGGCTAAAGTGAGAGCTTTGAAAGTAATCCGCTTCTTAACTGGGAGCCAATGAAGGGAAGAAAGCAGCTCTGAAGCCCGAGCTTGTCGAGGTAGGCCAAAAATCGCCCTTGCTGCGGAGTTTTGAACTACCTGAAGTTGGTGCAGGAGGTAGTCCGGTAAACCCAGGTAGAGGACATTTGAGTAATCAATCCTGGAGCAAATCAAAGCCTGTACCGTTAGCTTCCTGTGGACTAAAGGGAGCAGAGGAAGAAATTTTCGCAGCATTTTTAACAGACCAAAACAGGTGTTGGAGAGACCTGTGATCTGTGTTTTCAGCGAAAGGGTGTTGTCAATTTTGATCCCCAAGTTTTTTGCAACCACAGAGGAGGAGGAAGGGGGTGACATACACACCGGCCACCATTCCTGCCACGGTGGATCCGCTTGACAGCCGAAGAAAAGCACCTCGGATTTGTCAGGGTTGCATTTGAGGCTGCTTCGCTGAAACCAGTCGAAGACAGCCCCCAGGCAACCACGGATGCTCTCCCCATCAAACTCCGTGCCCTTCTTGCAGGTGAAGAGAAGCTGGGTGTCGTCAGCGTATGATATGATCTGGGCACCCATGGACTCGGCAAGTACCGCCAGTGGAGTCATGAAGATGTTAAAAAGGGTCGGGCTAAGCACCGACCCTTGTGGGACTCCAACATCCATAGGCGGCACCTCTGCGGAGTACGGCGGGGCCCAGACCACTTGTCGACGACCCGCTAGGTAAGATCTCAACCAGCTCAACACCGTTCCACGGAGACCAATCTCGTGAAGTCTTCTCAAGAGGGCCTCATGCGGGACGGTGTCGAAGGCCGCCGACAGATCCAACATCACCAGCATAGCTCTTCCCCCTGCGTCGAGCACTTCCTTAATGGCTTCGTTAACTTCCAAAAGAGCGGTCTCGGTGCTCAGATTGGAGCGGAAGCCAGATTGGGTAGAGTGGAGTAACCCCTGGTCTTCCAAGAAGGAAGAAAGCACAGAGTGGACGTGCTTCTCGACGATCTTAGCCAGACTGGGCAGGAGAGATATGGGCCTATAGTTCGCGTGTATCTCTGGATCAAGGCCTGTTTTTTTTAGAAGGGGAACAACCATTGCCTTCTTCCATGCAGGCGGAACCATGCCACTGGACAGGGATGAATTCAAGACAGGGTAGATCAGGGAATTGAGAATCATGGCATTCCTAGCTAGAAAACTCGCCGGACAGGGGTCAAGCGGAGAGCCTGATTTAATTCTGAGTAGGAGATCCAAAGAAGTAGATTCCGATAAAGGTGGGAACTCCGATAGAGTGGGGCACGTATCAGATGGAAAAGACAACAAATTTGAATCAATCATAGGTACATTGGGAACAGCTGGAGGAAAGGATTCTTGTATGAGTTTGATTTTCATATTAAAAAAGATGGCCAGCTCCTTTACCCAAGGTTCAGAGAACTTATGCTGGACTGAACTCGATTTAGGAGAAACAAACTCTTTGACAATGGAAAAAATTTCTTTACACGAGTTTGACGCAGCTTCAATTCTATTGGCGAAATAATTCTTTTTGGCCTCTAAGATAGCCGCATGATAAGATTTAATAGATGCTTTGTAAGCGGACTTAGCTTCCTGATCGTACTGTTTCCGCCAAAGTCTTTCGGCTAACTTACAGTTTCGCCTAGCAAGAGTCAGTGATTTGGAGAACCAAGGAGCCGAGCTGCGCTTAGTGGATGAGCGAGGCGTAGAAAGAGGAGCAAGATCATCAAGCCTATCCGTAAGCCATTTCTGAAAAGTTTCAAGGTCTCTTTCGAGATGGCCGGATAGGATACAAGGATGTTCCTGATACGCTTGAACAAGGCTCTCCTGAGTAATTTTATGAAAGGGTCTACTGGGGTGCCTCGGTTGGTCAAAGTTATTACAAGAGATTTTACTTCTGCCTTGAATTAGAAAGCTGATCAGGGAGTGGTCAGACCACAAAACAGGAGTGGGACGGGACATAATGGCTTAGAAACCATATCATGCTTTTAGAGTACTACTTTATAATACTGTTTGTATTATATGCTTTGTACTTTATAACCAGCATTATTATTGTAGCAGTACATTTCTCATGCTTGAGATAGACTGTTCAATAAATACCTTTAATTGAAACGCCCGTCTCTCTGATTTCTCAGCAACTCTGGTGAAACTAAGTATATACGATTGACTGAGTAAAATAGTTATCTATTGTTTCCACGACTCTGAAGATTGATTTCTTATTATTAGGAAACAAAGTTGTCATGTTATATGGTTGTCAGAAACGAATCCCTTCTTGTACTTTCGAGAAAGTTTCTAGTGACCTCTGAGCTAGCTGGCACACACATAATTAAGTCTATTCGGTAGAGACCTAGTAAACCTTAGTCCTACGTCTAAACTACAGTATATATTATTCCAATGCGCAGAGCCTATTGGGAATATAGGAACTACACTACACTGGTGCTCATGTAAAGTGCTCCAATACCTGATTGTAATGGGGTGTCGTCTGGGGCCAGATATGATAGCGCCACCAAGCATTCAATAACTATAGGCCATATACTAGTCGAGGAATGAATGACACACACACACACACATACCCAGTTTGTAGTGCTAGCTGGAAGTCCAGAACAACTCCGGACCGTTTATTTATGCTCTCTGGCCACGCCTGGCCAGAGAGTGATACAAAGTATGGTAGTGGTTCCGGGGTGGGCTTGCGGCCCCTCTTACACAACTAGACCACTACACCCCATCCTAGTTCTTTTTCTTTTCTCTTCTTAACTAGTAAACATCAGTTTAGCTCAGCACACAAAGTCAGCTAGTCTTTTGTTAGGTTGGGGGTTCCGCCTGAGGTTGTAATGATGCCGGCTGACATCTGGTTCGTGCCAGGGCCTTCTCGGTCTTTGACCACCTTCTGCACCTTTGAGACTAACATGTCCTGACGAACACTTCTCCCTTGTGTCCTGAGGTGCACCATCCTCGGCGTCACCAGCTCCTGTAACCGGACTGCTCTCAGAAGTTTTTGGTGCGTCTGCCTCCTGAGTCGTCCTGACGGGAAGCGGTACTTCTTTGAACCACAAAATGTTCCTAGTGATTGTTTCACCATCACGTTCGGCAGTGACTGCTGTCCCCTGGGTCGACTTGACTGTCCACAAACCAGGCTCATAGGGTGTTCGGAATTCTCCTCAGCTCAATCGATTCCACAATATCACGTACTGCCCGGGTGCCAGCACCCGACTACTCGCTCTCCGTCGACGACTGACTTTTTCATTGGTCTTTTGTTTTCTTGCGTGAGTATACGCTGGGTCCTACGGCTCCGGCCTCCATTTGTCTGTTACGGGCAACAACTCTTGCCGAGTGCCATTCAGCCTGAGTGACCATGGGGATCGCTGCATTGTGCAATGGGGTGTGCTGCGGTATTCTCTTAGGAACTGCTGCAGCACAACTTCGGGGTCTGTGCCCTAATTTGCAGAGTTCAGATACAAATCCTCAGCATAAAATGCAGCATAATATTTCAAATCAGAAAAAAGAGCTTCAACAGCTTGGACATCCCAATCATCAGAGCGTATGTTTTGTATCACAACGTCCGCCATAGAAACACAAAGTACATTGGTGACATAACCACCTCTGTTGGGCCATGAATTTGAAATTTAACAGCATCCCATACAATTCCCATCTAACACAGGCCAGGCTGTGATATTGACAAGTCTGGTCCCTCTTCATGAGGTGTGATGAAGAGTGGGATGCCAAAGTTCCATCAATTAACCTAATTACAGATCTTTCGATAAGGTAATCTCCATTGACTAGACGAAAAAAGACAACCACAAATCCAATCGACATAAACAAAAAAATGGAAATGAGCACCAACCAGATGTAAGTCCAAGGTGGAATTAAAAAATGTCTTTTAAACCAAGTAACAAAAATAGAAAATTTCAATGGGGCACTCGATGTTATAGAGTAAGTCTCGAATGAAAAACTTGACTGGTCAACTGCACTTGCTTGCACACTAGGCAACAACACATCTGTGGGATAGGTATACTCGGTATGTACATGGGTATCGCCAGCCGGAGGATTCAATAAAGGATTAGTAACTGTGTGCATATCAATGGCAATGTCAGGCCTGTTGGTGTTTGAAGAGGCCAAAATAGAATTTCTAAGCATTGCCGGACAAGAGACCGCTGGAGTCATACTAAGAAGTATCGGCCACTCGTTGTAGTTTGACATTGTCAATGGAGATGTACCTGTTATCCTTGCAACCAGGAAGTGGTGATAAAATGACTTCTCGTACCCTGCACGCCAAGCACTGGAACAGGTGCACGATAAGAGGGGCTGAAATCCTTCTTGTTCTCTACCTTCTCACGGACCAGGTCTCCGACTCGAGGTAGCCAGCCCACTACTGGAATCTGTAGTGCAGCTTCAGATGTGGAGCGCAAATGTTCCTTTGCAAGACTGTCTCGAATCTCTTGTAGGTTCTGTAACACAGTGGAATGATTATCTACGTCAAAGGGTACGGCTGTCACCACCATGTCTAGACCGTCAAGGTCTGGTACAAATATTTTTGCCAAAGAGCATTTTGTATGGACTCCGCCCACCCAGAGATCTTCTAGGGAGATTATTAAGTGCACGTTGATGCTATACAAATGGGCGAACCAGTTTCTGCCAGTACCTAAAACTCGAGTTGTCAGTTGCTGTCGTCTTCAGAACTATGCCCAGGAAACCAGGAAATCGGTGTATTGTGGTGTACCAGAAAACCCACCTCAGTGCCATATCCCAATCCGACTAGCATCAGTGTCTCATTAGTTCTCAGTGCTACAGCGAAGCTACCAATGATTAGACAACCCAGAACAAGCGACTTAGTGAACTCTCCGGAATAGTGGGAATCAAGAACACTTTAGTTTTTATTCTCATAGAAGTCCACAACATGAGTAATCAGAGACACAGTAAAGTTTAAAGTGTCTATTTTAACTACGTGCTCTTAAGATGCAGTAGTTTGGCTAACATTAGCAGGCAAATGATTAGAAATAAAACAATCAGCATTGTTACAATTCCATAAAACACAAAGGGAGAAATCATGTTATAATGATAGTGGAACCAGGTCTATTGTGCCTTGTGTACCACCCTCCCCTGGCTTGGAGCTAGGTATTATAATAATAGAAGATCTCTAGGTTAAAACTGGGAACCCCATACCTCCAAGATCAGATGAAGTGAATCACATCCCTGGATCAGCACAACTCTTTGTAGATGGAAAGGTTTTCTCCAAGTGCAAGAATCATGCATGCAATGCAATATTAAAGGCATCCGAGTTTCAGTTATTTGCAGCTGTGTGCGTGTTGTGTCTAGAGCGTGGGCCGATCAACATGAATCAACAACATACATTGTTATTTGACCCTGCACACACTGCTGTAGAGACTGAGGCCGCGGTGTAAGAGATGTGAAAAACAGACTGTTCTCATGTGAAGAAAAGCAAGCAGTTTAACTTACAATAACAGAGGCATGTAATGTCGTGTGCAAAAGCGGCAAAGTGACAAAATGGCATTTAAGCTTCTACTTCACTTATGCTAACATAGCAATGTGTGCAAGCAATATCGTGTCTTCACTACAGTATTTCGCTCCACAGATTCCTGTATATTGTGGAATCATAAAATTGTAACTTGTGGCTATTCCTGATGAAGGCACTCTTCTGCCGAAACGCACACTCTGAGACAGAGCCAAAAAGGCGACAGTCTAGAACCTACAAAAATACACAGCGGCTGCAACGTTCACAAAGGGAAAATCCTTCTGATAACTATACAGGTTTCAGCCACTGAGAGTTGTCAAAACAATTAGCTTCTCAATCACTGCATAGAATTTGGCTCTTAGCTATTTATGATTATATCATGTGTATGGAGACAAAGTAGATTCTGAAGATGAAATTTGTATTTTAAATGAGAAATGAACAGATTATTTATTGTTTCTGGTCATTGTATATTGTCCTTGCATTTTTTGTCCCAATTGTACAGAATGATGTTAGAGTGAAGGTTTGATACAAGAGGAGTATGCATGTGGATTTTTTATTTTCAAGATTTATTGTATCGCTTTAATAAAATTCATTTTTGTACTGGCTTTTAATATGTTGTCCTTGTCCACTTATGTTTAGTTATGAATTTTTGTCATATATGTGATCAATTCTGAGTTGCCCTAGGTTTTTGCAATTATGTCAGTGGTTGTGATGCATCTCCATGTGGGTTTGTTTGTTTGTGTGAGTGTTTGTAAATATATATTTTATGCTACTTGGCTATAGCACTGCTTCCAATTCCTTTACTGATTTACCCTATTACTGGAAAACGTATTACTGATCTTTTCATGTTGCCTTCACAGAGGGCTGCCAAAGATGACGAAAAACGTCTGTTGAACACGCCACTTCAAGCCCCTCACCTTATTTCACCTGGTCAGATCTGTAGCTGCGGCACTCATTATGGTGAGACTCATTCTATTGTTAATTTTATTTTACTTTATTTTATTTGAAGTTTTATATAGCGCGAACATTACCCGTTAGGGTATCAGAGCGCTTTACAAGGAAAGATATGTTACGTACAGGATGGGACAGGTAAAATACAGGAATGGGGTTAGGGAAATGTCAAGGATATATACTAGAGTCAATTCAGTTTCAAAATCAGTGAGCGACTTGAATACAATAGGACACAAGAAAGAGATATATGCATTACATGGTACAGTTCCAAGTACAGGGTGGCCTAGGCAAAATACAAGGAAGGGGGTTAGGGTAGTGACCATAGTGGGACAAAGCCATGGATATATATATACACGAGTCATCACAGTTCCAAAATCAGCGAGCAACTTGATTATGATAGGACAAATAAGAGATATGTACAATAAATGGTGCAGGGAGCATTAAAAGGAGTGGGGGTTGAAACATGCGGAAGGTCAATCAAAAAAGGGGATTAAACGCAGAAATAAATCAAGAAAAGGCGGTATGTGCACCAAGGTAGCGTTATTGGAGGAATTTGCTCATTAAGAAGGTTTTAGCTTCTTTTTTTGAAGAGCGCCAGAGAAGGTAATCTTCTGATGGAGGAAGGAAGCGCGTTCCAGTTTCTTGGTGCAGCCCCGGAGAATGCTCGATTGTATATTTCTACCTTGCAGAAGTGGAGTGGCAGGAGCACACGGTCTCTGGAGGATCGTGAGTTTCTGGATCTCCCAGATAACACAATTTTCTGGGTGAGATATGCCAGGGAGTCCTTGTATAAGGCTTTGGTAGTGATGAAGGCCAGCTAGAGTTGAATTCTACCTTCAAGGGGAAGCCCGTTCAAGGCCTTCAGGTGTGGTAACATATGGTCAAATTTTAGTGGGCTAAATACAAGTCTAGTTGCTGCGTTGAGGCAAGCTTTTAAGGGGGCCGTCGAAGTCTTAGGTAGGCCAGACAGTGTGGAACAGCCATATTCGATTCTGGAGATAACTAACGCCTACACAGCGGTTTGTAGATCTGCAGTTCCAAGGAAGGGTTTTAGTTTTCTCAAGTAGCTCAGATTGAATCTGGCAGTTTTGGGCATCGCTTTGATATGTTCAGTCATATTCAGGTTGCGGTCCAAAGTAATCCTGCGAGATTTGGCAGAATCCACTATGGTAGGGGTGCATTTGAGTGCTGTGATGGAGTTAGTCCATTCCAGGATGTCATTAGATTTTTTTTTGGGGGAAGATGAGAAGAAACTCCGTTTTTTGGGCATTCAGTTTGAACTGGTTGTTGGCAAATGGACTGTCAGTTTCAGGGCATCAAGAGAGGAGATTTTAAAGTAGATCTGAGTATCATTGGCATACATGTGGAAGGAGATGTTGGCCAAGTTGAGCATTTCAGCTAAGGGTTCACGGTAGAGATTGAAGAGGGTAGAGGACAGAGTGGAGCCATGCAGGACACTGATGGAGATAGGGGAGGGAGCATATAGGTTGTTGTTGACAAGGAATCTCTGGGTGCGGTTCTGGAGGAAGTATCCAAACCATTTGATGAGGGTACCTCCTAGATCCATTCTGTGTTCGAGACGTTTAAGAAGTATTTTGTGGTTGACTGTCGAATGCCGAGGCGAGATCCAGAAGGATCAAAAGACAGGTTTTGCCTTGGTCGAGGGATAGGAGAGCATCGCCAATGATGTGTCAATGCTGTGCCCAGGCCTGAAACCAGATTGGAATTCGTCAAGTAGATTGAAATTGGCGATGTGTTGGTTTAGTTGTAGCTGCACACATTTCTCTAGTACTTTCGCGAGAAGAGGGATATTCGAGATAGGTATGAAGCTATCTGTAATTTCCGGATTAAGAGTTTTTTTTTAGGATGGGGATGACTTGTCCAGTTTTCAGGGAGTCAGGTATGGTCCCTTGGAGAAGGAAAGCATTGATAATGGTAGTCCAAATGGGAGCAATGAGTGAGGCGGTTTCTGCCAAGCAGTTGGCGGAGATGGGGTCGTTAAAGTGGGTGTTCGGTTTTAAGGAGGATAGAATTTTAGAGATGGAATGGTCATCATAAAGTTCGAATTTGGACCAGTGAACCTTGTTTTTGGGTGTTTGCTTGGTGGGGACGAGAAGAGAGAAGGGTCTCAGAAAGAGAATGAGGGAAGTTTGAGGAGGCATTGAGTTTGTTACCAAGCAAGTTGATTTTGGTTGTGAATAAGGAGGAACTCATCGCAGGTTATTGGGGATTTAGTAGTTTCTTTAGATGATTTTGCTAGTTTGTTTGATTGAAGTTTGACTATTTCGAAAAGTTTGCATGGTCTGTTCTTAGCAGTTTCCTGCTCTGATTTGAATAACTCTTTTTTGGACAAAAGGATATTCTTGTTGTACTTATTTCTAGCCTGACGGAGGAGTTTAAGATGGGAGGCTTGAGGGGTTGTCTCCAGTTACTTTCTTTCAGACGGAGAGCTCTCCTTTCGTCATTGAGGGATCCGCTGAACTAAGGGTTTTTGTCTCTGATTTGGGACCTTTTTCGCTTAAGCAGGGCCAGATCATCCAAATTGTTAGTCATAGTCAAGTTGTAGCGATCTGTGAGGTCGTTGACCTTAGATAGATTGGGGGGGGGGGGGGGGGGGGAGAAGCTCATTCTCGCAGCGGGTTGTCAGCTTCCCGCTGTCCAGGCTCTTAGAGTCTCTGAGCCAGCGCTTTGGTTTCACCGGTTGCCCAAGGCTTTTCAGGCGGTGGTCAGGTATAGTGAAGGTGATGATGTGGTGGTCTGACCAGTCACACGGCTCTATTGAATTCAGCCTGACCACTGAAGCCTTAGTGATAATCCAGTCCAAAGTAGCGCCTTTTGTGTGGGTAGGCAGGGTGCAAGCCTGGGTGACTGATTGATCGGCGAGGAAAACTTTGACAGCGTTGACCTGGGAAAGGAATCAAAAATACAATCTCTAATATAAACATAATTCAAACACCCTTGTCTGTGTGTCTCTGTGGCTGTGTGTCTGGGCAAGACTAGTTTAATCATTAATGTCTGTTAAGATGGCGCTCCAGATTTTTTTTCAAGATATGAAATAAAATTGTGTTTTTTCTCTAACTCAGATAAATCCCATGAGATGACAATCTCAGCCGGTCAAGCGATGCATCCGAGGTCACAGCGGCCAGTTGTGAACAGGAATCCAAGGCCGACGGAGGCTGCGCTGAAATCCAAGTCTCAAAAGCGTCCGGTAGAGAGGCTGCAAGAGGAACCTGCACAACAGCGGCAGCATGTGAATGTTTTGGTTAGTTCTGGAGGGGAGAATACAGTTCATAACTTAACTAATGTTCAAGAAGCATCGCCTTTGGATAATGCTTTGAAAAAGAGACACACTGGTTCTACAGTGCGGGGTGATCATAAGCGAGCCAGGAAAGAAAATTCTTCTGATAACAATTGTAGCACGTGCTTTATCAATTCTGGTTCAAAACATAACGTTCAGGTATCTAATTCTAAAACCAGTCCTCCCAGGGGGGTTCTGCCCCATCGAAGTACACAACAGACACTCGGTGTTACATCGCACCGATCAAGCGGCAGCCCTGTACTCGTGGACTCACAGCCTCCTCCTGCCCCAAAGTCACTTTCTCATCAGTCAAAGAGAACACGCACCCTAGCATCAAATGCCATCCCTTCCCACCCTGAGCAAGATAGTTCTCTGCTTGACACTGATAAAGAAGGTTTAGGAGAATCCGCAAATATAGATTTTTCGCAAAACAGATTAAAGAAAGGGGGGAATGTACAATCCGACCGCTGCAGGACCTCACCCTCACAGAGAGCATGTCAGTCCTACGCCACAGTAGAGGCACCTTCAACCACTATTTCCCCGCTACGGGCCTTGCCAGACTCGATTCTCCATAGTTCGAAGTCTGAAACTGACTCTTCTGTACTGTCCTCAGTACAGCGCCAAACTCCTAAGCATGGAGGGGGGGCTGTTGCACCCTCAAGCGCTTCTTCTGTCTTGTCAGCAATCAAAAATAATAAGCGCTTAATGATAGCCCTTAAGTCTCGCCTAAAAATATCATCTCCTGGCAAAACAGTTTTTTTCGCTTTAGGCAATCGCAATACAAAGGAACGTGTTCAGACCATAGAAGGTGTCAAAGGTGACTTACTTCTGATAAAAAAAAATACAAAGGAATTAATTAATACTACTTTAGCAGATGCTCAACTCCAGCTTGAGTCGGAAGTTTCCACAAACAACATATCTCAATTCCTAGATATGCCGAATTACGTTGATGCCAAGTCATCAATTTACTCCCTGAGTGGTGCTGCTGCTGGAGAGGCTATAGCTTCACCGCCTAGCGATTATGCTGTCCCTTCAGCAGTCTGCAACATTGTGTTTCTAATGAGAAGCCTTACAGAACTAGGATTGAACCCGAAACCTGTCCATCATTCTGTTGCTATTTTACGTGACCGGGATGACATCGACCGAGTCCGTGGAATGGAGGCTATCATAGCGATTGTACGTCGCTTTCTCCAAAATACAGAAACTTTAATCGTTGATATTTTATACGATGCACAAATTCGCCTTGATTCCACGGGACCAGGGAAACTGACAATGTCACCCAAAGAGGAAATCTCCCACGTTAGTTCAAAAAACACATCTGCTAAGCATAAAGAAAAATGGCTAGCTGCCAAATTAGTTAGAAATTGCTTAGCCAAATACAGAAAAAGAGCCCAAAAACACTTTAGAAATAGAAAAGGGGTGAATGTACCACCCGACCGCTGCAGGACCCAACCCTCAAAGAGTGCGTGTCAAGCCTATGCCACAGTAGAGGGACCTTCTACCACCATTTCCCCGCTAAGGTCCTTGCCAGACTCTATTCTCCATTGTTCAAAGTCTGAAACAGACTTTTATGGACTATCCTCAGTACAGCTCCAAACTCCTAGGCATGTTGGGGGGGCTGTTGCACACTCAAGCACTTCTTCTATCTTGTCAGCAATCAAAAATAATAAGCGATTAATGATAGCCTTTAAGTCTCGTCTGAAAATATCATCTATTCGCGAAACTATTTTTTACGCTTTAGGCAATTGCAATACAAATGAATGTGTTCAGACCATAGAAGGTGTCAAAGGTGACTTAGTTTTGATACAAAAAAATACAGAGGAATTAATTAATACTACTTTAGCAGAGGCTCAACTCCAGCTTGAGTCGGAAGTAGCCACAAACACCATATCTCAAGTCCTAGATATGGTGAATTCCATTTACGTTGATGCGAAGTCCTCAATTCACTCCCTGAGTGGTGCTGCTGCTGGAGCGGCTATAGCTTCAACACCCAGCGATTCTGCTGTCACTTCAGCAGTCTGCAACATTGTGTATCTAATGAGAAGCCTTACAGAACTGGGATTGAACCCAAAACCTCTCCATCATTCTGTTGCTATTTTACGTGACCAGGATGACATCGACCGAGTCCGTGGAATGGAGGCTATCATAGCTATTGTACGTCGCTTTCTCCAAAATACAGAAACTTTAATCGTTGATATTTTACACGACGCACAAATTCGCCTTGATTCCACGGTACCAGGGAAACTGACAATGTCACCCAAAGAGCAAATCTCCCACGTTAGTTCAAAAAACACATCTGCTAAGCATAAAGAAAAATGGCTAGCTGCCAAACTAGTTAGAAATTGCTTAGCCAAATACCTAAAAAGAGCCAAAAAACACTTTAGAATTAGAAAAGGGGTGAATGTACCACCCGACCGCTGCAGGACCCCACCCTCAAAGAGTGCGTGTCAAGTCTATGCCGCAGTACAGGGACCTCCAACCACCATTTCCCCGCTACGGGCCTTGCCAGACTTGATTCTCCATTGTTCGAAGTCGGACTCTTCTGGACTATCCTCAGTACAGCTACAAACTCCTAGGCATGTTGGGGGGGCTGTTGCACACTCAAGCACTTCTTCTGTCTTGTCAGCAATCAAAAATAATAAGCGTTTAATGATAGCCCTTAAGTCTCGTCTGAAAATATCATCTATTCACGAAACTATTTTTTACGCTTTAGGCAATTGCAATACAAATGAACGTGTTCAGACCATAGAAGGTGTCAAAGGTGACTTAGTTTTCATACAAAAAAATACAGAGGAATTAATTAATACTACTTTAGCAGATGCTCAACTCCAGCTTGAGTCGGAAGTAGCCACAAACACCATATCTCAAGTCCTAGATATGGTGGATTCCATTTACGTTGATGCGAAGTCCTCAATTCACTCCCTGAGTGGTGCTGCTGCTGGAACGGCTATAGCTTCAACAGCTAGCAATTATGATGTCTCTTCAGCAATCTACAGCATCGCGTTTCTAATGAGAAGCATTAAAGAACTGGGCTTGAACCCAAAACCCGTCCATCATTCTGTTGCCGTTTTACTTGACTGGGATGCCATCAACCGAGTCCGTGGAATGGAGGCTATCATAGCGACTGTACGTTGCTTTCTCAAAAATACAGAGACTTTAATCGTTGATATTTTACACAACGCACAAATTTGCCTTGATTCCACGGTACCAGGGAAACTGACAATGTCACCCAAAGAGGAAATCTCCCACGGTAGTTCAAAAACCACATCTGCTAAGCAGAAAGAAAAATGGCTAGCTGCCAAATTAGTGAGAAATTGCTTAGCCAAAAACCTAAAAAGAGCCAAAAAACACTTAGGAAATAGAAAAAGGGTGAATGTACCATCCAATCGCTGCAGGACCCCACCCTCACAGAGTGCGTGTCAGTCCTACACCACAGTACAGGGACCTTCAACCACCATTTCCCCGCTACGGGCCTTGCCAGACTCGATTCTCCATAGTTCGAAGTCTGAAACTGACTCTTCTGGACTGTCCTCGGTACAGCGCCAAACTCCTATGCATGTTGGGGGGGCTGTTCCACCATCAAGCTCCTCTTCTGTCTTGTCAGCTGTCAAAAATAATAAGCGTTTAATGATAGCCCTTAAGTCTCGTCTGAAAATATCATCTATTCGCGAAACTATTTTTTACGCTTTAGGCAATTGCAATACAAATGAATGTGTTCAGACCATAGAAGGTGTCAAAGATGACTTAGTTCTGATAAAAAAAAATACAGAGGAATTAATTAATACTACTTTAGCAGATGCTCAACTCCAGCTTGAGTCGGAAGTAGCCACAAACACCATATCTCAAGTCCTAGATATGGTGAATTCCATTTACGTTGATGCCAAGTCATCAATTCACTCCCTGAGTGGTGCTTCTGCTGGAGAGGCTATAGCTTCAACGCCTAGCAATTATGATGTCTCTTCAGCAATCTACAGCATCGCGTTTCTAATGAGAAGCATTAAAGAACTGGGCTTGAACCCAAAACCCGTCCATCATTCTGTTGCTGTTTTACTTGACTGGGATGCCATCGACCGAGTCCGTGGAATGGAGGCTATCATAGCGACTGTACGTCGCTTTCTCCAAACTACAGAAACTTTAATCGTTGATATTTTACACAACGCACAAATTCGCCTTGATTCCACGGTGCCAGGGAAACTGACAATGTCACCCAAAGAGGAAATCTCGCACGGCAGTTCAAAAACCACATCTGCTAAGCAGAAAGAAAAATGGCTAGCTGCCAAATTAGTGAGAAATTGCTTAGCCAAAAACCTAAAAAGAGCCAAAAAACACTTAAGAATTAGAAAAAGGGTGAATGTACCATCCATCCGCTGCAGGGCCCCACCCTCACAGAGTGCGTATCAGTCCTACACCACAATACAGGGACCTCCAACCACTATTTCCCCACTACGGGCCTTGCCAGACTCGATTCTCAATAGTTCAAAGTCTGAAAACGACTCTTCTGGACTGTCCTCAGTACAGCGCCAAATTCCTACGCATGTTGGGGGGGCTGTTCCACCATCAAGCGCCTCTTCTGTCTTGTCAGCAATCAAAAATAATAAGCGTTTAATGATAGCCCTTAAGTCCCGTCTGAAAATGTCATCTATTAGTGAAACAGTTTTTTACGCTTTAGGCAATCGCAATACAAATGAACGTGTTCAGACCATAGAAGGTGTCAAAGGTGACTTAGTTCTGATACAAAAAAATACAGAGGAATTAATTAATACTACTTTAGCAGATGCTCAACTCCAGCTTGAGTCGGAAGTAGCCACAAACACCATATCTCAAGTCCTAGATATGGCGAATTCCATTTACGTTGATGCCAAGTTGTCAATTCACTCCCTGAGTGATGCTGCTGCTGCAGCGGCTATAGCTTTAACGCCTAACGATTATACTCTCATTTCAGGAGTCTGCAATGTTGCGTTTCTAATGAGAAGCCTTAAACACCTGGGCTTGGACACGAAACCCATCAGTCATTCTTTTGCTATTTTACTTGGCCGGGATGCCATCGACCAAGTCCGTGTAATAGAGGCTATCATAGCAACTGTACGTTGCTTTCTCCAAAATACAGAAACGTTAATCGTTGATATTTTACATGATGCACAAATTCGCCTTGATTCCACGGTGCCAGGGAAACCGACAATGTCACCCAAAGAGAAAATCTCGCACGGCAGTTCAAAAACCATATCTGCTAAGCCTAAAGAAAAATGGCTAGCAGCCAAATTAGTTAGAAATTGCTTAACCAGAAACCTAAAAAGAGCCAAAAAACACTTAAGAATTAGAAAAAGGGTGAATGTACCATCCGACCGCTGCAGGACCCCACCCTCAAAGAGTGCGTGTCAGTCCTACCCCACAATACAGGGACCTCCAACCACCATTTCCCCATTACGGGCCTTGCCAGACCCGAATCTCCATAGTTCGAATTCAGAAACTGACTCTTCTGGACTATCCTCAGTGCAGCTCCAAGCTCCTAGGCATGGAGGGGGGGCTGTTGCACCATCAAGCACTTCTTCTGTCTTGTCAGCAATCAAAAATAATAAGCGTTTAATGATAGCCCTTAAGTCCCGTCTGAAAATGTCATCTATTAGTGAAACTGTTTTGTACGCTTTAGACAATTGCAATACAAATGAACGTGTTCAGACCATAGAAGGTGTTGAAGCTGACTTAGTTCCCATACAAAAAAATATAGAGGAAACAATTAGTGCTACTTTAGCAGATGCTCAACTCCAACTTGAGTCGGAAGTTTCCACAAATACCATATCTCAAGTCCTAGATATGCCGAATTCCATTTACTTTGATGCCAAGTCGTCAATTGACTCCCTGAGTGATGCTGCAGCGGCTATAGCTTCACCGCCTAGTGATTATGCTGTCACTTCAGCAGTCTGCAACATTGCCTTTCTAATGAGAAGCCTTAAAGAACTGGGCTTGAACCCGAAACCTGTCCATCATTCTGTTGCTATTCTTTTACGTGACTGTGATGCCATCGACCAAATCCGCGGAATGGAGGCTATCATAACGACTGTACGTCGCTTTCTACGAAATACAGAGACTGTAATTGTTGATATTTTACACGATGCACAAATTCGCCTTGATTCCAAGGTGCCAGGGAAACCGACAATGTCACCCAAAGAGGAAATCTCGCACAGCAGTTCAAAAATCACATCTGCTAACTCTGGAATTGACCTCTGTAGTAACTACTCTAGGTTGTCCTCAGTACAGCTCCAAACTCCTAGGCATGTTGTGGGGGCTGCTGCACCTCTAATCAATTCTTCTTTCTCGTCAGCATTGAGAGATTTGGCGCCTTTAGTGACAGCCCTTAAGGCTCGGGGTCTGAAAATTTCATCTATTAGACCTGCCTTTTATTACGCTTTCCTGGAAAAACAACTATAATGCAGTGGAATAGATCAAAAGGGGATTATTTCTAGACGGAAAATTAAATTAGTCCCTCATAAGGACCCAAATTAATGTCCAATTGCTTATTTTGCTAAAGAAACCGACTCCCAAGTGTAGTCCAAAACGAGTATTTTATATATATATATATATATTTTTGAAAAAGAGAATACAAACAATAATATATATACATAATTTGTATTTACAAAAAACAATAACAACAATACATATATCTGTACATAAACATCATTCCTTATTACCCTTATTTAATATTACGGATGCGGAAAAATCCGTAACAATATTTATGATGCCAATCTGTTAAAAGAAAAAGAAGATAGCCCTAAAGGTAACACACAACCGAGGGAAACGTTTTTTAATCCTCTATCTGAATTGGGATGTGCAATAGTTTCTTTTCAATACATTTAAACTTTTGCAGGGCTTCTCCAGATTGTGGAGTCGACGCGTTTCAGCCCATATGTTTACTGTAGAGTAATCGTTGATATTTTACATGACGCACAAATTCGCCTAGACAGGGAAACAATCTCACCCAAAAAGCAAATCTCCCACAGTAGTTGAAAACCCACATCTGCTAAGCATAAAGAAAAATGGCTAGCTGTAAAATTAGTTAGAAATTGCTTTGCCTCGAAACCTAAAAAGAGCCAATAAAGTTTGAGTAACATACACCATTCTATTTAAATCAATGAAGGATACTTACTTCCGAACCCTACCCTGATAAATCCCCCACCTCTGAGGGGCCTCAGCCCCACATGATAATTCCAATGTTAGTAGCAACCCTACACCAGTATTTCTGGGAAAGTGCGCACTAATATCAAAGAGTTATCAAAATATTTAGAGGTGTAGAATTTTATGAGGAATTTTGGTTTGTAAATTGACATCTCATAGATTCTTATAAACAAGCTTAGAAGTGGTGGTTATCCTTATTCAGCAACTGCTAAACTGAATGGCACCGGATTTTGGCTTCATTACCACGCACAAATTCACCTAACCGGCGGGGGACTAACTACCCTTTTTACACACAAAGGCCGCTGCATCGTGACCTAAGCACCTCAGATTTCTTCAAAAATGGTTGTCGACATGATGAATAAAAATGCTGAAATTTGGGGTTGCAAAGTTTAAAACTGGTTGTGACTGTGATAAAAAGTAGGGGGCGTGGTGGTTCCTGACTGTCGCCCAATTCGGTGCAGTTCAGTAAGATCAACGCAGGTGGCTGACTAATTTTAACCATGCTGCTAGAAATTTGTTTCAGATGGGCTACTTGGTGGGGTTATTAGATCACGGACAACATGGTGATGCAAAATTGACAAAGGCAGTTCAGTTAATGCGCAATCCCTAAAGAGTTATCCAGATACAGATGTCACTTTGCAAGACCTAGTTACTTGGGTGTGATGATTAAAGTATTATACCAAAAAGGCGGCTGGCAGTATTTCACTAGTGGTGACCCAACAAAATCTAGAATTCTATTTTATGGTATAAAATAATTCAAAAGATCCTTGGCTCTAGATATAACTGTGAAAAGTATTTCCCCACTTGTGCTAACTTTTGCTGGGCTTATGTTACAAATGATTGCTGGGATCGTGCTAACTATCTCCAAAAGTTTAAGCAGGGCTGGTATTTTGCGGGTATAAGGGGTGTTTATAGCATCCTGGTGGATTAGCTGATGTGGGGAAGGTGAACCGTCCTGCCAAAAAGGTGTGTGATTCATGCAGTCTTTACAGCCCTGAATGACCTGACTGTAAAGTCACGGAATGTGGCTTCTGTAAAGCGTGGGTGTTTTCGTTCGATTCACACCTGTGTTGTATGGGAAAACGGAAACCCACAACCAAAACTGAGGATTATACATTTTACAAGGTGGACTACCAACCTGAAAATATCATTCACAAGCTCAATTATAGTTTTGCCAGGCTTCTACGCGGTGTGATAACTTGGGAGATATCAGGTCCTACATGTGCCACTTACTTCATCAACACTTTCATTCTCTACAATTTTAAAACTATACTTTTTTGGCACATTTTAAGGATATGGCAGTTATTTTGCAGTGAAAGCTTTATTCCTTGAAGAAGTTGGTATGTCTTTGATCACTCAAGGTGAGAAACTCATGTGCGTTACAAACGGAGTAATGGATCTCAGATCTAAAGATTCCTTAAATTTCCTACTTAAGAAGCTCCCTCTGGTCCAAATGTTTTTCCTCACATTACTTTAGCTCTTTGTAGAATCAGAACTATGTGGGGAGATTAATTCTGTAGAACTGTATGATGTAGGACATTTGTCACGCTCTGGGAAAGCAGAATTCATGCCCTGGTACGACTATGACCAGGGCCTGATTCACAAAGGGATCCGGCACTTGTAGCCGAGGCTCTGCAGTCGTGCATTGAAGGGCAATGCTCTTTTAGAGTAAACTTGTTGAGAACTGAACAATAAAAGGTTGTATATTAAAACTAAAAAAATTCTTCTCAAACAGTCTGGGGGGTTTAGAGGAGCACTGCTGAGCTTTGCCATTTTGCTTCTCAGAGGCCTGATAATTGGGCAGTGATGGCATACGTTGAAAAAAATGTATCTGTATCCTAAACATGAGCTAGACAGTTTGCGGGCCCCTACAAGCAATGATGCGTACAGTAGAAAAACAATGACCGACCTCTGAGATGGGAGACATTCTACTAATAAGCGATTTGCTTCTTCATAAGATGGATAAACTTTATTCCTCTCCTCTTCAATGGTATCTAACCTACGTCCATCATAGTAAATTGTAAAAAGAGGGTCTGACATTATTCATGACTGAAAGTCAAGAGTTCTACCAGTCTAAAAAGCAGAATCGCCAGCCATTAATCAAGCTCATGAAATAATTGACAACACTGACACTGTTGCAGAAAGAATACTGAATTCTAATTAAAATACAACAAAATAAAAACATATATTTCTGGAATGAAAAAGGAGAGCTCATAGATGAATGTAATTCGATACACGGCTCAAACCTGCATGACTTGGTCAGAGGACCAACACAAACACATTATTTTTTTGGAGAGTTTTATATAGCACAAACTAGACTCACGGATATCTGGTATCAGAGCACTTTACATGAGCACCAGTTTAGTTACACAAGGACACATTCGTTTTTTTTAGACTCGGGGAGATTAAGGCCTAGATGTAGGTAAATGTGATTTACCGATTCATAAATATCGAATTTTACAGATTCGGTATTCATGAATCGGTAAATCAAATGTAGGTAAAAATTCGGTAAAAAATACAGAATCGGTATGATTCGGTATTTATCGATTCAGTAACTACAGAATCAGTATTTGCCATTGATTCCTATGGGCCTTGAAGCCCATAGGAATCAATGGCAAATACCGATTTGGTAATTACCGAATCGGTAAAAATACCGAATTGCCAAGGGGGACAGGGTGTCACTTTGACACCCTGTTACACCACTGTTTCTGGCTTGTGTGCCATGTGACACACATACATGCCCTTAGGGCATGTCTGTGTGCCACATGGCACAGGTGTACATGCACAGATGTGGTTGTACACTGGAATTCGTTATTTACCATGTAATAGTATTACATGGTAAATAACGAATCGGTAATGGCCTGTGACACTGTTTTCAGTGCCACCTACATCTGTATTTACCGATTCGGTAAATTTACCGATTCAGTATTTTACAGAATCGGTAAATTTACTGAATTGGTAAATATACAGATTCTGTAAATTAAGCCTACCTACATGTCAAATCCCAAATACCGGTCGGTAACGGCCAAAATCGGCCGTTACCGACCGGTAATTGGCGACCTACATCAGGCCCCTAGTGATTTGCCCAGAATCACAGGATGTTGAGCGCCGTTGCAGAGACTCAAACCTGGTTCCCCAGCTTAGAGGTTGACTACTCTAGCCGTAAGGCTACATCCTCTCCCCAACATGACTTTGTATTCAGGCATCCCAACCAATAGCACTTTCTTATTAGCAGAGTCGAGCACAAATGGACATTCAAGCATCTGTGCTGGCAGATGTTGGCCAGAGAATCTACTTTATTTTTTAAGCAACAAAGCTGGCCTTTTTGTTATCCCTTCTTCCCCTTCATCACCATTTTTTCATGACCCTCATAAACCACCTACGCATGACCCCTGAGTTATCACCAACAACACTGGTGACTGAATAACCGCCCGTAGAGGACTCCTGTCAAAAAACACACAAAGGCTCTCAAGAGATTGCCTTGGTTGCCTACTTAGCATTGTACTCCGTTTCCTAATCATACTGGTGTAATGAGCATTTTGTTTTCATTGCTGCACACAAATGTATTATCGAGATCTGTATTTATTACTGGGTAACAAAATAAGCTATGATTCCTTGTTTTTCATGTAACTACCTCATTTTATCTCTACATACAATAGCCATGCAGTTTTGAGTTGCCGTTTATTCCTCATAGTAATGCTGTACCATGAAGTGTGCTTAAATAGGCCATTCAACTGTATTTTAATGGAACTACCTCCCTGTGTCGCTAGTTTAAGATCTCGTTGTAGTTTCTGCAGTATTTTGTGACTGACGACTACACTATGATTTGTATGTGGCGGGTCATAATGTATTTTATAACTGGCTCCTTATACAACTATTAAATCTGAATATGTATTTTTCTATATTTTTTAAATCCCTAAACGGGATCAAATTTATGAAATTCTGTTTGCTGAAATTGTAATTAAATGTCTCTGTATTTATGACGTTGTGCAAAACTGGTTTCAATACAATTGCAGATGAATGTGTCTAAATAACATTAGATCTGCTTCTTTTTTACATGTAAATAAAAATCACATTTGACAATAGCTTTATTATCATTCTTTTCAACAATGTGGTAATGACTGTGGTTTTAAACCCCAAATCCCTAAATATTGTGCTGACATAGAACCTGATCCAGACCAGTACTACACAAGACATGCCTGGGGAAGCTCTAAAAAATGTAAAAATCTGATCTCCCCAGTCGATCATATAACACAAATTGATTTGCAAGTGTATCGTTTTATACACCTTGATTCAATACCTATTATTTTCTATACTTGTGTTCTCATTTAAATGTCCTTTGTCCTATAAACCATAGAATGACACCATAATTATCAAAATATTGCAAGGACTGGTTCAAAATATATAAGGACTGAATCCAATATAGAACCGAGAGCCAAAGGGAAGTCAACATGTGAAAACCTATTCATTAAAATACATGGTGATAAGTAGTGTACAACCTATACTGCTATCTTATTTACAAGGCATGTGCTCTTGACGGCTCTGTCTCCACGTTTTCTTAATGGAAGCATGAGTGAGTTACCCAGGCATCATTCACACTTAACAAATCATTTTCACTTCTATATCATTTTGTGCATTTAGTGCATATTAATCATGAAAAAAAATGCTCAGCTATTGTGGAGTCACTGAGGACCTCTCACTTGACACAAAATCAGTTTGTATTACCGAATAGGCAAAGTAAGCACAGGCTTGTGGGCCCCACTGCTTTTAGGGGCCTGCGATAATGTATCAAAATATTATTGATTTGATCTTGAAAGAAAATTATAATCAAGCTTTCTTAAATATTGTTTCAAAAAGATGGAAAGAAATTAATTAACTCAAAGAACGAAAACTGTACATTGAAGACTCCATAGAGAAAATACTGTATTAATGTAATGTGCCCATTAACAACTTGGGGTTAGGTACATAAACCAGAGAACTCAGATTCACATAACAGATTGTCTCTTAAAAGCTCATTTTCTGGCAGCTGTTAGTTTGGAAAAACAATCCTGTGCAATAGGTATTAGGAGACAATTGGCAAGAGGGTCACTGAAATTTCGACTGCCTAGGGGCGTCCACATGGATTAATCCGGCACTACACAATATCGCTCAGCTCCCAAAGGTAAACAGTGTGGCTGACCATGGTTAGGCACCTCAGTTTCAAAGTAACCTCATAAGTACTTGGTTTGTGCACACCGCATCCGAAGCCTGCCACACGTATGCTCCAATGTCAAGACAGATACAAACTTTAGGAAAAATGGATGGTGCACCAAAGAACAAAGTTCAGAGGAGTTCTAATTTTGCCAAAATTAAGTCCTTTATTCTTTTCCAATCTTTCAAAAGGCCTCAGCCAACGCGTTTTGTTCCATTTGGAACTTCGTCAGGCCTCAACAGTCTCTTGTAGTTCTAAAAAACAAAGATGCAAGAGTAGAATAATCAACGTGTCTGTAGGTCCCGTTCTAGTGTGCAGTATTTAGGGACGACAATGTTGACAACCCAGTTCCTCCAAAAGTCAAGGAAGGTTGAGGTAACCTATCGTCCTGGCACATGTACCTCTATGGTTGGGCAATCACCAGATGTGTGCTTCAAGCTTTTAGTAAATAGATCGAGTGGCAAATTCGCTAACGGTCCGAAGTTCTAATATAAAGAAAAAATATCTTATAATTCGCAGTGGCAAGTATAACCAACAGTCGAAAGTGGGGTTGTCGAAAACCAGAGTAGCGGTTGTCAACCCTTATGGAGCAATAGGGCATAAATAACCCATAATGCAAAGTAAATTAAGATTTTTTTCTTTATATTAGAACTTCGGACCGTTAGCCAATTTGCCTCTCGATCTATTTACTAATAGCTTGAAGCACACATCTGGTGATTGCCCAACCATAGAGGTGCATGTGCCAGGACCATAGGTTACCTTAACCTTCCTTGACGTTTGGAGGAACTGGGTTGTTAACATTGTCGTCCCTGAATGCTGCACACTAGAACGGGACCTACAGACAAGTGGATTATTCTACTCTTGCATCTTTGTTTTTTGGAACTACAAGAGACTGTCGAGCACTGACGAAGTTCCAAATGGAACTAAATGCGTTCGGTGAGGCCTTTTTAAAGATTGGAAAAGAATAAAGGACTTCATTTTGGCAAAATTGGAACTTCTCTGAACTTTGTTCTTTGGTGCACCATCCATTTTTACTAAAATATCGATCAGCCCCTACTTCTGACTGCTCTATCAGTTGTCTGAGACTCAAAGACATCAACTCCCGCTCCTCTACATCCTGCAAACCTGGATTTTAGGCCATCTCCGTGTCTCACCTCACAACTCTTCCCTCAGCAACATCATCTCATTTGAATTTTCCTGCAAGCTGTCAGTGGATGACACCCAACTTTTTTTTTCTTTCAAGTGTTACTTATACACCCCATCTCCAGGTACATATCAGAAGCTGCCTCGCCACCACCAGAAACTGGATGCAGTGCTCAAGTTGTGCCGGTGTTTGTTGTTTCTGCCACAAGGTGGCACTGTCTGATCACTCTTATATGAACACATCAAAGGAGTGCTTAGTAATTTAATACATTATAAAAACATAATACCACACATTCAGGCCATTTGTACAGTTTTGGATGACCTGGAATGTTGCAGGCTGTCACATTTGCAGGTGTGTGATAGTTTGTCCCATCCCCTAAGCTAATCACAATGCTGCAATGGCAGCTTTGAGATTGGCCGGGACACTGACCAGCCAGGCGTCTCTGGGGAGTCCTTATTTTCCATGTACGCTGCATGCAACCTATATGGAGAAAAAGCAGCGTGTGTATGACTGGTTTGGTTGGCCTCAGAGGGCCGACCAAACAGTCAGGGCCCTCAGCAGTGGCCACACCACTCCTCCCCTGCCCTAGAGCAGGACCGCCCACACCACCCGCCACCAACCAAACCCTTCTGCTTTCTCGCAGTGTGAGAAGCAGAAACATAAAGTGGTATTTATAATATAATTTTATGTTTCTGGTTCTCGCACTGCAAGAAAACAGTGGGGCGACGCTCCTCCACCCACATGGAGGAGCCACCCCTAGAAATACCTAAGGCCTTACCCTGCAATTATCTGATCTAATAATATTCCTCAACATCTCTCCCCTGCGTTTTGATACTGTCACTCACACTACTTTCCTCTCTACACTCTCTGCCGTAGAAATCACAAGACACATACTCAAATTCTTGAGTCTGATTGATGGGGGAAGACTCCCATCACTCAGACTAATCCAGTGCTAAATTCCAGCCGGTGGTATCCGGTGCTTGGCACTCCCACATAATTGTCAACATCGGCACTTATAACAGCTGCCACATGATGGCGCTGTTTGCATAATTTGGAGATGAGCAGAACAACAGTTCTGCTCAAACAACGAATACCGGTCACCCAAGCCATTCCAACAGGGTTTGTGGGCTGTTGAACAGTCTGAAATGTCACACTTGTAGGAGTGTGATGGTTAGTAGTTGTGTAGGTACTGTCACTAGCAGCGCTGGCTGTGGCAATTGGTGGTGAAAACTGCGATGGCCTCCTCACAAGGGGCTCTGGCCTTTATTTTTTCACAAATTGAGCACTGGTCAGTGAACTTTTGCAGTCCATCTTTGCTCATCACTCTCTTCCATTGTACCCGTATGGAGACGTCCCAAGTCACAGGGGCAAGTTGAATATTAGTCCCCAGTGACGAGAAGCAACAGGGCCCACTGCATGTGCAGAGGATCACACCGACCACGAGGCGGCCCCACAGTCTTATACATGAGTCCCGCCCCTAGATGGACCTAGGGGCGATGGTGGGGGCAAGAACTGTGTGTGGCAGGTGGGCAGGTAATCATGGCAATGGTGATGTCACAGGAGTAAGACCAACGGGAGGCGTGGGGGAGGTGGAAGTCTAGAGGATAGCAAAAGTCCCCCGTTTACCAGGATGGTAACAAACGCCACCGCAGCCCCCTCAGTACGGGGGGGGGGCACTCTCTTCAGTAAATGAAGGGGCCCCCCTCAGCTCTTCAGTGAGAGCTGTGAGAGAGGCTTGCACTAAAGCAAGCCCCTCACCCTCTAAAGCAGGTGCAGTCTGTAGTCTGCTCTGAGACCCTCCTACTGAAGAGAAACAAAGTATCAACTTACATTGTTTCTCTTCAGTCAGAGCCCGGAGCCAGGCCTGGAACAAGGATGGGGGCCCAGACAGCATTCACCGCTGCTGCTCGGAGGCAGCACAGAGCTGACATGCAAGTTTGCAGCCCCAGAAATAGGATCTGCGGGCAGCAGACATTTCAAGGCATGGGCAAAGGGGGCTCTGGCCCCGGACCCCAGCCTTTCAGGGGGACCCCTGATAGAGCAAGCTCTGTTCTGCAGAGAATCTTGACTTGATGACCTTGACTAATTCTTACACAATTTTTTTTAAATATCGTTTTTCTTACATTTATTTTTAATGTGTGTGATGAGTGAGAGTCTATTACAGGCATTTTGCAGATAAATGTTGTGTTTATGTTTCATGCAACACTCATAAAAAAGTGTCTTTTATATCATAACAGGATCTCATATGCAATAACCAGAAGGGTGCCAGATAATATTTACAGTAATATTACTAAGCGGCGGCTATATTACAATGTTGAGAAATGTGGGCGAGTGCACCTGTGCGCTGCCAGTGACCCGGCCAAAGAGGGCAGGAAAGAGCTGAAACTGGTAAATAAATTCAAAGCTGTACAGCACAGGGGCCCCCAAATAAGTTTGGCCCAGAGCCCCCAAAATGCTTAAGATATCCTTGGCTGGGAAGCATTGGAAGCAGGGGCATAAGCGGTTCATGGGGCCCCCAGGCCTCCCTACACTTGAAAGGGCCTGGGGCCCCCTCGGCCCCACACTGACGTGAGTGCTAAAGAACATGCCTGAGCAAGGCACACCAGTTCTGTTTAGCTGCAGCCTTTCTTTGGGCAGGTAGCAGAGTTCTGAAGATATTGCACACAAAAAAGAAACAGTTGCAATTTATAGCTTTTGTTTCTTGCGTGTGTACAGAGGCCTGGAAGGGAAGGCACCCCAGGATTTTTCTGTGAATCAGAGTGCTGGAGTGCAGAAGGAACCAGTCTACAGAGTAGCAACCAGGAGACAGTCAAAAGGATGTTCAAAGGAAGAAGAAATGCTGTGAGGGAGAGACAGATGATAGAACTCTGTTTGTGAATGTGTATGCAAGCAAAGGTGCTTAACGCCCCCTCTCCCCCCTCGGCCTTGCACCTTGCTTGTCCTGATATTCAGCAGACAGCAACTTGCTCTGTTCTTTGTGCAGAGACAGTGCAATAAGTTGACATTGCCCTGAAGAAATGTAAGTAACACTATATTGTTACATTTTAGGAAGCCAGTTATTCTACAGGAAGCCAGGCCAGTGTTTTTTAATTGCAGGAGTGGGTGATGGGCTCTTGCAGAAGGCCTGGATGGATGACTAAAGCAGGATTCAGAGTTTCACTGTGGACCCTCCCACATCCAGCCTGCATCCTCAGTAAGAGTCCATTCTCAGAGTCAGACTAAAGAGGTGGCATACAGCAAAGACACTCTGCATCAGGGCAAGGCTCAGGGGAGTGAGGGGGAGGCACACATAAGTTAGAGCCAGCCAGGGCAGTGCTGTGTGTAAAATGGTACGTCCCGTTATGAGAAAATCCAAACATGGCAGACGCTGATGCACCAAAAGAGGACGGGTTAATGTTTGACATAGTCAACAAAATGGGTGTGCAGTTAAATTTTTTTTTTATTAATCCACCATACGTTTTGGCAGGAGGAGCACTTTATTAGTTTCCCAGCTGACGACGTATGTCCCATTAATGTTAAACACAAAAGCCTGGAACAGCTATTAAAGTCAGAAAGACTAATGGTAATAATGTGGAAAGTGTCTAGACTAATGCCATTCAGAAAAGGACAGTCCCCATTTGTAACGTTGAAGAGATGTCATGAGCACAAAGAAAGCTATATATAAATGCACTGTAGCACATACACAGGTAAACGCTTTCAGCCAAACTGAGAGAGAGAATAAAAGAGCTGCACTGGAGAGACAGTGAGTTCAGGTACCTAATGTCTGTGGACTGATTCTGGGCTGCATCAGTTGCCTTAGGTGATAAAATAGAACGTGCACTGTTTTAAATCATTTTCTGAGCATGTATTTGACAAGAATAAGTTTCTTGATTATGTTGCTCAACGACACTAATGTATGTTGCGATTTTCAGCCTACAGGACGGTGAATACAAAAGCAGAAGAGCTAATAAAACATAAAACAGATTGTGCTTTAAATTAATTTAGGAAACAGTCACTGCATGGGATATCTATTCCCGGAAAAACACAAACCTTTCCCTCCCAAAGCTCGAGGTTAGCACCTCTCATTATGTAAGTCACAGTATCAATTTATGAACAAAGTGTCTTACCATCATGAAGTATACACGTCAAGTGCCTGCTGACGAGACCCTACACACCTTCTATAGCTGCCAAGGTTTCAGATTGCTTATGTGCGACATTTTCATAATTTCAATGTAAATATGAGTGACATTTCAATGACTATGAGTGACACTTCTGCGTGGGCAAAATCAAGTAATGAAGACAACTGAAACATATAAATATAGGAAATTGCACCCATTTGAGCAAGAAGAAACTCTAACGAGATCTGAAAACTGCTGCAAATGACCTGTGGCTTTGCTGTTACTCAATATTTGTGACGCTGTAATTTCTATTTTTATGCTCTTTGTCTATCATATATGGCCCAACGCCATTGTGTGGTTTCTTTTATATGCCTTACATCTTTATTTGTAAAGCACTCTAACATCTTTCAGCCCCTCTCTCACAAATTGTTCATTTGCTTTCTAGTGCTGCTCACATCAATGTAGGCTGCCAGAGCACTATACATCAGACAACAATTATACCAACACAATGACTCTTCTGTGGGTATTCCAGTCTAGTATTTTGCCTGGTGTACTGCAATAAACAGAGCACACATTTGAAAATAGCAACTGGGGGCCCAAGCCAGCAGGATATTTGAAACTAAAAATATCCCGCAGTGTCACCTAAGTACTAACACAGGCAGGCACGCATAGGCTTTAACCAACCGAGCTATCTCACCCATACTATTTTTTTTGCCTAAATCTAGATGCGTATATGGCGTGAGGCTTAAGGCTGATTGAAGAGATGTGTGTGTTGTGTCGTCGTGGTTATGCAATTCTAATGTACAAAGGTCAATTCAAATGATATCTTCAGTATCCTAATGACCATTATTAAAACTTCTATTTTGGCCTAGGATTTTGGAAATTTTGAACGTGAAAAAGACAAAAAGGCGCCAGATATAATTGTTCACTGACTGACAAAGGGTTCAAACATAATCACCTCACAATGATCCCGCTGCGTGACCGCGCTGCCATTTATTGTGTAAATCAGAGAGGCTGGTGGCACTTACTTGGGCAGTGGTCGCAGAGTCCTGAAGAGTGAGGCGGTGGTGCTCCAAGAATTGCTTGATGACACACCGTCTCTCAAGGCAGTGGCTGCAGGCTCAATTAGGCCGCTACTGCATGCTGTTGTAATTGAAGACATCCATCGACTCCCGTCTGCACTCTGCAGAGGTGCAAACAAGGCTGGTTCAGGCCATGAGTCAAAGCGGGCCCCGGCCGCGGCAATTTGAGTTTGCCGGCCGGGTCCGGCCCGCCTCCAGTGATAGGTGTGCTGGCGGCTGCTCACAAGAGGTGAGCGCGTGCGTGGTGGTGGAGCGTGTGACTCGCGAGAGGGCTGCCCAAACATAATGATTGGTAGCGCTTTCGCGCGCTACCAATTATGGCCCCGGGACGGGATACGATCCACTGCCAAACAGAAGCGGCCCGGTTAAGACGCGCATGCTGCACTGCAGGCAGCATTTACAAGGTGCACTTGTTCTTCATACGGGGGCCGCGCGGCACTGGCGGCGCCCTTTATAATTAATTTTATTATAGTATTTGAGTGTCCCCAAATAAATTATAAAGGCCCCCACCAGTGCAGCGCGGCCCCCGTGTGAAGAGCAAGTGCACCTTATAAATGCCGCCGCCCCTAAAATTGTGCCGGCCTGGGGCGGACCACCCCCTGCCACCCTAGCTACACTACTGTGTGCGCATTAACCCCTTCACAGGGATGTATGTCGTTACAACGCATACTTTTACTCCGCGTACCATTACAACGCGGTATTTACAACGCATACCGCTACAACGCATAGCGCTTTGGGGTGCTGGATAGTGGTAAGTATAATTTACTATTCTAACTCCAGTCCCCGTGGACCCTAGGGAAGGTGTTGGATAGTAAATTAAACTTACCTCTTATCCTAGAGCGCCCCCCAGCGCAATGCGTTGTAACGGTATGCGTTGTAATGCCTGCGTTGTAGTGGTAGTGCGGAGTAAAAAATGCGTTGTAACAGGTGAATACCCTTCACAGCGGGGGTAATTCCCCCGCTGTGCTGGAAGGCGGGGGCGCGCACAGCGGCCCGGTGCTCATGACGAGCTGAGCTCGTCACGGCCACACCCGTTTTCATGGAACGTTCAGCACAGCAGGGGAATTATCCCCATGTGTGAGCGTTCCACGGCTCATGAAGAGCTCAGCTCGTCATGAGCACACGAGCACCGTGCCTCATGACGAGCTGAGCTCGTCATGAGCACGGAAGGAGTTAACCCAAATGTATATCTCAAACTGGACAGCATGATTGAGGCTGTGGCTTATCCTTTGTATTCATGTCAATTACCCTACTAATATTCTGCCATGATGAGGCTCTTTACAAAAGGCTGTGGTAGCTCTGTACTAATATGCGCAGAGAACTAGTAAACAAGCATTGGCATAGCCAACAGGTCTCGCCTTTGGGACCTTATAAGTGTTTAGCCGTGCAACAGTTGTTGTTGTTGCACCAAGGATATAGTGCTTCATAACTAAATACTTATAAGGTCCCAAAAGCGAGACCTATTGGCTATGCCAATGCTTGTTATCTTACGCTCCCGGGTAACACGTCTTTGGACACTTTCCCTAATAACAAAATTTCAAATTTTACGGTACAACTAGCAAAACCTATCCATTTACAAGGCGACTGGGAGGTTGCCCTAACAGAAATTCAGTTCCCGCATACGTGGGACACTTTTGAAACCAACGAAGTTAGATTTACAGTGGTACGCAAGAAGGAACGCATGTACGAACTTTCCTTCCCATCGGGACACTATGACAACATACAAGGCATTGTAGAAGTAATAAATATATCCCTCAGTAACATCACAGAACTTATCGACCTTAGATTAACGTATGATCAGCGACTTAGAAAAGTACAGTTCAGGAATGTGCATGACTACAGTATTTTGGTGACTGAAAAACTGGGGAGAGTGCTGGGGCTGACGCCTAATATTCACCATGATTCATCAGTGGACAAAGCTTACACGGAGGGAAAGCTATGTGCCTCTCCTCCAGTGTGTCGAAAACACAGGAAGAAATATTAGCCTGATAAACTTCATTTACACCAAAAAAGACTATGTTGCGATCAGCAAAAACATTTTTACACGATAACTTTGGATCTGAAGGACGATTTGAATGCAAATATAAGATTTAAAGTGGGTAAAGTTATAGCGAAGCTTCATTTCTGTCCATGACGTGGTGACGTGTACTAGAATAATGATTTTACCTGAAAATTACGATGATGCTTCGCTCTATAGGGATTACTATAGAGCAGAAGCCGACTCAGGGCTCCCAGGGTTCCACGGGGCTCCAATTATGTAGGGGGCTGGTGTTGGCGGTATAGTCAGAAGTCTTTTCAGAAAAGCAGTGCAGCTTTTAAGAAGAGCGTTCCCGTTGGTAAAACCACATGTGAAACCCGCTGCATCAAATATTGCCCTATACAATATAGGGTGTGTTTCTGGAGCGGTGATGAAAAAGTACAACAAAATGGATCAAGAAGGCTAAACTTTAATCTATTTCAAAAGAGGCAGGAGGAGAAAAAGGGGCACATCACTAAGTGGACCGCCCACGTTCCTTCAAAGCAGTGTGAGGCTCCGGCAACCTGCTCAAAAGAGATCGCTTAAGACCCGGAGAAGGCGCAGAAAAAAACAAGTCTCTAAGGGCAACATATTTTAAATTGGACCATGACCTCCATTCCTCGTTGTTACTAGGAATGCACAAAGTCCGAGTTGGACCTATTCCAAGTACCACCATCGCAAACCCGCATTGAAAGTTCTCTATACGTTAAAGTACCGCCTCTTTCAGCCCTGTCAGACACTGCTCGCTAAGAGTTCTTCATAGCACGGTCGGATGTCTACCTGGACCTTTCAGCCAAGCTGATTTACCCTTCGTGCAAAATTACTAACGAAGACGGTTCTGATCTGGACGCCGCAGCCCGAGTGGTGTTTTCTCCATACCCCATAGCCTCACTCTTTAACCAACTGGATGTAAGCCTCGGCGACTGACTCATCAGCCAGTCAAACAACTCGCTGTCTCTCAGAATGTTATACAGATCAACCACAGGAGGGAGGTGCTAATCGACTATATGTAATGAATACGTCACAACTGGAACGTTTTCTCGCCAAATACGAGACAGCAAAACATTCATTTTTAGGTGTATTTGCAGTTAACACTCTACCCCAGTATGAATACTTTCTTTTATAGCGCATGGCTACTCTTGAGCATCCCAGCGCTGTAGGACAAAGGAAAGTAAAGACACTATTGGAAAAAGTGCGTCTTTAAGCGCTTCCTGAAGGCAAGGTGGTTTGACTCATGCCTAATGGCATCTGGGAGTGCGTTCCATTCTTTAGCTGCATGCACCGAGAGTCGACGGCCACCCATCCGGGCCAGCTTCATCCTGGGAACTACCAGCAAATTCCGCTGGTTGGATCTCAGAGATCTCACTGATTGGTGGCGACGAAAAAGGGGATCCAGGATAGGCGGGCCAGCCCCATGGATGGATTTATGTGCCATGCACATGGTCTTAAAAGTTATCCTTCCCTTGATGGATAGCCAGTGCAAAGATTGAAGTGCGGCTTTAGCTGAACATCTTTTCGGGACTTTCATGAGTAGTCGGGCAGCACAATTTTGTACCGATTGCAGAATTTTTATGGTGCCGACCGGGGCCCCCATGTAGACAGCATTTGCATAATCCAGCCGTGACATAATCAATGACTGGACTAGCAATCTTCTGGCTTCAAATGGCAGAAGGTCTAGCACTTTTTTTAAGACTCTCAGCAGCCCATAGCAGGTTCCGGCTACCTTTTTTGCTTGGTATTGAAATCCTAAAGAGGAGTCTAGCCAGATCCCTAGGCTCTTTATATGAGTCTTGGGTGCTGGGGGAGGTCCTAGGCAGTGAGGCCACCAAGGATCAAGGTTAATTGGGGCCTTGTAACCTAGGAGCATGATGTCTGTTTTGGCCCCATTTAATTTTAAGAAGGAGGAAGTCATCCACTCCAGAACCTTGGTGAGACATGGGGTCAGATTGTTGATCCCCGGCTTTGAAACATCGTTCCTCACCAAGGAAACCACCAGCTGCGTGTCATCGGCGTAGGTAACAAGTTGGATTCCCCAGGGAAGCACCACCTCAGCCAAAGGTCTCATATAGATATTAAACAGAGTTGGGCTGAGGGAGGAGCCCTGGGGAACGCCGTGATTCAGTTGCAGCTGGCTGGATGACACCTCTCCCTCAAAGACAGAGAAGCTTCTGTCGGATAAGAAAGAATGGAGCCATTTAATGGCCAATCCAGAGACTCCTGTAAGATGCAGCCGATGCAGCAGAAGAGAGTGGTTTACTGTATCGAAGGCTGCGCTGAGGTCCAACAGGACCACCGCAGCACAGCCTCCTGCATCCACTATACCCCTGACTGCCTCCACCACTGCTACCAGGGCTGTCTCCGTTCCCTGTTTTGCTCTAAACCCGGTCTGGGTGGGGTGCAATCCCTCCGTGGATTCAATGAAGGAAGAAAGGACCCGATTCACATATTTTTCAGCTATTTTGCTGATAGTTGGTAATAGTGAAATGGGCCTGTAGTTGGCCAGATCTTCAGGGTCTAAGCTAGGTTTCTTAAGCAAAGCTCTGACCTTGGCCTTCTTCCATTTGGGGGGCACTACACCGGAGGCCAGTGATGCGTTAATGACCTGCGTTATCACAGGGCATACTGTCCCTGATACCTGTTTAAGAACTGCCGGGGGAGCAGCATCTAACGGGGAGCCAGATTTAAGCTTACTAAGGAGACTATCCACTTCAGCCAAATCCAATGAAGGAAAGGCTTTGAGATCTACTGATGGGTTAGAGTCCATGTCCAGGTCCTCCTTTTTTTCTCTCTTCCAATTATCTGGGATGTCTGTCACTGATGCAAAGCCAGAGTAGATGTTAGACACCTTAGATGCAAAAAAGATAGCTAACTCATCGCAGTGTTTCTGTGGATTCTGAATAGGACTAATAGTCCTGGGTGTAGTAGCCAGGGATTGAAAGATTTTAAAAATTTCCCTGGGGGCGTTAGCTGCTTCCATAATTTTGCTCTGATAATATGCGGCCTGTGTGGTTTGTATTAAAGTTTTGTAGGATCTCAGGGTTGACCTATATTCATTTTTCGCAGCAACTGCGTAGTTCTTTCTCCACTTCCTTTCCGCACGTTTACACAATTGTTTGTGTTCCTTGAGTTCCCTGGAGTACCATGGTTGCTTATTAGAACCCTCTCTATGCCGTAGCTCTTTTTTTGGGAGAATAGGATCTAGTGTGGAGTTGATCCACTGATCAAAAGCTTCATTAGCTGCAACCGGGTCCTCATGGGGTGCGGGCGAGCAGCTTTTCAGGGCTGCCTCCCATTTTTCAGTGGGTAATCTAGACCATACTCGACTAACCTTTTTTTGAATGGAGGCCTTGTGGGTCTGTGTTACTGGGGACCACAAGAAGGACAGTAGTGCATGGTCCGACCATGGTACAAAAGTGGGCTGAGTACATGCTATATTTCCAAGATTGGTGAAGATGTGATCTAATAAGTGTCCACCTGTGTGAGTGGGACTGTCCACGATTTGTTCCAGATGCACCACTCTCAGGGTCTCCACCAGGCATTGTGATGGCCTGGCATTGACTTCATCTAGGTGAACATTAAGGTCGCCCAAGATGGTAAAATTGGGGGTACTACTGATAGGGAGAGAGATCTTATCTAAAAGATTGTTACAAAAATCATGGGAGTCGCCTGGGGGTCTATAAACCAGGATCCCAGAAAAGGTGCAGGTGGGAGAGAAGGATATAGAAAAACCAATACTTTCACAGTCCGTAAGTGGACTCTCCGAGGTTCTACATCTGAAGTTGTTTTTGTAAATAATCGCCACCCCTCCTCCTCTACCGGGCATACGGTCCTGTCTCGCAATGGAGTACTTCGGTGGTAGCGCTTGTACTAGGTATGGGTCTGAGTCATCAGTCAGCCATGTTTCTGTTAAGAATAGAATATCCCAGTATCTGGGTAAACATCAATGCCCGCTTCATTTAATAGTCAATACAGACGGTAAAGATATTTTGACGACAAAATTAATGTGATTCATAGCTCCACCTCATGAAGATATCAATATCTCACAAAATTACTCCTCCACTCCCACTAGTTCCCCTCCCACTCTGGAAGAATTTTCTCTATGCAATCTGGAAGATGTGATCACAGCCATGAATAAAATTAAATCTGGTTCACCTGTGGATCCCATACCACCGCGTTTCCTTCCAATAATTTCTCCTGTAATTCTGGACCACCTCACTGACTTATTCAATAACTCGCTGTCACAAGCTGTTGTCCCTAAGATAGGGAAGGCCGCCAGAGTCAGACCTATCCTAAAAAAAAAGACTGCCGACCCTAATCTCCCAATAAACTATCGCCCCATCTCGCTCCTCCCCTATTTTGGGAAGATGCTCGAGTCGTTGGTCAACAGACAGCTCGTTACTCATTTGGAAAACCAAGGTCTTCTTGACTCGTCCGGCATTAGGGATGCTGATATTACTGAAACAGCACTGGTAGAAGTCACAAATAACATCAGGCTCGCATTGGACAGAGGACAATCATCTATTCTCGTCCTGCCAGACCTATCAGCTGCCTTTGACACCATCTCCCACAGCATTTTAGATTAAAGACTCTGGGAGATTGGTGTCAGAGGGAAAGCCCTCAAATGGCTGAGGAGCCACCTAACTGACCGAGTCACTGCTGTTCAGATTGACGACATCATTTCCAGCAACAGACCTGTAAAGATGGGAGTACCTCAGGGCTCTATTCTACGCCTGACGCTCTTTAATCTTTACGTAACTCCGTTGGCCAAGTTGTGTCATTTGCCGATGACACTCAGGTTATGATCACTCTTGGCCTGGATCCTACTGACACAAAAACACGCTTTAAAAATTGTATGACCCACATCGACAGATGGATGAACCCGTACCATCTTCAACTAAATGGAGGAAAGACTGAAATAGTCCTTTTTGGCAAAGCACACGAACACTGGTCAAATGACTGGTGGCCCTTAAACTCCGGGACCTTGCCCAGTGCCAAAACAATCAGTCCGGAATCTAGGCATCCAAATAGACAACAAACTGTCTATGAAAGATCAGGTCAATCACCTAATTGGTTCCTGTTTTGGCATTATGCGAAATTTACGCAAAGTTTTTAAATGGCTCCCGACGGAAGCCAGGAAACCATTATTCTAAGGCCTGATCATGAACCGCATGGACTACGGTAATGCTTTGCTGTCTTCAATAAATGAAGACCTCCTCAGTAGACTCCAAGTCCTGCAGAACACTGCTGTCAGACTGGTGCTGAATCTCCCCTCTGGATCCCCTTCGACCCAACTTAAGACTCCTCTACTGGCTTTCTGTCAGAAAATGAACTTGTTTCAAGATTCTTTGCCTGAATCATAAGACCATTCACGGCACTGTTCCTGGCTACTGGAAAAAGAAACTCAGCTGGTACCACCCATGCAGGGCTCTAAGATCCAGCAACCAATTTCTTCTAACATCCATAAAAATCTGTGCAACCAGAATGGGGGGTGATATTTCTCTTTCCTTGCACCTATTGTCTGGAATAAACTGCCTCTGCACTTCCGCGCTATCTCAAATCATATTCACTTTCCCGGAGAGTTAAAAACGTTGCTGTTGGACTCCTAACCGGCCCTGTTTATATTTAACTCCTGAGCTTCCGCAAGCACCATGAGACTTCCCGGTGATATGTGCGCTAAATAAATATTCCTGATTTGATTTGATTTAAAGATCAAATGGGTCGGCACTGGTTAGCTAAATTTCTAACGGATAAGGACTCTAGGTTTGTTTACGCCTATGGTTTGCCACCAAACAGTTATCTGCACCCTAATACCCTATGGCAATTTTGAAAAAGAAACACTTCAGGACGAATAATATTTAATGAAAACCAGATTCAGGATGATGTATCATATAACTATGGGGCACATTGTTTGTTTTATTTATATCATATATGCTGTGGTGTAGACTTTCAAAGCATTTAAAAATGTATTCATCATATTTTTTTTTTTATAAAAAAATTTCTTTGGAAAACCTCAACAGTACATCACGAGCAAGGCAAGTAAAGGCCGAGGAGCCACTAAACAATAACATTCTAGGAGTCAAAATCTCGCAGAGCGAGGGGCAACAACACAGTGTTCCTCGGTCTGGCCTATCACAATAAATCAGGGTTGACGAGCAAAGTTGTCCACAATGTTCCAGGATATGGGAGGATTCCAATTTATATTAAAGTTGAAGGATCGGGCATCATGCAATATTACAACATTGCGTACTAAGCAAATCACATAACAGGATATTAGTCTTCAATAAGGCGCACCATTGGGAGAACAGTAGCAGGATATGAAGTTATAATCGCTCATACTGAACCACAGTGTCCTACTCGTGAGAGCAAGAAACGGCAACAAATTTCGTAGTTTTAAAAGGACACAAACAATGATCCTCCCAAGGAAACCAAACCCCCATCCCTAACTTTTAAAGAAATATATATAAGAAAGGAAGATGTACAAAGAAAGAACAGGAAAGAAGAAAGAAGAAAGTAGGGCCATAGAGACAAAGAAGAAACAAAAACACGTCCCATCCCCAAACCCCCACCCTGCATGCCGCGGAAGGCCACGGCCCACCCCCCCCCATAGGCATGCCTGTCGCCCCAGAAAACCTCCGAAAAGGGAAATACGGAGGAGGGCCCTAGCTCCGGCCCCTAACACGCCCCCCCCCCAACCCGAAAAGCATGTAGGCCCACCATGATGAAGGGCGAGCAGCAATTTACATTCATCCCAATCCCCCTGAGTCACCATCACAAGCCATGTTGCACTTTGTCACCAGGATCATCCATGGAGTACTAAAAACAGCCCAAGTTCAGCCCTGGCCAGTCCGAACCAAGGTCGACAAGCGCCGCATACCATGAACAGGCAAGTTCGGTGGACCAGCAATCCCTGTAGGAGCCATCACGGCCGCAAGTAAAAACAGAAGAGTTGATGTGGTAACGCATCTCCATGATACACTCGCCGTCGAGAAAACTAGGTGCTGTGGGGCAGGAGAGGAGATAGCAAGCTGGAGGATAGGAAAAGCAGCAGGCACACAAACTCGGCTGTGTGGCTCACTGATTCCACGATCCAGTACTACAAACTCCGGGGAGTTCTTAGCGTCAGCAAACTGGGAAAGGTCGGGCACCCGATCATCATTTTGTCCGCCCATCGTTGTGGACCTTGTGGCCGTCTGCGGGTCGTCCACGATCAGCCACCGACATCTCAGGGCTGAGTGCAGGTCTGTGAGGGCCAGAAGGATGTCCTTCACCGTAGGTTCCATCACCCCTTCGCCGATTTTCACAGTGCACCTCTCCTCCAGGAATCTTCCAAGCAGGATAGGGAGCAAACCCAACAGGCAGCCGGGACTCGAGTCCACAAACACACACCGCGCTGCACACCGCTTACCAGCCATAGCCGGAATCTCCCACAGGAATCAGCATCACAAGGAGTGCGGTCGCTCACCGGCAGCCCCCGAAGTAGGTCAAATTCTGGCCGTATGTTGAAAAGTGCAGCCGATTTTGCACGCAGTCACAGGCACCGGCATAAACATTTGTAGCGATGCTCGGGGGCTCCAGCGCCAAACTCCGCCCCATCGTCTACGGCCGTGTGCAATTACAAGTCCCGGTCCGGGTCACCGGACTAACATGGCCGATCGGGGCCGATGTTGTTCACTTCTGTGTCGGCTGCAGCGCCACTCGAGGTCCCAGCTCACCCACTGTAGGGGCCGGAAATTTTAGGACGACGGTTCTCGATCATCCGGGGTGGATTTTATGCCGGAGTCACATGGCCGGGCTCCGTATGCCTTCATCTGTACGGGGCCGTGATCGGGATGCAGGATGGACGCCAGGATGGTGCGGGAGGCGAGGGCGTGCGGCGGAGCCGGGCGTCTATGCGGCCATTTTGGCCACCGTCGTGGCTCCTCCCCGTATTCATCATATTTAAAGCCAAATGATGCTCTTGTAAAAAGGTTTGTGATGAGACAATTATGCAGATTGAAAAGAGACTGTGTATATAACAGACCATTGCAAAAGTGTATTTCATTCACTCATAATATACGTATTTGCTGCACTTATGATAACTAGCAGGCCTCTGCAAGGTCTGTTTTATGCATGCATGGGTCTTTTAAAATCACAATGTACCGAACATTTTACCCTGTGATGTAAAATGTATCATAAATAAAATGCATGAAAAAAAGGACTTAACTTTATGTGTCGGTCTGACTTTTTTCGGCACCTAGCAGCTATGTTAATGCATATCTGTTTTTAATCAATCAGAAATTTTTATAGAGAATATTGTGCATATATGGGCATAAAAGGTTAGGGGAGGGTGCATAAAATGAATGAAAAAAGGGCATATCTTTACATAAGGGTCTGACATTTTCTTCTCCTAGTAGTTATGTTAATGCACATATGTTTTTAATCAACCAGAATTTTTGGGAGAGAATATTGTGCATATATGGGCATAAAGAGTTAGGGGTGGGGGTAGTACCGTTTAATTCTTAACACATGAAGACGCACATAGTATTGTGAATTGTGGCGGGAAGCTGCTAGGGTTTTGTGGTGATGGTGGGCGCTGGGCCCACATAGCTAAGTAAGCATGACGCAGACACACTTTGTGGGAGTGGGTACTGGCCCAGAGCACGTGCGCTCGGCCACTTTTATTGCTGCAGCGTCACCTGACCAGTGACGTCTGTGGTGGGTGGGTGAACAGTGTAAAGCAACACTAAAACAACTAGACCGTGTCCAGCAGGACACTACAGGTTTCTCGATATAAGACCAGAGGTCTCCAAGAGCATTATGGCTGGTGCTCTCAGGAAAGCTACGACTCACCAAACAACAGCAAACAGCACCAGAGCCGGCTGCCTTCTACGAGCACGTCAGGCACGTGAAAAGCTGAAATCCCAGAAAGATTCCAGGCCCTGCTGACGGCGGCAGATTTCATTTATGAACATGTCTGACGAGCAAGAATTGCTGGTAAGAAGTGTGGTTTTAGTTTTTTGATATATGCCTCTAGCTCTTTTGAACACGCTCTTCTAATAGTATTTTTTCTCAAAGGTTAAATGCTTTTTTCAACCAGGCGCAGCGCCGTATTATCTTACATGCAGTTCAAGCGATAGAAAAAATGACGAGGCACTCTGGGGTGTTTTGAAATAACTTTACCTGCTAGTCAGGAGTCATGAAACAGGCATAATAAAGAGGGTGTGTGTGTGCGTGTGTTTGCATGTGTGTGCGAGTGTGTGTGTGTATGTGTGAGCATGCATGTGCAGGCGGGCGGGCGCTTATGGGATGCCAGGCGGAATTAAGCTAAAAATGGAGGGGCATATTACCAAGGGGGGCGATAGGCAATTATCGCCGGTTTAGTACCCTTTTTCGTCAGCTAAGCGGCGATAATTCTATCGCTCTATTAGCAAGCTGTCGCTAACTGATGTTAGCGACAGCTTTTAGGCGATAGCGAGCGGTTTGGGGCCCGCTTTGCATGTCAGCGATATTTATCGCTAATGACATGCAAAGTGGGCGTACCCAACCTGTTAGCGACTGAAAGCAGTCGCTAACGTCGCTATCGCCTATTAGCAAGGCAGGCGTAGGGATAGAAATATTCCCGCTAACGTCAAAAACTAACGCCTGCTCAGACCTGTTCTTAGCCATGTTATCCAATGGGAGGTGGATAACATTGCTATTTAGTCGCTAATGCGTGAATATCGCTGTATTCTCAGCGATATTCACGCATTTCACCGCTATCGCTGGATATTTTAGCACAATGGAGAAAAACGTTGCTAATAGCATGTTTTCTCCGCTAACATATCCAGCAATAGGCAGCGATAAAAAAATCGCTGCTGAGCCTATTTAGCGATAAATATCGCTACTTGTTGGTAATATGCCCCCAAGTTTTAGGTCAGCTTCGATGCTCCAGCCCATCCGAATAAAACGAATGAGGGTGTAGCCCCGGGCATAGTCCTAACATATGGTTCTAATTAAGTCTTTCGCTCCTCAGCCAAAGGTTTTTAGTAATGTTGCATGAGCTCCTGTTTTAATCAACAGAAAAAATATTGTAGCACTTGGTGTGTTTCGAATTCTCACTAGCTCTTACCTCAAAGACTGACTGAGCATTGATCCATGTTTTTAAGTCTAGGACCAGTCCATCTACTGGTTTTTCTGATCATCATTTAATAACGCTCAACGTCTTAAATAATATCAGTGTTTATCCTGGGGTAAGAGTGCAGGGTCAAGATGAGGCTTAAGAAGCAGATAATTTGGCAACCGAGGGTAGGGTGTCTCTTTCCTCTGTCAAGAGTGCATGTCTGTCTAACCTCAGCGGCGTCACGATGATGGCAACCGAGGGTAGGGTGTCTCTTTCCTCTTTCAAGAGTTTTTGTCTGTCTGACCTCAGCGGCGTCACGATGATGGCAACCGAGGGTAGGGTGTCTCTTTCCTCTGTCAAGAGTGCATGTCTGTCTAACCTCAGGGGTGTCACGATGATGGCAACCGAGGGTAGGGTGTCTCTTTCCTCTGTCAAGAGTGTATGTCTGTCTAACCTCAGCGGCGTCACGATGATGGCAACCGAGGGTAGGGTGTCTCTTTCCTCTTTCAAGAGTTTTTGTCTGTCTGACCTCAGCGGCGTCACGATGATGGCAACCGAGGGTAGGGTGTCTCTTTCCTCTGTCAAGAGTGCATGTCTGTCTAACCTCAGGGGTGTCACGATGATGGCAACCGAGGGTAGGGTGTCTCTTTCCTCTGTCAAGAGTTTTTGTCTGTCTGACCTCAGCGGCGTCACGATGATGGCAACCGAGGGTAGGGTGTCTCTTTCCTCTGTCAAGAGTGCATGTCTGTCTAACCTCAGGGGTGTCACGATGATGGCAACCGAGGGTAGGGTGTCTCTTTCCTCTGTCAAGAGTTTTTGTCTGTCTGACCTCAGCGGCGTCACGATGATGGCAACCGAGGGTAGGGTGTCTTTTTCCTCTGTCAAGAGTGCATGTCTGTCTAACCTCAGGGGCGTCACAATGATGGCAACCAAGGGTAGGGTGTCTCTTCCCTCTGTCAAGTATGTATGTCTGTCTAACCTCAGGGGCGTCATGATGATGGCAACCAAGGGTAGGGTGTCTCTTCCCTCTGTCAAATATGTATGTCTGTCTAACCTCAGGGGCGTCACAATGATGGCAACCGGCCGGTAGGGTGTCTCTTTTCTATGTCAAAAGTTTATGTCTGTCTAACCTCAGGGGCGTCACGATGATGGCAACTGAGGGAAGGGTGTCTCTTCCCTCTGTCAAGTGTGTGTGTGTGTTTGTGAGCATGCTTGTGTTTGCATGAGCGTGTAAATATGTATAGCTGTGCTATCAATTAGTATAATTGAACCCATTATAGGAAATGTATTACAGCTCTTGTCATATTGTCTTCGCAGACGGCGGCCGAAGCGGCGGTAGAGCGCTTCTATCTAACACAGCGCTTGAAGGCCCAAACCCTATCTCATTCAGTCAAATTTGCGGATTCAGTACGCAGGATGTAGCGAATTAATTCTCTTTTCTACTAGTAGTATTTTCTACCATAGACAGTGATGGTGTGTGTGTGTGTATGTGTGCATGTGTGCCTGTGTGTGTATGGGTGTGTGTGTGTGTGTGTGTGTGTGAGTGTGTGTGAGTGTGTGTGTGAGTGTGTGTGTGAGTGTTCTCAGAGTCTAGTTTTAGCACTGATGACTATTGAGGGCGCTTCAGACTGTTCAATGCTTGAATACAAATTTTGTTTTTTCTCTAACTTAGATAATGCCAATGATGCAGATATCTCCAACCATCAAATGCTACATTTGAGTACCCAATGACCGGTCATACAAAAGAGTTCAAGGCTGCCGGCTGATGAACTGAAAAGCAAAGGTCAGAAGACTAAAGAAGAATGGCTGCAAGGTATACAGGTGCCCCAACCACTGCCGGGGAATTTTGGGGATAGTACTGGTGAAGAACCGGGTTTTTAGAACCCAGCGGCGCCAGGGACACGCCCAAAGTCTTCTGGTTCTCCTGTCTTGGCAAACAGAGACACGGAATACTTCTAGGTGGCGTCAGAGATCAAATTTATTAGCTGCATCTAGTAACAGTAATCCCAGCAATACAACACGATGTACAACTCAAGAAACTGTTCAATTATAGTGGAGCAAGACATCAGTATTTATCCATATTTTACTCATTATGTATGCACACCTACTGCGACAAATTCTAACAAATCAAATACATTTTCCCATGCTTCGTCATATCATAAAACACTCACTTTACATTGTACCAACCCACAAGTTAATTATTAGGAATGTCCCAAATTCAATTTCCACGAGCCGGACAAACCCATAATTGAAAGCACTTCCCATGTAACGAAAAGACATAAAGAAAGAAGTAATTCAGATATTGAGTAGGATAAGATATGTGCAAGCGAACTAAAAGTTTAACGATATCCTGAACAGTGATTGCCAATTTCAGACAACGATCAGCCAGGGAAATTGGCCTTGCAAAGGGTCAGTTTCAGGTGACGGGGTCAGCGTCTTTGCAATCCACTTGCAAGTCAGAAAAGGCCTAGTTAATATGTACATGAACAACGAAGCCCATGCAACTTTGTTCGTTCGGTTACCTCCATGGCCTACGTGAGGGCAACACAAAATGGCGTCTTTGGACAGCGTAAACAAAATGGAGTCGGGTTCAGAAATCACAGAACCTCACTGGTGGGGGGACTGCATTTCATAAGTTACCACCAGTGTCTGCAAATGGCGGTTTGAGAAAGAGATGCTCTGGCTGTAGAGATTGGGCTGTTCACAAACGCAATAGGAAAGGAAATGCAACAGATAACTATTCTGATACCCTACAGGCCTTCCAGGTTTCTAATTTAAACATGTGTAACCATGGCGGTGTTCTACCCCATTGAAATTCAGAACAGACTCTAGGTGTCACATCGCACCATTGCAGCGCCACTTCTGTATTAGTGCACCCCCTACCTACTCCTACCCCTAAGTCTCACTCTTGACCATCAAAGAGATTGCACAATCAACCACCAAACACATTCAAACCCCTCAACGAACTAGATATAATTTCACTGCTTGACGATGATAAAGGTTGGGGGGAATAAGCAAATGTACCTGTTCATCAAAACAGCCCCATAAGGGCTGTCCCAGGCACTATTTACCATCATTTAACCCCTTCACTGCCGGCTATTCCGCCGCAGTGCTAAGGGGGCGGGGCGGCCGCGCGACGGGCGCATGCTGGTGACGGAGCCGCTCCGTCACCAGCCGCGGTTGCGCTGTGCTCATGACGGAGCGGTTCTGTCACGGCCCCGCCCGCTCAATAGAACGTTCAGCGCAGGCGCGGAATCCGCGCCGTGCAGGCGTTCCGAGCGGGCCGTGACGGAACCGCTCCGTCATCAGCACAGCGCGACCGCGGCTGATGATGGAGTGGTTCCGTCACCAGCAGGGGAGCGGTTAAAGACTGATATTGCCCCCAGCGCTGCAGCAACCGGGGAGTTCACAGCGGAGCTACAAGCTCCTAGACATAACCCCACACCAGCCCTAGACATTCCTGCTGCGACACAAGCAAGCCACAATATTTTATCTTTAATAACAGCCCTCAGGAGAAGCAGTCTGAACAGAGCACCTACCTGTGAAGCTATTATTTTTGCTTTAAGTAATCGTGATACAGTAGCCCAGATACAAACCATTGAAAGCATCAAAATAGGAATCATGCGTATACAACAAAATTTACAGAAATCAATTTCCGCTACTTTAGAAACTGCTCAAAAGCAGCTTAGATCCTCTGTCTCCTCAAGCGCCATAGACTATGTCCTAAGTGTCAAAAAAATACTTAAAGTTGAGATAAAGCCAGCACATGACCCCCGTAGTGCTGCTGCTGCAGCGGTTAAAGCTTCAACCCGCAGCAATGCAGCTGTACTTCAGGCGATTTACGCCATTTCCCCCTATTAAATGCCTTTGAGTTACTAGACTTGAACTCATCACTGGTCAGTTTGTCTCTATTTAATGTTTTACGTGAAAGGGGCGCTTCCGATCATATCGGCGGCATGACAGATATCAAACTAGCTGTAGAGCAAGTGATTCAAAATACTCAGACTTAGATTACATCTATTTTAGCCGATGCCCAAGCCACCCTTGATTCCTTGAGTCTCGACTCGGGGAACTGATAATGCCACCCAAAGAGCCTAGGTCACCAAGAAGGTCTGAAACTACAAGCGCCAAACGTACAGAGAAATGGTTAGCTGCTAAAGTAGTCAGAAATCGTTAGCCAAAAACCTAAAAAAGACAAAAACCATTTGAGAAATATACGCCGTAATATTCAAGCCAATGCCGGCTGTTTACCACCAAGCCCAACGCAGTTAGAGCCACCGCCTCCGAGAGCCGCAGCCACTCATGATAACTCCAACTTCAGTAACAACCCCGCGCCTGTGTTTTTAGAAAGCGTGTGCCAATATCAAAGAGTTATGAAAAAAATTAGAGCTATAGAATTTCATGAAGAATTTCGTTTTGTCAATCTTCACATCATAGATTCTATTAGACTAGACCTAGAAGCAGTTATTAACTCTATCCAACAACTGCTCAACCAAATGACCCCCGACCTCGGCCCCGACGATTATGTACAAATTCGCCTGAGCGGCGGCGGTCTGTTTAACTCTTTTTACATTCGCAGACTACCACATCATGACCTAGACACCTCAGATTTCTTAAACAAATTTGTTGACATGATGAATAGCAATCATGAAATTCTGGGGCCACAAAGTTTAGCACTTGTGACTGTGATAAAAATAGGGGTGGCGGTGCCAGTCGGGCACTAAATTCTATACTGTTTAATAAGATCATTCAAGAGAAACGTCCTTGGTTGATTGATTTAAACAACACCGCTGGATATGTGTGCCTGGCAGGGTGCTTGGCTGGGTTATAGGTTCATGGTCAAACTCCAGATACAGCATTGACAGAGCAGGGTCAGTTAATACATGATGCCCTAAACATACTCCCAGATATGGATGTCTCTTTGCAAGACATACAGTCATCTGAAAATTATTTAGGTGTGATAATTAAAGTATTATACCACATAGGCGGCTGGCGTTATTTCACCAGCGGAACCGCTACCAAATCTAAAATTCTGTCCTTTTACATGAAAACCATTTTTATTGCGTGAAAGATATTTTAAAAATCCTTGGCTTTAGGTATTAATGCGAATATTGTCATTCGGCCTATACCCAAAGCTTGCATTTCAAACGACTGCTGCAACCTTGCCAATGATCTCCAAAGGTGTCTTCAGTGCGGGCTGTTTTTTCGTTCAACGGAGTGTTTAGAGATACATCGCGCATTAGCCGAGGCGGGGAAAGTGAAGTGTCTCAGCAAAAAGTTGTGTGATTCATGCGGTCTCTATCGCCCCGATAGTCATGAATTTGAAGGTCTTGAATGCGGTGTCTGTAAAGCCAGGGTGTTTTCATTTGATTCCCATCTCTGCTTTATGAGGAGACTCAAACCGCCAACCAAAAAAGATGTTATATATTCTACGATATGGAGTGCCGTCAAGAAAATAGCATTCATGAGCCAAATTATATTTTTGCCAGACATATTGATGGTGAGAAAATTTGAGAGTTTTCAGGTCCTACATGTGTCAATGATTTCATCAACACATTCATTACACCCCGATTTAAAAACTATAGTTTTCTAGCTCATTTCTCTAAAGGATATGACTGTTATTTTGTAGTGAAAGCTTTAGTGCATGAAAAGGTAACTATGTCACTGATCACTCAGGGTGGGAAACTCATGTGCGTTACAACCAAAGTATCCAATATCAGGTTTATAGACTCTATAAACTTCCTGCACATGAAACTCAGTAAACTTCTGCATGCTATGGGTTTCCAAAAGTCCAAAGGGCGTTTCCCACATCACTTTAACACTTTGCAGAACCAGAACCATGTTAGTACTATAACCTCAGCAGGATTTTATGGTGTAAACTATATGTCACACTCTGAGAAAACAGAATTCATGTCCTCTTATGAATCTTTCAAAGTTCAGGTGTTTGATTTCCAGAAGGAACTGCCTTATTACTGCCAACAAGATTTAGGACATCCTAAGATCCTTTATAAAGATTTTGGCGACCCCAAAGGTATTTCGGTCTAATCAATTTCCCTGTGCTTTCTTACAGATTTGAGGGCAAACTACTATTTACCCTGTGCTGCTCCTCCACAGAAGCCAGACAGGCCTCACAGTGTGATCACTCTGATTCAGAATGCGCTCTGACTGGCACCTGGTGCACTGTAAAAGTGAATGTCTGTCTGAAAAAAGGCTATGTGATAGATCGCATTTATGAGATGTGCCATTTTGAAAATGTTTCTCATGATCTGTTTACTGACTACATCAATTTGCACCTTAGAGACAAGCAAGAAGCTTTGGGTTATCCCTTGTGGTGTAACCATAATGAGGAGAAACAGAAGTATCGGAGGGAATATTTTCAGAAAGAGGGTATTCGATTGCGGGCTAATAAAATCCATGTGAACACCACTAAAAGACAGATTGCTAAACTGTTTCTCAGTTTTCTATGGGGAAAACTGGGGCAGAGAGAAGATAGCTCAGAAACTACTCTAGTGACTGAGCCAGATGAATTTGAGAAGTACTTTTTTACTACCTACTGCAAGGTGTCATCTTGCGAGTTCATAGATGATGATACCGCTTGTATGTGTTGGCGGTATACCAACAAACATTACACACCTTCATGCAACGCTAACATTTTTATTACCAGTTTCACCACCGCTTATGCTAGATCAGAGCTGTACAAGCTCCTGGAGTTGCTTCAAGACCGCTGTTTTTACCACGACACAGACTCTGTGTTTTTAGTGATCATAGTCTGTGTCTTTACCACAACACAGACTCTGTGATTTTTGTGAGCATAGAGGGTGATATTAACCCCCCTTTGGATGACTATCTGGGGGAACTCACTAGCGAAACACCTTCCGATGTATATATCAAAGAGTTTGTCTCTGCCGGCTCCAAAATCTTTGATTACCGCTTATAAGGCGGCAAAATCTGCTTGAAGGTGAAGGAGATCATCCTCAATGTTCAGTGAAAAAGTAAATTTTCAAAAGTTAAAAGAGCTGGGCGCTCAATATGCTAAGCACACCGAAAGAGGTGAATGTGTTCAAGAAGTTGAGAGCTTAGTAGTGCGGCCTTCCTACATTGTAAGAATAAAAAAATGTTGGGATATTGCGACACGCCCTCTTCGCAAAACATTGAGGGTTGTATATGATGAGCGCATTCTTAAAGATGACTATAAAACCCTGCCCTACGGCTTTTAAGAGTCATCCATTCTCTGTGTAAGCAAGGGGCTAGCGAGAAAAGGCTTTCTGCATTGGAGTGCATAGTTTATTAAAGGTTGTTTAAAGTATGGATATTAGATTACTGCATCCATTCTCATGCATCCTCGCAGGTCCTTCCAATTCTGATAAAAGTTACTTACACTTTTGGAAAATGCTCATCAAATGATGACCCAACCACCCACCAACATATTGTGGGTCTATTCCTGTTGGCAGCGGCTCTATCAGGAACTCTCACGAAAGTTTCCACACCTCAAATTTTTCGAGGGCCTCCCCACCGCCTTAAATTACGAAATTTTATTTCCACCATCTCGAGTTAATATGTTAATTGTAGATGACCTAATGGCCTCTGCTTGTGACAGCGATGAAATTGAAAAAGCTTTTACTCAGTATGTTCACCATCGGAATCTTAGCATTTTATACATTGTGCAGCCTTAATAATGAACCCTTTACAACGAATGAACTGAACAACGAATTCCAAACAACGACCTTTCTATGAACCACTACTTCATTAACCACGACTTACACGAACAATGACTTTCAACACTCTATGCAACATCCTCGGCTACCTAGTAGAGCGTGAACCTCTCAGGGTCTAACTGGACATTTACAGGGTGCGGGACAGTCCATCTGGGGACAGGATACTGTAGACCTTCACCCATTTTGTTAGCGTGAATAGGATGCCAACGAGAAGCATTTTTTTTTAACCACATTGTAGTGTGAGTTATGTCCAATCTTTCACAGGCACTTTCTTTCTCGCACTCCCGCACACGAGCAATCGATTTTTATTTTAACACCATTTTCAGGAATGGTGAGCATTATAGGCATTCTTTAATTCACCATAACACAGAAGATGTTTATTTTATAGCGTATTTAATTTGAAACAGAGTGAATTACATCCAGATTCAGACAGTTAGATTTCTTATTCATGTTCTTTCCTCATCACTTTGCACACAGTCTACCCCCACCATGAGCTGTATTTTCAAAGTTTATTTTCATGGGACTCTATCTAGTTCGAGTGAAATCACATTGACTTTGCTTCCAGTAGTTACCACAAATCCAGCATCTTTTTTGACCAGCAGGGGGTGGACTTGCATAGCAAACCAGTGTTGGTATTTAAGAAGAACACAGTAGATTTAAGCGTTTATTAATGTCTTATTGTAATTCGTCCGTCTTTGTACAAAATGTATATCTAATTGATAATGTGTTACTGTAGAGATTATTAAATTAAAATAGCTTATTATAAAAATAATGTTTAATTTAATTACGTTTTTTCGCGTTTCAAACGTGTTTTTTTAAGAACACAGTGGTATATTCGGGGAATGAGCTAATTGAATAATATTCATAGTTTAGGAAGTCATTGTTAAGAATGTAGTGGTTTGGCTTTGCTCGTGGTTTAGAATTTGTGGTTCAGGAATTCGTTGTTAAAGTAGTAGTTGTTAAATCATATAACCGTGCAAAACGTGTTCTGCCATATATAGGAGCTCACTATACAATCGATCTGAACACCAAGTACATGGTGCTATTCAAAAACCCCAGAAACAAACTTCAAATAATAACTCTAGCCAGACTGATGTACCCGGGTCGCTCTAGTTTCTTTCTAGAAGCATTTGAGGATGCCTCTCAGAGTCCCTATGGGTGTCTTTTTGTAGATTTAAACGCCGGCCCGCCAGAGTAATACAGATTCAGGACGGGGCTTTACCCACCGGATCTTCCTGTTGCTTATACTCTAAAAAAGTCCTCCCCGGCTATAAAAAGAAGATAAATAGAAAGCATCACACCAGTTTAGAGCGCTGCCCACCTCATGACTGTGTCCAACCGGGTGGCGCGCAATCTATCACTTTTAAGACTGTTGGTCTCATCATCCCCACAACAAAGGAAAGCTCTTCTACGCTCAGCATCTGATGATTTAGTAGCAGTGATATCGGCGATAGTCCAAAATACCTTGAAGGGCAATGTCCCTTTGAGTCCTCAGCAAATCCGAGTGCTTAGAAAGAAAATTAATCTTGTTAAAAAACTGAGAAATAAAAGGATCTCTATTAAAACTAAAACAAGTCTTGTCAAGCAGTCTGAGAACGTCATAGGATCACTGCTAAGTTTTGCTATTACGCTTCTCTCACGGTGATGGCATACATTAAAAAAAATATCTTGTTCCTAAACATCAGCTAGACATAATGCGGAGCCCCTCAAGTGCCGATGCTGACATAAGAAAATCAGCCACGGATCTGTTGGACACCGAGATGAGAAAAATTCTTCAGCGAAGTGATTTACCTGTGCACGAAAAGGCTAAGCTTTATACCTATATCCTTCAAAGTATCTGGACTTTATCCATCATCGTTAAATGGAAAAAGAGGGCCTGACTTTATTCATGCCTGAAAGTCAAGAGCCACCCGTTTCTCGTTCTGGTACCTGTCAGAGAACCAGAATCACCAGCCGTTAATCTAGTTAATGAAATCCTTGACAATGTTAACCCCCGGCACAAAAAGAAAGCCAAATTACTTCTTAATAAAATTCATCAAAATAAAGACATAGCTTTCTGGAATGATAAGGGGGAACTTCCTTATAAAGGTAATGTTATATGTGGTTCAAACCTGCAGGACTTGGTCAGCGGCGCCACACAAACACACTCTTTTGCTAATAATAAAGTGCCTATCGGTTGGGACGCCTTCATGCAGAGCCTAGCAGAACTGAACATTCCGGCATCTGTGCAAGGACATGGTGGTCATCATATCTACTAGGAAAATTTTAAAAAAGCAACGCGGTCGCCCCTTTTGTTATCCCTTTTTCCCCGCATCACCATTTTCACATGCCCCTCAAAGAGCACCCGTACCTGACCTCCAAGTTAGCGCTGATAATGCTCATGAACCGATCACCACACCCAGCCTAGCACACCCGCCAAAAAAAAGAAAACCATTCAAGAGATTGCCTTTGTTGTCTGTTTAGCACCCGCAATTTATAATAGAGATCTTTGTTTATTTCTGGGTAGCAAAATAATCTATTGTTTTATGAAACTACCTCATTTTTTTCACCTCCTGTAGTTGTGTATGATTTTATGCATGGTGGCCATACCGTGTATTACTGGGTGATGATAATATGCTTTGTTTTCTTGATTTTTGTGTACCTCATTTTATTTTCGGTGTTGATACTGTGATTTTTATGCCAAGGTACATAATGTATTTGATAACTACAGCTACCTCATTATTCAACTATAAGCTTCAATATGTGTTTTCTATATTTGATAAATGTATTATAGCTATCAGTGATTATTATCGGGTACCAAAAATAAGATGTGATTCCGTTTTTATGTAACTTCCACAGATTTTATGTTTGCTGTTGATACTGTGATTTATATGCTGTGGTGCATAATGTATTTGATAACTACCGCTACCTCATTATTCAACTATACGCTGGAATTTCTTTTTTCTATTGTCACTAAATGTTGTCAAGTATTTGTAATTCCATATAATGAAACTGTAATTACATGAAAATGTAATTTTCTGTTATGTAAAAGATGTTTTCAATTAACTTGCAAATATTGTCTCAAAATAAAACATCGCCAAGCTTGTTTTTTACATTTAATAAAATCTAATTTGTCTAAAATGCGTTATCATTCTTTTCAATAATGTGATATGAAACTCACAGACTATTGTTGTAATTAGTAGCTACAGTCCCTATATCCAGCTTACAGATACCTATAAATATCCCTAAAGCAAGACATGCCCGGGAATGCTCCTCAAAATCTATAGATCCGATCTTATCATACGCTTTTGATTTCATCGCTGTATCATTTTATAAGCTTTGATTCACAAATCCTGCCTTGCCGTTTTATACGCTATTGATTTCATCACTATCATTTTATAAGCCTTGATTCACATTAGCATTAACCTATTATACAGCGAAAGGCTATAATCTTATCAAAACATTATCAGGACCGATTAAAAACAGATTTGGATTGATTTCAATATAACCACATGGACCACAGGGTTGTGGCCACATTTCAACTAGGACCAAAGTGGTATGGCCACCCGTCACATCCAATTAGCAAAAAGACATGGTGATGAGTTGTATACAACCTATATACTACAGTATTTACATTTGTGAATGCAGAAATGCCTTTGCCTGTGAGTAAACAAGAGAGCATAGGAGGTTTTCAAGATGGCTCCTGGGAACCTGTGAGTGTCACAGCTAACGAGACATACTCCTGCAAACATTTCTCAATTTGTGGATTTGTAGAGCAAATGACCTGTGAGGGTGTCCAGGCGCTAATAAGGTGTTATCTGAGTCGGGCTGCAGACAATGGACTGTTGGAAGCTGGAGTCCCCGTCCCTCACCACTGTCACCAAATGCGAGACCCAGGACTCCCCACTCAATGTTAGGCCAAGTAAGGACACCGTTTGAGATTGCCCTGCTCACCCCCTTAGTAGCTTGGCACGAGCAGCCAGGCTTATCTCCAAGGCACGAGTGTACAGTATGTGCAACCACACCCGCAGCAACCCACTGGTGACACCACAAATGGACTCCCACAAGTTTGATTAAACAAGTATAAACGTTATATAAAAAGATATATACGATCAGACCACACGATACAAAAGCCAACGTATAATAAAGGGTAATATTCTTTCCGGCTGGCCGGTAGGTTCAATTCCCAACCACCGCTTTCAAAATGCTATGCTGGTCGTAATGCTATAATGACACATGTTGCAAAGACCAAACAATAATGCACTGCTTAACAATACAATCCTGTGCTGGGAAAAAGAGAAATAATACAATGCGTAACAATACACCCCGTTACCTTGCAATGGGAGAAATAATGCAATGCTTACCACTACAATCATGTACTGCGCAATGAAGGAGTAATGCAATGCGTCACACCCCAACCACATACTTTGCAATGAAGAAATAATGCAATGTGAGCCGCTAAAGTCAGGTATTTTGCAATTAAGGAATAATGCAATACGTAGCTACAAGCATGTACTTTGCAATTAAGAAATAATGCAATGCGGGCCGCTGCAATCCTGTACTTTGCAATTGAGAAATAATGCAATGTGCAGTGCTACAATCGTGTACTTCGTTATGCAGAAATAATGTCAGGCGTCATAAGACAGTCCGGCAGTTCGTTAGTAGCAATATTGGAAATGTGGATTATGACAATCAGCCTCTTCGATAACAGTTGCCCCCACACGTATCAACGATGACATAAAGTACAGCTTCTCACTCTGGCCCCGTTGGTCAGTGGGGGCCCCAAATTGAGCCCAAGCAAGGTTCACGTCGCCAGAAGGACTGAAAGGCTGAGAGAGTGTCCCTCTGAGCCCGCACCACACCCAGGTAGTGATACAGGTTTACCTGGGCACGAGACCCCACTCTTCTCTCCTTCAGCGAACTGGGCCTTCCGTGCAGAACTTTCTCAATGAGCCTCAGCGGCTCGACCTGGCAGCTCAGCTCCACCGGGGCTGCCAGTCTGGGCTGCGACTGTTAGGAAGGTCTCAGGTGGCCACAGGGAACACGTACCTCATGCCTCTGAGATAACGTTACTCCGGGTGCACATTCACCACAGCACCCTCTGGGTCTCATCTGGCATGCCACACACACAATGCTGATGGAACTTCATGTCGACTCCGAGTGCACGTTCACCAGGCACTCCTTCCTGTCGCGTCAGTTGGCACCAAAAAACGCACATCGCGCTGCAGCTGCTCAGCTGATCCCCTCTGCAGTCCTAGGTTGCACCAAAGCACGTACACTGCTTTACTGAGACTTACTCCACTCCGATTCCCCGATATACAGGCACTTATCAGAAACGCCTTCGGCTGCACCACAACATGCTCACAGTGTCTGAGCCTCCTTCTCTTCCGGTGCACTCGACGGCCAGGCGCTCTTCCCCAGCGCCATCGGGGCACCCTGACACACACCCTGCGCGTCCAAATCTCACTTCACCTCCGATGCACACGCCTACCAGGCGCTCTTCACCAACGCCTGCGGTGCACCACGACATGCTCCCAGCACGTCCGAGATGCGCTTCACCTTCGATGCACACGTGACCCGGCACTCTTCACCAAGACCTCCTCTACACCACGACACGCACCCAGCCCGTCTGAGTCTCTCTTCTACCCCGTGTGTCCAAGATCACAGGACACACCTTCCGAGTGTCTCAAGCTGCCAAAACACAAGCCCACTGCGTCGCTCAAAACTTCACCGGAAACTTTTATTTTCCTTTGTTTCCAACCAGGGAGCCAGCTCACCTGGGGCCTTTGGGGTTACAAGACACAGCACAAAGCGCTGACTTCTTCAAGCAGGGGTACCCAGCGCACACAGCACAGTCCCAACAGCCTCTTCCTTGGTTAAAACAGCTAACTGCAGACCAGCCCCAGATCCCGAAGCAAGGGTTGGTCCTGCCCAGCAGTCTCTTCAGTTGTTCCTTCCTTGGCAGAGGTTACTCCTGACCACGAAATGGGTCTAATCCTTTTCAGTCTCAATTCAATTCTGTTCCCACATTCAGGGGCCTCAGCTCTCATAGGTATACCCCTAAATGTCTTCGAAGTTCGTTGAGCTCAGAGGTCCCTGACTGCTGCCTAAATCAGTTTTCGGAGTCTCCCTCCCAGTGTCACCTTGTCTCCCTTTAATACTGGGGTTCCGGATCCTTAATCACTCAGCAGGAGATGGGTCAATTGGTTTATAGCAGCAGCCCAGGCCTTTTCACCTCCCAGGCTTCTTCTCCCCCTACTCTCCAGGTGCCATCTCAACCCTTCCCTGGGTCAAGACCTCTCCCAGCTCCTCTCACCTCTCAGATCCAGACAGTCAATCCATATTCAGCAGAGATCCACAGAAATGCTTAAAGCACAAAACTCAGCCACTTTCTAAAAGAGTGGTTTCTCAACACACAGTGACAAAACCACTTTCATAGAAATGTGTGTTATGACACCGAGAGTTCATACATACTAACCTTCAACTCTCCATTTTAAACTTGTAGGAAACTAGGTTAACAAACACAATACCCAGCCTCCCTCATTCTGTCTTATGGGCAGGATGGCCTTTCACCAGTGAAAAACGAAATGGAGTGTTTTTCACTGTCAGGACATAGCACACACCTCAGTATATGCCCTGCCTTTTACTTACACTGCCCCCTGCCCAGAGGTTACCTGGGACATACCACAGGGGTGCCCACTGTGTACGCAAAAGGGAAAGTAAGGCCTGACAAGTGGTTGCACTTTTCAGGACAACATGCTAACTTAGCAAAGTGCATGCAGGCATTTCACTGAAGGCCTGAGTTCCCTTCTCTGCGAGCCTTTGCATTACTAGCCCTGGCACACACAGTGCACATCACTAGGAACTTTACTAGTTGGGCAAACATACCAATCATGGCCAACCAATTACCATTACACTTTACACAGAAACACTTGTACTTTGACACTGATCAGTAGTGGCAAAGTACCGAAAGCATCCAAATTGGCAACTCTATGTCAGGAAAAGGGTCTAGGGGGAAAGCAAAACGTTTTAGGGAACTTTAGCCAAAAAGCCAAGTCCTACATGGATGAACTAGTGCACTAGTTGATGAGGCAGGTCTGTAGCTTCGAGCAGCGATGCAGAGGCCTGATGTGGAGGGCTAAGTCATTCCAGAACTTCCCTGCAAGGTGGGGGAAGGATCGGCCTCATGCTCTACTTCTGGGTACGTGGGAAGCGTAGGCGAATGAGAGCGAGGAAGACAGAAGATGCATGCGTGTTGGTGGAACCAGAGGCAGTAGTTGAGGTATTAGTGCATGTTGATTTGCAGTGCCTTGAATGCATGTGTGAGGAGCTTGAACTGGCATCGTTATGGACTGGGAGCCAGTGCAACTGCATGAGGAGGAGGGTGATGTTGGTGTGACAAGGGAGGAATCGGATGATTTTGGCTGTGGCGTTTTGGATGGTCTGCAGTCTTTGGAGGAGATGGGCTAGTATTCCCACATAGAGTGTGTTGATGTAAGACAGTCTGCTTATGCCAAGGGCCTGGATGAGTCTTGGGGATGCCACTTGAAGATCTTGCATAGCATGTGCAGGATGAAGACGTAGGAGGATGAGATGTCATTGATTTGCCAAACTGTGGAGAGTTTACTGTGAAGAATGACTTCCAGGTTTCTGGTGCTCAGTAGGGGTCGGGGTGGGGCTGAGCTCTGAGTCCACCATGAGGAGTCCCATGGAGAGTTTTGCTTAACAAAAATCTGAAATGTGCTTCAAATATATGAGGAAACCTATGTAAGTACATTTTCGTTCATTTTGTCAACACCTCTCAGTATATAAATGTTGCAGGTTGTGGTCTAGGCTGAACTGAGAAATACTGACTTGTACTTTTCAAACAAGGAGCCGGATGCACAAGGCACCTTCGAGGTCACAATTCACAAAATCACAGATTTTGCAATTGCAAATGGACTTTTCACTAGTTAGTAAATCCATTTAAACTCATTTCAAATCATAATTAAGAGGGGGGCATAAAAGGGGTGTCCTCTCATAATTGCAACTTGCAATAACCTGTATCAACGATTTGAGACTTTAATTATGGTCAGAGACCATTGATCAGACGATGAAACTCGAGTTAGAGAGATATCCTATTCCGAAACAAAAGCCATCCCTAGAGGATAGCTTCCCTTTTTGGAAGCATGTTGGCTGCTTTGGGGAAGGCAGGTGCACAGTGTTTGAGGAGGTTACTGAATGCGCCCAATGTCTTCATAAACATTGGAACCTGCAGGAACGGTCCCTTTAGGGAGCATGGTTTGTTTTAAAACAGTGAGACTTATTTATAAGCCCCTTGTGCCAACGGCGTGTCACTTTTTGTGACACTCTGGTAGCGCAGGAGCCTGCTCCATATTTACCAGGCAGCACTGGCTTAATGCTGCCTTGTAAATATAGGCCCCTTTAACTCCGTTTTCTGCATTAAAGGGGCGTGCAATTTGGTTTGCTGGGGAAATTCCCAGCATCATCCATGGCTTTGTGACACTGCCCAGATTTACGAGGCAGCACCAAAAATGTACGCCTCCCCAGGTGAGGCATAAGGGAGGCAAAACAAGGAGAAATATCTTGATTTCTCCTTGTATTTCCTCTTTCTATGTGGGCTGAATTCTGCAGCACATTTAGAAAGAGGAAAAAGCCTCTTGTGATTGTTTTTGTGCAGGAAGGTGTCCCTTCCTGCAAAAAAAAGAATCATCCCTGCAACGCAGTCACCTTCGCCCCATGCTGCAAAGGGGACGACGTTGGCGCACAGCACCCCGTTGTGCACCAGCCCAGCGGAAAAGGACAGGAATGCGCTGTATCTGATAAATACGATGACTTTTTCTTTTGTCTTAGGGCAGCACAGCAGGAAGGACAGGGCTGTGACAGCCCCCTAGGGCAATAACTCATAAATGAGGCCCAATGTTTCCTATTTTGGAAAGTAAATGTAGGGATGGAGGTCTGTTGTCTCTTGCAGGACATCAAACCTATGCTGATAGCCAATCACAGGAGGTCACACATAGTAACCTGCCATATTAATATTTAGTAAGCAGACTATTTTCTGACTCTCTCCAAATGGACATTTTGGGGATATTTTGTGACCCAACTGATAAGTACATCCCAGTGTCGTAACTAATCTTAAGGCGGCCCCCCTGCAAAGTACATAGTGGGGGTTTCTCTCCACCGAACCAGTCGGGGGTTCTCAGGCCAGGGTCCTGTGCACAGTGTCGAAGGGGGCCCCCAGGAACCTGGGGCTCCCCTGCACCGCAGGGGCTGCGGGGAAAATGTTATGCCACTGGTACATCAGTTGCATTGCAGAATAAGAGACAGGTGTCAAACAATGTTATGTTATGTTATGTTATGATACGAGCATTTATTATGCGCACAGCTGCTCCAGCAAAGGAGCGTCCCGGCGCCTGACAAGGAAGCCACATAACACAACTAGAGAAATGGACATATAGAAGGTAAAAGACTAAGGGAACAGAAAGGTCTTAACAGCCCTGCGGAATGAGAGCAGATCTGCAAGGGTCCGAATCTCGAATGGTAGAGCATTCCACAAGGCAGCAGCACGTACACAGAAGGAGCGTCGAACAATTGCCTCCACCTCCTGTCTTTATTTCTTAAACATATAAAACCATGAACCTTTATGAAGTTAACTTTGCTGAATTCTCCAATTAACACAATTCTCCTTACAAGTATTCTCCTTCATAGCTATCACATTATGCTTCATAAAATGTAAAAATTGTGTTTTCCATTAAAGCACCATATATGAGACTTCACGTATTGTGCATTTCTGTGAACATTTGCATCTTACAAATAACTCTACCCATTGGAGTATGACCAAGGCTGATTTGCATATGGCAGGTCCTAACCTGAGGTGGCATTGTGGGCACAATATGATGGATAGGGATGTGGCTGAGATTAATTCGAGCATTCTATCCACCACTTCCTTGTATTCGTCATTGAGTTGTCTTCAGAGCAGATTTTTATTATTCCTGAAAGGCTGCCTAAGCCACCTGTCACCTATGAAGTCGAACATCACAGGTTTGAACAGATACAGGCTTATTCCACCTTCCCGAGTAATGCCATCAAAACAGTTCATGTGTGTGCTGCAGCCTACAGAACTCCTTGGGCTCAAATAGGGCTCATACTCATATTTACATTCCAATATTCCATGAGTGGAGCATTGCATATTTACCTCTAATCCTGGTTTCCAGAGTAGTGTGCTACTTGTGCAAAGTGCTTCACCACCTCCACAGGAGTAGTAAACGCCATATAAATACAATTTACAATTACAATAGGGTATGAGGTATTCTCGATAAATGATCGGGTGTCAGTATTCGCAAGTCTTGGGAGGTCTCACCACGAATGCACCGCTCGCTGGGGCCTTTAAGAGAACTAAACAACATGAGTTCTTCCTTGTTGATTTATGATATAATCTTATGTATTTTGTTCTCCGTGTGCATTTTCATACTGTTGTTTACCTTGTTTATTTGTTCATTCTCTCTGCACTGAAAATCCCATTTTATTGGTGGGCATCCTTATCTCAGAAGTGACTTCACATCCGTTTTGTGTGTACGGTTTCAGGAGTGGTGCTGTGCCGCACCAGGTGGTCTGCAGCCGTTTCTTAGTAAATGCAAAAAGGTGGCTTTCTCCCTTCTGGGGTCTGTCTGACGACAGACTCTTTGTATATCCACAGCCGAGAAAGAGGTTTACTGATTGTAAAAGAGGTCTTAGCGCCTCTGATATGGTCATTACTAATAGAAGCAATCAGTAACCCTCTAGTCCCCCCCTCTTGATACTTCAAACTTGCCTGGGTCATTTTATGTCCTTCTTGTTAAACTCTGTCTCTTGTTTCTTGCGGTCTGTGGTGTTTCCTGACACTCTGACTCTTCCTTCCGCTGCCTCTTATCTGCTTCTGGGATGCTGTTGAGCGGTTCCTGCTTGCTTGACATGTGACTGATACAAGCTTCTTTGTTGGTTTGCTCATCTTCATATCACAGTAGACATCTAAACTGATGGGCCCTACGTTACTTTCAATATTCCATTTTTAATCTCTCTAAGTTTCGGTGTTTTTGATGAATTGTGCTAAATCTTCCATTTGGGAAGCTTTGGGGGCCACAGGGCAAGACCTCAACAAGCTCAGAATTCAACAATCACCCAGCAACGCAATAGCAGATTGTACAACCGAGTTCCATACTTGATGACAGAAGAATAATTTACGAAACACAAAAACTCAATACAATACAATAGCAAACAGACACAAATGAGCGAACTGGGCACTATAAGTACTGCACCTCAATCTGCTCCTGACTCCTCCCCCCGAATTTACTTCCTTCTCTAAATTAATTTGTTCTTCCCTCTGGGTCAGAATCAGTAATAGCGAGGGGGCGTGGCTTAGCGCCAGGCGAGGACGGAAGCGTTCATGTGAGCGCTCCGCGGATGCCGGGGTGAACCTGCCGTTCACGGACTCGCTTTTCCTCGGAGACGCCGGAATATCATCGCGGAAGGCACCAGGAATGCTCCGGAGAGTGTCTGTACGCCCTGGGTGTGCATTCTCCTTCTGTTCACGGCGTTATGACGGCCGCGGCCGCCATTTTGTATTTATGAGGCACGCTTATCAAGCAGCGCTCCTCTCCCATGGACAGTGAGTGATTAAACATGTTCTCCTTTTCATTTCACTAAGGTTGGTCAGATATTCTTCATATACTATTGACTATGCCACCGAGATTACTGCTCCAATGAATGTTTTTGCTTCTGCTTTTTGTTCCTTTGGTGCTCCTCATCTCAGCGGTCATTTTGTATTGTACATTACTTCATGAAGCATTTACAGTCTGACCAGTTGGTCTTATCTCTGCGTCTGCATATGCAAATTGGCTGTTCTATCTCAATACTCTCATGACTCTCACCCTCCATCCTTTTGTCATCGTAAGGCTCACCTCTGTCATTCTCCTCCTGCGCTCTTGAAGACTCTGCTGCCCTTCCCCCTACTTGGTGGTGTTTTCATGGATACAGTGCTCCAGGGCCAGCTTTTTTCTTTGGAGGGTGTACTTATCTTATGGATAGGGGCGCAACTGGTCATGCCCCTAAGACTCCACGCCACGTCTTCATTAAAAACTCAAAAGTTTTTTCTGCATTGGCTCATTTGGAAGCCACTCAGATGTCTCTTGACCAAATGTCACAGTCCAGTGCGGAGCTTCTTGTTCAACCCTCAGGGAAGGTCACAATGAAGCGACTCAAAAAGGATCCTCCATCACCGTCAGGCTCCTCCTCTGCTGTATCCATGGAGCTGTTGTTGGAGGAAATACGGGCACTCCGGCCTTTCATGGAAGAAACCAATGCCAAATTACAGGTTTTAACGGATAATTGGTCTCAGATGGATGCCAGAGTCACGACGGTGGAGCGCAGTGTTTCTTCTCTTCAGGAATCCTCCTCCAAGGTTGCGCATATGCAGTCGCAGATCTCCTCTCTCCAGAAGCAGGTTGAGGAGCTTGAAAATCGCAATCGCCGCAATAACCTGCGCATTTACGGCCTGGCGGAGAATTGTGAGGGGAGCGACCCTATTGCCTTCTTCAAATCCTTCCTCCCTAAGCTCCTCCACTTACCAGAAGGTACCGAGCTTAACATCCAGCGGGCTCATAGGCTTGGTTGCATTTCTTCAACGGCCTCCCCTTCTTCCAGACCTAGAGGTGTCATCATGTATTTTCTGGAATATACTGACCTTCTTAAAGTCCTTTCAGCAGCCAGGGCCTCTCCTCGCCTCACAGGGTCAGGATCTACCTTGTTCTTCCCGCAGGACTATGCTAGAGCTACAGCTAATCGCCGCAAAGCTTTTTTGTACATGAGACCAGAACGCCGTTCCATTGGCGCTAGATATGGCCTCTTTCATCCTTGCCTTTTTAGAGTTACTCATAACAAAAAGACAACGACCTCCGATGATCCTGTTCGCCTTCGGAGTTTTCTCAACTCTTGTCCAACAGCGGACATGGAATCCTCCAGCTCTTCTTCTGCTTTTCCTCCATGACTTTCTTGAGTTGCTCCTGGTTTATGTGTAGCTTACTCAGTTTATGTTGATTTTGTCATGTATATTATACTGGTTTACTCTTCCATAAATTCCCCTGTTTACTGTTTCCTCATACTTACATACCCCGTTCATTCGTATTTTATTCCTATTTGGTATCGTTTTTATCTTTTGTTGTACCGTCTCCTGATGTTTTTCTTTCCTCATGTTTTTGCAGAATCCGCGTTCCGTTGCACGATGTTCCCCCCGGCTTGACGGTTCGCTCACATTGAATGTCTTGCCTCCTCCAGTTGGTTCTACCCTCCCCAGTCTCTCGTTCGTTCTCCTCCTTCATTATCCTCCCTTGGTTCCATCCCTCGTAAGTACGTTTTCCTTCCTTCCTTCGATGCTTACCTTCTCCTTTTTTTCCCCATTCTTGTTTCTTTCCCAATTTTAATGCTGTTCACAGGTGTCACTTCTTCATTACTTTCATCAATTTTTCTGTTTTTCTTTTCTTTTTATCTCCTTACCTATCATTTGCATTGTTCTTTTTTGTCTACCTATTTGGATGACTCTCTTCACCATTCCTTTGACCTATATTTCTCTTTTCTACTCACTACCTTTTCCTCCTTTTCTACTTTTTTTCTATGATCTTCTGTTCATTGGTTCATGCTTGTTCTGGACTTTGATTATTTCTCTTTCATTTCTACTTTGTTCAAAGGTGTCTCCTTTTCTTTGCTTTCATCAACTCTTTTGTCCTTTCCCTCTTCATGTCTTTTAATCTATCACTTGCATTTATCTCCTCTGTTTATTTATTCAACTGGTTTTCATTATCACTCTTTTAATCTACACTTTTTTTCTCTCCTCACATTCTTTCCTCTACCTTTTCCCTTTCCTTTTTTCTTCTGTTCTTTTATTCATTGCTTTTCATATATTTTGGACCTTGATCTTTTTTCTCTTAGATCATCTTTCTTCATTTTTTCTCACACTTTCACTACTTATCTTGCTAATTCATTCGCAATTCCTCTTTTCTCTTTCTATATCTCATATCACATTCATTATCCTCTTTTCTCTAGAATATTCTTCACTCTTTTGCTTATTTTCTCCTCTGGGCTCCTTTTTTGCTTCTTTTTTATTGCTATTCTCTATTTATCTTTTATATTATGTTGTTAAAAATAGTTACATGGAATGTTAAGGGCATTAATTCTCCAATCAAAAGACAGAGAATTTTATCGCACCTTGCTCGTTTAAATGTTGATGTTGCATTTCTGCAAGAAACTCACTTGTCTGATGAAGAATCTGTTAAACTAAAACGTGGTTGGGTGGGTGATGTTTACTATTCTCAGGGTGATGGTAAACGTAATGGAGTGGCGATTTTGTGTCACAAAACTTTGTCCAATTCGTTGCTTGCTCAGGAATCAGATGCTGAAGGTCGTTGGACATATGTTAAACTGTCTATTAAGGGTGTTCCAATTTCCTTTCTTAATGTTTATGCCCCCACTGGTGGTGACCCTGCTTACTGGCATACGTTCTCCCATCATATCACCAGATTTATTGATGACAATTTCATCCTAGCGGGGGATTGTAATCAGCCCCTTGATCCCTTCCTGGATAGACACTCTAAAGTTCATTTTGTTCCCAATAAGTCCCATAAACTTTTCTCCCAAGCCATTTCCCAACATAAGCTCACTGATGCCTGGCGCCTGTGTAATCCGGAGGTGCGAGAATTTACTTTTTACTCTCCATGTCATCATTCCCAGTCCAGGATTGATTACATTTTTGTTACTCATAATATTGCCCAAACTCTTACTCACGCCGAGATTGGCCCGATTCTACTCTCGGATCACGCCCTCACTTTAGTTCAGCTTGATATCCTTCCTAAATCAGCTGGACCCAAGCGTTGGCGCTTTAATAATACCCTTCTCTTGGATCCCAAGTTCACTACCTCCTTTACTGAATTTTCGGATGAGTATTTTTTGTTCAATGATACCTGTTGGACAGGCCTCGTGGCCGGGCTGTCCCCTCCCCACATGGCGGGTCGCGGACCCCTGCTCCTCCTGTTCCCCGGACAAGAACCACCCCTGCAACCCGCCGGGGCAACCTCCGGCCCTTCCCCGACGGAACCCTGGCTCCTGAACACCACCGTATCGGCTGGCCCGGGTCCTTTCCAGAACCCCTGTCCCCGGCCCAGCCGCCATTTTGGACACTGCTCGACCAGGCCTCGTGGCCTCGGGTCGACCTCGGCCTCAGGCCCAACCAGGCCCGACATCGAGGCACCACCATCCACCCAGGGGGTGAAGAGACCACTTGGCAGGTCAATGGGAGAGCGGCTCCTGTTCGTGAACCATCTTGAAGGCCTGCTGGCGCTGCCGCGGCTCATCCTTTCGTGAACCATCTTGAAGGCCTGCTGGCGCTGCCGCGGCTCATCCTTTCGTGAACCCACTTGAAGGCCTGCTGGCACTGCCGCGGCTCATCCTTTCGTGAACCATCTTGAAGGCCTGCTGGCGCTGCCGCGGCTCATCCTTTCGTGAACCATCTTGAAGGCCTGCTGGCACTGCCGCGGCTCATCCTTTCGTGAACCATCCTGAAGGCCTGCTGGCGCTGCCGCGGCCCCTACTTGCGAACCATCAGCTCGAGGATTGTGAGCTCCACACCTGCTACCCCCGTACCTGTCCGGTACTGAGACTGTCCCGCTACCCTTTCCCCCAAAGAGACTAGAATTGACAGGATTCTCGTATCCTGGTCCTGCTGTACCGTCAATTACCTTGCTTTTAAGATATATAAAAGTGTGAAGAACTCGTCCCTGTGTGTTGTCTATCTGTGGGGGGGGGGAGTTACCTGTCTGTACGATTACCGGAGAGGACCCTCACCCGAGGCCTCTCCCCCCTGTACTCGGCCGACCCTCCGGGTCCCCGTCTAACAATACCCCTTCTATTCCTAAGCATACCATTTGGGATGCTTTCAAAGCTGCGGCGAGAGATCTTATAATTGGCTATGTGGCAAAGAAACGGAAAACTGCTCGCAAATTCACGGCTGCTCTCCTCCTCGATATTAAGAAATTGGAGCACTCTTATTTCACCTCTCAATCGCAAGACAGTTTAACAGCCCTGATTAATGCCAAAATGAAATTTAACAAGAAATCTACGGAAGATGCTTCTTTATATTTATTGAAATCGAGTGCAAAGTTTTATGGGGGCAAAAATAAGGCTGGGAAGGTCTTAGCTAATTAACTGAAAGTTAAGCATAACAAATTAAATATTGAATCCATCTATGATACACACTCTGTTCTTAAACATAAGGATACGGACATTCTTGCTGAATTCTCTGCTTTCTACAAAACCTTGTTCTCTTCCGAAACCCAACCCTCCTCTCAGTCCTTAGACCGCTTTTTATCCAACATACAGAAGCCAGCCTACTTCCCTCTTGATCTCTCTCACTTAGAGCTTGATATTTCTCAACAAGAACTACTCAGAATCTCAAAAAAGATAAAGCCCCTGGGCCGGATGGCTTTACTGTTGAATTCTTCCTCCATTTTTCGAAACTTCTCAAACCACGAAATTACACTCCCTCATAGATACTTTCCTCACTCTAGGTGCCTCCTCAGGTTCTTTTTCTGACGCACACATCTGTCTGATACCTAAGGAAGGGAAAGACGCTCAATATTGCAAAAATTATAGGCCAATCTCTTTGGTTAATATTGATTATAAAATATTTGCAAAATCTCACGCAGCACGTCTTGACCTTCTTCTCCCAGACCTTCTAGGTGAGGAACAATCAGGTTTTGTCAAGGGTCGTTTCATCACTGATAATACTAGACTTTTATTTAATGTTTTATCCAAGTCCCGTCACCTGCCCCATTCCCTTGCGACGATTGCCCTAGATGCTGAGAAAGCATTTGATAGGGTTGAATGGACCTATCTTTTTCATACCCTTCATTGGTTTGGTTTTGGTTCTAAATTTATTTCTCTGATTTCTTTACTTTATTCTAATCCCCGTGCAGCGGTTTGTGCCAACGGCCAAATTTCTTCCTTTTTTAATTTGGGGAGAGGTGTCCGTCAAGGTTGCCCCTTATCTCCCTTTCTTTTTAATTTAGCTTTAGAACCCTTTTTAGCCAAACTTCGTCAGAATCCTAATATTCAGAGTTTCCAAATATCAGAATCCCAAGTCAAGCTGGCCGCTTATGCGGACGATATCCTTCTTTTTATTTCTAATCCCGCTGATTCTATTCCCGCCTTCCTTGCTGAGGTGAATGATTATTCCCGAATATCCGGCTACAAACTTAACAATGATAAGTGTGAGATCCTACCCTTGACGAAGTTTACATTTAAACCTGATTTCACTGCCTCTAACTTCACATGGAATTCCTCCCATATTAAATATCTTGGTCTACATGTTACTCCTTCTATCTCAGATACTGTTTCCCTTTGTCTGTCCAAATGTACTCAAAAATTGGTGGACTTAACGTCCAGATGGCACCCTCTTTACTTATCCTGGTGGGGCCGTCTCGACACTATTAAAATGATGCTGTCCCCCATAGTCCTCTATACTATTTCTAATATTCCAGTATCCATTCCTTCTAAATTTTTAAAAAAGATTAACTCCATTTTGATGTCCTTTCATTGGAATACCAAAAAACCTAGAATGTCCCTTGCTCGATTGATTCGCCCTAAATCGGAGTGTGGAGTCAATTTCCCAGATTTCCCTGCCTACCATAAAGCATTTTTATTACGACAATCTTCCTTTTGGTTGCAAGACCCTAGCACTCCATGTCCTTTATGGGCTAAATTTGAGCGCCTTCTTCTCTCTCCTTTTTCTTTTGCTGAATATATCTCTTTCTCCAGTAAACCCTCTTCCATTCCTACTCCCATTCACAAATTCACTACTAAATTGCTCCTATCTTCCTCTCCCTCCCCCCCCCTCGAATATTGCTGATTTTCTTTCTTCTACCATTTGGCATAATACCGCCCTACTTATTTGTAACAAACCCTTCTTTTGGAAGGCATGGCTTCGCAGAGGGCGGATATGGATTTCTCAACTTTTCTCTCAATCTTACTTCTTACCTTTCACTACTCTTCGTTCCCTCTATGGTTTACCTACCTCCTTTACCCGTAACTACCACTTACTTAGAGAGGCCGCACTGACAACTTATGCTCGTCTCTCTCAGTTGCATTCCTCTCCTATGTCTCCCACTCCCACCTCCTCACTTCATTCCTTTTTACGCACTGCTCCCAAGGCTTCTTCCATTTACAAATACCTTCATACTAATGACTCGGTTAGGCCTAAATCTAAAGTGGAGGAATGCTGGGAACATGATCTCACCACGTCCTGGCCAATTTCGTTATGGGACAAGATATGGAATAAGATTCGCAAATCCTCGAGAGCGGTGACTTTAACACAGTCCCTGTTCTTTATTTATAACAGACTTCTCTACACACCCTTTGACCTTCATAAAAGCTTTCCAAATACTCCTCATACATGCTGGTCTTGCTCCTCCCCACAGGCGACTCTGTTTCATATGTTGTTCTTATGTACATCTGTTCATGATTTTTGGTTACAGGTTTGGGCTCAAATCAATGTGATTTTTCATACGTGTATTCCTTTCTCTCATGCTAACATTTTTTTAGGCAGTCTTTCCCCTTGTTGGGACGATGTTGAACTAAAGCCTCAGATTATTGATTTATTGTTAGCTGCTGCATTTCAACAGATAACGGCCAATTGGAAGAACTTTTCCAACATCTCCTTTAAGACGTGGTGGTTTAACGTTTGCCATAATCACAGACTAGATAATGCTTTTGTTTTGCCGGCTCACATGGCTGCAAAACGTATGGACTTATGGCTCCCTATCACGCTTTACTTAGATGTTTGTGCTAATCATTTGTTTCGCCCGCTGCCTTCGCAGCAAGAAGTCCTTAAACCTCCTTAATTGCTCATTACATTCCATCTTTTCTTTATTGTACTATTTTTATACTCCTCCAACGTATTTCCATGTTTATATAACTAATGTTTTTCTTTCCTTTTCTTTTTTTTAGCTCTATTGCCTGGATTTGCCTCTTGTTACTATTTATAACTTTATTGCTCGCATTGTTTACCACAGTTTTCAATATTTTATACTTTTACTGTATTTTGTATTGACATCTTGTTTTCCTTTTTATATCAAATACAATTTCTCTTGAACTTAAAGAATCAGTAATGGCTCCTCGAGGGAGTGCTGCAACGCCAAATTGGCTTTGCAGCGCGCAATGTAATTGGTTTTATTTATATACACAACTCAGTTTGGCCGCATTCTGGACCTTACTACCCCCCCCCCCCCACTCTGTCCCTCCCCCGCCTCACCGCCTCGCAGCACTCCCTCAAGGAGCCACCAGTGGTCAGAATGCCTCTATTAGCATGAGTCGTGGTTCAGATTACTTCCACCCAGGATGTCTAGGGTGCTCAGTTCATCGCAGAGCTGTGGTATCTAGGTTTGGGTGCTGTGTATCTTCCCCGCTTACCTTTCTTGCTGCTCAGCCAGTGAGAATGAATAGTGGAATGTTGGCATGTGTGATGTAATGATAGAATGTGGAGGATGCCTGATGGATGGATGTCAGTTGAGAGATTGGGCTGACCAGCAAAGGAGCTGCTCCTGGTGGGGCTTTCTTATTCCAGTACTTAAGACCTGATTCTTCATGTAATCCTGTACTGAAGATGTAATAAACCTACTTAATCAACTAACCTTCGCTACATCCATACTTATTACAAGAGCCCAGTTGTTTTTAGTATCCCACCACAATGCCGGCTTCTGGAGTGCATCTCTGAAGCCGGCAGCCATTCAGGACAGTGTGCTGTCTCTTCCTGTTTCTAAGAGACTGCACTTCCCATCCAGGTGCGTCTTCCTTCAGCTCAATGAAGTTGTGGTACAGGGTGGAGGCAGAATCCAACGTTGGAGGCCCTCTGGGCAGAAGTGTAAGGCCTCCTGCTTCCTGGTGGCCCTATTGGAAAAGGACCCTCCTGTCTACGTCTGGACGAAGATTGCGCTGTGAAGACACAAGGGGCAGTGCCAATCTCTGGATCACATGGATGCGGAAAGGCCACAGTAGCACTTCTTGGTCACAGTGACACAGGATTATCCGATCACACTGTCAATAGATAAGATGGGTTTGCACTTCTCGATCACACAGTCAAGAGATGAACCGCAGTCGCACTTCTTGGTCACACTGTCAAATAGATGAGCCGCGGTCGTACTTCTTGATCGCACTGTTAAGAGATGAGCTGCAGTCGCACTTCTTGGTCACACTGTCAAATAGATGAGCCGCGGTCGTACTTCTTGATCACACTGTCAAGAGATGAGCCGCGGTCATACTTCTTGATCACACTGTCAAGAGATCATGAACCGCGGTCGCACTTCTTGATCACACTGTCAAGAGATCATGAACCGCAGTCGCACTTCTTGATCACACTGTCAAGAGATGAGCTGTGGTCGCACTTCTTGATCACACTGTCAAGAGATGAGCCGCGGTCGCACTTCTTGATCACACTGTCAAATAGATGAGTCGCGGTCGTACTTCTTGATCACACTGTCAAGCGATGAGCCGCGGTCGCACTTCTTGATCACACTGTCAAGAGATGATGAGCCGCGGTCGCACTTCTTGATCACACTGTCAAGAGATCATGAACCGCGGTCGCACTTCCTGATCACACTGTCAAGAGATGAGCCGTGGTCGCAATTCTTGATCACACTGTCAAGAGATGAGCCACAGTCGCACTTCTTGATCACACAGTCATGAGATGATGAGCCGCGGTCGCACTTCTTGATCACACTGTCAAGATATGAGCTGATGTCGCACTTTTTGGTCACATCAGCACAAATGAGTCAGGCTTGCACTTCTTTGGTCACACTGGCACAGATAGTTGCTATTCCGAACTGGAACCTCAACTCAGGCGGTCTGATGTCTGCCAACACCTGGGGCATGCAAGTCACTCTTCTCCATCCTCCCATCCTCTGGCCACTGGCAGACCCCACCAGCACTAGGGCATCACTGCTTCTGTCTGTGGGGACCATGACCACGATGCAGGGGCCCTCTCTGTTCCAACAGCCATAGAGCAATACCAACCAGGCCTCTGTTGCCCCCTCCCCCCAGTGTGTTCTTCCACCAATTCAATCTTTTCCTGACCGGGACTAACCACCGCAGCCAATCACTTACATTTTCTAGATGACTACAAGTCTAAGGAACTGAAGCACTCCCTTTCTTTCATCTCTCATTTACCCCATTGCTGCCTCACTCTCTCCTTGTCTCTCTTTCTTGCTCTCTCTCTTATCCTGCTTCCCTTTAAGAATGTGAGATTGACTGAATTGACACAGAAATGTAAACCTGGACAAACTAGAGACCTTGGAGAAAAATAAGGATTTGGAAAGGGGAAAGCAGAGCTCCAAACCACAGTTTGCCATTCACACCACCATGGGCCACCTTTATAGAGTGTTCCACCTCCCTGGGAGAAATCTACCTCCTTGAGGGATAGTTCAGAGCTACAAATGGAATTGGCCATCTGGATCCAGAGTGTTGTCCATGCCTACAATATATACATACATACATGTATGTATGTGTATATACATTTATATATATATATATATATATATATATATATATATATATATATATATATATATATATATATATATATATATATATATATATATATACATATATATATATTTAAACAACCACTCCCGGCTATTCCTCGTCTCTTGGCACGGCGAGCCTGTGTGGGTGCCGGACACCCTTAATTTCACGAACAGAATTCTCCCAATCCGAAGAACGACACGCGTTTCGCCACTAAGGCTTGGAACCGTGACCAAGCCTTAGTGGCGAAACGCGTCGGTAGGGAGCTGCCGATTTTGTGCCTTAAATAAATATATTTCAAGCATCCAAAGGCAGCCTGTGTCGTTCTTCGGATTGGGAGAATTCTGTTCGTGACATATATATAAATATATATATATATATATATATATAGATATATATATATATGCATACATGCATACATGTGTGAGAAGCAGTTGCGGCCCATTTGCGGTGTCAGCGCTCTATTGTTGGCGTGGTGCGTATTTTCCTACGACTGGGCCAGTCGTTTAATTATGCTCAAAGTTACCCCAGGAAAATGAAAACGCACTGTCTCGTCTTGTTAGGTTAAGGTCAAGTTAGGGCCAAGTACCGACATCTTCCAATACCAACAAGGACAAACTCAGGCTTTGGGAACGCTTATCTAAACGTGAAATTAACAAATGGTGGGAACTTCTCACTCTAAAAAAATATGTCGAAGCCAAACGGATTCCTAGAGGACTCCGCCTCATCCTAATGCCCAGTCACCAGGATACAAGAACTGATCTCCTCCAAGAATGGGGGGAACACCTACTGGATTCGTCAATGGGTCTAATGTTGATACTCATTAAATATCTGGAAAAGACTGTGAAAGAAATCAAAAGTGAACTAAAAACACTGGAAGAAGAGGTTAATTCCCTGTTACTAGATGAAGAACTTCAGAAATTGAAGGCAGACATAACAAAAAATCTGGAAAGACACGAAGGAAGAGTAAAAATCAGAAAACAGTTCAAATTCCTACGAGATAAGGCAGACTATGAAGAAGGTAGAATCTTCACGTTTGGGAAAAAACACGAACAAAAGTCGGCGAAACGTCCAACAAAACCAGGAGAAGAGACTTCAAGCTTCGATTCACTTTCCAGTCTGGAGGGGAGTGAAACAGAGGGTGCGACTGCACCGGCAGGTACAGGAGAATTTTTTTTTTTTTTAATCGAAATGCGAGAGGCCCTGGAACTACAGCAAAAGAGAAACGAACAACCACAAAGGGGCAGAGGCAGAGGAGGCAGAGGACGGGGCAAAGGAGACAAACAAGAAGAGCCCAGAGGGGGCAACACAGAACAGAGGGAGGACACATGGTCAAAGAATCGTCTAAGACAACCACGGAAATGAATGGAACAGATGAAACTTTGCCAGAATTAAACATCATTAATCTCTCAAAAAGACAAATAACTGAAACAGAAACTACTATTCTTACCAGAGGCCTGAACTTCTGCCCGACCTCACACATAAACACTACGGAGGTAAGAATCGACATATACAAATATACTAGAAAACTAAAATTGGCCAAAATCTACGCAGAAAAAATAAAAAGAACAACAAAACCCAATAACGCGAATGAAACTGATCAACTACAGGTAGAAGACTTTAGTGGGCTCAGTGCCCTAGTGACAATGGGAGCCACGACTGTGTCACAAGAGGAAGAAGCACTAGCAATATTGGATGAGACACCACTAAATCATCCAAGATGTGGCCTAAGACTGAAATCCAAATTCAACCCACAACTCCCTCCTGGAAATAAAATTGATCTCTTTCAAGAACAGGTAGTGGAAGATCTCTATAAATTGAAACCGAACAAGAATAAACAAAATTTGACAAAATTACCAACAGAAATATTGAAACAACTAGAAGACGACAAAACAATAGAAATCAAGCCTGCAGATAAAGGCGGAAATATCGTCATCATGGAAAAAACAGACTATGTTGCTGAGGCCCAACGCCAGCTAAAGGACAAAGATTGTTACATTGAATTGGAAAAAGATCCCACAAAGGACCTACAATCTACATTGCAAACAAAGCTAACTAAATGGCATGCACTGGGCCTGATAGATGACCAGGAATTAAAATATCTTGATAACAAAAACCCTATGTTACCAACCTTCTATCATCTGCCGAAGGTGCACAAAGACAGAAACCGCCCGGCAGGCCGATAGTTTCTGCTAAAAATTCACTTATGGAGCCCTTATCGAACTACATTGACCAGTTTTTGGCCCCACTAGTAAAAAAGTTACCTTCTTACTTAAAGGACACGACAGACTTACTAAAAAAAAACTGTCACATGGTTGCCAAATTATAAACTGATCACAATGGACGTAGTATCATTGTACACTAACATAGAACACCAAGTAGGGACACAAGCCTGTAAATTCTATCTTCCTAAACGGAACATCAAATACAGAGACCATAATGAGATGTTAAATGAAATGATCTCCTTATGTTTGAACCAAAACATCTTTCTGGTCGACAAAAAACTCTACAAACAAATAAAAGGCTGTGCCATGGGTTTCTCATTTTCGCCGAATTACGCCAACCTGACCATGGGATGGTTCATGCAACATCTGGCGTGGCATACTACCAACTATCGATGGCATGAGAAAGTCATCTTATTCTGCGTTTTATTGATGACCTGCTAATAATTTGGGATGGCACTATGGAAGAATTCTCAATGTACTTTGAAAAATTAAACAATACCACCACGAACCTAAAGTTTACATGGGAAATTAGTTCAGAAAGGGTAACATTTTTGGACACTGAAATCTACATCACAAATGGAACCCTACAAACCACCTTGCACCGTAAACAAACAGCTACGAAAGCCATTCTCCATGGAGATAATTTCCACAATAAAAAAATTAAATGGAGCATTCCTTACGGGGAATTTCTGCGTTTCAGACGAAATTGTTCGGATAATGATGAATTCCAACGACATAGCAGAAACGCAATCAAGAGATTCCGAGCAATGGGTTACCCAACCAAAGTGGTAGAACAAAGTTGGAACAGAGTACTCACACAGGATCGCCAGGAAATCTTACACAAAGTAAAGGAACCACAAGGAAATACAGATGTAATCTGGTTAATAACAACCCACAGTGCCAAAATAACAAACTATCCAAAATTATATCGAAGCATTGGCCAATTCTGAAAACTGATCCAACATTGGCGCAAATCATAGGTGATCACCCGAATATCACATACAGAAGGGCGAGAAACCTGGGAGACTAATTAGTAAATAGCCATTACAAGGAGACACCAAAGAATGATTGGCTACAACGAAAAAGTTTCTTCCCGTGCAGACACTGTAAAGTGTGTAAAATCACCAAAACCACTAAGGAAATAGAAATCAGAAAAGGAACTAAATGGACAATACCCCAGCACCTTACTTGCAAAAGTTCATACGTGGTGTATTTAATTGAGTGTCCGTGCCACAAAAGATATATAGGCAGCACAACCTTTGAAGCAAAAAAGAGAATATTGGAGCACACAAGGGCCACGACCAACAGAGATCGCTCCAATGCTGTGGCGAAACACATGGAACAATTCCATGACAGTAACTGGGAATCACTCAAATTTTGCGTCAAAGAACAGATACCACTGACGGAGAGGGGTGGTGACCGCCAGAAAAGCCTAAGAAGAAAAGAATTGAAACATATCATCAATTTCAGAACTCTTGAACCCAGAGGCCTGAACCTTACGGAAGAACTTTATGTACATCTCTAACCAAGATGCAATAATAACTAGAATTGGTACCCCGATATTCTGCAAGACATTTTGCCCACTAGAGGGCAAGAACCAAAGCACAGAAATATCGGAAAAAAATCTGAAAAAAATCTGTGAAGAAATTGCGGAAAAACAGCGAACAAAATTGCGAACTGCACTGGATGACGGCACACAACAAAATGACTTATCTCACCAGAGAGATACATTGAGAATAGCACTCACCAAAGAGCTAAACACCATCTGCAAACTAAAATATGCTCTCTCCCCTTTTTTAATAATTACAAGGACACAAACTTGAGCATCCTGGTGAAGAGGATGTAGTGGAGACTACATCAACCAGCATGCACCAAATTGTAACAGAGGAAGTCACATGCGCTACAGTGTTAAAAGAAGGACTTAGAAACTGGCTCAACATCCCGTGAACAAGCTTTGCAAGAAGCGAAACGCGTTGGGTTAAGGTTGAGAAATAAACCGCTGTAAAACCTAACAAGACGAGAGAGTGCGTTTTCATTTCCCTGGGGGAACTTTGAGCACATACATACCATGGACGTCCTTTATCAGAGCGCTGATGTAGTCAAGCGTTTCACAGTTCAAGCCCAGTTCAAACAATGTATCTGTCAATTTATACTAGAAGATACTTTATGCACATGGAGGCTCCATATCAAATATACAAAAACTCTGTGGGAATATTTGGTTAGGGGTTCAGTGTTGTATCTTAGACTACAAAAGGACACCAAATCAGTTTAGAAAAATATCCAATATTTGTATATACTTATAACAAGACCAAAAAAGATAAATAAATCCACCATACAGTTCTCAGAATTCTTCAGTACTCAAAAACTTGAAATACAGTTCCTTGAAGTCGAAAGCTCCATTTGGGGCTATCATGACATCATGAACAACAAAGCCAAACAGTTCTGGCTGACAGCGGTGTCACAGGCCAGCTAAGGTGTCGGGAAGACCTGCAAAACAGTACCTTTAGAAATGCAAGGCGTCGGCGACCTCTTGGTGAGCCCCAAAGAGCTGCGACTGCATGCGTCGTTTCGGAGGTCGGTGCAGGAGTCGTTGGGCCCTTGAGGTCACACGCGCTGCAGAACAAACTCGTCGCGGTTGAAGTCAGGTGCGCCAGCGTCGGCAGGCATCAGGGATGCAGTGTGAAGAGCAGCGGTGCGGCTTGCGGTGCTCTCAGGTTCCGTTGCAGACAGCAGATCAGTGATGAACATCCAGCAGTGTTGGTGAGACCAGGGCTGCGGTGCAAAGTGATGCAGTGCTCGTCGCTGTGCTAGCAGGTCACGGTGCAAGCAACGGTGTTGTCGTTGCTGAAGTGCTGTTGTCGGCTGACAAACTGGAGTCGATGGCACCGGCATCAGTAGGCCAAGGCTGCGTTGCGGGATGAGGACGTTGCATCGTGTAACTTATGAGCGGTGTCCTCGAACCACAGTGCAAGCAGCGGCGTTGATGTCGGCGTGGAGCGCCGTCGTCAGGTATACCAGGGCGATGGTGTAAAGCAATGTGGTGCGGAGTGCGGTGCCCACAGGTCACGGTGCAAGCAGCGGTTCTGTGGCAGCGTCAGGTGGCGTCATCGGTGAGACCAGGGTTGTGATGTGGCATTGCGGCGGTGCCCTCTGGGGTGCCCTCAGGACAGAGAGTCTGCAGTGGTGTTGTAGATGGCATTGGGTTGCTTTTCTTCTGTTGCAGTACAAAACACACAGTCCTCAGTGCTGATGGCAGAAGAACTTGAAGTCTTTGGTGAGCCAGGTGCCGGGAGAGAGCCAGGTGCCCGGAGAGAGCCAGGTGCAGGGAGAGAGCCAGGTGCAGGGAGAGAGCCAGGTGCAGGGAGAGAGCCAGGTGCCCGAAGGAGCCAGGTGCCCAAAGAGAGCCAGGTGCAGGGAGAGAGCCAGGTGCTGGGAGAGAGCCAGGTGCAGGGAGAGAGCCAGGTGCTGGGAGAGAGCCAGGTGCAGGGAGAGAGCCAGGTGCCCGGAGAGAGCCAGGTGCAGGGAGAGAGCCAGGTGCAGGGAGAGAGCCAGGTGCAGGGAGAGAGCCAGGTGCCCGAAGAGAGCCAGGTGCAGGGAGAGAGTCAGGTGCAGGGAGAGAGCCAGGTGCAGGGAGAGAGCCAGGTGCAGGGAGAGAGCAAGGTGCAGGGAGAGAGCCAGGTGCAGGGAGAGAGCCAGATGCCCGAAGGAGCCAGGTGCCCGAAGAGAGCCAGGTGCCCGAAGGAGCCAGGTGCCCGAAGGACCAGGTGCCCGAAGAGAGCCAGGTGCAGGGAGAGAGCCAGGTGCCCGAAGGAGCCAGGTGCCCGAAGAGAGCCAGGTGCAGGGAAAGAGCCAGGTGCCGGGAGAGAGCCAGGTGCAGGAGAGAGCCAGGTGCAGGGAGAGAGCCAGGTGCACGGTGAGAGCCAGGTGTCTGGAGAGAGCCAGGTGCAGGGAGACAGCCAGGTGCCGGGAGAGAGCCAGGTGCAGGGAAAGAGCCAGGTGCCCGGAGAGAGCCAGGTGCAGGGAGAGAGCCAGGTGCCGGGAGAGAGCCAGGTGCAGGGAAAGAGCCAGGTGCCGGGAGAGAGCCAGGTGCAGGGAGAGAGCCAGGTGCCAGAAGAGAGCCAGGTGCTCGGACAGAGCCAGGTGCAGGGAGAGAGCCAGGTGCAGGGAGAGAGCGAGGTGCAGGGAGAGAGCCAGGTGCAGGGAGACAGCCAGGTGCCTGGAGAGAGCCAGGTGCAGGGAGAGAGCCAGGTGCCGGGAGAGAGCCAGGTGCAGGGAGAGAGACAGGTGCAGGGAGAGAGCCAGGTGCAGGGAGAGAGCCAGGTGCAGGGAGAGAGCCAGGTGCAGGGAGAGAGCCAGGTGCCCGGAGAGAGCCGGGTGCCCGAAGAGAGCCAGGTGCAGGGAGAGAGTCAGGTGCCCGGAGAGAGCCAGGTGCAGGGAGAGAGCCAGGTGCAGGGAGAGAGCCAGGTGCCCGAAGGAGCCAGGTGCCCAAAGAGAGCCAGGTGCAGGGAGAGAGCCAGGTGCAGGGAGAGAGCCAGGTGCCCGAAGGAGCCAGGTGCCCAAAGAGAGCCAGGTGCAGGGAGAGAGCCAGGTGCTGGGAGAGAGCCAGGTGCAGGGAGAGAGCCAGGTGCTGGGAGAGTGCCAGGTGCAGGGAGAGAGCCAGGTGCCCGGAGAGAGCCAGGTGCAGGGAGAGAGCCAGGTGCAGGGAGAGAGCCAGGTGCAGGGAGAGAGCCAGGTGCCCGAAGAGAGCCAGGTGCAGGGAGAGAGTCAGGTGCAGGGAGAGAGCCAGGTGCCCGAAGAGAGCCAGGTGCAGGGAGAGAGCCAGGTGCCCGAAGAGAGCCAGGTGCAGGGAGAGAGCCAGGTGCCCGAAGAGAGCCAGGTGCAGGGAGAGAGTCAGGTGCAGGGAGAGAGCCAGGTGCAGGGAGAGAGCCAGGTGCAGGGAGAGAGCAAGGTGCAGGGAGAGAGCCAGGTGCAGGGAGAGAGCCAGATGCCCGAAGGAGCCAGGTGCCCGAAGAGAGCCAGGTGCCCGAAGGAGCCAGGTGCCCGAAGGACCAGGTGCCCGAAGAGAGCCAGGTGCAGGGAGAGAGCCAGGTGCCCGAAGGAGCCAGGTGCCCGAAGAGAGCCAGGTGCAGGGAAAGAGCCAGGTGCCGGGAGAGAGCCAGGTGCAGGAGAGAGCCAGGTGCAGGGAGAGAGCCAGGTGCAGGGAGACAGCCAGGTGCCGGGAGAGAGCCAGGTGCAGGGAAAGAGCCAGGTGCCCGGAGAGAGCCAGGTGCAGGGAGAGAGCCAGGTGCCGGGAGAGAGCCAGGTGCAGGGAAAGAGCCAGGTGCCGGGAGAGAGCCAGGTGCAGGGAGAGAGCCAGGTGCCAGAAGAGAGCCAGGTGCTCGGACAGAGCCAGGTGCAGGGAGAGAGCCAGGTGCAGGGAGAGAGCGAGGTGCAGGGAGAGAGCCAGGTGCAGGGAGAGAGCCAGGTGCCTGGAGAGAGCCAGGTGCAGGGAGAGAGCCAGGTGCCGGGAGAGAGCCAGGTGCAGGGAGAGAGACAGGTGCAGGGAGAGAGCCAGGTGCAGGGAGAGAGCCAGGTGCCCGAAGGAGCCAGGTGGCCGAAGAGAGACAGGTGCAGGGAGAGAGCCAGGTGCAGGGAAAGAGCCAGGTGCAGGGAGATAGCCAGGTGCCGGGAGAGAGCCAGGTGCCCGGAGAGAGCCAGGTGCAGGGAGAGAGCCAGGTGCAGGGAGAGAGCCAGGTGCAGGGAAAGAGCCAGGTGCAGGGAGAGAGCCAGGTGCCGGGAGAGAGCCAGGTGCAGGGAGAGAGTCAGGTGCAGGGAGAGAGGCAGGTGCAGGGAGAGAGCCAGGTGCCCGGAGAGAGCCAGGTGCCCGGAGAGAGCCAGGTGCAGGGAGAGAGCCAGGTGCAGGGAAAGAGCTAGGTGCATGGAGAGAGCCAGGTGCCCGGAGAGAGCCAGGTGCAGGGAGAGAACCAGGTGCAGGGAGAGAGCCAGGTGCAGGGAGAGAGCCAGGTGCAGGGAGAGAGCCAGGTGCCGGGAGAGAGCCAGGTGCCCGGAGAGAGCCAGGTGCCCGGAGAGAGCCAGGTGCAGGGAGAGAGCCAGGTGCCGGGAGAGAGCCAGGTGCAGGGAGAGAGCCAGGTGCCCGGTATCAGGGAACTACCAATGAAGGGAAGCCTGATTCGGGACTTGGAAAAGAGAAGACCAGGGGAACCAGAAGACACAAGACGTGGGGAAGAGGAAAGCCTTGAACGGAATGTGGATCAGAACAAAGAAAGAGAAAAGTCCAGAATGCTGATTTAAAGGTGTCAGAATAACCGTAGGATCCAGGAACCATGCTAGCGAATAGGAACCCACCACCAGGACGTGACCTAGGAAGGATCTGAAGACAGATGGTACTACAAGGACCATAATGCATCAGGGAAGTGCAACATAAACCCGCACTGGAAGGTGAGGGGAAACAAAGTATGCTAAGTGGAGGGGGGGGGGCGGAGCTTGCCGGCGTCCATGAAGGACGTGTGAGCGTTGAGCTCCTCGCCTGAGCCCCGTTAAACTCCGTCACACTTATCCTTCTGGCACCTAACTAGCTCTAAAAGTTGAGGCGGACTCCCTATCTACGCTCCGGCCCGGTGGTGGTCCTTTACCCGGTCGAAATCTGGTGTGGTGGAGCTTTGCTGCTCGGAGGACGGTGCTGAGACGGACCAGGCCGTAATCCACGGACTATCCTGAGGGGCTGCCCGTGCTGCGTCACGCTACGTGCGGTTTTCTGTACCGAAAGGGAAACCGGTCTACCTAACCTGCAGCCGAGCAACTGGTCCTGAGCGGCGCTGATACGCCCTGTTTCCGGGCGGCGTTGTGGTGAACCGGCATTCGATTGTGAAGTTTCGGAGGAGGCAGAAGTGCTGGTGTTTGCGGTGATCCTGGCCGCTGGAGGAAGTTTCTGGCTGGCCGCCGACCTGCTGGGAGGACGCCCTATCTGCTTGTGCCTGGACCCCACGCTACCTACAGAAAGCTGCAGGATCGTAGGTGTGCTGCGATCTGGAGAGGTGGTGACCCATCTGCCCGGTCTTGGGTCGGTGTGGTTACGGGGGAGTGCTTGACGGTGTACCTCTTTGGCGGCTGGGCCTACTCGCACTACCGTGCGGACGGCCGCCATTTTGGGCGCATTTCTTGCTGCGCAACACCTCGCCCCTTGGCGCCCACTGCCTAAGCATCTCCTGTTTGCCCAACTACCATCCGTAGGTGGTGTGTTGCTGGTGGATGGGCACCTCGACTGAATGACCACCAGGAACGCCATGGGGAAGGGCGACAGAACCCAGCCCAAACTGACGTTTGATCAACGGAAGGCGAAGGGAGCTGAAGGACCGGCCCCGGACGCCTCGCCGCGGCCTACTGCCTCCGAAAGCTCCTTGTGTGCGGACATACGCGAAATGCTGGTGTCGATGGAAAAAGGCTTGCAAGACAGCATGGCGGCGATTGGTACTAAAATTGATGCATAGACATATCGGATGGACCGCATGTCCGAGAGAGTCGATAAGCATGCTGAACGGCTGGATATGGCGGAAAGGCGGCTGACGGAGGCAGAGGAGGCCCAGACGGAATGGGATAAAGATCGCAAGCAGTTCGGAAGGCTACTCCAAGTCATTCAGGACAAGACGGAGGACTTGGAGGCGCGCTCGCGGCGCTCCAACGTTCGCATTACTGGGGTGGCGGAGTCCACAAACACTGGTAAAATGGAGCTGTTCGTGGAGAAGCTGCTGCGGACCCTGTTAGGGGAGGAGGTCTTCTCCCCTATGTTTATCGTCGAGAGGGCTCATCGCACTCTGGGGCCGAAGCCGCAACCAGGACTCCCACCGCGGCTGATTATTGCGAAGCTGTTGAACTATCGTGACAGGGACCTAGCGCTTCGACTGGCCAGGGAGAAAGGAGATCTGCAATTTGAGGGCATGAACATCTCCCTCTACCCGGACTTCACGGCGAGAGTGCAGGAGGAAAGGAAGCGCTTCGCCCCATATAAGAAACAACTGAGGGAACTTGGGCTTGACTATGCCATGATGTACCCTGCGAAGCTCCGTATTAACAGGCAGGGGCATTCACATTTTTTCACCGACCCTACGGAACTAAAAAAATCCCTGAAGGAGTGGGCAAAGGAACGGCGCAACAGTCGGAGGAGTCAGCGAGAGGACGCCGATGCTGCATCTCACATGGACGACCAGGAGTAAACGGGAGTACGGATTCCTTTATGGGTCGACTGTGCCCTATCGATCTTTGGCTCTTGTAAAGACGGTGCGAGCCCATTGTGACACGCTCTTGGGGTGAGGTCTTCCTGGTTACTTACGGAACTAATTTGATTGTGCTGGGGAGTTTGTTGGCAGCACGCTCTACTGGCCGTATGTTACTGTGGGGAAGGCCCTCCCGCGTACGGGAGTTTCATTATTTGACTATGAGGATTTGAGCTGGCAAGGGTGCCGAATGTTGGTTGGGGGCGGGGGGAGGAGTAACTGAAGTTTAAGGTCCCGGACCCAAATTGTGCTGTTGTCTGGCTGGGAACCTCTGCCCCTGCGCTTTCGGCTTTTGACTCCTTTGAGAGCCCCTTAGGGTTTGTAGAGTCAGTTGGTAGTTCGGGGGGGGGGATGGTGGGTGGTGGCGGGACCTGTCTGACCGGGTTGGGGATGGTCGGCTGTGGGTGGGTGGGTGGATGCTCTCCTATTCCTTTGTTGAACGTGTTGAATATGACAAATTGGGACAGTTGGGGGGGGAGGTTTGTTAGGCCTACTACGGGACTGTGTCTGCGATTCCAACTGTGCGAGTTCAATACACTCATTACTCTGCAATGGCGGACGCTGAGGTTTTAGGGTCGGAGAGTGGCCCCAACTCTATCAGAATGCTAACCTGGAATGTGAGGGGGTTGAATGATTTTCGTAAACTCCGGAAGGTACTGGCCTATTTACAACGACACCGGGTCGACCTTGCACTGCTCCAGGAGACACACCTACCACTATCCAGCCCTATGCTGTTGACTAGAGGTCTCGGAGGTAATTGTGTTGCAGCGGGGTTTACTATGCATGCAAGGGGTGTGCTTACATGGGCTAATCCCAAATCGCAATTGAAGTTACTGCAGATGGTTGTGGACCCGGAGGGTCGATATGCAATTGCACGTTGTGTTGGGAAAGGTCAGGAACTGATGGTTGTGAATGTATATGGCCCCAATTATGATACGCCTGAATTCTACTCCTCACTAGCGGATCTATGTAGACGGTATGAGGGTTCCAGGCTGCTGTGGGGGGGGGGGGGATTTCAATTTTGTGCTGAACCCAGAGCTGGACAGGTCGGCTGGCGCTTCCAGATGCCCGGCGGCCTCGGCGTTGCTTATGCAGGCGGAAATGGTAAAGCTTGATTTGGTGGATGTGTGGCGCCATAGACACCCGGGGAAGGGAGGTTACACTCATTACTCAGCCTATCATAACATACACACGAGAATTGATTATTGGTTTGCCTCCCACTCCCTCCTTAATTCAGTGAAGGGATGTGTAATATTGCCCCGCACGTTGTCGGACCATTCACCACTGCTCATGCTATTGGAAGCGCCGGCTAGGAGAATTCCCCCGTTCACTTGGCGGTTCCCCCCATACTCACTTATGGATGAGGTTTTCAGAGGGGAATTAGCAGAAGACATTGACACTTACTTTGCGACTAATGTGGGGTCGGTGGATAGTGTGCAGGTTCTTTGGGATGCGTTCAAGGTGTACATACGTGGTATGACAATGGCCAAACACTCAGGGGTGCTCAAAGCTATCAGGCAGCGGTTGAAGTACTTAGAAACACAGCTGTCTGATCTGGAACGACAATCGGGGCGTGCAGGTGGCACTGACACGGATGTGAGGATTAAATCCTTACTAGCAGACTTCCATGAGGAGGCGGATAGGGAAATACAGCACATGGGGAAATATGCCACAGCACGCGCCTATGGGGAGAAAGACCGCCCTGGTTCCCTACTGGCTAAACTTATGTGTAATAGCAGACCGCCATTGGTGATTGAGGAATTACTAACACCCAGTGGTGGGGTGGTCACGGAGGAAGGTGATATACTGGCGGAATTTCATGCTTACTATACCGAACTGTACAGATCACGGTCGGGTCACCTGGAGGAGGAAATAGATGACTACCTGAGCTATATTAATATGCCCTTCCTAGCCGATTGGCAGAGAGAATTTCTTATGGCACCGATTCAGAAAGAGGAGATTTCGGAGGCACTCGAGGGAATGAGGTCAGGCAGTGCTCCGGGGGCTGATGGGCTTACGGTGGCTTTCTATAAGGCTTTCCAAGATAAACTAATGCCACACCTGACGTTGCTTTTCGATGACATTTGCCAACAGGGTAGTATGCCGAAATCTATGAGGGAGGCGCTTCTCATTACAATCCCGAAGCCGGGGAAACCCCCCAACGAATGTGGCTCGTATAGGCCGCTCTCTCTGATTAATGTAGACGCAAAACTATATGCGAAAGTCCTGGCTACGCGTCTGGCTCTGCTGGTCCCGGACTTGGTTGCCCCGGAACAGGCTGGGTTTGTCCCCGCTAGGAATTTGACGTATAACATCCGTACTGTGTTAGGCACCATTCAGCATGTCCAGCAAGAGAATAAGGCTGTCGCTATTTTCTTGGACATGGAAAAAGCCTTTGATTCGGTGGAGTGGCCATTTATGCTCAGGGTCCTGCGTAAGTATGGGCTGGGCGAGCCTTTTTTGCAGATGCTAGGGGCCTTGTACTACAAGCCGACGGCCCGGTTGAAGATAGGGAACTCGGTCACTGCTCCGATTGAGATCAGCAGAGGCACCAGACAGGGTTGCCCCCTCTTCCCTCTTCTATACGCCTTAGTGGCGGAACCACTGGCGTGCGCTATCAGGGAATACCATGGGTTTGAAGGGATTAACTTTCCTACCTATCAGATCGGCATATCGACGTACGCCGACGATACCCTGCTATATGTTCGGGAACCGGAGGAGAACTTGGTGTCTGTATTGCGGGAAGTGGTGAGGTTTGGAGCTCTATCTGGTTTGCGGGTCAACTGGGACAAGTCCGTGGCGTTACCTCTTACCCCGGTGACCCACCCGTTTGACTCGGAGTACCCGCTGCAGTGGACCACGGACTCTATTCGCTATCTGGGGATACGTGTACACACTGATCCCGAGACCTTGGTACGTGAGAATTATGGTGTAGCGTACTCTAGACTGGTGGATGATGTGGAAGTGTGGTGCAGGCTACCGTTGTCCTTGATGGGCAGAATAGCGATTATGAAGATGGTGGTCCTCCCCAGGTTTCTTTTTCTTTTTGCTAATATCCCTGTGGTGCTTTCAAAGGCATTTTTCCGGCAGCTTACGCAGACGCTTATCAGGCTTGCGTGGGGGGGGCAAGCAACCTAGGGTCCAATGGCAGACTTTAATGCTCCCCTATGAACGAGGGGGACTGGGGGCTCCGGACCTGGAGCGGTACTATAGAATAGCGCAGGGGACTCATCTACATACTTGGGTCCATGGGGACCCCGGTATTCCACACGTGAAACTTGAACGCCTCTTCGCGGATCCCACCCCGCTCCCAGCCACAATATGCTGCCCAGTTGACCGTAGGGTTGGGAACTTAGACTCCATTGCGGCTACGAATCACGCCTGGCATGAGCTAGTCCGCTCGCGGGATAGCGAGCTGCTGTATTCGCCCCTCATGCGCGTGGAGTGGGTGGTGTGGTTAGCCCCACTGACAGAGAAGGGGGTCCTTAAGGCATTACGAGACTTGGGCATAGAAAAGATGGGGGATCTCTTCCTGAACGGCACTGTAAAGACGCTGCAACAGGTCCTTCAATCCCAACCTGGGAAGACGCTGTTGCACAGTTTTCAATACCATAGGGTCCGTGGTGCGCTACAGGTGTTACTGGGCCCGGAAATGTCGGAACCCCTGGAGGTGCCGGAGCTCACCTACGTTTTCAAAAACCCATCGTCCAGTAAGTTGGTCACGAATCTTAAGAAACTGGGGGACCGACACAAGCAGTACCCGCTCTCCAAGGCCAGATTAGCTTGGCAGGACGATCTCCAGTTGACGGTCACGGATGAGATGTGTCAGGATTCGAGTAATGGCGCCTACAGGACTACAACTCCCATAAGTATGGGTGTGAACAGAGTCTATATAATGGTGATGACCACTAGATGGCGCTGTAAATGATTACTCCTTGGAATCTGGAAGAAGAGTGTGGTCGCGTTCCCTGTGTTGGGAGCTTTTGTTTCCAGGATCAAAGACTTGGATTTGGTACTTTGTTGTAGTTTCTGCATGGCAAGATTCTCACGCGTTGCCAAACGAGAAACGGGGGAAGGCTTTCCCTCCTTGTTCTTTCTGTTCGCGAGCGGCTGCCGCGTAGAAAGAAAAACGTGTCATTTTCAGGAAGACGCCGGGTTGGTGTACCGCGGTAAAGAAAAAAGGCTTCCTGACTTCAAAAGAGGAATTCCCGATCGCGAGCGGCTGCCGCGAGGGAAGATTCCCAGTTTCAGAGTGCTCGTGGCAAGGGGCATTTTTCGCTTGGAATTAAGGATTGCTACCGAGCGTGTCAGCGCTGAGAAGTTGAATTGTGCATTGGTCTTTCCCGCGAGCGGCTGCCGCGAGGTGAAGGCAGCTGACGCTGTGACTGTTTGGGTTGCTTAGGACAATAAAAATCGTGCAACCACTTTTCAGAACAATACTACTTAAGGGAAACTGGTAAGCCTCGGATGAGGAAGCATTATTTTTTGTTCTCTTTTTTGTTAGTGTTCCAAATATAGTTGGGCCCAGCTAGGAACATTAAATCGAACTCTATTTATGTCCTTGGATGAACTGGAAGTGCATAAAAGAGGATATCACGAATTACTGATCTTCATTGTTTTGGAACTGCTGCAGCATCATAATTTAAACACAACTGTGTTACTGGAGAAAACTATTTTCTACTCAAGGGAAGCATTATATGGTATGTGTGGTGAAGGTTTGGTCTTTTGAATGCCTTGCTGAAAGAAGTGGAATACTTAGTAACAAGTGGTTTTCTTATAGGGAGCCCTCTGGTCTAGAGAAGTATCTATGGTTAGAGGAAAGAGGTCCTCCTCCTGATTTAATTGGTATGTATCGTTCCACTAGCGAGACTTGAATGAGAGTAGTCAGAATTGGTGTGATAATCTTCTCTTTCTTGTCATTTCAGCTATCCCATCCGTTCCAGACCCCTTCCTTACCTTCCCTGATTTATCCCTCGCTTGATTACCTCTACGCTCTGTGTTATCTGTACAGTCAGAGTGTGGGGAAATCAGGAGGTGGACCCCTTTCGGCATCACCCTGATCCTGAGGTTTCCGGAATCGTGACAGAATCATTTACCCAAGAAAATAGTGAACCTCCCGGTCAGGGTGTGCTAAAAGATGACCACACTCGAAGAAGTTATGCAGGCATTAGTTATTGTTCAGCAGGAGTTGGTGAATTCTCGTGCAGAAACTACTGCCCTGAAGGAAAGGCTTGATAGGCAGGCGAGAAACCCTTTTGATGCTTCTGCAGGAGTACCCCAAATACAGGTCACGGTGCCCCCGCCGATACCATTGGCTAGTCCAGAGAGATATGCAGGGGACCCTCTTAAGATTCAGACATTCCTGACGCAGATTACTTTGCATTTTTCATGTAGGCCGGCTTCCTTCCGTACCAACCATTCCAGGGTGGCTTTCGCGATATCGTATATGACAGGGGAGGCCGCGAATTGGGCAGTTCCTTTGGTGCGCAAAGATGACCCTTTGTTGACAGACTGGAATGCATTCCGAAGGGAGTTTGAGAGGGTGTTTGATAGAAGGGCTACCACCCTTAGTGCAGATCGTGATTTGTTGGGGTTACGTCAAGGGAGAAAGGATTTAATAACCTATATGACGACCTTTAATAGATTGGTGGGGGAAACAGCATGGCCCGAAGAGAAAAGAATGGCACTGTACTACCAGGGGTTGAATGAAGATATGAAAGACGTCCTGGCCCAGATCGATCCCCAGCCCACGAGTTGTTTAGCGTTGATCAATCTGACCCTGCGTTTGGATCACCGCCTTTCTGAGAGGGGAGGTGAGCGAAAAAGAGGTGGGCACACATGGAGTGGGTATGAGGTGGAGAGTGCTAACCAAAAGAAGGATTCAGGTCCTGAGGCTATGGAAATAGGGGCTGTTCGTCCCCCATTAACCAAGGCAGAAAGAGAGAACAGACGTGCCCTGGGTTTGTGCATGTATTGTGGCAAAAAGGGGCACTATGTGAGAGAATGTCCGGCTAAACCCCAAAAACGGGGTTTGTTTTTTCCTGCCAAAAAGATGGTTGCAGTAGTAGCGGAAAATACCTATGCTTTACAGGAGGCAGACGAAGGGGCTGAGAGTGGTCCTACTCCTCCTAGGGAATGGAGAATACCGTCCTTGGGAGTGGTGGATAAAATGGAAGCTGTGTCTCATGTTATATTGCCCATGTATCTGGGGTCAGGACAGCAAAGGGTATCTGTGAACACAATGGTGGATTCTGGGGCTACGGGAAACTTCATAGACTATGGCTTGGTGCAGAAGCTTGGATTAAAGAAAGTTCCCACTCAATTACCCGAGTTGGTGTTGGCGGTGGATGGCACCCCTCTTAAGTCAGGTCCCATTGTAGAACATACTGAAGCATTAGAACTGACTCTTTGTGGACATCCCTGGGATCATGTGGAATCCATCGTACTAAATATGATTGAGGCCCCGCAATATGAAATCATCCTAGGGATGCCGTGGTTGTGGAAACACAATCCTTTGATGGATTGGAAGTTGAAAACTATCCAGTTCACTTCGGAGTTTTGTGTATCCGAATGTTTGCAGGACAAGGAGGGATCACCTACTCTATCCTTGGCCCAGAGTTATAGGGTAGCCACTGCAGCCGAGAAAGAGGTGACTCTGCCGGTTGAATACCATCAGTATCGAGCAGTGTTCAGCAAGGTGGAGGCGGAAAAACTTCCACCTCATCGCGACTACGATTGTCGAATTGATTTGGTGGAAGGTTCCAAGATTCCTACTTGTAGGGTCTATGCGTTGTCTGATTCTGAGACGAGATATTTGAAAGAGTATTTAGAACATCTGTGCTCGTTGGGGTTCATAAGACCATCACGTTCCCCAGCGGCCTCGCCTCTTTTCTTCATTTCTAAGGCAAACGGTGAGCTGCGCGCTTGCATAGACTTTAGACAGCTGAATAAGATCACGATCAAAAATCGTTACCCTCTCCCACTCATCCCCGTCCTGTTAGACCAGGTGAAGGAGGCCAACATCTACACCCGGTTGGACCTTCGAGGGGCGTATCACCTGGTGCGGATTCAGGCCGGAGATGAGTGGAAGACGGCGTTCAAAACGCGCTTTGGGCTATTTGAATATCTGGTGATGCCGTTCGGGCTCTGCAATGCCCCTGCGGCGTTTCAGTTTTTTCTTAACGACATCATGAAGGAATACATTGACCGTTTTGTTGTCATCTATATCGATGACATATTGATTTATTCTGACGATCCATCTCAGCATGTCAGTCAGGTTATCTTGATCCTCCAGAAATTGCAGGAACACTGTTTATACTGTAAATTAAGTAAGTGCGAGTTTGGAGTGACTGAAGTGGAGTTTTTGGGGGTGATCTTGAATCCTCAGGGGTTTAGGATGGCGGATAGAAAAGTGAAGGCAGTACAAGACTGGCCTGTTCCTAGGAGTGTGAAGGATGTACAATGCTTCCTAGGTTTCTCCAATTATTATCGGAGATTTATTGCTCATTTTTCACAACTAGCATCTCCAGTAACCCTGTTGCTAAGAAAGGGTGTTACATTCTGCTGGACCTCGGAGGCAGGGGAGGCCTTTGAGCAGATGAAAAAAGCTTTCTGTTCTGCCCCTATTTTGAGACATCCACAATCTGATGTTCCATTCGTAGTAGAAGCTGACGCTTCGGACATTGCCATTGGAGCAGTCTTGTCGCAAAGAGATAAATCCACCGGTCAGCTGCACCCTGTTGCCTTTTTGTCCAAAAAACTGAATCCTGCAGAGGTGAAATACACAGTGGCAGAAAAAGAACTGTTGGCAGTAAAAAGGGCTTTTGAGGAGTGGAGGCCTTATTTGTGGGGGGGTCAACATCCTGTTACGGTGTTCTCTGATCACCGAAATCTGCAATTTATGAAGACTGCTAGGCACCTGTCACAATGTCAAATGCGTTGGATGTTATTCTTCGCAGAATATGACTTTACTATTACCTTTCGTCCTGGGGCTGACAATCGATAGGCAGACTCTTTGTCCCGCCAATTGGATCCCGGCGCATCATCAAAGGGAGAACAGTTGTCGATTCTGCCTCCGGAGAGAGTGGTGTGTGCCACTACTGTTGAGATGTTCCTGGAAGCAGTCCGTAAACAACGTCCCGCATCACAGTGGCAGGTTTGGGCGGGTAAAGAAAAACACCGTACACTGAAACATGGCCTACCAATGCGGAATAATGCCCTGTTTCTTCCCACGCATGAATTACGTCTGATGGCCTTCAATTGGTGTCATAACGCCATGGTGGCAGGTCATCCGGGACACACAAAAACACTACAGGCGATACAAAGACAATTCTGGTGGGAAGGAATGATGACCGATGTAAAGTCTTGGATTGAGCAGTGTGAAATCTGTGCAAGAGCTAAAAGTGAACAAACCAGGAGTAAGGGGTTGTTGATGACTCTTCCTACCCCCTCTAGACCTTGGCAAGTGATAAGCATGGATTTCGTGCTGGGACTACCGATGGATAAGGGTTGCGATGCCATTCTGGTAGTGGTGGATAGCCTGACCAAGATGGGACACTTTATTCCCTGTCGCAATCTCCCTACGGCTGCCCAAACCGCGCAGTTGTTGTTGACTGAAGTGGTGCGGTTGCATGGAATACCTAAGGTCATCATTTCGGATCGTGGACCGCAGTTTGTCGCCAGGTTCTGGCATACTTGGTGTAAGGCTCTACAAGTGACGGATGCATTGTCTACGAGCTTTCATCCCCAGTCGGATGGTCAAACCGAGAGGCTTAACCAAACGCTTAAAAAATATTTGAGATGCTACGCCGAAGAGGCTAAGGATTCCTGGGTCTCTTTGTTATGGTTAGCCGAACTGTCCTACAACAACGCTTGGCATAGTTCTACTGGGGAATCTCCTTTTCGGGCCAACACGGGTTATCATGCTGACATCTTGCCAGTTACTATCCCTAGCGATGTGCATAACCATCCTACCGTTGCTGCCAGGATGAAGGCTTTGCTGAAGATCCATAGACGGGTACAACTGCACTTGGAAAGGGCAAAAACTTCGTATAAGAAGTGGGAAGATCGTCGTCGTCAGAAGGGTCCAGAATACAAAGTGGGGGATAAGGTGTGGCTGTCGACCAAAAACATTCGTTTCCGCTACCGCAGTATCTTCCATCCTAGGTTCATCGGACCTTATGAAGTGCTGCGGGTAGTGAATCCTGTGGCCTACAAACTGAAGTTGCCAGCATCCTTACGAATCCATCCGGTTTTTCATTGCAGTCTTTTGAAACCCGCCAGAACTGGGAGGCGTCAGGCGGTCCCTCCAGTTCTGAGAGATGGCCAGTTGGAATATGAGGTGCGTCGTATCTTGGACTCTAAATACCAACGAGGGAAGCTGTGGTATTTAATATCATGGAAAGGATACGACTCGGAGGATGACTCCTGGGAACCCTGTACTGAAGTACATGCCCCTCTTGCGGTTCGACGATTTCATGCCCGGAATCCTGGGAAACCTGGTGCTAGAAGGCGCCGTTGAGGAGGGCATACTGTCAGGATTCGAGTAATGGCGCCTACAGGACTACAACTCCCATAAGTATGGGTGTGAACAGAGTCTATATAATGGTGATGACCACTAGATGGCGCTGTAAATGATTACTCCTTGGAATCTGGAAGAAGAGTGTGGTCGCGTTCCCTGTGTTGGGAGCTTTTGTTTCCAGGATCAAAGACTTGGATTTGGTACTTTGTTGTAGTTTCTGCATGGCAAGATTCTCACGCGTTGCCAAACGAGAAACGGGGGAAGGCTTTCCCTCCTTGTTCTTTCTGTTCGCGAGCGGCTGCCGCGTAGAAAGAAAAACGTGTCATTTTCAGGAAGACGCCCGGTTGGTGTACCGCGGTAAAGAAAAAAGGCTTCCTGACTTCAAAAGAGGAATTCCCGATCGCGAGCGGCTGCCGCGAGGGAAGATTCCCAGTTTCAGAGTGCTCGTGGCAAGGGGCATTTTTCGCTTGGAATTAAGGATTGCTACCGAGCGTGTCAGCGCTGAGAAGTTGAATTGTGCATTGGTCTTTCCCGCGAGCGGCTGCCGCGAGGTGAAGGCAGCTGACGCTGTGACTGTTTGGGTTGCTTAGGACAATAAAAATCGTGCAACCACTTTTCAGAACAATACTACTTAAGGGAAACTGGTAAGCCTCGGATGAGGAAGCATTATTTTTTGTTCTCTTTTTTGTTAGTGTTCCAAATATAGTTGGGCCCAGCTAGGAACATTAAATCGAACTCTATTTATGTCCTTGGATGAACTGGAAGTGCATAAAAGAGGATATCACGAATTACTGATCTTCATTGTTTTGGAACTGCTGCAGCATCATAATTTAAACACAACTGGGTTACTGGAGAAAACTATTTTCTACTCAAGGGAAGCATTATATGGTATGTGTGGTGAAGGTTTGGTCTTTTGAATGCCTTGCTGAAAGAAGTGGAATACTTAGTAACAAGTGGTTTTCTTATAGGGAGCCCTCTGGTCTAGAGAAGTATCTATGGTTAGAGGAAAGAGGTCCTCCTCCTGATTTAATTGGTATGTATCGTTCCACTAGCGAGACTTGAATGAGAGTAGTCAGAATTGGTGTGATAATCTTCTCTTTCTTGTCATTTCAGCTATCCCATCCGTTCCAGACCCCTTCCTTACCTTCCCTGATTTATCCCTCGCTTGATTACCTCTACGCTCTGTGTTATCTGTACAGTCAGAGTGTGGGGAAATCAGGAGGTGGACCCCTTTCGGCATCACCCTGATCCTGAGGTTTCCGGAATCGTGACAAGATGTGGCAATACTGCTGCACGAATACTAGAAAGATATCGCTTAATAGCAGGCATAGATTGATACATTTTAAGTATCTGCAGCGTGTCTATTACACCCCGGAAAGATTGCACAGGTACGGACTGAGGGATTCGGCGGAGTGCGAGCGGTGCCACTTTCCCTCGGCTGATTTTTTACATGTGGCCTGGACTTGCCCTAGCATTCATACATTCTGGCAGGGGGTATTCTCGGAACTTAGTGTGATGCTGGGAGTGGATGTCCCGCCATGCCCGGCACTGGCACTGCTAGGCTTTTCCAAACCACTGCCGGTGGCGGTGCGGCGCTTGGCGGATATTGCGCTGCTGACTGCCAAATGCCTGGTTGCACTGTGCTGGATGAGGGGGCCGATACCAACTAGGAGGCGTTGGGAGGTGGATTTACTGTACTGCTGCACGCAGTCGGAGGTCTATAACGAACTGCTGCCCCCGAAGAGTCGCCCTAAGAATTTCTGGGGGCTATATAGGGAATATCTGTGTGCCAAGGACGGCGGGGAGTCGGAACCTGAGGGGGAGGAGTTGGATGAGATACAGGAGGGAGGGGTGGAGGCGTCGGAGAGAGACATACTACAAGTTTGACTGTCCCATTCTGAGAGGGGGCCACCTGGTCCCTTGGTGCTGTTGGCTGTGCTATGGGGGGTGGGTGCCCTCGGGGAGGGTACACAGGGAGGGTAGTACTCGGTGATTATTTCAGTGGAGATACCCGCGCACATGGGGTCTATGGGGTCTCTGGCTGTAGGCACACTGTTAGCGTTCAGACTCTGCAGATATGGCAGGTGGGTAGGTGGACACATGTACGGGTAGGCTGGTTGTTTGGGGGGTAGGGGTCTTGTTTAGGTATGGGTTTTAGTGTACTGTTACTTAGTGAAAACTGTTTATTGGCTTCAGGACTTCTTCTGCACAGTCACTCTAGCTGCACTGCACTTGCACATTGCTCTACGGTTCTGGGTTCCGATATACAGATTGTCCATTCCACTCTTGCTACATGGCAGTGCTATTCATGCACGAGAATTTCTCTGTCTGCGCCAGCAGGCCTCCTGGATGCTGGCACTAAGGCTGTGTATGATGCTATTGAACACTGTACCGGATACTGTTTACTGTTGCCGCCGGCCTCCGGGTTGTGGGCGAAGAGTGCTGTGTGCTTTTGTTGGATATGCAATAAAGTACACATTTAACAAAAGTATGCTAAGTGGAGATGTGTATTCTTTCCCATACTGATGTAAGGCCTAGTTCTCAAATGACTCTCAGGAGAGACATCTAGTAGCAGGATGGGAGAATCCTGACAGCAGATGTCTACGAACTGGATCGTCATGCCTACAGGGAGAGAGTGAGCTGATTTTTTGACTGGCAATATGTGGTCCCAGCTCCATAGTGGCTAGTGTTATCTGGTCCTGCTGTCCCATCACTGTTGTCTGCTTCACCTGCTGTCGAGTCAGAACATGCTGCAGAGAAGTTTACTCTGGGGCACATAGGCATGTTGAATAGCTGACCGGTCAAGGGTGATTTTTGTGGCACACTGCAGGACAGAGTGGATGACATAACAGATTCCAGCCTTGGGAGATGCCTTTGTCTGTGGTGTTTCAGGCAGTTGAGATGCTGAAGACTATCAAGGTTGAGTTTTTGTTTTCATCCAGGACTGGTGGAAGTTTTACTCAGATGGTGGTTGTGTTGCCCCTCTCTGCCTGAACTCAGATTAGTTGCAATGCAAGTTTTGGTTCAATGTCTGACCTGGCGGACTGATTTTCAGTGAGTAGGGAATATTGAAGTTGAGCTTGTAGCTAGACTGCACATGCCGGTCAGCCGCTGGTATAAAAAACAAGCATTTGCAATGCAATAGGTCTCGCAGCATTAAAGTTTGAGTTACTGGCATTGTAAATGACAATGCTTTGCATTAATTTTTTGTCTTTAATTTGCAATTGGTATATAAACATTGTTTGCACAAAGGCATTCACACAATACCCCCCCGATTGACAAAACCAGTTTGAGGGTACCCATATTCAAATGTACTTTTTAGGACTAACACTCGAACAATGGTTTACAATGTGACCAAAAATCGAATGTGGGCAAACCCTTCAATCAACTGATACCCCCAATTTGTAAATACGTGTAATGTGCTCTGTTTGGTACTGTTCCATCTACATGTGCCTCATCATCAATGATTTTTAACCTGGTTTTAACTGAACCACACAATATAGTTCTTATGCATAGCACCTCGATCTGCCTGTGGAGGCATACACTTCACAAGAGTATTATATGGAAACAGACGAATACAGGAAAGGGTCTGCAGAACACAGGGGGACACACAGAGAGGCTGCTACCTGTAAAGTACAGAACCACACTATACAGAAAAAATATGGGGCGTTGTACTATGTGGGAATGCGCACACTTACAAATTTACACCTGCAATAATATCACATGGAACACTTCCTGCCTGTCTGCCCCTGTACCTGCGTCTCCTCGTGCAGTGCATGTATCGCCTGTACATAACCCGTGTCACTGGGTCTCAAAATGACCTTTCACAGCTTAATCTTAGTCCCACAATGGTCCAGGCACCGTGTGCCGCGTGTGGACCCCTTTCGCTAACGCTGGTACGCTTCGCAGCGCTTCAGTTCGTCTCGTACGGTAAATCGAGAGCGGCCCCGCTAAACCTCACGCGTCTCGCATATGAAGCGTACGGCGCTGAGGAAGGGGGGCGAGGCGTACATGGCGCTGGAGCTGTGCGGTTCGTACCAAGGCCGAGAGACAGGATGGGGAAGTCTCCCCGGTACCACCGCACAGTGCACGATCGTTCAGGGGGCTCGAGGGGGTGCGCACCTCACGGACTTCGGGTCTGGAGCGCAGCGCACGTCGCACACAATAACAGTACCTTCTGGTGGGGGATGCGAAGTGCACAGTAGCGGGGGTCAGTCCTCTTCATGTCGCGATGCTTCTTGGGGGCAATGATAGCTACTGCACGGCAGGCGTAGGGGGGGTTGGTGCGCTTGTGTGTGTGCACGCTTGTGTGTGTGTATGTGTGCGACGGCGGAGGGGTTGTCTCTGTATGTGTGCGTGTATGTGCGCTCATGTGTGTGTCTCTGTATGTGTGCGTGTGTGCGCTCGCGTGTGTGTCTCTGTGTGTGCTCATGCGTGCAGGGGGAGGTGTGGCTGTGTGTGTGTTGGAGCTTCCCAGGAGACAGGAGAAGGCCACGACGTGCGCGTTCTCACACGCGTGGCCCGCTCCGATCGCCTTTTGGAAGATGCGTGTGGCCAGCTCTTGTCTCCTGGAAAGCTGAGTCGCTCACTATAGGTCTCTGGCGAGACCGCGCTTTCGCGCGGTTAACGCCACAAGACCTAAAAACGTCTAAATGTTCATGAACACACAGATGAGTGTGAGGTGCTATTTGAGAGGAGTAATATTAGAGAAGGCAGGGAAGTTGTCAGCCCAGAATTATCTGCTGGAAAAGTCTTTCCTGAGCAAAATACGGTGGTATCCAAATAACTAAAACCCATTGGGCTAAGTCTGGCTTGTATACATGTGATGTCGAAATATTGACTTGCATTCTTTGCTCATGGCTATGCGTATATTAATGTAAGGGACAGTCTCATGGCGACACAGTGTGCTTTAGTAAAATACAGTGCTATTAAGTGCCCCATTCTTACACCATCACTGGTCAAATCAATGTTCCACAAATGGTGGCCACCAGATTAGAGTTTGGTCTGAAGTAACACAGTAGTTGAAGATTACCTAATTAAAATTGAAATTCCACTAGTACCGCAGGAAAAATATTACTTTATCCCAACTATGTCTCATGTGTAAACTCACACAATAAGAGACCTCTTAATTTAGGTAAACTATTGATGGTGATAGTGTTATATTAGAAAAACTATTACATTTGGAAAACATTTAATTTGTTACAATTCCAAATACGCTGTCATCTGTCTAGACAATATCACTCAATTTAGAATGGACTAAAACCACTCTGGTCGAAAAGTATTTCTGGCTGGATCAGCTAATCACACAGGCAGTAGCGCAATGTCAAACTAAACAGCGTAAAGGGTCCTGATAGAAGCCTGGGTCTGATCTAAGACAGAGTGCTGGGTTGTCTCTTTTACAGGACGGTTTCCCTCACCCACCCGAAGGTGGCATGCTTCCTCACAGGGCAAACTCCTCTTATTATGAACCTGATCATAGTGCAGGCTAACACCCACTCTTCTATAGGTTTTAGGATATCTCTTTTTTCACAAAACATCCCTGAGCTCCTTCCTCTCAGAGAGGGTGATGTAACTCGCACTACGACTAGGTTCATAATGCGAGGAGGTTGTCCTATGATGAAGGATGCCACCTTCGGGTGGGTTAGGGAAACCGTCCTGGAAAAGGGACACTCCAGCACTCTGCCTTACATCAGACCCAGGGTTCCATCTGGTGTTTTCAAGTTGTGATAGAGGGGAGTCGTCCCCTGCAGGTCTTTAAACCTCCTCAGTCCCCTCTTTATGTATTTGATTGAAAATAAACAGAGTAACAGTCACTCTGTAAAATCCACATGCATCTCTTTTAAGCACACGAGGTGCAAAACGCGTCACGGAGGGCACTAGTCCTTGTTATTACTTGCCGCAATAAATCTGCACTGCATTTCCCCAAATATTGATGTGGAGGTCCTTAATTTCATTTGGGAGACACTGTGAGGTCCGAGCCTGTGTGGTGCCGTTTCAAGGACTGGGGGGGACAGGAATATATATATATATATATATATGAACAGGAACTCGCCAGACGCCAGCAGCGTCACCAACTCGTTTTTCAATTGGATAAATGACGAAGAGTAGAACCCAATTCTGGTGCCAAAACAAAGGTGCCTTTATTCGTGCCTTTTAGTGCTCAGCATGCCCGCCATGACGCGTTCAATCAATCAATCAATCAAGGCATTTGTATAGCGCGCTACTCACCCGGAGGGTCTCAAGGCGCTTGGGGGTGGGGGGTCCACTACTGCTCGAACAGCCAGGTCTTGAGTTGCTTCCTGAAGGAGAGGTGGTCTTGGGTCAGGCGGAGGTGGATGGGGAGGGAGTTCCACGTCTTGGCTGCCAGGTAGGAGAAGGATCTTCCTCCCGTTGTGGCTCTACGGATGCGGGGAACGGCGGCGAGGGCGTTGCTGGTCGATCTTAGCTGGCGGGTTGGAGTGTAGAAGGTCAGGCGGTCGTTGAGGTATCTGGCGCCTTGGTTGTGGAGAGATTTGTGTGCGTGGGTGAGGAGTCGGAACGTGATTCTCTTGCCGATGGGGAGCCAGTGCAGGTCTCTCAGGTGTCCGGAGATGTGGCTGTGTCGGGGGATGTCCAGGATGAGTCGTGCTGAGGCGTTCTGAATGCGCTGGAGTCTTTTCTGAAGTTTGGCTGTGGTTCCGGTGTAGAGGGAGTTCCCATAGTCCAGTCGGCTGGTGACGAACGCCTGGGTGACCGTCTTCCTGGTTTCGGTGGGGATCCACCGGAAGATCTTCCGTAGCATGCGTAGGATGTTGAAGCAAGACGAGAAGACGGCGTAGACTTGTCTGGTAATCGAGAGGGAGGAGTCCAGGATGTAGCCCAGGTTGCGTGCGTGGTCCGTTGGTTTGGGTGCGCTGCCCAGGGCAGGGGGCCAGCAGGAGTCGTCCCAGGCGGAGGGTGAGGATCCCAGGATGAGGACTTCTGTCTTATCTGAGTTCAGTTTCAGGCGGCTGTTCATCATCCACTCGGCTACGTCTTTCATCCCTTCGTGTAGGTTGGTTCTGCCGGTTGCTGGGTCGTTGGTGAGGGAGAGGATCAGCTGGGTGTCGTCGGCATAGGAGATGATGTTGAGGTTGTGTTGGCGTGCGATGGCCGCGAGGGGGCTCATGTAGATGTTGAACAGTGTGGGGCTGAGCGATGATCCTTGTGGTACGCCGCAGATGACTCTGGTGGCCTCTGATCTGAATGGGGGGAGGCGGACTCTCTGGGTTCTTCCGGCGAGGAAGGAGATGATCCACTCCAGTGCCTTCTCCTGGATTCCGATGTTGCTCAGGCGCTGCACAAGGGTGCGGTGGCAGACCGTGTCGAACGCCGCGGAGAGGTCCAGGAGGATGAGTGCCGCTGTTTCCCCGTTGTCGAGCAGGGCTCGGATGTCGTCTGTGGCTGCGATGAGGGCGGTCTCGGTGCTGTGGTTGGCTCTGAAATCGGACTGCGAGTGGTCGAGGGATCCATTCATCTCGAGGAAGGCGGCCAGCTGTCTGTTGACGGTCTTCTCGATGACTTTGGCAGGAAAAGGAAGGAGCGAGATGGGGCGGTAGTTTTTGAGGTCGGTGGGGTCCGCTGAAGGTTTCTTCAGTAGGGCACTGAGTTCGGCGTGCTTCCAGCTCTCTGGGAAGGTGGCGGTGTCGAAGGAGGCGTTGATGATGTCCCGGAGATGGGGTGTGATGATGGAGTCGGCCTTGTTGAAGACGTGGTGAGGGCAGGTGTCGGTTTGTGATCCGGCGTGGATGGAGTTCATTGTGCAGATGGTGTCTTCGGTGTTGATCGGGGTCCAGGCGCGGAGGGTGGTGGTGGGGGGCGTTGGTGTGGTCGTAGGGTGCGTCGGCTGTGTGCTGAAACTGTTGTGTATATCTGCGATCTTGCTGTGGAAGAACGAGGCGAGCGAGTTGCAGAGGTCTTGCGATGGGGTGATGTTGTTGTTTCCGGCGCTAGGGTTCGAGAGCTCTTTGACGATGTTGAAGAGTTCCTTGCTGTTGTGGGCGTTGTTGTCTAGTCGTTCCTTGAATGCGGTTTTCTTGGTGGTGTGGATCAGCTGGTGGTGTTTTCGAGTGGAGAGCTTGAGGGTGGTCATGTTGTCTGGTGTCGGGTCTCTGCGCCAGGCTTTCTCGAGGGCTCGGCAGTTCTTCTTAGAGCTCTTGAGTTAGTCGGTGAACCAGGATGCTTTCTTGTTACCGGGTCTGACGGGGGGGTCTTCAGTGGAGCGAGGTCGTCTGCGCAGTTGCTGATTCACCTTGTGAGGTAGTTGGCGGCTTGGTTGGGGTTCGCTGAGCTGGCGGGAGGGTTCTGGCTCAGGGATGTGGCGAGCTGGTTGGCTGTGATCTTTTTCCAGCTTCTGCGGGGAACCTGTTGCGGGTGGTGGTGGAGCGTGGTCCTTCTGAAGCTGAAGTGGACGCAGCTGTGGTCTGTCCAGTGGAGTCCGGTGGCGTGGCTGAAAGAGATGTCCTTGCTGGAGGAGAAGACGGGGTCAAGCATGTGGGCGGCGTAGTGGGTGGGGGTGGTCACCAGTTGCTTGAGTCCGAGGTTGGCGAGGTTGTCCAGCAAGGTGGTGGTGTTGGTCTCGTTGTTGTTCTCCAGGTGGAAGTTGAGGTCCCCCTAGGAGGATGTAGTCAGAGGAGGGGAGGGTGTTTTGACTGTCTCCACAGTCTTGATCACATGTATATATATATATATATTTCAAACCAGTACTCCTTCCACTTCCACCAGAGGACCCCCGGCGGCGAAGAGAGAGACACGAACCACTTCTGATTTCAGGCAAGATGTTTTAATTAGCCAAACAGCAGTCGACAGATGACGCGTTTCGGGCTCAGGCGCCCTTGTTCACATAAAGGCTGTGTGTAATAGATGCCATTTTTAAATAAAATGCCCTTCCCACTGAGGTCACATGTTCAGAGAACAAACCAACAGACATAGCAGAAAGACTTAATGGTGTGTAATGCATCAATGAACTAACGCTGTTCCATCAAGACTAAATTCATTTTCAATAAGCCTTGATGCTAAAATTCCAAAATATATGCATTGGGGAATTCATTTGCAATATTAGGGCGTTAGTAGTTATGAAATTATAATTAATACAATTTCAAAAGTACTTAATGCAACAGTAGCATTATGCCAACATTCCTGGATAAATCCAAACACACCTAAAAACTCTGCAATAATTCACTTATAACTGCTTAAATGCATGTTGTTATACTCTCAGTTGTGACTTCTGTGACAAAAAGGGAAGAAGGAATATATACAAGGCTAAGTGCATGAAGAAGCTGCATTATTAGATTTCTCTGCAGAACATAGATACCCAGTGTAAATAATAAGTTGCGTGTAAAATGTGTTAAACCAAGTGAAAAGATACAATAGCATCAATCACCATAACCTCGACTAATACGAGACATGATACAGTATCTCTACCATAGTGACAAAAAGTGAGGTGAAAAGAATATAAAAAATTTTTTTTTTTAAAAATTTTTTGGTTATCATAATTCATATACCCAAGGACAATTTATGTCTGTAATTTGGTTATGAATATGACTGAACACATTCAATAAATCGGAAGATATTAGCACGATTTACCTAAGAAATACATTCAATTTCTGATCCAAATGATGTACAGTATGTTACACAATACGTATGGGGGCTGCACACAGAGTATCGATTTACAGGCATGTGTACATGTCTTCGGTGTTGTTCAAACCGTTAGGGCACTTGCTATCGAAGTTTAGGATAAATTTAGTCTCTAATCTTCTCAGCGAGGCTTCTCGGTTACCCCCTCTACGTGGTTTGGGAACTGCTGATACCACAAAGTATTTCAAACAAGATAAGTTGTTATTATGTACTTGTTTGAAGTGGCGTGCCACTGGATAATTAGGATCACTATGAAGGATGGCACGGAGATGTTGGAGTATTCTCTCGTGAACCTGTAGCTTCGTGCTCCCAATATAATTTAGCCCACAAGTACAGGTAAGAACATATACTGCAAATTCGGTTTTGCAGTTATAGTTACCTATTATCTTATGTGGTGTAGGGCTAAATGGGGTGTTGTATTCTGTGGTGCTGATCCCAAACTTACACTGAAAAAACCATAGGTTATAGACCATATATAGTTAGGAATTAGCATTTACAAAACCTTGAAAATTCACTGAAAAAACCATAGGTTATAGACCATATATAGTTAGGAATTCGCATTTACAAAACCTTATTTTACTCACACAAAACCATTGAAATTCCATATATGGTTAGTTGCACTAACTATATATCGCGCACCCGCAATCCACTGCTGATGATGTCACATATTACATCATTCATGACATGGTCAGTGACATCACTGATGACATCACTGATGACATCTCAAATGACATCACTGATGACATCTCAAATGACATCACTGATGACATCACTGATGACATCTCATTTGACATTACTGATCACATCACTGATGATATCATTCATGTGATAATACGATGAACCTCTTCAGACTCTAATATAACCTTAGATACAATCAGTGTAAACAGACACTCACAGACTGTCACTCATCCATGGAGTTACTCACACACCTAGTCAGTCATGCAAAGAATCAATCACACCTCCATTTCCTCAACTATACAGTTATACAAACTTTACTTATTCAAACATATACTAACACATATTTACTCTCTTATACATTCCCTGATACAAGTTCACAATGATCCATACAGCCACTCACACATTCACTGGCTCTTATGCACAGTTATTTATATATGTCAACTCTCACATGTACTGTGTTTTACATATGTACTTACTTTGACATGTAGCACTGAGATATCCATTCACTCACCAATACACTCATGCACACAGTCAACCGCCCATACAGCTGTTTCCACATGCACTTTTGAAACCATACATCTAGTGAATCAACTGCTCACACATCTATGCACAGAGTCATACACCTCCCAGCCACCCACACACACACTCAGTCTCCCATACAAATACTTGGGCAACCAATCAATAACCCATATAGTTACTCATATAGCTACTTATCAACACATGCAACAGTTTACAGAACAACAGACATAATGATGCACAAATTAAGACAGTTTATTTACTAACCCATGCACTCAGTGAGACACATTTAATCACTCACTCATACAGTCAGTCATGCACCTACTAAATCCTTCATCCAGACACTTATACATCCACTCATTCTTCAATATGTAAGACATATTTTAACTTTACAGAAACATACAGTCACTGGATGTTGTCATCAGTGATGTCATCAGTGATGTCATTTGAGATGTCATCAGTGATGTCATCAGTGATGTCACTGACCATGTCATGAATGATGTAATATGTGACATCATCAGCAGTGGATTGCGGGTGCGCGATATATAGTTAGTGCAACTAACCATATATGGAATTTCAATGGTTTTGTGTGAGTAAAATAAGGTTTTGTAAATGCGAATTCCTAACTATATATGGTCTATAACCTATGGTTTTTTCAGTGAATTTTCAAGGTTTTGTAAATGCTAATTCCTAACTATATATGGTCTATAACCTATGGTTTTTTCAGTGAATTTTCAAGGTTTTGTAAATGCTAATTCCTAACTATATATGGTCTATAGCCTATGGTTTTTTCAGTGAATATATATATATACATACATATATAAACATATATCATCGGTATATCTATATAAATACAAACATAAATGCATGCATACATATACTTATATGCATTTTAGGGTTGTTAGGGCGTTTTCGTGTGTATTATGTTGCTTTTTTAGGGCTTTTGGGTCAATTAAGTAGGGTTCCCGGAGCCTAGGGCTGAGGGGCCGGTTCAGTTTCGTGCGTATTGGTGTTGGCAAGGCTTTGAGGGATTTTGGCGGTTTTTGGTCGAGATTCGGCCGTTTTATGGCTTTTTTTTGTGTTTGCGGGGGGCGCGTATTCGGGTTGAAATTCGTCCCCGTTCCAGTGGATGGATTGGGCTGATTTTTGGTGAGATGTTAGGGAATCGCTGGAACTAGTGTCCAGCCAAGTTTGAAGCGGATCGGAGCAGTGGAAGTGCTTTAAAGAGCAATTTTTGTGCGGAGTAGCGAATTGCCATGTTATTCAATGGGAGTTTTTGGTGCGCATGGAGAAGGTGAATTTGGGGTGTTCCAGTTGCGCTAGAGGGACGGGGCTTGGGTGAGCTGTAGGGAGAGTGGATCGGCAGGTGTGCCGAATTTTTGGGATTTGTTGGCCGAAGGGAAGGGTGTGCTTGGGCAAAGTCGATTTGGTGAAAACGGTGCGTTATTTACATGAAAGTTGAAAAAACACTAATAAAAGCAAAGCTAAAAAGCCACCTCATTACAAACAGAATGGCTTTAACTTAAACGAGGGCGAGATCTATTGCATTTTCAATGCTTGTTTACTTTGGTTCCATCAAGAAGGCATTCAGATGTGTCACACATTTGCCATAAATTCTGAATGTTAGCACTCTAGTTGCACATTAGATCACTGTAGTAATGCTACTGCTCACCAGGGACGTCTGCTGCTGGTATTCAAAGTGCATGTTTCAGTCTGCATGTCAGAATTTTTTTAATGAAATACAAGAGGATTTGAGAAGTCACTCAAAATGATCCCTAATTTTTCTTTCTGAAGCACTAATCATACTTTCTATGGCAAAATTAACCCCCTCATGTTGTTCCTTTTTAAATTGAGTGTTTTCAGACTTACCACTTCATTCCAATCAAGATGGCTTCTGGTGTGCCATACTTTTGTCATAAGTAAGACTGTTAGCGCTCTAGTTGTTCTTTAGAACACTCTGGGACATTCTGTCATTGGGCTATACTTGGGGTACATCTGGGTGATATTTGGGCTACATTTAGGCTCTTTTGTCTCTGGTGGCCATCTTGGGAGACTATGTCAGAATTTTTTAATGAAATTGAAGAGGGTTTGAGAAGTCACTCAAAATGTGCCCTAATTTTTCTTTCTGCAGCACTAATCATTATTCATATGGCAAAATATACCCCCTCATTTTGTTCCTTTTTAAATTAAATGTTTTAAGAGTTACCACTTTATTCCAATCAAGATGGCTTCAGGTGTGCCATACCTTTGTAATAAGTAGGACTGTTAGCGCTCTAGTTGTTCTTTAGAACACTCTGGGACATTCTGTCATTGGGCTATACTTGGGCTACATCTAGGTGATATTTGGGCTACATTTGGGCTCTTTTGTCTCTGGTGGCCATTTTGGGAGACTGCATGTCAGAATTTTTTAATGAAATAGAAGAGGATTTGAAAAGTCACTCAAAATGTGCCCTAATTTTTCTTTCTGCAGCACTAATAATACCTTCTATTGCATAATATACCCCCTCATTTTGTTCCTTTTTAAATTAAATGTCTTAAGAGTTACCACTTTATTCCCATCACGATGGCTCCAGGTGTGCTATACCTTTGTAATAAGTAGGACTGTTAGCGCTCTAGTTGTTCTTTAGAACACTCTGGGACATTCTGTCATTGGGCTATACTTGGGCTACATCTGGGTGATATTTGGGCTACATTTGGGCTCTTTTGTCTCTGGTGGCCATTTTGGGAGACTGCATGTCAGAATGTTTTAATGAAATAGAAAAGGATTTGAGAAGTCACTCAAAATGTGCCCTAATTTTTCATTCTGCAGCACTAATCATACTTTCTATGGTAAAATATACCCCCTCATGTTGTTTCTTTTTAAATTAAATGTTTTAAGAGTTACCACTTTATTCCAATCAAGATGGCTTCAGGTGTGCCATACCTTTGTAATAAGTAGGACTGTTAGCGCTCTAGTTGTTCTTTAGAACACTCTAGGAGGCTGCAGTAGAACACAAAGGAATCAACTGACAGTCTCTGTCCTTGTTGGATGTACATGTTTTACTGAGAATGTCAGACTTCATTTTCACATGACTGAGAAAGATAATGTGAATTTACAGAAAATATGCTTTCAGTTTAGCTTATAGATCCCCTTCCAAACCACTGTGGGAAAATCATGAGATATTAGTTTTCTTTCAAACAATATTCATGATATCACAGCAGAAGGTTTTTTCACATGGTAAAATCACCTTAGAACCCACCACAATTCCTAAAACGAGTATGGTACCATCAACAAATGATTTATAATATAACTAAAGTCCTAAAACCCTCTATTAACTACAATGCTTTTTAATGAGGTGCTATCATGTATATTGGTCCCAAGATGGCTGCCAACACTTCTTGGATGAAGTGCTGACAGCCAATCAGATCAGATGTGTGGTTAGGCTCCGCCCAGATATATATCTTTTTTTGAACCTAAATTACTCAAAATCCACTGGAGCACATATATTGAGACCTAGCAAAGGCACATCGGGCTAACAGTCCCTACAATTTTGCCAAGTTTCGTGCAAATCCATTCAGCCGTTCGAGCTAAAAGTGAGGCCAACCGCCCTATGGAAATTAACATGGGAAAAACGCGTTTTGGGACCCCCCTTTTTTCTCGGCCCCCCCTTGATGAAACCCCCCCAAATTGTCAGGGGCTGCTCAGAAACAAAATGTTCCATTTTCCTGAAAATTTCAGCCAATTCCGTCCCCAAACGCCAAAGTTATTAGACATAGAATTTTCAAAAATCCCATAGAGAAAAAATCCTAACTATATATACCTACTGGCGACCGCCAGTAGGTAATATATATATATATATATATATATATATATATATATATATATATATATATATATATATATATATATATATATATATATATATATATTAAAATGATTAACAGAGGGGCATAATGATGCCAAACAATTATTAAAACAAGCAGCTGCAGAGGCAAACTGGGAACACTATAAAGTGGGAATGAAGGAACAAAAGATTTCCTAGCTGCTCTTATCTTTTAAACTACATTAGGTGAGAAGAATCTGCTTATACTCTGGCCTTTTCTCGGCTGAACCGTGCGAGACTCGAAAGTTCAGGTGAGGATAACTTGCAGTAAAGATGGGAGGAGAAGGCACTGACGGAAAAACCATGTTCACATAAGGAAAGGATTCTGGAAACGACTACACACTGTTCATTCCATCTGTTTCTCAATTTGAAGAAACAAATTATGTAATTCAAAATTTGGAGTCCGATTCCTACATTTGCAAACGATGCACTAACTTGGCTCACGTCTGAAGATGAAATGACAAGCTGTATCTATTGCTATAGCAATTGCTATAGCAGGGTGTAAAAGGATAGCCTTATAAAGTTCTTAATTATCATGATTAGTAAGAAATACAAATAAACGGCATGTTTGAGCTGTTAACATTACTCGGTGCTTAATGTATTAAAAAATAAAATAGTAAGTGCAGGGTTTTCCATAGGAGTGTGCTGCGGAATTCCGAGGTTTCTGAATACCCAGGTTCTGTAGATTTGATTCCACTCATGCCTTTTCCCCCCTCACCTTACACCTAGTCTATCTTGTAGGGTGTTTCATTTCCACTTTCTTCCTTTGTCACTACTTTCATATCTTTCTCCCTTTTCTGCATTTCTCACTCTTGCTCTGGGGCAAAGCCTGATGATGATGAAAAATAACTGCCATCCCCAAAAAATGAGTACCACAGGCCACTAACTGCAACCACCGGCACAAATGAAACACCAACATTATGCATAGTTGAGCATGCATTATGCATATTCAAAAAACAAGATGTTGGGCTTTTTCCTGTGTGTAGTGTACAGAGTAAAACCATTTCCACCCAAAAGTGTGAGAAACATACGATAGTAAACCTTAATGTACGATTACCAGCAACTTTAGGTGTTAATCTTACAAAATATAGAATTCAGTTCCCTAAAGGACTGTTGAAGTCAGAGGAGCAAGGTCTTCTAGGTGGAGAAGTGTGGCTCACTGGTTAGAGGAGGCAGACCTGGAAGCAGAGGTCAGCCTGGGAACAGGGTTCAATTCCCGGCTCGGTGGGGTCTTGAGTCCTAAAATGTCCATGGACTCGACAATTCTCGCTCCGGTGCCTACTCGATTCACGGGTTCACACGCTGCGACTCTGGGCAATAGCTTGCTTAATCTCCACAACGGCCCCTCGCGGCGGGATGCCTGGCTTTCACCTTGCGGATACCCTGCCGTGGTTATCTCACAGGGGAATACCATGAAGGGTTCCCTAAGCAAGCGCTTAGAAACCGCTCGGTGATTTTCGCTATATAAATTCCTGTACATTTACATTCTATGCAGAAGAGTCTGGGGCCATTTAGGAAGGAAGTGGGGGGCATATTACTAAGGGCTTGTATCGCCTCTTTCTCAGCGAATTGTGCCGAGAAAGCGGCGATACTGCTAGAGCCCTATTACCAAGGGCAGTTTAAAGCCTGGCCCGATCCCACTTTGCATGTCGGCGATAAACATCGCTAATGACATGCAAAGTGGGCGTTCCCACGTCCAACCACATGTAAAATGTGGTTGGAGGTGGGAACACCCTATTACCAAGGCAGGCGTTGGGAGACAAAAACCTGCGATAAACTCATTTATCGCAGGTCTCCCAACGCCTGCTCCGACCAGGCGTTAGGCATTGTTAACATGGGGGTGTGGATCATAAAGCTGAATCCACCCCCCCATATTAACAAGGCCCACATTAGCGCATGAAAACAACGTTTGTTTTCATGCGCTAATGTGCCATATCGCCGACTATAGCCGGATTTCTGATCGCCTGCCTGATGCGCATTGATTATTGCGCGCTAATTAGGCGATGAAATCCGGCGATAGCCGGCGATAAGGAGATGTGCGTTGTGCATTTTGCAACGCACATCTCGGTAATATGCCCCTAAGTTCTTCATTTCATGTTTGGTACTTCGGTTACAAGAACAACATGTACTCCATCGCACTGTCACCTCCCTAGCTTGCACTCCATACTCATCAATATTCTGTTACATTTTTCAACTCTCTGCATTCCAGTACCAGCTCAGACACAGGGAATGGGGAAACACATGATATCACAACGGCATTAGGAAAACGTGCAGTTTTCTTGTGTAGAAACATGTAAATCAATACAATATATCAAAAAAAGTTACACCATCAGTTCCTTTTGCAGCACCTTCGCTGGAGGCTGGCCCTGTCGCAGAACCGGGTTTGCCTCTTTTTTGTGCATTGCTCTAATTCTTATGGTTCACATTGGATCACCTTGGACAGTATTGGGCAACTGCCAAAAGCATTCTGCAAGCAGTAGAAAGGGTGTTGCTACATAAGCCTTTAAGGCAGCCTTCTTTTTTAGGTCTTGGGCACAGACAACGTACTTATCTGCTGCAGGCTGCATACGTCACTAAGGGGGTTGTTATGAACGGTTACTAAGGTGGCTCATTCTGAAAACAATCTACAGTCATTGTACAAGCAGGCAACTTAAATCACTTCAGAGAGAGTGGTTGTAGTGGATGACAAGAGACATGCACCACTGAAGCCCAATTCAGTGTGCATTGCTTGCCGTCTTGCCCCCTATGGTTTTTGAAGTAATACAGTACAACGTTTTTTTGATGAATTTTGATAATCGTAAGCGAAAGGCCGGCAGTTGGGATCGCATAGTGGAGCTTTTTGCCAAAACGTTATTGTTTGGGATGCTGTCCTCAACAATCTTTAAAACAAGCTTTGATAAGAGCAACGATATCCCTGGCGAAGGGCAGGTTCTAAATGAAGGGTACTCACCACACGCCCCCAGCGATTCAGATGTGAGCGAAACCGAAACCTTCCGTGGGGCGGGACTTCCGTCTTCGGAAGCCCGCGCACGCGCCCACGGAGTGCCACGGAGAGAAGCAGTGCTGGTGACGCGGGGCTCCCATGTCCGAGGGAGTGCCCCAAGGTAGCGGCTGAAGTCCGGAGTGGCAGTAAGTGGGCCTAACTTGTGGGGGGGTGTCTCGGTGCACTTGTGTGTGTGTGTGCGCGCGTGTGTGTATGCGACGGCGGGGGTGGGTTCTCTGTATGTATGTGTGCGTGCGTGCATGGGTGCTCGTGTGTGTGTGTTTCTGTGTATGCGCATGCCTGTGTGGTGTTGGAGCTTCCCAGGAGACAGCAGCTGGCCACAGCGAGCGCGTTCGCGAGCGCGTGGCCCGCTCCGATCGCCTTCTCGGAGAGGAAAAGCGCGCGGCCAGGTGTTGTCTCCTGGAAAGCTGAGTCGCTAACTATAGGTCTCTGGCGAGACAGCGCTTCGCGCTGTAAATCGCCACGAGACCTAAAAACTATCCACCTGAGAAGACAGACTTAACATAAGGAATCACATTAAAGCCACACTGTAAAAAAAAGATAAAATCCTTGAAAAACAAAAAGCACTATAAGGAAAGCTTTCTTCAGTGATGTGCCCAGGAATATTAGTTCCAAGCAAAAGTTAGTACCCATGGTTTCCAAGCAATTAGATTGAAAAAATATAATGAAATTAAGATTTGACAAATATGCGTTTGAAAGAAGGTGCAAAGTAACAGTCACTCTAAAGGTAGAGTTAGCAAAAGCCTAGAGGGTTGAAAAGATGGTTAGGGTAAGTGTTGAGCCTGTGGACAGGGTGGATGTGAAGGCGAGGGTTTGGTTTATTACATGGATTAGAGTTTATGGTAATCCTGAGATTGTGTATATGAAGGAGCTGGTGTTAGGGCCTTGATTTAAAGTTTAGATTTAGAGTACTAGTGTATGTAGAATAGATATATATAATGTATTAGTAGAGTACAAACGTAGCCAAGCGGCAGCACAATGCAGGACAGACACATAGCAAAGAGCAATGAGTGACTGGAAGGACAGCTGGGATCCAGAGGCGGAAGCACCATTTCTGAATCAAGATGTAGTGCTCTTTAACCACTTGGCTGCTAGGCGTTTTCCCCCCCTGTGCTGGAAAATGCCATTTTAGTGGCACCATGACGAGCTCAGCTCGTCATCAGCACACGACACCCGTGGGTGATGACGAGCTGAGCTCGTCATCAGCATCGAAGGGGTTAAAGAGGTGCATCATCACCAATACCTAAAGAAGACCAGGGTTGGGGCAATCCACAGACATTGCGCCTTGCGTCATCAACTAATTCCCAAAGGAGACCAGAGTTGGGGCAGTCCCGAACATGGAGCCTTCTGTCATCAACTATTTCTTAAAGGAGACCACGATTGGGGCAGTTCCTAGATATGGCGCCTTGCGTCATCATCAATTTCCCAAAGGAGACAACGGTTGGGGCATTCCCTAGACATGGTGCCTTGTGTCATCAACTTTTCCCAAAGGAGACCAGGGTTGGGGCAGTCCCAAGGCACGGTGCCATGCGTCATCAACTATTTCCTAAAGGAGACCAGGGTTCAGGCAGTCCACAGACATGGCACCTTGCGTCATCAACAATTTCCTATAGGAGACCAGGTTTGGGGCACATTGTGTCATCTTCTATTTCCTAAAGGGGACCAGGGTTTGGGCAGTCCCTAGACATGGCGTCTTGCGTCATCTACTATTTCCTAAAGGAGACCAGGGTTGGGGCAGTCCATAGACACGGCGTTTTGCGTCATCAACTTTTTTCCAAAGGAGACCAGGTTTGGGGCAGTCCCTAGACATGGTGCCTTGCGTCATCAAATATTTTCTAAAAGAGACCAGGGTTGGGGCAGTCCCTGGACATGGCGCCTTGCGTCATCAACTATTTACCAAAGGAGACCAGGTTTGGGGCAGTCCCTAGACATAGTGCCTTGTGTCATCAACTATTTCCTAAAGTAGACCAGGTTGGGGCAGTCCCTAGACATGGTGCCTTGCGTCATCAACTATTTTCAAAAGGAGACCAGGGTTGGGGCACTCCCGAACATGGCGCCTTGCGTCATCAACTATTTACCAAAGGAGACCAGGGTTGGGGCAGTCCACAGACATGGCGCCTTGCGTCATTAACTATTCCCCAAAGAAGAACAGGGTTGGGGCAGTCCCTGGACACTGCCTTGCGTCATCAACTGTTTCCCAAAGGAGACCAGGGTTGGGGCAGTCCATAGACCGGGTGCCTTGCATCATTAACTATTTTCCAAGGGAGACTTGGGTTTGGGCAGTCACTAGACAGGGCGCCTTACGTCATCCACTCGTTCCTAAAGGAGATTCGGGTTGGGGCAGTCCATAGACGTGGCGCCTTGCATCATCAGCTATTTCCTAAAGAAGACCAGTGTGGGGCAGTCCCTAGACAAGGTGCCTTGCATCATCCACTCGTTCCTAAAGGAGACCAGGGTTGGAGCAGTCCCGAGACATAGCACCTTGCGTCATCCACTATTTCCTACACTAGTCCAGGGTTGGGGCAGTCCCTCGACACGGCGCCTTGCGTCATCTACTATTTCCTAAAGTAGACCAGGGTTCAGGCAGTCCCAAGACATAGCACCTTGCATCATCTACTATTTCCTACACTAGACCAGGGTTGGGGCAGTCCACATACACAGCGCCTTACATCATCATCAATTTCCCAAAGGAGACAACGGTTGGGGCATTCCCTAGACATGGTGCCTTGTGTCATCAACTTTTCCCAAAGGAGACCAGGGTTGGGGCAGTCCCAAGGCACGGTGCCTTGCATCATCAACTGTTTCCCAAAGGAGACCAGGGTTCGGGCAGTCCTGAGGTATGGTGCCTTGCATCATCTACTATTTCCTACAAGAGACCAGGGATAGGGCTGTCCACAGACACAGCGCCTTGCGTCATCATCAATTTCCCAAAGGCGACCAGGGATGGAGCAGTCCACAGACATGGCTCCTTGCATCATCAACTATTTCCTTCAGGAGACCAGGGTTGGGGCATTCCCTAGACATGGTGCCTCGCGCCATGAACTTTTTCCCAAAGGATGCCAGGGTTGCAGCAGTCCCTAGACACAGTGTCTTGCATCATCCACTATTTCCTAAAGGAGACCAGGGTTGGGGGAGTCCCTAGACATGGTGCCCTGCGTTGTCAAATATTTCCCAAAGGAGACCAGTGTTAAGGCAGTCTAGAGACACAGCGCCTTGTGCCATCTACTATTTTCTAAAGGATACCAGGGTTCAGGCAGTCCGAGACATGGCACCTTGCGTCATCTACTATTTCCTACACAAGACCAGGGTTGGGGCAGTCCGCAGACACAGCGCCTTGCATTATCATCAATTTCCCAAAGAAGACCAGGGTTGGGGCATTCCCTAGACATGGTGCCTTGAGTCATCAACTTTTTCCCAAAGGAGACCATGGTTGGGGCAGTCCCTAGACGTGGTGCCTTGCGTCGACAAATATTTCCCAATGGACACCAGAGTTGGGACAGTCACTAGACACGGTGCCTTGCGTCATCTACTATTTCCTAAAGGAGACCAGGATTCGAGCAGTCCCAAGACATGGCGCCTTGCGTCATCTACTATTTCCTAAACGAGACCAGAGTTGGGGCAGTCTCTATACAGGGCACCTTGCATCATCTGCTATTTCCACACGAGACCAGGGTTGGGGCTGTCCACAGACACAGAGCCTTGCATCATCATCAATTTCCCAAAGGAGACCAGGGTTGGAGCAGTCCACAGACATGGCCTCTTGCATCATCAACTATTTCCTTCAGGAGACCATGGTTGGGGCATTCCCTAGACATGGTGCCTTGCGTCATCAACTTTTTCCCAAAGGAGACCAGGGTTGGTGCAGTCCCGAACATGACGCCTTGCGTCATCAACTATTTCTTAGAGGAGACCAGGGTTGGGGCAGTCCCTAGACATGGTGCCTTGCGTCATCAACTATTTCCTAGAGGAGACCAGGGTTGGGACTGTCACTAGACATGGTGCCTTGCGTCATCAACTATTTCCCAAAGGGGACCAGGATTGGAGCAGTCCCTGGACATGGCGTCTTGCGTCATCCACTATTTCCTAAAGGAGACCAGGGTTGGGGCAGTCCCTAGACATGGTTCCTTGCGTCATCAACTATGTCCTAGAGGGGGCCAGGGTTGGGGCAGTCCCTAGACATGGTGCCTTGCGTCATCAACTATTTCCCAAAGGAGACCAGGGTTGGGGCAGTCCCGAACATGGCGCCTGGCGTCATCAACTGTTTCCTAAAAGAGACAACGGTTGCGGCAATCCACAGACATGGCGCCTTGCGTCATCAACTATTTACTAAACGACACCAGGGTTGGGGCAGTCCATAGACATGATGATGATGATGATGAACAAAATGGACCGTGCTCTGCTCGACCTGCAGCTGGAAGATGAGGAGCTGTACCAGACTTTCCAGCGCATTGTGGAGAACATCAACGTTATCATTTCCAATTATGGCGAAGAGGAGTCTAGCCCTATGGGCAACATCATGGTAGGTCTTCGTTTCCTGTGCACGTATTATGGTCCCTCTCCCTTCTTAACCATATGATTCTAGTTTCTTTCGTTGGCAAATCTGCTGATTGATGAAGCTACATTGTGCTGTCTTAGTTCTGTGTTAGTGGTCCCTTTATCGACCCGCTAGTTCATAGATTTTACTGATCAGCTTGCAAAGTTCAGTCAAACTCTTTTTGATGGTCATGGTTATATCTCAGTGGCCGTGTGAGCCTCAAAGGACATGGGCGATAGTGAGATTTGTGCCTATGAATGACAATATTTAAAATCCAAACCAGAAGGTGATATTTCAATATTACAAATATTTACAAGAGGCAAAAGTAGTTTGCTTTACGCACTAACAGTGCTTACTAGTTGATTGTGCACAGTTTGGACGTCTCGCAGCTGATTGCTGCTGTCTCGGGTGCCCTCTGATGTGGAGTGCCACTGTCGCTGGGGGTCCCGGTGGGCTGGTTTCACTGGCTTGTTGACTTGGGGTGGTGGCAGAGGGTGCACTGCTTAGCATGCAGGTCTTGGCGTGGAGCGGGGTGAGGTTTGGAGGAGGGGACTGGTGGTCGCGGGAGTAGGAGGTAGGGGCTGCGTAGTTTGGACTGCTGATCCCACAGTTCAGCGGGTTGGAGTGAAGCAGTCACGGGCAAGATAAGATCCACCGACAGCCACCTTATCATGAGAACACTACTCAAGAATTGGCTCTTTCCCACATAATCACCATACGCAAACAGAAAATTACTGCCTATCTCTCTGTATAAAAGCATTTATTTTCACTATAGAAATGTACCTACCTTTGTGTATTGCTTTGTATAAACATGTAGAATAATTATGTTGTAAAAAACAAAACAAATTAAAGTACAATAACACTTGAAAACCGGGGTTTATATGGTGCAACTCTGGTCTACATGTACTTACTGCCATTGTGTATCTAGGTACCTTCCAGTTAATTGGATTTATTTATTTATTTATTTATGCGTTTTTATATAGCGCGGACTTTACCCGAAGGCGTCAGAGCGCTTCACAATAGGAACAGAAAATTACAAGTGAACAAATTACAAAAGCAGACAATAAGTTACATGTGATAAAAGTGACAATTGTGAGCAAAAACAAAATATATGAGGTAGCAAACAGTGCATTACAGGAGGAAAGAGTGACAAGTGTGCAGGTTACAAGAGAAAACAAAGTACAATTAGAGGTAATATAGTGCAATATATGCTAGACACAGAGGCACAAGAACAAACGTTACGTAGGCAAGGGTGGCACTTGTGCAAGTATCAAAAACAAACAAAATGTGATAGGTAGCAAACAGTGTGTTACAAGAGAAAAGTGGTGTGTGTTTGTTACTTTTCTCCTGAAAAAGCATATCCAATGCACTACCCTATTTCTCATCCAGGGCAGGGTGGGGGGATGTAAAATACAGGATAAGGACCATTAGAGGTAAGTATCGAAAAAAATAAATAAAACGAATTTCGTTGCCCACTCTGCATCGCCAAATGTGATGCAGCGTGGGCATCGAAATTCTTTTTTTTTTTTCGATACTTACCTCTAATGGTCCTTATCCCGTATTTTACATCCCCCCACCCTGACCCTCCCCTGCCTGACGTCACCGCCCCAGTATAACGCCCGGCACGGGCCGTGCCTGGAAAAGACGCCGCCATATTGGGGGTAGACCGGGTTGCCGGCATAGTTGTTTGGCCTCTCCTCTTTTTCCGGCATATGATGAGCACCGACCGCGCGGCGGGCGCGCCAAAGGCGCGCCTAAGGCATGCCCTTCTGCGCCCGTCCGCAGCCGGCCGGGGCAAGGGGCCACAACCCCTGTATCTTTTTCTGGTCAAAAAAAGCACTATAGCTCGAACTCCCTCCTCAGATTAAGAACCCCAGTGGAACCCAGCTGCCGTCACTCCTATCATCCTTTGGACCTACCCGATGTTTGTTCTTACTGTAACGTTAAGCTGAATGCTACAATGTACGAAGGTGAAAATCGGGATATTAAAATGTCAGCGCCTCTTCAGCAACGAGAAAGAAAGAGTGAAACTCAATGAGAATACCTGGAGGAGGTCCCGGAAGCAGTTTCCACGTTACACCGCACTCTCAAAACTGTAGAAACCAGGGTCATGGTGTTGGAAAAGAGATCGGAGGACAATGAAGGGTGCTCTTGAAGAAATAACTTACGCATAGTAGGGGTCCCAAAATGAGAGGAAGGGGCTGAAGCAGTACACTTCCTGGAGAATTGGCTTGAAGCGGAGATAGAATGTCTAATGGAAATGGTTTGAGATATGCCAGGAAGTGTGGCAACCTGCTCTGTTTGCTTAAAAGTATTTGTTCTACCGAATGGCACTGTACAGCCAGGATAGGGGAACACACTAAACCCCTAATTAAAGCGGAGGTAGGTCTCTCCTCTTTTTATGTGCTTGAACGAGCCCACAGGGTCCCAGCTAGACCACCCAAACCTGGAGCTCCTTCCCGAATGCTGGTGGTGCGACTGCTTCATTATCGATATCGAGACCACTTACTACAGAAAGCCCGAGAGCAAAGAAAGAAAGAAAGAAACTACAACGAATCCAAAACGCCTCAGCCAGGCTCATATTAGACATCCCACGCAACGAACACATCTCCGGTCACCTTAAAGACCTCCACTGGCTACCCGTCAATAAGAGGATCACTTTCCGACTGCTTACCCACGCACACAAATCACTCTACGACATCGGACCAGATTGCCTCAACTCTCGACTGTCCTTCTACACCCCCTCCCGCCAACTCCGCTCTTCCAGCCAAGCCTTCGCCATTGTACCTCGCATCAACAAGACCACCATGGGAGGCAGATCCTTCTCATACCTGGCTGCCAAAACATGGAACTCACTCCCCGCTTACCTTCGCCTCACCCAGAATCACCTAGCGTTCAGAAAGCAGCTTAAAACGTGGATATTTGACAAATAATCCACCTCCCCTTCCTAAGCGCCTTGAAACCCTCTGGGTATGTAGTGCGCTATATAAATGTTTTGACTTGACTTGACTTGACATTGAGAATAATAGAGTGATGATCTTTCCAGACTTCACCAGGGAAGTAGAATGCCAACGTGCTTCCTTCCTTACCATGAAGTGGAAATTGCGTCAATTGCAAATTCCTTATGCCGTGTTATTTCTGGCACACCTCTGGGTGATCGATAAATCAGAGACACATTTCATTACTGCCCCGCAGGATGCATGGCGGTGGCTGGAGACCCGGCGGTGGACTGAAACAGGTGCCGCATCACCGGCCTTAACCCAGTGGTCATCGACCACCCCTCCGCACTCTCCAAGGGCTCCCTCCCCCAAAGGGCGTCAACTGGAGCGACGCAAAGCCTTGCAGGCAGTGTCAGAGGTTAGGCAAGGTGGCGCTAGCCCGAATCTGACCACCAGCGACCATGGCATTGACAGATCTGATAGCTCTCATCAGGGTAGCACGAATGGAGAATCAGAGACCGAACTCCTGGACATTACTCGGCAAACAGCGGACGACATAACCTGAAGCTTGCACACCAGGTCGTATGAAAGTGTGATTCGGGACACTGGGAGTTGACTGCTGAGACAGCTCACATCTGGTGGTGGTATCCTGGTGCCACTGAAGCAGATATTGGGGCTACCACCTGCACTATGGGGATAGGGGGTTAATCTGGGGGGTTCTGGGTCTGACAGGGTCAGTCTGCGCCCCACTACTTTCTGTGAATAGTGTTTACACATTCTAGTTTGGATGGAAATTTGTTTGTTTGTACCTGTCCTGGGGAGGGGGAGTTTTTTTTTTATGATGTAGGAAATTTGTTTGGGGCCAGGCATGTCGCTGTGAGGGAAATTAATTGTTAATAGGATGACATGGTTAGCACAATGGGACCTGCCATAGGACTTAAATGTATATCCTGGAAGGTTAGGAGGATGCACACTATGATACATTGTCATAAAATACACACATACTAGGTTAGGAGAGGGATACAGATCGCCCTTTTACAGGAGACTCACTTGTCGCAGAAGGAAGGAGTTGCATTACAGCGAAGGTAAAGGGGGCAGCTGTTTTATACTACAAACTCGACCTTCACTAGGGGAACTTTGGTATGGGTGCGAGCGGGAGTCCCTTTTCAGTGTACTAGGCAAATAATAGACCCAGAGGGTAGGTTTGTGATGCTTACAGGGCGCTTAGACGGAAGGGACATAGTGATAGGGATTCTCTAACTCCTACCCCTACCTAGGAATCCTGATAGACGATAAGTCTAGCTGGCGTCTAGCCATCCTAGCAAGAAAATTGGCGTTCCTAAGAGCAACTACAGCTCTGGTAACGTTTGCACAAAAACTGGGTCAGCGCCCCACGCGGGAGTTGCTCCCGATTTATAATGCAAAATGCTGTTCAGTGGCTACTTATGGGGCGGGGGTTTGGGGTTTTGTCACCACTGATGTCATCCAAAAAATAGAAAACGGGTTCATACGATACCTCCTGGCTGTTCCCAAAAGCTCCCCAATATACGGTTGTCATTTGGAGTTGGGTTTGGAGCACATATCTGACATCATTGCCGTCCAACCAATACTGCTATGGCACCGTATTTGGCAAACAAGTGAATGCAAATTGACCCGCTCTTTAATCACTGACTGTCTAGCTTTAGAAAACTGGAAAAATATTCCTTGGTTGGCATATGTTCACAATTTTTTGATGGATGCAAATCTAGAGTCTTTCTTTAAAATCCCTGAGACCATAGTCGAAGTACCCCGGAAACACCTGAAAACTCTGTGCTTATCACACTTGCGTGAGCTTCGATTAACAAATGAGATCTCCAAGCCCTCAAATCTTCATCTCCTGACAGTGCAAGTTTCATTTGGGATCCAGCCTTACTTCTTGTTTACCACCAATGATTATGAAAAATATTTACTGACACGGTTTCGGTTTAACATCTACCAACGGTTACTAACATTTCTGAAGAAAAATGACTGGTCTTCTAATCTTATTCCTTGCCCTTGTGATGGGCAGTCTGAGCAATCACTTTCGCACATAGTCTTTTCTGCAGTCTCTATGAATACCCCCATAGGCAGTAGATTATCCCCTTGTTAAAACACATGGGCCTCGACCGCTGCCGCCCAGCACTTCTCGCCTTACAATTTTTAGACACAGAGTACAGTGTTAACCCCATAGTCTGTTTTTTAAAAGCATGCACTAAATATCGTAAAAATTATGATTGAAATTCTAAAAAGACTAACAACTGTTTAGTTGTCTATCTTAAAGATGTTGCCTCATGAGTGTGCCCCTACAATATTTGTATATTATGGTGGTAGTAAATTGTTTCTGACTGTCCTATATCTATTCTTGCTGCTATTGTTCAGAAAACTTTTCGCACTAGGCATTTAACAATATTGTATCACCTATTTTCTTTTTATCATGTATGTATTAGTGTATAAAAACTAACTCCTTTGATGTATACTATTCATTTTTATAATATTTTAAAATTCTTCTTTTTAAGAAAAAATTTGCATTTTATTGACATTTGTTACTTTTATGGATATAATTTCTGTATCCGAATAAAGTTTTATTGAATTGTATTGAATTGATAGGGATTCTATATACCCCGAACCTAGATCAACCTGCCTTTCTAGAGCAACTTTCACGAACAATAGCGATAGTCTTAACAGGATCAATATTACTAGGGGGTGACTTTAACTATATTACCTGATGTTAACCTGAATCGCTCCCATCCACCACTCCCAGATGCTCCCACACATAGACTGGGAGAGGCCAGACACGACTGGCAAAACCACTGGGGGCTAACAGATACTTGGAGAGCCCAACATCCGGGGGAAAGGGACTATTCCTATTATTCTGCATTACACGAGTTACATGTGCGATTAGACTCGATCCTATGCTCCCCGGATGTGCACGGAGGGGTTCACACTCAGTGAATACTTGGCTAGAACGATTTCCGATCATAACCCACTGCTGGTGTCATTAGATTGGATACTGACTAGACCTAGAATACCTAACTGGCGTTTGCGGCTGGAAGCATTGGAGGATCAAGTGTTTCGGACCACAATAGATTCCGTTATTAAGGATTACTTTTTATATAATGCTGCTACAGCGACAAATCCACTCATCGATGCCTATAAAATTGTTATAAGGGGCCATTGCATTGGGGAAGTGGTGGGAGTACGGAAGGTTCTGCTGCTGGACGTACAAAGCGTGGAGCACCAACTCCGTGAAATAGAGAAGCAGAGATCGGAGCGGATAGATAGGCAGGTCGACCTTCTCGCAGCTCGAGAAGCATTGGCGACGCGGGTAGAACTGTTTTGATTATAAGGCTACATTGCCCGGGCCCATGCTGTGAGAGATTAATCTGGGGCACTGTTAGCCTGGCTAGCCAACCCAGTGCACAGGGGGACGACGATACTCGAGCTGAGGGGGGTGGCAGACGAGGTCTATTGTAATCAACAAGACATCAACGCCCAATTTATGAAGTATTACACTGCCCTGCAGTAATCATTCCACTTTTAAAACCTGGCAAACTGGCCTAGGACCGAACTGCCTATCGTCCCCTCGCCATGCTTAATCTGGGCTATAAAATATTATGCTGTGTATTAGCCAGTTGGCTGCTGGTGCACATTTCGAAGCAAATACACATTGGCCAGGCAGGATTTATCCCAACCAGGAACACAGCAATGAATATATGTAGGCTGCTATGACTCTTGGAAGCAGACACTTACCGAAAGGAAGAGGCATGCATTTTGTAAGACGACATTGATGAAGCTTTTGATACCCTTGAATGGCCATATCTTTTTCGAGTCCTGAGAGCGTTTGGATTGGGGAAACACTTTGTGGAATGGACGACAATCTTATATAAAAACTAACCCTGGGCAAAGCACTACACTGCGCTCGCATTGTTTGCGAAGTTTGCGCAACATTGCACTACGCGAACTGTACGTAGCACAGTGCAAAGATACGTAGCATAGTGCAGAGCTCATTTTTTGCTTGCTCGCGGCCCTCAACGTCAAGTTGGTGACCACGAGCTAGAAAAATGACATCCTCGCAAGACTTTTTTCTTGTTCGCAATCAGCAACATTTAGTTGCTGATCGCGAGCATGGAAAATAAACCTCCTGGCAAGATTCTCAACGCGAGGAGGTCAAGTTTCTAATCGCGAGTGGTTGCGCATGCTCGCGATGAGAAACTACCCGTCCACGTTGAGGAAGCTACAGCTCGAGTAAAAATCTACTCGAGCAGGAGAAAAGTACAGCTCGCACTGTGCAAGATGCCGTTTTCAATGATTGCAGAGTGCCAGATGCTTGTCCGCACTGTGCAATTATTGAAAACAACATCTTGCACAGTGCGAACATGCTACTAAGCAGTTCGCGTAGTGCGAAGTGCACTTTGAGTAGCTAGCGTAGCGCTACTTCGCGTACTACGCCCACCCCTAATAAAAACTCTACTGCTAGAGTTAGGACGGTAGGACTGATTTCGGATGCCCGCATGGTGGGCAGAGGAACGAGGCAAGGTTGCCCGTTGTCACCCCTGTTATTCCCCCTGGAAATTGAACCCATGGCTGCACACGCTAGATCAAGCCGATAGTACCAGGCGCTGGAAGTGACGGGACAACTCCAATATATAGCGCTATATGTTGACGACCTACTTATGGTCCTGGCTAATTCAGGAGATGCCTTACAAGGAGCCAAATATCTACTGAATGCACTGGGGAGAGTCGCAGGGTTTAGAGTAAACTGGGCAAGTTGTGCCTTTTTCTTACACACTCGGAGAGGGTTGGGCCGCCGGAAACGGAGGGCGTGCCATGGGAAAACAGATGCTTGCCCTATTTGGGTATTTAAATATACCATGACCCTGTAGATCTGTTGGAGTGTAACATCGGATGTGCCATTCGCAGCAACAAGAGCAATTTCTGGGGGGCCCTCCCGTTGACCGTGGTGGGCAGGGTGGCATTATTAAAGATGGTTACGCTGCCCACACTTCTCAATTATTTTGGGACCCTTCCACTCTGGATCCCGCACAAAATGTTTGCTTAACTCAATACACTGATAACAGGATTTCTGTGGGGCACCGGAAGGCGGAGAGTGGCACTTTCCACTGTGATGAGACCCAGGGCAGAGGGGGGATTTGCGGTGCCAGATTTTGAGGCCTATTATCATACAGCACAGTTACAGTGGTTTACAAAATGGATGTCAGGGCTTCTCAGAAATGCAGACGACGTTGGAGGTCCAGATCCCAGTCTGCGGCTCTTGTCCCAGATACTATTACGTCTTCCCATGATAGATCGGATGATCCCTTTGAATTTACAAATGGTTTGCAAATGCTGGGAGCGGTCATCTAGGCAGGCGCAGATATGATCCCCCTATGCGCCAGATATCCCGTTAGACATATGTGAGGCACTGCCCCACAGGGGAGGTTTGCATAGATTTCAGGTATGGAAGGAGGCAGGGATCTCCACCATAGGGGTTGTATATGAGGAAAATACCCTGCTCCCTTTCAATGATCTTTGGAGCGCTACGATCTCCCGAGAGGGGATTTTCTTCTACATGCCGCCCTGACAGCAGCTATTTAATAACATTGGCGGGAGGGGATAGCGGAAACCCAGACCACCACAGTTTGCCAATATATAGTGACAGCTGCTGGAAATTTTAATGCGTTCATTTGCCTCTATAGACACCTCACGCAGGAGATACGCTGACCCCTAACAACCCCACGTCTCAAATGGGAGGAGGACATAGGGTAGGCCATTGTTGAAAAACCATGGGGAGAACTTGTGGACATGTCTTCGAAGAGCACTAGAAATGCACGCTTCCAGTTTATTCACTTCCATGTCCTACCTTAGCCCGAGTAAGATTAACTAATATTTTGGAGCCCTGACCCCCGCCAGAGGTGAAATTTGGAGGGTGCGCGGATTTTGCATATGTTCTTAGATTGCCTGCAGCTGGGAGAGTTCTGGTGAGGAGTGGCGACTGGACTAGCGACGACGAATAGCACTGACACCAGGCAATTGCCTACAACAATGGTACCCTCACACAGCCAGGAATAAGGTCACTAGCAAGTTCATAGACTTGGGGTTGGTGTTGGCTAAAAGGGAACTCACTAGCCATTGGAAAGCGAAAAATGGCCCTAGCGTGCCAAGATGGTCGGTGGAGCTTGTGAAGTGGGCAGAATGCGAAGGGACTTTCCGACTGCAGATGGCCCAACGGACTGGGAAGGAAAAGACATTTGAGACAGCAAGGGTGGCATTAGTAGATCTACTGAAACAACCACATGACGCTGACAACCCTGATGGGGAAGATCCTACTGCAGGAGATTGAGTGCATGACACACCTGATGGCCCTGAGCCCTGGGTGCTGACCACATACTAGGACTGACCGGTATGGTACGCATTGCACACAATCTTATCAATACAGCGAGCTCAATGGAATAGAAAATAATGAGCACTGTTGGACTGACCAGCACTTACATAGGGAGGTTCTGACTATTCAGCGGCATGCCTGGGGGAGGGGAGGGTGGTTGTTTTTGGAGGGTTTGGGAGAGGGGTTTCTGTTGGGTATTAATTGAAGAGTAGAATTCTGAGGTGATTTATGACCAATGGAGTGCATTGCGACACGCTACAAAACAAAGGGTTGAGGATTGGCTTAGGGCTAAAATGAATCAATCAATCAATCATAGGCATTTATAGAGCGCTCTACTTACCCGGAGGGTCTCAAGGCGCTAGGGGGGGGGTGTGCTGCTGCTACCCGAACAGCCAGGTCTTGAGCTTCTTCCTGAAGGCGAGGTGGTCTTGGGTCAGGCGCAGGTCGGTCGGGAGGGAGTTCCAGGTCTAGGCGGCCAGGTAGGAGAAGGACCTTCCTCCTGTTGTCGTTCTTCGGATGCGGGGGACGGCGGCGAGGGCGTGACTGGCTGATCGGAGGTGTCGTTTGGGAGCGTAGAAGTTGATGCGGTTGTTGAGGTAGCTCGGGCCTTGGTCGTGAAGAGCTTTGTGTGCGTGGGTAAGGAGACGGAAGGTGATTCTCTTGTTGACCGGGAGCCACTGCAGGTCTTTTAGGTGTCCGGAGATGTGGCTGTGCCGTGGGATGTCGAGGATGAGTCTGGCTGAGGCGTTCTGGATCCGTTGGAGTCTCTTCTGGAGCTTGGCGGTGGTTCCGGCGTAGAGGGCGTTGCCGTAGTCCAGACGGCTGGTGACGAGTGCCTGGGTGACAGTCTTCCTGGTCTCGGTGGGGATCCACCGGAAGATCTTCCGTAGCATGCGCAGGGTGTTGAAGCATGACGAGGAGACGGCGTTGACTTGCTTGGTCATGGAGAGGGAGGAGTCCAGGATGAAGCCCAGGTTGCGTGCGTGGTCTGTCGGTTTGGGTGCGGTGCCCAGGGCGGGGGGCCACCAGGAGTCGTCCCAGGCGGAGGGCGAGGATCCCAGGATGAGGACTTCCGTCTTGTCCGAGTTCAGCTTCAGGCGGCTGGTCGACATCCACTCGGCTACCTCTTTCATCCCTTCGTGCAGGTTGGCTCTGGCGGCGGCGGGGTCGTTGGTCAGGGAGAGGATCAGCTGGGTGTCGTCGGCGTAGGAGATTATGTTGAGGCTGTGTTGGTGTGCGATGGCTGCGAGGGGGCTCATGTAGACGTTGAAGAGGGTTGGGCTCAGCGAGGATCCTTGAGGGACGCCGCAGATGACTTTGGTGGCCTCTGACTTGTACGGTGGTAGACGGACTCTCTGTGTTCTTCCGTCGAGGAAGGAGATGATCCATTCCAGCGCCTTCACCTGGATTCCGACATGAACAATCATTCACCTGCTCACAGGTGGGCCTGACGACTGATAGCGAATCGACATCCTGGGATTACTATTTTTAACTACATTAAGATGGAACTCATGCAATTTCAGCAAGATTTGTGAGATGTTTTTATATGTCTTCTAAAATTACAAAAAATGTGTTCACAAAAAAAAATCAGGGGTAACAGGTGCTATATAAATACAAAACTTTTTTCCTCCTGCATCCTTCGGGTATCCTTCCAAATCCAGATAACTGATTAACCTATCCACCACTTTAATTACTTTCATATTTCACTATACTAATTCAACACTAATCCTCTTCTATGGATCCCGAAGTAGCGTGCTACTTGCCAAAAAAGCGCTTTGACGCCTCGTCAGGGGTAGTAAGAGCTATATAAATGCAATTACAATACAATACAATCAACTATTTACCAAAGGAGACCAGGCTTGGAGCAGTCCCTAGACATGGCGCTTTGCAGTTTGCATACAGGCCCTTGGTGCTTGCTCATAGCTCACTGAGCTATCTTAGAAGGATTGGAATGTATGAACTGCAAGCAAATAAAATGATCTCTGTGTCAAAATCAGTAGCCCACTTACCTATTTACATAATATAAAAAAAAATGTATCAGTGAGTTACAGGGTGTGTTTCCCAAGAGACACATGAACACTCCATGCTATATTATGAATCAAAACTGAGACTAGACTAAACACAGACGTCTCCAGCTGGTGCATTAACCACCAGAGTTATCTAACCATTATTATTAGTCTGTGTGATATACTGGACGGTAACTACAGAAAATGTTGAATTTAAAATATCGAATTACATTAATATCGAAGTAAAAATATAGAATGGACAAAATATCGAATGGACAGAATATAGGCAACAAAAATATTGAATTTAAGGTAATTTAATATTGTTTTTTATAAATATAGAAAATCAAAATATCGAAGTAGATAGTATAGGTATTCACATATATCGAATTTTTTAAAGTGTTTTATATGTTCGTATATTGTATTGTATATATCTCCTATATAGCGCAACTGCAACCCTACGGGTATCCTGGCACTTTGTGTAAAAAGTGTATATTTTTATTATACTTTATTTTAAGTAATTAATTTTATGTTATTTAATTTTTGCGTAATTTAATTCTGTAGCAGATTGTGGGTTTATAGGGGAATAGGGTGGGAAGTAATTTAATTGTAATTAATTAAATATTTTAATTTATTTATTGGTATTTATTTTTAATTAATTGTTACTTAATTTTTAATGTGTAATTAATTCATTTTTAATTGGTAATTAATTTTTATTCATTGTTTATTTGATAATTATGTTAAATGTATTAATTCATTTTCCATAGCAGGTTGTGGGTTTAAAGGGGAATAGGGTGAGAAGTAATTTAATTGTAATTATTAAATATTTTAATTTATTTATTGGTATTTATTTTGAATTAATTGTTAATTAATTTTTAATTGGTAAATAATTATTTTTTAATTGGTAATTAATTTGTATTCATTGATTAATTGATAATTATGTTAATTGTATTAATTTATTTTCCATAGTGGGTTGTGGGTTTATAGGGGAATAGGTTGGGAAGTAATTTATTTGTAATTAATTAAATATATAATTTATTTATTGGTATTCATTTTGAAATTCATTGTTAATTAATTTCTAATTGGTAATTAACTAATTGGTAATTAATTTTTATTAATAGGTAATGAATTTTAATAATTAATATTTATTTGTATTTTTAATTAATTAATTATTATATTATATTAATTGGTAATTACTTTTAATTAATTTTTATTGGTATTGATATTTAATTTATTTTTATTAATATATTAAATTCACCTGCATCAAGACCCACACCAAACCCACAAACACCAAACAGAGATCCAACACCAACCACCTTAAATGCATCCTTCTCAACACCCGCTCGGTTCACAAACACGCCATCGACCTCTGGAATCTATTCGACACCATTTCCCCGGACATCGCCTACCTAACAGAAACCTGGATGAATGCCTCTTCAGCTCCAGACATCACTATAGCCATTACAAGGTCATCCGTAAGGACCGCACCAGCCAAACAGGTGGAGGCATCGCCATCGTCCACAAGAACACCATCCGCGTCTCAACCAGCCCAGAAGACAACTTCGCTACCGCCGAACACCTTCACTTCCAGATCCACACCGACCCCAAGACCACACTCAGAGGCACCCTCCTCTACAGGCCACCAGGACCCCGTACAAAATTCAGCGAAGACATCACTGATTTTATCACCCCACACTCCCTCCCCTCGGAAGAATACATTCTACTGGAAGACCTCAATTTTCACCTGGAAAAGAGCAACGACAATAACACTACCACCCTTCTGGACAATCTCCCCAATCTCCGACTCAAACAACTTGTCAACACCCCCACACACTAAGCAGGACACACACTCGACCCTATCTTCACTTCCAGCAAGCATATCTCCTTCACTCACACCACCCCCCTCCACTGGACGGACCACAGTTGCATCCACTTCACTTACAATAAGACCACGATCCACAACCACCCTCAACCAACTCTGCAAAGAAATTGGAACAAAATCACCATCGACCAGATCTCCACATCGCTTCTTCAAAAAACCCCTGCCTATTCAACGAACCCTAACCAAGCCGCCATCAACCTCACACAATGGTTAACCCAAACCGCCGACAAACTAGCACCCTTGAAAAAACATCAAATCAAGCAAGGAAGCAAGAACGCCCCCCTGGTTCAACGATGACCTTAAGAAATCCAAGAAGCTCTGTCGTTCCCTTGAGAAAACTTGTAAAAAAGACCCAAACAATATCACCCAAGCCTCCTTCAAAAACGCCACCCGCAAACACCACCAACTAATCCGGACAGCCAAGAAATCAGCACTCAAAGACCGACTAGACAACAACGCCCACAACAGCAAGGAACTTTTCAACATCATCAAAGAATTCACCAACTCCACCGCCAGCTCAAACGACATCACCCCCTCTCAAGCCCTCTGCGACTCCCTCGCCTCATTTTTCCATGACAAAATCGCAGACATTCATAACAGCTATGACAACCAACCCGCAAACCAGTCCACCCCACTCACCTCCGAACATGTACCTTCTCCGAATAACCTTTTCGACTGGAACCCAATCACCACAGAAGACACCATTCGCCTGATGAACTCCATCCACTCAGGATCCCCTACAGACCCATGCCCCCATCACATCTTCAACAAAGCAAACTCCATCATCGCACCCCATCTCCGAGACGTCATCAACTGCTCCCTCAACTCCGATACATTCCCAGAAAGCTGGAAACACGCCCAACTCAGCGCCCTTCTGAAGAAACCCACAGCTGACCCCACCGAACTCAAAAACTACCGCCCCATCTCGCTCCTCCCATTCCCTGCCAAAGTCATTGAAAAAGCCATCAACAATCAGCTCGCTGCCTTCCTCGAAACCAACAAATCTCTCAACTCCTCACAGTCTGGCTTCCGAGCCAAACACAGCACCGAGACCGCCCTCATCGCAGCAACAGACGACATTCGAACACTACTGGACAACGGAGACACAGTCACCCTCATCCTCCTTGACCTCTCTGCAGCCTTCGACACAGTCTGCCACAGCACCCTGATACAACGCCTCAGAAACATCGGAATTCAAGGAAAAGCATTGGACTGGATCATCTCGTTCCTCGCTGGAAGAACTCAAAGAGATTGCCTCCCCCCTTTTAAGTCAGAAGCCACCGAAGTCATCTGCGGCGTCCCGCAAGGATCATCACTCAGCCCCACCCTCTTCAACGTCTACATGAGCCCCCTCGTAACCATCGCACGTCAACACAACCTCAACATCATCTCCTACGCTGATGACACTCAGCTGATCCTCTCACTCACCAAAGACCCAATCACCGCCAAAATCAACCTACATGAAGGGATGAAAGAAGTAGCCGAGTGGATGAAGCACAGCCGTCTGAAACTGAACTCGGACAAAACAGAAGTCCTCATCTTAGGTGCATCCCCTTCCGCCTGGGACGACTCTTGGTGGCCAACGACCCTAGGAAAAGCCCCCATACCGACGGACCATGCACGGAACCTGGGCATCATCCTGGATTCCTCACTCTCGATGACCAGACAAGTCAACGCCGTCTCATCATCATGCTTCAACATCCTCCGCATGCTCACAAAAACATTTCGCTGGATCCCCACCGAAACAAGAAAAACGGTCACCCACGCACTGGTTACAAGCCGTCTGGACTACGGAAACACCCTTTACGCCGGTACCACCGCAAAACTGCAGAAAAAACTCCAACGCATCCAAAATGCTTCAGCCAGACTCATACTAGACATCCCCCGCACAGACCACATTTCCGTTCACCTGAAAGACCTTCACTGGCTCCCCGTCAACAAGAGAATAAGGTTCCGCCTCCTCACCCACGCACACAAAGCCCTATACGAACTTGGACCTGATTGTCTCAACACGCGCCTTTCCTTTTACACCCCCACCCGCCAGCTACGTTCATTCAACCAAGCCCTCGCCGCTGTTCCGCGCATCCACAAAGCCACCATGGGGGGAAGATCCTTCTCCTACTTAGCGGCCAAAACCTGGAATTCCCTTCCCATCCACCTCCGCCTTACTCAAAACCACCTAACCTTCAGAAAACAACTTAAAACCTGGATATTCGATAAGTTAACCCCCCCCCGCCCCCCTTCCTCAAACGCCTTGAGACCCTCTGGGTATGTAGTGCGCTATATAAATTTTGACTTGACTTGACTTGACTTGCACTCTCTGGAGTGGGAACATTAATTTTAACCCCTACGCTATCCATCGCTTTCCCTACTGTTGCACTCTCTGGAGTGGGAATAGTAATTTTTACCCCTACGCAATCCAGCGCTTTCCCTACTGTTGCACACTCTGGAGTGGGAATAGTAATTTTAACCCCCATGCTATCCAACCTTTTCCCTACTGTTGCACTCTCTGGAGTGGGAATAGTAATTTTCACCCCTACGCTATCCAACGCGTTTCCTACTGTTGCACTTTCTGGAGTGGGAATAGTAATTTTTACCCCTACGCTATCCAACGTTTTCCCTACTGTTGCAGTCACTGGAGTGGGAATAGAAAATGTTACCCTCCCGCTATTTATTTACAGGCTTGTATAGCGCTAGAATCGACTCCCGAAGGAGTATCTCTGCGCTCAATTTACCCAGCAGGTAGAAAGCAATGCTCTAAGATCTAATGAAGGAGCTACATTTGAAACAAGAAAGTTTTCAGCAATTTACTAAATGCTAGATGATTAGTACAAAGCCTGAGGGTAACAGGCAGTTTGTTCCAGAGGCAAGGGCCTAAGTAAGAAAGAGCCCTTCCCCCCAGTCTCGCCCTTCTAATAGGGGGAATTTAGAGTAGAGATTTATTACTGGAGCGGAGGGCACGTGTAGGATTGTAGGGAACAAAGGGGAATATTACCAAGCAATAGCGATAATTATCGCTATTGCTTGGTTAGCGGGAAAAATATATCGCCGAGCACCGAGGATTTTTACCGCTGAGATACCTTGATATTATCAAGGTTTATCTCAAAAGCGATAAAAGTCCTGCGAAATGCATGAATATTGCTGAAAAATCAGCGATATTCATGCATTATTGTGACAATGCTCTTAGCCATGTTATCCACCTTCCAATGGATAACATGGCTAAGAACTGCTTTTAGCAGGCGTTAGCTTTTGGAGATATTCGCGCTTAGCGCGAATATTTCTAAAAGTTGTTAATAGGAGTTAGAGATGTTAGCAACTGTTTTCTGTCGCTAACATCTTGGCACGCCCACTTTGCATGTCATTAGCGATAATTATCGCTGACATGCAAATTGGGCCCCTAAATGCCCGCTATCGCCTACCAGCTGTCACTAACTGGTGTTAGCGACAGCTTGGTAATAGGGCGGTAAAATTATCACCGCATTAGCGGGAAAAAGTCCAGCTAATGCGGCGATAATGCCCATGGTAATATGCCTGAAACTTCTCCGCCAAATACATGGGGCCCAAGCTGTGTATACCCTTATGGATGATACAACAAGTTTTGAATTTGACTCGTTGTCGGATTGGTAACCAATGAAGCTTTCCTAGTAGGGGGCGTGAAGGGGATCTAGGTGGGGCATTCAAAACTAACCTTGCGGCGGTGTTTTGAACCACCTGGAGCCTACTAAGTAAACTGTCGATTGCTGATTTCAATAACCCGTTACAACAGTCCAGGCGACGTAGTACCAGGGCCTGAACGAGGGTCTTTCTAGAAGAGTCTGGAAGTAACGGAAACACTCTTCTGAGTAGTCCAATTACATGAAAACAGGACCCAGCTGTTTGATTTACATGTTCTTTTAAGGACAAACATTGGTCCAACCGGACACCCAGGTTTTTCACTACCTGCTTGGGGCTGGGGACGGGGCCCAGATCTAGTGGCCACCAGTCCGGGGCCCACAGCAGTGTGGCCTTCCCAAAGAGCATTGCCTCTGTTTTCCCTACATTACACTGCAGGAAATTCGAGGCCATCCATTGAGATACAGCCCTCATACCCTCTGAGAAGGACTGTTTAACTGCCGTAGTCAGTGTCTGGAAGGGAAAGAGAAGCTGGGTGTCATCAGCGCACGACACGGGGATGAACGCATAAGATCTCATGAGGCCTGCCAGGGGGGCCACATATATGTTAAAAAGTGTGGGGCTCAGACACGAGCCCTGTGGCACCCCCTTGGTAAGCTCCACAGGTATTGAACGAAACGCTCCCATACTAACAATCTGTGTCCGACCAGATAGAAAACTCCTCAACCAGGCCAGTGCCGAATCCCCCACCCCCACCTCCTGTAATCGACTGAGCAAGATGTCATGCGATATTGTGTCGAAAGCTGCGGACAGGTCCAACAGCACCAGAATCATGGAGCTCCCCTTATCCTGTGACATTCTGATGGTGTCGGTCACCGAGAGGAGCGCCGATTCTGTGCTATAGTTGGGCCTGAATCCGGACTGGGAATGATCTAAACCTCCAGTTAGCTAAATAAAATTGAACAGATGGGTGTTAATATGTTTTTCAGTTATCTTGCTCAGGTACTGGAGGAGAGATATGGGTGGGAGATTTGATAAATTAGTCCAAGGGATGGTGGCGTTTTTACGGATGGGTCTCACCAGAGCCTTCTTCCACTCCTGTGGTACCTGACCCTCCGACAGAGAGAGGTTAACCAAGGATTGGATCATAGGACCGAGTGATTTGCTCAAAGAAGGAAAAAACTCTGGCAGGAATAAGGTCAGAGGGGGATCCTGTCTTAATTTGGACAATTAATGTCTCTATATCGCCCAGACTAGCTGCTGTAAAGGCCGTGAGCATGATTGTATGAGTGGCCTTGAGGTTGTGTGGTGATACGAGAGGGTGTCCCTTAGGGTTGCCTGTCTTGATGATTTTATCATAGATCATCACTATTTTGTTAGTAAAGAAGAGAGAGATGTCGTCACATAATTGTTGCGAGGATAGATCAAGACTCTCACAAACCATGGGTTTGGTGAAGGATTGTAGAATCCGGTACAAAACCTCAGAGGAGATGCCCGCCTCCGTTAGTTGTATGGCAATATGGTTTTTCCAAGCCAGTCTGATATTTTTACGATATATGGACAGAGCGGTATAATAGCCATTTTTGTCCTCCTCAAAGTGAGATTTTCTCCAGGCCTTTTCTAACTTTCTGCAGGCCTGTTTATCAGATCGTAGTTGGTCAGTGTACCAGGCCTCTTGACAGAGAGCGGAACGCTGTCTGCATAATTTCATAGGAGCCAAGGAATCCAACACGTTAGAGATGGCAGAATTGTACTTGGATAAGGCCAGCTCGATGTTATCAGAGACAAAAAATCGGGGCTCAACTAGTGCCTCCTGGAAAGTATCAGATGTTACTTTGTACCATTGTTTGCGCAGAAAAGGTGGGGGAGGGAGCCGCTTACTAGGTTTGTCTATGCCAAGTAAGGAAAATTCAATAACAAAATGGTCAGACCAATTCACTTGCATGGGAGGGTCGCATACAATCTTGGAGGAGTTGGAAAAGATCATGTCCAATGTATGGCCAGCTGAGTGAGCGGGACCGTTATTGTGTCGTGTTAGTCCTAGTAGAGATAGATCCGCTAGGAAGGACTGGGTCTCAGGATTATCAGTAAGCTCACCATGCACATAAAAATCCCCTAACAGTAAGAAATCGTTTCCGGATTTAAAGTGCGGGCCAGTACTTCATCTAGAGCGATGGCAAAATTAGCACTTGGGCCCGGTGGGCGGTAGACCAATGCCCCCTTCCAGCAGGCCTTTAAGGGTGTGTTGATCCTAAAAATCATTATTTCCATACTGGCTGTGCTCTTTTGATCCAGTATAGAGACCGTGATCCAGTAGCGTCTGGTGACATTTGAAAGTGGTGAGCCGCAAACTGATTTGCATACTGCACCGTAGCGAGCGAGCCCGAACCCCATAAGAGGGTTTGGGGGGGTTACCCCTCCCAAGAAAACTTTGAAAAAAGAGAAGAAAAATCGTGCATTTTCAAGCAAATTTGAGAAAGCAGGAAGGTTAATAAAGCAATTGTGAAAGTGCAGTTATTACATTAATAGATGGCATAACATAAGTAGCTGCTTATTCAGTATAACCACAGAGCTTCATACATTCCGTCCTATTACGCTCAGGTGCTGAATTCAGACTATAAGACTTTCATGAAAATCTCAGTTCTAAGAGTAGAAGAAGTTGAACAGCAGTTGGGAAACAGCCTTCAAAAAGCATTGGGAACCACGCCTTACCTTTACCACGTTTCCATTAGAACGCATGTGACTTTATCACACATGTCTTTCCACACAGATTATAGTGTTTAGGTGAAACAAAATGTACTTAATATGCCATTTGATCATTAAAATCTGTTTAATTCCCAAATAGGAACAAACATTAGAAAACTTTTAAAAACAGAGATATCAATGCATTTCTGAGTACCTCAATCAGTATTTTTTTTATTCAACAAACAAGTAGCAGCATTCACTTTTTGTAAATGAAATATGCACGTCTCTTTCAGTGTAGCGAACTTGTCAACTACTTTCATGTTGAAGTCCGGTATTTTTTGGACTAGCTTGCTCTCTACAGAGAGCATCGCCATAGCATTGAGTCTTTCCTCTAGCATGGTGTTCCTGAGAAATGTCTTAATGCGCTTTAAGGTTGAAAAACATCGTTCAGCTTCGGCTGTTGTCATTGGTGTGGTAATGACAATTTTTAGTAAACTCACTGTCTCTGTAAGTGACTTTTGCATATTCAGTTTATATATTAAAGTCAGCAAAGTCAAGGCACTTGTGGTCTTCCAGTACACAGGCATTCGGTACAGTACAGTCAATTCAGTTCTTAACTGCTCTTTTTTGAGCATAGGATATGCTTCCACAGCCTGATTCAGAGCACGCTCCGGGAAAGATTCATCATATTGTGCAAACGCTTGACTTTGCAATAATGTGGCACTCACCAAATGTTTAGTGAATGAAAAACGTTCTTGTGCCTGCACAATTACAATGTCACATATCTCCTTTCCAATTCGAACCATAGAGGTGATGTTTTGCCTGCGGTTTGCAAAAGCAGTATGCTCTGGCAGTTTGCTTTCTAAATTGTCAACCTCATCTCTCACTTTCCTTATGCTTTGTACAAATGTAGTGGTAGAGTCTTTCACAAAGACAGTATCTATGTCTTTTCGTTGTAACTGATCGTATAACACATCGACATCACGCATTATTTCATGAAATAAAAACAGTAAGAACTGAAACTCTTTGTCTTGTAGTGTTCTAAGAAAGCCATGGGCTTCATTCTGACTTGTGTGATCAAACTCTTCATTGGCTCCTACAGCGGCAAAACATTTCTCAAGGCCCTCCCTATTTTCAAAGATTAGGTTGGCTGTACGAATGTTAAAGTTCCAATGAGTTGAGGATCCCCTTGGAACGCTTTTGTCCACAATCTCATGAAGGGCTTCTGTTCTTTTGGGGGAACGTGAGAAGAATGCTGCCATGCCTCCTATATCCTGAAAGAAAACTCATGTCTCTCTGATCTTTGATACTGCCTGTTGCATAATAAGATTGAGTTGGTGGGCGTGACAGTGTACAAAATGAGCATTAGGGTACACATCTCGAATTAGTTTCTGTACTCCATTAAGGCTTCCACTCATTATGGATGCACCATCATAGCTTTGTGCGATACGTTTTTGTTTTTGAGGCAGGTCCGGAAAAATTAAGTTCAGTTGACACAGCATAGCTTCAGTAATGGTTGCTGCACTAGAGTCTCTTAAATGTGTGAAACCATAGAAACCATAGCACCTCTCCACAACGTTTCTGTCACTGTCAAGGTACCGAAACACTAACACGGACTGTGTTTTAGTGGCCACATCAGTGGTGTCATCAGCCTGAACCACAAAGTCTGTGTTTCGCTACTCTTGCACAATATGGCTTCTTATAATTTCGAGCATACACTCAAGGAGTTAATTTTGTATTGTTTTAGAGGTGCCCTTAAAGACTGTAGCACGTGCTAAATGTGTTTCCAAATGGACATGGCTTTTGTAGTTCGGACTGGACTGTTCCCATGGGGCACAGGGTCAGAGCTGATTTGCATATCGCCATTGTCTAACCCAGGGTGGTGTGGAGTGCAAAGAAACGATGGATTTGGGCCCAGATCTTTGGACTGGGGTGAGTGTGTGACATTGATCCACATTCGGTCCATCATCTGTTGTGTTTGCTTAAAGACTGTACCACATGCTAAATGTGTTTCCAAATCCTTGTCTATGGTTGCCATTAAATCCACTAGGCCTCGGAAGATCTCCGGTTTTGAGGAAGTTTCTGATTCGTCATGGCCTCGCAATGCCAGTTCGAAAGCACCACAGAAACGAATGCAATCAACGATCTTGGATAGAATTTGTCTGTTCCTATCAACGGCTTCATTGTGTTTTTGTATGGTTTTGCGATATGTATCATTTATCTGCTGCTCAATTGGTGTGTCTTCCCCCATCATTCCCAGTCTTGTCAGGTTTTCCATATGATTTCTTGTGAATGCATGCTTCTTTATTTTTTCAGATAAATGTTTCAAGTCAGTGATTCCTTGGCGTGTCCAAGAAAAGTCACCACCAAACAGCAAGCAGGGGAAGCAGAACAGAGAATTTCTTATAGGGCATCCTGTAAGCCAATCAGCTTTTGTGTACTAGGCATTTGAGAATGTACGTTTTGACATTTTTCCTCTGTCCTGGGAAGTTTTCTGTAGGTTTATTTCAGGCTGATGAGGTCCTAATTGCTTTAAATGTAGTTTTTGTTCCAGTGGCCATGACTGGAATGACCTTGCAATCAGCTCTTGTACTGTATTCATTATGGTGTTGCTGGCCTTACCAATACATATTAAAGAAACCTGTCAATAATCAAAGTACAACGTATAAGGTGCAGTGCAATAATATCAAATTTCAGTATAAATACATATATCTTGTGCAGTATCGTAATACATCTCCAACAGCTCCCCTTTCCACAAAACAACTGCTAAAAATACAGCCTTACTGCCTCCGGCCTCTCTGTGCCACAGTGGTTGCTGGAGGCGCTGAAACAGACACTGCTTGAGGGCCTTGAGAGTGACGACATACAGAGCCCTAACTCCCATGTAAAAAAATATAGCATCAGTTTCCTTACCTTTAACACTGGTGTTTGATGGGTCGTAAACAGCAAACAGAGCAGCAAAGGAGGTTGGGGTCCTCTTGTTGTTTGCCAAAAAAGTGCCCCAAAATGCGGTAAGGTTTCAGGTTGTTAGGCTTTACCAGGTGCTGAAAATGAAAAGATAACAATTTATTTTTGCAACACTAGGGTAATCCAACAAAGACTGTGAGGATAAAAACATAAAGCTCCAATTTTTTCCTTGCAGTTTGCATGCAGCTCTTAAAGGACAGTTAATAGCTTGCTGTTGTATGTTAGGATTTTAACTTTGAAACTGCAAGTAACAAAAGGATCTCTCTGACAAAAGCAGTGACTCACTGACCTATTTACATCATATGCATTTTGTGATCTGCATCAGGTACATGTTCTTTGCAGCAGGCACATTAACCTTCTGCGCTGCCGTCTGCTGCTATTTCACTACTGGGACCACAAACATAGTCTACCAGACTGCCAACGCACCTACATATATAGGCCAACAACTGATGTTTCTATTGTTTGTTTTATATAGCGAACTAGACCTGAGACATCGCGTATCTCTATCAGAGCGCTTTAAATGAGCACCAGTTTCGTTACATTACCAATAAAGCCTAAATAAACCTTAGAATAAAGCTAAAAATCCATGCCAGGGTATTTAGCCCCAACATTGTCAGGAACGTGAAAACCAGAAATCAGATAAAACCAGGCAAGACATTCAATGGCACAGGTATCAAAAGCACATGCTGGGGGCAAGAAAGAGGCAGATGAAAGAGGAAAGTGAACCTCTAAGTCCAAGCATTTATTTAACATTGCTCAGCAGTCTGTCACCAGAGTCAAAGGAAGCAAATATTTTATGTTTGCAGCTGAAAAAAGCTCCAAAACCTGCCAACTTCCTCTTAAAGTAGAATTGCAAACTTAAAAATAGATCTGCTGCAGAGTGCGTACTGCCACTGGTTCGGGCACATAAAACCTGCGCAGCTGCAGACACTAGCAACATCTTCTGAATCTGAACCAAAATGTTAGGTTGGTTGGACACTCTGACAGTGACTCTCACACTACTACTCAATCATCATTACAATCTTGTCTTCGGTTGTATGCAGCACCACTGTGGCCTTACCTGGTGTGGTTGTGGTACTAATAACTACTAGTAGTAGTGTACCGCAGGGCACTTGGTGTGTGCGTGACGGTGACGATACAGCAACACAGTAGTCAGACACAGTCACTGTGACAGCACAGGATTGGAAAAAGTCGTATCGCCAACGGTGATGAGGCGCTTCAATCAAGCAGCGGGAGTAGTCACGATCTGACTGCTGTCTGTCTGCGCACGAGGCGAGTCCCAGGCTAAGCTACACAGATATAGAGGCGAAGAAGCGATCAACCGACGTTACAGCCCTGCGCATGTCCCAAATGGCCAATCACTGCATGACTTCACATGAAGTCACACAGTGATTGGCCATTATGCAGTGTGGCTGAGCAGTGTGCCAGTGCCACCACCACCCACGCGGGGCATCCAATAATGGATTTGCCTGCCCTGCTGCGCGGTGGACCGGCCAATCCTGGCGCTGCATGCAGCGCCAGGATTGGCTAGGGGGGCACACTGACTGCTCGCCCAGTCGCCCTTGTAACGCCGGGGGCTGCGGCCCGGTTAAACCAGCACCCCCCTGGTCGCGCTCTATTGGGAAACTTTATTATGCGCATGCTCGGGCTAGTTTCAGCCCCAAGCTTCACTTGCGCACTAGTCTGCACTGCACTGGTACTGTCTAGACTGCTGCTGCAGCTGAGTGAGTGTGTGGACTGTCACTCAAGCTGCAGCAGTCCAGCCCCCCTGCTCGCAGCGCACCCAGCGCACGCCGGATAAGTCGGGTGCTGTCCGGATGCAGCAGCAAACAATATTTTCATTTTCCAGTGTGCAATATTTTTGCCGCGACTTTGGGTGCATGTGGCTAGTGGGGCTACGCCCCTACGCCCCAATGGACGCACCGCGGCTGCAGTGATCCCATTTTTATAAATAATAGCAATGCCACCTCCAGTCTTAACAGGTCTGTCTACCCTTACCATTTTATATCCATCTGGAATTCCCAGGTTAATTGCAGGGACCGAATGGGGTTTCAACCAAGTCTCTGTCAGGAAGCAGAGCTCAGGCTGAACAGTGGAGATAAGATGCCAAATTTCTGTGTAATGTTTGGGTAAAGATCGAGTGTTACATAGCAAGTTCTTCCACCTGTTCAGCAAGTGTGTATCTTCTGTGTGAGACACTACCGGTTGACTTTCGTAGGAGGCCTGAAACTGACAGTGCCGACACGAGATCGGACCTTCCAGGCAAGGCCAGGTATCAGGTGCACAGCCTTGCAAAGGTGCTGTCTGTAGGCTTAGTAATTTCTGAAAAGAGTAACTAACGCGACAGTCTACTTTATTGTCCCTAGCATACTGGACAGAGTCCATGGCCCCTGGCCCCGTCCGGTCGTGGACGGACGCAGACGGGCTTCTCTTTGGCTTCTCTTCGGCGCGTCTTCGGCGCTCCCCCTGTGCGCGAACGCTGCGCGCTCGTAGATACACGAGGGCTAAATAGCCCTTGACTTCCTGCGACAAGAGCGCTAATCGCTCCAGTGGTAGGGCGGAAGTACCTGGCTCTCCCTGACCCGCCCTCTGTGCAACGGTACTAGCTACCGCGTCGGACCTGGGCGGCAGGAGCAGACACCGAGCCCAGGCTTCCCTATCAAATATTAGGTAAGTGCCAGGCCCCCCTTAAATGTTACCGTATTGCACAGATAGAAGAATAAAATACAATTCGTTTTCACACAAAATACACTTTGTACGTTTCACATTTTAAAATGTAGCATTAGCGAGTGGAGCTCTAAAAATCTACCTGTGGCGATAAGCAGATCGGGAGGGACACTACCACCGTCCTCCCTACCACAGCGCACCCGCAGGTACACTCTGCCTACAGAGCCCTTGACTTCCGGCGACTAGAGCGCTAACCGCTCCAGTGGTAGGGCAGAAGTACCTGGCTCTCCCTGACCCGCCCTCCGCGCAACAGTACTGGCTACCGCGTCGGACCGGGGCAGGCAGGAGTAGACACCGAAACCAGGCTTCCCTATCAAATATTAGGTAAGTGCCAGACTCCCCTTAAATGCTCCCCTATGGCACAGATAGAAGATTGAAATACAATCAGTTTTCACACAAAATACACTTTGTAAATTTCACGTTTTAAAATGTAGCATTAGCGAGTGGAGCTCTAAAAATCTACCTGTGGCGAGAAGCGGATCGGGAGAGACGCTGCCACCGTCCTCCCTACCGCTATCCAACACTTTCCCTACTGTTGCACTCTCTGGAGTGGGAATAGTAATTTTTACCCCTACGCTATCCAACGCTTTCCCTGCTGTTGCACTCACTGGAGTGGGAATATTAATTTTTACCCCTACACTATCCAACGTTTTCCCTACTGTTGCACTCACTGAAGTGGGAATAGTAATTTTAACCCCTACGCTATCTAATGCTTTTCCTACTGCTGCACTCACTGGAGTGGGAATAGTAATTTTTACTCCTACACTATCCAACGCTTTCCCTACTGCTGCACTCACTGGAGTGGGAATAGTAATTTTTACCCCTACGCTATCCAAAGCTTTCCCTACTGTTGCACTCACTGGAGTGGTAATAGTAAATGTTACCCTCCCACTATCCAACGCTTTCCCTACTGTTGCACTCACTGAAGTGGGAATAGTAATTTTTACCCGTACGCTATCTAACGCTTTCCCTACTGTTGCACTCTCTGGAGTGGGAATAGTAATTTTTACCCCAACGCTATCCGAAGCTTTCCCTACTGTTGCACTCACTGGAGTGGGAATAGTAATTTTTACCCCTACGCTATCCAACGCTTTCCCTACTGTTGCACTCACTGAAGTGGGAATAGTAATTTTAACCCCTACGCTATCCAACGCTTTTCCTACTGCTGCACTCACTGGAGTGGGAATAGTCTTTTTACCCCTACGCTATCCAACGCTTTCCCTACTGTTACACTTACTGGAGTGGGAATAGTAATTTTTACCCCTACACTATCCAACGCTTTCCCTACTGCTGCACTCACTGGAGTGGGAATAGTAATTTTTACCCCTACGCTATCCAAAGCTTTCCCTACTGTTGCACTCACTGGAGTGGGAATAGTAAATGTTACCCTCCCACTATCCAACGCTTTCCCTACTGCTGCACTCTCTGGAGTGGGAATAGTAATTTTTACCCCTACGCTATCCAACGCTTTCCCTACTGTTGCACTCACTGGAGTGGGAATAGTAATTTTTACCCCTACGCTATCTAACGCTTTCCCTACTGTTGCACTCACTGGAGTGGGAATAGTAATTTTTACCCCTACGCTATCCAAAGCTTTCCCTACTGTTGCACTCACTGGAGTGGGAATAGTAAATTTTACCCTCCCGCTATCCTACAGTAAGAATATTGTATATTTTTCATTAATATTATGTTAATATTTATATATGTTTCAAAAAATAAAATTGTATGATTTTTTATAACTTACATTAATTATTTAATAATTTTAAGGTTATTTAAGTATTTTTAAGAATATTTTTGTTAATTATTTTTATTTTTTCATTAATTTTAAATTATTATTAAGACATTTAAAAAAAATAGATATTTTGACTATGTTTTTTTAAACGATAATTTTGATTCGATATTTTTGTACTTACCTGTTTGTAGATAGGAATTCGATATTTTTGTATTCGATATTTTATCCTCGATATTTTTGTAATTCTATATTAGTGTAATCGATATTATGTCAGTGATCCGCAGGAGAGCTGAGCACCGCTGGATGTGAATAGAGTGGGGCTCAAGAGTGAGAGAAGGGGAGAGGCAGGGGCGAAGTGGAGGGGGCCGAGGATGGAACACGAGATAAGAGCGTGGACGGAGAGAACGAGACGCAGAAAGGGTGACGGGGCGACGTGCCGCGAAGAGAGAAGATAAGAGAATGTAAGATAGAGAGAGAGAGAGAGAGAGGGTGAGGAGAGAAGCTGGGTCACTGCTGAGAGGGGAGGGCAGGCACGAAGGAAAAGGAAAAGCAAGTGAAAAATAGGAGAGAGGTTGAGGGAAAGAGTGACCCAAGCAAGGGAGAGGAGACAGCTGGGTGGAAGAGAAATGTGTGAGGTGAAGGACAGTAGGAGGAAGGGAGGAAAGAGGGGAGAGAACATGGGAGGGAGTGACACAGAGGGATAGGGGGGCAGAGGGAGGGAGTGACACAGAAGGAGGGGGTGACACAGAGGGAGGGAGTGACACCGAGGGAGGAAGTAACACCGAGGGAGGGAGTGACATGGAGGGAGCGACACAGAGGGAGGGAGTGACACAGAAGGAGGGAGTGACACAGAGGGAGGGGGTGACACAGAGGGGAAGCGACATAGAATGAGGGGTGACACAAAGGGAGGGAGTGGCACAGAAGGAGGGGGTGACACCGATGGAGGGAGTGATACAGAAGGAGGGAGTGACACAGAGGGAGGGAGTGACACAGAAGGAGGGAGTGACACAGAGGGAGGGAGTGACACAGAAGGAGGGGGTGACACAGAGGGAGGGGGTGTCACCGAGGGAGGGAGTAACACAGAGGGAGGGAGGGACACAGAGGGAGGGGGTGACACAGAAGGAGGGGGTGACACAGAGGGGTGGAGTGACACAGAAGGAGGGGGTGACACAGAGGGAGGGGGTGACACAGAATGAGGAGGTGACACCAAGGGAGGGGGTGACACAGAGGGAGGTAGTGACACAGAAGGAGGAGGTGACACCAAGGGAGGGAGTTACACAGAGGGAGGGAGTGACACAGAAGGAGGGGGTGACACCGAGGGAGGGAGTGACACAGAAGGAGGGGTGACACAAAGGGAGGGAGTGACACAGAAGGAGTGGGTGACACAGAACGAGGGGGTGACACAAAGGGAGGGAGTGACACAAAAGGAGGGGGTGACACAAACGGAGGGAGTGACACAGAAGGAGGGGGTGACACAAAGGGAGGGAGTGACACAGAAGGAGGGGGTGACACAGAGTGAGGGGGTGACACAGAGGGAGGGAGTGACACAGAAGTATGGGGTGACACAAAGGGAGGGAGTGACACAGAAGGAGGGGGTATCACAAAGGGAGGGGTCGACACAGAAGGAGGGGGTGACACAAAAGGGGGGAGTGACACAGAAGGAGGGAGTGACACAGAGGGAGGGGGTGACACAAAGGGAGGGAGAAACACAGAAGGAGGGGGAGACACAAAGGGAGGGAGTGACACAGAAGGAGGGGGTGACACAGGGTGAGGGGTTGACACAAAGGGAGGGAGGGACACAGAGGGAGGGGGTGACACAGAGGGAGGGAGTGACACAGAAGGAGGGGTTGACACAAAGGGAGGGAGTGACACAGAAGGAGGGGGTGACACAGAGGGAGGGAGAGACACAGAAGGAGGGGGTGACACCGGGTAAGGGAGTGACACAAAGGTAGGGAGTGACAAAGAAGGAGGGGTGACACAGAGGGAGGGAGTGACACAGAAGGAGGGAGTGACACAAAGGGAGGGAGTGACACAAAAGGAGGGGGTGACACAAAGGGAGGGAGTGACACAGAAGAGGGAGTGACACAGAGGGAGGGAGTGACACAGATGGAGGGGGTGACACAGATGGGGGTGATGACACATAGGGAGGGAGTGACACAGATGGAGAGGGTGACACAGAGGGAGGGGGTGACACAAAGGGAGGGAGTGACGGGAGGTCAGAGGAAGATGGCGGCGGGCTGACGTCGGCCGGGAGGTAGCTCCGTCCTGGCCTGGAAAAGTGGTCGGCAATAATATGCACCTTTGAAGATACAACACCCGATATACAACATAAAGCATAAAGCGGTGAGCATATGCGGGCATTTATGATTATGCACGGAAATCCCCGCTAACCTTTGCTTTGTGCCTTTTCTCCTTTTTTCCTTGTTGCTCTGTTTCGGCTTCGGGAGCGGAGCGGGATAGCTGGTTATGCGGCACTAAGACCTGGGGATCTTCGCACGATGTTTGTAGACGCTGAGTTTCGTGTCAGACTCCGCGACTCAGCTGTTCGAGGAGAGGCTGGTTTGGTGAGTCAGTCCGGAGTCTGGAGAAGGATCGCATCAGCGGCAGCTAGAGTCTACCCCAGAGGACGCAGTTTTACGGCGGTGAGAGGGTGCTTTTCAGTCAGTTCGGGGTTAGGGACGGAATGTAGTCCCTTGAATCCCGTGGGTAGCGCCGTGAGATATCGATATCGAGTTAAAGGATTAAAGGGCTATAAAGATACAAATCCAACTTGGTGCCCTCTTAGGGATAGAACATTGTTTGTTGCTGGCACCGTGAGGAGCGTGAGGAACGTGCTTATAAGCCCAAAGGGGATGGACATAGTGGAGGTCGCCAAAGTTAAGAAATCTGCGGTTTTCACAGGGGCTTTAAAAGAAAGTGTGCTAAATAAGGAGGACAGTAATCCCGAGCCTATTGATCCGCTTAAAGTATCAGAAGAAGTAACGGTTGCTCCCCGTGTCCCTAAGAACAGATATCTCCTTCGCTCTCTGCACCAGAGAGATATACCTACTGAAACTGCATCTACATCTCTAGGTCAAGCTCCTGCATCAGAAAGAAATAAAATAGAAATTGTTCGAAAACAAAAGAAAGCTCAAGCTGTGCCAAAGTCAACACCCTCAGTGAAGGCGTATTTTCGAACAATGGAGAAAACTGTCACCGATTTGGGCACAAAACAGGCGACATCGCAGTCGGGCTTACAGTCGGGCTTACAGGCAGATATCATTTCTGTCTCAATTTCCGATTTTACACCCATTTCTCAACCCAGCATCAGCATGGATGTAAGTACTAGCTCTAATACTAGAGATAGCTCCTCCGTGGGGTCCCAGAATAGATATGGTCCATTGTTATTAGACCCTGAGACTGTTTTGGAGGGGTCTCCTGCTGATACTATATTGGATACTATATTGGAAAAAGCTACCCAAGTAGTTGGTGAAAGCAGGGATCAAGCGAGCCAACAGCTCCATAGAGAGGAAGAGAGAGGTGGAGGGGCAGACGGAAATCTGGAGAGCTTTTTCAGAGCTATGCATGAAGATCTTTTGGCGAAATTGATGCCTAAGTTCGAAATATCTGAAGGAAATCAGAGAGAAATAGCCGAGAAATGTACTAATCTTGAAAATAAACTTGATGACATATGTACTAGAACAGAAGTACTTGAGGTTGAAGTGGCAGTCCTGAATAAAGCGTCAGAGTCACACTCGAAAATAATAGCTGACTTGAAAGCTCAGAATAAGACTTTGCAGCAGGACATGGAGCGTCTTGAAATCCATGCAAGACGTAATAACCTGAAATTCCTTAAAATTCCAGAAGGAGCGGAGAATGGGGACGTAAAGACCTTAGTCTGTCGATTGTTGAGAGAAGGAGTTTTGAAGGATAGACCGGATATTAATTTAGAGAGCGAAATACAGCGTGCACACCGGGATCCTTTTAGACAGCATTCGGGTCGGAGCGCCCCCCGAAAGATACTTGTCAACTTTCTCTCGTACTCAGTTAAAGAACTGATTCTAGGTAGGGCTCTCACTGACTCTTCTCTTCAAATTGACTCTACTAAGTACCTAATTCGCTCCGACGTGGGTAGAGTGACAGCACAGAGGCAGTGGGAGTTGGGGACCCGGATGCAGGAAATCAGAGAGTTGGGGGCACAGGTCATGATGAAGTTCCCTGCTGCTTTACGAGTTGTATGGAAGAATAAAACTTACAACTTTACCTCCCCTCTAGAAGTGGATAGTTTCATCATTTCTTTGAAAGAAGCTCAACACATGGAATAAGTATCAGGACAAGGATAAGGATAAGGTCACAGAACTTGGGTTAGATGAAGGGCCAAACATATAATTCCTATTTTGCTTACTATATTTCTAGATCATTGATGATAAAAAATAAAAAATAAAAAAAGTAAGAGTGAAAAGGGAAGGAAAGAAGAAAGGGAAAAAAAAAGAGGATTAAAAATTTAAAAAAATGCTCATATATAACCTATAAACAACAAAAAAAAACAACAAAAAATATATATATATATATATATTTTCATCACGTATGATTAGTGTTAGTGTTGGTTTAGGTGCACTATATATATATATTTTTTTTGGGAGGCCACAATCCAGGTTAGGGGTAGAGCTGTCGTATGGCGATACAATCGCCAAGGCTGAAATGGGAAGGTTCCTCATGGGGGGTGGGGGGAGGTGGTGGGAGGTGGATGGATAAAAAGAAAAATCATTTTCCTCATATACTTGTATTGGATGAAACTGACTTGTTAAGCAGAGTGAAATGGAGGCAAAAGACTCTTTCCTTGGTCATTACAAAATTGGATGATGGAGAATAAGACAAAGATAATTAGCTGGAATGTCAATGGATTAAGGGAAAATAGGAAATTTAATAGGATTTGTGAATTTTTGAACAAGTCTGGAGCTAACATTATATTCCTAGAAGAAACCCACCTAGAGCAGCAGGAATAGAAGGCAGCTTTTAAAAATCAAAAGTGGGTTCAGGATCTTCTCTGCTCTGAACAGACTGGTAGTACCAAAGGTGTGGCCTTGATTATTAGATCCAACAGTGGGATAAGTGTGGAAAAACATCAAACCGATTATACGGGTAGATGGTTAACAGCATCCTTATTTATAAAAAACACACGGGTGACATGTGCTATATACTATGGACCGAATCAGGACTCTCCAGAAGCACTGGTTAATCTAAAAACTAGTTTTCAAAATTAAATGCTCCTATTATATTAGGGGGCGATTTTAATTTAGTATTTGATCCTAAATTGGATCGTACGTCCAGAGCTATATCTGCCACATCATATAAATCTAAAAGAGAGCTCAGAAACATGATGAGGGATTTTAACTTACTAGACATCTGGAGAGTAAAGAATCCAAATAATAGAGACTATTCGTTCTATAGCCATAGACACAGACACCACTCACGTATAGACTTTTTCCTTATTGATCAAGGGTTACTTCCAAAGACTGTGTCTACCACCTACATTCCTGCTATCTTATCTGACCATTCTATGGTAGAATTAACAGTGGTATTCTCTCAATGTGTCCAGGTAAGACGTTGGACCCTAGATAGGTCCCTCCTATTACAGGAAGGTTTAGAAAATGACCTACTAAAGCGTATAGAGGAGTATTTTGAAATCAATAACACCACTGCGTCAGAACAAACTGTATGGGAAGCATTTAAGTCTTACTTAAGGGGAGTACTTTCTACCATAATGATACAGAGAAATATAAGTAGGAAGAAGATAGAGGAAGACTCGCTGTATAAAATCAAACAAAAGGAGCAAGAGCTTCAAAGAGCCGCACTAGAGCAACAAATTAACTTGCCTTCCATTCAGAAGGAGCTAGAGGACTTAAAAGTCAAATACCAGGCAAATCTTGATAAGACTATCAAAGAGAGGTGGGATGCTAGTAGACTGCAGAACTTTTCCTATGGCGAAAAATGTGGTCGTATTCTGGCTTGGAAGGCCAGGTCCGATCGAACTAGAAACCAGATAACCAGGCTAAAGATACAGAGCTCTGGCGAAATAACATTTAACAATGATGAGCTATTGGAAGAAGTTAAGCTATATATGCAGAACCTATATACAGGTACAGACAATAAAACTTCCAATGAAGAAGCAGCTCTCTGGCTGGAGGAGCTCAACCTCCCATACTTAACTAACGAGGATAGTTTGATGCTAGGCTCTTTGATTAAAGAGGGGGAGGTCCACGATCAGCTCAAAAGAATGGCCAGGGGAAAATCAGCTGGCCCAGATGGGCTTCCAGTTGAAGTCTACCAAATGGGGGCTGCCATAATAGTTCCAATTCTTACATCTCTATTTAATAAGATACATTTCGAGGGACAGCCTATCCCACCGACCTGGCTGGAAGCCACAGTAACGTTAGTTCCTAAGCCTAATAAGGACCCGCTGACAGTTGAGTCATATAGGCCAATCTCTCTGCTAAATATAGATTATAAGATCTTTGCTGGGGTTTTGGCGGCGAGATTGGCCTAAGTAATTAAGTCCTTAATACATGAGGATCAGAGGGGCTTTATGCCAGGCAGGCAGTTAAATGAACTGACATATCAAGCCATTGCTGCAATAGATTATGCTTCAGAGCAAAAAAAACCCTTGACTATTGTGGCAATTGATGCCGCTAAGGCCTTTGACCAGGTCCACTGGTTATATTTATGGGAGGCTCTATCTAAGTTTGGCATTCCAGCTAATTTTATAGCATCCATAAAAGCGCTATATCACAGTCTTAAGGCCAAGTTCCTTGTAAATAATCTGCTAACAGATTGGGTTCATATAACACGGGGTACCAGACAGGGATGCCCCCTGTCTCCTTTATTGTTTAATCTTTATATAGAGCCTTTGGTAAACCAGTTAAGATCTGATACTATGATTAAACCCTTCCAGATTAATGAGTTAGACCTGAGATTCGCACTATATGCTGATGACCTCCTAATGTATACATCTAATCCTGAGATATCCATCCACCGCCTATTTCGTCATGCTGAAAGTTTTGGGGTGATCTCAGGATATAGAATCAATAAAGAAAAAACGGAGGTCATGCAATGGAACTATGTGGATAAACTTCCGGAATCAAAACCCCGGATGAGATACCTTGGAATTCACTTAGTTCAGAACATCGTAGAAACATCCAAGGTGAACATGGACAGAGTTTACAAGGAAATCTGCGGGACTTTACAACGTTGGTCTGGCCTACCACTAAATATTTTTGGAAGGGTTAATTTAATTAAGATGGTTATTTTGCCAAAGGTTACTTTCCTATTTAATTCATTACCCTTATCATTCGATCCTAAAGATATCGCCAAACTACAGGGAAGAATCGGATCCTTTATCTGGAATTGTAAATCGCCCAGAATTTCCTTAAAAAAATTGCGACGGAAATTGAAAGCTGGAGGACTAGCTATGCCAGATATTTTGTATTATTGTCATTCTTTTCACTTTAAAAACTTTAGGTGTATGGCAGACAAAGCCGATACATCCTCTTTAGGACGGCTATTTCAGGCGCTACTACATGGTATCCCTTTAGGGCAAGAATTCTTTTTGTTCAAATTTGGAGATCCAAGATTCTACAAGAAGGTTAGATTAAAGGTGCTAGGAACTGCCCTGAGAAACTGGGTGTTTGTGAGAAAGAAACTGGGTATTCCCTATCACACCCCCCAGGCCCCTATATGGGATTCACCTGGGACGCCAGAATGTCTCAGAGACCAATTATCAATTCCTCTTAAAACAGCCGGTTTTATGCAATGGCAGGATTTTATGGATAATTCCCAGCTATTGGGGTGGGACTCACTCTCCAGGTTGACAAATGGAACTCTCACCAGATTCAAATTCTACCAGTTATCAAGTTGGTGGTCTACCATTCCATGGGAGTTCACAACCAACCCAAAATTTGAATTTGTGATGAGAAAGGGTAGATGGAAAAAGGAGATCTCCTTTTGGTATGAGGCCTTAAATGAGAAGGATGAAATCTCTGAGAATGAACTTAACAAACTCTGGGGGGAGATAGACGACCTGCAATGTGATAACTTGCTAGCATTATGGGGAGACTCTTTTAAATTGTTAAATATAGTGGTGAAATCTGCCCCCTTAAAGCGCAATCATCTGTTCACCTTAAATAGAGTCTATATAACTCCAAAAAAAATGGTTAAAATTACAAAGCTGGAATATAGCTGTCCACGTTGTAAGGCCCCTGCAGCAGATGATATACACATGTTCGCAGAATGTCCAAGTTTGTTACCCTTTTGGACTAAAATTGGAGAGTTCATATCTGACGTACTCGGCATAAATTTTGAGATCTCTTCTAGGATATTTTTTTTTGGGTTAGGGGCAGAATACCAGCTTCAGGATTTGATGACTAAATTCATCTTTTATATAATTATTCTATCAAGGCGTGAAATTTGTAAGGCCTGGAAGTCAGAGAATGCCCCTACATTCACGGAATGCCTGAAATATATTATTTATGTGAGTGAGTCCGATATGGCTTGTGATAGTTCTAGTCAAGATAAGATCTGGGCGGCCCTTGTGGCTTGGCCGAACCGATGACAGTGTTCCTATGATTTCACCTGGGCACTGTTGGTGCTTGTTCTCCTGCCGAAGAAAGGGTCTTCAAGGTCGAAATGGTATGGAGCGGACATAGCAAACAGCCAAGTCTAGAGCGGGGTTTTCGCCCTCCCTCCCTACTAAGGATATAATCCTCTAAGTTTCGTGAATCGCAATGTAGGGAGGAGGAGATGCCCTAACTAGAACACCCAATCTGGTATATGAGGAATACAAAAAAAACAAGCATTTACAATGCAATGGTTTTGCCTTTGTTAAAGTTAGAGCAATTAGCATTGCTCTTGACATTATTTTTATTTATGTTTTTTTTAACATAAATAAATGGCATTGTCATTTACAATGCCACTAGCTTTATCTCTCGCAAATGACACACACAAACACACACAGAGCCACCCCACACACACCCCCACACAGAGCCCCCCACACACAGCCACACAGAGCCCCCCACACACACAGCCACACAGAGCCCCCCACACACACAGCCACACAGAGCCCCCCACACACACAGCCACACAGAGCCGCCCACACACACGACTGAAAGTGTGGGAAAGAAAATCAACTTTGAAAAGGTTGGATTTAAAATCGCATTACCAAAATACAGAGTTTGAAGACATCAAATGCATTGTGTTCATTGCGTTTATGCGTGTGAAACCCTGCGTGTGTGCCGACTTATTCATGAAAGGTACTGCGCCTTCTCCGAGACGGTGTACGTTTCCATTCACAACGCCATTCATTCGGGACTCTGCTAAAATGATCAGTTAAATCACTCTCTTCACCCGCCAAGAGCTTTGTTTACCGGTGTGAAGAGTGGCGTTATTTCAATATGTGCCACCTACAGCATGATAGTGTGTAGTTGTGCAGATGACACGTCAAATCCCTGCAGCTGTGGCGTTCTATGGAGGTGAGGATACTGGGCAGTATAGAATGAGACGCAGATTCCGACCAAGCTCACACCGTGAAAGAGCATTATTCTACTCAACCCGATTTGGGGAACTTTCATCCAAAAGTCACCGTCCTCTCGGCACCCGTCTGTTTGTATGTCGCGCGAGCCCCTCTCCTCTCATCAGAGCCTTCGGTACAAAAACACTTTTTATCAGGGGCGGTCTGTTAGACCTCTCTATCCAATACCACCCCACCACCCGGACTTAAAAGTGAAAAAAGTGGCTTTAACTCCAGCTGTCCCACTCACTCCTGAATAAAAAAAAATGCCTGGCAGGTGCGTCTGTATTCTCTCACTCGAAATAAAAAGCAAAGGTCTGAGGGTCGTCTCAGAGCAAGTAACTGGGAAACCTCCCCTTCACCCTACATCACTGCTCAGGGAGGGGCCCGTCCTGCAGTCGGCATTCAACCCCCTGCGGCCACCCCCCGCCTCCCTCTGTCACCGGTTCCGGCTGTTGTACAGGGGTCCCGTCCTGCCCTCGCGTTAAATGTCGCGAGAAGAAAGAAATAAAAGGCATCTGCCAGTGATCGCGCGGCGTTCAGGGCAGCGGGAACTCGAGGCATTCTGGCTGCGCAGGGGGGAAAGGGAGCAACCCATGCCCTCTGCCGTGCGTGGGTTTAGATGACGAAGGTGTGTATTATAGTGACAGTGTTCAATAGGAAAATGAACAAATAAATATCGCTCTAAAAAAACGCATCCAAGTTCCACGAGTGAGCAGCCTATAAATCTGCCGGTGTGCAACAAGTGAGATAAATAAGCCAGCTGTAGTGCCCTTTCCACGTACAGTCGCCCCGCAATTCCCCTACTCCCCAATACAGAAAGTGCCTGCTCTGACGTCATATTGTAAGAAGACGACAAGGGAATCCTCACCCCAAAATTCTGCGCACCCACAACGTAGCTATTCCAGCAGCGACTATCCGAGAGACTAATGCTCACCCAGCCGAAGGTGGCCGGAAGCACCCACAGCACTCGGACACGAACCTCCTGCCCCAGAACACATGAACCCAGAGACTCACAGCCGTGCCCCCCTCCTCGCCCCCGCACTACACCTAGCCACCGAGTACATACACCCAGGGATACCCTGAGGAGGCAAGAAATCTCCGGTGCCTCAGACTTGTCTGTTGTGGGACAACACACCCACACTCAGAGCACCCACCCATGCTGGCCGGTGAACACCCCGCAGACTCCCACCGTCGCGGCACAATCCGCATTCGCCTTCCGTCTCCTGATTTAACCTTCACCTGTCAGTTAAAGTCCGAGGACTCAGGCGCGTGTGGCGGTTGCTTACTTCCGTGGAGTGTGTATCTGCTCTGCCGCAACCTTGGGACGTGTCGCGGCCCTTGTCACCGGCTGGACTCTCATCCGGGCGGGCCCCCGGCGACCCGTCGAGAGCTGCCGGTCGGTGGCTCCAAGTACGGGACCCTGACACGTGCTGCGCAAGAAGCAGTAGTTCCACGGGAGCTGTCTGTGGTGCTGCAAACTGTGACACTGCGTGAGCAGAGGAGCTCGAAACTACGGGCAGACACGGGCCTGACCTGCTAACACGTGTACATTACGGGAAGTGTGTGTGTGAACGCAGATAGTACCACGGACAAGCCTAATCTGTGAAATGTCAGAACCCAACCGAGTACGCGTTTCTACAACTACACCGTGCATGCCACGCCGGACCAAGCAAATAATCCCTGTGTCCGGAATCACCAAACTGCCAAGGTTTGGAAAAAAATATTAAACAGGAACCGCTTTGTGTGTGGTATATTATTTTACAAGTCGTATCCGATGAGAAAAGGCCCCAATCCCAGCTACAACAATGTTCTATTTAAGCAGCCATTTTAAGCAAACCTGGCCTTGACCCGAGGGCGCTCCTTCCGGGTCACTGATTACCGGGCTCCCGCTTTCAAGCCAACATCTGCGCGGGCTGGTGCGCACAGTAGATGTCTTGTTAGACGGTGACGTTTTCCGTGGTGAGCACAGTGGTGAGAGACCGAGTGCCCTCCCTGGCACCAAGGCACTGCTTAATGCTGGTGACTCACTGTGAGGGGGGCCCTCAAGTAAAGGCCTCTCTCGCGCCGCTCCCCTCCAGGGTGCACCTATCTAAGATGGCTGTATCCGAGGGACTGCCCCGCGCCCCACTTCCGGGCCTGCGGTGGGGACAGAGAGCGGGCGGCCGGTGCTCTGCGTGGCTGGGCGGGGGAAGGGGCGGGAACGGGGACGGGAGCAAGCAGCGACAGGCTGGGCAGCCCAGACAGAGCGGCAGGTTGGAGAGGCACTTCTCCGGTCTCCCCGCGGGCGCCGCCATAGTGCTTGCCGTCTTCCTCTCCTTCTTCCCCGGGCTGCGGGGGGCGGGCACTTCCGGCCGGCCGCGCTAGGATTGGCCGGCCGGCCAGTCACGGGGCAATGCAATCGGGGAGGAGGAGACTGGAGGCCGGCGACGGAGGAGAAGAGACGCAGTAGTGCCGGCAATGCCGGACCAGACACGGGGGCGTTCCCGGCGTCCCGTGACGTCGGCAAAAGCCAAAGAATGTCGGGAACGCCCCCGTGTCTGGTCCGGCATTGACGGACAGGCCCCTCGTCCAATGGCAAGGCTCCGTTTCCGGAGCCAGCCAATCAAGGACGAGGGCCGAACAAAAGCCACACTACAGTTCTCAACAGGATTTCGCCTGCGCGGAAAAGCTGCGCAGAGCGCAGCTTCCGCTAGGCAAAACCTAAAAAGGGAGGGAGTGACACAGAAGGAGGGGGTGACACAAAGGGGGGGGAGTGACACAGAAGGAGGGGGTGACACAGAGGGAGGGGGTGACGCAGAGGGAGGGGGTGACACAGAGGGAGGGAGTGACACAGAAGTAGGGGGTGACACAAAGGGAGGGAGTGACACAGAAGGAGGGGGTGACACCAAGGGAGGGAGTGACACAGAAGGAGGGGGTGACACCGAGGGAGGGAGTGACACAAAGGGAGGGAGTGACAAAGAAGGAGGGGGTGACACAGAGGGAGGGAGTGACACAGATGGAGGGAGTGACACAAGGGGAGGGAGTGACACATAGGGAGGGAGTGACACAGAGGGAGGGAGTAACACAGAGGGAGGGAGTGACACAGAAGAAGGGAGTGACACAAAGGGAGGTAGTGACACAAAAGGAGGGGGTGACACAAAGGGAGGGAGTGACACAGAAGGAGGGGGTGACACAGAGGGAGGGAGTGACACAGGGGGAGGGAGTGACACATAGGGAGGGAGTGACACAGAAGGAGGGGTGACACAAAGGGAGGGAGTGGCACAGAAGGAGGGGTGACACAAAGGGATGGAGTGACACAGATGGAGGGGGTGACACAGAGGGAGGGGTGACACAGAAGGAGGGGTGACACAGAGGGAGGGAGTGACACAGAGGGAGGGAGTGACACAGAAGGAGGGGGTGACACAGAGGGAGGGAGTGACACAGAAGGAGGGAGTGACACAAGGGGTGGGAGTGACACAAAAAGAGGGGGTGACACAAAGGGAGGGAGTGACACAGAAGGAGGGAGTGACACAGAGGGAGGGTGTGACACAGAGGGAGGGGGTGACACAGAAGGAGGGGTGACACAAAGGGAGGGAGTGACACAGAAGGAGGGAGTGACACAGAGGGAGGGAGGGACACAGAGTGAGTGACACAAAGGGAGGGATTGACACAGAAGGAGGGAGTGACACAGAGGGAGGGGGTGACACAGAGGGGGGAGTGACACAGAAGGAGGGGATGACACAGAGGGAGGGAGTGACACAGAAGGAGGGGGTGACACAGAGGGAGGGAGTGACACAGGGGGAGGGAGTGACACAGAGGGAGGGAGTGACACAGAAGGTGGGATGACACAAAGGGAAGGGGTGACACAGAAGGAGGGGTGACACAGAGGGAGGGGGTGACACAGAGGGAGGGAGTGACACAGAAGGAGGGGGTGACACAAAGGGAGGGATTGACACAGAAGGAGGGAGTGACACAGAGGGAGGGAGTGACACCATGGGAGGGAGTGACACAAAAGGAGGGGGTGACACAAAGGGAGGGAGTGACATAGAAGGAGGGGGTGACACATAGGGAGGGGGCGACACAGAGGGAGGGGTTGACACAGAGGGAGGGGTGACACAGAGGGAGGGAGTGACACAGAAGGAGGGGTTGACACAGAGGGATGGGTGACACAGAGGGAGGGAGTGACACAGAGGGAGGGAGTGATACATAGGGAGGGGGTGACACAAAGGGAGGGAGTGACACAAAAGGAGGGGGAGACACAAAGGGAGGGAGTGACATAGAAGGAGGGAGTGACACAGACGGAGGGGGTGACAGAGAAGGAGGGAGTGACACAGCAGGAGGGGGACACAGAGGGAGGGAGTGACAAAGAAGGAGGGGGTGATACAGAGGGAGGGAGTGACACAGAGGGAGGGATTTACACAGAGGGAGAGAGTGATACAGAGGGAGGGGGTGACACAAAGGGAGGGAGTGACACAAAAGGAGGGGTGACACAAAGGGAGGGAGTGACATAGAAGGAGGGAGTGACACAGACGGAGGGGGTGACAGAGAAGGAGGGAGTGACACAGCAGGAGGGGACACAGAGGGAGGGGCAGAGACGAACTGATAAGGAGAGCGTAGGGCTGGGGGAGAAGAAGAAGCGCGGCGCCAAGGAGGGAGCGCGAGAGATGAACCGAGAGGGCGCGGGGCCGCGATGGGAGGGAAGTAAACAGAGGGGGGGGGGGGGGAAGCGTGTGATGGAAGGGGAACAGGATGGAGGGAGAGAGGACCTCAGAGCGCGGACGCTGCCAGTTCCCTGTCGCCCCGTCTCCTGCTCTGACCCTATAGATGCCACACCCTGAAGAGTTAATGACCTTTTAACCCCCGGAGCCGGACGCAGGGCACCTCCGAGAAAGCGAGTAGCTGGCAGGGTGATCTGGGCACCGCTGGCAGCCGAACAAGCAGGAGAGCGCACGGGCAGGAACGGCTCAGCCCCGACTCTACACAGGACGATGAAGAGCGCAGCAGCCCGGCACAGGTGAGTGCCAGAGTAATCATAGCTCCTCACCCCCCGCGACCCGTCCTTCACCCACACAGCGCCTAGAACCGCCCGCCTCTGCTGAGACCGTGCTCTGAACAACTGCCCGAATTCATTGTCGGGTTCGCGGACCCATTTACTCACTGGTTTGGATACCCTCTACTCTACCTTGCCAATACTCACTCCTCCGGGTTACTATCTCAGTCACATATTCACTCGTTCGCTCACTCCCTTCTCTCGCACTCACGCATCCTGAGTAAGAAGCACGCACCAACACAGCCTCAATGAGGGACTCCCCCCTTGCTACGCAGTGTCACTCACATGCTGTGACCCCCCCCCACACACGACCTCACTCACAGCCCCATTCACTCCCTCAGCCAGTACAAAGACAAAGCCCATCCTTCCTGACTCCCTCCTCAAACTGACGACCTAACTCTCGAGTTTTGACTGAGTGACTGCCCAGGGTTTACAGCAGTGAGCAGGGATCGTAGATTTGGGGGCGAAGGCCCCTTCCTCGCACTCACCTCAGCGTGACTGTCCGCACGTTCAGGATTCAGTCTGGAATTTGGCATTTCTAGCTCAGAGGACATATGTTTCCACCTTTAGACAACCCCCTTCGCCTGCCCATGAAATATGAGGGGTTCGCTCCTCCCGCCCCCCCCCCCCCTCCCCCCCCCCTCCTCTCAACAATGAGCCCCTGTCTCAGCCCGGTTCTTGTTTCCGAGACTGGAAGCTGCATGTACAATGTTTGTGAGTGTTGGTGTTCCGACGCCGTGGGTGTTTACGAGATCCGTGCACCGCTGTCCGCTGAGAGATACTCACAGCCTCCCCCCCCCCCCCCCCCCATTTCCTCTCCTCGCGCTAACATGCGGTGAAGTGTGCTAAGGGGGTATTCTTTCTGTTTCCATAAGTGCACTGACGTCTCGACGAGTCTGCGTCTCGACGAGTGCTTTTAAGTAAAGGATTATCCAAGCCCTTGTAATGTTACAAAAACTTTGGGGCATATGTACAAGCCCCTATCGCCACTACAACGTCACTATTACTGTAGTTTTTGTGGCGAAAGGGGCTGGCCCTTATGTAAAAGGTAGCGTTAAGCCACTTCATGTGTTTTAACGCTGCCTTGTAAATAAGGCCTCCTTTCACCCAATGGTTAGCCTGAATAGGGTGGGCAGTGGGTGTTATGGTGGGCGTTTCACCGCAACACCCATTAATTTTGATGCTGCTCCCTATTTACAAGGGTGGCCTAATAGGAGGCAGCGCCAAAATTAAGACCAGGTAAATCCTGGTCTTAAGTTGGCGAAAGAAGGAGAAATGCATTATTTCTCCTTGTTTTTGGGTTTTCCATGTGTGCTGCCTTGTGCAGCAGGCATGGAAAAAGCAAAACGCCATTGGTTGTTTATGTACAGGAAGGTTTCCCTTCCTGTACATAAACAAACCTTTAAAAAAATGCAATTTTGTCACTTTCATGTTTGCTGGATGAAGCAGCACACATGAAAGTGACAGAATGGAATTTCAGAATTGTTTATGTGCAGGAAGGGGCACCTTCCTGCACACAGACAATCCTCCCCTTAACTCAGACACCCTTGCACTATGGAGAAAGGGTGTCTGCGTTGGCGCTAAGTTGCTAAACTTAGCGCAATCACAGGGGGAAACGCAAGGCTGCACCACATCCTTGTAACTATGGTGCAGCCTTGTGTTTCAGAAGTGTTGACCCCTCTATGGGGCAGATTTACAACAAAGTAACGCAGCACGGTGCAGCAAGTCATTTTGCTGCACTATGCTGCGTTAGTTTGGCAGCACAGGGAGGCGACATATTTACAAGAATATGTCGCATCGCTGTCCTTCCCCTGCGCTGGCCGCAGGCACCCTTGCACCGTGGTGCAAGAATGCCTGCGTCGTGGGGAGATTGTTTTTGTGACGGAAGGGGCCCCTTCCTGCACAAAAACAATCACAAGAGGCTTTTTCCTCTTTCAATGCGTGCTGTAGAAAGCACCACGCATCGAAAGAGGAACAAACGAGGAGAAATGAAAACATTTCTCCTCGCTGCGCCTCGCTACGCCACCTCTAGGGTGGCGAAGCATTAACACGCATCTCCAGCTTTACGATTTCTCGTAAATCTGGAGATGTGCCTCGTTCTATGGGTGTTGCCTGGGAACACCCACAGCAACACCCATGGAACGCCCCTTCCACGCACAGTGCTGCGTGTGAAGGGGCCATATTTACAAGGAGAGGAAAAGTCACGCAGGGTGACTTTTCTTCTCCTTGTAAATATGGAGGAGCCCCCTGCGCCACCAGTACGTCACGAAAAGTGACATAGTGGTGGCACAGGGGGCTTGTAAATCTGCCCCTATATGTTTATTTCAGCCTGTTCTCCTGCCCTATGCCGTCTCCTGTCATTCATATTTTCTTCTGCCTATAAAAGCGAGAGGCAGTGAGGTCACCCAACCTTAGCGATTGGCTCCCTTCACTGTGAGTGATGGCTTACTGCCCTTTCACAAGGAGCACATCCACAGGCAAAGTAGTTCCTGGGTGTCCTGACCCATTTTAAGAGCAGTTTGAACAAATTAGGACTTTTGGCCTTTAGGGTAGTACAGTTCGTGTTATGAAAAGGCACAGTTTTTACCCGTTGATTCAGTAACACCGCCGTTAGCCCCCCTCGTGAAGCTAGAAATGGGAGAATAACCCACAGAAGAAAAAACATAATGCATCTCTCTCAGGAGAAGTTGCCGATTTTCCAGAGGGTGTCCCATTGGCGGGGAGTATTGCCCCAATTCTTGAGACAGCACATGACCTCCTGGCACCCACCCTCCCTCAGCTATGGAGACACTACAGCTGCCTCACCCCTTCCCCTCCTGTCTAAAGCACACCCTGCCCTTTGCAGCATGATGAGAATTCAGCACAGATTGTGGGCATCCAGGGATGTTAGCTGAAGGGGCACAGATGCCAATCCTCAGTCTTCAGAATGTACGTGAGGAGGCAGTAAAACCTGAGCTACCTTATATTCGAAGTATTTCTAATTCGAACCCCTTCTTGTAATGTTCGAGCACAACTGCTTTAAATTCTGTCTCGGCCACTGGCGATGTCCAGTGTTGTAGGAAAAATAAAAACACCCAATAAAGCTTGTTTAAAAATATATATGTTTTGGGCACTCATGGCCCAGGTGTGTTTGTGACAGCAGGTGAGGACACTTTCCATATTGTGGTACATATACAAGGGGGTCCCCGCAAGGGAGGTGTATTGTAACCTACATACACTAGAGATATTCTGGACTAACAACCATATAATTAAATAATAAAAGGGATTTTAAGGTATTGTCATTTATTAATCAACACCGAATAATTGCCATTGGCAAATTACAATCACAAATTATTACAAGCCTCAAAGGGGGAAGGAAGGAAAGGGAGGGAGGGGTAGTGCTCGAGGGAGTGTAAGGTCGAGGAAAGTAAACACAGTCCCAAGTAAATACTAATTACAATATTGCAAATAAAGCCGTGACAATTATGATACAAATTTCATGATGTCCTGATGAAGACCCCGACAAAGGACTCAACATAGCCTATAGATAGGGGTCGAAACGTCAACGGTTGTTTCTTTCCTTGGACCTCCGGCACATGCCCCCGATAATTCTGAATGTTGTATGTGACCGTTGAATGTCAATTGTTTAATAAGTTCCAATGTATGCCTTGATTTTGGGCTTTTGTATCATTATTGTCACGACTTTATTTGCAATGTTGTAATTAGTATTTACTTGGGACTGTGTTTACTTTCCTCGACCTTACACTCCCTCGAGCACTACCCCTCCCTCCCTTTCCTTCCTTCCCCCTTTGGGGCTTGTAATAATTTGTGATTGTAATTTGCCAATGGCAATTATTCGGTGTTGATTAATAAATGACAATACCTTAAAATCCCTTTTATTATTTAATTATATGGTTGTTAGTCCAGAATATCTCTAGTGTATGTAGGTTACAATACACCTCCCTTGCGGGGACCCCCTTGTATATGTACCATATAGCGCCCAGGTCCCTGCGGCTGCATGGGTTCAACCCCCCCCTTTTTTGTAACAACTTTCCATATTGTGGGCATCCTTTTCACAGTGATGGTAACCTTTGACACACTGAGGCATCCGTGGTCCCCACCCACACCCCTGCTGTAACTCTGGCCCCTGTATTGTGGTGATAACTCGTGGCACGCTGCGGGCATACATAGCCTGATAGTGCCCGATCTCACATATGGTGACTTTACCAAATGGTGGTCATTCTTGGCATATCTCATCCATGGTGTGATGGTGCCAGGGCATGAATGTAAATCCGTTTCAACACATTAAAGTTCAAGCAGCCTCAGCCTGGGAGGCCAGAGGTCACTGCAGGTGAACACACGTGAGGTGTGCACTAGTGAACATGCTCAGCTAATCCGCTCTCCAAAGCCCACTGCGGATGCATCTTTGCCAATGCTTGGTTTTGGAGAGTGGGTTGAGCAAGGCAAAACCAATTACAATTTGAAATGCTTTATTTACGCAGCGCTTTGTACAAGTGTGAAACCTGTTTCTTGGCGCTTGCACTTTTGTCATAGATAAGAGGACATCACAACGAGACAGAAGGTCCTGGGTGAATGAGAGACAGACCCGAGGGGGCCCCAATGAAGGGGGCTGTGTCCATGTGATGATGCTATCAGTAACTGAGAGAGGGGGCATCCTGTCTGCAGAAGCCAACACTGCGCCTACCCACGCCTCATCTGATGTGTTTAGTTTTAGAAGGGATGATCTTGGGAGCTGGGAAGGGGCAGGAATGGGTAAAGTGCACGGCTGCCGGAGGCGGACGGGCAGGTGCGGCTGCTGAAAAGTTGCCTGGAGAATAGAATTATAGAAGTGAACTTTAAACAGCATTGAGCGTGAAGTTAGGTAATGGGTCATAGGGCCCGGACCCCCCAGCATGCTCCGCGCCCGCCAAGACAGTTGGTACAACCCACCATCAAAAACCCACGTCAGAGAAAGGGTGAGTGTAAAACGGCCATGTTTAATTATCAACATTCATAAACATGACTAAACAATACATATTAAAATTGATAAAATCAGTAACACATTTTTAATATTGACATTCAAAGTTTTCTCAGTTATTCTAGTTACTTTTCCCCCAGCACTAAGGGGCCCTCTGGCTCGCATCTACAAATCTCAGCACCCCACGCAAGGCGCAACCCACCAGCGTCCTTGAGTGATGGGCCCCTGCCCTCTGGTCCTTGTCCGCCATATCCGGGGCCCACCCCTCGACCACCAGGCTGCCCAGGATCCCAGGAGGCTTGTAACCTGGCGCCCTTGCCTCCCCAACCGGTGGCCACATTCTCCCTGCGGAGAGTTTACCGTCTCTCCCCTCTGTCGTGGCCTAGGGAGTACGCAAGGAGGACTTCCGTTCACTCTGTAAGTCCATGTCAATGTTCTATGGCCTCTTTACCGCAAAACGCCCCCCTAAAACTACTGATCTAAGGGGCGGGTGGGTGGGAGTTAAAACCAAAAAGGTGCAGTGTAGGGTCCGCCCGTCCAGCGCAGGAGTGGAAAGAGACCGGGACCACAACTGCCAGAGTCTTAATAGGCTCGAGCCTCCGCCCTCTCCCACACTGGACGTGCATCACCCGTGACCAGGAAGTGAATCCCAGCCAGTCGCCCACAGGGCGAGCAGGCCGCCTACTCTCCCCTGGGCGTGGCGAGAAGCCGGAAGGCCGGGCCCTAAGGGCGCGCTCCTCGAGCCTCGCGCTTGGCAGAGTTGCTACAATTATAACCTTTGATAAATGTGTGAGTGGGCATGCCGAAGGGTGAGACTAGTAAGTCCTGGTTGAGGCATGAGCAGGATGTTGGCAAGAAAAACATGAGGTCAGTCCACAGGTAGGTAGAGACGGATACAGAAGACGGTAGGACGCCCTACCAGAAGAACAGGATGGCAGACCTCTCAGAGTACTGGAAAGTAGAAGGAAAGGGCCACAGAAGGCCTCTCAGAGGACGAGTAGGCAAGTAAGGTTGCAGTAGGCTAATCAGAGGACAAGTAGGCAAGAAGATATGTGTACAGAAGGCCTTTAGGATCACTGGTAGGGAGACAGAAAGCAGGAGGGTCAGCAGGCCTATCCTATGAGAAACCAGTAGGTTGGAAGAAATGGCGAACTGATGTCTATCAGACCTAAAGTTAGGAAGAAATGCATATGGTAAGCGTGTGAGAGGAAGGGCAGGTAGAATGAAAGAGAAACAGTAGGCCCTTCAGAAGACCAGAAGGTAATACAAAACAAGCACAATAAGCCTACCAGAAGAGTGGTAGGTGTGTAGAAGGAGGTATAGTACGTCTATCAGGAGGCTGGTAGATAGGCTTACTGGTGTATGCTGCACCCCACAAAGGACTGAAATGTCAGAGGACATACAAGAGTCCGGCCAGAGAAAGAGTAGATGGGAAGAAACCGATATGGTAAGCCTCTTGGAGGACCGGTAGGTAGTAAGAGACAGACATGGTAAGCTTCTTGCAGGACCGGTGAGTGGGAACAACTGGGTATGGTACGGCTCTGGAGGACCGATAGGTAGGATGAACTGGTTATGGTGAGTGTAGGAACTGGGTTCGCCAGGTCCCCGGGGGTAGCTTGACCGAGCCGGCAGGCACCCGAAGCTTAGGTGTAAAGTGACTACACAACACACTCATCCACTGAGACAATAAGTGCACGCAAGGACTGAGTCCACACCAGAATGCTTGATTCAAATAAATAAGTTTTATCTTGAATTATCTTGAATTAGAATCAGAGCAGTCAAAAATCACAGCGGTATTCACTCATTGCCGTTTCTTTAAAACACAGGTTTCGCATTTCTCAGCAATAAATATGCAAATAAATAAATATTAAATATTAAATAACGGTAGGCCTTGTAACAGCCTTACTCCTAGTCAGCACCTGCAAAAAATTTCCTTCTCAGACTTTTAAATAACATCTCATTGCTCAGCAGCAGTCACTAATGGAGGGTAAACATTTCCTAGCTGCAAAAATAAGCCATTTATCAGCAAATACAGTGCATTTCATCAGGCTGGAATAAAGCAATTCAACACTTATGTTATGTTATGTTAATGGGTGTCTTATATAGCGCACGGTAACTCCTAGGAGTGTCCCGGCGCTTTCTGACCCATAGCTGAAAAAGGAAATGAGGAAACAGAGACATAACAGTTACTGATTGTAGAGCCAAGTTTTCAAAGCCTTTCTAAAGGCAAGCAGATTGGGAGTGCGACGAAGATCAACGGGAAGGGAGTTCCACAGTTTAGGGGCGAGATGTTTAAAAGAACGTCCACCTATCCTGACTTTCCTAATGGGTGGAACCGTTGCCAGGCCAAGACATTCAGATCGGAGAGATCGGGTAGGTTTATAAAGAGAGAGCCGTTTCTGAATGTACGAGGCCCCGACCAGATGGAGTGCCTTATGGGCCAGTGTGAGAGCTTTAAATGTAATCCGCTTCTTGACAGGAAGCCAATGAAGGGAAAGAAGCAACTCCGATGACCTAGCATGACGAGGTAGGCCAAAAATAGCCCTTGCCGCGGAGTTTTGGACTACCTGAAGTTTATGCAGGAGATAATCCGGTAAACCCAGGTAGAGGACATTAGAATAATCAAGCCTGGAACAAATTAAAGCCTGAACTGTCAGCTTCCTGTGAACTAAAGGGAGCAATGGAAGGAATTTGCGCAGCATTTTTAACAGACCAAAACAAGTACTGGTGAGTCCTGTGATCTGAGTTTTCAGCGAAAGGGTGTTATCGATTTTGATCCCAAGGTTTTTAGCAACCAAGGAGGAAGAGGAAGGGGGTGACATGCTAACCGGCCACCATTCCTGCCAAGGCGGGTCTGCCTGACAGCCAAAGAAGAGCACCTACGATTTATCAGGGTTGCACTTGAGGCTGCTTCGCTGAAACCAGTCGAAGACAGCCCCAAGGCAACCACGGATGCTCTTCCCATCGAACTCCATGCCCTTCTTACAGGTGAAGAGAAGCTGGGTGTCGTCAGCGTATGATATGATTTGGGCACACAGGGACTCAGCCAGTACCGCCAGTGGAGTCATGAAGATGTTAAAAAGGGTCGGGCTAAGCACCGACCCTTGTGGGACTCCAACATCCATAGGCGGCACCTCGGCGGAGTACGGAGGGGCCCAGACCACTTGTCGACGACCCGCTAGGTAAGATCTCAACCAGCTCAACACCGTCCCTCTGAGACCAATCTCATGAAGTCTTCTCAAGAGGGCCTCATGAGGGACGGTGTCGAAGGCCGCCGACAGATCCAACATCACCAGCATAGCTCTTCCACCTGAGTCGAGAACTTCCTTAATGGCTTCATTTACTTCCAATAGAGCGGTCTCAGTGCTCAGATTGGAGCGGAAACCAGATTGGGTAGAATGGAGTAACCCCTGGTCTTCAAGGAAGGAGGAAAGCACAGAATTGACGTGCTTCTCGGCGATTTTAGCCAAACTGGGCAGGAGAGATATGGGCCTATAGTTAGCATGTATCTCTGGATCGAGGCCTGGTTTTTTTAAAAGTGGAACAACCATTGCCTTCTTCCAGGCTGGCGGAACAATGCCGCTAGACAAGGATAGGTTCAAAACAGGGTTAATTAAGGAATTTAAAATCTTAGCATTTCTAGCTAGAAAAATCGCCGGACAGGGGTCAAGCAGAGAGCCTGATTTGATCCTGAGTAGGAGATCCAGAGAGATAGATTCCGATAGAGGTGGGAACTCCGATAGAAGGGGGCAGGAATCAGATGGAAAGGACGTTGGATTGCAATCAGTCGGAGATACACTAGGGGCAGCTGGTGGAAAGGATTCTTGGATCAGTTTAATTTTAGTATTGAAGAAAATGGCCAGCTCCTTTACCCAAGGTTCGGAAAACTTATGCTGAACTGTACTAGATTTGGGAGAGACAAACTCCTTGACGATGGTAAATATTTCTTTACAGAAGTTTGATGCTGACTCAATTCTGTTGGCAAAATAGTTCTTTTTAGCCTCCAAGATGTCTGCGTGATAGGACTTGATAGATAATTTGTAGGCGGACTTGGCTTCCTTATCATATTGCTTCCGCCGGAGTCTTTCGGCTAACTTACAGTTACGCCAAGCCTGAGCAAGTGACTTAGAAAACCAAGGGGCCGAACTACGCTTGGTAGATGAACGAGGCGTAGAAAGAGGGGCAAGATCATCAAGCCTCTCGGTCAGCCATTTCTGAAAAACTTCAAGGTCCCTCTCCAGATGGCCGGATAGGGTACAGGGATGTTCCTGATACGCTTGAGCAAGACTCTCGGGGGTAATTTTGTGAAATGGTCTACTGGGGTGCCTAGGATGGTCCGAGTTTATACAGGATGTTTTACTTCTGCCCTGAATTAGAAAACTGATCAAAGAGTGGTCAGACCAGAGAACAGGAGTGGAACGGGTCGTAATAAGGGGAATGGTGGAGAAAACTTGGTCCAGAGTGTGACCCTTGTCATGAGTCGCACTTGAAATGTAAGGAATTAGACCAAGAGGAACGGTGATGTCCTTGATTTTAATAGCTTCACTGTCCAACTCGACATCCATATGGATGTTAAAATCCCCTAACACTATACAGTGTTCGACCTTCAGGCAGAGAGCAGTGATAGCTGATTGAAGCTCATCAAAGAAGGAACCCCGCAGACCCGGAGGTCTATAAAGTAGGAGCCCTGAAAAAGATTGGTGAGGGGAAAAAGTGATGGAAAAGGCGAGGGATTCGCAACCAGAAATAGGCAAGGATGGAAGAGTTGCACAGGCGAAAGATCTTTGAACTACAAGTGCGACACCACCACCTTTACCCAATGCCCTATCCTGTCTGTAAAGTATATAATCTGAAGGAATGGCTGCCGCGATATCAGGGTTAGAAGACTCATTGAGCCAAGTTTCAGTGAGCATAAGACAAAGTGGTTTTTCAGATGTCAGTAACTCAAAGATGTCCAATGCGTGCCTATGCAATGAGCGGGTGTTTAGCAATAGGCACTTAAAGTTGTTAACAGGGAGTGAATGGGGTCCCTCAGAGGCCCGATATATGTTAGGATACCATCCACAGCCTGGACAGCAGCATTTACCGTTATATCGGCCAGGAAAGACATACCAACAAGTCGCAGTATTAGTGTTATATGACAGTAGATCCGCTGCAGAGTAAGTAAGCCTGTGGCCAGAGCCTTCCGCCGCGCCGTCCGCTGCCGTGACGCGGACGGGCGCAGACGGGCAGGACTCTGGCACGACTCCGGCGCAGATCCAGCGCGTCCGCTGTTCGCGTCCGCTGCGCGGAGTCATCCCTGTCTGTTTTTATGACGCTGCAAATCGCGTAACGAGCCCAACCCGACCCAAGATGGCCGCCAAAACCGGAGCCCTGCCCTCGGCGTCAACACTCAGCCGAGAGCAGGTCCGGAGCAAAAGGGGAGGGGGTGAGAAGGGGTCTAAAGCGCTACTAAGCGCAGGGGGTCTCAGCACACCTATTGGTCTCAGGTGTACACAAAGTGCAAAATGCAAGTTAGATATGAGCATTTCTTTTGGTCATAATAGGTAGGACATGACTCTCAGGAGCTAGGTATGACAATTCCCCTAACGATCAGGCCACCCCAGTAGAACAATCTTTCCCCTGCTAAGGGGTTAACGTTTCTTAGGGCTCCTGCCCAGTCGTCAGTATCTCTTGGGGCCAACGGGGCCCAACTATAGTCTCCCGCGGGAAAGGCAGACTTGGCGCCTCCCCGGGGGTTTACCTCACTTCTTCGGCCCCTGTTCGAGCCCTTGCGAGGGGTCAGCACAAGGTAATATGACTCCCGGAGGTGCGCTCTTCCTACCGCGCCCTCCGGTGGTGTTGTAGGCTCCGGGGCTCCCTTTAAGCCCTCCGGTGAAGTTGGGGGTGCCCAGGGGCTCAGGTTGTCTCTGCGAGCCCCCCGCGCAGGTGTCAGGTCCGGTCCCGGTCCTCCCTCAGAGCCTGCAGGGACTGGGGACCAACAGGAGGCCAGGGTGCACAGCGACCGCCAATTGCAGAGCGGCCCGCAGAGCACAATTTCAGGGACCCAATCAGGGCACGGTGAGGGCGTAATTACACCGGCGCTCCTGTCACGTGACGCTAGATCCCGGCTTCAGGCCTAACGAGGCCTACTGCGGCCTGACCAGATTTTACGGCGGCCTTCTCTTGGCTCTGGGGGCTGCCGAGGGGGTGCAGAAGGCAGCACTGGTGTCGCGGAGAAGGCGCCAGGCTGCAAAGATGACAGTAAGGCTCAAAGGCTAAAGCAGAAGTGCAAGATCGCTCGACAGAAGTGTGACCGGGGGGGGGGGGGCCCAGCTGAGAAGCATTAAGTGGCCCAAGTGCTCGGTCCTCGTGGCGCTTTAGGGCAATTTACCATCACGCCTCAGGCAGCACTCTCAGGGCCCACACAGGGTCTCCACGCAGTAGCGCTTCTCAAAAGGGGCACAGCGCTTGCCAGTCATCAGTTCACAGCGCCTCTCAAGGGGAATGCAGCGCTTGCCAGTCAGCAGTTCACAGCGCTTCTCAAGGGGAAGACAGCGCTTGGCAGTTAGCAGTTCACAGCGCTTCTCAAGGAGAATACAGCGCTTGGCAGTTAGCAGTTCCCAGCGCTTCTCAAGAGGAATGCAGCGCTAATACCTGGTTGATTCCCCACCAGTCCTGTGGGCAGTAAGTAGGTCTTCTTGGCGCTAGCTGGATCCTGCGCCCTTGGTAGAAGTTACTTGAAGAGAGGGGGGGGGTGAGTTGAAGGCTTGTCCAGTTTCCTCAGTAAATCACTTCAGGTGGTCCCTGGGTTCCCCTCCCGCTGGGCCAGATCAGTGGGCTAGTTCAGTGTACCTCACACAGCTTGGTGGGCAGCGCCTAAACCCTGTCACCCCTAGTGGCATAGGTTCCTGACTAGGCCCTACCAGCTAAGTCTCCTGCGTAGGTTCCCCCAGGCCAGTGATGCCTGAACTACTCTCTCCGGAAAGTTTCCCTCCCTTTTCTTATATAGCGACAGTTGGCAGTTGGCAGTGGCAGTTGGTGTCACCTCCCCTGTTCTGGAAGGTTCCAGGAGCTTCCCTCATTCTAGCTATGGGCAGGCTGGCATTGCAACATTGTTTAAGGGTTCCAGCCAGCTCCTGGCTACTAGAGTGCGCCTAAGAAGACCACGCTGCAGTAGCAGGGGTCAGTGGCAGCCATCTTAAGGAAAGAGAGCACCTGCACCTTAGCATTGGTAAGCAATGGGAAGGTGCCCAGAGACCTAAGGCCAACAAAAAGTAGGTGAGAACAATTAGGCAAAAGCGAAAAAAATAGGGAAGACAACCGAAGGCTGACAGGTCTAACAGTGAGCCTCTTGTAAAACCGGTAGATAGGAAGAAATAGCCATGGTAGTCCTATAAAAGGAATGCTAGGCAGGTATAAGGAGATACGGCAGGTCTATCAGTGAAGTGGCAGGTATAAGGAGGTACTGTTAAAAAGGGGTTCAAAGACAACCAGTAACCAAAGACCCTTTTATGTTGCCCGGCGGTGTCGCCTCTATGACCCACCAATATTAATCAATGAAGAAGCAGGCGCTGGAGACTGGAAGGCAGGAAACGGGGATTTTATTCTCTCCGGAGGAGAACACATCAATTCAGACAGCAAGTATCGTCACGAGGTGCTCTAACCACATCTCTGAGGCCTGGCCTCTTATACTAGGGTTTATGACCTTTATTGCACGTAACACATTCTCGCAACACTTTGATATTTGAAAGAACATCCTCGGAATCTCCCCTTCAGGCCCGTTCCCACATACATTTACAGTTGAATTCCCCACCCCGGTCACAACAGGTGATGATTGTCGCGCAGCAGGGCATTCCGCTGATTCACGGAATGCGTGGAGTTGATCGGATCTCATAGGGTGGGGGCTTTGATCGGCTCGAGGGTCTTTTGATGGGGAGGGGAAGCTTCCTACTGTACGGGGTAATAAACAGTATCCGCAGGGCCAGGTGGCGGCCTGGGAACAAGGAAGACAAACGGGGACACAGGGAAAGGGGGTTTGCATCAAAAGGGTCCGGGACCATGAAAGGAATGAAGGGAGGTGTCGCGCTGGGAACAGGATGGGATTCTGTGGCGGAGCTGCGCTGAAGAGGGGTTTATGACCCAAGGCATGAGAGAGCGGGGGTTGTCAGCGTGCGGGGGATGCTTGCGAGGTTAGGAGAGAGAGAGAGACGCGCTGGCTATCAGCGAAGGGCAGGGAGGCCATGGTGCTCAAAATGGCTGCCGCTTACGCGCACGAATGGGCTCGAAAGGGGCAAGATGGCGCCGATAATGTTGACGTTTGCAGTCTAATCTTTAACAGTCCTCCCTTTTCAACATATCTTAGCCAACTTGCTTACTCAATGTCAATCTTCATCAAATTCCTAACCTCGGCATCATATATTGCTCTCATATGTTCGTTTCCAAAGTCCACAGTTTTAGGGCAAATACAATTTACGCATAATGTACACAGAGGTGGCAGACATTGAATTCCTAAGCATAAACCGCATATTACAACTACAGGAATCAGGATAATGGTGAATAGTCTCCAGCCCCAGTTCTTAACGGTGCTCCAGAACCAACCACCAAGCGACCATTCTTCTTGTTCTTGGTGGACTTCTGAAGAGAGTCTATGAAGATGTTCGATGGCTTTGTACACTGAGGGTGAGTTGTCCGGTATGTGCGTACAGCAGCTGGACCCAATAATGCGGCATGCTCCACCACGATCCGCAAGAACCACATCTAGGACAAGGCGGTTCTGGAGGGCCACCAAGCGGACCGCTTGAAGTTCAGCGGTGTTGTTAGCAAGGATACCAGCCGTGATGTTCATTGTTGTCTCAACTGCTTGAGTCAGATGTCGGATGGCACGGCTGTTTGCCATCGGGCCCCAGAGGGGGACAAGTCCCTTCATAGCATCGAGGAACTGCGCTCCTGTTGAGTCGGCTTGTTCAATGTCCTTGGCTCGTTTTTGTCTGTGATGATTTGCTGGTGCCACATAAGTCGGAGGAAGGATGAAGGAAATGAAACAAGTGCCCCCCCAGCCTTTGGGGAGCCAGGTGTAAGCCTTCGTGCCGCAGACGAAATACGTGTTTGGAGATGCCACAAAGGAAGGTGGGTCGGTGGAGTCCAGAGTTCTGGAAAACCGGCAAGCACTGTGGCCTACCAGCTGAGTCCCAAGCCCTTCCATGCACATATGGCCGGTGACGTTGATGACTGACAGGGCCACAGTCAGAGTGGCAGCCGTTCGTTTTCGCAGGTAGGAGAAGGTGGTTCTGGTTGGATTATTGAACACTTGCATTTCAATTTGTTCTTTAGCAGGGATGTCCAAGTGGATTGTGTTGTTGGTGGTCTGCGGGCAGAAGTGTGTCTTTGTTCTGTTCCGCCAGACCCCGTGGTAGAAATGCGTTACGGTTTTGCTGGAGGTGGCATTGTCCTTAAAGCTTTCTTGCAGAAGCACCAGCCAAGCAAGACAGGAGCCGTGAACTGAGAAAGGTGAAGGGATGAATGGTATCGAGTGTCCAGTGGCGTGGGGTAGCAACCCACAGATCCAACAGTTGGTGGCATTGGTGGCAAGGTTGTGCTGGTGAAGTAGTTGTACGAAAGAGTTATTCCAAAATTCCTTTCGCCTTTCTCTGAGTTGGGGAGAGAGCGAGATCAGATAATGTTCTTTCATGGTGGTAGGCTGAGCAGTGGTCAGGAATGTTTCGTGAGCAGGTGCATTTTCTTCCACAATCCAGAGTGTGGTCATGAGGAGAAAGCAGAAAAGGATTGTGATGAAGAGTGCAATTGTCTTTGAGCTGTGGAGCCTGTCTGCCTTTGGGTTTCTGTAGTGGGTATTTCCTGTTGCCTCCATCATCTTCTTATTTGGCGCTTCCATCATCTTCTTATCTGGCGCTTCCATCATCTTCAAGGTGCTCGGTAGCGGGCAGAACCACAGACTTTGTTTTGCTTCTCTCCGGGTAACCCTTGGTAGTGTTTAGGTCTCCGTTCTGAGATTTAACTCAGTCCGTGGTCTACTTAGCCGAAGCTCCCTCCTTTCGACGCAGGAAATACCCTTCTCTCGATGGCACAGTGGGATCAGAGAATTTTGAAAGTTCAAGTGTCTCGGTATCAGGATAGCAGGTTAGTGACGGTCGGTCCTTGTTCAGGAGCTCTTCTTGGTTGTCGATGTTTTCGGTCGAGGTCAGGGTCGAGGAGACCTTCTTACAGTGGTGTGCATGCAGCCAGTTGCGTTTTCCCTCCACACGAAGTGCTGTTCGGGTGGTGATGAGGACTTGCCAGGGGCCCGTCCACCGGGGTTCCAGACTCTTGGCACGCTGGAAGTTCCGGATCAGGACGAAATCCCCAGGCTGGATGGTGTGTCCGGGACCCCTGGAAGTGTCAGGGATGGCATGCAGCACCTGTTGATGGATAACAGACAGTGTTTTAGTCAACTGGCATAAGTAGTCAGACATTAGGACGTCCGGGACGTCATGAATGGAAGTTGGTTTCGGTGCAGACCAGACATTCATAGGCCGGCCGAATACAACCTCGTATGGTGTCAAGTGGTGTTTGGTAGGGGTGGAACGCATTGAGAGCAATGCCAGGGGGAGTGCGTCTGGCCATTTCAGTCCTGTGGTAGCCACTATTTTGGCCAATTTTAGTTTCAGTGTGGCGTTATGTCGTTCAACTAGTCCAGCAGATTGGGGGTGGAAGACTGCGTGGAACTTTTGTTTTACACCCAACCCCTTCAAAATGAGTTGGATAACTTCGGCTACGAAGTGGGGGCCATTGTCGCTCCACAAAATTCGACAAAAGCCGTATCGGGGGAAAAACTCCTTTAACAGTACTTTTGCTGTGGCCATAGCAGTGTTGTCACGGGTTGGGTATGCTTCCACCCATTTGCTAAATGCGCATACCACAACAAGTACATATTTCAGGCCTTGACATCTGTCTAGTTGGATGTAGTCCATCTGCAGGACTTCAAACGGGTGATTTGGGACCCCAAACCCTCCCCGGGGTACTACAGTTCCTTTCCCGGGGTTGTGTTGCAGGCATATCAGGCATTGTTGGACCAGACGCTTGGCGGACTCTGTGATCTTATCATTGTGCCAAACTCTGGAGACAAGTTCAATCATGGGGGCTGATCCTATGTGGGCAGGGGAGTGTGCCATAGTCAGTATGGGAATCAGATACGAGTCAGGTAGCAACCATTTGTTTGTGTCTTTTGTCCGCCAGCAGCCTTCGTCATCTTTCAATCCCACCCGTGTCCATTCAGTCAGTTCGTGTTGTGTGCGAGCCATTTGAATGTCTCTAATAGTGTCCCTAGCGTCAGACCATTTTTCTGCTTGTGACCTGGTCACGTACATGCGTGTTGTCGTCCTATTTTCAGCTGTCGTTCGGGCAGTGATGTCGGCTAGCGCATTTCCCTGTCCAATAATGTCTGTCACCTTTTTGTGTGCCTGGCATTTGATGACTGCAAGCTTTTTAGGGAGAAGGACGGCTTCGATCAAGGCGGAGACTAGATCCCCGTGCAAGATGGGGGTGCCGTGTGAGGTCAAGAATCCCCTCTCCCTCCAAAGGAGCCCAAAATGGTGAACCACCCCAAAGGCATACTGGCTGTCGGTGTAAATGTTTGCTGTGGTTCCTGCTGCTAGAATACAGGCTCGTGTCAGGGCAATCAGTTCCGCTGCCTGGGCAGATCGTTGCGTTATGCGGGCTGTCTCGACCACAGTTCGAGCCGTGGTGACTGCATAGGCAGCTGAAGTGGTGCCATCGGGGAGTTTGATGCAAGAACCGTCCACCCACAGCTCTCCGTCGGGGTCGGGAAAGGCCGTGTCTCTGAGGTCAACCCTACTTCTGGTCTGTTCGTCTGTGAGGGTCACACAGTCGTGTACAGGGTGCACATTGGGATCATTTTCTGGTAAGGGCAGCAGGGTTGCTGGGTTCAGTGTGGTGCATCTCTTCAGAGTGATGTGGGGTGCGAGCAGCGTCAGTTCGTATCCAGTCAGTCGTGCACTCGTCAGGTGTTGCGTTTTGGTTTGGTTTAGGAGGGTATCAACTGCATGGGGTACCAGTACTGTAAGGGAATTCGAGAGCACGATCCCCTCACTCTGTCGGATAGAGATCGCAGCAGCAGCTACGGCTCGAAGGCAAGCAGGCAGGGCTCTGGCTACAGGATCAAGAGTGGCTGAGAAGTAAGCGCATGGTCGTTGCTTTGAGCCGATGGACTGAGTCAGGACAGATAAAGCGCACCCCTCCCTTTCGTGAGTGTAAAGGGAGAAGGGCTTTGTGTAATCGGGGGTACCCAACACAGGGGCCGAGCAAAGGGCATCTCGTAGTTGCATGAAGGAAGCCTGACACTCAGGGGTCCAAGGGAGTGGGAAAGGGATATCCTTAGCTAGCAGTGAAAGCAGTGGTTTTACTACGAGGCTAAAGTTGGGTAACCACTGTCGGCAGAAGGAGGTGAGGCCTAGTAGGGAGCGGACCTGTTTCTGGGTCCTAGGGATGGGGGTGTCGAGAATGGTTTGGATCCGGTCAGGAGTCAGTTTCCTTCCGTCTTTGGACAAAAGGTGGCCTAGGTAAGTGACCTGGGGTTGGCAGAATTGCAACTTCTTCTTAGAGACCTTGTGGCCATTTTCTGCAAGGAAGTGCAGGAGTTGAATGGTGGCTGTGACAGCTAGTGGAGTGGTGTCGGCTGCCAAGAGGATGTCATCGACATATTGCACTAACACCACTCCATCGGGTAACTGGACTTGATCCAGTTGTCTCTTGAGGGCCTGGCTGTAGATGCTAGGGCTTTCTGTGTAGCCCTGGGGTGCTCGGCAGAACCTATATGAGCGGGCTTTTAGGGTGAAACCGAAGAGATATCGGCTGTCTGGGTGGATGGGGATGGAAAAGAATGCGTTTTTGAGGTCAATGACAGTGAAGGTGGTGGCAGTGGAGGGAATCAAAGTCAGGATGGTGGTGATGTCCGAGACCACAGGGTACTGGGGTACCACCACTTTGTTGATCTCTCGAAGGTCAATGATGAAGCAGTATGCTTTCTCATCTCCTTCTCCCTGTTTCTTAATGATGGGCAAGATTGGGCTGTTGCAAACGTTGCTAACCACTTCCTCTACCACTCCTGCGTCTATCAGTGATTGGATGATTTCTACCAGTGCCTTCTCGCCCTCGGCCGATATCCGATATTGTGGAAGTTTTGGGAGTGTTGCATCTGGTCGAACAGTAATGTGCACTGGGTCGATCATCATGCGCCCTACATCCGAATCCGTTTTGGCCCACAGATACGGAGGCAGAGTGTCAAGCAGGGAAGTGTCAGTGTCGGTGATGGAAAACATGTGTCTGGGGGGGCAATGCCTAAGCAGAACGGGATTGTCGTAAAGGAAAACTCGGACTCCATCTTGGGAACATCTAATCGTTGCTCGAAAGTGTTTCAATAAGTCAAGTCCCATAATTGCGTCAGGGCTATTGGAGGAAAGCAAAAACGTGGTGCCAGTGGTGTTGTTTTCTAAGTCAAAGAGGATCGGGGCGGACAAAGGGTTAGTGGAGGGCGTTCCATCGAAACCTGTCGATGTTATTAGTGAGCCAGACAAGGGTGCCCTTGGAATCAGTCGTTTAGATAATGCACTACGTGTTGAGCCAGTGTCTACCAGGAATGGTGACTTTGTACCCAAGACCTTAGCAGTGACATAAGGGCCTTGCTGGTCAACATGGAGCTCGACTGGATCCCTCCCTTGCCCTAGGCAGTCCTATGCAAAGTCATGAACATCATCGTAGTCAGATTGCTGGCATTGGTTCTGTCGGGGTCGGTCAAATGTGTTTGGCCTACCTGATCTATCATTAGTTGCGTTGTTTGGGGGCCCTCGCTGTGGTCCCCTATTTCTTGGTTCACTTGCTGTATCCCTAGGATCTCTATTTCTGATGAGTTCCAAAAGAACTGGGCACTGAGATTTCCAGTGGCCCGTTCCTTTACAGAAAGCACACTGGTCCTCTCTAATGTCTGTACGTCCAATGTGGGGAGTCGAAGTACGGTCCTTGGGAGGTGCAGTTTTAGGGACGTTCATCTGGTGGTTTCCACCGTATTGGTCTCGTCCCATAGTCACCCCCTGCAGTTGAGCCATCATCACCCTTTCCTTTAAGTCTTTCTTCTTTCTCTCTGTTGTTCTATCGTTTTCGTTTTTCTGATGTTCATAATATTGGGCCATCTGGAGGATAGCCGTAGGTTTGGAGGCTGCCCAACTACATTCGCTGGCCTGCAGTTTCTGCGAGACCTCCGGTGATAAACCCTTAACGTAATTCTGGACAAACAGATGGTGTCCGGTTGCAGTGGTCAGGTCTTGGCCGCTGTAATCGGAGAACACCGTTTCAAACCGGGAGAAGTATTCCGATACATCCTCCTGAGGTTTCTGGCGACAGGCCGTTACTATCGACCAGTCCACTTTCTTTTCTGGGATCAGGGTTTTTAATTTCTGTACGATTTTATCCGGGAGGTCTAAAATGGCTTTCAAAGGCTTTTGTCCGGGTTCTCGTTGTCTGTCTATGCCATCGAGTTGTGACCAGTTATGTCCAAACAGCTCAGAGTGGTCGACTTTCCGGATTTGCTTCCACACATCAGCTGGTAGACATAACCCGAAAAACAAGTCGATGTCAGCCAGAGTCATGATCGTCGATCCTAGGGCTGTACCCAACTCAGTATAGAAGGCAGTGGGGTTTTTACGTAGGTCAGGCAGAGATTTCCGGAAGGTCAGAATCTCTTGCCGGTCCCATGGTTGGTAGACCCAATTGTACACTACCCTTCCCTTTGCATCTTTGTTGTTTGCATCATCGTGAGTCCCTTCACCTCGTGGAGGAACCCAGTAAGGGGCAGCCTCTCGTATCGGCATCATGGTGTTAGATCGTTCAGTTTGTGGTTCGGTTGCTACGGATGTTGTGGATTCGATTTTCGGCTTTTGTTCAGTGAGGTGGCGGAAAACCTCAAGCGTACGCGTAAGGAGGTCCGTCACATCACTCTCACTCTCATCCCCGATATCGACCTTCCGGTACAGAGTCGTTAGGCTCTGGGGACCTTTTTCTTGATATCGGTCCTCGTATGCGTTTAAGACGTGGTAACACAGTTGTACAGTAAAGTGTCGTTTGTGACTCCCTGTATAAGAATTAAACACATCCGTGACGGACTCTTCATCTTCCCTCTTCTCTACCAGTATCTTTGCTATCTTGTCGACCCCTGCTCGCTCATTTTTGCTTAGTCTGTATGTTCTTGCAGGACCAACCCTTCGGGCCTCTGGGTCGCCCAACGTTGTCGTTTGCGCAGCATCTAATACAAGGAGTTCAGCCGGCACAGGGGCCATGGGGGCTGAAGCCGTGGTGCTACTCTCGTTTGTACCTGGGGGTAGTGGATGCTGTGCTAAGGGTTGGGAAGGGGCATATGGAGGGGGCATGTGGATGATCGGAGGACCTAGCAGCAGATCATCGTTGGTTCGCTGTTTCGAGTGTAATTCAGGGTAGAGCGTGGAGGGTGTTCTAACCAGGCACTGGCTTGATGTTTCTATTTCTAGCTTCTGTTTGGTATCCTCTCTTTCTTTTATCTCTTTCTCTAGTTTCTGGGCCGCTAGGTGGGCTGCTTTCCGCAGCTCTTTTCCCAACCTACTCTCAGTTCTCTTTTTACGTTGTTCGGCTTCTTTTCGCCACATGCCGAAGCTGTCAAGCATAGTGGGCGTCGTCTTGTTTTTACCAAGGGCTGTTTCTAGTGCGTTTATTTTATCGTCTTCAAAGGATCCTACCAGTGGCCACTGACTTTCTCGATCCTTTTTCGTATATTTATGCCACAGCTGGCTATAGGCTATAGCGATTAATCCATGCTTCATGAACATGTCCTTATTAGGGGTGCCTTCCAGCGGAGCCGGATGGTTCATCTCTAATAAGCGGTCCGGGCTAAACAGGCTACTAACCAGTGGGGAGAAGACAGGCATGACGGATCACAATGGGATAATAGTCAGCACTACCTATCTTATCACTGCGTGCAAAGACTAGACAGAATATTTCTATTCTACGTTGTTTGCAGGTAGTGAATACCTCATGAACCAATCTCGAGCAATCAATGTTAGGTCAAAAATAAAAAATCAATATGGTCAATGGGGAGAATAAGTAGGCTCGCAAAGGTTCGCGTCACCTACCCTTTCACTATCTGCAAAGAGGGGACCTATTTTTCCCTGTTTGCAGACAGAGAATCTCCAGAAAACAATCTATAACAGTTAATCAATGGGGGAGGGGCAATTGTTCAGTGGGGGAGAAAGATAGGTCCGACGGATGCGTACCTATCCTTCACTGTTTATAAAGGGAGAGCCTGTTGTTTCTCCGTTTGCAGACAGCGAATCTCCAAATAAATTAACAAAAAGTAATACTAGTATTTTCTCATCAATTATCAATCATTTTCAATTATCAATCACTTTCGCAATTCGTCGTGTTTACACGACCTTACCCGGACCGCATGGACAGTTTCTTGTCTTCCGAATCCAGCGCCCGATCGTCCTCTTCTCTTCGTACTCCTTGTGGCACTCCTGATGGTTCCCAGTCAGGACCGCAGATCACTCGAGAGAGGTCTGTTCGGAACCAGTGAAGTTCGGATGATCGGCTGTCAGACGAGGGTCTATCGGACAGGGTACCTTCCGATCGTTGCAGTCGTTCACTCTGTCGTCAGGACCTCTCCCACTGGATCCACGAGTCACTGATGGGCCCCACGTTTGGGACGCCAATTGTTAAAAAGGGGTTCAAAGACAACCAGTAACCAAAGACCCTTTTATGTTGCCCGGCGGTGTCGCCTCTATGACCCACCAATATTAATCAATGAAGAAGCAGGCGCTGGAGACTGGAAGGCAGGAAACGGGGATTTTATTCTCTCCGGAGGAGAACACATCAATTCAGACAGCAAGTATCGTCACGAGGTGCTCTAACCACATCTCTGAGGCCTGGCCTCTTATACTAGGGTTTATGACCTTTATTGCACGTAACACATTCTCGCAACACTTTGATATTTGAAAGAACATCCTCGGAATCTCCCCTTCAGGCCCGTTCCCACATACATTTACAGTTGAATTCCCCACCCCGGTCACAACAGGTGATGATTGTCGCGCAGCAGGGCATTCCGCCGATTCACGGAATGCGTGGAGTTGATCGGATCTCATAGGGTGGGGGCTTTGATCGGCTCGAGGGTCTTTTGATGGGGAGGGGAAGCTTCCTACTGTACGGGGTAATAAACAGTATCCGCAGGGCCAGGTGGCGGCCTGGGAACAAGGAAGACAAACGGGGACACAAGGAAAGGGGGTTTGCATCAAAAGGGTCCGGGACCATGAAAGGAATGAAGGGAGGTGTCGCGCTGGGAACAGGATGGGATTCTGTGGCGGAGCTGCGCTGAAGAGGGGTTTATGACCCAAGGCATGAGAGAGCGGGGGTTGTCAGCGTGCGGGGGATGCTTGCGAGGTTAGGAGAGAGAGAGAGACGCGCTGGCTATCAGCGAAGGGCAGGGAGGCCATGGTGCTCAAAATGGCTGCCGCTTACGCGCACGAATGGGCTCGAAAGGGGCAAGATGGCGCCGATAATGTTGACGTTTGCAGTCTAATCTTTAACAGTACGGCAGGTCTATCAGAGATGGGGCAGGTATAAGGAGGTGCTGTAGGTCTATCAGAGGAGTAGCAGGTATAAGGAGGTACAGTAGGTATATCAGAGGAGTGGCAGGTATAAGGAGGTCCGGCAGGTATATCAGTGGAGTGGCAGGTATAAGGAGGTACAGTAGGTATATCAGTGGAGTGGCAGGTATAAGGAGGTATGGTAGGTCTATCAGAGGAGTAGGAGGTATTAGGAGGTACAGTAGATCTATTAGTGGAGTGGCAGGTCTATCAGAGGAGTGGCAGGTATAAGGAGGTATGGCAGGTCTATCAGAGGAGTGGCAGGTATAAGGAGGTACTTTAGGTCTATCAGAAGAGTAGCAGGTATAAGGAGGTACAGTAGGTCTATCAGAGGAGTGGCAGGTATAAGGAGGTACGGCAGGTCTATCAGTGGAGTGGCAGGTATAAGGAAGTATGGCAGGTCTATCAGAGGAGTGGCAGGTATAAGGAGGTATGGCACATCTATCAGAGGAGTGGCAGGTATTAGGAGGTACGGAAGGTCTATCAGAGGAGTGGTAGTTATAAGGAGGTACGGTAGGTCTATCAGAGGAGTGGCAGGTATAAGAAGGTACGGCAGGTCTATCAGAGGAGTGGCAGGTATAAGGCTTTACGGTAGGTCTATCAGAGGAGTGGCAGGTATAAGGAGGTACGGAGGTCTATCAGAGGAGTGGCAGCTATAAGGAGGTACGGCAGGTCTATCAGAGGAGTGGCAGGTATAAGGAGGTACAGCAGGTCTATCAGAGGAGTGGCAGGTATAAGGAGGTACGGTAGGTCTATCAGAGGAGTAGCAGGTATAAGGAGGTACGGTAGGTCTATCAGAGGAGTGGCAGGTATAAGGAGGTACGGTAGGTCTATCAGAGGAGTGGCAGGTATAAGGAGGTACGGTAGGTCTATCAGAGGAGTGGCAGGTATAAGGAGGTACGGCAGGTCTATCAGAGGAGTAGCAGGTATAAGGAGGTACGGTAGGTCTATCAGAGGAGTGGCAGGTATAAGGAGGTACGGTAGGTCTATCAGAGGAGTGGCAGGTATAAGGAGGTACGGCAGGTCTATCAGAGGAGTGGCAGGTATAAGGAGGTACAGCAGGTCTATCAGAGGAGTGGCAGGTATAAGGAGGTACGGCAGGTCTATCAGAGGAGTAGCAGGTATAAGGAGGTACGGTAGGTCTATCAGAGGAGTGGCAGGTATAAGGAGGTACGGTAGGTCTATCAGAGGAGTGGCAGGTATAAGGAGGTACGGCAGGTCTATCAGAGGAGTGGCAGGTATAAGGAGGTACAGCAGGTCTATCAGAGGAGTGGCAGGTATAAGGAGGTACAGCAGGTCTATCAGAGGAGTGGCAGGTATAAGGAGGTACGGCAGGTCTATCAGAGGAGTGGCAGGTATAAGGAGGTACAGCAGGTCTATCAGAGGAGTGGCAGGTATAAGGAGGTACGGCAGGTCTATCAGAGGAGTTGTAGGCCCAGGCAGCACCTTTTGCCAAGTGGTGAAGCTGGCATCAGAACTCCGGTCTTCTTGTTCCTCAGCTGACAGTTTTGTCTGCAGTCCCTGTCTCCTCAGCACCACTTTGATTTTAATCTGTTACCTTAGAACTACCACAGTCCAGCCGCTGCCGCCTTTGAGTGCTCAGTTCCACTCTGACGCCTTGGTGCAGGGCTGCCCGGCTCTCCAGGCTCTAGGACTTTGTGTAGGAGAACAATGTCCAGGAAACTGTACTCGGAGTTGCAACTGTGGCACAATAAATAATGCAACAAAATTATTTGACAAGTTCGGAAACAGGAAAAGGATGTTATGACAAAATGTGCCTTTATGACAATGCATGACCCTTTGCCAGAGAGACAGAGGAGATAATAAGAAAAAAGGGAAGCAGCCTGCTGGTGAAACACTGTGAATGTCTTGGGTTGATCAGAGCAGCAAGTGAAGACTCTTGTCAGCAGTGCTGCCATCAGTGAGGCGATGCATCAGCTCCAAGACGCGCACACAAACATTTCTAGGCACTTGTGTGAGATTCTGTATGGCCAGAGCGCTCTGTGCTTGCTGCAGCGATCATTTCACATATTGGCCAACAGGGTGCCTCTGATGCTGTCTTGGGGCCAGATTTCACTCCCATTCTATCTTGGGCCTCTCTGCTGAGGCTGGCAACAAAGGGGAATATTTGCAATAAAATATCGGAGCACTGTGTTATTCCAAAATTAGTAACGCTCTGCTCCGACATTTGTTAAAGGCAAGGATGTGTTGTATTTAAAAGAATGAGGCGCGCCCCTGTGTTTCCCCTATTACAGGTGCTAAAAAAGCTGCCTGGCACCAGCGCAGACATCCCTGCACCATGTTGCAGGGGGTGCCTGCACTGCAGGCAGGGCCTGCTCTAGGGCGGTGCGATGGGTGCCACCGCACCGGGTACTGACTTGAAGTGAGGGGATGTAATTTGTGCAAGTATTTTGCCATTTAAAAAGCACCTGCTGCAGGGGAGTTCCAGCAATTATCAGACGTCAATTAAAATGCCAAGATAACTCCAGTGATTAATATGTTCCTGGAAAGAGACAGAGTTTTGACTCATCCAAAGATAGTGCAGTGGGTTAAAATGACTGCTGCTAAAAATTGAGCCAGTATCTGTCAAACAGCTGTGTGTAAACTGCTAGTATTATGTTAGTTCCATATGTTTTTTACCCAGTCTTTCATCATCCTAATCTTGCCAAAAGGGCAATTTGGGTACATGTTAAATTCTGAATTTATAGAAGGACTCTTAACCTATATTGCCAACCAGTATCTATGACATGTCACTCCTACACTACACCTTGTAGTCCTGTCGGATGTTACATTTCCCATACATGATTTACATACCTATGATTGTCTCTGTCCAATGTGTGTGTGATGTAAAGTGCTCTGACACCTTACAATATCAGGAGTACTATTAAACTAAATGAATCCCAGAGACAGTAATTCTGGAGACGTGAGGGGCACTGTTAAAGGGTGGTGGTGAGGGAATACGTGGCAGAGGTGGTCATTGGGGGGGGCCTTAACAAACATTGTCGCACAAGGCGCCACCAGTGCTAAAGCAGGCCCTGACTGATTGTTGATGTACAGGAAGGGACACATAAACAATCTTGCAACGCACTCACAGAAAGAGCAAAATAGGCGGAGGAATTAATAATTTCTTCTCGTATCGCCATCCTGAGACCTGGTTTTCCCTGGCCTTAGTTTTTGGTGCTGCACCATACTTGTAAATATGGAGCAGCACCAAAAATCAATGGGTGTTGTAGTGGAATCCCACTGCAACACCCATTGCACGCCCCTTTCACGCTAAGTGAAGCGTGAAAAGGGGCCTAATATACAAGGCCGTGTTAAGCCGCATTAAGTGGCTTAACGCTTCTTTGTAAATAAGGAGAAGGGGATATCACCACCAGACCGTCGCTAAAAGTGACGTTCTGATGGTGATATCCCCTTGTAAATATGCCCCAAAGTTTCTTATCAGTTCCAAAAGACACAGGGACGTATTTACAAGCACCTTGCGCCAGTGGTACGTCACTTTTTTCCCATGTTATGTACCGGCGGTGCAAGGGGCATGTAAATATTTCCCACCATAGTGAAGGCCACGGATCAGAGACCGCATTGCTGATGGCCACCGAGGAGCTCAGGAGTGTTCTGGATGCTGGGGGAAAGGCCGCCCTGATGTTGTTAGATCTCTCGGCGGCCTTTGACACGTTAAACCATGACACTCTACTTAACCGGCTCGATGAGGCTGGACTACATAGGACAGCTCAGGCCCTGCTAGCATCCTTCTTATCCAACAGGTCTTTTACGGTGGAACTGAGAGAAGCCAAATCTAAAGCCTTTAGATCCCCATGTGGGGTACCCCAGGGGCCGTCACTAAGCCCCACCCTTTTTAATCTTTATGTGGCCCCCCTGGCGGCTATTATTAGAAACTGTGGCTTTCTCCCAGTTTCATACGCAGACGACATACAAATAGTGGTCTCGATCTCTAACTAAACACAAGAGACAGCGATTAGATTTAAACACTGTATGGAACAGATCACCTGCTGGATGCAGACTAACTGCCTCAAGCTAAATGGTGACAAAAGCGAAGTGATGCTGCTAGGCTCAGACAGGCTGTCCTGGTCCCAGGACTGGTGGCCAGACAATCGAGGGCAATGCCCTGTGCCAGTACACAAGGTAAAGAACTTAGGGATACTCCTAGACAACAAACTGTCCTATGAAGCACAAACCAACAAACTATCATCATCGATATGGTTCACCCTGAAGAGGATCAGGAAGCTGCTACCTTTCATCCCACTGACATCATGCAAAACAGTAGTAACAATGCTAGCGTTATCAAGATTAAACTACTGCAATGCGCTGTATGCGGGGATGCAGTCTCAACACCTCATGAAACTTCAACGATTACAGAATGCAGCAGCGCGACTAGTGTTGAACATACCCAAACACGAGTCCATAGCCCATGGATTGAGAGCTCTACACTGGTTACCTATGAAAAATAGAATAAAAGTCAAATCCTTGTGTCTGGCATATAAGGTGCAGGCTCGCAGTCTCTAAAAACCCACCTGGTAAGGTACCAGCCGAACAGGTCCTTGAGATCAGCAACCTCAATCTGACCCAGGTCCCTAGATATAAACAACTCAGATGGGGAGGGAGAAGCTTCCTGCTTTATGCAGCGAAGGCGTGGAACCAGCTCCCAATTTCAATCAAGAACTGCCCCTCGCTACTTTCCTTTCGGAAAGAGATAAATACTTGGTTATTCAGTTTGGGACAGTCGTGCTCCGGCCTGGGCAGTTTGGCCAAGTACTCTTTTTAGCGCCAAGACGCCCATGGGCATTCGCTGTGCTTTACAAATCCATAATCAAATCAAATCATAGTAGCTGACAGTGCTTTGGCCAACCTTCCAAAGACCACTGCATGCCCTATGCCAGGGGTCTTCAAACTGGGGTGCTGGGCCCCCTAATGGGGCGTAAAGTGATCTCAGGGGGGTGCCAGGCTCCGGCCAGAAGATGCATTGTTCTGATAACAGCGCTTTGTTTTCAGCAGAAAAAAATGAGCGCAGTCAGTCGCTCTGTAATGGGCCATCACTAATGACTTTTGTCATTTAAATCTTGGCTGGGAGAAGGTGTCAAAAGGGAAGCGACCCCAAAGATTCTTCAAAACCCCAACCCCATTTCTAATAATTACACTGTGGATACTTTTACACGTTAGTATGGCCTGCCTGACCAGAATAGCATGTTTGATTGCATTTGTAAAACGGTCACGGAAATTAACTGCAATGTTTAAACAAGTCTAGACATATTTAAACATTGTCAGTTTAATAGAATAATTGAGAAAAATTGAGGGAGGGCCCAGATGATTTTTTCCCCACTGAGGGGGCGCAGCATTAAAAGGTTTGAAGACCCCTGCCGACACCCATGCGGTAGCTGCTGACACTGCAGCCTCTGTTCCTCAACTGGTTGCTGGTTGTGTTAGAACCTGGTTGTAGTCCTTGCTTGTTGAAGGAACGACTGCCTCGTGCCCTGGTCCTCTCTCGCTGGCCTCTCACCGATGGAGTCCGCGGAGGAGCTCTACGTCTCATTGACACCCACCAGCGGAGCGCCAGGTTCTGGTGGCGAGGGGTGAGCCCACAGTGCATCCCACTGATAGACTGGGTAGCTATAGGCCCCCACACCAGGCTGTGAGGAGGGGCACGCCAGGCAGCTGACTCGGGCTTCAGGGCGCTGCCTCCATGCATACCCTTGGATGATAGAAAGGGGCTGATTGTAGCTGTCTCTCGGCCCAGGGGTGCAGACCTCTTTACCTATACACAGGGCCGCCTTTAGCGCTGATGGAGACCGGTGAGACAATCTTTTCTGGCGCCCCCCCTCCCATGACCTCCTTTTCAGATTCATACACTACCACCTGCACAAGTTCCCTCATCTCTCCATAGCTCCTCTCTCACATACCATTCATTTGTTTTAAAGCGCCGGTAAAGGCTGGCTTTACTAATGCTATCCACATACAATACAGATCAGTTATTTGCAGCAGGCACATTAACCCTCTGCGCTACTTCCTGGTGAGTCAAAACTGCCACTAGACACAACTTCAATCTCTCTCTCTCTCTAGCAGGAACATTTGTCACAAAAGTTTTGACATTTTTCTTCCTGCCTGAAAGCTGGGCGCACAAGGACCTCTGCGGCAGGTGCTTTTAGCCCCCACCTTATTGCCATACACAGCGCCCACTCTGAGCTCAGTGCTCCCCTCCAGTTAGTGCCCAGTGCAGCTGCACCAGTCGCACTGCCCTAAAGCTGGCCCTGTCTATACCACTGGTTGGGAGAAAGGGACTGATTGTAGCTGTCTAGAAGTTCAGGGGCGCAGACCCCTTTACCTATACCACTGGTTGGGAGAAGGGGGTGACGACAGCTAACTTGAGGTTCAAGGGTGAATCCTTCTTTACCTATACCATTGGGTGAGAGAATGGGGGTGATGGCAGCGCAAATTTGAGGTTCAGGGGCGTAGCCTTGAGAAGAGGATGACGGCAGCTGACTCGAGGTCCAGGGGCGCAGCCTTTTGTACCTATACCTCTGGTTAGAGAAGTGGGGTGAATCCAGCTGACTTAAGGTTCTAGGGCGCAGCCTTCTTTACCTATACCTCTGGGTGGGAGCAGGAGTTGACGGCAGCTGACTCGAGGGTCAGGGCGCAGCCTTCTTTACCTATACCTCTGGGTGGGAGCAGGAGTTGACGGCAGCTGACTCGAGGGTCAGGGCGCAGCCTTCTTTACCTATACCTCTGGGTGGGAGCAGGAGTTGACGGCAGCTGACTCGAGGGTCAGGGGCGCAGCCTTCTTTACCTATACCTCTGGGTGGGTGAAGTGAAGTGACGCAGCTGACCTCTCCCTGACGCCACAGCCAAGCCCCGGGCTATGCTCCCTGTGACTTGTGACCTGCCCTAGTTGATGAATCTTCTTTGTCTGATGCTGGGTGAGATGCAGCCCCTGTGAGGTTCGAGACTTAAAATTATACCTTTGGTGGATTCCGATGCGAATACCCAAGACTGCACCCCTACAGAGTGATGCGGTTCAGGGTGACGGGAGCGCAAAGCACAAGATCTCGGTTGAGGGAACATGGAGGGAATGGTTAGAGAGACATTGGCGGTGTCTTCCGTCGTTCTATTCCAGATGTGCATGCACTGGGGATTCTTCAGACTCGCATCCACTTGCATACACCCTTCCAGTGCTGCCTAGATGAAGGACAGATCCTGTAGAGTGCATGCCTAGATTTCAAATGTGCTGAGCATGATTTGAAAAATGCAAAAAACACAGTTGATGGACAGAATGTAGAACAATGTCATACATTCACCCCAGTACAAGGATCTGGGCCTAAATCCATCGTTTTTTTGCACTCCACACCACCCTGGGTTAGACACTGGCTATATGCAAATCAGCTCTGACCCTGTGCCTCATGGGAACAGTCCAGTCCGAACTACCAAGCCATGTATTTCCCAGACCGGAATCAAGCATCCAAGGACCGGTTTCTGGCAATCAGCCTACATCAGCCTGGATAGCTTGACTCCAGTGGTGTGGAGAGCCTGAGACTCACGTCTGAGTGATTTGCATATAGCCAGTGTCTAACCCAGGGTGGTGTGGAGTGCAAAAAAACGATGGATTTAGGCCCAGATTCTTGTACTGGGGTGAATGTATGACATTGTTCTACATTCTGTCCATCAACTGTGTGTTTTGAGCATGATCTGAAAGCTTGCCTTAATCTTTCCATTTCAAGGTCTGGAGCAACACAGAGGTTTTCTTCTTTCACACTAGGCCTTAAAGTTGTGTCCTGGTGCAGGTGACTGGCCGCCCTCAGTCAGCCACTGGAACCATCTTTGTAGCTCCTACACTTGTGGTAATTTTAATGTTTACAGCTGGGTCCTAACTCTAAATCCCACATTCCCAGTTCTGCATGGCAACTGGTGAGTCCAGTGGGTGCCCTCACTAACAAAGATATTACCTTACACCAGCTAATCTGTTGGAGAAATTAAAGACTACTTCTACTCCAGCACCACTGAATCTTCAAACCCAACAAAATAATTGTTCTCCATCCTTGAAAAGCTGGGGGTCTCAAACCTCTCCGCTTGTATGCCAGCCGCATCGACATATCGCTGTGAAAATCCTATTGATTTTGTTCCTTCCTGCATAACCATACATATGAGGTCGTAGTGGACTCATCCTTGCCAAGTACAGCCAGCATCATATGTAGTGGTACCATGACCCCCTGCTGACATCGTTGACGCTTTAAAGGTAGGCTATCGCAGGTACGTAGATGACACCCACCTATGCAACAAAAAGAGGGGGACACTGGAAAGGTTTTCGCTCCATCTCATTGCCTTAGGTTCACCACCTGTTGAAGATTAACTGGCTCTGCCTAAACAGTGAAAAACTGAGGGGAATGTTATCAAGAATGGGGTTAAAAATTACCGCCAGTTTAGAGGCAGAAAACGGTTGCTAAAGCAGCGATAATGGGCTCGATAATATGCCCTGGAGAATTCCAAAAGAAGCCCATGTTGACACCAGAACATGGACTTCTTTTGGAATTCCCCAGGGCCTATTATCAAGCCCATTATCGCCGCTTTAGCGGCTGTTTTGTGCCGCTAAACCGGCGATATTTTTTAACCCTGTTCTTGATAATATTCCCCCACATCCTGGTCGTGGGTTCTGTTAATCCAGTGAAACTCAAAGTGCGCCTGGAGCTGCATGCGGCCCTCCTGATCAGCAGCAGCACTGCGGTACTGTTTATGTGACTTAGCACTAACATTAAAAGATGTTAAATAAACAGACAAGAATGTATTTAAAGGTTAATTGATGTCAAAGAAATGATGTAACTAGGGAGTCCGGTGCCAGGTACACCTTCATTTTGTTTGTTTTTATTTTCTTTTTTGTACATTGTATTGATTGTACTTTAAATGTGCTTATAAGATATCTCTGCATATCGAATAAAAGCTTATGACTGGCCTTCATTTTTAAAGAAATCTTGCAGCAAAAGTGTAAAATTACGATAAAGTCTGTTCAAAATTCATAAAGTGTGTTTCATTACCATGCAGGACCATTTCACCTTAGTACATCAGATTATATCAGCATTGAGAAATCTTTCTTAAAAGTTATGAAGTTCAAACATGAACTTAGAAACATTAAATATTCCCCCTACCCTAGCAACAATCGCAATAGCTAACTAAGAGGCAAGTGAGTTATTATACGCACTCTCTGGGTGGCCCAGGTTCCTATTATACATGAACAACATTATAGTTTATTAAATCAAACACAGGAGAACGCGTTTTACAGACACATCCTGAAGTCATGTCTTACAAAGTCCTGCTTTATGTGATGAAGGAAAGTGAAATAAAACAAATGCCCAGGATCACACAATGTGGTAAAATGGGTAAGCCGGGATTAATCCCAGGTTTTTTGGTTTCTCAGTGTGCGATTCAGCCACTAGATGTATATGCTGTGCTTCCCCTACAACCACCTCACCGTGAACCCAGGCCCAAGGAGGAGAGGGTCCAACTCTGATTTGACCCCAGTTAATTTGCTGCTTGCTCAAAACGAGTTTGAGAGCACCTACATGGGCTCCACTATGGGTTACTCGCCCTTGGGGGAAGCATGGACAGGTCAGATACTTTGCTGATGTTTGGAGGGAGAGAGACGGGTGATGCTACAGCAGAAGCTCCATGCGTTGAACAGATGGCTGCTCTTCAAGGGATGAACTGAACTGTGATTGGATCACTGCAGCGTCAGGCATCGACTAATAACATAACATGTCTGTGTATTTGTAAAGTGCACGTTCACCCGTAGGTCTCTTGGAGCTGAATAACAGATGTTTATTGTTACCCAACTCAATGGTACTCATTTTATCGACCTCAGATGGATGAAAGGCTGAGTGGCCCTACTGTGATTTGAACCTGTGACCATGAGGTCGAACACAGGTCCCTGCAATGGACGCATTAGTCCACTCAGTCTGCTCAAACATGTTTGAGTGTGCCAGAGCCGAAGACCCCTCCAGCCTGTACTGCACGTTCACCTCTGATAACTGCTAGCTGATCAATGCTCCCTGGACTGAGGGAAGATCAGCGCTTACTTTGAGCCGGTGGTTTCCGGTGCTCGACCCCAGCACTTAATTTTCAACACCGGCACTTATGACAGCTGCCACATGGTGGTGTTTGCATAATTTAGAGATGAGCAGAACAACAGTTGTTTATTAATGACATTACGTTAAAAACAACTAATGCCTGTCACCCAAGCCATACTTATAGCTTTGGGCGCCATGAACAGTCTGAAATGTCACACTTGTAGGAGTGTGATAGTTAGTAGTTTTGTGGGTACTGTCAGTGGCAGGCTGGCAGTGGCAATGGGCGTCGTAAGCTGGGGTGGCCTCCTGACGAGGGTCCTGGGTTTTAATTTGAGCAAAATTGTACTGTTGATAGTAAATACAAATGCCTCCACTAACAAACTATTTATTCTATATTTTTTTAAGTAAAGCAACCACTACAAACTTCACTAATTGTAGGCAGTCCTAATCAGTGAGAAACAGCAGTTTGCCCAGGATTACACAATTTAGTGAAGCGGGAATGCAGGCATTCAAGCACAAGTCTCCGATTGCTGCACTTGGTTACTAAAGTGCCATCGCACCCTATCAGCACGCCTCCATGACGCCGGAATTCAAGAGAAGGCCCTGGCCTGGACCACATCCTTCCTCTCCGGCAGAACCCAGAGCGTCCGCCTCCCACCCTTCCGCTCGAAATCCACCGCGATCATATGCGGCCTCCCACAGGGATCCTCCCTCAGCCCGACGCTGTTCAATATCTACATGGCACCGCTCGCCCACATCGCACGACAACATAACCTCAACATCATCTCCTACGCCGACGACACCCAGCTGATCATATCCCTCACTAAGTGTGAGCGGGAAATCCGTTACGCTCGCGGATTTTGCAGATTTTTGGGACATCCGCAATCCGCGAATTTGGGGATTTCCCGCAAAATCCGCAAAAAAAAATCTGCGAACGTAACGGGTTCAAAAGTTGAACCCCCACTCATGCAACTATTTTACAATGGCGCCAGCAAGCTGCCAGCGCCGTTGTAAAATAGTTACAAAGTTAGCTTGCACAGGAACCACTAGATAAAACGAAGCAGGTGCTGCTTTATTTTATCTAAGTGCTTCCTGTGCAAGCTAACTTTGTAACTATTTTACAACGGCGCTGGCAGCTTGCTGGCGCCATTGTAAAATAGTTGCATGGCTGGGCACAGGTCTGCAGCTCACTCAAGGGACCCCTGCGCCCTTCGGGGCGATTGCATAGTAACACACACATGGTCGCTCGAGCTAGTTGATGCTCAAATTCAGTGACTCATTCATAGCCCAAAAACAATCGTGAGCGTCGTCGAGGCTGGACAGGTGTGCCTTCTTCCCAAATCTACCGTGGAAAATCAGCTGTGATGCTGGATAGGCTTTGCATCCTTGACTTTCACGAGCGCAATACCCGTGCTGTTCCTGTGACCAGGAGCTTCTTTCTCTTCATCTGCTGAACTGATCTTGCTCTGACCTTTTATTCACACAAGAGGCACATACCCTACTGGGCACATTGTGTTCGCATGGGTTTCTGCAAGTTCGCACGAGTTTTGTACAATTTCGCAATTTGCGAAATTGTACAAAACCCGCGCGAACTTGCAGAAACCCGTGCGAACAAAAAAAAAAAAATCCGCAAATTCGCGGGAATTCGCGGATTTTGCGGATTGCGAGTTCGCAAATCCGCAAAATTCGCGAACACGAGATTCGCAAAATTCGCCCATACTTATCCCTCACCAAAGACCCCCCCAACGCCAAAGCCAACCTCCACAGAGAAATGAAGGCCATAGCCGACTGGATGAAGGACAGCAAACTGAAGCTGAACTCAGACAAGACGGAGGTCCTCATTCTCGGACCCACTCCTTCAGCCTGGGACGACTCTTGGTGGCCCACATTGCTAGGCACAGCCCTGTAACCCACAGACCACGCATGCAACCTGGGGGTCATCCTCAAATCCACCCTTTCCATGACCAGGCAAGTCAATGCCGTCTCCGCGTCCTGCTTCATCACCCTCTGCATGCTCCACAGGATCTTCAAATGGATCTATCCCGCCACGAGAAAAACCGTCACCCAGGCCCACATCACCAGCAGACTCGACTACAGGAACACCCTCTACTCAGGAACAACAACCAAGCTCCTGAGACGACTCCAACGAATCCAGAACGCCTCGGCACGACTGATCCTCGACGTCCCCCGACGCAGCCACATCACACCCCACCTGAGAGGCCTACACTGGCTCCCCGTCAACAAGAGGATCACCTTCTAACTCCTCATCCACACACACAAAGCCCTACAGAACACCGGACCCACATACCTCAACAACCGTCTCAGCTTCCACACCCCCACCCAAAACCTCTGCTCAGCCAAACTCGCCCTCGCCACAGTTCCTCATATCCAGAAAACCACCGCCGGCGGCAGATCCTTCTCCTACCTCGCCGCCAAGACCTGGAACGCTCTCCCCACCAGCCTACGACAGACTCAGGACCTGCTGGCCTTCAGAAAACTCCTCAAGACCTGGCTCTTCGAACAGTAGCGGCTCCCCTCCCCCCCAGCGCCTTGAGACCCTCACAGGTATGTAGCGCGCTTTATAAATGCAGTGATTGATTGATTGATTGATTAAAGTGAAGATGAACAACATATTGTCTGAAGTGCTTGGTATCTTCCTGTGGACTTAAACACTGGTTTGGCCAGTTGTCTGTTCACAGATAGAGTCTGCCACCAAGATATCACTTTGTGCTGCTTTGCATTCCTCCACCATGACACTGGCCACCTGGCTGCACTTTCAGATGTGAACCTGAGTGCTTCACAGAGGTGGTGGACCAGTGTTTGTGAGTCTCTGTAAAGCCTGTGCGTAGCTTGAATGAACCTCATTCATCTCACAGACAGTAGCTGCCACCTTTGGTATTCTACACTTAGCTATGGTCAGCGTGAAGCCATATTGCGTGAGACATGTGGAACTGAGGCTGCTAGTTTTCACAAACAATCGTCCTATGAACTGTTTTTATTAGTTAAAAGGCTAAATAGTGACACAATATTTTTTAAAGTAATATCCTGGATTGAGCGTTGACTGTTATTCCTGTGATAATGTATGTTATTGTGTATTTAATGCCATCCCTCACAGCCCCTCCCTTGTTCTTGTTAACTTGCCCATCCCCCTCTGGATAGTCAAGTAAACCATAGTCGTGGCTAACATCTGCACAGCTGGTGTCCTGAGCTGAAGCCACTGGGGGGAACATTCAGCCTTAGCGCTGGCACTGCCAGGTGGGGCCTGAAACCAGCAGAAACGGGGGGAAGCGGCCCCTGTCTCCCCTGCAGGGTGCTGTGGTTGAGTTGCTCTGTCAGACCTGCACCTTTGCTTTACCAAAGCTTCCTCTGCCTTTGCTTTCTAAAATATGTTGTTATTGGAAACTCTGTAGCTTAGGAAAGCTTTCAGTACCTGTCCTGCAGATGTGGCTTAGGTGAGAGTGCTCTCTCTGTCCTAAACTGATGACAGAGAAGCTTACTGCACCTGTCCTGCAGCCGCGGCTTAGGTGAGAGTGCTCTCTCTGTCCTAAACCAATGACAGAGAAGCTTACTGCACCTGTCCTGCAGATGTGGCTTAGGTGAGAGTGCTCTCTCTGTCCTAAACTGATGACAGAGAAGCTTACTGCACCTGTCCTGCAGATGTGGCTTAGGTGAGAGTGCTCTCTCTGTCCTAAACTGATGACAGAGAAGCTTACTGCACCTGTCCTGCAGCCGCGGCTTAGGTGAGAGTGCTCTCTCTGTCCTAAACCAATGACAGAGAAGCTTACTGCACCTGTCCTGCAGATGTGGCTTAGGTGAGAGTGCTCTCTCTGTCCTAAACCAATGACAGAGAAGCTTACTGCACCTGTCCTGCAGATGTGGCTTAGGTGAGAGTGCTCTCTCTGTCCTAAACTGATGACAGAGAAGCTTACTGCACCTGTCCTGCAGACGTGGCTTAGGTGAGAGTGCTCTCTCTGTCCTAAACTGATGACAGAGAAGCTTACTGCACCTGTCCTGCAGCCGCGGCTTAGGTGAGAGTGCTCTCTCTGTCCTAAACCAATGACAGAGAAGCTTACTGCACCTGTCCTGCAGATGTGGCTTAGGTGAGAGTGCTCTCTCTGTCCTAAACTGATGACAGAGAAGCTTACTGCACCTGTCCTGCAGATGTGGCTTAGGTGAGAGTGCTCTCTCTGTCCTAAACTGATGACAGAGAACCTTACTGCACCTGTCCTGCAGATGTGGCTTAGGTGAGAGTGCTCTCTCTGTCCTAAAGGATGACAGAGAACCTTACTGCACCTGTCCTGCAGCCGCGGCTTAGGTGAGAGTGCTCTCTCTGTCCTAAACCAATGACAGAGAAGCTTACTGCACCTGTCCTGCAGATGTGGCTTAGGTGAGAGTGCTCTCTCTGTCCTAAACTGATGACAGAGAAGCTTACTGCACCTGTCCTGCAGCCGCGGCTTAGGTGAGAGTGCTCTCTCTGTCCTAAACTGATGACAGAGAAGCTTACTGCACCTGTCCTGCAGCCGCGGCTTAGGTGAGAGTGCTCTCTCTGTCCTAAACCAATGACAGAGAAGCTTACTGCACCTGTCCTGCAGATGTGGCTTAGGTGAGAGTGCTCTCTCTGTCCTAAACTGATGACAGAGAAGCTTACTGCACCTGTCCTGCAGATGTGGCTTAGGTGAGAGTGCTCTCTCTGTCCTAAACTGATGACAGAGAAGCTTACTGCACCTGTCCTGCAGCCGCGGCTTAGGTGAGAGTGCTCTCTCTGTCCTAAACCAATGACAGAGAAGCTTACTGCACCTGTCCTGCAGATGTGGCTTAGGTGAGAGTGCTCTCTCTGTCCTAAACTGATGACAGAGAAGCTTACTGCACCTGTCCTGCAGATGTGGCTTAGGTGAGAGTGCTCTCTCTGTCCTAAACTGATGACAGAGAACCTTACTGCACCTGTCCTGCAGATGTGGCTTAGGTGAGAGTGCTCTCTCTGTCCTAAAGGATGACAGAGAAGCATGCTGCACCTGTCCTGCAGATGTGGCTTAGGTGAGAGTGCTCTCTCTGTCCTAAACTGATGACAGAGAAGCTTACTGCACCTGTCCTGCAGATGTGGCTTAGGTGAGAGTGCTCTCTCTGTCCTAAACTGATGACAGAGAACCTTACTGCACCTGTCCTGCAGATGTGGCTTAGGTTAGAGTGCTCTCTCTGTCCTAAAGGATGACAGAGAAGCATGCTGCACCTGTCCTGCAGATGTGGCTTAGGTGAGAGTGCTCTCTCTGTCCTAAACTGATGACAGAGAAGCTTGCTGCACCTGTCCTGCAGATGTGGCTTAGGAAAGAGTGCTCTCTCTCCTAAACTGATGACACAGAGAAGCTTGCTGCACCTGTCCTGCAGCCGTGGCTTAGGTAAGAGTTCTCTCGCTGTCCTAAACCGATGACAGAGAAGCATGCTGCACCTGTCCTGCAGCCGTGGCTTAGGTAAGAAAGCTCTCTCTGTCCTAAACCGATGACAGAGAAGCATGCTGCACCTGTCCTGCAGATGGGGCGTAGGTGAGAGTGCTCTCTCTGTCCTAAACCGATGACAGAGAAGCTTGCTGCACCTGTCCTGCAGATGTGGCTTAGGTGAGAGTGCTCTCTCTGTCCTAAACCAGTGACAGAGAAGCTTACTGCACCTGTCCTGCAGATGTGGCTTAGGTAAGGGAGCTCTCTCTGTCCTAAAGGATGACAGAGAAGCATGCTGCACCTGTCCTGCAGACGCGGCTTAGGTAAGAGTGCTCTCTCTGTCCTAAAGGATGACAGAGAAGCATGCTGCACCTGTCCTGCAGATGTGGCTTAGGTGAGAGTGCTCTCTCTGTCCTAAACTGATGACAGAGAAGCTTGCTGCACCTGTCCTGGAGACATCACTTAGGTACGATTGCTCTCTCTGTCTTAAACTGATGACAGAGGAGCCTGCTGCACCTGTCCTGCAGCTTACGTGAGAGTGCTCTCTCTGTCCTAAACTGATGACAGAGAAGCTTGCTGCACCTGTCCTGCAGACGCGGCTAAGGAAAGAGTGCTCTCTGTCCTAAACTGATGACACAGAGAAGCTTGCTGCACCTGTCCTGCAGACGCGGCTAAGGAAAGAGTGCTCTCTGTCCTAAACTGATGACACAGATAAGCTTGCTGCACCTGTCCTGTAGACACGGCTAAGGAATGAGTGCTCTCTGTCCTAAACTGATAACACAGAGAAGCTTGCTGCACCTGTCCTGCAGACGCGGCTAAGGAAAGAGTGCTCTCTGTCCTAAACTGATGACACAGATAAGCTTGCTGCACCTGTCCTGTAGACACGGCTAAGGAATGAGTGCTCTCTGTCCTAAACTGATAACACAGAGAAGCTTACTGCACCTGTCCTGCAGACGCGCTTAGGTAAGAGTGCTCTCTCTGTCCTAAACCAATGACATACAGAAGCTTGCTGCACTGTCCTGCAGACGCGGCTAAGGAAAGAGTGCTCTCTGTCCTAAACTGATAACACAGAGAAGCTTACTGCACCTGTCCTGCAGACGCGACTAAGGAAAGAGTGCTCTCTGTCCTAAACTGATGACACAGAGAAGCTAGCTGCACCTGTCCTGCAGCCGCGACTTAGGTAAGAGTGCTCTCTCTGTCCTAAACCGATGACAGAGAAGGTTGCTGCACCTGTCCTGCAGACGTGGCTTAGGAAAGAGTGCTCTCTGTCCTAACTGATGACACAGAGAAGCTTGCTGCAACTGTGCTGCAGACGCGGCTTAGGTAAGAGTGCTCTCTCTGTCCTAAACCAATGACATACAGAAGCTTGCTGCACCTGTCCTGCAGCCGCGACTTAGGTAAGAGTGCTCTCTCTGTCCTAAACCGATGACAGAGAAGGTTGCTGCACGTGTCCTGCAGACGCGGCTAAGGAAAGAGTGCTCTCTGTCCTAAACTGATGACACAGATAAGCTTGCTGCACCTGTCCTGCAGACGCGCTTAGGTAAGAGTGCTCTCTGTCCTAAACTGATGAAACAGGAGCTTGCTTTACTCGCCCTAGAGCTCGGGGAATCCTGTTGGTCTGTCCTGCACATTGGGTAAAGTGCGCCTCTATTCTGTGCTTGTCATTGAGGCCCTCCTGCCCTGCCTGCTTTATGAGTAAGGTAGGTGTCTGATCCCTGGCTGACAGCCGCATCACAGGCAGTAACAGTGTGTCTTGGCAGGCATGGCACGCAGACTGCAGTCGGGGCTGTAAACCATCATGTTTACTATCACTGTGAGAGATATGGATGCTGGCTGTCCCCTGCTCACTGTGCCTCAGCTCTCCTGCTCAGAGGGGGCCAGGCCTTCCAGTTCATGCTGGCTGTCCCCTGCTCACTGTGCCTCAGCACTCCTGCTCAGAGGGGGCCAGGCCTTCCAGTTCATGCTGGCTGTGCCCTGCTCACTGTTCCTCAGCCCTCCTGCTCAGAGGGGGCAGGCCTGCCAGTTCATGCTGGCTGTCCCCTGCTCACTGTGCCCCAGCCCTCCTGCTCAAAGGGGGCCAGGCCTGCCAGTTCATGCTGGCTGTCCCCTGCTCACTGTTCCTCAGCCCTCCTGCTCAGAGGGGGCAGGCCTGCCAGTTCATGCTGACTGTCCCCTGCTCACTGTGCCTCAGTACTCCTGCTCAGAGGGGGCCAGGCCTTCCAGTTCATGCTGGCTGGCCCCTGCTCACTGTGCCCCAGCTCTCCTGCTCAAAGGGGGCCAGGCCTTCCAGTTCATGCTGACTGTCCCCTGCTCACTGTGCCTCAGTACTCCTGCTCAAAGGGGGACAGGCCTTCCAGTTCATGTTGTGCTGTTTAATTTGGGGCAGGGCCAAGGCTGCTTTGCATCCCGAGGGTCTCCTCTGGGATGGCACTGGGTGAGAAATGATGGACCTGGAACGCAGCCCTGTGCGATTGTCAGTGGCTGAGACTTTACTAGCATTCATCCCATTTTCTCCGTATTGTCCTCAGTGCAATACCCAAGTCCTCCCTCCCCCTCTCTGCCCCCCCCCCCACAACCCCCCTAGCCCCAGTGCCTTGAGACCCTCAAAGGTGCTTACTTAGTAGCGCTTTATAAGATTACTGATTGACTGCTCGATCGAAGTGCGAATGGTATGCCCAGACATGGGTGCTGGGCCCACCATGCCACGTTCCTTCAAATATGACTCACTGAAGGGATTCAAGTCGGTCACACCCCCCTGGAGTTGCTTATCTTCCGGTTCAGCGGTTCTGACCGCGCAGTTCAGGCTGGGCTTTTCCTATTGGAGCAGGAGCAGTGTTGATTTGCATACAGATACAAGCCAATCTCTCACTGGCCCTGTCCTCCGTTAATCTCATTGTATCTCATCCTGCTTTCTTCCCTGTGAGTATAACTCAAAGCTCCCACAGTCTTCTTCCGGCTATGAAGGTACAGCAGGTAGAAGCCGTATCCTGGCGCTCTGATGAACTGGCAGTGAATGGGCAGAGGAGGACAGGCCTAAATGAGAAACACACAGTTTCATGACATGCCAAAAGTGCTGGCATGGTAGATGAAAAGCCAGTTACATGACCGTCCGCGCGAGCATCCTGTCTGCAAGTTTTCATTTTACGGCTTCGGTAGTGCTGTTGCAGCAGGGGCCGTATTACAGATGACTGCGCCAGTGCTAATTGTTGCTCTGCGCCTGAGTATGCGCCCGACGGCAATACAGAGGATCGGTCTGTAATGTTGCCATAATGTTGGCGCCGACTTTGAACTCTGGGGCAGATTTACAAGCCCCTTGCACCACTTTTGCGTCATTTTTAACATGGGAAAAATAATGTAAGGGTGGCGCAAGTGTCTTGTAAATAAGCCCCTCTGTGTTAACCCCTTCCGTGCTGATGACATAACGGTTCCGTCATCAGCTACGGGTGAGCTGTGCTGATGACGGAACCGTTCCGTCATGACTCCGCCCGCGCAAGGCGGAGTCAGCACAGGCGGAAAATACGCCCCGCACGGAAGGGGTTAATGTACGTTTGCGTCTGTGTGCATATTGTATTAGCACACAGATGCAAATACACATAAAGGTGGGGGGTGCACATGGGGGGGTACCTATGGTACCCCCCTTCATTTGCATATACAAAGCGGCAGGCACCGTGCACTGCCTGCCGCTTTGTATATGCAAATGCTGACATGCATTTCTAGCATTGTGGCGGGCGGTGCTGAGCGCTCCGCCCGCCACAATGCTAGAAATGCAGGATGTGCCCGCCACAGTAGCGGTCACATCCTAATGCCACCCCCGGGACCCCCGCCCTTATGGCGGGTGGTCCCATTCCCCGCTAGGATGACGGGCGGATAAAGTCCGCCCGTCATCCTAATAGGCCCCGTAGCGTCTCCATTGTCATTGGTAAATAGACAAGTAGCGTCTCCGTTGACATTGGTAAATAGACAAGTAGCGTCTCCATTGTCATTGGTAAATAGACAAGTAGAATCTCCATTGACTTTTATGTTTAGGACAAATACCAAGCCTGGGTGATAATGAGTCCGTGATGTTGTAGATACAGGTAGATCTTGCCTTATTAACAGCAGTATTACTCCATTTAAGGAGATGAGGCCATAAGGTAGGTCCAGACACCCTTCTATTATGAGATGTCTGAGTGATAGAACAGAATGTAAGTTATATTTCACAAAAAAGATATACAGCCTGATTCATGAAGCAAAATTGCGCTCGCAATAGCTGCGATTATGCTATTGCGAGCGCGGTGGACCATCCGTGCCCCTTGATAGGCGATTTAGAACAGGACGTCGAGTCCCTGCAGGGATGGCTGGTGGAGAGGCTGAATGACCTGGCCCCCCAATGGCCCTGCGGGAGACGGTTAAGAGGGCTTCGGCTCCGTGGTTCACTGAGGCATTGCGGGCTACCCGCAGCCAGTGTAAGGTTGCGGAGAGGGCATGGCGTCTCAATTATGATCTTGAGGCCAGATTGGCCTATAAGTCTATGGTGAAATCTTACCACCGGGATATTCTCCGGGAGAAAAGAGACTACCTGGCGAGGAGGATTGAGGCCGCCTCCAACTCCTCTAAAGAGATTTTCACGGTGGTCAGGGAGTTTACGGCCCCAAGATCTAACCTCCCCCAAGGTGCGCCATCGGAGCTGTGGGTCTGTGACTTGGCCAAATTCTTCACGGATAAGAACAAAACCATCCAGGACTCGTTCATAGTGGAGTGTGCAGGGGAGGGTGCAAGTGGGGGGACAGGACCAGCACGGTTGTCCGTGCCGGCTGTGGTTCTCGCAGAGTTTCCTGCTATTTCCATCGATGCCTCCCTAGCGCTCTTGGCCAATCTGAAATCGGGTTCGCCTCTGGATCCCTGTCCGGCCAAATTCTTGGCGAGGATGGCTACCGTGGTTAACCCACTGGTCAATCCACTTGTGAATCTGTCTCTCAGTGTGGGGAAGGTCCCGTCGCCCTGGAAAAGGGCCATGGTGATCCCCCTCCTCAAGAAGGCCGGTTCGGACCCAGAGGTTTTGGCCAATTACAGGCCGATCTCCCTCCTCCCAGCGTTGGCTAAGATCACGGAGAAGCAGGTCCAGGGCATCCTCTCCAGCTATCTGGAGTCCAATGATCTGCTCCACCCTTCACAGTCCGGTTTCCGCCCTAATTTAAGCACGGAGACGGCACTGTTGGAGGTGTCGGAGATCATCAGGGAGACTCTGCATGCTGGAGGTAGGGCCATGTTGGTCATGCTTGACCTGTCGGCGGCCTTTGACACCGTCCCCCATGAGGTTCTCCTCGCCAGACTATATGACATCGGTCTGAGGGGGACGGTGTTCAACTGGTTTTCATCTTTTCTTGAGGGTCGCCGACAAACGGTCTGGGCCTCTCCGAGCTCCGCCGAGATGCCGCCATTGGTAGTCGGGGTCCCTCAGGGCTCTGTGTTGAGCCCGACTCTCTTCAACATCTTTATGACACCTTTGGCGGCACTGGTAGAGTCTTTTGGGGCCCGGATCGTGTCCTACGCGGATGACACGCAACTGCTTTTTGCGTGTGGGAAGGATCAGGCCTTTGACGGTGAGAACATCCGGGGCTGTCTGGAGCTGGTCTTTAACTGGTTTCAGCGGAACGGCCTCAAGGCCAACTCTAGCAAATCGGAGGTACTGTTCTTCGGCTGCCCCCTTGACCCTGACTGGCGGGCGTGGTGGCCTATGGATATGTGTCCCCCTGCCCAGGCATCGTCAGTTGCAAAAAATCTGGGAGTAAAGTTGGACAATAGCCTGACGCTGATTCCACATATTCAGGGTCTGACAGGCACCTGCTATGGGATACTCAAAATGCTCCGGAAGTTCCTACCCTTGCTCACGGAAGAGCATAGGAAGATTACCGTGCAAGCCTTAGTGGGCTCAAGACTAGATTATGCAAATGCCCTTTTTATAGGTCTCCCGGACGATCTTGCTCAGCGGCTGCAGGTTGTGCAGAACTCTGCGGCCCGCGCGATTTTCGGCCTTCATAGGCGAGCGAGAGCATCCGGATTGGTGCAGTTGCTCCATTGGCTGCCCATCCGAAAGCGGGTCATGTTCAAGGTTTTGACCTTGGCACATAAAGCGCTCTTCGGTGAGGGAGGAAAGTATCTACAACGCAGGATGACCTTTTACCGTCCGACTAGATCACTGCGGTCAGAGTCTTTGTTTCTGGCCATGGTGCCTCGTATTAGAAAGGCACGCACGGGGGGTCGCTCCTTTAGCCTGAGAGCCCCTCAGTTGTGGAATACTCTGCCTCTGGCGCTACGTTCCTCTTCGAATTTGCTCCTGTTCAGGAAAGGCCTGAAGACGTGGCTTTTTAATCTTTAGGACTCCTATTTCTATTTTTCTGTACTTAGTGTGTTGTCTGTGTTGCTGTTATGTTGTTTTATTCTGAGCCGCCTCAATAAAGCGCCGGGACACTCCTCGGAGTAGCCGTGCGCTATAGAAATAAATTTATAACATAACATAACATAACATAACAATTTACAAAATCGGTATTCACCACGAAAATTGCGAAATCGCAAACACAGAATAGCGAAATCGCTAAAAGATTCGCAGAATCCCGGCAGTAGACCATTAGCGAATCGGAATTTGCGATAAACCACGGATTCTGCGAATAAAATAGCGATTTCGCAATACAATCGCAATCGGTCATCATGAAAAATCGCAAATTGCGAAAAACCCCAAAATCGCTGTTTGCAAGGCGCAATTTAAGGACAACCCAAAGCAGGTGGTAACCATCAAAGCCATTGAAAAATGTTTTTGAAAATCCGTTGCCCAATCAGTAACAGGTGCAGGCCTGACCAAACACACTTAAGGAGATGCAGCATCAGCATAAGGAGTCTCACAATGCCAGGACTCTACATGGTGGTCAGGCGGCGAAGGCTACAGCGAGCAGCACGGAGGAGACGCAGAATCCAGGACAGGATATTCCGCCAGCGGGTCACCCTGCTGGGCCAAACCAGAGAGCAAATATACGCCAAGTACCGCCTGAATGGGCCAATGATCATCAAGCTAATTCAGGACCTTGACCCCCTGATGCAGCACCCAACAAGGCGGACCAATGCCGTGCCCACACATGTCCAGGTATTGTGTAGCCTGCACCTCCTGGCCTCCGGGAGCTTCCAGGGGATAGTTGCGGCTGCTGGGGGGATATCCCAGCCCACCATGTCCCGCTGCCTAGGGAGTTTCCTTGACGCAATGCTGACCCAGCTGCACCACCACATCAAATTTCCCACCAGCCGACAGGATTTGGATGAGACCAAGCATCAATTCTACAATGTTGCGCATTTCCCACATGTGACAGGATGCATTGACTGTACCCACATCCACATCTGCCCACCAGCTGCAACGGAGTACATGTACCGCAATCGCAAGTCCTACCACTCCCTCAACATCCAGATGGTCTGCAATGCTAAGACATACATCTCGGACATAGTGGCACAGTACCCGGGGAGTACACATGACTCCTTCATATTCCGGCACTGCGGCCTCCACACACAACTGGCCAGGGGAGACTTTGGTGAAGGACACCTACTTGGTAAGTACACTTTGCCCACAATGTTACACTGCGATGAAGTAGCTGCTCTGCACAGGCACTCACCCTCTGCTCCTCTCATTCAGGTGACAGTGGCTACGCCGTCCGTGAATACCTCCTCACCCCTTACCTCAACCCTGCTACACCACAGCAACGGCGTTACAATGTAGCACACATACGCACAAGGAATTGCATTGAGAGGACATTTGGGCTACTGAAGAGCAGATTCCGCATACTGCACAAGACTGGTGGGGCCATGTACTACAGTCCTGATGTGTGCTGCCGCATTGTGGCTGTGTGTGCAATACTACACAACATTGCTACCAAGCGCCGGATACCTGTAGAGATCTCTGGCAGTGAGTCGGAAGGGGACGACCGGCCACCTGCACATGTGCGTCATGCACGCTGGGAGAACCCAGCTGAAGGACACAGACGCCACAACCACATCACAATGAACAGTTTCTAGTGCACCCACTCCCCTCACCCAACAAATCACATTTGCATGCCAATGGAAATAATGACAGGAGGCCGATGTATGATGCTAGATTAAATATTATTGTTGAGGCACAATAATGATGTTATGTTTCTATTATTCAAATGCAAGCAGTATTGCGCCATACTGCTCCTAACAAAACACAGGACATGCTTTTATCATCAGCATGTCCCAGCCAATGTACATAAAACTCAAGTGCGCCTCCGGCGCGCAGCACCCAATCGCCTCTCTGGCTCTTCCTCTGGGACGGCACGTTTCCCTGCAGTGGGCCTGGTGCTGCGGCGTAACACGCCAACCTGTGAGGCAGACAGGCTGCTGACACTGGAGGTGCCCTCACTGGTGTCGTCCCCCTCGACATTGCCTGGCCCAGTAGGATGGAGTGCCAGTACGGCAGTGGTGACCTGCTCCAACACTCTCGCAACATCCTCGCAGCATTGGATCATCTGCTGCTGCTGCGCCAGGGACCGTCGTGAGAGCTGGGAGGTGGCATTCCCAACTATATAGTTTGAGCGGGTGTATGCTGACAGCCGCGTAAGTAGCTGCCGGTGGCGGCGGCGGGCGGTGTTGCGCTGCGATATGAGCGCAGCAGTGTTGGCCTCCATGTCTGTCGTCATGCGCTCAATCCCGTCGGCCACATTAGCCACATTGCGGCCAATGTTGTGGAGCTGCAGTTGGATCGCCCCGTGCCGTCGTGCCTGCAGTTGGTGGATGCGTAGCATCCGGCGCTCAATGCTCAGGCCCGGCACGCGCACAGCCATCCCCCTCCTGCCGCTGCGTGCTGTGTTCTGCTGGCGAGCCCTGCCATGCCTGCTCTGCTGGCTGGCCACAGTGGGTGTGCGCACTGTCACCGCAGTAGCTGCACCAGATGTAGAGGGTCCAGCTGGTGGTGGAGTTGTGGTTGTCAAAGGTGCAGCGCCTGATGGTGGTGGCGCAGATGGTCTTGCCCTGGCTGCGGGGATAGGTGCTGCACTTGATGGTGGTTGCACAGATGGTGTTGCCCTGGCTGCGGGGATAGGTGCTGCGCCTGATGGTGGTGGCGTAGATGGTGTTGCCCTGGCTGCGGGGATAGGTGCAGCGCCTGTTGGTGCAGGATCTGTCGCTGTTTGCACCTCCTCGGCACCCTCTGGTGGCTCGTCAATGAGCAGCCTGTCGCAGTCGCTGCTGTTGTTAGTGCCACCTGTGAGGGGAAGTGGACGTACATTAGTTGCATGTATCTGTCACACGTGCAGTTGCTACATGCATGCTGGATGACATTCCCTGACTGGCTGTGGCATTGCGTACTTTGGGACATGTCTGGCTGCATTGGGGTTCTTGTACATTGTGGGCAGACCACAATGCTTTTGGGCATGACCTAATGTGCATGGATTGCATGACTTTGGATGATTATGGGAGGCTATAGGGTCATGGCCATTGATAGGGGACATGGTCGCAGTCGCATGCCACTTACCTTGGCTCTCTTGGGTGGGGCCGGATGAGTCCAGATTGATGACCCCAATGCACGCCTCTGGCTCACGAGTGTCCTCCACGCGGTCCTCCAAGGGGGTGTTGGGAGGGACTGTTCGTCAGTTCCTCCAGCGACCTGTGTGCCACGCCCACAGAGTTGACTTTTGCCGCTATCCCAAGCCAGATTCGGCGTTTCTCCACCTCAGGCACCCTCCTGGAGTCTTTTCCAAAAAGTTTTGGGTGGTTATCAACCACCCCATCAATCAGGTGCTCCAACTCCTGCTCAGAGAATTTGAGCTTCCACTTGCGCCCGGTGTCGCTGGGCCCTGGTACAGCTTCCTCTGCCATTGCTGCAGTAAGATGAGTTAAGGATTTGCAAGTTTGCAGGTGTCCTGGAAGGAGCTCAGTGAGATGCAGCCTCGAGATCAGCCTCACTGTTCTGAATGGGGGTGGGAACTGGCTGCTTCCTGCTTGTGATGTCATCACTGTGCTCGAAATGCGTCTTCCTGTTTTTCCGATCTTGCGATTTTGCGAGATCGCATTTAGCGATCTCGCAATTAGCGATATCGCAATTAGCGATATCGCAATTCCTACTCGGATGTTGGCGGAAATAGCGATTATTCTGCGATTTTAGAAAATCGCAAACGCTTTTTGCGGCCGCGTGCGAATCGCTTTATTTTCTCGGTAATTTTGATGAATGCCGATCTGCGATTTCTAAATTGCGATTCGCTGTAAATCGCAATTTAAAAATCGCAGAATTCGGTTTTCATGAATCAGGCTGTATGTGACTTTTAGAGGCTATGAAATCCAGGTCACTAATCGCAATTGTATGTTCCTACAGAGAGATTGTGGTACAGGAACTTGAGAGCAACAATCTTGACAACAAAATTATCATCAAAATGAAGTATAAACTGTTAAGCTTAGACTTACTATTTTTATCTCCACCTCTACCTACCTCGAAGGTTACAGTGGCAGAAGCAACATGTACTTATAGTTAATATTTTGAGACATATACATTCCTCAGATATGTGCTTGCTGATAACTTTGTCACCATTTGATGAATGTCCAGGAAACTTTGCAAACATATTCTTTTTTCAACATTGGCTGATGATGCAAAGTTTCATGGTGAGTAAAAAGAGGTGGGGGGGATGCAAAGTAAAAAGGGGGTCCCGAAACATGTTTGCTTATTTTTCCGCCAATGCATTTTTTTTTTTTTTTCAGAGTTTAAAGAACGTTTTTATTGTGTTCTAGATGCTGAGATCACAGATCTCTATAAATTATATCTCAAGAGTAATCCAAACGATGAGACGAGACGCTCGGGTGAGGATTTCCTCAGACATTGTACCCAATCAAACTTCCTTTGCCAATGATTTCACCAATGTAAAACCACATCAGGACCTCTGTAGCGACCAATCCATTCCTCAGGGCCTCCTTGACTGTGAGCTGCGAAAGTTTGCCCGACTGGAAGGACTTCACCATCGCCTTCATGCTGTCAATCGCCTTGGGAATCTCCGCTGGAGAAGGTGGTGTCAGCTCCACTTTTGCATAGTACCAGAAGGTGGCCAATCTGGGTTTGGAGTAAGTAACAGCAGCGCCCACCAGCTGTGGTCCACGAGTAGTCACGGTCTTGACAAAATGGCTGAACGGATTTTCATTAAATTTGCAGAAATATCGATTATGGTGTGGAAAGGGTCTTCTTTATTTGATCTGATTTTGTTCAGTTCTTTTGAAGTAATAAGGGACAAAACCGGAGTAATATATGGGCCGCAGTATACCGCTGTACTTTTGCGTATATCGCTGTACATGGCGATGATGAAACACATTATTGGTTTATCATAGACGCTGTAAAATAAAAAGACAGCTATGTTTTTTAGACAACACTTTATGTTTCTTTTAACAACAATCATTGCTTAGTACTCTTTTTGTAATGTATAGGAAGTAATGAGGCAGTTTAGAAAAGTCTGTAGTGTTAGGGAAAAAGCATGGTCATTGATGTATATATATTTAAAAAAGTTTATACTGTACCGCAGTACTTTCTTGAAAGTACTGCAGTAGTTATTGAAATCCATAAAAAAGCAAAACTTCCAGAAACCAAAATAAGGTAAAAAAATAAACTAATCAGCAGCAATGCCATTTTTAGTAAGGCATTTGAACCCACATTTCTGATCCCATGACAATGAAAACGAATAGAAAACTAGATAAGAAATACAATTAAGAAGTAAAGCATTATGTGATTAATAACATAAAATAGCATACGAACACAAACCAGTACTACTAAATATCACCAACAGCCATGGGTATTCTGCTGACTGTTGGACACCAAAACAACTCAATTTCCTCTACAAGACACAACAGACTAATTGAAAATTATACCTCATCGCCTCCATCTATATTTCTACATAAAACAGGTACATTTCTACATGGATCTGTGTGGCTGTTCCAGGAAATAGTACTTGGGTGACCTGGCAGGAGTGGTGGCATTTGTAGAAATCTACTCTAAGTATTGTTGTCTTCTATTCTTTCACATATATCGAATTGCCTTTTTAGATGTATATTTACAGTTGAACATACACAACATCTATGGGGATTTTTCACAATCAAATCGATTTGTTTATCACCAGTGTTTCATGATGACTCCCACCACATGATTATCTTGAATTGTAAATGTTCTAAATGATGACATAGCAGCGTGACAGAAATGCTGATTTTGTCTGAAAACAAATAACAAGGAAAACAATGATGGAATGACTTTGTGTTATGTTCATTAAATACAATCAGATGCCAATGCAGTATTGTATTATTAATTTACCATCAACTATGAAGACAACTTAATGTACATGTTTACCTTCCACTAACCATTATTCTCTGTATCATTTAAAATATTTCTGATACCTGGAAAACACATATGGTTAATATTGGTAAAAGCCTTTCTCTTTTGAGACATTTGGTTAGGTCTGAATACATATATTTTTCTTGTTTTCTTACTTTGGATTTTTTTTTAACACGGTCATCATAACCAACCAAAACAATTATCTCTACAGGAACAGGAGGATAACAAAGGCAAAACAACCCTGATGCTTTTGAAAGGACACTGGTGCAGTGGCGGTTGGTGGATTATGGAAGTGGTGAGGTCCAAAAAACACTATCCAGCCCTCCGCCTTGGGCCTTGCCAACCCCAGGCCACACTTTAAGATTGCGATCGACCAGACATACATGCACACACAGTTGCAGGCATGCATACCAAGACATTCACACATACCTCCACTTGCACTCCCAGCACACAGACTTTCAAACACAAAAACATATCTGAGGCAGGTTCACAATTTCCAACTCCTCTATCTCCAGCAGCCAGAGGCAGACCCATGAGCTTCCACCCAATCAGAAGCTGGAATCCCTATTCTAGCTTTTGATAGGACCAGAGGGTCTGTGATTGACAAGCCTTGACGCTCCATTATCTGACATGCTGTACTCCGTGATGCTACTTCAGCATGTCAGATATGCATTGTGCATATGTGAGGCCGGGCTGTAACAGCCCTGCTTAACACATGCACAATTCAGGGAGTGGAGCCCTCTCCTGCAGGCAAGGCAATATTACAGCTTTTACATGCAAACAAACAATTTGTGAGGTTGTTTGTTTTCATATGGAAACTGTAATATGCCGAGCAGAAGTGGCAGAGAGAGGCAGTGGGTTGACACCCTGTCACCCCCTAGGGGCAGCCGCTACTGCACTGGTGAGCCATGGCCAGGTGACGATTGATGGTCATATTTCTCTCTCCCATGCAACAATGAAAGTATGGCAGAGGAGACGGTATATCACTGTACTGCCATACAGCTCTATTATATTTCGATTCTGCCTAAAAAGATGTATTGGCTCCAGGAGCAATTGTTGGAGGGACAGATGCGCTGGGTGTTGGTGGAGGTGCTGATGGAGCAGAAGAATTAGAAGGTGCTACTGGAGGCAGAGGTGTAGTGAACCCCCCCCCCGCCCCCAGCAGCATAAGCGGGGGCTGACCCTGTGCACATTGGTTGGTGAACTTCGAATCAGGCAAAAAATAATTACTTGTTTATGGGCCTTTTCTGTCTGCAAACAAAATGCTCATAAATAAAAGTTTGTGGAATACCGAGGGATGTAGGGCTTCGACTGCCGTGCACAAAGACACAAAAAGAGGAAAAATTAAACTGTGAAACACGGAGAGGAATCAATAGAATAAGTAAGCATGGGAGATTAAGGAAGAAAATAAGAATGGGGGAAAAAAGGGGTAAGAAAGAAAAGTAGGAGAAAGGAAGGATGAGAGGAAGTAAACAGTGAAAAGTAAAAAGATGAACAATAGAACAGTGAAAGAATAAATGTATGTAAATGTAAAAAGTTAAAAAAGATAGAACGATGAAAGGGTGGATAGAAGAAAGAAACGATAAAAAGATGAAAGGGTGAATTGCTGTAAGAATGAGAACTATGAAATTATGGTTGGAAGAATACACAGATAGTTGGAAACTTACATGGATGGATGGAATTGGTAGATGGATGGATGGAAAGGTGAAGGAATGGACAAGTGGATGGGTAAATAGATGGAACGGTGAATAGGTGGATATATAGATGGTTGGAAAGGAGATGAAAGGACCTCTTATAAGGAGGGTCTGGTATGCTTGCTTTGCGTGCTTGGTGCTAATAGAGGTATATTTCAAGTGAGGGGTGTTACAGTTTTCTGGCTACTCCCTTGACTGGAAGGACAGATGCAGAAGGTGGTAGTGGAAGTGTTCGAAGGTGTTGCATTAACCGATGAAGTGGCCACTGCCGATCTTCCTACTACGTTCTCCTTCTGACACCTTCTTTCTGCATACGCCAACCTCGTGGTATAAACTGTGTACAGGAGTTTTCTCATTCCTGTGCTGATGGAGTATTGTTTAATGTTCCCACTTGAAAAAACTTTGCTACATAGTTTCATGTAACAAGTTTGAATTCACTTTTTTCTCTGCAAGTGGCAAAGAAAAAACATTTCACACAATTAAGTCCTTCAATTTCTTCTTCCATGCCACCACTACTTCGCTACAAATTTTAAAAGAAAAAAACACACCAATTCAATGAAAAAACAAAATGTTTAAAAATTAGAGTTAGGAAAACTTACTTCATTATATATATACAAAACCAACTTAAATTACACAAACATTAGAAATTAAAAAGTTATAGTTATAACTTAAATTTATAATTTGCGCCCCCTTCCAAAACTTACTATACCTCGCACACCTCTGTACAGAGTATTGTCAACTCGGTAACTAGACTAAATAAACTATAACTCAATCTTCCAGCATGCACACTTTTCCCATACATTATATCATTTAAGATGTCATGAGTGTTGTTATGAATACTATGGGCCCGATTCACAGAATGAACTTAAGACTCAATCCTAAAGTTAATACTATTTTGGTATTCACAGAATGCACTTACTACTTTTGGCATTCACAGAATGAATTTACTACTTTTGGTATTCACAGAAGTTAGGATTTTGTCTTAAGTTTTCCTTAAGACAAACTTAAGACAGACTTAAGACAGACTTAAGACAAAATCCTAACTTCTGTGAATACCAAAAGTAGTAAGTTCATTTTGTGAATGCCAAAAGTAGTAAGTGCATTCTGTGAATAGGAAAATAGTAGTAAGTTTATGATTCAGTCTTAAGTTCATTCTGTGAATCGGGCCCTATGATTTAACATACTATAAGTGATGTAATATGATAGGGTATAAACAGTACATGTAGACCATGACATTGCTTTCTTCCAAATTTGGTGTAATTCCATTCAACATTTTTGCAATATCGGGAAAACGCTTTTTGGGACCCCCTTCTTTCTCAGCCCCCGCTTGATGGACCACTCTGAGACTTTCCAGGAAGGAGCTTAGGTGGATGAGTCTTTTTTTAGGAAAGTTTTTTGAAGATTTGACAAATTGCGCCAAAGTTATTAGCAAACTCATAAAACCAATTACCTATGTAAAGAGAATCCTAACTGCAACTACCCAATGGCAACTGCCACTGGTTACTTTATATTGTCATGGTATCTATCTGTCTATATATATATATCGTGGTCCAGCCTGGTGTCGTCAAATTGAGATGCACTCGCAGATCGGCGGAGGGCTCCAAGCCTCAGCCCTCGTAAAACAGTATGGAATAACTCTTTCTTCCTCAGAGGCTGGTGGTATCCCTTCCACACGCACCGTGTGGAAGGGATTCGAAAGGGAGAACATCCTATTTTGATCGTACTGGTATGCAGTTTTTCAGACCAGATGAAATAATTGCATTACACTTTTTAACTCACCTGACTGCTTTCAAGACTTTGTAAGAACAGTAGTGCTTGTGCTAAAAAGTTTCCACTATGGTGATGTTATACGAGGACTGCCATACATTACAGTGTTGATTTAAAAGCACTATGGGACTTGTATTTCACAACATGCAGTCACGTGATGTTTTACTCTTTTAAAGCACGCATGAGCGCACTTTGAAAAATGATTCCCACCTGTGAGCAAGGCCATCCCAGGCCGAAATATTAGAAGGGGAAGCACGCTGTGTTTGCCTGGATACTGAATAAATCGTCATTTCCAGTAATGAGCCTCAAATTGTTTTTTGGTGTTTATGGACGGGCTGCTTACCGGGGAGGGTAAACACCCATTGTTCCGCAACTTTCTTTCCGCATACCATCACTCCGCATACTTTCATTACGAAAGTACCATGACTCCGCAATGCCATTATAACGCATGGCATTAATTTTACATGCTTTTACCACGCATACATTTACAACGAAATTCGTTGTAAATGCATGAATGGTAAAAGCATGTTTTTTTTTATGTTTGGATAAGGTAAGTATGGGTATAGGGGTATATGTTTTGGGGTACTGAGGTATATGTTTTGGGGTGTTTGGGTATTTTAAGGGTTCAGATATAGTTCTGGGTTATGGGGTGCAGGGATAGTTTTAGGGTTTAGGGCTAGGTATGGGTTTTCGGGTACAGGGGTATTTTTAGGGTTCAGGGCCAGGTTTGGGTTTTGATGTTTAGGGGTATTTTTAGGGTTCAGGGGTAGGTTTGGGTTTTGGGGTACACTGGTATTTTAAGGGTTCAGGGCTAGGTTTGGGGTACAGGGGTATTTTTTGGGTTCAGGGCTAGGTTAGGGTTTTGGGGTACAGGGGTATTTTAGGGTTCAGGGGTAGGTTTGTGTTTTGGGGTACAGGGTTATTTTTAGGTTTCAGGGCTAGGTTTTGGTTTTGGGGTACAGGGGTATTTTTAGGGTTCAGGGGTAGGTTTGGGTTTTGGGGTACAGGGGTATTTTAAGGGTTCAGGGCTAGGTTTGGGTTTCGGGGTACATGGGTATTTTTAGGGTTCAGGGGTAGGTTTGGGGTTTGGGGTACAGGGGTATTTTAAGGGTTCAGGGCTAGGTTTGGGTTTTGGGGTACAGGGGTATTTTTAGGGTTCAGGGCTAGGTTTGGGTTTTGGGGTACAGGGGTATTTTAGGGTTCAGGGGTAGGTTTGGGTTTTGGGGTACAGAGTTATTTTTAGGTTTCAGGGCTAGGTTTGGGTTTTGGGGTACAGGGGTATTTTTAGGGTTCAGGGGTAGGTTTGGGTTTGGGGTACAGGGGTATTTTAAGGGTTCAGGGCTAGGTTTGGGTTTTGGGGTACAGGGGTATGTTTAGGGTTCAGGGGTAGGTTTGGGTTTTGAGGTACAGGGGTATTTATAGGGTTCAGGGCTAGGTTTGGGTTTTGGGGTACAGGGGTATTTTTAGGGTTTAGGGATAGGTTTGGGTTTTGGGGTACAGGGTATATTTATAGGGTTAAGATGGGTTAGTGTTTAAGGGTGTTGGGGTATTTTAAGGAGTAAGGGTGGGTTATGATTATGGGGTGCAGGGGTATTTAAAAGGAGCAGGGTGGGATTAGCACACAATATGAGACATGGCATAAAGGGCGGAACGTACCACACACCCCCAGCGTTTGTCACACCCACAGCACAACACAGACACGCCCACAAGGGACTACTTTGCTGGCACAGTTCTTTTACCTTTTAAATGTATATGGTGGGCGTCTGCATAGCCTATGTCCTTCTGCTGCAACTGCCCTTTCCAACGCTGTCTTGGGTGTTGTGATTGGTGCTGTGGTTCCTGAGATTATCCGCCTCAAAGGTTTGGGCTCTCTCTTTATTATATTAGTATGGATATATATAAGTATAACACACCAATACTTACCTGTTTCTTTTTTCCCTGCAAGATTGATCAAGTACCAACATGGAAAGTGGGTTGGAGTTAGAGAAACAACACGGATAGCGAGTGGGTGCAAGCAACAACACAGACAGTGAGAGGGTGCAAACAACAGCATGGACAGCAGAAGGGGACAGGCAACAACAAGGGTAGGGTGGGGGAAGTAGCACAGGGGGGGATGCAACATGGGAGGGTGTGTGGCGGCCCGAAGCAACACAGAGGAAAAGTGCACAAATGAAACTGCTAGAAAAGACAAGCACTCTAGTCGAGTGATTTGACAAAAAGAAAAAAGTAGTACCCAATTAAGGGGGCAGTGGAAGGACACAAGTACCTGGCCCATGCCTTCAGGGAAGAAACAAAGACAAGAAGCGGAAGACAAGTTGGCACAACCCAACTTATGAAAAGCAAGCAAATGAGAGTGACAATGAAGATAACCAATGGGCTCAGATAAGACCAAAAAAGTGAGCAATATAGAAGCAAACAGTCATAAATTGTCAATAGCATGAGAAAAGACGGCTTCTGACAAGATGAAAGGGAACCAAAATTCAGGAGTAACATATTTGCTGCTGCTTTTCCAGCACACCGATAGACGGGCTGCTGGGGAACTCGGAAAGCTTCAGAAGTGGGGTTAGTGAGTGTAGTGGGGTAAGTGGGTGTATCTCGGGGACATCACCAGCTTGAGCTGTTTACGAAGATGCTGGGTCTTGTTCTACAGAATAACATGAAACCGTGCTATTGCAGCAGGGCTGGTGTTTGAGATCTACATGGGTAGGATGGTAGGTGTGGCCCGGCGGTGGTAGGCTGTTAAGGACACATGTCAGAGTTAAGCATCTTTGTGTACTGCTTTCTCCACACTCATGCAAAGCCTTGATATCTAATTACACATGAATTGAAATACAGACCTCTCTGTTGTCCATTGTTCATCTTGAGAACTCTGCCCGAGTACAGCAAGAAATGTCGAGACCTCATACCATTTAGAAAGGCCTTAAAGTCTCCCTTGTACCTGTCCTTTCTTATGGTTGCTAAGGGTTGACTGTGGGTTATAATGCTATACAAGCTACTGATTGACTTGACTTGAGTGCCATGATGAGGAACTAAGCCACTCAAGGGAGCTCCTGATCTCCTGTTAGTAATTAATACAGTTAAGCCTCATTTGGGGTCACCATGACAAATCAGGCCCCTGACCCTATAAAGGAGAGACTAATCATCCATGTGGGTGTATGAAATGATTGCAGAAAGGTGGACCTCTGTACTTACTGAGTATGAGGAGACTTCCTTATAAGAAAGTTCTTCTTGGTAGGCTAATAGGCTATGACCTTTTACCTTTTACCATAGACGACTCTAGCTATTAAGACCTCATGTGAGATTGACTCCCGAAAGCAGAGTTGGTGCTTTTCCTGTTTGCCCACCTCTTGCTTCCTGCATCTCATTGAGAGTGCAGGGAATGGTGGTTTTTCTGTTGAAATCTCCTCGGTAGGGCACCACCAACCCACCCCCAACCCGGGTGGACATAATGTTGGGAGGGTGGATCTATTGAGGGCGGCACTTCCGATGACATACCTGACAAAGTTGTTTACTGTCCGGTACTGCCATGGACACCACGACCCTTGCACAAAGGAAAAATGTTCAAATGTTCCCCACACATTTCAGGCATGAGGCGATTTGGCAAACATAAAACACTGACATGGAGGGAATTCTTAAATTTGGCGTGCTATTATTGTCTAGGCCAGTAGAGGCGATACCAGCCAGCCGATCAGACTTTAAAATAAGGCACGAAGGCTGAAAAACTGTAGATTCTGAATATCGACTGTGAACACATATCATACACAAGTGGTTTGTAACCTCTTGTGAGTCTGCGAAGCCTACTCAGGGGATCCGCAACTGTTTAGAAAATTAAATAATAACAGGTTGATAAAGTGGAATTAAATAAGGAAACAAATGTATCATTGAATATTTTTAAAGGTTCTGTAAATGTGAAGAAATTTGAAATTGGAGGCTAAAAATTAGGTTGGTATCCTCAGAATCATTTGTGATCCTGTGCAAGTGCATCAAACCGAATATAGTATGGACGATGGTTTCACCTAATTGAAGTTAGAAAAGCTCTAACCTTCCCATTAAAATTAAAATTGTGACTCTTTTTATATTTGTTTGTGAATTAAATAACATAATTCATCATTTATGTATGATTTTGTGGTTCAAATCATCGAAATTGCTGAGTCCCAGGCTTTGAGTATTGACTCAGTGGAAGGTCCCCAGATTTCATTAGTTATTCAGCGATGGTCCTCAGATTCCAGAAATGATTAAGTAGAGGCCCACAGGAGTCAGAGGCTAAAGAACTTCGTCCCTACACAGCTGGACCTGTTTTAAATCTCAACATAAAGAAATGAGTAATTGATTGGGTAGTGCTGCTCTCCTCCTTAGTTGAAGGTGAACGTGTGTCGATCCATCTCTTTAAATGTCTAAGGGCCTTATTATGAGTTTGTTGATGCAGGAGGTGGACCGCACTGCCAAACCCATGTTTGTACCCTCCCACCGGATTAGGAGTTTCTCCTGACTGGCGGACTGTTCTTTGGCGTTCCCACGGTGGTGCTTATGAAATAGGTGCCACAATGGGAACGTTAAAATCAGTACCTGCATGGGCTGGACTGCTGCAGTCCTTGCCGTGCAGGTACTGGGGTGCATGCACACAGGGGGGCACAACATGTGCCCCATGGAGCAGAGGCACATTGGGGACTTTTAGGACCCTCTTTGTTTCTCTCTGTCAATTTTCATGGTGGTCGCATTGCCATGAATAGTATGGCTGTGAGGAAACTAGTAATATGCTGCGGCCCGCCAAGCATATTGCGGCCTCAAGACCGCCACACCACGGCCAGGGATATGTGATCCCAGGCGGTTGTGTTGGTCCCAGGGCAGCTCGACCGCCCGGCTCATAATAGGGCTGTCGGAAGACTGTCACTGCTGCGCCCCCATGAGTCTCACAGTCCTTGGACCGCCAGACTCATAATAAGCCCCTATATAATGATTTGGACAAAATGTATTTTAAGGACTGTTATTTACTTTTCATTATTTTAAGTGCTTCAGTTGTTTGCATGTAAGTGTTATTATTTCAAATTTATAGTTTTTGCTTCTTTATTTGTAGTTCACGCTTTTATTATAGAAATATTTTACACACAGCCAATATTACAAACATAAATACATTCCTTTTTGCCCTGGGCATTTATTTGCCCTGGGCAACAATAAACACTTCATCATTTGAGGAAGATCTTTTAAGCATCATATGTCCTTAATTTCCTTGAAATGAATATTTGAGGCTTAAAACCTACCTTTATAGGGCATACGCATCAAAGCACAAAATCAGAGTCCCATGCTTAGTACACAGTTAGGAAAGAAATGTTTGTGCATGCAGTTATTCGCTCAGGGACAAAAAGGTCGGAAAGAGGTAAAATGTGGGGTTGCCAACCGGCGAAACCGACACTGCAACTTTTACCCCATTTGAACTTCGAAAACGTTGGGTTGGGATCAAGAGGTGCCCCTTTCTGGAAATGCTATTTCCCAATGCCTTTTTTGCACCCACATACTTTGCAGGATTCAGATCGAGGGGCTCAGAAGTGTTAGATTGATAAAGAGGAGCTGAGGCTTTGCAGAGGAGGTCTATGAATATGGATGGGATAGGGGACAGAGGGCCACAGTTTCCCATAGACACAGAACGGGTAAAACCCTTTGATACATCTGGCCCTTAGTTTGCTGGAACCAGGGTCTGTGCCCCTGGATTATCAGACCCTACAGGCGTGTCCCAGCTCAGCATAGCTAGGTGAGCGAGGCATCGCAGGGCTGCACACGGGTGTCTGCCTGAGCGAGCGAGCAAGTGAGACTGACCCTGCTACCACGCTCGCCTATTACAACGTCTTCGTGTATTAGCGGGTGCTGATGGCAGATGCTGCACGCGCCCACGGCATAGGGTGAGTTTCTTGATCGGCAGATAGCCACAGAACACTTCTCCGCTCTCTGTTGCTTGTGGCTGCTTGTTGGGGGCGGCCTGGAGGCAGAGCAGAGAGTTGAGAGCGGAAGTAGCACTCAGTGCGTGATAAAACGATTGCCGGGGATAAATTGATTTAAACTTTAAATACTTTGAAAAAGACTTGGAAAACACTAAGCAGCGGATGCTGCGATTAAGTGGGACTCGAGTTTGGTTGGTAATACCACGAATGAAGCTGCTGCCGCTGCTGTACCTGCTGTTCTGATCTCGTATTCTGCTTTTAAAACTATTTGTACCAGGCTGCTTTGCAAATTTTGCACATAACAGATCGGAGGATAACAGCGAGTTAGGCTGCTCCTCATTTCCTTCATCCCTCAGTTTTTGTTTGTGTTTTTATAGTAACGTCACCCGATTTTAACAGCTGTTCAGCGCTCTTGCTCACTGCACTTTACCCCGAGGACAACAGCGAGTTAGGCTGCTCCTCTTATCCCCAGCTCTTCGGTCGCCGAATCCCGAGCTCCGGTCCACCACGGCTGTGTGCCGATTGTGCGGAGAGCCATTGGGAGGCAGGAGGACCAACCAGTGTGATCCCTGTAAGCCGGAGGGCGGAGCCAGGAGCCCGCACTTCCTGCTACATTAACTGTGGTTTTGACGGCGGCGCAGCTTACCACGAATGAAGCTGCTGCCGCCGCTGTACCTGCTGTTCTGATCTCGTATTCTGCTTTTAAAACTATTTGTTACCAGGCTGCTTTGCGAATTTTGCACATAACAGATCGGAGGATAACAGCGAGTTAGGCTGCTCCTCATTTCCTTCATCCCTCAGTTTTTAGGTTTTGCCTGGGGCACGGACTTTAGCTCCGCCGCCAGGAGAAATCTTTAGTTTTCAGTATGGGTGCCTTGAATACGCCCTCTGTTCCATTGGCTAGCTCCATAAATGGAGGCTAGCTATTGGAACAGAGATCTGTCCGTCAAGGCCGGACCAGATTCGGGGGCGTTCCCGAGATTTTTTCCCTCTCCACCCTTTTTGCCTCGTCATCGGGCGGTGGGTGGGTTTTTTTTTTTTTTTGTCCGTGTTTGTTTTGGCCATTCTGCGGCCGGAGGAAGTCCAGGTGAGTGCTGGTTTTATCAAGGCTTTCCTTACTGGACACGAGAACTACGAATCGGAGTCCAGGTGAGTGCATTGTTTTTTTCTTGTTTCTTGTTCTTGCCTTATGTCTTCCCGCCCCCCTCCCGCTCTCCGTGCCTGTCCGTGTGTCTGTTCCGGCTCCCCCTCCCCCCACCCAAGGTCCTGCGAGGCGCCCGTGTCGCGGTGGAGCCCCGCCTGCTTGGAAGGCTGCAGGGAGAAGAAGCGGCCGAGGAGAGGAGCGAAGTCCTCGAAGAGAACGCCTGGTGAGTGATATGTGCTGGGGGGAGCTCTGGTGACGCTGTGGGGCCTGCGAGAGGCACAGTGTTGGCAGGCAAGGTGAGCGGCACCGTCTGGTCAGAGGGCCGCTCCCACAGGAGGCCCCTTTTCTTCCTGAGTTCCCCGAGCGGGACTCCATCGTAACGGCAGCAGACGAGCGGCCCTGTGGAAGCGGGCCGCCCGCTCCGCCAACGTGGGGCATTGTTTGTTTTAAGAGCCTAGTGACAGGCTCCGGGGGCATTTTCATTTACAGAGAGCCCAGAGGGGCTCAGCGGGCACCTTGGTGATGTCGAGCCCCCAGAGGGGGGGCTCCAACGACGGCCGCATTTTTGTTAAGAGCCTGCTTTGACTTGTAACTGGGGTGATTGTTTGGGTTCTAGTGCTACAGATCACGGTGGGCCTGATTCCCGTGCTTGCCGTGTGGATGATTACCTGGCTGGTTCTGCAGCTTGCTATTAGGATGTTTGCTAGGTGGGTCCTTAAAGGGAATTTAGGTGGATTCTCTGCATTGAATGTGGTTTTATGACGATGGCTTGGCTGGGTTCTAGATTTTGACCTTATGATTACTTTGCAGGATATGGTACATGTCCTTAACATGATTTATTAACTAAGTGTCCTGTTTTGCAATGATTTCACTGATGGGTCTGGTGTTGTCCTCTGCTTTGTGTCCATCTCATTGTGTGTCCTTCTAAGGTATTCTGGAATGTGAAGTGTGGTGTCAGGTGTGTCTGTGCCGTTCTGCCCTCCGTTACAATCATCCCCCCCCCCTCGATTTTGGGTCCTTCAGCCCTCCGTCTGCCTAGTGTTTTGTGCCGTTCTGCCTACCCTTAGAATCATCCCCCCCTCGTTTTTGTGTCTGTCTGCCTCGTGATTTGTGCCGTTCTGCCCTCCGTTAGAATCAGCCCCCCCCTCGTTTTTGTGTCCTCCTTCCCTCTGTCTGTTTTGTGCCAATCTGCCCTCAGTTATAATTGTTTCCCCTCGTTTTTGTGCAGTTCTGCCCTCCGTTAGAATCATCCCCCCTCTTTTTTGTGTCCCTTCTTCCCTCTGTCTGCCTGGTGTTTTGTGCCGCTCTGCCCTCTGTTACAATCACCCCCCCTCTTTTTTGTGTCCTTCTGCCCTCTGTCTGCCTGGTGATTTGTGCCGTTCTGCCCTCCGTTACAATCACACCCCCTCGTTTTTATGTCCTTCTTCCCTCTGTCTGCCTAGTTTTTTGTGCCAATCTGCCCTCAGTTATAATTGTTTCCCCTCGTTTTTGTGTCCTTCTGCCCTCTGTCTGCCTGGTGTTTTGTGCCGTTCCTCCACCTGAACTGATCCCCTTAAAATAAGGCCATGCTCCAAAAAGTACCGCAGCCCCCTGCCCTGAACCATAAAAAACTGCCCCCTACCTCCGTGAAGTACTCTGACTCTGCTCCCTACCCTCCCTTGGCGCCTAAAACTGTCCCCTGCCATGCACCCTACAAAGCCTCAACGTAGTAAACTGTCCCTTCTCTGTGTGCTTCGAGGCCGTAAAATGTAAGCCTAGGCACAAATGGATGGTTGGATTTGTAGGGTAAAGTTTTATTTAATGTGATTTTATGTAGCGCAAACTTTACCCGAAGGTGTCGGAGCGCTTTACATAAGAACCAGTTGCCAAACCTAAGGAGTTTGATTTACATGCGTTAAGTAAAAGATACAAACAGGAAAACAATTGAAATGTACTAGATGTAGTCACACAAAGAAGAGACTGTTGATTCTCGTTATATTTCTATATACATATGGAAAGGATATGAATAGATGTACTGCAAGAGTCACATAGGAATGTTAGAGTAGAAAGGTCTACTGCATATACTAGTGAATACAGTCATCTCTATATACAGAAAAAATGAGTTATATTTAGAGGGGTCGGAGTGGGACGCAGTGGGTGGATGGATGCATGATGGATGGATGTATGCATGATGCATGGATGTATGGGTGGATGCATGGATGGGTTGTTGGTTGGATGGGTTGATGGATTGCATAAATTGTTGAGGGATTGGCTGTATATATGCATCTATCCATCCACCCATCCATGCATCTATCCATACACCCATCCATACACCCATCCATGCATGCACCCATCCATGCATCCACCAACTCCTCCATGCAAGCATTACAACAAGAGCCCGCAGCTCTCCTTCGTCTCTCCTCGCCCCCCCCTTCCCTGAGCCCGCAGCTCTCCTTCATCTCTCCTCGCCCCCCCTTCCCTGAGCCCGCAGCTCTCCTTCGTCTCTCCTCGCCCCCCCTTCCCTGTGCCCTGCCCTGCTATTGTAAATGACAATGCCATTTATTTATGTTAAAAAAAAAAAAAATAATGTCAAGAGCAATGCCAATAGCTCTAACTTTAACAAAGGCAAAACCATTGCATTGTAAATGCTTGTTGTTTGTGTTTTTATAGTAACGTCACCCGATTTTAACAGCTGTTCAGTGCTCTTGCTCACTGCACTTTACCCCGAGGACAACAGCGAGTTAGGCTGCTCCTCTTATCCCCAGCTCTTCGGTCGCCGAATCCCGGGCTCCGGTCCACCACGGCTGTGTGCCGATTGTGCTGAGAGCCATTGGGAGGCAGGCGGACCAACCAGTGTGATCCCTGTAAGCCGGAGGGCGGAGCCAGGAGACCGCACTTCCTGCTACATTAACTGTGGTTTTGACGGCGGCGCAGCTTACCACGAATGAAGCTGCTGCCGCCGCTGTACCTGCTGTTCTGATCTCGTATTCTGCTTTTAAAACTATTTGTTATCAGGCTGCTTTGCAAATTTTGCACATAATAGATCGGAGGATAACAGCGAGTTAGGCTGCTCCTCATTTCCTTCATCCCTCAGTTTTTGTTTGTGTTTTTATAGTCACACACAACAAGCAAATGGGGAAGGGTCTGAGGGCGGGTTTACCGACCAACCAGGTATGTGCCCCAAACACAATATTATAACAACAAATAATACCTGGGGGTCAAGAAAGTGATAGTAAGTCAGACAGAATGGATCACGAAACCAAAACTACGCAAAAAACACCAGTGAGAATATTCATGCAAGCTAGTGACTACAGGCCTAGTCAAGGCTCAAGAGCAAATGGAGAAAATAGTTCCCATCAGAAGCCACACTGTACCGCCCTCTTTCTCATCATTTGGGTTCTCCTTACCCAGGAGACAAAACGGCCGGTCAGATGTTACCGTGACCGATAAATGTGGCAAGTGGGTAGTGTGTTATGTACAAGAACTAATAGTGGCTACTGAGAAAAGCAGTGTATGGTGATGAGGGTGAAAAGTGAGGGGTATTAATAAAATTAGGTGAATTGGGTAGAAGAACAGAATTTATTAATATCTCCCAATCCCTAAGATTAAAAAAGCAAGTGCAAGTGTTTTTATAGTAACGTCACCCGATTTTAACAGCTGCTCAGCGCTCCCGCACACTGTACTTTACCCCGAGGACAACAGCGAGTTAGGCTGCTCCTCTTATCCCCAGCTCTTCGGTCGCCGAATCCCGGGCTCCGGTCCACCATGGCTGTGTGCCGATTGTGTGGAGAGCCATTGGGAGGCAGGCGGACCAACCAGTGTGTTCCCTGTAAGCCGGAGGGCGGAGCAAGGTGCCCGCGCTTCCTGCTACATTAACTGTGGTTTTGACGGCCGCGCAGCATACCACGAATGAAGCTGCTGCCGCCGCTGTACCTGCTATTCTGATCTCGTATTCTGCTTTTAAAACTATTTGTTACCAGGCTGCTTTGCGAATTTTGCACATAACAGATCGGAGGATAACAGCGAGTGAGGCTGCTCCTCATTTCCTTCACCCCCCAGTTTTTGTTTGTGTTTTTATAGTAACGTCACCCGATTTTAACAGCTGTTCAGCGCTCTTGCACACTGCACTTTACCCCGAGGACAACAGCGAGTTAGGCTGCTCCTCTTATCCCCAGCTCTTCGGTCGCCGAATCCCGAGCTCTGGTCCACCACGGCTGTGTGCCGATTGTGTGGAGAGCCATTGGGAGGCAGGCGGACCAACCAGTGTGATCCTTGTAAGCCAGAGGGCGGAGCCAGGAGCCCGCGCTTCCTGCCACCCCTCCACTTTAAACAATGTGTTGGCCGACGTGCAGCGGACGGGCGCAGCAGGCGCACCATTGGCGCGCCGAAGGTGCGCCTAAGGTAAGCCCGTTTGCGCCCGGTCGCGACCGGCCGGGACCAGGCGTCATACCCCCTGCTGGTGTCGTTCGAAACCTGCCCACCCATATTCGTTATTCCCGCAGTGAGCTCCTATCCTTTGCTGATAAAGGGGGTTATAACGAGGAGCCCTGCATTCAGATCGACCCTGGCATGGTTCATGGACCCATTTCATGCCGCTCTTTTAAATGGTCTAGCATGGGGCAACTTCAACTCGGTCATCAGTCCATGTGTAACGACACCAATCTCCTTTGCCTATATCTCAACGCAAGATCCCTACCCAGGCATTCTCTGGATATTTGAGACCTACTCAATTCGAAAAATCCTGACCTGCTCTTTATTACCGAGACCTGGCTATCTGACAATAATGCTCCAGACATAGCAAATGGGGTCCCCATGAATTAGAAAATCATTAGACAGGACAGATCTGGAAGTCGGGGAGAGGGGGTCGCTGTTGTTTTCAGAGATCACCTGACCTGCCTTTCGGAGCCGATAACAGTTTATGACGAACATCAAACCCTATCTTTTCAAGTACTCCTCGAAGGCCATACCATCCTAGCCGGAGCGATAATTTATAACCCTCCAGGACAACAAGCTAATATAGGTGCTAAACTGCTTACTCAACTGCTACCTCACTATCTAAAACACAAAAATTATTTAATAGTTGGAGACTTCAACATTCATTATGAGAAAAAGGAGACCCCAGTGATTACTCAATTGGAGTACGACATGGAGATTCTCAATCTCAAACAAAGGGTAACGGGCCCTACTCATATAGCGGGCCACACATTAGACCTACTGTTTACCAACATTGATACCACTACTGTTCTGGAGGTCTTGCCATTACTTTGGTCAGATCACTTTCTCATAACTTTTATGTTAAGTCTACCAACCAAATCACCAAAATCCAGGGTAGCTCACGTGATCTCAAAGCGAGCTTAGAGATTAATTACTGAGGCTAGCTTTGTATGCACTTCCAAGAGGTTAACATCGAGCTCTGTGATGACTCATCGGTATGCTCAGACGCAGTATCACTAGATTCTGGAATACTCCAAACATTAAACAAATTAGCCCCCATGAGGAAATCCAGGACACGACTAAACTTGGAAAAATGGTACACCCCCCTAATTAAAAAATCTTAAAAGAGAATGCCAAAAACTTGAGCATTTATGGAGACAGTCCAAGGATATTGCAGCTAAGCTAAGTTATATGCTCAAGCGGAAACTCTACAACCTTACTGTAAAAAATGCGAAAAGGAACCACTTTTCACAACGCATTTATGATAATTGTAACTCAGCTAAGGATCTTTTTAAAATAGTGAAGGAGCTTAGCGAACCCGGTAGCACCTCCCAAACACTTGTCCCCTCGGTAGAGCCGTGCGAACGAATAAACACCATCTTCACCGAAAAAATAGGGAAAATTTACTCGACCTTCACCCCCCAACACCACCAAAGTAACATTGGAATGCTCCCTGATACAGTGACCATATCTAAAACTGCACCAGACCCCCCAGACTCAGAACCTACACCAACCATAGACAGTTTTGAGTCATTTACAACAGATGAGGTCCTAAAAACTATGCGCACAGTTAAATCCGGCTCTCCACTGAATCCATGCCCCCATTTTGTGTTCTCAAAAATTGCCCCCACACTTTGTCCCCTGATTACACAACTATTTCATAAATCCCTAAAAACTGAAACCTTTCCGGACATTTGGAAACACGCGTCAGTGGTACCCCTCCTAAAGAAGGCTGGATCGGACATCTCAAATCCCGAAAACTACCGATCCATCTCCCAGCTTCCCTACCTTTCTAAAGTTCTAGAGAAGCTGGTCAATGTACAACTAGATACCTAGAAACAAACCTTCTCCTAGACCCTTCACAGACAGGTTTCAGGGCCAATAATAGTACGGAGGCAATGCTGCTGGCAGTGTCGGACAGTATCAGATCTTCCACCGACCAAGGTGGGGCGGTGGCACTGATACTGCTTGACCTGTCAGCGGCGTTTGACGCGGTCTCCCATACCTGCCTTCTGAACATTCTTCGCAGCAAGGGAGTCAAATCCATTGCATTAAACTGGTTACATTCTTTTCTGAGCAACCGTACCCAGGCATTACACATGGGACAATTCCACTTCAAATCAAGCCCTATCAGTTGCGGAGTCCCCCAAGGCGCCTCATTAAGCCCCACTCTCTTCAATGTTTATATGTCATCTCTTGCCGACATTGGGAGGAAGTGGGGCATTGGCATCTGCTCTTACGCAGACGACACGCAACTGATGGTGGCTCTGGATGAAAAACCAGAGACTATTAAATCTAAATTGCACAACTGTCTCTCAGAAATGGCCCAGTGGATGCATTCACACTGCCTAAAACTGAATGCCGGGAAATCCGAGATTCTACTGTTCGGCGGAGCCAAACGTGTGTGGGACATCACGTGGTCCCACCCCGAAACAACACATCAGGAACTTAGGCGTCATCATGGATGATGCCCTACCTATGAAAGAGCATGTGCGAGTTCTCTGCGGGAAAGGTTTCGCAATCCTGAAACTTTTAGCCAGACTGTTTCCTTGGATCCCCCTGGACTGCAGGCGTGCTGTCACACAGGCTTTGCTGGTCAGTCGCCTGGACTATGGTAATGCGCTCTTCGTGGGGATGAATGAGCACCTGTTTACACGTCTGCAAGTTCTGCAAAACTCTGCAGCTAAACTCATATGCAATAAAGGCAAGCTCGATTCCGCCTCGGACTGCCTGAGAGAACTTCACTGGTTACCTATGCGCCAAAGGTTTGTTTTTAAGTTGCTCTGCCATGCCCACAGGACCCTCCACAAAATCGGCCCCATCATCCTCCAGGGAAAGATTGAATTCTACGTCCCCACTAGGAACTACGCTCTCTCCAGTCCGCCCTAGCAAGAACTAAGCGCATATATAAAGCCAGGACTGGTGGACGCTCATTCTCCCATCTGGCTGCAAAGAAATGGAATGAGCTCCCCCCTGACTTAAGGCTTACCACTAACTATCTCCTGTTTCGAAAGAAATTAAAGACCCATCTCTTCCCCAAACTCTAATGTTCACCTTAGTAAAGCTTGCAGTAGTCTCAGTACTGGTATAAGTGCCTTGAAATCCCCTGGGATGAGTGTTGCGCTCTACAAATACCAAAAAAACAAACAAACAAACCTTTGCAGATGACCACCACTAACTACAAGCTAGACGCAAACTGTTCTCACTACCTCCTGGATATGAACCCCAAGCCTGGCTGTGACTGCAGGAGCTACATACTTCCAACCTTTCCCAGCCCCTGTGTGTATCATATGCGGGGCAGCCCCGGAGCGCATCTAGATCTGTCCTGCTTACGCTTGGAGGAGTGTTGTTGTCATTCATGTCCTCACCTGTACAGGTGAAGATCTCTCTGTAGTTCATCTTTTACCCAAACGTCCATTTTTGTTTTTCAGAACGAGGAGAGCCTTCCAGAGTGGGACTGGCCTATGGGGCAGTCAGGCAGTGCCTGAAGGGCTGTTCTGAAAGTCAGTGTGTGGGTTACATTTTTTTGGCTGTTTATGGGTCTGTTTTATAGTTTGTTGGATAATGCAATTTTTTCTGCTATTCAAACGAGCATTGCCTGCAGCAAGCTCAAATCTAAGCAGTCTTCTAATACATGAAAAACACTTTGGGGACCTGGGCCTGTCTTCTGTCCCTGTCTGACCCTGAAGCCTTGATGTTAAATTCCCAAATATTTTTGTGAATGTGTATCTTAAGTGCACAAGTGCACAATTCTATGTTCACAACTTCAACAAATACTAATTCACAAAAGTAGATGTGTAGCGTTTTACCTTTCATGGTGGATTTTCCACCATTTTATATTTAAAAAATTTCTTCTACCCACTACGGCTGGGGCAGTGGGAATGTCCACATCCTCCATGGAGTGTGAGTGACAGAATTCTGCCTTTTCCCTAACGGAAAACGCACACACAGACACGCACGCATGCACAAGCGCGCACACACACACAACACAAAACCTGCCTTTCAGAAAGAGAATACACACACAAAGCACTACCCATTAGTGCAAGGGGGTACTATACCAATGGGGGCTTTTGAGATCATTTATTTTGTTTTTTAGCCTTTTGCCTTAGCTTGACTAGTGCCCAGCAGCTTCCTCAACAATAACATTTTGCAAAAATCACAACAAAGAAGACCAAGGATCAATGAACCCACAGGACTGGTGCCTAATGGGCCACATATTGGTTATCAATGGTTTCCTAATAAGCTGCCGAGGTCCTAGGATAGGACCAGGTGGGACAACAACAGAAACTCAACAAATCTCCTAAATTGCATGCATTTTCTGTTCCTGCCGCTGATTTCATGTTGATGAGACCAGCTAGCAGCTGGTACCTGGAGCTACTGCTGTTGACCTACGAATATCTGTCCATTTTTTTCCAACTCTGTAAACTAACATAGCATCACTTCTACGAAAGTAAGTTCATTTCCAGGGTGCAACAAATCTTTTGGTACAGGAGGGTTCTGACTGGCACTCTGTATTTTGCTCCAGTTTGGCTTTCCCATCTGGAAGGAGACACCGCATTGGGGAGCGTACACAGTGCGATTGTTACAACTCATTAGACCACCTCGACTGTAATTCATTACGATGCCTGGATATTGTTTATAGTGCTTATCAGCCCTCCATTACTTCTGGTATGATTCTGGATTTAACAGTATCATCTGATAGCCTTGAGAAAGTCTGAGTACTAACATTTAGGGGCATATTATCAAAGGGATTTATCTCCGCTTTTTTGGCTTTAAAAGCCAAGAAAGCGGAGATAAAATTATCTCCCTATTACCTAGCTGTCGCTAACACCAGTTAGCGACAGCTAGTAGGAGATAGCGACCATCTTGGGCCCCGCTTTGCATGTCAGAAAAATGTATCATTAATGACATGCAAAGTGGGCGTGCCAAGATGTCAGCGACTGGAAACAGTCGCTAACATCGCTATCTCCTATTACCAACTTTTGGAGATATTCGCGCTAAGCGCCGAATATCTCCAAAAGCTAACACCTGCCCTGAGCAGTTCTTAGCCATGTTATCCAATGGGAGGTAGATAACATGGCTAAAAGCATTAGCTCGGTAATGCCTGAATATCGCTGATTTTTCAGCGATATTCATGCATTATTGCCGATTTTTATCGCATTTGCAATAAACCTTGGTAATACCAAGGTTTATCTGCGATAAAAATCGCCGCAGCTCGGCGATAATTTTTTCTCACTAACCAAGCAATAGCAATAATTATCTCTATTACTTGGTAATATGCCCCTTTATTTTTTATGGGGGCTTTGGGAGGATTTTAAGTGGGGTGTCACTCCTCCGCTCCAACGGAGGAGCCCCCTGATACCTCAACAAGATTTCTTTCCCATTATAAAAAAATGTGCATGAGTACATTTTGTGACATTTGAGTATTCCTGTAAAGCTACAGCCGGACAATATTTAGAAGATGTTTTCCTGGAATCTATGCGGACATGAGCCCGGTAACGCAGGCGTGTGCGCGATACTGCGCTGACTCACGCGGACAGACAGGTGCTCGCTTATGCCTGTTTGCAATTACCTGTCTCTAATGAGATAATTGAATCCAGTTTTAGTGGAACAGACAATAAACTCTGACTGGCATTGAGCCAGTCCCTACTGACATCGCTGCAGGATGCGGGCACTGTCCTTCCTTTTGCAAAGCTCTGAATATATTTTATATTTTAATTGGTAGCTTTCGGACTTGGCGTCGCCACTTGCTGTAGCACTACCCTCATAATGCTCCCGCTCAGAAACCCATTCAGAACCAATGTGCCAGGTAGTTTCAGGGTTACAAACTCTCTAAACAAAACGTTTGGCTCAAGGAAACACTTTGGACCGAATTTACTAACACTTTGCGCCTGGTTTGCATCGCAAATTTCACATAAAACTGCGCAAAGTGTTGTTTTGGCTATGCACAACTTTATGTTACTTTTCATGAAAGGGGTGCTCCAGAGGTGTTGCCAGGCAACCACTCAAGGGTCTTGACATTACTCCCTATCAACTTAGAAAGGTACACTTGCATCGAAAAGTATGCCTCCTCATGATAGGCATAAGGTTGGAAAAACATTTTCTTTCCTCAAAACTTTTACAACTCTGCAGGTGTGCTAGACTGCACAGCATACAAACAAACTTCTAAAAGCATAAACGATCTCAAATCATAGTATTTTGTCCCTGAAGGGTCGACTTACAGGAAAAACCCTATGCAAGGCACCATGCACACACCCTGGCACTATTGTGCAAGTGTGTGTATGTGGAACAAGGCAGTCAAAAGTGTTCAGAGCAGGATAAGAGAGGAGCAGCACCCTATCCTAGTAGATACAGCGCTGGTCTGCACTCTCCGTTTGACGCAACGCAGGGCAGCAACATTGGTGGACACGCTGAATTGCATCACTTCTTTGTAAATTTGCCCCTTGGTCCTTGCATTGCAGAATGTCTTTGGCCTCCCAATCCTAATATTTGCGAGGCGATATTCCAGTCTGATGGAGGAAACAAGAATCAGATGGACACAGCAAAGCAGCCTGCGTCTACAAGTTTCCATTAATTTCGCAAATAACCACTTTAACAGGTAGATTCATCAAAGACCCGTTTTCCGAGTCTTTAATAGCGATTCATAAGGAATCGCTATTACAGACTCACAAAACGGGATTCATGTAGGAATCGCAAAATAAATTGCGATTCCTACACATTCCTTATTTGCGATTAGCAAATTGCTAATCGCAATTAAGGAATAACTCCCCATTCATTGCTATGGGCCTAAAGGCCCATAGCAATGAATGGGGAGTATTCCTTATTTGCGATTAGCAATTAGCTAATCACAAATAAGATAGCGATTTCAAGGGTGCCAGGGGTGTCCAAGGACACCCTGTAGCACCCCTGAAATGCTAATTTACACAGGTGTTGCGCACACACATGTCCAAAGGACATGTGTGTGTGTAACATGCAACAGAGAAAAATGCACTAAAGTGCTTTTTTCTACTTTTTTGCTATTTACCACGAAGTCAGACTTTGTGGTAAATAGCGACCAAATATTGCGAATTCACAATTTAAAATTGGTTCATGACTTGCATTTAAGGAATCTCTTAAGGAATCTCTAATAGAGATTCCTTAAATCCAATTCTTCGCAAATATGCGACATCGCAAATAGCGATTTTTGCATTTGGGATGATGAATCATGGCCCTTTGCGAGCGCTAATTAGCTTCATGAATCGGGCTGTAAGTCTGCACTCTGACAGCACAGCTCTCAAATTGAACTGTTGCTTATAAAATGTAAATATTGATGTGCTTCGAGGCCTCCAGTAGGCGCTGAACACTGTATTATAAATCCCCTAAACATAAACATAAACATAGAGCAGACTTTGGGTCCACTCTTTTAAATCACTTGTGCGAATCAACCAACCTCTTTCAGCCATCAGGGTCAGACTGGCTATCGGGTGTTTCGGTGGTCTTACAGGGTGGGGGCAGGTTACCCTGCAGTGGGAGCAAGTTTTGTTGCAAGGGTTCTGCCGGCCACGTTCCTATTTGCAGCACTTATAAATAAACAATGCAAAGACCAATGGTTTCAAGCGTACTTTAAAACCACTTGCATTGCTTTGGTTATTTAGAAGAGGTGCAAGAAGAAATGTGGCTGGCAGATCCCCACCAACAAACCAGGCCCCACCAGCAGAGAAACTGGCACACACCCAGGCAGCCCGCCAACATGCCTGGTGCATGATAGGCTAGTTCAGCCCTGTCAGCCATTGATTTGCGACTTTGTCAATCTCGTTGTGGCTCTTAATGTTATTATGTGTTTGTTGTAACCTTCCACCTCCAGTCGATTGCTCGCAATGAACTGAATTAGGGACTACTTTGAAACTATGGCCTTCTGGCTTCCTCATGTGTGGCTTGATCTACTTTGTTAACACAAGGACATGATGGACGGAGAGCTGAAACATTTCAGACACCCACCCCCAGTCACAGATCTGGGTTGAATCAATCATCGTTCTTTAGCTCACTCTGCCACCCCAGTTCAGACCCATCTATATGAAAATCAGTCTGACCCTGTGCCTCATGGGAACAGTCCAGCCACAAACTGCCAAGCCAGGTCTTTCCTGGACCGGAAACAAGCATCCTCTTAGGATAGATAGGTAGATAGATAGATGGATGGATGGATGGATGGATGGATGGATGGATGGATGGGCAGACGGACAGACGGACGGACGGACGGACAGACAGACATAAAAAAGAAAGAAGGGTAGTTGGACATAAAGACATGTGGGTAAGTAGACACAGTGGGGCGCGGTTGGGGATATCTGGGTAGATCCACAATAAGCTAGTAAGGAAGCGGGGAGATCGGTTGATTAAAGATCTATAGGTTGATGGATTCTGTTTCATTTGTCGCTTTGGTACAGCCCTGTTTGAGCCTGATGGCTGCTTCAGTGCGCTTTGGAGGTAGCAAGGAACGGTCAATGGTATTCAGTATGTAAAGGAAAAGCGGGGCAAAGGTGCCCTCTACAGTGAGCACAAAGCACTGCAGGTAGACAAATGATTCCTGTCATTCCTGGATGTTCAATTCTGTGTAGATGTTGATAGGAGAGAGCATCTGAGGAGGATCTGTGAGCATGGAAGGATCTGCAGCAGTCTGTTTGGGAAAGGATTTCTGAGATCTTGTCAACTAGTTTGGAGAGAGAAATGTGGCGAGGTCGGATGGTGGTTGACCTTGCAGGACCTTGGAAACAAAGCATAGAGTCTGGAGCTCAGGGCCATATTTATTACATTTGTGGTGTAGGGCATTGCAGCAAGTCACCTTATTGCGCTGCCCTGCATCACAGGGAAAGGACAGGAATGCGCTGTATTGATCTAATATGACAAATTCCCGTTCTTTCCCCCTGTGCTGGTGCCATTTAGGCTGCCTAGTGCCAATGCAGACACCCTTGCACCATGGCCCAAGGGTGCCTGTGTTGTAGGCAGGACTGTTATTATGAAGCAAGCAACACTTTCCTGCACAAAAACAATCCTGAGAGGCTTGCCCCTCTTTCTATGTGTGCCTCACAATGCAGCACACATAGAAAGAGGAGACAACGAGGAGAAATAAACACATTTCTCTTCGTTATCCCTCTCCGAGGGAGGCGTATCCTTTTGGTGCTTTCCTAGGTTTACAGGTGCTTGTAAATCCAGGAATGCGTCAAAAACCATGAGAGTTGAGTAGGAAACACCCACCGTAACACCCATGGAACGCCTCCCTTGCGCAGAGTAAAGCTACGCAGTAATTTGCACTCCGTTGCCATACTCCAGATTTTTTACGCCATGCAAAGTGGCATTGTGTGGCTTCATACATATGACTTAGAGGTTTGCGCCACGCATGTACCACATTGCATGGTGCAAGCATGAAGCAAAGCTCTAATAAACGTGCCCCTATGTCTTCTGCTCAGCGTGGAGCTAATGCGGAGACAACAGTGCAGGCCTTGTGGTCTGTGTACATCTGACCAAGGATGGGTGGGCATTATCAGGTTGTAGTTTTTAGGGTTTGGCAATAGAGTTGGCCAGAATGCCACCAAATATTGCGTTGCAGCATTCAATTCTAGCAGTCGATTCTGGAGATCACTAGCGAGCACGAGAGTAATCCATTCGGATACTTTCAACAGGGGAGGACTGCTTGAAGGACATGCAGATGATGAAATACATTTTGGGACTTTTATACCTGGAAAACGTTGAAATATTAGCATTTAGATCAACACCCAATATGAAGACATGTTGGTGGCCCAGGAATAGAGTCCAGTGGAATGGCAAAAGGAGGAAGGGTTGCCTTGTTACAATCGTATTATCTCAGTTCTGGAGACTTTAAAATAGATTCAGCAGTGGTAAATCACAAGCCATCTTATAATTTTCAGACAATCCCCCATTCATTGTAGATTTTGATGTGAATGAGTCTCATCAACATACGTATGGTAGCTGTTGGACTTGGCACTCTCAGCAGGGTCATCCCCAAACTTTTTTGCTGTCACCCACCTGATTTCTGAACACTTTTGTGTTCGCCTTTAGGACTCTGTACACTTTACCACTGCTAACCAGTGCTAAAATGCTTGTGCTCTCCTTAAAACATGGTAGAATTAGCATCCAATCGCATATTTAATTAACTTGTAATCTAAGAACTAGAAAATGTATCACGTGTGGGACACACTGACTGAAGTCGAATAAGCATGAGACAGGCTTGAGCTGGTGAGACTTATTTGACAGACACTTATAGGGATGAAGACAAGGAGGGTTTTCTAAACAGAGAAACACAGATGAAGAAGGAGCACAATGGTGAAGGACAGTTTGATAGACAGACTGGAGGAGGATGAAAGGCAGCAATTAATCAGAACTGAAGCACAAGTTTCAAAAGTTAAGGGGACCGGGAATTTGCAGAGAAAGTTTTCTATGATCAGACCGACAGATGGAGCAAGGACGGATAGACAGACACACTTTTACTTTGAGCACATCCACAGATATTCACATTCAGTAGGTGTTTAGGGACAAGTGTGAAGCTGATTTCAGACACTGTTAATCTTCATTTGGAGCTCTAAGATATGAGTGTGTTCCCTGTATAAGTTACTCGGCTGACATGTATATTTTGGTTAAGAAACTGTGTTGTCTATTAGGCTTGTCTATAAGATCATGCTGGTCCAGGTACTTCCTGTGCAGGTCTCCGGTACCTGCCAATGAGTGTGATGTGCACTATTGCAAAACAAAAGCTTTTAAGATAGATTGGTAGGTGACTGGATGAAAACACCATGCTCCCACTATTTAGTATCTGCCACTGACCTGCAGATCACCAGTGTGAATGGAAGCTACTGTCTCTTCCACTTTTAGATCTGTAGTTTTGCTTTTCATGCAGGCCCCAGGCCCAGCTCTCCCTGGGCTGTTGCACCGTTCTGCTTCCTCCTGAGCTCTTTCTCCTGCTTTTGCCTAGTTTTCACTGCTTTCTCCTTCCTCTCCCCTTTTACTGAGTGCTCTCAGTTGCCTTTGCCTCGCTTTACTGATTTCTCCTTCCTTTCCCCCTGTTTCATTGAGTGCTTTCTCCTGCTTTTGCCTCGTTTTCTACTGCTTTCTCCTTTCTTTCTCCCATTTTGCTATTTCTCCTGCTTCTTTTTCATTTTAAACTGCTTTCTCCTTCCTTTGCCCTTTTCACCTGCTTGTGTCGCATTTTTTTACCGCTTTATCCTTTCTCTCCTCCCATTTTTCTCAGTGCTTTCTCCAGCTTTTCCCTGCTTTTCCTTGTTTTTTTTTCATTTGCAGTTCCCGCCTGCTGCCTGTTTTCCTGCCTTTCCGTCTTGCCCCGCCCACTACCTGCCAGTGCCCCTCCGTCCTCCCAGGACCTACTTAATGGAGGCGGCAGAGCAACCCCAGGCCCAGCTCTCCTGTGCTGCTGCACTGCTCTGCTACTTCCCAGTTTCTCTTTTCTTGCTTTTGCCTAGTTTTACTGCTTTCTCCTTCCTTTCCCCAGTTTTTCTGAGTGTTTTCTCCTGCTTGTGCCTCATTTTCTACTGTGTTCTCCTTCCTTTTCCCTGTTTTTCTGATTGCTTTCTCCTGCTTCTCTCTTGCTTTCTCCTTCCTTTACACACTTTTCTGAGTGCTCTCTCCTGCTTCTCCTTCATTCTTTACCACTTTCCCCCCATTTTCAGACTGATTTCTCCTACTTTTCCATCGTCATCATTGCTCCATGGCTGTTCCAAATGAACAGAGAACCGCAAAGCAGTTAGCAACTCCAGCGCCTTGAGACCCTCACAGGCGATTTGCCACGCTTATTTTGATTGATGCGACTGATACAGGAATTCATGGCTTCTATCTCCCATAGTACTGAGAATGTAGAGTTCGGCGTGGTCTGAGTCACATCAGTGACCTCCCTTCTGGAGCCTCAGCTCAGGGCAGGTGCTGTACATGAAAAGTGACCGATGAATGTCAACATCAACCCTCCCGAGGAAGAATATTGTTTAGCAAAAGATGGACTCTACGCAAATTCCAGCTGAACTACTTTGTCTAAATTTAATATTTAAGATGCAAAAAGTGTTCAAATACATCACAAAATTATTGGTTCACTAAGACCATAACTTATTGGAATGTGTTTCCAACTCCTGAAAGTAATTCAATTGTACCTTCTCTTATAGAATGCCAGGTCAGAGAATCCAGTTTCTTCGACAAGTACCCGCTGCCGTCTGAATCGTGTCAAGCGTCTTGTGCAGCAATGCTCACATCCCTTGAAAAGATGACTATGCATACATCACTCCAGAATGGGTCTCCATGGCTGAATACAGAGAAAGAAGAGACCAAGGTTTAGGCCTCTGAGATGGACAACTTTGAACAGAACCTCATCTTCTGGATGACTACTCCCTTGGGTACCTTCATCATCCTGGCCAATCTCTTCATCATCGTGGGTATCGTCTTTAATCGCAAGCTCTACAGCACCAGCAACTACTTCTTCCTCAGCCTGCTCTCAGCTGATTTCTTCACTGGTGTGGCCCTGCCTGTCATCCCCCGGATGAGCTCTGACAAAGACCTGGGATTTCATGGATGTCTGCTGCTGTACATCTTGCCCAACTTCTTCTTCCTTACGTTCCTGGCCAACCTCCTAATGGTGCATTATGAGAAATACGTCTGCATTGTATATCCCTTGCACTACCAGAACCTCTGGGTCCACCGCTGTGTACCACTCGCCCTGCTCTTGGTGTGGACTTTGCCTTTGATCTATGCCTCTTTGCCAATGGTTGGGTGGAATAACTGGAATGCGAATGCCACTTGCGGGTCCCGATATGTCTTTCAGAAAGCCTACCTTTACTTGGAGATATACGGGTTCCTCATCCCTGCCATTTTGGCGACATTATTCATCACCGTCAAAGTCCTCATTGTGGCCAGACGGCATCATAAAGACATCAAGAAACTCCACCGCTCAGTGCAGCGAGGTGGGTGCTCTGAGCTGGAGCAGCAAATGGACCTCAGGTATGCCAAGTGCATTGCCAGCGTGTCACTGACCTTCTTGGTGTGTTGGGTACCGTACATCGCCTGCCTCCATGTCTCACTGCTGGCCATGGAGCGGTACCACATCAGCTGGCTAACGCTGGTCATCCTCACGTGTGTGGGCAGCGGCAGCACCGCCGTCATCCCCATTATCCTGGGGCTGAGCAACAGGCAGTACACAGAGCTGTGGAGGAAAGCTTGCGACAGGTGCTGCCTGGTGTGGCGCAAGCCCCCACAGAACCCAGCTGCCATTACAGAGGCGGAACCTGGAAAAACAGCAGATCTGTTGACCCAACAAGCCAGCACAACCTGATAGGCCTGGCCATGGCTTTGATGGAGGAATCAGGGCTTTGCACAAAGTGCATATGATTTTGAGAAGGTGAAACCAGGGAAGTGCATAGTCTCAGTGGACATGCCATGACTGTTGTTCACACCACGTTCCAAAAATTCTGGGCTGTGAAGGTCTGTGTCCTTGTCCATCTACAACCAGCTTGCACAGCTGTTAGGCTTGCACCATTGCTTCTTATGTACTTTTTGACCAAACATTGTGCAATCATTGCACGAGCGCAGTGCACTAGAGACACTGAGTGGGCGGCCGGGGTGAATGCTAAGGCTTTTTGCTGCACCTGTAGAGGTATTGAAGTGTACAGGTAGTTGTGCAAAGTACCACTGAAGTGGAAGTTCAGTGACAATTGGGCTGAGGCTCGGTTTCAATGTAAGATTGTCCCATGGCCAACGTCAGGTTGTTACATGACCAACGTAAGGCTGCCACATGTTGTCTGTGTCATATCATGCTGCTTGACCTGTTCAGACACAAAGACACTCTAGACGTCAATGGGGCAAGGGTGATGGGCTTGGCCATGATTGAACAAAGGGAAATGTAGGGTCTTTTCTTGGCTATGCTGAGGGGCTCTCCCTACATACATTGTTGCAGTAATCTGTCCTGAGATCGCTGTAAAAGTGAGCAATCCCAGCCCACTTACAAAGTAGAAGTACTGTCTATTCCTGCCTACACTTCTGGGTAACTCTTGTTTCTTATCAAATAGTAGGTGTGAGTGATCTGTCTGCAGCTGTACTTAGAGATTTGACTCGTCTGTCACCAATAATCTTTTATTGTGGGAGGCAGGATATTGATCTTTGATTACACTATGGGGGTGGGTAATCTGTCCCTGACTGTACAGTGTCAGTGGATGAGGTCTGTTTATGATTACTGAGTGTGCCTTGAGGAGTCTGACCCTGATAACAAAGTGTGAGGTGGTGAGGGGTCAGCCACTGTTTACAGTGTGAGGTGAGGGGTCAGCCACTGTTTACAGTGTGAGGTGAGGGGTCTGGCCTTGATTACAGTGTTTAGAGGTGAGGGGTCTGCTCCTGATTTCACTGTGTGAGGTGAAGGGTCTGCTCCTGATTTCACTGTGTGAGGTGAAGGGTCTGCTCCTGATTTCACTGTGTGAGGTGAAGGGTCTCTCCCAGATTACACAGTTTGAGGTGAGTGGTTTGCCTCAGTGTGAGTTGAGACATCTGTCTCTAAGTGCATTGTAGGAGCCGAGGAGCCTGTCCCTATTCATGCTCCAAGAGGTGGTGAGGATTTCTCTCTGTACATACTGTGAGCACTGGGTGGTCTCTTCCTGGCTTCTCTGACAACAAGCGTTGTCAAAACCAATAGGACATGTCTTGGCAAAGTATGCATTTTATTTATTCTGTTATTTTTTGACAACATATGCACTAGGCCTTTAAAGGTTTACAAGTAAACATCTGATCATCTAAAGGCGATACATTTGCGAAAATAAAAAAAAGAGCCATCACAAAAATAAAAAAGCATGATATTAGAGCAGAAATGAAAGTGATGCGTATCTTTCCAACCCTGGTACTGACGCGAACTACCTTTTAGGTGAATGTCATTTGCGTACAAGGAAAATGCTGTCACTCATAGTGAAGAGAGCCAATGGCTGCAGTGAACTGATCTAGTGCCCCAGCTGTGAGCTGTAGTTGGAGGAAGGAACATGTGATAGACATTTAAACATAGCAATGGAGGAGGAGGGCAAGCAAAGGCTTCTGTATGGAGTCGTGCTAGGGTTAGATCAGGTTTAATAGGGATGGGGAGACTAGGGTCGGAATAATGAAGGAATTGGGGATGGAATGAGGCTAGGGTCAAAGTAAATGCAATGTTTAGGTAGAGGTCGGGTAAGGATAGGGGTGCAAAGGTTATCTAGGGATATGGTAAGACATGGGTAGGGTGATGCTAGGATCAGAGGAAGGGTGGATGTTAGATAGGGGTGGGTGAGGCTAGGGTCACTATAAGGGTGGAGGTTAGATAGGGGTTTGGTAAGCAAGGGACACAATAAGGGTGGAGGTTAGCTAGGGGTAGAGTGAGGCAAGGGTCAGAATAGGGGTGGGGGTTAGATAGGGGGTGAGTCTAGGGTCACTGTAAGGGTGGGGGTTAGATAGGGGTGGGTTGAGGCAAGGGTCACAATAAGGGTGGAGGTTATATAAGGGTGAGGTGAGGCAAGGTCAGAATAAGGGTCGAGGTTAGAAGGGGTGGGTTAAGGCAAGGGTCGGGATAATGGTGGATGTAAATAGGGGTGGGGTAAGCATCGGGTCAGAATAATGGTTAGATAGGGGTAGGGTGAGGCAAGTGTCAGAGTAATGGTGGAGTTAGATAGAGACGTGGTGAGGCTAGGGTTACAATAAGGGTGGAGTTTAGATAGGGGTATGGTAAGCAAGGGACACAATAAGGGTGGAGGTTAGATATAGGCATAGGGTTACCATAAGGGTGGAGTTTAGATAGCGGTGGGGGGAGGCTAGGGTCAGAATAAGGGTGGAGTTTAGATAGGGGTGGGGTGAGGCTAGAGTCACAATAAGGGTGGAGTTTAGATAGGGGTGGGGTGAGGCTAGAGTCACAATAAGGGTGGATGTTAGATGGGGTGGGGTGAGGTGAGGCAAGGGTCAGAATAAGGGAGGAGGTTAGATAGGTATATGGTGAGACTAGGGTTAGGTTAATGGAGGAGTTAGGGATGGGATGCGGCTAGGGTCAGAGTAAGTGTAAAGTTTAGGTAGAGTAAGGGAGTAAGGGTGAGGTAGGAGTACAGAGGTTAGTTAGGGAGGGCTGAGACTAGAGTCAGAATAAGGGTAACTGTTAGGATTTGGGCTAGGATCACGTTGGAGTTTTTAATGAGGGAAAACATTCAGGGTAATGAGCAGTAACAAGTAAGGTAGGTCATGGTTTGGGTCAGAATCAGGTTAGTCTTAGAATGATGCTCAGCATCAGGGTTAGGCTCGGGTGAATGTTGGTTAGGGGAGAACAGTCTCCGTTCATATGTGTCTTCTGGTCCCTCTGTCCCAGAAGAAATTGGTACCCTCCTGCACTGTTAGCGTTCAATATGACGGGTGGAAACCCATTCCTATCTATCTTTCATACTTAATCTGGCCTTAGCCTCCCCTTCGCTCTACCTGAAGTTTACACAACTCTTGCCATGGCCTCACCCCACCTCTACCTAACCTTTACCTTTCTCCTTTCCCGAATGCTATTTAAAACCAGGTTACGTGTAAAGTGTAGTTAGGTAAGTGTATTGGTCAGAGTAAATGGCACGGAAAGGGTTTTGACCAGACTCGGAACATGTTTCAATAACAACAAAAACAACAACAACAACAAGCATTGGCAATGCCAATAGGTCTGGCTTTAAATGACTGTTATATGGTAATGTGAAGAATTACAAGTAAATATCATGGGAATGGATAAACATTTGTGTGGAAGTAAAGAACTGTAGAATAATATTAGTGTAGGTTAAAAGGTCATGTGACAATTGTCAAGTCATACCTAAAAATCCATGTAGGTTAATGACTGAACCTCAACCCACTTGTGTTGCCGTCAGCGAAAAACACCATAAAGTATGTAGTTATCTAAGATAATATAATAGCATTGCAATGTCATGTGTGCGCCTCTGAAAACGAGCACAGCTGTGTGGACAGCTAGCACTTTTTTTGTGGAAGCACATACCTTCTGCCCAATCAAAACATGTAATCCTGGCTCCCAACATGTGGGCGGGGCCAAAGCCCTGCTCTGTTGATGCTCACATAATTGTTTTGGTGACAGCAGTGCTGTCTAGCCAGACCATAAAAATCAAGGCTCAGGCTAGGATAGAATGAGGGCAGTGGATTAGGGTGGGTTTTAGAATATTGGTCAACATCAACATTGGGTTTGGGTTAGCGTTTGTGCTATTTTAGGGTCATGATAACAATAAGGGCAAGGGTTAGACATAGAGTTAAGCTCTAGGTTAGAATTATGTAAAGGTCAACGTTTAAAGTGGGGGGGGTGTATGTTAGAATTGGGCTTGGATGAGTACACAGGAACAAGGTTAGGCCGAAGGCTGGGTTTCATCAATTTGGAGGAAGCTGTCGGCAATTTTAACAGCCCTTCAACGGTTTGTTCTGCAAGTAGAAGCGAAATTGGTAATAGTCCGTATGGAGAATCAGCTAGCCCGGAGCTATGTAAATCAGCAGTGAGTTCCGATAGTCAGAATCCTAGAGAATGTAGGCTGTTCCCTTTGCTCATAGGCAGAATTCACTTGATATCCCTAGAAGCAATGCGTACCCAAGGACAGAGAATTTTCAGGAACCTCCCGTCTTTAGTGTCCCCTCACCTAACTAAGGAGGAGTATTAGCAGATCACCGAGCTCTTTGGTGAGCCTTGGCTGGCTCTGTTTCTATGCCCCTCCAATACTTTTCTTTCTTATTTCTGCTGCCAGGGGGAATGAGTGATGGTTGCTCTTGCAGTTCCATGGCACATTCCCTTTCTTCTCAAGGTGCTTCAGAAGATTCAGGAGGAGAATGTTGCAGTGATACTCATAGCTCCATTTTGGCCATGTCAGCCGTGGTTTCCACCCTGATGCAGTTAACAGTATGTTCACCTAGCACTATGCCCATCCACTCTCAGTGTTTCCATTTACGACACCAAAAAGCCTGCTTCATCTTTGCCTCATGGCGTGAAAGTTGAGTGGCTTTGTCTCCAACCCTTAGGGAGCTCCAGGAAGTGGCTCTATGTAATTAGGCTGCCTGAATATACTCTACATTTAAGTTCCTCACAAAGCATTGACAAAATGTTGAGGTTTGGTGCAAAAATAAAGTTTTTTTGCTAAAATCTTGGAATTTTAAGATTGTACATCTAACCTTTAGATTACTTAAGGGTTTTGACCTTAGAAAAATCTATAGTTTCCAATCGCCTTCCTCTTTGAGTTCAGCCTACAGTCCCAAGAGAGCCTCAGTGTTCACAGTTTGAATTATTTCAACAACTTGATTAGCATGATAGTCAGCAAAGGTAGTTTTTTTCTGGTGCCAATCCCCTCAGCCGGTAGACTGGAGGAACTGGGAACTTTAGTAGTTACTTTTCCTTATTAAGTTTCTTCCAGAGTAGTACTGCTTCCAAATCCCACCTTTGGACCAAACAATCAATCTCAGATTCATATGTCTCAAGAAATTGTATTACAAGTTTTTGACTCAGGTGCAGGCAATATTGTGTCTTTGTCATTAGATAAAAATGGCCCTTTTGATTAATTTATAAATAGCAAAAGACTTTTGTCCTTCAGATTCTTTGTTTATATCTTATGGCTCTGATAATGAGGGAAAACAAGCTTCAACTGCAACTCTCAGTAGGTGGGTGTGGCAAGCTATTTCTCAAGCCTCTTTGTCTGATGGGGAGGCTAGTCCAGGACATCTCCAAGGTTCGTCTGCCAGGGGAGCAGATACAACATGGGCAGAAACAAATGGAGTTCTCCATGAGGAAATATGTAGAGCTGCTACATGGTCAAATTCCCATACTTTTGATAAGCTTTATCACTGGGATATTGGTTAAAAAAAAAGACAACATTGTTTTTGGTTTTGATGTGATAAAGGCTGCTGTGGATGTTAATTTAAGAAATTATACATTAATAAATCTTGACATATCATATTGAATCTTGCCTCTTGTTTCAGTGCTGACAGAAAATAGGAGTTTTGTTACATCCTCCATGATAAAGACTGGGATGAGGAAGACGAAAGGGTAATGCTCCTGTTACTTAGCAGTGATCATCAATACTAGTAATTTCTTCTTTTTCTATACTTTTCAAAACGATCTGTCTGGGGGTGGGCCTATGTCACGTGATAGGACGGATGTGATGGGGAAGACTAGGACTCAGGATAATGAGGATTTGCGATAAGAGATCGGACCAATCCCAACGCTCCAGCCTGCACATTCCACCTTTCATTGTAAGTGCATGACAGCGAGGTGGGCATCTGGAACATTGCACAAGAAAATGTATTCCCTCTGCATGCACATCATATTTTTTGATTTTATTTTTCTACTGGCTTATAAAACCTTTAATGAGTAGTGTCACCATTTCTGTAAAACCACATACAGAAATAAATTAAGATATTTTCCAACCAAAGTAAGCTACTGGGCCATTTAGACAGGCTTAGCTTATACTTAAAAAAAAGAAAATCCATGTATTATAAGTTACCTGATTTCTTCGAGTAAAAAATAACATATGCCATTTTCATGTCATAGGAAATATCACACAATGTTAGCAACTGTTTTAAATGATCAGAGGGAAAAATACCAGGGGGCAGATTTATGAAGGACTTGCGCCGCCGGTGCGTCACTTTTTCCCATGGTAAAAATGACGCACCGGCGGCGCAAGGCCTTCATAAATCTGCCCCCAGGTACTTCACGCAGTCCCTCCGTGGTTTCAACTACTCTGTCGAGTTGACGGAGTTCAGCTGATGTATTTAGATGTGTAATTGCTTTGTTGCTCCGTCGCCATCTGGCCTGCGGTATTGCGCCAAGCGTATTTTGATGTCCCAGTTGTGCTGGTGCTGTCCTAGCAGCGGTTTGCTGATGGAGTGAGACCCTGGTGGAATGGAGACCGGTAAGAACCACTTATTTTTGTGTCAATACACATATATGTTGTGTTTACCTTAAAAACATATGTAGGTAATGTGTCATGCCCTTCTCTATTACATATTGCATGCCACAAAAACAACATAAACACACTACTGAATGCACACTCATACGCACCACAAGCACAACACCCCCAAGCACCACAAAAACATTATATTTTTAAGTGTCAATACAGGTGTGTTCATTTTACCTTGATAGTTCGGGAAATTAACACTACTGTATCACACATAAGGATAAATTGTATGTAGGAGCAATGCAAAATACACGAGTTTTCAGTAATTGTCAACACACGATTCATTGTAAGACAATTATAAAAGATGCTCACCTTAGGTCCCGGGACAACGGAGTCGCTTGGCATTGTGATGGAGACGGAGCAGCAAAGAAGTGACGTAGGCTGTGGGTTTCAATATGGAAAAGGAAGTGGATAACAGTACAAAAGTTAAGTTTTACCTTATTTCTTTTGATTCCACCAAATCAAAGGGGAGGTATTCCCACCACAGTTTCCTCGACAGAAAAGCAAATTGTGATTAGCTCGGTGTTCATCTTGGCTGGACTCATGCTGAAAGTCGCTTTTGCCTATGACGCCATTGACACGTTGAGAATTCCTGGAGGAGTTGATAGGAATCTGGTGGTCTTTCTTCCATGGACCCGTCAACATCTAAATGGAAAGGGCGGACCTTCAAGTAGGCGGGCGGTGAACCCGTCGAAAAAGTGATGGCGGTTCCATTACCGCCAATATTTATATCAGGCCCAGAGTAAAAGAAAATGGGTTAAAGTTATAGAACCAATACTACAGGGTGCACATACTATGCTCTGAAGCAGCATGCACTTTCATTTAATAATTCTATCCAGAGCAGTGGTGTAGCAATGGTACCATGGGCCTCGAAACTGGGGAACTGGGTTTGAGTCTTGGCAACGACGCTCAACATCCTGTGATTGTGGGCAAATCACTTAATCTCCCTGTGCTTCGCAAAAATGAATGTGTCCATCTGTAACGAAACTGGTGCTCATGTAAAGTGCTCTGATACCTGATATCCTCGGGTCTAGTTCGCACTGTATAAAACTCTATAAAAAAATGGCAATTGCCCATGGGCCAGGCAGTAAAGCACAGCCATAATTTGGGAACACAAAGGCCCCAATACACCAGGGCCCTTGTGTCACTGCACTTGCTGAACAGTTGATATCCACACCTATGATCCAGAGTCGCAATGTGCTGTGAAAGCTTGTGACTGTAACACGAGGGGGCACATGCATCATTGTAGGAATTTGCATTTCCTAAATTGTGAAATTTAAGGAATCCCAATTTAGGAATTGCAAAATCCTATGCATCAAGAAATCCTACATTTTTTTAGGATTTCTTAATTTTCGGAATTTGCGATTCCTTAATTGCGAAATACAATTAAGGAATGGCATTACATTGATTCCTATGGGCCTAGAGGCCCATAGGAATCAATGCCGTTTTGCATTTCTTTTTTTTGGAATTCGCAATTTGTTGATGCATTGCAAGGGTGCAGAGGGGGGTCCAAAGGACCCCCCCCCCCTGCACCCCTGAAATGTATTTTAAAGTGCATGTTTCACACACACATGTCCTAAGGACATGTGTGTCTGTAACATGACACTTTCCAAAATGCATTTTTGTGCTTTTTTTAAGAATTTCACAAATTAACACGAGGGTCAACCTCGTGTTAATTTGCACTTCCTATTTCATAATTCGCATTTTTTTAAAAATTGATGCATTGCATTTAAGGAATCGCACAAATGCGATTCCTTAAATGCATTCGCATTTTTAGGAAATGCAAAAAAAAGCGAATTTTGAAAAATTGTTTCATGCATCCCAAAAACGTATTTAGGAAGTGCAAACGGCCGAATTTACCGATTCGCACCGTTTGCACTTTCTAAATAGGTTGATGCATGTGCCCCATCTAACAATATAACCAATAAAAGGATTCAGATTGTAAACTCACTTGTCAACGTTGAGAAATGCTAGAAATAAAACACAGCAAGCTGTCAAGTCAAAAGTCTAGCGTTTACTGTCCTTGTGCTAGAAAAAGGTCATTTGGAACAGAATCCTAAAATACATAAACTATTAGACTTATAGAAAACTTTAAAGGTATGTCCCTTGTGCACCAATAGTGATAAAATACACAAACCAAGTGTCCAGCCATATTACAACCTATACATGTTCTGATGAGGCCATGGGTCAAACTTGCAATAGATATAATAGGTTTGATGGATGTTATTGGGCCCATAATGCATGTATTATCGTAATTGCTGGCTATTATTCGAAATGGTTTGCACCAGAATTATATAGTTTTTCTATAGTGTTCTGTGTAGTCAGTTAGAGTTACCTCTGGCATTGCTGAAACAAATGTAGCTGTTATTGAGGTACTATTTGATGTTCTTTCCGTATATGCAAGGGTCTTAGTAGGGTTTAGATAAGGCATTCCTTGTGCTGCACATTGCGGCATATTATGTCCACGTAAATAGAGGTGTAATGGACCCACACGTATGTCCATTTTGCAACTGGTTTGATATTTGAGAGGGATGTGAATTTTAAAACTATATGTTTGATTGATGTGCGTGCTAAGATGTAGTGCACCGGAAACGGTTCAGTTGAGTATTGTGTGGTGAATGTGTGGCAGAGGTGCGTGCAGCTCACCAGGGTGAGAAGGTATTGTGAGGGTAGAAATTTGTTGAAATGTTGACAGCGACAGGCATGGAGGAGCGGACTTTGTGCGGATGGTGGTTGCTGAGACAGACCCTTTGGCCAGGTAAAGGATGCAAGACTGTGTGTCCGCTCTTGTCCTGCTGCAGGCAAGAGTGTGAAGTCCCTTGCTAGTGGTGGCTGCAGCTGAGCTCATTACAGAGTTGACGCAACTGTGGCTGCATAGAGTTGGGCATGCATTAAAATAGCTTGTTTTTTTAGGGAGGTGGAGGGGAATAATGGTATTATGGATGTTGTTGTGCATTTACCATCTGCATGTATGAAAGGAGGAGTAGGCGAACTGGATTGATGACATGCGCATGGTGCCTTGTTCTTTCTGTCCATAGGGAAGTGTATAGCACATGAGTTTATAGCACATTCCATCTATGTTTGTAAAGATGCTTTTCAACTCCAGTGCTTATGGCACAAAATGTTGTACAGGAAACAGTTGTAATGTTGAGATTCAGTCAGGGCGAGCACGGAATTGACATTTGTTATTGGTTGGGTGTCCATAATCAACATAATAAAAATAAACCTGGAACCTGTACCTATTTCAAAAGACAGAGGAGACAGTGGAAACTTCCTAAATTTAGCACCTAACACAAATCACCCCCCAAATTTTGAATTGCCCCTGGTGGTTTGTATGGGCGAAGTGTGTGCACACTGGTTAACACCCACTGTCACAATGATAGTTTATCCAAGAACTCATGAATGCAGGCAACTGAAGGAGGATGCAGGGAACTTAGGACTTTACCAAGAGTCATCCCTGATGCAACAATCGCTTTTCTATCCATCCTCCTTTGAATACTAATCTATATAGTAAAAAAAGAGGACTGTTTATAGACGTATTGCTAAAAAATTCTCGAAGACGACTCACACTCTGACTACTTGTTCGCATGTACAGATAATCCTATGGCTTCCTAATACTACTAACTAAGAGATCACTTGAAATGCTCTTCTACAAAGAACTTCCTGTCCATTACGACGATTGTATATACTCAAAACAATTTGCCCTGAAGAAGTCCCTTGAGGACGAAACGCGTCGGCTGCGAACACCCGTGTTTTGCCTGTACACTTTTTTTGGAATAAAAGAAAATCACGACTAAGAAAACCTATGTCTGTGTTCATTAATATTGTAGTTCTGCAATTGTGTGGTGCACCTTTGCATTTATGTATGGAACCTGTACCTAGTTAATATGTAGAATTATAGATGAGTGACAGTGATTTATGATTATGTTTTTCACTGAGTGATATCAAATACACAAGATTGTGACACAGGTGTACTAATGATGTCATACAGAACATCCCAGCGATTCACTTTTTATCCATGTGTCATTTTATCTTATCTATGGCCATGGACATCATTTAGGCTTTACCTGGGGTCACATTTGCGACCCCTGGCACTGTCTTTGAGACCCCTTTCCTCACAATTGCAAAATCAGTGCCAAGAACACAGGGGCAGCTTGTTCTTATGGATGTTAGTTGGTGGCTCTACTCTCCTTGTTTTATGTCAATTTCTGTATTACACTAATAGCGAACTATATTACAATATTCACTATTACTGTAATAAAAAATGCAGTACAATTAGCTGGAATAAGGCATTCCCTAGCAGCTGAGGTAAGTAAACAAAATATTTTATATGTATGTTGTGTGTGTGCTTGCGGGTGAGAGTGTTTTTATGTGAGAGACTGTGTTTGTATGTCTGAATGTGTGTATGTGTCAGTATGTGGGAGTGAAAGTGAAGGTCAAAGGGTGTGTGATGTCACATCCATTGCCCCACGCATTTGGGTGGATTGACATCCATTTCTATGGCCCCCAATACAATCTTCCCTTGCTTTCATCTGCTGCACAGGAGCATAGGAGTAAAGGGGGATCCATACATAACATGGTCTCTCCTCCTGTCCCAAACAAAACAAAACATGGCCTCCTGCCACCCACTCCCATTGCCTCCAGAGGCTGTGCTCCTGCTTTCCAGTGCTGCTATGATAGGAGCTCAGAGTGCCCAGTGAAAGCAGCCTGGAAATCCTTTGACGTAGAAGCAGTAGGAATGAGTTCTGATACTCACTGTTGCTTTCTCATAGCAGGATTTAGAATCACGCCAATCTCACTAATGGTTCACTATGAGCCATGCATACATATAGAATTACAGATGAGTAACAGCGAATAACAGATGATTTTCACAGAGGTGTCCCTAATGACATCAGAGAGAAAAGCATGGCCTCCTTCCCCTCCTCGTCGGATGTGCTCTCTCCTTTGCCGGTGCTGCACTGATAGGATTTGTGAACACTCTGCCAGAGCAGCCTGGAATTCCGTTATGATGTTGGAAAAGGTGGTAGCTGGTTATGTTACCTACTTTTGCAGCACCAATGCAATGAATTACAAGATTTAGAACCCAGCATTCACTCTGTTGGAGGTCGGTGACAACCATGTATAACATGTATAATTATAAATGGGTTTCAGTGAGTTATGGGATTTTTTTTTCATTGAGTGGTTCTGAGTGATAGACAGCGTTATCAAACCTTGAGTTGTCTTTGATGTCACCTGAAAACCCAGAGGTGAATGTATCCCAGTAAACTACATTTTACACATCTGTAATTGTATATTATGTATGACCTTCAAAGTCATCTGCCTCTGCTTTCAGCTGATACACGAGGGCAGGGGAGTAATAGGGGAGCCATGCATAACATGGACTCACCTCAACACCGTGTCCCAAACTGTAAAAAAAAAAAACAGAGCTCCTGCTATCCACCCCCTCTTGTATGTATGTATTGCGATTTATATAGCGCACGTATCACCCGAAGGCATCAAGGCGCTTGCCTTGGGAACCCGTCCTGGTATTCCCCTGTGAGATAACCCCAGCAGGGTATCCACAAGGTGAATGCCAGGCATCCCGCCGCAAGGGGCCGTAGTGGAGATTAAGCAAGCTATTATTGCCCAGAGTCGCAGAGTGTGAACCCGTGAGTCGAATAGGCACCGGAACTAGAATTATCGAGTCCGTGGAATTTTTGAGCCCAAGACCCGCCGAGGCGGGGAATTGAACCCTAGTCCAGGACCGATCTCAGCTTCCAGGTCTGCCGCCTCTAACCCCTGAGCCACACTTCTCCACTACTCTCTGTGTCTTCCCTTCCCTGTCCTCGGGAAGCTGGGCCCACTGGTCTCCAGCGCTTCTCTTACAGACTCTCTAAGAGCTCAGCCTGAGCAGCCTGGAATTCCTTTAAACTCACCATTGCTACCTCACAGCAATTCATTTCGGGATTTAGAATTATGATTCTTATAGATTAAATGAATAAAGAATTGAGATCTTATTAAAGACAAGGAGGCTTACAGTATGGTTTAACCTTTATTTACTCCTGACCAGCAAACCATTAAAAGCTTCTCTAATAGAACCTAGTCTCGTTGTCTTTAATAAAATCTTGATTCTTTATTCAGTAAACCTGTAAGAATCGACAATTTATGTTAAGAAACGATGCTAGCAATATGCATGTTCAACATCATTCAAAACACATTTTGAAACATGTTCCCCCACTCTAAAATAACATTTTCTAAATGTGTCTGCAGATGAACAATCGGCTGCTTTCAAAATATCTTCCAATCGATCACCCATCTTACAAGCATTACTTGCCATAGCCTCTCTGACCATTGAGCTGTAAACTTAGACACATCCACCACTGCTTCCTTCATAGTCGCCTTTCCCAAACTTGCAATCGTAGCGTTTGACACTGCCTTAAATGGTTTCACATACAAAACCAACAGCTGATGAACTCCTAAGCTTTTCCTATCCAACATTCTTGCTTCATACTCTTTCAAACACCATACTAAACATAAGCTAGGAGAATCATCAAATCTTAGATAAAAAACAAAACCAGACATTGAAATCTTTAAACAAAATAATGAAAAATATATATTTTTTATTATTTTGTTTAAAGATTTCTTTATAGTTAAAAGGCACACAATTTGATGTCTCCTCTATATATGTGACATTTGATCTACATATAGTTGTTGTAACATCTAGCCATGTTTTTAGATTGCAAATGATCAGCACCACCTCTATAGTCTTCAAATTGTGAAACGTCATAAACTGTATTGAAAATTAGAAATGAACCAAACAGTTTAGCATATGATATATGTAGATCAAATGTCACATATATAGAGGAGACATCAAATTGTGTGCCTTTTAACTATAAAGAAATCTTTAAACAAAATAATGAAAAATATATATTTTTGTACCATGCATGGTGTTTAACCAGATTTATTACTGTCTGATGTCAGGTTTTGTCCATTCACTAAATATTGTTCCTAATTACCTGTTTTTTCAAACTTATCTGCATATCCCGAATTAGGAACTCTAGTCAGGGGTACCCCCTCCTTTTTGTGCATACACAACAGTAACTGACTTGCCATAGAGTCCACCACGAAACCTAAAAACTCCATTGACTGAGACGGGCCCTTACTGACTTGTCCATATTTATGACAAACTCCAGACTCTGTAGTAAACCTACAACCACATCCAACTGCTTCTGCAACTCCCTCAGCTCCAGACTCATTATCAGTCTATTGTCTAAATAGACTATAATTTTTATTCGTCTTTCTCTCAAGAATCTTACTACTGGAAGCATCACTTTCATGAAGCACCAAAGAGCTGCTGACAACCTGAATGGGAGAGTTAGGAACTGATACAATTGATATTTCAATCAGAACTGTGAATAACCCTGGCTTTCTTTTGCTATTGGTACGGTGAAATAAGCATCTTTCTGGTCTATTTTCACCATCCAATCTAAATCCTTTAGTAAATCCCTCAATAAATGAATTTCTTCCATTTTAAAATGCTGATACGTCAAGTACCAATTCAAATTTCGTAAGTTTATTACAGGTCTTCAGCCCTTGCCTTTTGTCTCCAGTAGAAACAAAGTATTTACAAACCCGGTTTCCTCCTCCACAACCTTCCGAATAGCATACTTGTCTAACATTTGTCTGACCTGTTCCTGAACCACATTTTCTAAATCTCTCTGAAACACCACCTTATTCGATTCCTACAGTTGTCATGGTTCAGAATCAAACTCTATTTGATGAGCCTCTATAGCTTGCAATACCCATGGATCCTGTTATTGACTCCCACTGAGTCTTGAAAAACCTCAACCTTCCTCCAACACTTGAAAGGATAAAACTAAAAACTGTCCTCATACTCACCTTATCCTTGACTCTGATTAGGAAGCGTTCCCCTTCCTCGATTACCTCTTCTTTCCTGATTTCTGCCCCTCTCTGGCTAAAAATGTCCACCTCTAGGATTTCCTCTGTATGTTCCAAAACATTTGTATGTTGTTTTGTGACATTCGACTCTAAAACCTACCCGGCAAGTTGGGAGCCCTCCCCTACCAGCCCAGCCATAAAAACTACCACTTGAGAAAAGTCTGCGCATGGAGTTTTGCGCTTTGTCCAGGCTCGTGAAGGTCTTATTATATTTTGTAAAAGACCTCACCAGACCATCTCCAAAAAGTAAACCTTTAGCATCCTCTAATGATTCCCTTTTTGAATACTCACTAAGTTTTAGGTGAATCCACATGAGAAAGGTTTTATGTATTTCTGCAAACAGACCCGCATTCGCGTTACCTAGAAAACAGATCGTCTTCTGACACCATCCTCTTAATAGTGTTACATCAGCATCACTGCCCTTAGAGAAGGCCTCTTCCACAGAATCAAAAATCTTCGCCAGGGGCCCTAGGACATCCAACATTTTGCACTGACAGATCTTAAGTAATTTCTCGAATCCCTTCATGGGATCCTTCCCCAATTGGAAAAAAAAAGTTAAAAAATCAGGATCCGTGTTCGGTGTCAGGGTCACCTTTTCTTCTATGATGGGCCTTGATCACTCAGTCCTCATGATATTGCAGTCCTTCTTCTCTAAGAATCTTCGCAATCTTGCCCTTAGGGGACTCTGTGACAGGATCCGAGGGCCATTATTCCTTGCCATTGAAATGTCTTATTTCCCGAGGGTTAAACAATTTTCCTCTAAATGCATCTACCACTGTCACTGTATTCTTATTCCTAGGCTTACTGCTCACCTCGCTTTCCTCATCCAATCCGTCCTTATATTCTAAATCAAGAACATATTCATCTATTTCTTCATTTACCCAGTGTCCTTGATTTCTAAGTCATCCCCGAATCCTCCATCTCTCTCTGTGTTACACTGACCTCCCTGTGTGCTGCATGGGACACCAGTTCTTTGCGAGCTGCTCGGACCCCCTCTATTTTTGGATGAATCATCCATAAGACATTTGCCGCCAGGACTTCTATCCATTCCATCTTCATTCGACACTGAGAAAATCTCTTGTTCGTCAAAAATTTTACGCTCTCTTTTCCATGAAACCTGATTTAGCCACATGTATTTCTCCTTCACTGAACTCTAACAATTAAAAGCTAAAAAAGGTTTTCATACTGAATAACCTAATAAAACACTTTTTCATCACCCAAACAAGCAAAAACCCTCGCGTTGGGTAAAGTCACTCAATTCAAACGAAATTCAAAGACATCAATTTATACTTCCTAAATTCTCTATATACTTATCTGCTCAGAAGCAGCAAACAAAAGAGGAGGAAGATGGAAGATACGCAGTATATTTTGGGATTGAACATTATTTTTCACATTGAGATATTTTAAGGTTCTATTTGAGAAGCATTTAATGGGTTGCTGCTCAGAAGGAGTAAATAAACGTTAATGCATAATGCCAGCCTCCTGTCTTGACACAAAATCTAGTTAATCACGCTAATGGCTCCCTATGACAGGCAAATGTAGCAAAGAAAATATTTTTCACTGCAAACCTTCGAGAGAACATCAATGTCAGTTGCTACACAGCTGCCACAAAATGCTTGCTGCTTCCAACGGCAGCGTGACAGGTAATAACTAGAAACAACTATGGCACACCCACCCGCCTGTGCCTGTTTACGTAGGAAGGAGACACTTCGACAAACCCATTAAACTTTAGGGGCCTTTTGAAGTCCATTCTCTTTGCTGTTCGTTGTTTGCAGACCACGTTTTACGAGCCACCAGCAGAGTCCTAATGGGCTCGTTGTGCAGGTACAGGGCCATCATCGTAAGCAGGTAGCAAGGTGGGGACTTTGTAACGCGCCCGCCATCAGCTTGAGAAAAACAGCAACAGGTGCGTCCATACCAAGCTATACCCTTCCCACCTCTGCCCCGTGTAGGTACGTCGGTGGACTGACCATATGGAAAACTGGAAGAAGCCCTCTAGGGTAAGGGGGGCTGGACTACTTTCTGTATGAGTTGAGGGATTTTCTCCCAAGAATATAGCCCTGCGTTTGCGGCACACAATGTTCTTACGTATGAATACCTGCTGCTGAGAAATTATTTTTCTGAGCACTATGACAAGTCCTGAAGTACTGGAAAATTTCATGAGTTTCTCTTTAGGTCTGCCTGTAAACCTATAATGTCAGCCACGCTCTATGCACTTTATGCCTGTCTTAAAAATGAGAAAGAAACAAGGAAGGAAGAGATAAAGGAAGGGAGGAGAGAAGGGAAAGAAGGAAAGACACAGAAAGGGAGGGAGGGTTAGGAAAGGGAGGTCGAAGGAAAAGAAACATGGAAGGGGTAACAGAATGAATAAACAAATCTTAGAAGCACACACAATCTTGAATGGTGTCCTGCGTCTAGCACAGGACCACAGACAGGCAAGCATGAAAGCTTAAATCACAAGCGATAAAAATAACCACACTCTTAGCTGCTTCCTAAGTGGCTGGTGATGAGGTGTATGCCAAAAAGAGGGAGAGCCTTCCTAGACTTGCCGCTTAGAGAGGAAACAACTCTACCGCCAGGACGCGAGTGCCCTTTATGAGGAACAATAAGTAGCAACGCTGAAGGAAACCTACAACTTCTGGACAACTTTGTGGAGGACAGGGAGATATTTAAAGAAATCAAGCAAAGTGAGCTCCTGATTGAGCCATGTTTCTATCCAACCAATCACTGGGGCTAGTTTTAATATATCTGAGATATAGCCCAAACCTAACTCTATATGTAATGCGAAGGTCGGAGTTGATTGGGGGACAGAGAGCAAAGATCTCAAAAATTTATTTTCTACAATCTGTATTTTAGCTGGGCTGGTATATCCCCAGATTACCGAGCCATACTGGGCAACTGACAGGCACTTGGATTTATAAACTTTAATGATGCTTTCCATGGGGCGGGCACCTAGCTTTTTGGCAAACCCCAGCAGCCCTGCGGCCGCTCTAGCGATAGCGCTGCTTTTGACCAAAAGCTGAGGGCCCCAAGTTCCCCTATCGTCGAAAGTGACTCCTAAATATGGAAAGGAGGAAACTCTCTTAACCTCCTTTCCTGCACAGTAAAAAGTTGGTAACTTTCTTTTCCTTCCTGCGGGTCCAGCGATCATTACATGTGATTTGTCTGTATTAATTTTCATGTCCAAAGATGACATAAAAGCCCCGAAGGATGCAAGGAGTTTGTTTAACGCAACTCCGGAGCGTGCCAAAAGGACAGCATCGTCCGCATACAGGAGTACAGGAATCTTTGTCTCCCCTGCACGCGGAATATCGCTGTGGGCTGTTATCATTACTGCCTCTAGGTCATTGATGTATAAAGTGAAGAGGAGGGGGGCAAGTATACACCCTTGCCTGACCCCCCTCTCTGACTTAAAGTGACAAGTGCATCTTCCTTCCCGAGTAACTCTGACTGAGGTCATAAGATCCTTATGTAGCTCAGCCAGGTATTCGACCAAAGGGGGGGTCGAGACCCATGGCCAAAAGGATCCTCCACAGCTTTGCCCTGTTGACCAGGTCAAAAGCTGATGACAGGTCCATAAAGGCCATGTATAAAGACCCCTCCTTGGCGATTACATACTTGTTTAAAATTAATTCTAAATTTAGGCACTGATCTAAAGTTCCTCTTTTGGATCTAAAACCATATTGTGCATTAGATAAAATGCCCTTACTTTCTAAAATAAGGGTCAGTCTTGATAGTAGGACTCTCCCCATAATTTTTACACTCGAGTCAATAAGAGAAATTGGCCTATAACAAGCCGGGTCTGTCCTCTGTCCCTTCTTAAAAATTGACACTATGGTTGAGTTTGCCCAGCTAGAGGGGAAGATAAATTCCCGTGTAGCATTAAAAACATTAGTTAAGATTTTTGAGCTAAAATCAGGGGCACTCTTGAAACAGTCTGCCGGAACCCCATCTGGTCCTGGTGCCTTTTTACAGAGTGTATCATTGATAGCTTTTTTTACCTCTTCCTGAGTGAAAGGAGAGATAGAATTTGGCATAAGAGAAAGAGGAAGTGCACGTTCTATAATCGTATCATTGTGACGATAAATATTGCTAAAATGTGACACCCATTGCTCATCTGGAATGATGCAATCCGCTCTTTGATGGTCTAACCCTACAAAATACGGATGATTTATCACTGCCCAGAATTTAGCACTATCTTTCTGTATCTCAGGCAGTAACAGATTATTCCAGGCTTCATCTTTTATCTCGGATTTCCTCTTTCTAATAGCCAAATTATATTTTTTTCTTAGGGATGCTACCAATGCTCTGTTTCTGGGTTTGTTCTTTAAGGCTTTAAGTAGGGTTGAATGAGCCTTAGAACAATTTGTGTCGAACCATTTTGGGCCCATTGTCTTATTTGATTTTACCTTCACGGTCAGATCTGAGTTGACTTGTTTACAAATAGCACTAAAGGCCTCAACCACAATAGCGCTGGAATTTTTGTTGTCTAAACAGATGGCAACTTCTCCTTCGACCTTGGCCAGTGTGTCTTGTAAGAAGGTTATAGGGGTAACTTTGTCCCATTTAAGCCTTCGATTTTGGTCTCTCAGCACAAGGTCTGTTGCACAAAAATTATCAGACGTCCTATTTCCCAAAACTCCCTGAGCTAAAACCTCTAAAATCACGGGATTGTGGACGCTAAAAACAGAAGTTAAGACTTTACAAACAAAAACGTCAGATAAAACTCTAAGAGATACAAAAATGTAATCAATAATTGTGCCTCGATCCTTGCCCTCATAAGTCGGCAACCGTAAATCATTTGAACAAGTACAAAATTCATGGAGGTTAAAAGTAGCCAAAAACAGTTCCAGAGCCTCGCCACTAGGCGTATGTTCGAAATGCGGCGTGGAAGAATATAGAAATGATTCCTCTGTTTCTCTTTGGCAACCCGCCTGGCAAGGATGAATATTAAAATCTCCCATGAGAATCACCTCGTACCCATAAGAACTGTTTACATTATAAGTCGATAAGAGGTCCTCTAGGGATGCTAAATGCTCGGTAGGAAATTGACTGGCTGGAGAATTATAAAAATTTATGAGTAAAATAGGATGGGAGTTTGATGAGCTCAATTCAACCATTAAACAGTTTTTATTGTTAGACTTAATGTGCCTCGCTTTTCCTTTAACATCAAGTGAAATATATATGACCAACCCACCCCTTGCTCTTCCTGCTTTGCTGGGATCTGCAGGTACATAAAAATGAGAGTAACCATCTATAGCCAGACAATCTGATGATTCCCAAGTTTCCTGGAATGCAAGAATATCGTAATTTCTAATTAGGTCCAGCCAGTTCTTATCTTTAAATTTGGCTCTAAGCCCGGCGATGTTCCAGCTCATAATTCTTCGGACCTCAACACTTACTGAAGAATGAGCTAAAGGACCAGGAGCAGGCTGTGAACCCTCTGATTTATTTTCTCCGGCTGGCAAAAGTCAATCATTTTGGTCCATAAATGAAAGTGGCGCAAAACGGTTAAAGAGTTCGAGTGGCTGTGTAACAGGGTTAAACATTGGGGGTTGATGACAATGAACTGAGGCGTTGTTCCTTAAGTCTTGTCCCCATCTAAAGTGAGAATCCCAGTTGGTGTCCCACCCTGGGGCGGGGGTCCTTGGGAAAGAGACATTCTGCTGTTCTCCATAAAAAAAATTCAAAGTGAGGGGAACCACAGTGCCTCTTCTTCGTTGAGGAGGAAGAATATTTGCAAGAATATTGGGAAGAACGTCTGGGTTTGAAAAGCTCACTGCCACACAGTCCCCTTTAAATTTTTTTGGCCGGTTTCCCAGCCAAGGAACCCTGGTTGCAGATTTAATCACGCTTGCTAGATGGTGTTTCCCCCCTGGTGCTAGTCGCATATTGCTAGTTAACCAGTGTAGGGCTTTACTGCAAAGTGAAGTTGAAGTTTCAGCTATGCCCCCTTCTAAAGGGGGTACGTTTGCGAGGACCAAGACCACGGGTGTGGCCTCAACGATAAATTGCAATGGATCCGTGGTTTGAGCTTGCACTTGCACTTGTATTTGTGCGGGAGGAATATTAAGCGAAGGAGTTGGGTCTGATGTGGAGCATGCTGGTATGGAGCCCTCAAGTGCTACTGATGGTGTTTGTTGCGTTGGGTTCGCCCCAAGCAGATCCATTCCATCCCCATCAACCGTATCGCTTCCTACTTCAGCTCCTCTAGGATTGTTATCCAAGTGAGTAATTAACGTAGTGACTTTCTCAATACCACTTGCAACTGTATTTTGGAGTGCACCCAACTTCTTGACCTCTGCTTGCAGTTTATCGATCTTGGATATAAGAGGTTTAACCATGATATTGATTTTCATCTCAATGAGATCAGCGATTTTGTCAAGTAGGGCTTCCTCGGGGGAACTGATAAGGTGTTCCTCAGCAAGAGTCACTTGTTTATGCTTTGGGGTGGTTGCCCTCTTCCGCTTAGTCCCTGAGCGTAAACCCCCCCGCTTGGAGGGATTCTTTGTACATTGACGTTTAGGTCTGCCAGTATGTCCAGTAAGGGATTGATCCAGGACGGAGACCTGTGACTGTGTGTCTTGCTCTGGGTCATGATCAATATCAGTATCTATATTAAGATCAGTAGGCAAGCCTTCGAGGGCCGGAATTGCGTTCTCCGGTGATCCGGGTATAACTTGGGGTGTAATATCAGCTGTGGAGTCTACAATATGAATGTCCTGTGTTATTGTTCCCTCAAACAGGATGGAAGCGGATGTAGGTGGTGATGGGCATAGCAAGTCAGGCGATTGGCTCAACCCCAATGACTCCCTCCTTTGCATGTTAATTTTCTGAACAGTCTGTACCATGTAGTTATTTATCTTGTTTTGTTGCACTGCTGCAGGTTTTTTAGACATTGCTCAGACTGTATAATATATATGGATAGCGTGCACTAGACTTACTTGAGGGAAGAGCGAAGTCAGGACACTTGCAGAGTTTCTGGCCCTGCCCCTGCCTCCTCCTGCCGATGAGGGCCGTAGAGGGCCCGCCCTTTGCCCGGGCTTCGCCCCGGGCGTCCCGCTCGCGTCCCGCGACGCGGGGGTGCTCCTCCTTTTCTGCGTCTCAGTTTGCGCTCACAGGGCACTGCCGCGTCACTCAGACGCGCCGCCGCGGTGCCTGCCGGGATTTGAAGTCTCCCGGAGCGGCGGCGCGGAGTCCGGTGTTCCTTGACTCTTGGCGGTGGCGGCGATGTGGGCAATGTCCTCTGCCTTCCTCAATGGCCGTGAGAGGTAAGTGAAACTGACTCTCGGCGGTGGCGGCGGATTTGTTCTGGTCTCCCCATGTGGGTAAGTAGACACAGTGGGGGCGGATGAGGATAGCTGGGTAGATCCACAATAAGCTAGTAAGGAAGCGGGGAGATCGGTTGATTAAAGATCTATAGGTTGATGGATTCTGTTTCATTTGTCGCTTTGGTACAGCCCTGTTTGAGCCTGATGGCTGCTTCAGTGCGCTTTGGAGGTAGCAAGGAACGGTCAATGGTATTCAGTATGTAAAGGAAAAGCGGGGCAAAGGTGCCCTCTACAGTGAGCCCAAAGCACTGCAGGTAGACAAGTGATTCCTGTCATTCCTGGATGTTCAATTCTGTGTAGATGTTGATAGGAGAGAGCATCTGAGGAGGATCTGTGAGCATGGCAGGATCTGCAGCAGTCTGTTTGGGAAAGGATTTCTGAGATCCTGTCAACTAGTTTGGAGGCAGCAATGTGGCGAGGTCGGATGGTGGTTGACCTTGCAGGACCTTGGAAACAAACTATAAAGACTGGAACTCAGGGCCATATTTATTACATTTGTGGCGCAGGGCCTCGCCGCAAGTCACCTTATTGCGCTGCCCTGCATCACAGGGAAAGGACAGGAATGCGCTGTATTGATCTAATATGACAAATTCTTGTTCTTTCCCCCTGTGCTGGCGCCATTTTGGCTGCCTAGTGCCAATGCAGGCTCCCTTGCACCATGGCCCAAGGGTGCTTGTGTTGTAGGCAGGACTGTTATTGTTAACGGAAGCGACACCTTCCTGCACAAAAACAATCATGAGAGGCTTGCCCCTCTTTCTATGTGTGCCGCACAATGCGGCAGACATAGAAAGAGGAGACAACGAGGAGAAATAAACACATTTCTCTTCGTTATCCCTCTCCGAGGGAGGCGTATCCTTTTGGGTCATTCCTAGGTTTACAAGTGCTTGTAAATCCAGGAATGCGTAAAAAACCATGAGAGTTGAGTAGGAAACACCCACCGTAACACCCATGGAGCGCCTCCCTCGCGCAGAGTAAAGCTACGCAGCAATTTGCGCTCCGTTGCCATACTCCAGATTTTTTACGCCATGCAAAGTGGCCTTGTGTGGCTTCATAAATATGACCTAGAGGTTTGCGCCACGCATGTTCCACATTGCGTGGTGCAAGCATGAAGCAAAGCTCTAATAAACATGCCCCTATGTCTTCTGCTCAGCGTAGAGCTAATGCGGAGACAACAGTGCAGGCCTTGTGGTCTGTGTACATCAGATCAAGGATGGGTGGGCATTATCAGTTTGTAGTTTTTAGGGTTTGGAAATAGAGTTGGCCAGAATGCCACCAAATATTGCGTTGCAGCATTCGATTCCAGCAGTCGATTCTGGAGATCACTAGCCAGCACGAGAGTAATCCATTCGGATACGTTCAACAGGGGAGGACTGCTTGAAGGACATGCAGATGATGAAATACATTTTGGGACTTTTATACCTGGGAAAACGTTGAAATATTAGCATTTAGATCAACACCCAATATGAAGACATGTTGGTGGCCCATGAATAGAGTCCAGTGGAATGGCAAAAGGAGGAAGGGTTGCCTTGTTACAATCGTATTATCTCAGTTCTGGAGACTTTAAGATAGATTCAGTAATGGTAAATCACAAGCCATCTTATAATTTTCAGACAATCCCCCATTCATTGTAGATTTTGATGTGAATGAGTCTCATCAACATACATATGGTAGCTGTTGGACTTGGCACGCTCAGCAGGGTCATCCCCAAACTTTTTTGCTGTCACCCACCTGATTTCTGAACACTTTTGTGTTCGCCTTTAGGGCTCTGCACACTTTACCACTGCTAACCAGTGCTAAAATGCTTGTGCTCTCTCCTTAAAACATGGTAGAATTAGCATCCATTCGCATATTTAATTAACTTGTAATCTAAGAACTAAAAAATGTATCACGTGTGGGACACACTCACTGAAGTCGAATAAGCATGAGACAGGCTTGACCTGGTGAGACTTATTTGACAGACACTTATAGGGATGAAGACAAGGAGGGTTTTCTAAACAGAGAAACACAGATGAAGAAAGAGCATAATAGTGAAGGACAGTTTGATAGACAGACTGGAGGAGGATGAAAGACAAGTTTCAAAAGTTAGGGGGACCGGGAATTTGCAGAGAAAGTTTTCTATGATCCGACCGACAGATGGAGAAGGACGGAATGGAAACAGCACATCCACAGATATTCACATTCAGTAGCTGTTTAGGGACAAGTGTGAAGCTGATTTCAGACACTGTTAATCTTTATTTGGAGCTCTAAGATATGAGTGTGTTCCCTGTATAAGTTACTCGGCTGACATGTATATTTTGGTTAAGAAACTGTGTTGTCTATTAGGCTTGCATATAAGATCATGCTGGTCCAGGTACTTCCTGTGCAGGTCTCCGGTACCTGCCAATGAGTGTGATGTGCACTATTGCAAAACAAAAGCTTTTAAAATAGATTGGTAGGTGAGTGGATGAAAACACCATGCTCCCACTATTTAGTATCTGCCACTGACCTGCTGATCACCAGTGTGAATGGAAGCTACTGTCTCTTCCACTTTTAGAACTGTAGTTTTGCTTTTCATGCAGGCCCCAGGCCCAGCTCTCCCTGGGCTGTTGCACCGTCCTGCTTCCTCCTGAGCTCTTTCTCCTGCTTTTGCCTAGTTTTCACTGCTTTCTCCTTCCTCTCCCCTTTTACTGAGTGCTCTCAGTTGCTTTTGCCTCGCTTTACTGCTTTCTCCTTCCTTTCCCCCTGTTTCATTGAGTGCTTTCTCCTGCTTTTGCCTCGTTTTCTACTGCTTTCTCCTTTCTTTCTCCCATTTTGCTATTTCTCCTGCTTCTTTTTCATTTTAAACTGCTTTCTCCTTCCTTTGCCCTTTTCACCTGCTTGTGTCACGTTTTTTACCGCTTTATCCTTTCCTCCCATTTTTCTAAGTGCTTTCTCCTGCTTTTCCCTGCTTGTTCACTGCTTTTCCTTTTTTTTTCTTCATTTGCAGTTCCCGCCTGCCGCCTGTTTTCCTGCTTCCTGTCTTGCCCCGCCCACTACCTGCCAGCGCCAGCAACCCCAGGCCCAGCTCTCCTGTGCTGCTGCACGGCTCTGCTACTTTCCAGTTTCTCTCAGCGCTTTTTCTTGCTTTTGCCTAGTTTTGCTGCTTTCTCCTTCCTTTCTCCCGTTTTTCTGAGTGTTTTCTCCTGCTTGTGCCTCGTTTTCTACTGCGTTCTCCTGCCTTTTCCCTGTTTTTCTGATTATTTTGTCCTGCTTCCCTCTTGTTTCTTATTGCTTTCTCCTTTCTTCACACATTTTTCTGAGTGCTCTCCTGCTTCTCCTTAATTTTTTACCACTTTCCCCCCATTTTCAGACTGATTTCTCCTGCTTTTTCATCGTCATCATTGTTGCATGGCTGTTCCAAATGAACAGAGAACCGCAAAGCAGTTAGCAACTCCGGCGCCTTGAGACCCTCACAGGCGATTTGCCACGCTTTATAAATCCTGATTGATACAGGAATTCATGGCTTCAATCTCCCATAGTACTGAGAATGTAGAGTTCGGCGTGGTCTGAGTCACATCAATGACCTACCTTCTGGAGCCTCAGCTCAGTGCAGGTTCTGTACATGAATAGTGACCGATGTATGTCAACATCAACCCTCCCGAGGAAGAATATTGGGGCATATTACCAAGCAATAGCGATAATTATCGCTATTGCTTGGTTAAAGATAAAAATTTACCGCTGAGCTGCGGCAATTTTTACCGCAAATAAACCTTGGTATTACCAAGGTTTATCGCAAATGCGATAAAAATCGCCGCATTGCATGAATATTGCTGAAAAGTCCGCGATATTCATGCATTATCTTAGCCATGTTATCCACCTCCCATTGGATAACATGCCTAAGAACTGCTCAGGGCAGGTGTTAGCTTTTGGAGATATTCGCGCTTAGCGTGAATATCTCCAAAAGTTGGTAATAGGAGATAGCGATGTTAGCAACTGTTTTCAGTCGCTAACATCTTGGCACGCCCACTTTGCATGTCATTAGTGATAAATATCACTGACATGCAGAGTGGGGCCCAAGATGGTCGCTATCTCCGACAGCTAGGTAATAGGGAGATAATTTTGTCTCCGCTTTCTTGGCTTTTAAAGCCAAAAAAGCGGAGATAAACCCCCTTGATAATATGCCCCATTGTTTAGTAAAAGATGGACTCTACACAAATTCCAGCTGAACTACTTTGTCTAAATTTAATATTTAACATGCAAAAAGTGTTCAATTACATCACAAAATTATTGGTTCACTAAGATCATAACTTATTGGAATGTGTTTCCAACTCCTGAAAGTAATTCAATTGTACCCTCTCTTGTAGGATGCCAGGTCAGAGAGTCCAGTTTCTTCAACAAGCACCCACTGCCGTCTGAATCGTGTCAAACGTCTTGCGCAGCATTGCTCACAACCCTTGAAAAGATGACTATGCACACATCACTCCAGAATGGGTCACCATGGCTGAATACAGAGAAAGAAGAGACCAAGGTTTAGGCCTCTGAGATGGACAACTTTGAACAGAACCTCATCTTCTGGATGACTACTCCCTTGGGTACCTTCATCATCCTGGCCAATCTCTTCATCATCGTGGGTATCGTCTTTAATCGGAAGCTCTACAGCACCAGCAACTACTTCTTCCTCAGCCTGCTCTCAGCTGATTTCTTCACTGGTGTGGCCCTGCCTGTTATCCCCCGGATGAGCTCTGACAAAGACCTGGGATTTCATGGATGTCTGCTACTGTACATCTTGCCCAACTTCTTCTTCCTTACGTTCTTGGCCAACCTCCTAATGGTGCATTATGAGAAATACGTCTGCATTGTATATCCCTTGCACTACCAGAGCCTCTGGGTCCACCGCTGTGTACCACGCGCCCTGCTTTTGGTGTGGACTTTGCCTTTGATCTATGCCTCTTTGCCAATGGTTGGGTGGAATAACTGGAATGCGAATGCCACTTGCGGGTCCCGATATGTCTTTCAAAAAGCCTATCTTTACTTGGAGATATACGGGTTCCTCATCCCGGCCATTTTGGCGACATTATTCATCACCGTCAAAGTTCTCATCGTGGCCAGACGGCATCACAAAGACATCAAGAAACTCCACCGCTCAGTGCAGCGAGGGGGGTGCTCTGAGCTGGAACAGCAAATGGACCTCAGGTATGCCAAGTGCATTGCCAGCGTGTCACTGACCTTCCTGGTGTGTTGGGTACCGTACATCGCCTGCCTCCATGTCTCATTGCTGGCCATGGAGCAGTACCACATCAGCTGGCTAACGCTGGTCATCCTCACCTGTGTGGGCAGCGGCAGCACCGCCGTCATCCCCATTATCCTGGGGCTGAGCAACAGGCAGTACACAGAGCTGTGGAGGAAAGCTTGCGACAGGTGCTGCCTGGTGTGGCGGAAGCCCCCACAGAACCCCGCTGCCATTACAGAGGCGGAGCCTGGAAAAACAGCAGATCTGTTGACCCAGCAAGCCAGCACAACCTGATAGGCCTGGCCATGGCTTTGATGGAGAAATCAGGGCTTTGCACAGAGCGCATATGATTTTGAGAAGGTGAAACCAGGGAAGTGCACAGTCTCAGTGGACATGCCATGACTGTTCTTCACACCACGTTGCTGTGAAGGTCTGTTTCCTTGTCCATCTACAACCAGCCAACCAGCTTGCACAGCTTTTAGGATGGCACCATTGCTCTTATGTAGCTTTTTGACCAAACATTGTGCAATCATTGCACGATCGCAGTGCACTAGAAACACTGAGTGGGTGGCCGGGGGAAATGCTAAGGTTTTTTGCTGCACCTGTAGAGGTATTGAAGTGTACAGGCAGTTGTGCAAAGTACCACTGAAGTGGAAGTTCAGTGAAAATTGGGCTGAGGCTCAGGGTCAACGTAAGGTTGTTACATGGCCAATGTAAGGCTGCCACATGGCCAACGTAAGGCTGCCACATGGCCAACGTAAGGCTGCCACATGGCCAACGTAAGGCTGCCACATGGCCAACGTAATGCTGCCACATGGTCAACGTAAGGCTGCCACATGTCTGTGTCATATCATGCTGCTTGGCCTGTTCAGACACAAAGACACTCTAGACGTCAATGGGGCAAGAGTGACGGGCTTGGCCATGATTGAACAAAGGGAAATGTAGGGTCTTTTCTTGACTATGCTGAGGGGCTCTCCCTACATACATTGTTGCAGTAATCTGTCCTGAGAACCCTGTAAGAGGGAGCAAACCCAGCCCAGTTACACAGTAGAAGTACTGTCTATTCCTGCCTACACTTCTGGGTAACTCTTGTTTCTTATCAAATATTAGGGGTGAGTGATCCGTCTGCAGCTGTACCTAGAGATTTGACCAGTCTGTCACCAATACTCTTTTATTGTGGGAGGCGGGATATTGATCTTTGATTACACTATGGGGCGGGTAATCTGTCCCTGACTGTACAGTGTCAGTGGATGAGGTCTGTTTATGATTACTTTGAGTGCCTTGAGGAGTCTGTCCCTGATAACAAAGTGTGAGGTGGTGGGGGGTCAGCCACTGTTTATAGTGTGAGGTGAGAGGTCAGCCACTGTTTACAGTGTGAGGTGAGGGGTCAGCCACTGTTTACTGTGTGAGGTGAGGGGTCAGCCACTGTTTACAGTGTGAGGCGAGGGGTCAGCCACTGATTTCAGTGTGAGGTGAGGGGTCTGGCCCTGATTGCAGTGTTTAGAGGTGAGGGATCTGCTCCTGATTTCACTGTGTGAGGTGAAGGGTCTGTCCCACATTACACAGTTTGAGGTGAGTGGTTTGCCTCAGTGTGAGATGAGACATCTGTCTCTAAGTGCATTGTAGGAGGTGAGGAGTCTGTCCCTATTCATGCTGCAAGAGGTGGTGAGGGGTTCTCTCTGTACATACTGTGAGCACTGGGTGGTCTCTTCCTGGCTTCTCTGACAACAAGCATTGTCCAAACCAATAGGACATGTCTTGGCAAAGTATGCATTTTATTTATTCTGTTATTTTTTGACAACATATGCACTAGGCCTTTAAAGGTTTACAAGTAAACATCTTATCATCTCAAGGCGATACGTTTGCGAAAATAAAATAAAAATGAGCCATCAGAGAAATAAAAAAGCATGATATTAGAGCCAAAATGAAAGTGATGCGTATCTTTCCAACCCTGGTACTGACGCGAACTACGTTTTAGGTGAATATCATTTGCGTACAAGCAAAATGCTGTCACTCATAGTGAAGAGAGCCAATGGCTGCAGTGAACTGATCTAGTGCCCCAGCTGTGAGCTGTAGTGGGAGGAAGGGACATGTGATTGACACTTAAACATAGCAATGGATGAGGAGGCCAAGCAAAGGCTTCTGTATGGAGTCATGCTAGGGTTAGATCAGGTTTAATAGGGATGGGGAGACTAGGGTCGGAATAATGAAGGAATTAGGGATGGAATGAGGCTAGGGTCAAAGTAAATGTAATGTTTAGGTAGAGGTCAGGTAAGGGTAGGGTAGGGGTGCAAAGGTTATCTAGGGATATGGTAAGACATGGGTTACAATAAGGGGGAGTTTAGAAAGGGGTGGGGTGATGCTAGGATCAAAGGAAGGGTGGATTTTAGATAGGGGTGGGGTGAGGTTAGGGTCACTATAAGGGTGGAGGTTAGATAGGGGTGGAGTGAGGCTAGCGTCACAATAAGGGTGAAGGCTAGCTAGGGGTTAGGTGAGGCAGGGATCAGAATAAGGGTCGAGGTTAGTAGGGGTGGGGTGAGTCAAGGGTCACAATAAGGGTGGAGGTTAGATGGGGTGAGGCAAGGTTCACAATAAGGATGGAGGATTAGTAGAACCTAGGGTCACAATAAGGGTGGAGATTGTATACGGGTGGGGTGAGGCAAGGGTCACAATACGGGTGGAGGTTAGATAGGGGTAGGGTGAGGCTAGGGTCACAATAAGGGTGGAGGTTAGATGGGGTGGTGTGAGGCAAGGTTCACAATAAGGATGGAGGATAAGTAGAACCTAGGGTCACAATAAGGGTGGAGATTGTATACGGGTGGGGTGAGGCAAGGGTCACAATAAGGGTGGAGGTTAGATGGGGTGAGGCTAGGGTTAGAATAAGAGTGGGGGTTAGATAGAGCCTAGGGTCATAATAAGGGTGGAGGTTATATAGTGGTGGGGTGAGGCAAGGGTCACGATAAGGGTGGAGGTTAGATGGGGTGAGGCTAGAGTCAGAATAAGGGTGGAGGTTAGATAGGGGTGGGGCTAGGGTCAGAATAAGGGTGGAGGATATCTATAGGCTAGGGTCACAATAATGGTGGAAGTTAGATAGGGGTGAGGTGAGGCAAGGGTCACAATGAGGGTGGAGATTGAATAGGGGTGGGGTGAGGCAAGGGTCACAATAAGGGTGGAGATTGTATAGGGGTGGGGTGAGGCAAGGGTCACAATGAGGGTGGAGATTGTATAGGGGTGGGGTGAGGCAAGGGTCAGAATAAGGGTGGAGGTTAGATAGGTGTATGGTGAGACTAGGGTTAGGTTAATGGAGGAGTTTGGGATGGGATGCGGCTAGGGTCAGAGTAAGTGTAAAGTTTAGTAGAGTAAGGGAGTGAGGGTGAGGTAGGAGTACAGAGGTTAGTTAGGGAGGGTTGAGACTAGAGTCAGAATAAGGGTAACTGTTAGGATTTGGGCTAGGATCACGTTGGAGTTTCTAATGAGGGAAAACATTCAGGGTAGGGTTAAGCTAGGGTCAGGGTAAAGATCAGTAACAAGTAAGGTAGGTCATGGTTTTGGTCAGAATCAGGTCAGTGTTAAAATGATGCTCAGCATCAGGGTTAGGCTCGGGTGAATATTGGTTAGGGGAGAACAGTATCCGTTCATATGTGTCTTCTGGTCCCTCTGTCCCAGAAGAAATTGGTAATTGGTACCCTCCTACACTGTTATGGTTCAATATGACGGGTGGAAACCCATTCCTATCTATCCTTTATACTTAATCTGGCCTTAGCATCCCCTTCGCTCTACCTGATGTTTACACAACTCTTGCCATGGCCTCACCCCACCTCTACCTAACCTTTAACTTTCTGCTTTCGCGAATGCTATTTAAAACCAGGTTACGTGTAAAGTGTAGTTAGGTAAGTGTATTGGTCAGAGTAAGTGGCACGGAAAGGGTTTTGACCAGACTCGGAAAATGTTTCAATAAAGTTAACAAGCATTGGCAATGCCAATAGGTCTAGCTTTAAATGACTGTTATATGGTAATGTGAAGAATTACAAGTAAATATCATGGGAATGGATAAACATTTGTGTGGAAGTGAAGAACTGTAGAACAATATTAGTGTAGGTTAAAAGGTCATGTGACAATTGTCTAGTCATACCTAAAAATCCATGTAGGTTAATGACTGAACCTCAACCCATTTGTGTCGACTTCAGAGAAAAACACCATAAAGTATGTAGTTATCTAAGATAATATAATAGCATTGCAATGTCATGTGTGCGCCTCTGAAAACGACCACAGCCGCGTGGACAGCTAGCACTTTTTTTGTGGAAGCACATACCTTCTGCCCAATCAAAACATGTAATTCTGGCTCCCAACCAGTGGGCGCAGCCAAAGCCCTGCTCTGTTGATGCTCACATGATTGTTTTGGCGACAGCAGTGCTGTCCAGCCAGACCATAAAAATCAAGGCTCAGTCTAGGGTAGAATGAGGGCAGTGGATTAGGGTGGGTTTAAGAATATTGGTCAACATCAGCATTCAGTTTGGGTTAGTGTTTGTGCTATTTTAGGGTCATGATAACAATAAGGGCAAGGGTTAGACATAGAGTTACAGTCTAGGTTAGAATTATGTAAAGGTCAAAGCTTAAAGTGAGGGAGGTCTATGTCAGAATTGGGCTCGGATGAGTACACAGGAACAGGTTAGGCAGAAGGCTGGGTTTCATCAATTTGGAGGAAGCTGTCTGCAATTTTAAATGCCCTTCAGGGGTTTGCTCCGCAAGTAGAAGGGAAATTGTGAGGTACGACAGTCAAAATCCTAGAGCATGTAGGCTGTTCCCTCACTCATAGGCAGAATTCACTTGATATCTCTAGAAGGGATGTATGTCGTTAAAACGCATACTTTTACAACGCATACCTTTACAACGCATTCCATTACAACGCATGCCATTACAACAAATTCTTTGAAACTACCTTTACAACGCATACTACATTTACAACGCATACCATTACAACGCATACCATTACAATGCATGTATGGTAAGTATTGGATATTGTAGGGGTAAAAATTACTATTCTAACTCCAGGGGGGTGCAACAGTAGGGTAAGTGTTGGATAGTGTAGGGGTAAAAATTACTATTCTAACTCCAGGGGGTGCAACAGTAGGGTAAGTATTGGATAGTGTAGGGGTAAAAATTACTATTCTAACTCCAGGGGGTGCAACAGTAGGGTAAGTGTTGGATAGTGTAGGTATGCTTTGTAATGCCTGCGTTGTAATGAAATGTGTTGTAGTGGTATGCGTTGTAGTGACATGCGTTGTAATGGTTGCATTGTAATGGCATGCGTTGTAATGGATGTTGCGATGTAAAAGTTTTGTTGTAAAGGTAGTGCATTGTAAAAGGTGCGTTGTAAGTGTTGTTTCCCTCTAGAAGCAGTGTGTATCCAAGGACAGAGAATTTTCAGGAACCTCCCGTCTTTAGTGTCCTTTCACCTAACTAAGGCAGAGTATCAACAGATCACCAAGCTCTGGTGAGCCTTGGCTTGCTCTGTTCTATGCCCCTTCAATACTTTTCTTTCTTATTTCTGCTGCCAGGGGGAATGAGTGATGGTTGCTCTTGCAGTTCCATGGCACATTCCCTTTCTTCTCAAGGTGCTTCAGAAGATTCAGGAGGAGAATGTCACAGTGATACTCATAGCTCCATTTTGGCCATGCCAGCCGTGGTTTCCACCCTGATGCAGTTAACAGTATTTTCACCTAGCACTATGCCCATCCACTCTCAGTGTTTCCATCTACGACACCAAAAAGCCTGCTACATCTTTGCCTCATGGCGTGAAAGTTGAGTGGCTTTGTCTCCAACCCTTAGGGTGCTCCAGGAAGTGGCTATATGTAATTAGGCTGCCTGAATATACTCTACATTTAAGTTCCTCACAAAGCATTGACAAAATGTTGAGGTTTGGTGCAAAAAGAAAGTTTTTTTTGCTAAAATCTTGGAATTTTAAGATTGTACCTCTAACCTTTAGATCACTTAAGGGTTTTGACCTTAGAAAAATCTATAGTTCCCAATCGCCTTCAGTCCCAAGAGAGCCTCAGTGTTCACAGTTTGAATTATTTCAACAACTTCATTAGCATGATAGTCAGCAAAGGTAGGTTTTTTCTGGTGCCAATCCCCTCAGCCGGGAGACTGGAGGAACTGGGATCTTTAGTAGTTACTTTTCCTTATTAAGTTTCTTCCAGAGTAGTACTGCTTCCAAATCCCAAATTTAGACCAAAAAATCAATCTCAGATTCATATGTCTCAAGAAATTGTATTACAAGTCTTTGACTCAGGTGCAGGCAATATTGTGTCTTTGTCATTAGGTTAAAAATGGCCCTTTTGATTAATTTATAAATAGCAAAATACTTTTGTCCTTCAGATTCTTTGTTTATATCTTATGGCTCTAACAATTAGGGAAAACAAGCTTCAACTGCTACTCTCAGTAGGTGGGTGTGGCAAGTTATTTCCCAAGCCTGTTTGTCTGATGGGGAGGCTAGTCCAGGACATCTCCAAGGTCCGTCTGCTAGGGGGGGCAGTTACAACATGGGCAGAAACAAATGGAGTTCTCCATGAGGAAATATGTAGAGCTGCTACATGGTCAAATTCCCATACTTTTGCTAAGCTTTATCACTGGGATATTGGTTAGAAATAAGAAGACAACATTGCTTTTGGTTTTGGTGTGATAAAGGCTGCTGTGGATGTAAATTTAAGAAACCAAGCATTAATAAATCTTGACATATCATAATGAATCTTGCCTCTTGTTTCAGTGCTGACAGAAAATAAGAGTTTTGTTACATCCTCACGTGGTAAAGACTGGGATGAGGAAGACGAAAGGGTAATGGTCCTGTTACCTAGCAGTAATCATCAATACTAGTAATTTCTTCTTTTTCTATACTTTTCAAAACGATCTGTCTGGGGGTGGGCCTATGTCACGTGGATAGGACGGATGTGATGGGGAAGACAAGGACTCAGCATAATGAGGATTGGCGATAAGAGATCGGACCAATCCCAACCCTCCAGCCTGCACATTCCACCTTTCATTGTAAGTGCATGACAGCGAGGTGGGCATCTGGAACATTGCACAAGAAAATGTATTCCCTCTGCATGCACATCATATTTTTTGATTTTATTTTTCTACTGGCTTATAAAACCTTTAATAAGTAGTGTCACCATTTCTGTAAAACCACATACAGAAATAAATTAAGATATTTTCCAACCAAAGTAAGCTACTGGGCCATTTAGACAGGCTTAGCTTATACTTTAAAAAAGAAAATCCTAGAATTATAAGTTACCTGATTTCTTCGAGTAAAAAATAACATATGCCATTTTCATGTCATAGGAAATATCACACAATGTTAGCAACTGTTTTAATTGATCAGAGTTAAAAATACCAGGTACTTCACGCAGTCCCTCCGTGGTTTCAACTACTCTGTCGAGTTGACGGAGTTCAGCTGATGTATTTAGATGTGTAATTGCTTTGTTGCTCCGTCGCCATCTGGCCTGCGGTATTGCGCCAAGCCTATTTTGAAGTCCCAGTTGTGCTGGTGTTGTCCTAGCAGCGGTTTGCTGATGGAGTGAGACCCTGGTGGAATGGAGACCGGTAAGAACCACTTATTTTTGTGTCAATACACATATATGTTGTGTTTACCTTAAAAACATATGTAGGTAATGTGTCATGCCCTTCTCTATTACATATTGCATGCCACAAAAACAACATAAACACACTATTGAATGCTCACTCATACGCACCACAAGCACAACACCCCCAAGCACCACAAAAACATTATAATTTTTTAATTGTCAATATAGGTGTGTTCATTTTACCTTGATAGTTCGGGAAATTAACACTACTGTATCACACATAAGGATAAATTGTATGTAGGAGCAATGCAAAATACACAAGTTTTCAGTAATTGTCAACACACGATTCATTGTAAGACAATTATAAAAGATGCTCACCTTAGGTCCCGGGACAACGGAGTCGCTTGGTATTGTGATGGAGGCGGAGCAGCAAAGAAGGGACGTGGGCTGTGGGTTTCAATATGGAAAAGGAAGTGGATAAGAGTACAAAAGTTAAGTTTTACCTTATTTCTTTTGATTCCACCAAATCAAAGGGGAGGTATTCCCACCACAGTTGCCTCGACAGAAAAGCAAATTGTGATTAGCTCGGTGTTCATCTTGGCTGGACTCATGCTGAAAGTCGCTTTTGCCTATGACGCCATTGACACGTTGAGAATTCCTGGAGGAGTTGATAGGAATCTGGTGGTCTTTCTTCCATGGACCCGTCAACATCTAAATGGAAAGGGCGGACCTTCAAGTAGGCGGGCGGTGAACCCGTCGAAAAAGTGATGGCGGTTCCATTATCGCCAATATCTATATCAGGCCCAGAGTAAAAGAAAATGGGTTAAAGTTATAGAACCAATACTACAGGGTGCACATACTATGCTCTGAAGCAGCATGTACTTTCATTTGATAATTCTATCCAGAGCAGTGGTGTAGCAATGGTACCAAGGGCCTCGAAACTGGGAAACTGGGTTTGAGTCTCGGCAACGACGCTCGACATCCTGTCATTGTGGGCAAATCACTTACAGGCACATGCATCAAGCGATTTAGGAATCGCAAACGGTGCGAATCGCAAAATTCGGCCGTTTGCGATTCCCAAATCACTATTTGGGATGCATTATCCTAAAAGTGAAGAAATCGCTATTTTTGCGATTTTTTAAAGTGCGATTGCTTTTAAGGAATCGCAATTTTGCGATTCCTTAAAAGCAATGCATGAAACTGAAAAAAATTGCGATTTCGCAATTAGAGAGAAAAAATTAACATGAGGTTGGACCTCATGGTAATTTTGCGAAATGTTAGAAAATGCAATTTTGTGCATTTCTTTAACTTTCATGTTTTGCACGCACATGCCCTTAGGGCATGTGTGTACACAACATATGTGCATTGTTTGATTTCAGGGGTGCAACAGGGTGTCCTTTGGACACCCCTGCACCCTTGAAATCGCAATCTCAATTTGCAATTAGCTAATTGCGAATCGCAAATTGAGATTGTCTTCCCATTCATTCCTATGGGCCTCTAGGCCCATAGGAATGAATGGGAAGGGATTCCTAAATTGCGATTCGCAAAATGCTAATCGCAATTAAGGAATTCTAAGAAATAGCAATTTATTTAGCGATTTCTTAATGCATAGGCATTTACAATTCCTTAATTGCGATTCCTTAAAAATCGCAATTAAGGAATCGCAAATGCCGAGATTGATGCATGTACCTGATAATCTCCCTGTGCTTAACAAAAATGAACGTGTCCATCTGTAACGAAACTGGTGCTCATTTAAAGTGCTCTGATACCCGATATCCTCGGGTCTAGTTCGCACTGTATAATACTCTATAAAAAAATGGCAATTGCCCATGGGCCAGGCAGTAAAGCACAGCCATAATTTGGGAACACAGAGGCCCCAATACACCAGGGCCCTTGTGTCACTGCACCTGCTGAACAGTTGATATCCACACCTATGATCCAGAGTCGCAATGTGCTGTGAAAGCTTGTGACTGTAACACTATGATTGATCTAACAATATAACCAATAAAAGGATTCAGATTGTAAACTCACTTGTCAACGTTGAGAAATGCTAGAAATGAAACACAGCAAGCTGCAAGTCAAAAGTCTAGCGTTTACTGTTCTTGTGCTAGAAAAAGGTCATTTGGAACAGAATCCTAAAATACATAAACTATTAGACTTATAGAAAACATTAAAGGTATGTCCCTTGTGCACCAATAGTGATAAAATACACAAACCAAGTGTCCAGCCATATTACAACCTATACATGTTCTGATGAGGCCATGGGTCAAACTTGCAATAGATATAATAGGTTTGATGGATGTTATTGGGCCCATAATGCATGTATTATCGTAATTGCTGGCTATTATTCAAAATGGTTTGCACCAGAATTATATAGTTTTTATATAGTGTTCTGTGTAGTCAGTTAGAGTTACCTCTGGCATTGCTGAAACAAATGTAGCTGTTATTGAGGTACTATTTGATGTTCTTTCCGTATATGCAAGGGTCTTAGTAGGGTTTAGATAAGGCATTCCTTGTGCTGCACATTGTGACATGGCATGTCCACGCAAATAGCGGTGTAATGGACCCACACGTATGTCCATTTTGCAAGTGGTGTGATATTTGAGAGGGATGTGAATTTTAAAACTATATGTTTGATTGATGTGTGTGCTGAGATGTAGTGCACCGGAAACAGTTCAGTTGAGTATTGTGTGGTGAATGTGTGGCAGAGGTGCGTGCAGCTCACCAGGGTGAGAGGGTATTGTGAGAGTAGAAATTTGATGAAATGTTGTTGACAGCGGCAGGCGTGGAGGAGCGGACTTTGTGCGGATGGTGGTTGCTGAGACAGCCCCTTTGGCCAGGTAGAGGATGCAAGACTGTGTGTCCGCTCTTTTCCTGCTGCAGGCAAGAGTGTGAAGTCCCTTGCTAGTGGTGGCTGCAAGCTAAGCTCATTACAGAGTTGACGCAACTGTGGCTGCATAGAGTTGGGCATGCATTAATATAGCTTGTTTTTTAGGTTTCGCCTGGCGATCCGCTGCGCAGCAGCGTTCACGCAGGCGAAAACTTTTGTTAACCAGTATGGGGCTTTCTCCCGCCTCTCTGTTCCATTGGCTAGCTCCATAAATGGAGGCTAGCCATTGGAACAGAGATGTGTCACTCATTCCCCGAGCAGATTCGTGGGCGTTCCAGCGATTTTTTCGCTCTCCGCCCCTTTGCGAAAGTCATTGCAGCGGTGGGCGGTGGTTAATTTTTTTTTTCTTCGAAGGTTTGTTTTGGTCATTTCTCCAGGCCGACCGTCGCCGGAAGAAGTCCAGGTGAGTGCTCCCCGCCCCCTTCCGCTGTCCGTGTGCCCGTTCCCGCCCCCCTCCCGCTGTCCGTGTGCCCGTTCCCGCCCCCCCCTCCCGCTGTCCGTGTCTCTGGCCCCGCTTGTAAATGCTTGTTTCTATTTTCTGTAGAGTCTCCTCTTCACGCACATTGTCACACAAGTGGACACACCACGCGACACTAGCGGCAAACATGGTCTGCGTTTGCAAATGTTGGGTTTCGCGTGAACCCGGAGCAATAACAACATTTTCATGGAAGAGCAATGTGTTGCACAATTAGAGTGCGCTTCGGGCTGTGCATGTTGGTAAGGAAACAAGAATTAGTCTGCGCAGCAAGAGCTTTGCAGTCAATACGGTAGTATCCATAGGCAACTCCAGGCTGAGCAGTGCGGTGTGTGTGCAGCGGGGGAGCTGCAAGGAGCTCGGATGGGGGAAGGCTCAGGATCCTCAAGTGAAAAGTTAGCAACAGAAGCCGTGCTCGCTGCCCGGTCAGGCTCCGCATCATCTGCAGCAGCCCGGAATCCCTGGAGCTAGTTGTGTTTTGTAGATGTTTTTTCGCTAATCGCTGCCGGTCATCGTCTCTGCTGCCTCATCCAAGTTCTGTTCTCGTCGCTTTTGTTCGCCTTTTGTATTTGAGACTGCGTTTTTGTGCTTCTGGTTTTCCCACCTTCTCCTTCTTGCATGGATGAATCATGGCTATGCTTGTGTGCCGGGTCCAGTTCTTAGATGACACCGATCCTTTCAACAGCACCAACTTTCCTGAGCCCACCCGGCCACCGCTATACACCTTCCGGGAGGACATCGCGCTCGTCAACCAGGTGGCAGGGGTGCACCGGCTGCTGAAAGCCCAGCACAAGGTAAGACCACGGGGTGGGTGTGTGGTGCCCTCCATGGCGGGCACTGTGCGAGAGTGGGTCGGTCCCTGCAGGAGGACATTTGAGGGGATCTGATGATTGCGGCCTGGGGTTACGAGTGGGGGTCTTTGTGTTTTACAGCCAGGGGTCCACGGAGGGCTCCTTCACTTTGTATGGAAGGGGAGGGGTTAATTCGGGTGTCACTTTATTGGAAACACAACGTGGATCTGAGACCGCCCACAGTGTGCAAACATACACTGACACTGCACCATTTTTCGAACTGGGTGATGATCACGGGCACAAGTGTGCCCACTCCCCACATCAGCCATTTACCTGTATCCCCAGTGGCCACTCCTGAGCCCAGAGAACAATCTGCGACCCTTTCGGTGTTGCGTCATTTTTCAGCTCCTCGAAGCCCCTTCTCCCGTGGTGCACCCACCCTGTGCCACAGGCATGCCAGAGCTAGAGGGCTGAGGGCAGGACACGCCTCCAGAAAAGAGTTGGTTTTGAGAGCGCCGCCGAGGACGGGTGTAGGGTGCACTGCAGTGCTGCTCCACTGCGGGAAACGAGGCTGCCTGCCAGGCTCTGCTGCTGTGTCACAAGATACCACGACTCGCTGCATCACCATCCCGCATGTGTTGCAGCTCCCCTTAGACTTCCCCTCCAGTCCGATGGCATAGATGGGGTGCCATGGCCCCTTTGCATGTAATGGGAATAAGCTCTGAATTGCTTCCTTGAGTAGTCAAATTCAGCTGTAATCAGGGTTCACTGGGCCTCTCTGGCCCTGGTACCACTACACGTTCTACACCACCATACCTACGCCCTTGATCGAGTCACCACCTCTCTCTGCTCTGCGACCTCCCAAATGGCAACCATCACACAATTGACTTTTTACATGCAGATCTAGCATACATTCTGTTCAGACGCCAGGTCCCCCGCAGACCCACTTTCTACCAGTTACAGTGATGCCTGCGGGCTGGCCGCCTCACGCCTGGTTATCAATGAGCCCCGCAGCGTTATCCCAGTCATCTGTCAAGACGCTGGCCCCAGCCACTTTTACATCCACAGAGAAAGCAGTGGGGGGTCGGAAGGGGCGCTGTGACGGGAGGGGGAGGGGTGAATGAACTCCATTGCCAAAGTTTACCAATGTCTGTGCACATGCATGGACGTATTTAATTAATTAATTCTGCTTTAGATGGCTTTGGCATTTATGGGCGTTTAATGCAAATGCCCATTTCATTTTCTGCATCATTTAACACGTACTTCACTGGCAATTTGAGTGCCGAGTTACTTGCAATGTGTTACTGTGTCGTGTATGAGTGTGTGGGTCCGTGGCAAGAAAGTGTGTGAGGTGTTGAGTGCACTTTGGTGTGTGATGTTTGTGCCCAAATGTCATCCTTTTGCATACTTTTGTTTGTCGGCCACATGGATGGGAGGGCGGGCCCCAGGGTATTCTGATGCAGACGTCCTGTTTGTGTGAAGGATGCGTAAGCAACAGTGTTGAAATTCCATGTGCTGTTTGCGTGGGGTGTGTGTGTAGTCCACTGGGTTGAATGCTTGTGTGCTGTTTGTGTGGCGGGTAAATACTCCACTGCACTGAATGCCTGTTTGCTTGGAGTGTGCATACTCCACTGGGTTGAAGTTCCATATGCGGTTAGCTTGTTGGGTGAGTACTCCACTGGTTTTAATACCCATATGCTGTTTGCGTGGATAGTGATTACTCCACTGGGTTGAATGCCTGTGTGCTCTTTGCGTGGCAGGTACATACTCCATCACGCCGAAAGCCTATTTTCTCTTTCCATAGAGTGTGTGTACTCCTGTTTGCATGGAACGTGCATTCTCTACTGGGTGCGATGGCCATGCAGAGTATTGGTGTTGAGGTTATTTATGGTTGTATGTGCCTTTTATGGGTGTGTACTTGAGTTCCCTGTGTGAGGGGCTGTGTGAGATTGTGTGTGCTGCTATTTGCTCTGTGTGAAGGTGTGAATGGTGGTGTTCAGCTCAAAGCTTATTTCCTGTACGGTGTATGCATGGTTCATGAAGTTCTATTTTACTTTCATTGTTTCAGTGTTATGTTCCTTTAGTTTGGCTGTTATGTATTCAGTTTCTTGTGTTCCTTTTATGTTCTTGTACTTTATTGAGCTACTGTTTGTGCGGGGGGGGCGAGTGAGGGGAAGATGTGTGCTATGACCCCTGTGCCCTCAGCTCTTACCCCTCTGCCCGCAGCTCTTACCCTGCCCTGTGCCCTCAGCTCTTCCTAGGCCCTCGCTTCTGACTTCTGTGCCCTCAGTTCTTACCTCTGCCCTCAGCTCTCACCCCTCTGCCCTCAGTTCTCACCCCTCTGCCCTCAGCACACACCCCTCTGACCTCAGCTCTTACCCCAGTGCCCTCTGCCCTCACCCGTGCCCTCAGCTCTGACACCTGTGGCCTGTGACCCTCACCGGTGACCATGGCCAGCATGGCAGGGGAGATCGTGGCCTCAGCTCTTACCTGTGCCCTCAGCTCTTACCCCTCTGCCCTCAGCTCTTACCCTGCCCTGTGCCCTCAGCTCTTCCTAGGCCCTCGCTTCTGACTCCTGTGCCCTCAGTTCTTCCCTCTGCCCTCAGCTCTCACCCCTCTGCCCTCAGCTCTCACCCCTCTGCCCTCAGCTCTCACCCCTCTGCCCTCAGCACTCACCCCTCTGCCCTCAGCTTTTACCCCTGTGCGCTCTGCCCTCACCCGTGCCCTCAGCTCTGACACCTGTGCCCTGTGACCCTCACCGGTGACCATGGCCAGCATGGCGGGTGAGAGCGTGTCCTTCATACTGGCCCTGTCGGGCTGGGGGCTGGACTGCTCCACGCTGCCCACCGACTGCTGGAAGTGTGTGGCTCTGTGTGTGTCTGTGTGGCTCTGCGTGTGGCTCTGTAGGTATGTATGTGTGTGGGACTCTGTGTGGGTCTGTGTGTTTGTGTGTGGCATTTGCGAGATATTAAGCTATTGGCATTGTAAATGACAGTGCCATTTATTTATCTATTTCCAAAACCAACACAAATAAAAAATTTGTCATTTACAATGCCAATAGCTCTAACTTTTTCAAAGGCGAGACCGTTGCATTGTAAATGCTTGTTAGGGAGGTGGAGGGGAATAATAGTATTATAGATGTTGTTGTGCATTTACCATCTGCATGTGTAAGGAGGAGTAGGCGAACTGGATTGATGACATGTGCATGGTGCCTTGTTCTTTCTGTCCATAGGGAAGTGTATAGCACATGAGTTTATAGCACATTCCATCTATGTTTGTAAAGATGCTTTTCAGCTCCAGAGCTTATGGCAAAAATATTGTACAGGAAACAGTTGTAATGTTGAGATTCAGATAGGGAGAGCATGGAATTGACATTTGTTATTGGTTGGGCGTCCATAATCAACATAATAAAAATAAACCTGGAACCTGTACCTACTTAATATGTAGAATTATAGATGAGTGACAGTGATTTATGAGGATGTTTTTCACTGAGTGAAATGAAAATACACAAGATTGTGACTCGGGTGCACTAATGGTGTCATACAGAACATTCCAGCGATTCACTTTTTATCCATGTGTCATTTTATCTTATCTATGGCCATGGACATCATTTAGGCTTTACCTGGGGTCACATTTGCGACCCCTGGCACTGTCTTTGAGACCCCTTTCCTCACAATTGCAAAATCAGTGCCAAGAACACAGGGGCAGCTTGTTCTTATAGATGTTAGTTGGTGGCTCTACTCTCCTTGTTTTATGTCAATTTCTGTATTACACTAATAGCGAACTATATTACATTATTCACTATTACTGTAATAAAAAATGCAATACAATTAGCTGGAATAAGGCATTCCCTAGCAGCTGAGGTAAGTAAACAAAATATTTTATATGTATGTTGTGTGTGTGCTTGCGGGTGAGAGTGTTTTTATGTGAGAGACTGTGTTTGTATGTCTGAATGTGTGTATGTGTCAGTATGTGGGAGTGAAAGTGAAGGTCAAAGGGTGTGTGATGTCACATCCATTGCCCCACGCATTTGGGTGGATTGACATCCATTTCTATGGCCCCCAATACAATCTTCCCTTGCTTTCAACTGCTGCACAGGAGCATAGGAGTAAAGGGGGATCCATACATAACATGGTCTCTCCTCCTGTCCCAAACAAAACAAAACATGGCCTCCTGCCACCCACTCCCATTGCCTCCAGAGGCTGTGCTCCTGCTTTCCAGTGCTGCTATGATAGGAGCTCAGAGTGCCCAGTGAAAGCAGCCTGGAAATCCTTTGACGTAGTAGCAGTGGGAATGAGTTCTGATACTCACTGTTGCTTTCTCATAGCAGTGACTTACAGGACTTAGAATCACGCCAATCTCACTAATGGTTCGCTCTGAGCCATGCATACATATAGAATTACAGATGAGTAACAGCGAATAACAGATGATTTTCACAGAGGTGTCCCTAATGACATCAGAGAGACGAGAGTGAAGCTTGAGTTGTCTATGATGTCACTCAGGAACCGCCCGTAAATCCCTTTTTACCCATCTACAATAATATTTTATGTATGGCCCTCAAATATCCTATGCCTGTGCTCTCAAGTACTCTGCAGGGACAGAGGAGTAATAGGGAAAACAAACATAGCATGGCTTCTTCTCCCCGTTATGGAGAAGAAAAGCATGGCCTCCTTCCCCTCCTCGTCGGATGTGCCCTCTCCTTTGCCGGTGCTGCACGGATAGGCTTTGTGAACACTCTGCCAGAGCAGCCTGGATTTCCGTTATGATGTTGGAAAAGGTGGTAGCTGGTTATGTTACCTACTTTGCAGCATCATAGCAATGAATTACCAGATTTAGAATCCAGCATTCATGCTATTGGAGGTCGGTGACAACCATGTATAACATACAGATTTATAAATGGGTTTCAGTGAGTTATGGGATTTTTTTTTCACAGAAGGGTTCTGAGTGACATTAGATAGACAGCGACATCAAAACTTGAGTTGTCTTTGATGTCACTTAGAACCCAGAGGTGAATAAATCCCAGTAAACTACATTTTACACATCTGTAATTGTATATTATGTATGACCTTCAAAGTCATCTGCCTCTGCTTTCAGCTGATACACGAGGGCAGGGGAGTAATAGGGGAGCCATGCATAACATGGCCTCACCTCAACACCGTGTCCCAAACTGTAAAAAAAAAAAAACAGACCTCCTGCTATCCACCTCCTCTTCTATCTGTGTCTTCCCTTCCCTGTCTGCGGAAGCTTGGCCCACTGGTCTCCAGCACTTCTCTTACAGGCTCTCTAAGAGCTCAGCCTGAGCAGCCTGGAATTCCTTTAAACCCACCATTGCTACCTCAAAGCAATTAATTTCTGGACTTATAATTTTGATTCTTAAAGATTAACTGAATAAAGAATTGAGATCTTATTAAAGACAAGGAGGCTCACAGTATGGTTTAACCTTTATTTACTCCTGACCAGCAAACCATTAAAAGCTTCTCTAATAGAACCTTAAAACATCACAATGTGAAATGTGAAAAAGAAAGTTCAATCTCATCATAGTGGAGAAGTGTGGCTCAGGGGTTAGAGGCGGCAGACTTGGAGCTTGAGTTCGGCCCTGGACCAGGGTTCAATTCCCCGCCTCGGCGGATCTTGGGCTCAAAATTCCACGGACTCGTTCATTCTCGCTCCGGTGCCTTCTCGACTCACGGGTTCACACTCTGCGACTCTGGGCAATAGCTTGCTTAATCTCCACAACGGCCCCTCGCGGTGGGATGCCTGGCTTTCACCTTGTGGATACCCTGCCAGGGTTATCTCACAGGGGAATACCAGGACGGGTTCCCTAAGCAAGCGCGGAGATGCCCCAGGGTAAGTCGTGCGCTATATAAGTTTCATTCATTTCATTTCATATATTGTCAATCCTTCAACTTCCTGCTCTTTTGTTCGTTCTTCTTTTTAAAACAGCATTAACCACGTCTCTATCCTCTTTAAGTTATGTGTCGACAAAAATTACATTTAACAACTTAATCTCCAGATTTTCGCCAACAATGTTTAAAACCTATTTAATGAACTCGTAACCTGAAGCTATAACATAATGATAATATATTCCTAACCCCGTCACCTAGAAGTGAAGTTAGGGTGGGATAATGCTAGTCTCGTTGTCTTTAATAAAATCTTGATTCTTTATTCAGTAAACCTGTAAGAATCGACAATTTATGTCAAGAAAGAGGGCTAGCAATATGCATGTTCAACATCATTCAAAACACATTTTGAAACATGTTCCACCACTCTAAAATAACATTTTCTAAATGTGTCTGCAGATGAACAATCGGCTGCTTTCAAAATATCTTCCAATCGATCACCCATCTTAAAAGCATTACTTGCCATAGCCTCTCTGACCATTGAGCTGTAAACTTAGACACATCCACCACTGCTTCCTTCATAGTCCCCTTTCCCAACCTTGCAATCGTAGCGTTTGACAGTGCCTTAAACGGTTTCACATACAAAACCAACAGCTGATGAACTCCTAAGCTTTTCCTATCCAACATTCTTGCTTCATACTCTTTCAAACACCATACTAAACATAAGCTAGGAGAATCATCAAATCTTAGATAAAAAACAAAACCAGACATTGTCTTAGTTCACTAACAGATCTCAAAAACCACACCATCTGGCTGGAAAAACCTATGTGACAACTCCAAAGCCCTAATATCCGAAACCCTTCAAAAAGAAACAAGAGACAGTAATGTGGCCATTTTCAAGGTCAACTCTCTAACTTCCAAATACCTGTTGCTTGGCAAACCCTCAAATACCTGTAACACTAAATCTAAATCCCATAGAGTCTGATATTTTGCATTAGGTGGTCGCCTCAAACAAATTCCCTTCAACACTCTACAGACCAATGGGCTTTTACTCACAGAAATACCTTGAACCAAAGAGTGTCCCGCAGCCACAGCTGACCTATAACAGTTTACCGTCCTGTAAGACATTGATTTCCCAAACAGATCAGCAAAATAATTAGCTACATCTATATCATCTACTTCCACAGGATCCAAATCCCTTTCCACGCACTAATGTAACATACATTCCATGCTCCTCTATATGTCTTATTGGTCCATGGAGTGCATAACTCATTGGGCAAAATTGAAGCTGACTCTGAAAGCCCTGCACATCTTCTGGAACGCCTTATATATCCAGACTAGTACGTTGAGAAAAACCGACAACATCAAAGGATGTTATTTTCTCTTTACACCCAACAACAGTCCCTTGAATTATTTTATCAAATATGGCGTTTCCACCGCTAACTCTACCGCTGATGGAAACCAAGGTGAGTCTTCCATAAAAAAGGCATCAATAGTACCAATTGACATCTCTACCTCTTTACTTGAACCAACACTATCTGAATAATCAAAAATGGGGGGGATAATCCTTCACTCGCTCCAATTCTGAAAAAAGCATCTGCCTGCACTGCTTCCAGATCCGGTCTCTAACTCACATACTTTGGTGTCGGATAAGTCAGTCTGGAAGCAAACAGATCTATTTCCAATGGACCCTTTATCCTCAGTATGCTAAAAAAAAAAATCTTTCTCTTTAAACTTCCAGTCACAATAATCCATCAACTTCCTGGAATTCCAGTCCTCTACCATATTCTGGTTGTCTGACAAATACTCGACTCTAGGATCTATTTTGAGTTCCAAACTAAATTCCCACTCTCTTTTGCCAACTTCGACAATCTCTTTGACCTGCTTCCACCCAACCTGTTCACGTATGTTACTGCTGTCACATTGTCCATCTTTAAAAAGACTGAGCTGTTCTTTCAAAATTCCTCCTGCCTACATTTCTAGACAATTTATATGTTCCTCCCTTTCCTTCATTGATCACACTCCACCTGTCTCCTGACCCAAATAAGAGGCTCCCCATCCATAACTGCACACATCGGTCGCCCAAACACAAACATGGACTTTGTTCCAAATATTGCCCGTCCATTCCAGGCCCCCAAATTCTCCTTCCACCACACTAGCTCCTTTTTTGCGTTTCTCTTCAGACAAACCGAGTCCCCATACAATAAACCCTTTGCTAGTCCAAAAGTCTTTAACCGTTGAAGAGCTCTGTAGTACAAAGGACCAGGAAATACTGCTAGTATTATCAATGACAATAGACCTATCACTTGTGGCAATTCCCTCAACTTCCTCGAATCTCTCCTTGACATTGAGTTCTCCTCCTGCCTTATCTTCCTCACCTTTTTTCCCTGGTAACAGTAACTGACTTGCCACAGAGTCCACTACGAAACCTAAAAACTCCATTGAGTGAGACGGGACCCTTACTGACTTGTCCATATTTATGACAAACTCCAGACTCTGTAGTAAACCTACGACCACATCCAACTGCTTCTGCAACTCCCTCAGCTCCTGACTCATTATCAGTGTATTGTCTAAATAGACTATAATTTATATTCGTCTTTCTCTCAAGAATCTTGCTACTGGAAGCATCACTTTTATGAAGCACCAAAGAGCTGCTGACAATCTGAAGGGGAGACTTAGGAACTGATACAATTGATATTTCAATCTGAACTGTGATTAACCCTGGCTTTCTTTTGCTATTGGTACGGTGAAATAAGCATCTTTCAGGTCTATTTTCACCATCCAATCTAAATCCTGTAGTAAATCCCTCAATAAATTAATTTCTTCCATTTTAAAATGCTGATACGTCAAGTACCAATTCAAATTTCGTAAGTTTATCACAGGTCTTCAGCCCTTGCCTTTTTTCTCCAGTAGAAACAAAGTATTTACAAACCCGGTTTCCTCCTCCACAACCTTCCGAATAGCATACTTGTCTAACATTTGTCTGACCTGTTCCTGAACCACATTTTCTAAATCTCTCTGAAACACCACCTTATTCGATTCCTACAGTTGTCATGGTTCAGAATCAAACTCTATTTGATGACCCTCTATAGCTTGCAATACCCGTGCATCCTGTTATTGACTCCCACTGAGTCTTGAAAAACCTCAACCTTCCTCCAACACTTGAAAGGATAAAACCAAAAACTGTCCTCATACTCAACTTATCTTTGACTCTGATTAGGAAGCTTTCCCCTTCCTCGATTAACTCTTCATCCCTGATTTCTGCCCCTCTCTGGCTAAAACTGTCCACCTCTAGGATTTCCTCTGTATGCTCCAAAATATTTGTATGTTGTAGTGTGACATTCGACTCTAAAACCTACCCGGCAAGTCGGGAGCCCTCCCCTACCAGCCCAGCCATAAAAACTACCACTTGAGAAAACTCTGCGCATGGAGTTTTGCGCTTTGTCCAAGCTCGTGAAGGTCTTAATATATTTTGTAAAAGACCTCACCAGACCATCTCCAAAAAGTAAACCTTTTGCATCCTCTAATGATTCCCTTTTTGACTACTCACTAAGTTTTAGGTGAATCCACATGAGAAAGGTTTTACGTATTTCTGCAAACAGACCCGCATTCGCGTTACCTAGAAAACAGATCGCCTTCTGACACCATCCTCTTAATAGTGTTAAATCTGTCTGGATAAATGAATGTTAACATACCAATGAATTACAGCCTTGTGGAATAGGGATATTTATTTATTTTTGTAATTATGTTTTACTAATGTTTTATGTCTGTACAGTATGAAATGTGTACTTTTATGGTTGAATCAAACCGAAATAAAGTCTCTTTTGAATTTGACTTTAGTGTTAAATCATTAAACAACAGGGGGTGGTGAAGGACAGAGTTTCTGAATTAAGCAGAATACTCTCACCCAGTCAAGAGATCAGGGCTTAATCCAACACCGTTTTTTAGCTCACTGCACCATCCCAGCTACAAAACCTGGCTATATGCAAATTAGTCTGTCCCTGGCCCAGTGCATCATGGGAACAGGGCAAACCAAACTACCAAGCCAATTCTTTCACTGGGAAGGAAACAAGCTACCGGGGACCGGTTTCTGGCATTTCAGCCGTCTTCGGCCCGGCTTGCTTGAATCCTGATGGTGCAATGAGCAAGGGACTCACATCTGAGTATACCCTTCCACGCTTATGGTGGACAAAATAATTAAACAACAGGGGGTGGTGAAGGACAGAGTTTGTGAATTAAGCAGAATACTCTCACCCAGTCAAGAGATCAGGGCTTAATCCAACACCGTTTTTTAGCTCACTGCACCATCCCAGCTACAGAACCTGGCTATATGCAAATTAGTCTGTCCCTGGCCCAGTGCATCATGGGAACAGGGCAAACCAAACTACCAAGCCAATTCTTTTACTGGGAAGGAAACAAGCTACCGGGGACCGGTTTCTGGCATTTCAGCCGTCTTCGGCCCGGCTTGCTTGAATCCTGATGGTGCAATGAGCAAGGGACTCACATCTGAGTATACCCTTCCACGCTTATGGTGGACAAAATAATTAAACAACAGGGGGTGGTGAAGGACAGAGTTTCTGAATTAAGCAGAATACTCTCACCCAGTCAAGAGATCAGGGGTTAAAATAACACCGTTTTTTAGCTCACTGCACCATCCCAGCTACAGAACCTGGCTATATGCAAATTAGTCTGTCCCTGGCCCAGTGCATCATGGGAACAGGGCAAACCAAACTACCAAGCCAATTCTTTCACTGGGAAGGAAACAAGCTACCGGGGACCGGTTTCAGGCATTTCAGCCGTCTTCGGCCCGGCTTGCTTGAATCCTGATGGTGCAATGAGCAAGGGACTCACATCTGAGTATACCCTTCCACGCTTATGGTGGACAAAATAATTAAACAACAGGGGGTGGTGAAGGACAGAGTTTCTGAATTAAGCAGAATACTCTCACCCAGTCAAGAGATCAGGGCTTAATCCAACACCGTTTTTTAGCTCACTGCACCATCCCAGCTACAGAACCTGGCTATATGCAAATTAGTCTGTCCCTGGCCCAGTGCATCATGGGAACAGGGCAAACCAAACTACCAAGCCAATTCTTTCACTGGGAAGGAAACAAGCTACCGGGGACCGGTTTCTGGCATTTCAGCCGTCTTCGGCCCGGCTTGCTTGAATCCTGATGGTGCAATGAGCAAGGGACTCACATCTGAGTATACCCTTCCACGCTTATGGTGGACAAAATAATTAAACAACAGGGGGTGGTGAAGGACAGAGTTTCTGAATTAAGCAGAATACTCTCACCCAGTCAAGAGATCAGGGCTTAATCCAACACCGTTTTTTAGCTCACTGCACCATCCCAGCTACAGAACCTGGCTATATGCAAATTAGTCTGTCCCTGGCCCAGTGCATCATGGGAACAGGGCAAACCAAACTACCAAGCCAATTCTTTCACTGGGAAGGAAACAAGCTACCGGGGACCGGTTTCTGGCATTTCAGCCGTCTTCGGCCCGGCTTGCTTGAATCCTGATGGTGCAATGAGCAAGGGACTCACATCTGAGTATACCCTTCCACGCTTATGGTGGACAAAATAATTAAACAACAGGGGGTGGTGAAGGACAGAGTTTCTGAATTAAGCAGAATACTCTCACCCAGTCAAGAGATCAGGGCTTAATCCAACACCGTTTTTTAGCTCACTGCACCATCCCAGCTACAGAACCTGGCTATATGCAAATTAGTCTGTCCCTGGCCCAGTGCATCATGGGAACAGGGCAAACCAAACTACCAAGCCAATTCTTTCACTGGTAAGGAAACAAGCTACTGGGGACCGGTTTCTGGCATTTCAGCCGTCTTCGGCCCGGCTTGCTTGAATCCTGATGGTGCAATGAGCAAGGGACTCACATCTGAGTATACCCTTCCACGCTTATGGTGGACAAAATAATTAAACAACAGGGGGTGGTGAAGGACAGAGTTTCTGAATTAAGCAGAATACTCTCACCCAGTCAAGAGATCAGGGCTTAATCCAACACCGTTTTTTAGCTCACTGCACCATCCCAGCTACAGAACCTGGCTATATGCAAATTAGGCTGTCCCTGGCCCAGTGCATCATGGGAACAGGGCAAACCAAACTACCAAGCCAATTCTTTCACTGGGAAGGAAACAAGCTACCGGGGACCGGTTTCTGGCATTTCAGCCGTCTTCGGCCCGGCTTGCTTGAATCCTGATGGTGCAATGAGCAAGGGACTCACATCTGAGTATACCCTTCCACGCTTATGGTGGACAAAATAATTAAACAACAGGGGGTGGTGAAGGACAGAGTTTCTGAATTAAGCAGAATACTCTCACCCAGTCAAGAGATCAGGGCTTAATCCAACACCGTTTTTTAGCTCACTGCACCATCCCAGCTACAGAACCTGGCTATATGCAAATTAGTCTGTCCCTGGCCCAGTGCATCATGGGAACAGGGCAAACCAAACTACCAAGCCAATTCTTTTACTGGGAAGGAAACAAGCTACCGGGGACCGGTTTCTGGCATTTCAGCCGTCTTCGGCCCGGCTTGCTTGAATCCTGATGGTGCAATGAGCAAGGGACTCACATCTGAGTATACCCTTCCACGCTTATGGTGGACAAAATAATTAAACAACAGGGGGTGGTGAAGGACAGAGTTTCTGAATTAAGCAGAATACTCTCACCCAGTCAAGAGATCAGGGCTTAAAATAACACCGTTTTTTAGCTCACTGCACCATCCCAGCTACAGAACCTGGCTATATGCAAATTAGTCTGTCCCTGGCCCAGTGCATCATGGGAACAGGGCAAACCAAACTACCAAGCCAATTCTTTCACTGGGAAGGAAACAAGCTACCGGGGACCGGTTTCAGGCATTTCAGCCGTCTTCGGCCCGGCTTGCTTGAATCCTGATGGTGCAATGAGCAAGGGACTCACATCTGAGTATACCCTTCCACGCTTATGGTGGACAAAATAATTAAACAACAGGGGGTGGTGAAGGACAGAGTTTCTGAATTAAGCAGAATACTCTCACCCAGTCAAGAGATCAGGGCTTAATCCAACACCGTTTTTTAGCTCACTGCACCATCCCAGCTACAGAACCTGGCTACATGCAAATTAGTCTGTCCCTGGCCCAGTGCATCATGGGAACAGGGCAAACCAAACTACCAAGCCAATTCTTTCACTGGGAAGGAAACAAGCTACCGGGGACCGGTTTCTGGCATTTCAGCCGTCTTCGGCCCGGCTTGCTTGAATCCTGATGGTGCAATGAGCAAGGGACTCACATCTGAGTATACCCTTCCACGCTTATGGTGGACAAAATAATTAAACAACAGGGGGTGGTGAAGGACAGAGTTTCTGAATTAAGCAGAATACTCTCACCCAGTCAAGAGATCAGGGCTTAATCCAACACCGTTTTTTAGCTCACTGCACCATCCCAGCTACAGAACCTGGCTATATGCAAATTAGTCTGTCCCTGGCCCAGTGCATCATGGGAACAGGGCAAACCAAACTACCAAGCCAATTCTTTCACTGGGAAGGAAACAAGCTACCGGGGCTTTTCTGAATCGTTTTTGGCCACTATAGGTGTGGCAGGGTATACTCAGACATGAGTCCCTTTCTCACTGCACCATCAGGATTCAAGCAAGCCGGGCCGAAGACGGCTGAAATGCCAGAAACCGGTCCCCGGTAGCTTGTCTCCTTTCTGGTGAAGAATTGGCTTGGTAGTTTAGTCTGTCCTGTTCCCATGATGCACTGGGCCAGGGACAGACTGATTTGCATATAGCCAGGTTCTGAGCTGGGATGGTGCAGTGAGATAAATAACGGTGATGGATCAAGCCCTGATCTTTGGACTGGGTAAGAGTGGTCTGCTTAATTCAGACACTCTGTTCATCACCACCCCCTTTTCTGAATCGTTTTTGGCCACTATAGGTGTGGCAGGGTATACTCAGACATGAGTCCCTTTCTCACTGCACCATCAGGATTCAAGCAAGCCGGGCCGAAGACGGCTGAAATGCCAGAAACCGGTCCCCGGTAGCTTGTCTCCTTTCTGGTGAAGAATTGGCTTGGTAGTTTAGTCTGTCCTGTTCCCATGATGCACTGGGCCAGGGACAGACTGATTTGCATATAGCCAGGTTCTGAGCTGGGATGGTGCAGTGAGATAAATAACGGTGATGGATCAAGCCCTGATCTTTGGACTGAGTAAGAGTGGTCTGCTTAATTCAGACACTCTGTTCATCACCACCCCCTTTTCTGAATCGTTTTTGGCCACTATAGGTGTGGCAGGGTATACTCAGACATGAGTCCCTTTCTCACTGCACCATCAGGATTCAAGCAAGCCGGGCCGAAGACGGCTGAAATGCCAGAAACCGGTTCCCGGTAGCTTGTCTCCTTTCTGGTGAAGAATTGGCTTGGTAGTTTAGTCTGTCCTGTTCCCATGATGCACTGGGCCAGGGACAGACTGATTTGCATATAGCCAGGTTCTGAGCTGGGATGGTGCAGTGAGATAAATAACGGTGATGGATCAAGCCCTGATCTTTGGACTGGGTAAGAGTGGTCTGCTTAATTCAGACACTCTGTTCATCACCACCCCCTTTTCTGAATCGTTTAGTGTTAAATCAGCATCAGTGCCCTTAGAGAAGGCCTCTTCCACAGAATCAAATCTTCGCCAGGGGCCCTAGGACATCCAACATTTTGCCCTGACAGATCTTAAGTAATTTCTCGAATCCCTTCATGGGATCCTTCCCCAATTGGAACAAAAAAGTTAATAAATCAGGATCCATGTTCGGTGTCAGGGTCATCTTTTCTTCTATGATGGGCCTTGGTCACTCAGTCCTCATGATATTGCAGTCCTTCTTCTCTAAGGATCTTCGCAATCTTGCCCTTAGGGGACTCTGTGACAGGATCCAAGTGCCATTATTCCTTGCCATTGAAATGTCTTATTTCCCGAGGGTTAAACAATTTTCCTCTAAATGCATCTACCTCTGCCACTGTGTCCTTATTCCTAGGCTTACTGCTCACCTCGCTTTCCTCATCCAATCCGTCCTTATATTCTAAATCTAGAACATATTCATCTATTTCTTCATTTACCCAGTCTCCTTGCATTTCTAAGTCATCCCCGAATGCTCCATCTCTCTCTGTGTTACACTGACCTCCCTGTGTGCCGCATCGGACACCGGTTCTTTGCGGGCTGCTCGGGCCCCCTCTATTCTTGGCTGAATCATCCACGTGTCTCTTTTTCCTGAGACATTTGCCTCCAGGACTTCTATGCATTCCATCTTCATTCGACACTGAGAAAAACTCCTCCTCATCAAAATCTTTACACTCTCTTTTCTCTAACGCCTGCTATAGCCACATGTATTTATGCTCGAAATAAAGCACTGTACTCTAACAATTAAAAGCTAAAAAACGGTTTCCATACTGAATAACCTAATAAAACATTTTTTCGTCACCCAAACACGCAAATACCCATACGTTGGGTAAAGTCACACAATTTAAACGAAATTCAAACACATTAATTCATACTTCCTAAAGTCTCTATCAGCTAGATTCATGAAAGGTAATTGCGCTCGCAAAGGGACAGATTCTGAGAATCTGGCCCTTTGCGAGTGCAATTTTTGCATTTGGGATTCATCATCCCAAATGCAAAACTCGGTAATAGCGAATTCGCATATTTGAAAGGAATTACATTTAAGGAATCTCTATTTGAGATACCTTAAATGTAATTCATCATCCATTTTCAAATCGCCAAATCGCAATTTCGGGCCGCTATTTACCGCGAGGTCAAACCTCGTGGTAAATAGCAAAAACTCAGAAAAATGCTTTTAAAAGCATTTTTCTAAGTTGCATGTTGCACACACACATGTCCTTTGGGCATGTGTATGTGCAACACCTGTTTAAATTTGCATTTAAGAGGTGCTACAGGGTGTCCTTTGGACACCCCTGACACCCTTTAAATCGCTATCTTATTTGCGATTAGCTAATTGCTAATCGCAAATAAGGAATACTCCCCATTCATTCCTATGGGCCTTTTGGCCCACAGGAATGAATGGGGAGTTATTCCTTATTTGCGATTAGCAATTTGCTAATCGCAAATAAGGCATCTGTAGGAATCTCAAAAAATATTGCTATTCCTACATGAATCCCGTTTTGCGAGTCTGGAATAGCGATTCCTTATGAATCGCTATTTCAGACTCGCAAAACTTCACAATGATGAATCAGGCTGTTAGACTTATCTGCTTAGAAGCCGCAAACAAATGAGGAGGAAGATGGAGGATGGACAGTATATTTTGGGACTGAACATTATTTTTCACACTGTGATGTTTTAAGGTTCTATTTCAGAAGCTTTTAATGAGTTGCTGCTCAGAAGGAGTAAATAAAAGTTAATGCATAATGCCAGCCTCCTGTCTTGATATAACACCTAGTTAATCACGCTAATGGCTCCCTATGACAGGCAAATGTAGCAAAGAAAATATTTTTTACTGCAACCCTTCTAGAGAACATCAATGTCAGTTGCTACACAGCTGCCACAAAATGTTTGCTGCTTCCAACTGCAGCGTGACAGGTAATAACTAGAGACAACTATGACACACCCATCCGCCTGTGCCTGTTTACGTAGGAAGGAGACACTTCGACAAACCCATTAAACTTTAGAGGCCTTTTGAAGTCCTTTCTCGTTGCTGTTCGTTGTTTGCAGACCACGTTTTACGAGCCACCAGTAGAGTCCTAATGGGCTCATTGTGCAGGTAAAGGGCCATCATCGTAAGCAGGTAGCAAGGTGGGGACTTTGTGACGTGCCCGCCATCAGGTGAGAAAAACAGCAACAGGTGCGTGGGGCTCTGGCCCGTACATACCAAGATATACCCTTCCCACCTCTGCATCGTGTAGGTACGTCGGTGGACTGACCATATGCAAAACTGGAAGAAGCCCTCTAGGGCAGGGGTCTCCAAACCGGTCCTGGAGTGCCGGATCCATGCCAGATTTTTTAAATTACTACATGTATCTCAATGGGGATATCCAAAAAATCTGGAATGGATCCGGCCCTCCAGGACTGGTTTGGAGACCCCTGCTCTAGGGTAAGGGGGACCGGACTACTTTCGGTATGAGCGGAGGGATTTTCTCCCAAGAATATAGCCCTGAGTTTGCGGCACACAATGTTCTTACGTATGAATATCTGCTGCTGAAAAATAATTCTTCTGAGCACTATGACAAGTCCTGGAGTACTGGAATATTTCATGAGTGTCTCTTTAGAACTGCCTGTAAAACTATAATTTCAGCCACGCTCTATGCACTTAATGCCTGTCTTAATAATGTGAAAGAAACAAGGAAGGAAGAGATAAAGGAAGGAAGGAGAGAAGGGAAGGAAGGAAAGACACAGAAAGGGAGGGAGGGTTAGGAAAGGGAGGACGAAGGAATAGAAACATGGAAGGGGTAACAGAATGAATAAACAAATCTGAGAAGCACACACAATCTTGTATGGTGCCCTGGGTCTAGCACAGACAGGCGGGCATTAAAGCTTAAATCACAAACGATAAAAATAACCACACTCTTAGCTGTTTCCTAAGTGGCTGGTGATGAGGTGTACGCCAAAAAGAGGAAGAGCCTTCCTAGACCTGCCGCACAGCGAGGAAACAACTCTACTGGCAGGACGCGAGTGCCCTTTATGAGGAACAATGAGAAGCAAAGCTGACGAAAACCTACAACTTCTGGACAACGTTGTGGAGGACAGGGAGATATTTAAAGAAATCAAGCATTGCCAGGTCTAGGCAGATATGTTCACACTGTGGCAGTCCTAGAAGAAGCCTGGCTGCTGGACTTTGCATGACCAGGAGTTTGTGTAATGTGCTTAGGAACACCCAAAAAGGTGGCTGCCAAAATCAAGGCGACCTGAGCTAAACCTCTGCAGAACCATGTTTCAATAAAGGGATAAAATCTAGAATATTTTTGTAGAGCTTACAGTGCCAAAAGCAACATGCAGCTACTACCATGAGAAGATGGGGCTTAAACCGCAGGGTGAACCAAGAACGGATGCCTATGTTTGTGCGCTGGGAGGCAGGCGCCAGTGGACGGGTGGACTCACCACTAGGTACTGTCCCCTGGTGAAATGGGATTTTTATGAAACAATGCCGGAGTCATATTGACATTGAGCTGCAGATCAATCAATCAATCGGTAGATTTGAAGAGCACTACTTGTCGCCCGTGAGGGTATGAAGGCGGTGGACTGTCACCATCCTGCAAGCTTGCAATAGACACTCTTGGAAACAAAGCGGAGAAGTTGCATTTTTTTTTAAATCATTTTTATTGAGTTATAAATCAGGGTAGAGTTACATACATCAAGATTCATTATTGGCTGCGACCACATCAAATTTATAGAGCGACACTATACATTGTCACTTCCACATATTATAAAAGCAAATCCACACATATAACCCCTTTCCCCAACCACCCATGACATTACAGCCCCATTACGGGGAGACATCCTCGAAGTGGCATTTTTTTAGTTTAATAATAAAGAGTGCACTTTCAGCATGACTATAAAGATAGAATCCATACACACTGATAAGATTAGCTAGAGGAGCTGTGGGGCTCCAGACTGAAATGGTTGGTAGGTCACAACCTGTCCACAGTCAGTGAAAAGGGGTGGAGGCCATCAAGAGCCTGGCCTCCCAGCCCGATGGCTCCTAGTCTAACTATAACAACAGGAAGGATACGGTATCGATGGCTGCTGGAGGTCAAGTGAACCTAAAGCTGCTTGCCCTTGGCAGTCAAAGCTGTCCTAATTTCATCTGGGAAGATGTAAGAATGCTTCAGCAAGCCTGCCAGAGCCAATCCTAGACAGGGAAAGAGTTATAAACATGAGAATAGCTTCTGGATACAGTCATTTCAATATGCTTCATCTGGGAAAGAACGAGGAGAAATTGGGAAAAAGTTGGCCAGTAGAGATAGCCGACATTGTCTTAAGCAACCTATTTTTCAGCAGATTGTAACAGAGGGTAAATGAAGAGAGCAGTTGCACAACTCGATCATGGGTGACACAATATCTGTGACTAAGGGGCAATCGGATTTATAAGGGGGTACCAGATTTAGTAGCTAAGAGCATGGTAGGAGCAGCCTCCAAGACCTGCATAGTCTGGAATCCACCTCGAGCTACTTTCTTCCTCTGCTAGATACTCTCTGCCCCGTTAACTCACTCTGCAGGTTCCTGCTTTCTCCCTTTGTGACAGTTTTACCTTCTTTATTTCCTCCGTCTTTCCATGTTGTTTCTTTTTATTCTCTTGCACTCGATACGTGCCTGAGGAGTAAAAGTAAATACATTTGCCCAAAAATGAGTGCCAGTGCCACCTACTGGCAAGCACCGGCTCAAATTAAGCACTGCCTGCCATTCTGTGTATGGTTCAATATCCCTGTCCCTGAGCCAATGTTACATCTAGCCCCTTGGTGTAACATTCTGATCAACCCAGTATGTTTTCTTTGGCTGTAGACGTGTGGCATGAGTCTTGCGACAAGCGCTCCGTGTGATCTTGACATGTCCATCACCAACAGAGTGTCTGGACTCTGCTGGATTGTTGGGGTCCATCCAGAGTGGTACTTCTTTTAACAAGGGTGCCCTCAGCCCACATGAACAGGCAAAACTATTAATGGCTGGTGACAGTAGCCGGGTACAGGCCTTGATACCAAACCAACAGTGATGAGACTACAGACTGGCTCTCATTTCTAAATAATATGTAATAATTCATGACTGAGCCCCCTCAGTCGCCCTGATTGTATGTGACATGTGTATGAGAGTTCTTGGGTACATGTGAGGTGAAGTACCCAAGTTTTGTTCTCACTGAAAATATGCTGCCCCTAAAGGTACACAGTGATTATTAGAGTCTAGTAAAGGAGACAGAAGGACCTTCTGTCAGCAAGAGCATCCCCCCCAGGGTGAAGGCCCAAAAGCAGGGTCAGGAATGCACACCTACAGAGGGGATAGACTGCCTCCCCACAGCCAACATCCTGTGTTTGGCATTGCTGGAGCAAAGTTGTCTGAGCACAATACACAATGTGAGAGCAACAGTGTCACCTCAAACAAGTAGCCGTGCCATACTGAAAGATAAACACATGATTGGTTTCCTCTTACTGTCTGGGTCTAAATTTAAATCACAGGAAATGGTGCTGGGGTATTTTAGCTGTTACATCGACAATACACACACTTACAGACATTAGGAGACTGACCCAGAGTGTACCGAAGCTAGGATTCAATCGATGGGCACTAGGAGGCAGATTTAGTAACATTTCATGCAATTCAGTTCAGCAAGGCAACTTGCTGCAGTGCGTGAAAGGGAGACATCAGAAATGAAGAAAAACCAAAGGTGGTGATGGACGGAGCGTTGACAATACAAACACTCACCCCCAGTCAACTGATCTGGGTTTAATCCATCACCGTTCTTTAGCTCACTCCACCACCCCAGTTCAGACATGGCCATATGCAAATCAGTCTGACCGTGTGCCTCATGGTACCAGTCCAGCCTGAACTGCCAAGCCATGTCTTCCCTGGACCGGAATCAAGCTTCCCAGGACCGGTTTCGGCATTACAGCCGTCTTCAGCCGGGCTTGCTTGACTCCAGTGGCAAAGTGAGCAAGGGTCTCACGTCTGAGCATACCCTGCCAACTTAGGGTGAACAAAGAAAAAACAAAGGTGGTGATGGACGGAGCGTTGACAATACAAACACTCACCCCCAGTCAACTGATCTGTGTTTAATCCATCACCGTTCTTAAGCTCACTCTGCCACCCCAGTTCAGACATGACCATATGCAAATCAGTGTGACCCTGTGCCTCATGGGAACAGTCCAGCCCGAACTGCCAAGCCATGTCTTCCCTGGACCGGAATCAAGCTTCCCAGGACAGGTTTCTGTCATTACAGCCGTCTTCAGCCGGGCTTGCTTGACTCCAGTGGCAAAGTGAGCAGGGTCTCACGTCTGAGCATACCCTGCCAATTTAGGGCGAACAAAGAAAAACCAAAGGTGGTGATGGACGGAGCGTTGACAATACAAACACTCACCCCCAGTCAACTGCTGCTGTTTTCCATGTATAAGGAAATTAAATAAAACAAGTGAAAGGACCTGATTCAAGATTCTTTGTAGACTTCTACAAAAGGACATTCATTTATGACGAGTTGAACCACACATTGTGGAAATTTGGATAATAGTTACAACCTCTTGGTGTGCTTTGGTGTATTTTGGTTGAATAATGTTCTAGGCTGTTTTCAGTCCAAACGGATTTATACCCTGGTGGGTGGGTATTGTGGCACCGTGAGAGCATCCTAAAATATTGTCATTTCAAGGACATGGCTGAGAGAAATTGAACATTATTGTCAACAGATGTGCAGGTCATGGGGCATACCCACAATCTTTGGAAATTCCACTAGGACACATGTTTGCATCAAAGATTTTTGCCGGGATCTAGTTTTATTTTGGGCGGGAGGGAGGGCGGCTGTGGGATTTCGGATCTTTATGATACACTCGAGTCGGTATGATATACCTGTTATATTTTGTTTAAAAATATATGTGGGGGGGCGTGGCCAACAGCATGGCCGGGTAGGAAGTGCCGCGCCGGAGCTCCCGCCGTGCTGCCACAGAATCCGACATTAAAGCAATATCCCGGGGCACCCAACACGTGAATCGGGAGCAGAACCCCCCCCCAGAGCCAGCGGAACTGTTTGCCCGGCGGAGGCATGATCGGGTCCCGCAGATATCCCGACTTTGGCTGGAGGTCCGCGTAACTCTCGTCCACAGACAAAATGGAGGCCGCGGCGACCGAGCCCTGATCAACGGGCGGAGGGCCGCTGGCGTACACCGGAGGGCAAGGAGAACCTGCGGACTGCGGCTGGCGCCCGTGACAGAGGCGAGGAGGTGAATTCAGGGATCCGGTGGGAGCGGCTGCGACGCAGCGGGATCGGCCGCCCTTTACCAATATGGCGGACGCCGAGCCCGAGCCCTGATCAGCGGGCGGGAGGCCGCTGGAGTGCTACGGAGGCTGAGAGGAGGCGGCGGAGGACTGGAGGCCCCTGTGAAGGGGGCGAAGCAGTGAGGCTGAGAGCCCGGTAGGAGCAATTGTGACACTTCGGGACCGGCCGCCCTTTACCAAGATGGCCCGGGAACCCGAGTCCTGAGTACCGGCAAGAGACATTGGAGACAGCTCCATCTCACACTCTTGGGCAGAGTGGCCATGTACAAAATGATCATCCTGCCAAAATTTCTTTATGCGCTGCAAAACGAGTATTATCCGATACCTGTTGCAGTGTTCAATAGAATCCATTCGGACCTGCGCACTTTTCTGTGGCTGGGTAAGCAACCACGGGTGGCCCTAACAACGCTCCAGAGGCACCAATACAGTGGAGGTATTTCGCTGCCTAACCTGGAGGCGTACTATTGGGCGAAGCATCTGACGCCGATCAATGCCTGGCTGCATACCCCTGCGGACCACCCGACGTATGCCTTGGAGAGGCATAAAATGTCGCCTAAGAACCTACTAAGCTACCTATATGGTGGCACCGGACGGGCCGGCTCCTTCCGGCAACGGTCCAGACCCTCACAGCCTGGACTAGGGCCACGAAACGTATGGGGTGGGAGAGGAAGCCCACACGGCAGACTCCGCTGTGGCACTGTCATTGGCTGACAGAGCTCAGCAAACTACACGGATTCCAACGATGGGACGATGTAGGCATCTCCCCTATAGGAGATGTGATTGCTAAGGGGGAACTGAAGTCCTTCCAGGCCCTGCAGGGAGACTTTGGCCTCCACGAGTCGCAGCTCTTTAAATACCTACAGTTCCTCAATGCGTGGAGGGGTCAGAATCTACCGTTACGGGACATCCCGGAATGCGCGCCGCTAGAGGGGCGCCTACTCCAAGAACAGATGGTGGAACAGGCGGTTTCCCTTACTTACAAGACTCTAACGAACAACATGCTGGGAGATCTGGCAAGGCTCAGCGGCGTATGGGAGGCAGAGGTGGGAGTGATGGAAGACTTAGATTGGGAGATGGCCCTGATGCACCCCAGAGAGGTGGCAATCAAATCGAGATTACGCCTCATCCAGCTTAATGTGCTACACAGAACGTACTATGATCGACAACGTCTCCTCCGTATGGGGAGAGTGGCAGACGCCCGTTGCCTCAGGTGCCTGAAGCAGGAGGGAGACTTCTTCCACACTATATGGGCATGTTATAGGATACAGATCTATTGGACACACATATTCACTGAACTGGGAGAGGTTATGGGAGTTCCACTCCAACAGGAGCCTAAGTTGGCGTTGCTGGGTTTGACTACTGAGGTTGACCTCCCGCGCCCACTCATCACTTTCCTGGTGCTTGCACTGGTGGTAGCTAAACGGGACATTGCAAAACACTGGGGAGCGCAGGAGACGCCTGACATAGAGGAATGTAGGAGAGGGCTAGACCTCTATATGGCAGCGAAAGAGTGACTTACAAGGCAAGGGGATGCCCGAAAAAATTCCGCAGAGTCTGGGCAAAATGGCGACAATACCATGGCTTAGACGGGGGGCTGGGAGGGGAGGAAAGAGAGGTCTAGGTCATCTCATTCCCAGAGGGCAGAGGAGGGGGAGGGCCCGAGGGGATCCAAGTGTCACATGAGGGGTGCCCCGAGGCACAGATTGTGAGATGCATCATTAGGGGATTGATCTTTGAAACTGAAGGAGGTGGAGAGGGATATAGAAGTATAGTTGCTGCCTGAAATGACCAAATGGTTTTAGTTGCTATGAGACATTGTAATGTATATGCTTTCATGAAACAAACGTTTTGAGGGGGGGGGGAGAAAACGTAAAAGTGATGACCATTTCCGTATTGATAGTATATGCAGTTTTCCTCGACTTGTTCTCTGGGCAGTGGTGATCCGATGACATGGATGTGTAACGCCGCCCGGCCCCCGGGATGTGGGCTGAATGGCTGTGTGAGGCGCTGCCTGGTTGATTGATGCTTGGTTATGTTATCCCACAGAAGAGGAACTGTACAGAATAACCTGCTTTCATCACAATAAAAAGTTATTTAAAAAAAAAATGTATGTGGGGGTCACTTGCTAAAATTGAGACTATCACCCGCTAAACTGCTGCAAAAGGCTGAGGGGTCTCCCACCCCTCTCCACTCGTTCGTATCCCTTTCCCCCTCTCGCCTCCTTTTCCATTCTCTCCCTCCTTCACTCCTCTCGTCCCTGCTCAGCCTTCTTTCTCTTCGCTTCCCTCTGCGCCTCCTCCTGGCCCCAGTCATCTCTCCCCCACAGCTCCTTGCCCCCTCCAGCCCCTTGTTCAGTGCCAGCCCTGGCTCCCGTGTGCCTCTGATTATCACCCCCACAGCCTCCTCATCCTTCCTCGTGCAGAGATCCCAGGAAACGGAAAGTTCCAGAAGCTGCAGCCTGTCCATCATACCAGGCCGCTGACCCCGTGAGATAAACACAAGAACAGTCATTCATTCGCTTCCTGCTTCTGTGACGCTCCGGGGCAGGGCTGCTGGCAGGGACACATCATCGCTCACGCTGACTGTGGGCAAAGCCTTGTGAAACGCTCATGTCTCTCACGTCAGCCGCATTCCATTCCACAGGGTTGTTGCTTGGTGGGTGAGGGTAAGGGGCAGAGTTCAGCTTTTCCAACAATGCCGCTGGCACAAAACTAATGTAAAAATACATCTTCTTACAAAGAAGGTGCATGAGAGGGGCTCAAGAGCAGTGGAACGGGAGAGCAATACAGAATGGTAGGAGAACTAAGGGGGTTTAACTCCGATATTTTGGCTTTAAAAGCCAAGAAAGCGGAGATAAAATTATCTCCCTATTACCTAGCTGTCGCTAACACCAGTTAGCGACAGCTAGTAGGAGATAGGGACCATCCTGGGCCCCACTCTGCATGTCAGAGAAATTTATCACTAATGACATGCAAAGTGGGCGTGCCAAGATGTTAGCAACTGGAAACAGTCGCTAACATCGCTATCTCCTATTACCAACTTTTGGAGATATTCGCGCTAAGCGCGAATATCTCCAAAAGCTAACACCTGACCTGAGCAGTTCTTAGCCATGTTATCCAATGGGAGGTGGATAACATGGCAAAGAGCATTAGCTCGGTAATGCATGAATATCTCTGACTTTCAGCGATATTCATGCATTTCGGCCGATTTTTATCGCTTAGGAGATAAACCTTGATAATAGCAAGGTTCCTAAGCGATAAAAATCGCCGCAGCTCGGCGATAAAAATATTGCCGCTAAACCAACATAGCGATAATTATCGCTAGGTGTTGGTAATATGCCCCTAAGGGTCATATTAACAAGGTCCATATCGCTGCTTTTCTGACTTTTAAAGCCAGAAAAGCGGCGAAAATGTCATCGCCCTATCAACAATGCGGTGCTAACATGCAATTGCCCATGTTAGTAGCCGTTCTCCACACGTCTAGCCTCGCATCTCTAATGAGATGTAAAGAAGGCGTTCCCAAAGAAAACAACAGGGAAAAAGTCGGTAACCGCACAGCGCGGTGTTTACTAGACGTGCCCTGACACCCATAGCGTTATTAAAAGCCATGCTTACCACAGTTATCGCCAGCAGGGCCGGACTGAGAACCAAAACCGGCCCTGGCAAAGTGCTTGGCCGGCCCCCTGGGGGTGCGACCGAGCTCTTTGGCCGTTTTTGTTACAGGGCCGATTTTGCAGAAACGGCCCTGTAACAAAAACGCCCCCAGGGCCCAAAACCGGCCACCATCCTTGCGGCGCACTGGGGATTGCCCGGTGCTAGCAAAGGCCAGTCCGGGCCTGATCGCCGGTATCTAACGTCAGATAAATTTCAGACTTGTCTATCTGTTCAAAGGGGGTGGATTGAATGGCTGAGTCCATATCTCCCTATTAACAACATTTCCTTTAGCGCTGTCCTGTTGTCGCTGGTTTTCGCACGGTAATGTGGAATATCGCCATCAATCGGCGGTTTTCACATTGCCGGTTAGCCAAGCATTGTAAATACGCAGCTAACACAGCAATGTGAACCGGCGATAGACGGTGATAATAACAAATGCAATAATCGCGTTCAGCTATTATTATCGCTTTTGTTGTTGAATTGCCCATAAGAGAGAAAGTACTATGATTTTTATTTTTTACTTCTACTTTACTTGTAATTTTCTTTTCTTTCGTTTATGCTCCTTAATTTGCATATTTATACTGGTTTTTTTTTTCTCTTAAATATGTTGAATTCATTTACGCATCCAGCTATTTTGCTACTAAGTTCTAAATTTGGTACATGTGACTATGTATTGCTATTTTGACTTCTGTAATGTGACTTATACTTTTCTCAATAAACTTGTTTTTGAACTGGAAGATGGAAAGTACAATATTTTGTTAAAAAGCTACACATTTTTAAGACATTTAAACAGAGAGGGAAAGTGTGTGCCTCTTTGTATGTGTATATGTAAAAATCTCTGGGGAAATCGGACAGACACCTCATTGTACCAGACTGAAAGCACTTCTACTGTTTATCAGAAAACACTTTTATTCAGTGGGATGTAACTCCTCAAACACCCCCTCCCTGAAGCTACGCCCCTGCCTTTCAGAAGCAAAACACCTGTTGTCAAGTCAAGTCATAGAATTTGTATAGCGCACTACATACCCAGAGGGTTTCAAGGCGCTTAGGAAGGGGAGGAGGATTACTTGTCAAATATCCACGTTTTAAGTTGCTTTCTGAACGCTAGGTGGTTCTGGGTAAGGCGAAGGTAAGCGGGGAGTTAGTTCCAAGTTTTAGCAGCCAGGTATGAAAAGGATCTGCCTCCCATGGTGGTCTTGTTGATGCGAGGTACAATGGCGAGGGCTTGGCTGGAAGAGCGTAGTTGGCGGGAGGGGGTGTAGAAGGACAGTCGTGAGTTGAGGCAATCTGGTCCGATGTCGTAGAGTGATTTGTGTGCGTGGGTAAGTAGTCGGAAAGTGATCCTCTTATTGACGGGAAGCCAGTGGAGGTCTTTAAGGTGACCAGATATGTGTTCGTTGCGTGGGATGTCTAATATGAGCCTGGCTAAGGCGTTTTGGATTCGTTGGAGTTTCTTCTGGAGTTTGGCGGTAGTACCCGCGTAGAGGGTGTTTCCGTAGTCCATTCGGCTCGTGACCAGAGCGTGGGTGACTGTTTTCCTTGTTTCGGAGGGGATCCAGCGAAATGTTTTTCTGAGCATGCGAAGAATGTTGAAGCAGGAAGAGGATACGGCGCTGACTTGTCTGTTCATTGAGAGTGAAGAATCCAGGATGACGCCTAGGTTCCGTGCGTGGTCTGTCGGGATGGGTGCTTTTCCGAGGGCTTCCGGCCACCAGGAGTCGTCCCATGCAGAGGGGGATGAACCTAAGATGAGGACTTCTGTTTTGTCTGAGTTCAGTTTCAGACGGCTTTGTTTCATCCATTCGGCAACTTCTTTCATTCCTTCGTGTAGGTTAGTTTTGGCGGTGCTGGGGTCATTGGTGAGAGAGAGGATCAGTTGAGTGTCGTCCGCGTAAGAGATGATGTTGAGGTTGTGTTGGCGTGCGATGGCCGCGAGGGGGCTCATGTATACGTTGAAGAGGGTGGGACTGAGTGAGGATCCTTGTGGTACGCCGCAGATGACTTCAGAGGCCTCTCCTGTGTCACGATCTCTCATTAATTCCCCACATTTCTTGCAAATGCTGTTATAAGCCCGGCCTGGCTTCCCTTTTGATGCCATGTTTCTGCAGTTTAATGCTTGCATGGTGGTTGATTCTCAATCAGGGGCAGTGGAAGTGCAGTGGTTAAAAAAACACATACGTCAGGTGCTCTCGTCAGGAGGCAGCTTGCACCAGCCCAGACTTCGGAGCTGGGGTACCAGGTACGAATCTCGGCTTGGGCTCAGCATTCTGGACAAATCACTTAAACTCTCGTAAATGAAAATGCCCTTCACCGGTGCTGAGAACCAGAAACCACAGGCTTAAATTAAGCACTGCAGAATTGACATCATACAGCGTTTAACCTCTGAGGAGATCACAGGCTTGTTCGCTCTAACTGAAAAGCCCCCTTTTCTGAATCGCTCTAACTGAAGAGCCAACGCACCAATAGGGGAACGGACGCAGGCTTCATCTCTATGGGAGACTTCTCCCCATGTTGGTGAAAGCCTTTATAGGGGCTCACCAAATGCAGGGGTTCACCCTTATCTGTTCACGGGTCCTCAGACCAACAAATTAGAGATTGGCATGGAAGCTGGAATATCAAAATAACACGTTTATTAACACTCATGAGTGGTACAACATCGATACAACACCCTCGGGCACTGTATGAGGTAGTACATGGAATACAGAAACCACTGGCCTTTTGTACCCTGTTTGTTGCTCTGGCCATTCCGTTATATACTTACTGAATAAAGAAAATGGATTGTACTTACCTATGGAGTCCGGCTGTCTTCCTTTCACTGGTGACGAGGATGGGATCTGGACCCTGGTGGAACGGAGGAGCAGGAGTTTTCTTTGTGTGTTCTGCGGGCCACAGATCAAGCAGTTCCTGTTCTGGCCTCACCGCAACACTTCACTGGTGCTCCGCATCTTGTTTTGTCTACTGCAGTCACTTCGTGCATTTCAATTTCGTTAGGGGCGTTTTGGCGAGCTGGTGATGTCATTTACTCATCACCTTCGCTCGAGAATTGCTCTGCATCCTTAGAACCACCTTCAGCATTGCGTCTGCACATTCATGTAGCCGCGAACCCAACGTCGGGGAAGTTAGTTTGTTCAAACATGTCTTTCCGGGGCGAAACATGCAAATGGGCGTTTTGAGAAGAATGGATTTGTTGGTGGTGCCAGTGGCTCTGCAAAGGAAAATTTTAGCTTTGGCCTATCAGGGTCATGTGGGCTTAAGAGCCATGAAGAGTAGAACCAGAGAGATATTATGGTGGCCAGACATGGATAGAGGAGTTGAACATTTTGTCAGAGACTGTGTAGCGCGCGCGGTAAGTGACAAATCTTGTCACATTTCCTAGTCCCGTTGAGGTAGTGCCTGTTCCTTACAAAGTCTGGTTCAAGTTCGGTCTGGACATCATTGGACACATGTATGTGTTAGATTAACGAAACATGTTTAGTTTAGTTGTAGTGGACTATGGTTCGAGGTGGCCTGAAGTGAAATTTTTAAAGTCTGCTACCACTGAGGAAGTATTGGAATTTCTCCAGTCTTTATTTCTGAGAGAAGGTGCTCCAGTCGAACTGGTCACCGACAATGGTGTGCAATGGATGGCCAAACAGTTCCAAAGTTTCATGAGCTATTGTGGTATCAAGCACATTACCACTTCATTATATCATCCCCACAGTAATGGTTTGGTAGAACGATGTAATAGGGTCATAAAAGATAGCATTCAGTTGTCAGTAGCAAATGGATTGGATTGGAAGATGGAAATGGTGGATTTGGTATGGGCTTTGCGCACTACTCCAGTGCCATTACCAAGAAATCTCCTTTCGCTTTATTGAAAGGCAGAATGGCTGCCACCAAGTTAGTAAGGAACGGGATGCGTGATTTGCACGTAACCAAGGTTGAATCTGAGTTGGTGAGAGAAAATTGTGAAAAGTCCCAGAGCATGTATGCGACCAAAGAACCTATCAAGGGAAGGAGACAGGCTCTTTTTAAAGCAGGGGGTTGTGATAAAGTAAGGTAGCCGGGCCTGGTTGCTAAGGGACTTCAAAATGTCCCAGTCTTATGCAGATCTTTGCTCTTGAAGCTAGATCGGCCAAGCTTAGGGATGGGAAATGGTGAAACAAGGAGAGGATATCCAAGCAGAGGGTAGACAGGGTACAGGGAGTGCGTACCACCATGCAGAAGAAATCGGACTCTACGCAGAATGAATTTAGTTTTAAGAGGTCTGATAGAGAAAGTAAGCCTCCTGTTGGTTAAAAGATTATGTGGGTATTAATATCATTTGTTTTTGTGTCTCTGCATTTTCCTGGTGTGTCCCCACCCCTCCATTGTTTTTTTTCAGTTGTGGTGTTTTTCTATTTCTTTCATTGTGAGGGAAGAGATGTGTTTGGTTCTTCTTTATTATTGTGATGCACCATGACAACGAGTTCTATGTTGGAATGGTGGCATGTGGAGTGGTCAGGGGTTGGCAGTTGGTTGTTGTTGCCTGATCTGGCCTGTCTGTTACATATTTACTGAATAAAGAAAACAGACTGTACTAGCCCACGGTGTCCTGCTGTCTTCCTTTCAACAGCCCTCCTTACCTCTTCATGGATGTCAATTAGGGGACGCGAAGGGTCGCAGTTGTGACCCCTAGCTTGCTGTTTGCTTCCCCCTGGCACTTCCTTGGCGACCCCTGGCATCAAAGGTTGCAAATTCAGTGACAGAAAGGTAGGGGCAGCTGGGGATCCACTCTCTTTATTTTCTGTAAATTTTTTATTACACTAATATGAATACATGACACATATTATTCATAATAGTGCAATAAAAATGAAGTATAATAAGCTGCCATATGCCCTTCCGTGGCAGATGAGGTAAGTAGAAAATGCTTTTAAATGAGTGTTGTGTGCATGCTTGTGAGTGAGAGTGTGTTTATGTGGGAACGAGTGTCTGAATTTGTGTGTGTGTATGTGTGTGTGTGTGAGTGAGTGAATAGAGAGGTCGAAGGGCGTGTGATGTCACTTCTGCTATCCCAGGCATTTCGGTAAATTCCACTCCGCTCCGCTCTATGTCCTGTTAGCCTGGTGGTGATTGGACGAACTTAGACCAACTTCTCCTGCCCCCCGAAGTATCCCACGCACATCTCCTGACTGCAGTAGGGTGTGCCAAGGGCAGGCAACAGTCTGACCCAAGAGAGCTACACATTATGCCACTGGATGACAACAACCTTTTACCAGGATGTTCTTCCAGTAACCGTTGACGTGGGAAACAGTGGATGCCATAAATCATCACGCCTGGAAGAAATCTGTGCTCATGCCGGCCGTAGAAGTCTGACAATGTTTATCAACAAAAATAAAAATAGTCTGTGACTCACAGAGTTGGGCAACAAGGAGATCTTGCACCCTCATGCATTAAAACTAAAGCCCACACGTACAGAACCACAATTTTTATATTTTCATAAACAGGGCTCCAATGGAGATCATGTGATGAAACCGAAGCAAACACTGATGGGCATATTTACAAGAAAGTGGCAAAGCGTGTCGTTAAGACAAGAAGGCTAATGACACGCTGCATCACTTTAGAAACACAGGGCTGCACCATATTTACTAGAATATGGTGCAGCCCTGCATTTCCCCCTGTGCTGGAGCTAAATTTAGCTGTCTATGCTAACACAGGCACCCTTGCACTATATTGCAAGGGTGCCTGTGTTGAGGGGAAGATTGCTTATGTGCAGGTAGGTCCCCCTTCAAGGTTGGACTGGCCAGCCGGGCAAGCGGGCAATTCTCCGGGAGGCTGGAGCCCCAGGAGGCCGGTATTGACACTTGGAGGCTGGGTTCAGCCTCTAGGAATGGTGGTGCTCATTACCGATCCCATCCGCAACTTGAAAGAGTTGCTTTTATTCTAGCACACATTAGGACGTCTGCCCATGCAGGATGAATTTTTCATTTTTGCCAGGGGTGTTTTAAGTTTCCAGTCCAGCCCTGTCCCCATTCCTGCACATGAACAATCTTTAAATGCCATTTTGTAACTTCTATATGTGCCGCTTAATGCAGCACACATAAAAGTTTCAAAACGGAATTTTAACTCCTTCGGTGCTCATGACGAGCTCTGCTCGTCATGAAGCACGGTGGCGCTGTGCTCATGACGAGCTGAGCTCGTCATGACACGTGCGGCGCTCACACGCGGGTCTAATTCCCCCGCTGTGCTGAGCGTTCTGAGAAACGGGCGTGGTCATGATGAGCTCAGCTCGTCATGAGCACAGCGCCACCGTGCAGCGTGACGAGCCTAGCTCGTCACAAGCACTGTGGCGCTGCGTGCGCTACCCCTCCCCCCAGCGCTGCGGGGGAATTAGCCCTCCGGCATAGGTGTTAACATTTTATTATTGTTTATATGCAGGAAGGGGGACCTTCCTGCACATAAACAATCATTGGCATTTTACTTTTTCTATGTGTGCTGCACAAGGCAGCACACATAGAAACAGCAAAAAGTGAGGAGAAATAACGCATTTCTCCTCGTTAGTTGTGGCTTAATTTAGATTCAACCTGCAAATGATGCAAGAATGTAAATGTTGAGAGGTGAGCAATCTTTGTAAGAGAATTCTGGCCTCAGTTGCAGACACGAGTGTGAGGTTTTACGCATCAGACAGGTACAACTTGATAGCATTGGTTTTGCATTGAGCTAGAACATGGCTGCCGGTACTAAAGTTACACTAAGGCTATATTTCTAAATTCCATAGTACTAAGCTTCTACCAAGGACTATTTCTTGAAGACTAGACCAATTTCTCTGCTCTCCCAGTGGGGACACGATCTCTATTGTGAAACACCGTGAGACCGGCTCCTATTTAGAGTTTCCATCTGCTGACCAATCACACAAAACGGAAGAGGATGATAAGGAACTGGGGCCTTAAATCATCCAGAAAGTTACTTCCCCTACAACTTTGGTGCGGAAACTTCTCTTTACATACAACCCAATGAGTTCTTGTACTGAACTTGTGCTCTTGGTATGTCATCATGAAATTGTCTGTTTTTATGTAAAATGCGTGTTTGGCAGTAGAAACTACTCCTGTTAAAAGACTCTGTGGCCCATTCCTGTTATGTTCATTCTGTACGTGACAAATGTTCTCTCCTAACAAGCACTGGCGTTGCCAATAGGTTTCGCATTTGGAAAGTTGGAGCTATTATTAATTGCAGAAAATAGCCCTACAAACAAGCTGACTATAGATGCCGTCATCTCTTCCTGCGAGACTCAATCATCCTCAACGGTGTTGTGTTGCGGTAACGAACCCCTGTACACTCTTTCACCTCCTATCAGCGTCAGAGGGACAAGTCCCAACTGCGCAGCCTCCGACGCTAATGACACGTGGTTGAGTGGCTCAGGTGGGGGAGGGAGTGTCACATCACTCATTTCTTCTGTTCGTGTGAGCACTTCTGCTTCCTGGACAGCTGGCTTCAGTAGCACAGAGCTGGGAACGGGTCGGATGGGTGAGGGAGGGAGATGTGAGGTCGCCCTGCTGACCTAGATGCAAGTAGCCCAGCGCAAAGTGCATGACACGCTGATCTGTGAAGCCAGTTCGACTGCAATAACAGAGAAAAAACAGAAAGATAAGGGAAGTTCGGGTTTCCGAGCACGTTATCAGATTAATGTGAAGCGTTTTAAGGCTGAGATTGGGAATAGGCCCTTTTAGAAGTTGGCTTTTCCATAGTACCGCTCCATCCAGTGGACGAAGGGACCCGTGCTAGCCAGGTCCTCGGCATGTGGAATTCACGGTGAAAGCATGTCAGAACTGAAGTTAGTGCCACTTCGAATACAGCTTTGTTAGGGACGGCATCTCTCACAGATGCTCAGCCAGATGCGTGGAGGGAAGCCGGATGGGGGCGGGAGAGCCTGGTGGGGGGGCGGGAATGCGAGCGACGGGAGGAGAAGTGTGGCAGGCGGATTAGGGAGATGCGTGGAGGGAAGCCTGATGGGGGCGGGAATGCGAGCGAGGAGAGGAGAAGTGTGGCAGGCGGATTAGGGAGATGCGCGTGCTTGTGTGGTGACGTGACCCGCTTTTGTGGTCACGTGACTCACATGCACTGTGAAAAAAACGCAGTGGTTTGACGAGTCGATGGAGCACTTGAATTCTCGCCTATTACATTCGCAAGCGAATGATAATAGGCAAAACCTAAAAACTGATTGTCAAACGGCGCCCTGCCAACCTAAATACTCGGTAATTTACGTCCTTAACGTCACAGGCAAAAAAAAACACACTGTTCGATTTGCCAAAAACGACTGTAGAAATCCTTACGACAATGCATCTCAGGGATTGAGTTGCTGTTTAAATGTCGCGTTTTACTTCTTCCATTCCTTAACGGTGTTTACTTTTCTACAGACGACGTACTTCTGAGTAGAGGCGTGCACAATTTTAGTTTCTGTTTGGGTAATTACGTAAAATGATAAGTAGATTATACAAAATTGTGTGAAACGTAAATCTGGCATTAGTCCACTTTTTTTCCTATTGTGAAGTGCACCTTATGTCTAAAATTGATGCAAGGGCGCGCTTCCGGTCAAAAAAGAGCAACAAAGACACACATGCTGCCAACATGTGTCACTCCTGTTCTGTCTCCTTGCATGTTCTGGTGCTGCTGCGGTAGGATTTTTTTTTTTACCTGGGTGCCACCAATTACAGCATGTGGTGTAATGCAATGGCATAAATGCGTCAGTGGGTCATAAATGCTCATCCAATCCTTGGCCTCTCTGCAGAGTGTGCAGATTAATGGTCACTTGTGTGACAATTGCAAGTGCCATTTTTTGTGAAAGTGTGAGGTAGGTATGCACAGTTGTTGAGATGTTGATAACGCAAATGCTGTGTTTACAGTAGAGGGCGCATGTGTGAGATGGAGGGGAGTGACGCAAGCCAGCAGAAGGACAAAGAGGAGACACAGTGATGACGTTGAAGGAGATGATGTGTGAGAAATGCCCATAGAAGATTTCATATAGATGTGTTGGGCCCGGGGGGTGGAGGGGGAAGTGTATGAGAGAGTGAGACACCGTGGAGAACAGTCTTGTAAAAGGACAGCCTCAGAGTGGTTGTGTGATTCACATTAAACACACATAAGGTGGCAGCAGGCATGCCTTGTGAAGAAGAAAAGAAAACTCACACACGGCGGTGCACTTTGGGAAGCACTCACAACACATGTGCACAGGCCCTGCACTATACTGTCCTTACAGCGCGCCACTGAGGAATGGTGACCCTGGGAAGGGCAGACGATTTAACATCCTCTTTAACCAAGAAAACCCTAACGCTTTCGGAGAGTAGCTGTTTTCTTCTGTCTTTGTAAACACTTTCGGGACGGCACTGCAGTCACCCCTCGGGTTTCCCGCCGCGGTCTGGAGGTGGTGATGACCTGACCACTCCGGCCACCGGAGGTTTCAGCGCCTCTCAGATGCGGTCTAATTGCTAGGAGGAGGTGCTCCTGCTCGGCAGGTTTATGCGCCTGCTCCCCACACGTCTGCGGATGGCAGACAACGCAAATGCAATCTGGGACGACCCTACCTTACTCAATGAGTAGCATTACAGTACTATCTGTTAGAAGTACGCCAAGGGTTCGCATCGCTAGCACTAAATGAAATATTATTATTAAGCGGCCAAAATTATAGTACAATCACGGTTCACCCGCTTGGTCGCATTGTATGATCTTGGGCAAATGACTCCACGTCCGCGTGGCGAAGTTTCCGTCTGAAAGCCAGTTTTCAGTGCTGTGCTAAACTCAACCTTTGCATTTATTCAGCCCCTGCAGCGGAACGCCAGGGCTGCCAGTTCTTTGGGAATCACAGAAACGCTCACAAACAAGCAACAGGCTGTGCGAAAGCAACTTGAGCACTGAGAAACAGAGGAAACAAGCACTGGTTAGGGAGATGCGTGGAGGAAAGCCGAATGGGGCGGGAGAGCCTGGTGGGGGGGGCGGGAATGCCAGCGAGGGGAGGAGAAGTGTGGCAGGCAGATGCGCGGAGGGAAGCCGGATGGGGGCGGGGGTTTCTGTGTTTTTGAATGAATGCTGTTTGCGGATTAGGGAGATGCGCGTGCTTGTGTGGTCACGTGACCCGCTTTTGTGGTCACGTGACTCACATGCACTGTGAAGAAACTGCAGTGGTTTGACGAGTCGATCGAGCCCTTGAATTTTCACCTATTACATTCGCAAGCGAATGATAATAGGCGAAACCTAAAAAGCTGAGGACCCGCTGCCCTGGTCCACAGAGCAGCCCCACGATTAACACCAGTAACTTGACTGTAAGGCCCTGACACTCAACCTGTAATACCAATGCCCGGGTGCAGTACTTATCTGCTATGGTATATACCTCAAATCTTGGCATTCATGAAATGGGGAATTACATGAGAGAATAGGATCTTTATAGGCCTATTTCCCTATGTTTTCCTCTTCGAGGCAGGGATCTTTAAGTTTTCAATCCATCTGCAGGGTGACTTTTCTAGTTTTACTGAAAAAACTCTCAAAGCATGAGTTTGTTACAGAAAAGTGAAACATCAACAGCCCTGATGCGCTGGTTGTTTTCTCCTAGTAGCACGGGTGTTTTGTTTCCTTCCATTAGAATTTTTTTCCTTCAAGCCTTCTGACTTCCACGAGCTTCCTTGCAAGGTTCTAATTCTTTGTGGAGAGCTCAGGGAAGGCAGTTGCTGTGGAGGAAGATTCACGTACAGTTGTGTCCTGCTTTACTCCTGTGTTCCAGTTAAAAAACAACATTTTTACTTGGAATTTGTACAAGTTGTACTTTACAACTTGGCGACGATCTTCGCATGAACGGTAGGAGGAATTCAAACACATTTTTACTGCTTTAAATGGCGAAACTACTGAAAGCAGACCCGCAAAGTGCAATAGAGGGCGATGCAACAAGCCGCTGTGCTTATCATCCATCTGAGGACCCATCTAGAGCCGGTTATATAGCGAAAACCACAAAATCAACTGCAACTGATCTACTGGTAAAACATCTGGAAGATCTTCTATTGGAATTCGCACTTACGGAGGTACTGTTATTAGGAGACTTTAACATCAAAGACCTTGCAACTAATGGTCTCCTAGCAAGGAAAACCAAAGAGCAGGAAGTAATGACCATTTTTCTAACAACCTACAACCTCCGGTCAGCCCAGCAAATTATACTGGAACAGCAACCGGGTGTTCATTTTCTGCCAACGTTTAGAACCATCTCAACAATTGACTATAATTTCTTATCACCGCTTTAGGGCAATAATCTGGCCAGGATGGGAATTCTAGATCGTATGGAGAGCGACTACAACCCCCTAACGGTAACATTGCATTTGCAAACGCCGGTTGCCGCAGAAACAACAGAAGTAGGGCAATCATCGCGGGCCGAACTCCACACCTTGGCTAAAACAATTAAATGGGATTCAGAGAATTCATTTTCTGTTATTGAGAAGGAGACTTTAGCTTGTGTATAGGGTCTTGAACACTTCTGTGAATTTGTTGGGGGAAGAGAATGTATTGTTAGGTCAGATCACAGGCCTTTAGTCAAACAAATTACTACAGAAGGGTTATTCAAAGCATCTGCCAGGATAGCTAGAATGTCAATGCGCTTACAAGATTTTATATACAAGGTTGAGTATGTCCCTGGTAAAAGTAATGTTTTAGCGGACTTCCTTTCACGCATGCCTTTAGATCTGCATGAATGTAATATGAATCAATGGGATTCATTACATGTGGCCCTTATTCATGATGAGAGTCCTTTCTGTGTGAAAGAAAAAATATGGAAGGAAGAATATAAGAAGGAAGTTACTCTGATGTCTCTCATTTCCTTCATTCATCAAGGTTGGCCTGAAAAATGTAAGATTACTGCAAGTCTCAAATCTTTTTGGGAGATAAGAAATGAATTATCTGTTACTGATGGTGCCATTTTTAGAGGGGATAAAGCCATTCCTCCTACTTCATTAAGAGATTCTATCTAAAAGTTGTGTCATGAATATCATTGTGGTATAGTGAAAACGAAACAAAGGGTCAAAAGATGGTATTGGTGGCCCAGATTTGATCTAAGTGCTGAAAGAGTGGTAAGAGATTGCATATGTTGTGCCAATTCTGACAAGACTTTAAAAACCTGGTGACCTGATATGTGTGAACCTATTATACCTGATGATCCTTGACATACTGTGGCTATTGATTATGGGTCCCATTGGTCCTGCTTCCAAATATATAATATCCATGATTGATATTTTCTCGAGATGGCCAAGCGTTACAGTCGTTGATAAAGTTGATTCTACCACGGTTTTACAATTTATTGATAACGTTTTTGCGGAAGAAGGCCTTCCTGTCAAGATTCTAAGTGATAATGGAGTACAATTTGTGTCTAACTTAGCAAAAACTTATTTTGAGAGAGTAGGTGTAATACACCGGACTACCTCACTCTACAATCCCAGTTGGAATGGTATGTGTGAAAGATTTAACAGAGTGTTAAAAAGCGCAATTCAAATTTCTGTTATGAAAGGGTTTGATTGGGAACTCCAAGTATATAAGAAAGTATGGACATACAGACCAATGTCCATGAAGCTTTAAAAATGTCTCCTTTTGAAAGTATGAAGGGACACACTGCTGTTCTTTTAAGTGACGGAAAAGTTTAGAATATTAGAAGAATTGCCAGTTTTAGAAGTAAAAAGAATTTAGGATTTTTTTTTCGAAACCTTCTTTGTCTTCTGAAACTTATGTTGACTTTGATAATGAAGTCAATACTCATGAATCTATTGCTGACAATATTTTTGTTTATAATAATAACAATTCTGTTGAGGAGGAACATGGTGATGGTGAAAATGTGGAAAATGCTGAATCTGTTGAACCTGAGGTTGAAAATGTTGAACCTGTTGAACCTGTTGAACCTGTTGTAGAAAATATTTCTGTGAAACCTGCTGATTTTGGTGCTACAAATATTTCTGATAAGAAAAGAATATGTTCAAAACCCAAATGGATAGAAGATTATATTTGTTATACTGTTTGGTTTCCATTTTTTTTTGTAAGGCGGAAGAAGTGTTATGTTTCCTTCCTTTAGAATTGTTTTCCATCAAGCCATCTGACTTCCACGAGATTCCTTTCAAGGTTCTAATTCTTTGTGGAGAGCTCAGAGAAGGCAGTTTCTGTGGTGGAATACTCATGTACAGTTGTGTCCTGCTCTACTCCTGTGTTCCAGTTAAAAAACAAAATTTTTACTTGGAATTTGTACAAGTAGTACTTTACACCGGGGCATAGCTCATGCTAGTAGGATAGTACATTCCACCACTACAGGAATAACAAGAATTTTAAATTTTAGCCAGCAATGACAAACTTATTTACACAAAGGCTAGTGTACCCCCATGCACATGGGAATTTTGAGGTCTGTGGAAATACAGAGCACATATCTTGTTTACGTCTGAACCTTTTGGTTGTCAAAACAGCTAATAATTTGCAGTAAAACTGTAAGGAGGACTGAAAAACTGCTAGGTGAATCCGACTCTAGTTTGTGCAGTAGTAGAGAGAGAGTTGCTTACTTCAAGCAAATAACATATTTTAGTAAATCTATTAAATAAAAAAATAAACATTTCTAAATATAAAAATGATATGTGCACTGTTTTACAAATATTATTATTATTTTTTTATTTTTTTTTAATTAATTTTCACAAAGTCAGATTCTTAACCAATTACACAAGAAAAATAATTCATGTCCCCCCCCCCCTCCCCACCCACCTCCCACCTTCCGTCTTCATTGCAAACCAGTGGCACAGATACTTATATACAAAGATGAAAAAATAGAAAATGGGGTAAAACTGGAAAAAAAAATGTGGCAAAAGCATATGTCTGTTAAAAAAAGATAAACAAGATAAACAAGAAAAAGAAGGAAAAAAGAAAAATAAAAAGGTAAAAGGAAACAAAATTTAATAGGTTTCTGGTGGCCATACTATGTCTCTATATCCGCCTGGCCCTGTTGATCAATCCAGTTTGAAAATGCCCCCAAACTTCAGTGCCCATCTTCCTTTTTCTTCTTCCCTTCTTAGCATATATAGATTTTTCAAGATGATATGTGGCAACTAACCTAGCCAGCCATTGTGCATAGGAGGGGGACTCTGAGTCTAACCATCCAGAAGAAATGCATATCCTCCATACTGCCATTGCTACAAATATTAGCCCTTCTTCTTTTACTCTCAAAGAGTCAGATTGTGTTCCTAAAAGAATAGTAGTAGGGTTCAGAAGGATTGATTGATTTGTTATTTTGCTCAGTAAGTTCTGTATTCTGAGTAGGGTGGAGTTAATAATTGGACATGTTGCGAATATATGTATAGAGTCTGCCCCTATCTCAGAGCAGAATGGGCATAATGTGCCTCTCCCAGATCCCCATTTAATTATTTTGCTAGGTGTCATATACAAAAAAAATATAGTTTTAAAATGTTGTGCTTGAAGTTTGGCCGAAATAAGGATTTGCTGTGATAAACACAGAGAGTTGAAAAATATACTTTGAGGGGAATCAAGTTTAGTGTGCCATTTGGAAGCAATAGTTTCTAGATCATCAGGGGTTTCCTTGTTTATTAATTGATATATACTTCCAATGCGAGTAGAGGCGTTATTCCGGAGAGTGTTCATAAGCTCAACCTCGGCAAATCCGCTAGCTCCTCCCACTTTCCTGGCAAGGTAATCGTAGATAGCCATATATTTAAATAGGTCTTGACTTTTTAGTTTGAATCTAGTCTGCAAAGTTGAGAAGGACTCAATTCCCCTAGTTGTTATAAGGTCCCCCAGCTTTGTGACCCCTGCTCTATGCCATTCAGATAGATAAGATGAGCTAAATATAGCAGGTAGGTAGTTGTTATTAATTATGGGGGAGTAATAATTATATCTACCCATTCCAAACGTTTTCCGGACATGGCGAAAAACTTTATGAGAATTCATTAGCGTCTTGAATTTAACGCGGTTGTAATATCCTTAGGCTGTTTCTCGGGCTAAACAGCCCCATTGTTGTTCCCCTAGCAAGGACCGGAAGGGTGAGGGCAAAGACGGATCAGCTCCACTGGAGGATTCTCTTAACAAAACTGAGCTGTATTGAAGGACTGCCGCCCAGTAGTATAGGATAATGTTAGGAAAAGCCCATCCCCCCCTGTCTTTCGGTAGCGTGAGGTGTTTTAATGCACGTCTAGGTTGTGCGTATGACCAAATGAACTGTGTAAAGATTTGCTGAAATTTAAGTAGATCTTTTTCGCTAAACTCTAGAGGGATACAGCGAAAAAAGTAAAGTAATTTAGGAAAATAGGTCATTTCGATAACATTGCACCTGCCAACCAGCGTTAAATGTAGATTATCTATTTGTTTTAGTGCCTTCTTAGTTTGAACAGCAAGGGGAGCCAGATTAGCTGCTACTATTTCCTCCAGTTTAGGTGTTTTTTAGTACGCCCAGGTATTTGGCCTTTAATACCACTCTAGCATCAGCCCAAATGATTTTATTATTTACTAATATCTGTGTTTTGCCTTTATTTAAGGCATACCCAGATAATATTCCAAATTTGTGGGCCTCCCTTTCTAGTGCCTGCATGGAATTGGCAGGGTCTGGAGTAGTGATGGCGAGATCGTCAGCATAGGCCAGGATCTTACAGTTGTTTTGAAAATATGTTACTGGAGAAATGTTGTGATTCTTCTCTATTTGTTTGATGAAAGGGTCTAGGTAGAGCGCAAACAATAGCGGGGAGCAGGGGCAGCCCTGCCTGGTACCTCGTGAGATTTTAAAGGGCTGAGTCAAGTGTCCATTTATGACGACGCTAGCGGTTGGGTTGTGATAGAGTGCCTGCGCCGCCTGCATGAACCTACCCCCGAATCCCATACTGTCCATTACTCTCCTAAGAAATTGCCACGAGACCCGGTCGAAGGCCTTTTTGGCATCGAGTAGTATTAATGACATCGGGTCTCCAGCGACTTGAGCGGCATCAAACAGAGTAATAACTCTCCGGACATGTTCAGTGGTCCCTTTCGTAGGTATAAAACCATGTTGCCATTTTGAAACAAGGGGTTCCACTACTCGAGATATTCTAGAGGCTAATACCTTGGAGAAAATTTTTGAGTCACAGTTGATAAGGGTTATTGGTCTGTAGGAGCTCATATCTAGTGGAGATTTGTCCTTTTTTGGAAAGATAGATATTCTGGCACTAGACCAAGAGCTTGGTGGTAGAGTGCCGTTGAAGATGGAGGTAATTACTTCTAAGAATATAACCTTGATTTGGCTGGCAAAGATTTTAAAAAATTTGACGGGAATGCCGTCAGGGCCAGAAGCTTTTCCGTCAGGAAGACTTTTGATGGCATCCAGGATTTCTTCCCATGTAGGGGTGAGGTCTAGTAGTTCACTTTCTTCTAGGCTAAGCTTGTTTAATTCGATCTCGCTATGATATTCAAGGATCTTTCTGTCTAGAACATCGGTCAGGCAGCAGTTTTCTTCCTTATATAACTTAGCATAAAACTCCTGGAACTCATGCCGGATGCCGCTGGGATCGGAGACCTCAGTGCCTGAAGACGATCTAATTTTGTGTATTTCATTAGATGTAATTTGTTGTCTCGTCTTAACAGCTAAGTGATGTCCAATACTGTCACTGCACTCATATGTCTTCTCTCTTGCTGCTGCCCACTTAGCTGCTATTTTACCCATAAATACCGCCCCTATTTCCGCTTTAGCCAGGATCGCCTCTTGCTGGACTGATTGGCAGTCTAGTCCTGCATAGATTTTTTGAGTTAGCTTCATCTCTATTTTTCTTAATTTTTCTTGAAGGTCTTTAACTTGGGCTTTTTCTAGTCTGTTTTTATGTACTGAGAACCTAAGGGTCTCACCTCTAATCCCTGCCTTTAAAGTGTCCCATACTATCATCTGCGAGGCGGAGCCAATATTACTCTCCAGGAACTCTGGGATCCATCCTCGCATATGATTGATGTAACTTGGATCATACAGTAGCGTTTTCTCGAAGCTCCATCTAGAAACCTCTCTAAGTTGCCCAAACTCTCTTATAGTAAGAATGATGGGATTATGATCGGACATAAATCGGGGTGCGATATCTATAGTAAAGCTGGTAGCCAATGATGCGGAAACAAAAAAATAATCCAGCCTAACCAATACTTGGTGCGGAGCCGAATAAAAGGTGTATCTAGGTAGTGAAGGATTTTTGCTCGCCCAACTATCTATCAATCCATGAGTTTGTAAAAGGTTGGTTAGGGCTTGGAAGACTTGAGGTTTCCTTCCTTTGTATTTCCAGGTTGAGTTGAAATCCCAATTACCTGGTAGATGTATGTTAAAATCCCCACATAACACTATCGGGGTGGGCCAGTGTGCTAATTCAATTGAGACCTGATTTATAACCCCAGGATCATCAGCATTGCTCCCGTATAGTGAACAAAGAGTAAAAGAGATATTATTAGGGAGTTGAATCTGGGTGATAGCCCACCTTCCTGATGAATCTGATTTAGTTCGCGGGTTGCTAATAGCAAACTTTCTGTCGGTTAAGATTCCAACCTCCTTTGTTTTGGCTCCTTGTGTGGTGGCGCCCACTACTTTGAACCCTAACGTATTTAGCAGATGTTTTTGGGATTGTTCGACGTGGGTTTCCTGTATACATATTATATTTCCCCCAAGTGTTCGTAAGCCCATAGCCACCTTTTGTCTCTTTGAGCTATCATTCAGGCCACAGACATTAACTGAGACAATTCGTAGTGGATCTAACCTAGCCATTTAAAGAGTGATGGAATGGCCTTCTGAATTTCATAGAAAGTTTGGTGTGTGTATGTGTGTGCACAGTGAGTATCTCTATGTTCCTGCAGCAACCCTGCCCTCCCCTCCCACCCCACCCCCCAAGGACCCCCCTCAACCCACCCACCCTCCCCCTTATGTGAGCAATCAGGCAGAGCCTGAGTGATGGAGGTCAGTCATGAGCCATGGCCGCCAGCCACGCCAATCATCTGTGAAAAAAGTGTCCAATGCTAGACAAAAATACTCAAGTGATCCATCGTTTGAGATTACAGTCACTATATAGTAGGAGATATATTGGGAGATAGCATCAGATTAACATCAGGTATCAAATTAGGTCATTTGTTAGTTTGCCCCTTTTTGTCCTTTCTTTCGTTTAATCTCTTCCAGATACTCTTTGGCTTTGATCTCTGAAGTGAAAACCTTAGTAGTACCAAACAGGATAACTTTCAGTTTTGCCGGGTTCATAAGGTATACCTCTGCGCCCAGTTGTTGTAAGGGAGAGATCAACTGTCGCAAGTGCCATCTACGCTCAACAGTCTGATGGCAAAAATCAGGTTTAGAAAAAAAGGTAATCCCATGGGCTCCTTTTTTTTAATTGGGTCGAGCCTTATCGTATACCAATTGTCTCAGAAGAAAGTTGCCAAAGTATACAAGGAATACCCGGGGCTGACTTTCAGTCTCATTACCATTCTTATATTGCTTCTTCAAAAAAAAAGGGAACCTATGTGCTCGTTGCACTTCACGGTCCCAATCCCATTCTGAGTGTTCTGGGAACGAATCTTGCAGCAGTTTGACAATGAATTGTCTGGGGTCTTCCCCCTCCTTTCCTTCAGGAATCCCCAACACGCGCAGGTTGTTCCGGCGTTGCCTATTTTCATTTTCTTCCATCTTCACCATTAGATCTGTGAGACAAGCAGAGTTGGAATCAGCGATTTGTTTGGTTGCCACTGCTTCTGTCTCCAAGTGTTCAGTCCTAGCCTCGACCATGCCCACTTTCTCGCTGATGTCTATGCAGGTCTTGTTCAGCCGTCTGAGACCACCCTGTAGTTTCTTCGCTGCTTTTTTGGCTGCCCGATTTTCACCTCTCACCTCTTCCTGGAAATCTTTGATCGAGGTAAGTATGGCGGCGAGCGAGGGTTCCAGTACCTCATTTGGTTTAGCTTGTGATCTTCTAGGGCTACGTCCCTGTGATAATGAGTGTGACATGGGCGGCTCATCTTCTTCTAGGTGGTAAGACATCTGTGAGTCCGAGTAATCCCATTTGAGCTGACTCCTTCGTTTGATCTTATTCCTTGGTTTTTTGGGACGGATGATTGTACCAGTGTTGTCACGGGAGGCCTCACTTTCCTCTTCACTGGTACTGTTAGTATTGCCTTCACTTTCTTCTTCTGTCCCGCTTTCCCCTGACGAGCTTGGAGTGCTGTCTGATACTGAATAAAAGGCCTCCTGTCCAATTTCTGGGGTCCATGGGGCAGCGGCGCCAGGAGGTACTTCCAAGCTTCGAATAACAGTTTCCGTCTTCGTGGGGTGATCTTTGGTGTCCAGTTTCTCAAAGGGAGTACAAAGGGAGTTAGCGTTATTTCCTTCGTCTAGCTCTGGATGTTCACGTTCAGTTGGGAGTGGGGTTAGGAGGGGATCCGGCTGAATAAGGGGACCAAGTGTATGATCATGTTCCTCAGTTGTGGGTTGCAGTGATAGAGAGGTTTGCTGAATGTCAATCAGATTGGGGAGGACTTCTAGAATTGAAGAGGCGTTATTGGAGTCCAAAGTGACAGCGAGTATTTGATCATTGTCATCATGACCACTATTCTGCTTAGAGGAATCTTCAGTTCTGATGGAGCACTGCGTGTTTTTTATGTTGCTTTTAGTCGTGGTGGCCTGGTTTTTAGCCGTTAGAAATATTTTAGCTGGGGGAGGAGAAGGATGCGCCAAGCTGGCATCTTTGTTACCTCTCAGGTCTTTACTAGTAGCCCCAGCCCCAGCCCCAGCCCCTACCCCTGCCAGGCCAGCGTTCTTTTTAGTTCCAATAACCCCACTGACCTGTTTGGATTTATTCTTGCCAGTGTCGTCTCCCGCTAAAGACTCCTTCCCTGTAGTAGGTGTCTTCGCCTTTAAGCTTTTTTTGCACCCACGAGAGTTCATCTTTGTGGCTTTCTTGTCAAAGTCTGCTCCCTCCGATGCTCTGAACTGCTCCCAAAAACCAAAGAAAACAAATAATGCTGTGTAGCCCAGCACCAGGAAAGACACTTCCCACCATCCGACTCGGCGTTTAATGGCTCGTTTCACCGAGCGCGCAGCTGCCGTCTGTGTCTCAAACCGGCCGCTAATGCATGTGAGGGCTACGCCTGTTGAAGAGAATTCGAACGCGGCGGAGAACACCAACAGATCCGTTCGGCAATTTGTTTCCCTACAGTGCTTCCCCGCTGCTCCAGCGATCTCCCCGAATGGCCCCACGGCTTTGTGTGAGTCCCGAGGCGATCTCCGTCGTTTGTGATCCCGATGTGTCTGAGCCTGGGAACCCAGCATCACGGATCCGCAGGTCAGGTAGCCGATCACCTGAGAGTTCTGTGACCGGCGTGGCGTGGCGGCCGCGCACACTGGCTTACGCTGCCTCCATCTTGCTCCAACTCCTTTCTAGGACCGTTTTACAAATATTAAAACATTATATAATTTTTACAATTGTTAATAATTATTTTCAATAAAAAAAATATATTATTAATGTATTTAAAATGCCACCCTATATTCCCACAAACATAACAGCCAACAATTAAAATATAATTGAAATAAAAAAAGTATAACACAAATAACATTCTAAATAACAAATCAAACAATATTAAACAATTTATAATTTATTATAACTTAAAACAACTTTGCACCCTATTCTTCTACATACATAATGAAACTCACTTTATAATTAAGATACAAAATTAAATTATCAAATATTTCACAGAAGTATCAATACATTTAGTTAAAATTAATGATTAATTAATTATTACCAAATTAACTTGCCACCCTATTTCCCTACAAACTCAACAACCCACACCTAAAATATCACTTAACAAATATGATAATTTCACAATTTATATAATTATCAATTCAATAATGACTAATTAATTATCAATAAATATTTTCGTAATTAACTTCCCACCCTGTACCCTTAAAAATCTTACAACCTGCACCTTAAATATATATCTTAACATTATAATAGTGACACAAATTACATAATTTATTATCAAATAAAATATTAATAATAAATAATCCTTTATTAATTATACATAATTAACTTCCGAACCTTTATCCCTACAAACCTAACAACCCACACCTGAAATATATCTTACAAAATATATAATAATACATATATGATAATTACACAATGTACAAAATTAATTATCAATTAAATAATTAATATTAATTAAAAAATAATGATTAATACATTATTATTAATTAAATTCTCACCCTTTGCCCTTACAAACTCCAAAAACAACACCAAAAATATAACTTAAGACGTAAATTAATAACACAATCTCCATAATTATCAATTAAATAATTAATAATAATATAAATTAATTATTAATGAATTGTAATTAATTTAAGTCTCACCCTTTACCACTACAAACCTCACAACCCTCTATGACACTAAAAAGTACAATTAACAATTACATTAAATTACATTAAAAAAAGACTGAAAATGTACAAACTATATTTAAAAACAATAACAACAATTATACAATTTACAACATATACAAACAAAATATATGCTAAAATACATAAAGATAAATTAAAAATTGTATTATTTACAACTACGTTTTTGTAAATAATATTAACATAGATATTTTTGATAATATTACTTATCTAAGAAATCAATCTTTTTTGTCAACGATATTCCTGCATCACAATATTTGTGTGTCATGATAATAAAAACTTGATAGTTGTGTGACTTGATATTTTTAACACAATATTTTGTCCGAATATTGAATCTCTACTAATGATGCTGCCCGAAATCTACGCTTTAGGTTTACTGTGGCTTCAAGCAGTGGGCATTACAAATATGGGCGTGGCATCTTCAGCCTGATGCCTGAGAGCAGTTTCAATGCCTGAGGACATACACACAGGAGCACGCAACTTGAGATGCCTTTCCTGCATCAGTGTCACAGTAAGCATGCCACAATTCTGCAATTACTCACAAGAATCCTTCTAGGAGTGCCAAGAAAAAACTATGTGCTAATCCTACTTTGCACCCCAGCATCAAAACCCATTATATTTCTCACCATGAACCCAGACTACTGAAGAGGGAAATGGGATTGGGAACAAGGAGCACAGCTGCTGCCAGGTGCTACCTTATTTTCAACATTTCAAATGAGTCTTTTGTAACAGAATCTTCAGTGGCTTGTTACTAAAAGGGAACTACCACAAGTTATAACCCATGGGCCTCATTTATGAGAAATGACGCATCGCTGCGTGAAAGCAGCGATGCATCACTTCTCAGTGCGCACTCCTTGCGACATTCCTGATGCGTCATATTTAATGTATGACGCATCATGTCGCAAGGAGTTACAGATACGTCAGTATTTCTGACGTATCTGTAAGCACAAAAGTGACGTATTGCTGGAGTGTGTCACAAAACTGGGAAGGGTTTTCCCTTACTTAGCGGACTGTCATAGGAAAACTTTAGTCCAGGCACTGGTAATCAGTAGACTGGACTACTGTAATGGGCTGCTTATCTCTACCAATGAAGAACAACTAAGCAGACTACAGGTAGCACAAAACACAGCGGCCAGACTAATCTTGAATGTTCCACCCAGAACCCCCTCACACCCTTTATTGAACAAACTTCATTGGCTGCCTATCCGCCAGAGGGTGAAGTTCAAGATATGCTGTATAATCCATAAATGCCTGTCAGGCACTAGCCCCAAGTATTTATCTGAAATTTTTAGACCCTATGAGCCTGGTCGCTCTCTGCGCTCTCAGACCCAATCCTTGCTTCAAGTACCACGGATCAAGAAGGAAAGACAGGGAGCCCTCTCGTACCGAGGCCCCACTCTCTGGAATTCCCTGCCCCTTACCCTTAGGCAAAATCCTAATCTAGCTGCCTTTAGGAAATGTTTAAAGACCTACTTGTTCTTGACCATGTAGACATCCTCATTGCCTGATGATCTCTTCTCTGGACATAGCTTTGGTAAGACCAAAGTGCGGAGATACCCCTTCGGGGGTCGAATTCCTGCACTATATAAGCATATAAAATGCGTCCTTTCACATGGGGCAAGCCCCATGTGAAAGGGCCTACGTCAGACTTACACCTGCTATGAGTCTTACGCCTAACTCACCGCATTCACCATGGAACAAAAATGGATTTATAAGCTCCAGACCGATACCATCGGATTGAACGACGATATTCCATGACTCTGTTATAGGGATCCATTTGAGGGATCAGTGTACTCTAACATGACCTCAGAATAAGCCCCTGCTTCCTATGTACTTAGACATACATTTTACCACCTAATAGAGATGTCATAGATAAATGCGGTGTGGCTTTCGATTCATTACCTTAGTGAGGACCTAAGTGAAGAGATACAGTGTCATATACCATCATGACTATTAGTGACCTCATTATCATGACCTTCTACATTAAAAAAGGTGTAGATGTACCACAGGAATAGTGGATTCTGTACCACCAGGTTTTACAAGAGGATGCCCCTCTCTTTATTTGGTGCCCTTTGCTGTGGGGATACATATTGAGAGGGCATTTGTACGATGGATGTAAATATTTAGCAATGCCTAAAACCCTATGTGTTCAAATACCGTATTTGTAAGACTGTGAGCCACAGAGCTGGGTTGCTAAACATTGCTAGAAGCATCATTTATAATTAAACTACCACAATGGCCGACATGAGGTCATTGTGTAGTTCAGAGTATAAGAGATCTCGCGAGATCTCGACACGAGACAAAGTCCCTTGCATTTGGGAAAGTGCTGTCCCTATTGCAAGTGGTTGCGCGACACACACAGCGCAAATGCCGAGTGCATCATATTATTGGTCACGTTGATTGGATCACTGCCATCGATCGGAGCTGGTTGAACGACCGGAAGCTGTAATAGACCCTCGATCATCACTGTATAATATCACCTAACGAACTACCAAAATGGGGCTGATGTCCTCATGCTGTAGTTTAAAGCGCAAATTCCCGCGAGATTTCGAGTGTAAAGTAATGCGCTTTTAACTTTACAACAAACGGGGTTAATAATAATGCTTTCTGGTTATTTGCTACCAATGCAGCAGAGATAAGCACTGGGGATGGCAAAATAATCGCTCTTGAGAGTAAAGAACTGCCATTTATTGTTGCTATTCTGACAAGTGAGACGGAGGGTTACAATACCAACAAACCCCGAGATAATTATTTAAGGAGAGACCATCTACAGGTCGGTGCCTCCCCCAAGACTCAGATGTGAGCTTTGAGGTACCGACGGATAGGTGAGTCTATAGCTGATTCATTGTATGAGAAGCCACAGGAAGCTCAGTATGGATAACACAGCCAGAAAGAATGTTGTTGTTAGAGTCTGCAACTCAGTAGTAGTCCCACTATGAATAGATAATTAACCTCTATGAGGATATATTTGTGTTGGAAGGTAGACCTGGGAGTCCAAGGGTTGGAACACATAGTTCAGTTACTAGAGTCTCCTCACATGTTGGTCCCTAGATGTAAGGGGATCTAATAGACAGGAATGTTGGGCACTGGAATAGACTGTGTAATTATGCTCTATGGGTGCTCTACTTCTGTTTTACCTCTTATATTTATGTAGTGCAGGGCCTCGTAGAACCTGAGCAAGGTCCAGGTGAGGTGATGTCCATTTCCCTACCATGAAGGGTGAGCATAAATACAATATATTCTCTGAAACTGTTTTTGGTGAAACACATTGTATAGGTGATTGACATAGTAAGTTTATAATGACTATGCATTTTCCTCCATAGAATTCGTATTTCCTATCTGACATGGAGTGTTAATGTCATTGGTTGGTACAGGTTGTATCGTACTCAACCCTTTTACATCCTACTTTTTCATGTTGGTGGTGGTGGTGTTTCTTTTGTTTAATCACTACTTAGTGCAACTATTGTAAGAACAGAGGCCCTGACGAATGCCATGGGATGAAATACCCGCTAAGCAGAAACATGTTGGCCCGTTATTAGACAGATATTTGTTGACTGTCCTTTTTTTGCACTGTTCTATGTTTTTAATTAGGAGGTGTGGTTCGTCCGTAGAATAAAGTTAGAAATAGGAGGACACACCATCCTATTTTAAAGTCACTATTTTTTCTGTTGCACGGTTTCTCACTTTACCATCAAAGATCAGCCATCATTGTTGGTCTGTTTGTATGGGTGGACCAAATCCTTGACCAGCAACCAATGGTGTGGAGCTTGAAGTCCCAATGAACATGGGACTAGCCTGATTTGCACCGGGGTTTGGCCATATGATAGGAATGATCATTGAGTCAATTTGATGGTAACCCTTTGCTAATTGTTTTGGATTTGTCAACCATGTATGAATGATCTGTACCGTGTAGGTCTTTCCTATACATATAGTGTTCACCTTGTTTTGAAATTAAGCTGTCTTGATGTGACTTATCCACCCCGGGATTCTGTTAACTCGAATTGACAGTGCAGCCACATAACTAAGCTGGTAGACCCCCCCTGTTTTTTGTGTTATACATAAAAATATGTTTAAAAGAGAAGACAAGTGAGTAGGAGAGGTGTGGTGCCGCGGCCAGGGCGACTGATGCTGGAATCTGTGGATCACAGTACGATTGCCGGCACCGGTGGCAGATTAGCCCAGTACCATGTGACTCTGGGCAAAAGTTTGCTTAATCTTCGCGCTGGCCCCCAGCGCCTGGAGACCCTTACGGGTGATTGTTCACGCTTTACAAATGTGGATTATTATAGGACAGAAGTGAGGAGCCTCTGTGTATTTCTGCCTGTCAGTGTGAGCTGGTATGCATGTGTGTGGGTGTAAGTCTGTGTGCACATGTACATGTCAGAGTGAGTTCATGTGCATGCGACTGCATAATGCAATGTTTCACCACCAATTTTCAATGTTTTCTAGGAGGGAGATAAACCATCAACACCAGTGATGTAGCAGAAATCTCACGGTAATCTCTCTTTGGAAAATCTAGGAAATGTGGCACCATTCCCTCTGATTACAGTTACCCTTGTTTCCGCTCTAGGTCGATAGTTCTTGTCCACCGTGTTTTGACCCAAAAGGCTCCTATATAAACAAGGGCAATTAATCAAATGCAAATAAACATTTTAGTCAATAATGAGACTTGTGAGTAGTTTTAAAGGGATTTATTTTCCAATCAAAATGTAAAGTTCTCTGACTCTTCATTTATTAGCCAGATGTCAATCAGGTTACAGAATAGAAAATAGAAAATGTAAGTTAGTACAAGCATCATAATTTCCACACAAGCGTTCCATAAAGAAACAATAACAATCCCTGTCTAAGACAGTGAGGCACAAATGATGGCAGTCAGAACTCACAATGCAAGAGTGAGCGTAGCATAAAGCTACATCAATCATTAATAATTTCAGAATCTCCCATGAAGAGAAGTCAAGCACAAAACAAATAAGCCTTGACAAAGCCAATTAGTCAAAGATTAAAGCTTGACATCCTAATAAAAGTCAGAAAGTAAATAACCCTACATCTGAACTGCCTTCGCCTGCCCCGTTATGCTATTCATCAAAGCTGCCCTTCCCTGCATCTGCAACTCACATCTGCTCTCCTTTAATTTCTGTGTCAGAGTCTGAAACTTCTCTGCAGCCCTCTGTCTGCAAGGCTTCCGCCTCTCACAAAGGTCTCTGCAAGAAGTCTGCAAGTGTTCTGAAACTCCTAAACTAGGAACACATTTATCAAAGAATAATGTTCGAGCAATCAATCAATCAGGGTAATTATAAGCGCACTACCACCCTGAGTGTCTCAGGGTGCTCGGGGGGGCGGGGGGGAGTGAGCAGTTCCATTTAATTCGAAGAGCCATGTCATGAGAGCCTTCCTGAAGGTGTTCAATGAGGGGGCACGTCTGATGTAAGTAGGGAGCTCATTGAGGTATTGGGGTCCGGTGCTGTGTATGTAGGCATTTGTAGGCGTTGGTGAGTATGTTGAAGGTGACTCTTTTCTTGACAGGGAGCCAGTGGAGCTTGCATAGGTGATGGCTGATGTGTTCGTGTCAAAGGACCCCGAGGACGAGTCTCGCGGCGGTGTTCTGTATTGTTTGGAGCTTGCGGAGTAGGGACTTGTTGGTGCTGGTGTAGAGGGCATTTCCGTAGTCCAGCATGCTAGTGATGAGTGCGTGGGTGACGGTCTTCCTTGCATCCGGGGTATACATTTGAAGGTCTTACGGAGGATGCAGAGGGTGTTGAAGCCGCTGGAGGTGATGCTGTTGACATGTCGAATGATGGAGAGGGAGGATTTAAGTACGATGCCTAGGTTCTTGGCGTGGTCTGTGGGGTTCGGTGGGCTGCCGAACGCGGTGGGCCACCAGGTGTTTTTCCATGCCGAGGGGGTGGTTCCAAGGACGAGGACTTCTGTCTTCTCAGAGTTGAGTTTTAGGCAGCTATTGTTCATCCAGGCTGCAACGTCCTGCATTCCTTCCTGGAAGTTGAGTCTAGTGGTGGTGGGGTCCTTGGTGAGGAAGAGGATGAGCTGGGTGTCGCCAGCGTAGGAGACTATGCTGAGGCCATGCTGTTGGACGATGGTTGCGAGGGGACCCATGTAGATGTTGAAGAGGGTTGGGCTCAGTGATGATCCCTGTGGGAGTCCGCAGTTGATTTCCATAGGTTCGGAGAGGAAGGGTGGCAGTCTGTTCCTTTGGCTCCTACTGGTGAGGAAAGATCTGATTCAGTCGAGGGTGGTGCCTTGTATGCCGGCGTTATGTAGTCTGGCTGCGAGTGTGCGGTGGGAGACGGTGTCGAAAGCTGCTGACAGGTCGAGTAGAAACAGGGCTGCGTTGTGGCCTTGGTCGAGGAGGGTGCGTATGTCGTCGGTGGCTGCGAGTAGGGCGGTCTCGGTGCTGTGGTTGCTTTGGAATCTAGATTGAGAAGGGTCAAGGATGGAGTTGTCTTCGATGAACCTCATCAGTTCTGCATTGACTGTCTTCTTAGCGACTTTTTGCTGCAAACGGGAGGAGCGAGATGGGCAGGTAGTTCTTGATGTCTGTTGGGTTTGCTGAGGGCTTCTTGAGCATCGGATTGACTTCTGCGCGTTTCCAGCGCTCGGGGAAGATGCCTGTCTCAAAGGTGGTATTGATGGTGGGTTGTAAAACGGGTGCGATGGTGGTGGTGGGTCTGTGGTACATGTGGGGAGGGCAGGGGTCTGTGGGGGCCCTAGAGTGGATACCTCTCATGGTTGCGGCAGTCTCCTTGGGTGTGATCGGTGTCCCGGCAGAGAGATGGTGGTCTTGCTGGTGTTTCACTGCAGGGTCAGGTGTGGGATCTTTGAAGTTGTCATAGAGGTTCTTTATCTTCAGGTGGAAGTAGGATCTGAGTTTTTCTCAGAGGTCCTAGGAGGAGGTCATGTCCGTGGCTTCGTTGGGCACCTTGGTGAATTCCTAGATGACACTAAAAAGTTCCTTGTAGTTGCTGGAGTTGGCGAGGATTCCGTTGTGGATGAAGGTCCTTTTGGTGGTTCTGATGCGTCAATGGTATACTGTCATAGTGTCCTTGTAGGTGGTGTAGTTTTCGGGTGTCTTGCTTTTTCTACAGTTCTTCTCCAGGTGGCTGCAGGTGCGTCTGGCTTCTTGGAGATCGGTGGTGAACCAGGCGGCTTTCCTGGGGAGTTGCTTGTTGGGGTTGCGCAGCTGGCGAGCTTGTCTGCGCAGTTGGTGATCCATGTGTGGAGTTCCATAGCCGCGAAGTTGGCTTTGGATGCAGCAGAGAGGGTGTTGTCATTGAGGGTGGAGTTGAGCTGTTCCTCAGTGACTCTGCTCCAGTTTCTACCCAGGGGGGGGCGCAGAGTGGGTTCGGGTGGCTTGGGTGTGTTGACGAGGAAGTGTACGCAGTGGTGGTTGGTCCAGGGGGGCTGCGTAGTGTGGCTAAAGTAAACGCTGTTACCTCCAGCGAAGATGAGGTCAAGGGTGTGTCCTGCCTTGTGAGTCGGTGTGGTGACGAGTAGTTGTTTCAGTCCGATGTTGTCACGAAGGGCGGCGGAGTTGGGGCCGCTGAGGTTGTTGAGGTGGTAGTTCAGGTGTTCAAAGCATATAGCATGACTTTATCTTCTGGGATCCAGCATTCTCCTCAAGGACACCAGGACAACTGCGTATGTCCTTCCCACAGCACATTCTGTATCTTAATTAATACAATTTCATCTACTAACCTTCGAATAAAAACACATTATTTCTAACTAAACACATAAATGAGCTGCAGAATAACATTTTAACTACGCAAGAAACATTGAATGTAACATGTTAAAGCACTCTTAAAAATAACGTATTTTCTACATTCACCCAAAAAAAAAATTAAAAGAGGCTTCATTTAAACCTTCCAGCAACAACAGAAATACAGCACTTAGGTCACAGCTATAGATTCTGCAGCTGTTCTCTTCACAGGGAGAGAAATACCTTTGCTTATCTTGAAGGCCAACTGAAACTTTCTGACAGCAATAGCTAATTAAGTGTGGTTTCTGTTTTTCGACATAAAAATGTTGTGATAATTCTAATACACGTTATATTCTACAAACGCACACTTTTAACACTTTCACAAATTAAAATCACATTTTCATAGTGAGAATACTAAAATGCATTTAAAGAGAGCTATGAATTACTTGCACATGGGTTACATAAATTGCTAAATGAAAAGCGTCTGGCTAAAGTCTGTGCATTTCAGAGCTCATGTTTTCACTTAGTAGCACAAAATACCTGCATGCCACTTTTCAAATGCAGTTTTCATTTCAGGAGCGGAAGCAGGTTTTCCCTCAGTGATACTGCTTGTTTAGGCTTTTCACCAGTGGGAACAGTAAGGCTTTTATCTAACAAACAAAGACGGTATTGTAATATTTCATTATTATCTCTGCAGTACCTCTGGGTCTTAATTAAAGTAAGCGGATATTGTGGGGTAAATGCACCATATGGCGGTGTGGCTCACTGGTTAAAGGCGGCAGACCCGAGAGCAGAGGACGGCCCGGGACCAGGGTTCAATTCCTGACGCGGCAGGGCTGTGGAACAGGGTCAGCGGGCTCGATAATTCTCATCTCGGTGCCTACTCTAATCAGGGATCACACTCGGCAACTCTGGGCATTAGCTTGCCTCATCTCCACAACGACCCCCCACATACGCCGGGGATGCCTGGTTTCACCTTGGAGATACCCAGTAGGGACCATCTGACAGGGAAAGCCAGGACGGGTTCCCCAGCGGTCTACTGCGCAGAGATACTCCTTCGGGAGTCGATTCTAGCGCATTACAAAGCCACAATTAATTAATTAATATTCTCAAAATGTTCTCAGGGAACATTCCCATAGCCCCCTCCCCCATACACTCTGCAATAGCTCAGTCCTTCTATTCTGACTCTCACCTCTGACCTGATTCTTTTACAGGCCCTCTATGCTGTCTTTGACCTCCACTGTCTCCCCATTTGATGTCGAGCCTTCTAGAAAGCGGATGTGCTGCCTAAAGGTGCAGTAGCAGTCGGCGAGTTGACGAGAGTGGCTGGTGAAGGTGGGGAACAGAAAAAGAGAGGGCAAGGGGAGGGAGAACGGGTTGGGGAGACAAATAGAAAAAAGAAAACACTCACCTGCTTGCGGCATTGCACTCCTTGCTTCTCCAGACACAGACTCCCAGAGTGCACTGCGGCCAATCCTCATGATGATTTCATGCTGCTGAAAGAAGCATCAGGATTGGCCTGAGCGCTGATGATCTGCTCTGCCACACAGACTGGGAGCCTGAGCCTGCTCTCTCTAAGCCGGCAGTGCAGCTGGGGTTGGAAAGAGCTTTACTGTGCATGTGGGCTTGCACGGCCAAACCCACTTGCACAGTGAAGGCAGTGCCTGACACTCCCCTTCAGCCTGTCACCCGCCCCTAATCCTCGGCTCTGAGAGAAAAATAAAACAAAAATAACCAAGAGTTTCTTATTGTTTTATTTTGCATTTTTCAGCTGCTGGCAGGTGGGGCAATGCACCTCTGACCATAGCAGAGGGGACGCTGCTTGTTGGCAGGCATAATAGAGTGTGGGGTTTTTGAGCCACCTCTCTCAGATATGTCTCTCTCCTTGCTCTCCATGTTGCTCAACTGCTTCCTCCCACCCTCCAACCTGTTGTGCTTACCCCTATGCTTCTCCCCATTGCTTCCCCTGTCCCGCGCCCTCTGTGTTGGTTTCCGCAAACCCTGTTGCTTTCATGTCTCCTCCAGGCGTCTCCTCACATGTTGCCTCGGCATTTACCACAACCTCCCTTGTATTGCTGTACCATTTGTTTCCCGCTGTCCCCAGTATTGCTTCTGCTCCTCTCACACCCATGTTGCTTCATCATTCTACCCACCCTCTCTGTGTTGTGTTGTGTTGCTCGTCTCCTTACTCTTCCTGTATTACTTCCGGTCCCCCTACCCGGCCGATTTAAAGAAACGCTTTAGTACTTTTTAGGTCGAGCAACACCACGCATGCTCTGTCTGCAAGACCTTCTTTATTTGCTATAAGGAGTGTAATCCTGCCTGCTGCTTGCAATTGGTTCACTCCTGCGCCGCTTTTATTTCCTGGCTCCTTTTTGGTCAGCGCTCCGACACATCACTTCCATATTTAGGTGAGGAGCACCAGCCAACAACAGTTTCCTTACACTTGCAAGTGTTCTGTTTTCTTTAGGGATTACTTGTTTACTTTATTTCCTACTAGCGTTCCTTGTGCTGATAATGTTTTCACTACAGCACCCGCTTTAGCGGCCGCCACATGCATAACTTGTATGTATTTGTGCACTGTGCCTTATATTTTGCTCAGCACCCGCTTTTTTTTTCTTAGCCACGCAATAACTTGTATGCATTTGGGTGCTATGCTTTTATGGGTTTTTTTCATGCGTGCATAACTTGTATGTATTTGAGCGCATCGCTTTATATTTAGTCCAGAGCCTACTTTTATATATTTTTTAAATACCTTACCGCCCTCTTCACGGGCCGCTACGCTCATACATTTTATGTAGACGTGCGCCATGCTTTCTTACACCATAGCACTTGTTTTCATGTTTAAGGGCTACATTTCCTCTCCCAGGCTGCAGCCTCCAGAGAACTTTTATGTATATGGGCCACGTACTTTTTTGCACCACAGCTGCCATTTTCATGTTAATAGGCTCTTTAGATTTTCCCTGGTTAGTTTAACTGCATTCTCAAGTCAGGTCATCTATCAACTTCTTGCCCCAACTCAACTTTTTTAAATTTGTATTTCCTTCTCCTCTGTTACTCTTGTGCCCACTCACCATTACTCCTGTCTCCCCCAGTGTTCACTCCCCCACCCCTTTGTCTGTTGCTCCCATCTTCCTGTTTTGGGCTTTTATTTATTTATTTTTAAAAAGGGGCTGAATTAAAAAAAATTGGGATTGACTGGTGGCTGCCGTGTACTGCCTGGCCACTCCATTGTTATGAAGTGCTTTAGCATATGCATTTACTATTTACCGATCTGAGTGTCAGCTGCCATGTTGAAAATGATAAATAAACAAAATAAACAAAATGATGCCCTGTGTCATGTTCTTTGTGTGGCACATATGTACATGTATAACGTATTATGGGGTCGATTATGATTGCGGTGAATCCGAATCCTTCGGGCCGGTGGAAGCCACCGCCAGCCCGGAGGATGCGGATTCACCGCCGCGGACCCTGAAAACACCCCCCGCCAGATCATGATGGCGGCGGGATCAGCGGTGGACGTCAGGTCCGTCCGCTGCTGATCCGCGGGGTGTTGACCGCAATTTGGTGGCGGTGTCTGCAAGACACCGCCAGCCAAATTAGCATGTGTGTGCAAACATGCTTGTCCACGCGGATTTTCCGCCGTGGAAAAGCATGTGGAGATTTGTTTCTGGGGGGCCCTAGTGGGCCCCCAGGGTGTCGGGGGTGGGGGGTGCACATGGGGGGTACCTATGGTACCCCCCTGCATTTACATGCACAAAGCGGCAGGCACCAAGCGGTGCCTGCCGCTTTGTGCATGTAAATGCATAGCATGCATTTTGAACCTTGCGGCGGGAGCTGCTTCAAGCAGCACCCGCCGCAAGGTTAAAGATACGGGATGTGACCGCCAGGGTGACGGTCACATCCTAATTGGTATGGAGGGACCGCCGATGCCCCTGCGGACGGTCCCTCCACCTCGGGGCCATCCTAATAGGCCTCATATGTTAGGCACCAACAAGCCATAACGTTTACCAGCACATGAGCATAGCACATCACTGTACTTTTTGGCCAAAACCTTGGTGGAGCTAACAGGTAAACAAGCATTTGCAATGCAATAGGTCTTGCATTACTAAAGATTGAGCTATTTGTGTTGCTAATAATAATACACCGCCAATAGTTCAAATTTTTTTTGTAATGCAAGACCTATTGCATCACAAATGCTTGTTTTATTTTTAGTTAACGATCGGATCGGTAACTAAAAAGAAACAAAATGCCAATGATATATTGTAGACATGCCATGATGCGAGCATTATTGGATAAAAGCCATTGATAGAGTGCTTACCACACTCTAAATTGTATGGTGTGTTATACTCATGATTCAAACGCACTCACATGTATTTTTATTGTGTGTAGTGTATTATGTTAATCAAATGCATTTATTCGACATTATAAGCATTGAAATGTGATAGGCACCTTTAAATAGGATTTTATATGTATTAGAGACACTATCATTCCTGTATGCATAATTTGAAGGATAACATATTCATATAAATGTAACTGTGTGCCGTTTAAGTTTCCTGCACTTTAGGCCCAACTACGTAGGTTGTTGTTGATTTTTTCCTTGGTTGCTCAATAATTAATTAAATGAATCCTTTTTGTTAGCAAGAACAGTATGCTCCCATCCTACTGCAGGTGCAAGAATTCACCCTCCTTATTCTTAGATTTAAGGAGATACCCGGAATGTCTTTGAAGACGAAAAGGGAGGATGCCTCTCGTGTCTGGCTGATCTGAGAACCAAGGCCGCAGAACAGGAGCTGAACAACACAGCTTTTGTGGAAAACAACCAGGGGCAAATGGAAAGTTTTAGATGACGTAGTGTAGACAGAAGATTGTCTTTTTATATGATACGCAGGGACAGAAACATCAGACTTGTACATTATTCGGAGGAGAAGGAGCATCTTAGAGCGAGCTCCATAGCCTTAAGCCATCTGACCCATTTGAGGTGAGTACTTCTTAGGAAGTCAACACGTGCTGACACCTTTGGGAGATGATAAAGAGAAATTCGACAGGACCCTCAATGACTATAGCGTAGGAAAATATAACTTATGTTTTCCTTCCTAATAAAAAAGGACTTGGATTCAGCTTCAATTCTGTGTTGCATTTTGATTTTGGAGTTCATCACATTATGCCTTCTATGCCAAATTAACTATATCCGTAGTTTCGGCTCTGTATTTATTTTTCGGAATCAATATTCTGTGATTCTTAGATGTGTTTATATCCAATTTTTTTGGCCTTATAATAAAATCCTAAAACTGGAATTCGTAGTCTGTGGTCTATTAAAAAATGACTGAATTGTAAGTATAATTCTGATTTCTTTACTCCCCTCAACCACTTTCAGCAGGCAAATAAAAGACCATCTGTGCTGAATTTAGTAGGGAAAGCAAGGACTAAATTTATTGTAATCACCATTAATTAGCAAAGTCAATAGGTCAGAAGGGCGAGACCTATTGCTTTTACCTATACTTGTTTAAAATACCACACCAACCATCTGTCTTGGGTTCTATTACCCTCTCACCTCCGTTTCCCATTTTGTTTTCTCTTCCTCCATTAATTCTCTTCCCCTTCTTCTTTCTCTCCTCCACTCCCGTCCCCCAATCATCTGCTTTTCCTTTTTTGTCTCAGCCCCAGGGGCGTAACACAGACCCCCGCAGCCCACGCAGTGCGGGGGGGCCACGTGGTGCGGGGGGCCCCGTGCTCCAGGGGGCCCTATCACTGTGCACTGCAGAGCCAGCAAGCAAGCAAGGCTCTTCAAGTATTCAGGAATTAAATGGTGCGCAGGGCCTCCCCATTAATTAAATGGTGCCGTGCACACGCCCGGGCCCCGGCCGGGCCTCTGAGACTCTTCTTAATCAAATGGTGCGCAGTTGACTCTGCGGCTGCGCGGTCTTCAGCCACTATGATTAACGTTATAGGCCTGAATAGAGCCCCATCTCATGCTAAGCCGCGCGCGCAAGGAGTTACATTTAAAATGAACTGTTGAAATTAAAATCACCTCAATACCCCCCCCCCCCCCCCTCGCTTCTTCCCCCCCTTGCACAGGCCTCCGTGGCCTGCCTCGCTCAGCTATCTGCTGAAATGATGACCTCACCCGAACCACCCCCTCCCCTACGCGCGCCTCGGCAAAACTTTCAGAGGGAAACAATCCTACCCGAGAGGCGAGCCATGCCGGTGCGAGCCATGCCGGTGATCTTTCTTTACTTAATCAGGTTGGGTGCATGCGTGCTCTTGATTCATGCCATATCTGTTCCAGTGACAATGACATTTAAATTAAATGTGTCCTGAGGAACGACGCAAGACTTCTCGTCAATAAGGTAACGTGGTGTGCCAAATTATTTTTATGTGCTAAGAGTAATAAGAATTGGTTTACACTTCCCTTACACGAAAAGTGCTAACATGGGCTGTGCGCATCGTAAACTTGCAGAAGCTGCAGTGTTCTTACTGAGCTGCATCCATAAAAAAAAGTTCTTAGTAGAAAGATGGAAAGCTTGATCCCCGTTCATTGCAGACCTCTTCCCCTCACTGTTGAGGATATGGTTATAAGAGGCATGCTTTCCTGAATTATGTTGGAACAAAATGCGTTCCGTGAATATTTAAAGACATTTGTATTGAGGAAATACTAAAGCGGGTAAGGGATTACATTGGCATAGAGGTGCAGTTTGTGCAGTTTGAAAAGTACAGTGAAATACAGTTGCATATTAATTTAAAGTAAGTGTGTGTCTTGGATTATATAAAGTGCATTGACACCCTGTGACAGTGTGCTTTATAGAAAGCGGCAATGATAAATGTGTAACTTCTAGACCGTTTCAGAAGAATGTAGACTTAAACACTACGAAGCTGCTGCACTAGATAGCCGGAGGCATGCTGAGCAGTGAAAGCCTAAAATTCGAGCTAAGAGTAAGGCAGGCGTCTTGTGCACGCAGTCTGAGCCGTGGAGTTGTTGCCAAATTTGAGGCGGGCTGCACACAGAGTTTGAGGCCTGGGAGCACTGTATGCAGACTGACGCTTGCTACACAAAGACGTCCATCCGCATGTTGGCCGAGTCTGAGGCATGCTGTTTAAGAAGGCTTGCTGCACACAGCTATACCTTGCACACAGACGCAAGCCTCCTGCGTACACACAGCACCACACGGCTGCAGACTCTGTGGTGCCCGCTGCCACACACAGAACAAACCGACAGTAAGACCTGCTGCCAAAAAGGTAGTGCAATAACTGCTGGACAGTTTGAGGCCTTCTGCACACAGGACCGAGACCTGATGCCTGCAGTGCTCTGAGTCAGGCAGAGATCAAGGGCACACCAAACTCAGCGGTCACTAGTCTGTCTGCACAGCTGTGTCACTCATTTAATTTAATTTTAGAGGAGGGTGTTGGTGCAAGTTCTGATATTTATGTTTCCCTTTCTTTTTATCGCTTGATTATGCTAGCTAGAAAGTGTCACTCATAGTTGCTGAATGTCACTCATAATTACACTGGAATTATGAAAATGTCACACATAGCAATCTAAAACCATGGCAGCTATGTGAACTTGGAGGTGGAGGCCAGCTGCCGCACTGGTTTGTGGGTGGCGCCGGAATCATGGTGCTTGGCTGCCACGCAGCACTACTGATAGTTCCTGCTGCACGATCGCGTCACCCTTGTTGTGGGGAAAAATAATTATGACTGCTGGCGAATAATCATTTCCGAGGGATAGCCGACCGACAGAGTGAGAGTGCTGCAGCCAGTGACATCACCATCACAGCGTCACACTGGTTGCAGCAGGAGGTTCATAAGGCAGGGTCGTGGCACTGGCTGGTTCTCTTCACAGCTGTCCGGGGGTCTGCAGGACCAATGGGCCCTTTCCCTGTCAACCGTACAACACTTACTGACTCGAGCATTAAAAAAAACTGAGTAAAGTGGAGACAGCAGCAGCTGCAGTAAAAACCATCGAAATAAAGAGCAGGCCAAGCTGGGTAAGTCTGCCCCCTCCCCGCCTCCACTAACAGAGCCACTGCATGTGTGCTAACCAGATTGTGGAGAAGTGTGGCTCACTGGTTAGATGAGGCATACCCTGAAGCTGAGGTCAGACCCAGGACCAGGATTCGATTCCCGACGCAGCAGGGTCCTGAACCCAATTGTCCACGGACTCGATAATTCTCGCTTCGGTGCCCACTCTAAGCATGAGTTCACACTATGCAGCTCTGGGCAACAAGCTTGCTTAATCTCCACAACAGACCCCCACGGCGGGATGCCTGGCTTTCACCTTGGGGATTCCCAGCACGGGTGATCTCAGAGGGAAAAACCAGGATGGGTTCCCAAGGCAAGCGCCGAGATGCCCAAGGGTACATCGAGCGCTATATAAGAACATACATACATACATTATTACCTCCGTAGTTCGTAGATATGATTATTTTTTTTATAAAAATGCCTCTACATGCTTCCTCCCATTGCCTTTTCATGCCTCCTCTTGCGTTTTCAAGCACTCGCTACTGTGGAGCCTCTCTTATCAGGGATGTAATGGTGTCTTGTTTATTCCGCTGTTCAAGAGGTCATGTTGCTGTGCATGGGTGTTTTTGAGAAGGCACACGTAGGCCTGCGAGTGCCACTAATCTATCACTGTCTGTCTCAGCCCACAGAAACTGGATAATTAACACTACTCAGCGAGGAGAGATCACACTGCCTGCGACTCTCTGTCCGCTACAACCGAGTCAGGCTGGGACAGAAATTAGGCGCAGGCACCAAAATAAAAGTGCCTCACTAAGTGACCAGACCAATGCTTGCAAATTTTGCCAGGTTTCAGACACATCATACAAGCATTTTGCAAGGAATGGACACTTAATGAACTTGAGCCATGTTGTGTTTGTTTTAATAACAGGCAAATCAACAGTAAAAAGAAGATAAAATAGGGCCACAGATAGACAAAAAAACAGCGCACACACTGACCTAACAGGCCAGGCCTTCGGGCACTGTCTAGTTGCCCAATATGCCAGTCCGACCTTGGCTCAGACACACCTTTCAATTCCAGCCTGCTTCTTTGGCCCGTGACCCTCCTTCCCAGCCTGGCCTAAGATCACATAGCTGAAGTGGTGAAGAGCTGACCTGGCAAATTAAGCAAAATAAAAGAGAAAAGCATTCTTTTACATTAATCTCATGAAATATTCTATTGATTAATGCAATCACTAAATTTAGGCCTAGTTGGCCCAGTGGTGGATAGTTGGCGCAGTTGTGTATTCTACTGCTCCAATGTCCCATGAGCGACTGAAAGCACTAGATTATGCACATTGAAAGTCTGAAGCAGGTAAAAATTGGAGCCTTGAAAGGTCTGACACAGAGTGTATGGTTGAGAGGTGCAAGTGGTGGATAGTTGGTGCAGTGGTGTATTCTACTGCTCCAATGTCCCATGAGCGACTGAAAGCACTAGCCATTGTTACGTCTTTATTGCTTGATTTTGCTTGTGAGAAAGTGTCGCTCATAGGCGTTATATGTCACTCATAATTCCACTGAAATTATGAAAATGTCACACATAAGCAATCTGAAACCTTTGTAGCTATGCTAAACAGCTGGAAGCAACAGCATTCCGACGCACAAGACTGTACTATTATTGAGGAAAGCTGGGTTCATCAGCATTGGCATTTGAAGCGCGTTGTAAAGGGAGGTGCGTGTCTGGTATGAGCATGAAGAAAAGCATTGATAAGAGCTGCAATGGTACTCTACTGAGCTTGCTACATCCTTCCTCAGTGGTTAAAGATCGTAAGGGTTCTGTTGTGTTGCACCCTGAGCTTGCTACGTCCTTCCTCAGTGGTTATGGATATGCAAGTTTCCCTGTTGTATTATAATCCAAATTCGATTACTCCTTCAGTGGTTGAGGAATCATCCATGTTGTATCGTGGTCCATTTGTGTTTCCTCCTTCATGGGTTGAGGATCCATCCTTCCATTTAAGTTTATGTGTGGCTATCATATACTCTGTAGTCACATATTTGTGGGTTTGAAGGTTTTGTTATGAAGTTATTTGTATTACCTGTGAATGTGTGCATTGGTAGGTATGATAATTGTATTTACCATTGTATTTACCTGCCTTGATCATTTCTGAGTTTGGATATTCATAGGACTTATTGATTGTTTTACTTTCTATCTTACGTCTTTTTGTATTTTCATTTATTTTTCTAAGGGGTAGAGATGTGTTGTAACCTGAGGTTGGTATAATGCATCCTCTACATAGTTTATCAGTTCCCTGCTGCTCAGTCTGGGAATGTGTGAATGTAATGGAATGTTGATGAGTGCCTGTGCCTGAAAGAGTGCCAGTTGGAGAGAGTGGGCTGAGCAGTGAGGATGCTGCTCCTGATGGGGCATTTATTTTTATCCTGTAACCTAAGGGACATCTTCTGCAATAAATCTACATTTTGTAACCTATGTGAACTAGCTACCTTAACTACAATACAATCAAGGGTGTAACACAGGCACCCGCAGCCCTCGCGGTGCCAGGGGCCCCGCGCTCCAGGGTCCCCCTCATTCAGCGGAGCCAGAAAGTAAGCTTCTTCAAGTCTTCATGAATTTAATGGTGCGTAGAGCCTCCCCATAATTAAATGGTGCGCACACGCCACAGCCTCTTCATTAATTAAATGGTGCAGTGCGCACGCCCTGCCAGCCTCTGTGTTCTGGGTGTGGTATTCGCCTGGTAGCAGCGCTGAGTCGCCTTTCTCCATCTTTGAGCTGCTCTAGCTGCTCTATCCTTGTTGTGTGGATGGCTCTTTCTCGGCTCCCTACCACAGCACGCAAAGTGCACCACACGGTTGCCAGGCAACAGCGTGACGCGGGGTCGAAACCTGCTAGCCATGTGACACTTGTCACGGTATGTTGAAGTATTGCTGCACGTGCTATTTTACCCCAGCCACACAGCTCTGTACTGAAAAGGAACATAGCAGAAACCTATGCACTGTAGGGAGAAGGGTGAAAGGGGGAGTGAGGGGGGCAGAAAGGAGGGGGTCGTGAGCGACAGTTATGAAGAACGGCATCACGAGGGGCAGAATTAATAACAGTTTATACATCAATTTAAAAACTGTTTCAGACAAATTGAAAGCAAGAAACACTCTGGTTCTTTTCATCAAAAGAGAAAGAAAAAGACCATCTCATAGACTAGAAACACTGATTGGTTTGAGGATGAGAACCCTCGGACACCTTTCGGTAAAGTTTGCGCTATATAAAACTCTATTAAATTAAGTAAGAAAACCTCTACCATGAATTATTTAATATGGCGTGGCTACTCCCCCTGTATGGGAGGGGCTCTTGAAAGTGATCACCCTATTGGCGCAGTAGAGGTGGGCGAGCCAACAAATTAACAGAGAGGGCCGATCCAAGGGTCTTGCTTGTAAGACTGGTGCTAGGCATGAGCAGCGTGGGCAGTTACTCAGGGCCCCGTGCTCAGCACACCAGCATGGGGTCTCGCACCTGTGCTGCAGCTCTATGCCAGCATTTATAAAGCACACAGCTACCTCATGCGGAGGTGTCCCGGCACTGGGGGCCATCGGGAAGATTAAGCAAGCTATTGCCCAGAGTCACATGGTGCTGGGTTAACCTGCCGCCGGTGCCGGGGATTTAACCGTGAACTCTGTGGTCTGTTGTCAGGCACCCTGTCCGCTGCACCACACCTCTTCCACGAGGCCTTCCAGGGGAGAGGCACCTCTCTCCTGGGCCTTGCAGGCATGGGTAGTGCTGGGAGGATTAGTAAAAGGTGCCCCCTTCTCCCCTGCGCCTTGCAGCCCCACACCATAGCTTCGAGCCCAGTACACATTTAGCAGTTTGGCCTGCAAATGGCGATCCTATCCCGACTGCCCACTCAAAGGCACAGCATGATGCCAATGGTCCTGCATTTTGGCACCCTGGCAGTTTCAATGGACAGCTTTCTTTCAGCTCTTTATGAACTGTGAAAGGGTCAGCTTGTCCGCGGCAGGCAGGGAGGGAGGCATTGCCGCACAGGTGGGGTCCTGCCCCTTGCAGGTTCAGAAGCACCTTCAGCATTTGGGATGCAAACTGGCTTGAATGAGCGATTGAAACCAATTATTTTTGCAGTTTTATACAGCACAAACTTGGCCTGAAGATATTGGGGTGCTTTACAAGAGCATTGGCTACATTTCACAAGGACACATTCATGAGACATTAAGTGATTTGCTCAGAATCCCTGTTGATGTTGAGCCGATGCGGAGACTCAAACCTGGTTCCCCAGTCAGAAGCTCTGGCCTAATACCACATTCTGTCTCCTCCTCTACCACAGTGGCTTAACACAGGCCCCGGCAGCCCCTGCGGAGCGGAGGGCCCTCAAGCTGTAGGGCGCCCACTCAGCGCAGATCTCTGGCCTGAGAGCTCCTGATTCGGGGGCCCCTCAAATGTATCTTGCAGGGGGGCCCCCTCAAGTTTCGTTACGCCACTGCTCAGCCCTTTGTTCCATAGTCAGCTCTCATGCACTAAGTTCCTAGAAATTGAAAAATTACAGAGTCTGCAGCCTGGCCATAATATCCTACCATTACCCCCATGACCCCCACAAGATACATACTCGAGCTCTCACTGTCTTCCCTCGTGCCTCTGTTCAGCTCCGAAGCAGGGCAGCCGGAGGAGACATTATCAGTAATGTTGTCTGTACAATCTTCGGGCAAAGCGGTGCAATATTCGTCTTGTGTGTCACCAGCATTCCTTTTAAAAATAGAACCCACTTTGTCTCTCCAGGGTCCTTCCATCATTAATTCTCCAGTTCCCAGCTAACTGCGCATGCGTCTGGCTTGCCTCATCATTCCATTTTTCTGCAGTTTCACTCCTCCATGAATGTTGATTCACTGCACGGTAGCGGAAGTGACATCATCCACAATTTGACCCTTGTTTACATCACAGGGGTGTTCCCTCGTTCTACCCTTAGTCTCTCTAGTCTACAGCTTACACAGTTTCCTGTTTGCTGGTGTGTGGCAAAGGAAAGATAAGGAGTCAAAACTACAGAAAGGAAACGATGCTATTAAAGTCATGTTTACTTTCTGTTCCTGCTGCCGACTTCTAGAGTATCAAGGCTGGTCCTATATATACCAATATTCAATCCTGGCTGGCGGCTGCTACCCCGGCTAGCTGCAAACTGCAGCAATGGATGTGAGAAAGTGCATTATTACTTAGGGTGTAAAGGAGTCAATCCATCCTTGTGGGGTCCAGTAAGGGTTCCAGTAATTTAAACCTTAGCTCCACCTGGTAGGTATGGCACAGAGCAGGCAGGCTTAACTTTAAAAAAATTGTAAAGCATTTAGAAGCAGTTAAAAAGTTAAAAACGCAGCACCATAAAAACCCTACTCCAATTCACAGAAATAGCAAATAATGAACAAAAAGAGATCAAATGACAAACAACAATAAGGGGAAAAGGAGATATTAATATTTAAACCTTTAGATAAAACGCCCAAAGTTCAGGCAACTGGTCGCTCTAGACCGGGACTGGGGTAAGGTTTTAAGTCAACCGTGATGGAGAGCAGGGGAATGGTGAGATGCAGAGGCCAGGTTTGTCTCAGTTGAAAGTTTTACCTTCTAACTTAGTCTCAGAAATGGACCAGCAGGACCCAGCCCACTTAAAGCACTGCCTGCAAGGGAAGACAGCATTTACGACGCAGTCATCACATCGCAGTTCCTTCACAACGCGGCCGTTACAATGACCGCGTTGTTAGAACGCAATACCTTTACAATGCAAGTCATTAGATCGACTTGCTGTAGGGGGCGCTCTAACATGGAGAAGAGTGGAGAAGTGTGGCTCGCCGGTTAGAGGCGGCAGACCCAGAAGCAGAGGTCGGCCCGGGACCAGGGTTCAATTCCCGACGCGGCAGGGTACGGAACCAATGTCAGCGGGCTCGATAAATCTCGCCTCGGTGCCTCTCTAACCATGGGTCTCACGCTGCAACTCTGGGCAATAGCTTGCTTAATCTCCACAACGGCCCCCTCACTGCCGGGGATGCCTGGCTTCACCTTGGGGGTGCCCAATAGGGACCATCTCACAGGGAAAGCCAGGACGGGTTCCCCAGCGGTACACAGCCCCAAGAAACCCCAACGTGAACGTGCGCTCTACAAATTCATTCTAACATAACATAACATAACATAAGGAATAGTACAATGTACTATTCCAACACCTTCCCTACGGTTGCGCAGGCTGGAGTTGGAATACTAAATTATACTATTCCTAAGTCCAGCACGCCCCCCTACAGCATGTTGATCTAATGACTTGCGTTGTCAATGTATCACTTTCTAACAACGCGGTTGTTGTAGCAACAGCGTTGTAAAGGAACGTGAGGTGATAGCTTGCGTAGTAACATGCTATATTCGCCTGTAAGTATCCTGTATTCATCTCTCAGCACTGACCGCCCTTAAGCATGGTGAACTTTCCATAGGGTACAGCGGCAGCACGCAAATGGCATTTAAATTGTCTGGTTGGTTCTTGCTCCAATAATCCTGACGCAGGAGGTAATAGGCATGTTTTTCTTTTAGTATAGCCACATAAGATTGTGTTAAGAGTAATGTTTCATTCTGTGGGCTCTACTGTTTATTTTCCCACAGTTGGACAGAACTAACCGCCACCCAGTAAGGAGAACTCTCAAACGAGCATAATGGGTGCGCTGCAACACACTTCACTTAAGTCGCCAACATTGTGTCTGATGTTTCCTTCATCTCCCTACAACTAGTGTAGTGCGTGAATGTCCTTCCCCACCCTCATCTCCTGTATTTAACATGGTTCTCCTCAAATACCTCCATCAGACCCAAAATAAGTGAGTAAGGGGCATATTATCAAGTAGGGAGATAGGGAATTATCGCCCTATTAGCAAGCTGTCGCTAACTGATGTTAGCGACATCTTTTAGGCGATAGCGAGCGGTTTGGGGCCCGCTTTGCATGTCAGCGATGTTTATCACTAATGACATGCAAAGTGGGCATACCCAACCAGTTAGCGACTGAAAGCAGTCGCTAACGTCGCTATCGCCTATTAGCAAGGAAGGCGTAGCAATGGAAATATTCGCGCTAAGTGCAAATATCTCCAAATGTTAACACCTGCCCAGACCAGTTCTTAGCCATGTTATCCAATGGGAGGTGGATGACCTGGCTAAGAGCATTTCATTGCTAATGCGTGAATATCGCTGTATTCTCAGCGATATTCACGCATTTCGTCGCTATCGCTGGATATTTTAGCACAATGGAGAAAAACGTTGCTAATAGCATGTTTTCTCCGCTAACATATCCAGCAATAGGCAGCGATAAAAAAACATGCTCTAAGCGCATTTTGCGATAAATATCGCTATTCCTTGGTAATATGCCCCTCAGATTCTAAAAGAATGCACTTTGATGGAATTAATTAATGTCCCGTGCATTGTAAGATGCTTTCACAACACCTTGTAGGATGGTCACTTCAGCTGAAGTCCTGAGGAGACAATAAAAAAATAAGAGGTGGAAATATGTCGACGACATCTGGGCCACGAATGTTTGGACTTAAAAAAAATGCCTCGGAAGAACTTTGTTTAACGGACAAGAGTGTTTAGTTGCTGACCCCTTTCTTACTTTCTTGTCCAATCTTTGATTGTTCATACATTCATAGTGCTGCTACAAAAAAGTTCATTGATTGGACCCCACCACACCTGTAAATAGAGTCATTTGGACAGTTGTCCATGAATATATGTTTCCATGCATTTCAGATGATCTAAACGGCTTTGCTTTACTTTATTTTGACTCCTTGGGATGCACGCACTATCACTCACTCAGGTGTGAGCCCACGAGTTGTGATTTACAAACGACTGACATCTCCAAGTATTTTATTAATGTACTGACTTTTTTTTAATGGGGCTCCATTCTATAGTTTCATAATTTGATCAATAAAAAGAGACACACCTGTTTATTGTTACTTGCAATTTATTTTGTAGGAGCTAACTGAATGTCCAGTTTAGTTCTTCTAAAAACTCAATGAAGTGAGGGGGCCGAGGCCTTCCTTCTCTGGTACATATTGAGCCTGTTCCTCCTGTGCAGTCATCCATCCAAGAGCAGAGCTGGTTGACTCAAGGCAGCTGCCTGCTGGTGTCCCTGAGCAGCAGGTGTTGTTTGAACGCTGATAATACAGTCATCTGTGTCACCTCTTATCTCAGTAGCTTAGGGTTGAGTCGCTGCTACTGTATTTTATCAGCATCAGACAGCAATTACAGAGAGATCAAAGCTGGGTGGAGCTTGAGCTGCACAGAGAATCCCAGGGCACGACTCTGGTGCCACCAGGAACATGGATGGGACCAAGTCGCGGAAATAGATTTGAACATTTCTTTCTTTGGATCTCACTTGCATGTTCACCACCAACGTTACATGTTACACCTGGAAATCTGCCCCATTCCAATCTCGGTGTATTTATGAACATTTGCACTAGTTAAAGGTTTTTAGGCGTACTCCCGAAAGAGGTTTGTAAATTCCTACTTATGGCCATGCGAGGCATTATCACATGTGTAATTGCACAAAGTGTATGTTGGATGGAAGGCCCCTGCATAGCTTTTTTTTTTTCCAAAAGTTTTATATAGTGGGAAAGTAACCACCGAGGGTATCCGAGCGCTTTACAGTTTATACATCCAGAAAGGGTACAGGCAAACAAAAACATAGTCTAATAGAGTCCGAAATTCTTGTGAACCAGGCAGCTGGGCTACAAGTCCATGGCAGAATCACCATATCAAATGGTGTCGCCCGACTGAGGCAGAAATGTCTTCATCAGGAGCCTTTTACTTCTTTTTTCAAGAGGACAGTGGAAGGGTTCAACCTGATTTCAGGGGGAAGGGAGTTCCCGATCCTCGGAGCCATCCCTGAGAAGGCTCGATTGTAGGTCTTAATTTTCTTGAATTTTTGTGGTTTGAGCAATAGAGTGCTGGCACTTCTGGAGGCTCTCAAACCACATGAGAGCTCCAGTTTCTGAGCGAGGTATAGTGGGGTATTGAAGTATACGGCTTTGTGTGCCTTGCATGCGATTTTTAGCTGTATCCGAGCTTCATGTAGAAGCCAATTCAGGGCCATTAAGTCCGGAGAAATATGGTTGAATTTTTTTGTATCAGTTATGAGCCTAGCAGCAGAATCCCTAAGAGGAGCTGTCATCACTCTGGGCAAGCTGCAAAGCGTTGCGCTACTATAGTCCAGCTTTGAAATCACTAATGCTTGATTTGATTTTGATTTGATTTGATTCTGGATTTGTAGAGCGCGTAGCTACCCTAGGGCGTCCCAGCGCTATAGTATTAGCCTGAAAGGAATACTCCTGGGGTGGGATTATTGTGGGAAGAGCCAGGTCTTCAGTAGCCTGCGGAATGACAGTAGATTGGTTTCTTTTCGGATGATAAGGGGAAAGCGATTCCAGAGCTTGGGAGCTTGGGAGCGTTGTATGCGAAGCGGCGTCCACCCGTACGTGCTTTCCAGATTCTGGAGACCTTGGCAAGGCACTGCAACCTTTAGGTCAGGAGCAGGGAGATAGGGTTTGAGTTTCCTTAGGATGCTGAGTTGGAAGTTCGCTCCTTTGGAGAGGGCTACTGATGTGCTTCTGCATGTTCAAACTTTTGTCTAACACAATACCCAGAGTGGTTACCGAATCAACGAGGTGAGGTCCACAGTTGAGAGCAGTGAGCTGATTCAACCATTGTTCCATGAACGGAGATTCCTTGTGGGGTGAGATTATTCCGTTTTGAGAGCATTTAGCTTCAGGTGATTACGTGTCAGCCAGCTTTGTGTTTTAAGAAGAATTGAGTTGAGGGACTGAAATGTCCTCGGGAGGCGATCTTCAGGTACAGTTGGGTTTCATCCACATACATGTGGTAGTGAATGCTGGATGCTTTCAGAATTTCTGTCAGTGGCGCCATCAACAGGTTAAAGAGCGTGGGAGAAAGCACTGAGCCCTGGGGAACCCCCATAGTGACTGGCAAAGAATGGGACAGGGATTGGTTGACCCTGAAGCTTTGGGATCTGGAATGGAGGAATGAAAAAAAAAACAGTTTAGAACAGGCCCAGACAACCCCATCCTGTGTTCTAGGAGGTCAATTAGGTTATCGTGTTTAACAGTATCAAATGCTGATGAAAGGTCAGGAAGGATCAGTAGGCACGACTTATTATGGTCCAACATTCTAAGTGCATCATCGACAATGTACGTTAGCGCAGACTCTGTACTATGGCCTGGGCGGAAACCAGATTGGCATTGGTCCAGGAGTTGGAAATGGTCAATGTGATTACAGAGTTGGGCGAGCACACATTTCTCCAGGAGCTTTGCCAAGGTGGGGATGTTAGAGATTGAGCAAAAGTTATAAAGGTCAGTGGGATCAGCAGATTTTTTTTAGAATCGGGGTAACTTGACCCGATTTTAGGCAATCCGGAATAGCACCTTGCCGAAGAGATGCGTTGACGATCGTAATCCAAAGAGTTAGTAAAGAGCTTCTGACCACAGTTTGGAGATTTTAGAGAATGTTCTTTAAGCTGTAGATATGAAACTGAGTCTAGAACATTGAGCATTGAGTGGTTGTAGTGGGCCGTAAGGTCGTGGACGTCCTACATGTTCACAGGAGGGGAAAGGATGTACTCGCAGAGAGCAGTCAGATCTTGCGAGTTGATGTTCCGTAGACATCTTTTCAACTGTTTAGGGTTTTTAGGTTGGGATCTGCTTGCTCTTATCAACTCCAGGATGAGGAAGGTGATGCAATAGGTGTCCGATCAGTTACATGGTAGGATCGAGTCCAGAAGGATGGAGTTGGCCTTACTAATGACAAGATTCAAGGTAGCTCCTTTGATATGAGTGGGGATGTCACAGATTTGGATTAGGTTGAGGGCTAGTAGGAAGGATTTAAGGCTATTTCCCACCACATCATTCTCATCATTCCTTGATGGTGCTATGTTTTCTGACCATGCCTGTGCATGGCTCTCCAGTGAGATGCTTGAAGCTGCACATGAGGGGGCAGGTAGGTAACTTTCATGTAGCTGCAGGCAGCTCACCTATTAGCGTGAGGCCAGCCCCCCCATTTTCCTGTTAGTGAACCCCACCCCCTTCACAAAGGTCCATTTCTCATCCACATGCACCAGTCTAAGATGTGTCAGGAGAGACAGACAAGGTTGCATGGCCACCCACAAGGGTAGCACACTGGGGACATCCCGTCCACGATAACAGATGCACCCAGAGACTCAAATAGCAGCAGCTTCCTGGTAAGACACGCATGGCGTCAAGGGGATGGGCAGAGGTACTGGCCTCCTCAGCCAGTCCTTTGTTCAATGTTTAAATGCCCCATCCCAGGCTGGAGAGAAGATACTGAAGAATCAGGAGTCTGGCTGCTACTGCATCACCACTCTACCTCCAGACTGGACCCAAGTCTGGGAGATCTGTGAAAAGGCCTTCCTGTTGAAACCATGGAGAGACGGACGAACTTACCTGCCAGCAGATGAGCCGGAGTGTGCCTTCCAGAGGAAAGGAACACCAACTAATGACAATAGTCACTCCGCTGATGTGCTTGGCCCTGTATGGAGTACATTTTCACAGGCAGTGTCTGTTCTGGACCCACAAGGAGGCCCCAGAGAGGAGCTAGAAACCATCAATTCACCTGGGTCAAGATAATGCTCCATCACCCTCACAATTCAGAGGAGTGAGCCTCCATTATCGCAGACCCTTCCCATACATGTAGAGTGACTGTATGTACCTCTTTGACTGGCTATATAGGTGTTGATAAATCATTACTTCAGACAGACTCTGGTCTGCATTTTGCTGTAATCGGTGTCAGGATTAACTTCTCTGAATCCATTTTGCTTTCGTAAGTACACTATCACGACACCTTGAACATTTGGTACAAGGCCTGAACGCACCAAGTATTGTTCAATATTCGTCCATAAGGCGGTGGTGCTATCACAGAGACAATAAACAAAGCCAGCTTGGCTGAAACCTTGGCACAGAAGCATAAATGCAATTGTAATAAATACATGCGCATTTCCGTACTCTAATTTGAAGAGTACTCTGCTGTCATTGCAAGGGCATCACAATCGTTGGTGCTTCAGCACAGCTGATTCCTGTTTATGCTCTGCAAGGAGAGATGTCCAACCTATGACCAAGACCGGGACCTACATAGGGGATTGTCCACCATTTACATCTACATCTAAGATAGGGAATTCATAAGAAGGAGTACACTATCCCAAGTATGTATATGCTCGAGTATCTGCACTACATTAGCACAATATTGCACATTTGTCTGCTTCTGTCTATTAATCATTGCAGCGCATATATTTTATACAAGAATCGCAATGGTTCAATAAATATTGGAAACTCCCTTTTGTGCATTTCCTGTATAAGTCTCAGAGAGAGCATGAGTGAGGGGGGTGAAAGGGTTCTAGATCTGTTATCATGATTCCTTGCTTGGGGGTCAGTGTTGTCAATGTTCTGAGGTGCCCAAAACATTTGCTACCTTACTAGGTTTAGGGGTGCATATGGTGGCACTGTGAGCCAGTAGAATTATAGACCAACATATCCTAAGGAGGTGTTTGTAATCAGTCTGGCACCATCCCAAAGTTTATGTTGTCCAAGAAATGAACAGTTAATACTGACAAGTGGAAACCGCAGGACACTGAGGGCACCGCAGAACAGACCCTACACCTGGAACCGCACTCGCTGAGGCCACCACAGAACAGACCCTACACCTGGAACCGCACTCGCTGAGGCCCCCACAGAACAGACCCTACACCAGGAACTACACCCACTGAGGCCACCACAGAACAGACCCTCTACCGGAATCCGTACTCACTGGGCACTCCATAGAACAGACTCCATCTTGTACGTTTCAGATGGCAACACAAGATGCTACATGTGGCACCTATAACATGTCTTAATCATTTCAAAAACGCTAAAAAAAGCCAGGAAAATTCATCTTTTACCCTTCTTTTTCAAATTTTAATTGATTTGGACGATCAACCAAAGAAGTTTTGGGCATTGGACTCCTGTCATCGTCTTGCTTTGGAAAGAACTCCTCCTGCAAAAGGTTCTTTTCAATCCAAAGGGCCCTTCAAGGATGCTAATGCTCAGATTCATACATCCAGGGACTGATATATTACTTGGAGGTCGCAAAGCACTTGCAGCACAAAGATAGCAACTGTTTTGCTATTTAAGGGTATTTTTGTGTTCCTATGGATGTACAAAACTGTCACCAGTCATAAATGACCCTTCAAATGTCTTGACAGGACTCTGTCACACTAAGATTTATTCTACCTCCAGGTCAGGGAACTCAGGGACGGAAGCCTCCGTCCTTGCATTTCATCTGAAATAAGTCAATTTTATACTTTGCAGCTTGTGTCAGTTTAAGGTTCAGGAGCTGTAATACAAAGAAAGAAAATGATGTCAAGGTCATAAGGGGAGGGAGGGTGCGCGCAGAGGCGCCTGAGCCCACTGTTGTCTCCCCTCAATGGCCACAGCCCACACTCACAAAAGTGAAGTTGTCCCTTCAGTGAAAGAAACACTTAGACATTGTTGCAAGAATTCAGTGACAGAATCACACTGACATTGTTGCAAGAATTCAGTGACAGAAACTTTGCTACAATCAATCATTCAATCAATCCATCAGTCATTTGTTAAGCGCACTACATACCCATTAGGGTCACATGGTGCTGGGTGGGAGGTGGGGGCCGCTACTGATTGAACAGTCAGGTCTTTAGTGTCCTCCTGAAGGTCGGCAGGTCTTGGGTCTGTCGTAGGCTCAGTGGGAGAGTGTTCCATGTCTTGGCGGCGAGGTGGGAGAAGGATCTCCCACCAGTGGTTGTTCTTCGGATGCGCAGGACGGTGGCGAGTGAGAGGTCGGCGGAGCGTAGCTGGCGGTTGGGGGTGAAGAAGGAGAGCCATCTGTTGAGGTAGGCTGGCCGGTCTTGTGGAGTGCCTTGTGTGCATGGATGAGGAACTTGAAGGATATCCTCTTGTTGACGGGGAGCCAGTGCACGTTTCTCAGGTGGGGGGTGATGTGGCCATGTCGTGGTACATCAAGGATCAGTTGTGCCGAGTCGTTTTGGATGCGTTGTAGTCAATTGATGAGCTTGGTCGGGGCTCCCGCATAGATGGCGTTTCTGTAGTCGAGTCTGCTGCTGACGAGGGCCTGGGGGACTGTCTTTCTTGTATATGTCAGGATCCATCTGTAGATCTTGCGGAGCAAGCGGAGGGTGTTGAAGCAGGAGCAGGAGACTGCTTTGACTTGCTTGGTCATTGAGACCATTGAGACGAGGATGATTCCCAGGTTGCGTGCGTGGTCGTGGTGGTCGGGGCTGCCCCCAGTGCCGTTGGCCACCAGGAGTCGTCCCAGGCCGACTGGTTTGAGCAGAGGATGAGGACCTCCGTCTTGTCCGAGTTCAGCTTCAGACAGCTGATCTTTATCCAGTCGGCGACGGCCTTCATTCCTTCATGGAGGTTGGCTTTGCCGGTGATGGGATCCTTGGTGAGGGAGAGGATCAGTTGAGTGTCGTCAGCGTCGGAGATTATGTTGAGGTCGTGCTGTTGGGTGACGTGTGCAAGCGGGGCCATGTAAATGTTGAACAGTGTCGGGCTGAGGGAGGATCCTTGGGGTACGCCGCGGATGATCTCGGAGGCTACGGAACGGAATGGGGGAGGTAGACGCTCTGGGTTCTGTCGGAGAGAAAGGAGGTTTTCCATTCCAGAGCCTTGTTTTGGATCCCTGCGGCCTGGAGGCGTGCGCGTAGTGTGCGGTGACAGATGACAGAGAGGTCTAGGAGGATGAGTGTTGTAGCCTCTAGCAGGGTCCTGATGTCGTTGGTGGTGGCGATGAGGGCGGTCTTGCTGCTGTGGTTGCTTTGGAACCCTGACTGGCAAGGGTCCAGGATTCTGTTCTCTTCGAGGTATCGGGTCAGCTGTCTGTTAACGATTTTCTCGATGACCTTGGCCGGGAAGGAGAGCAGAGAGGTGGGTCGGAAGTTCTTGAGGTCTCTTGGGTTTGCCTTGGGTTTTTTGAGTAGGGCGTTGATCTCTGTGTGTTTCCAGCTCTCTGGGAAGGTCGCGGTTTCAAGGGAAAGATTGATGACGTTGCGTAGGTGGGGTGCAATGGAGCTGCTTGCTTTGTTGAAGACGTGTGGGAATGGATCTGATGGAGAGCCGAAGTGGATTGTGCTCATGGTCTTGATGGTGTCATCGACGCTCACGCTGGTCCAGGCTAGCAAGGGGACGTGGTCGATGGTGTGCGGAGGGTCTGTTGTGTTGCTGTCTGTTGGGGCTGACTGGGTGTTGAAGCTGTCGTGGATGTCTGCTATCTTGCTGTGGAAGAAGGTGGCGAGGGAGATGCACAGGGCTTGCGACGGCGGAATGTCGTTGGTGTTGGAGCTGGGGCTGGAGAATTCCTTCACAATGTTGAAGAGTTCCCTGCTGTCGTGTGCATTGTTGTTGAGGCGGTCTTTAAAGGAGGTCTTCTTGGCAGCCCTGATGAGGTGGTGGTGGTTGCGGATAGCGTCCTTGTGTGCTGCGTGGCTGTCCGGAGTTTGTTCACTGTGCCATTTCTTCTCTAGTTTCCGGCAGGCTTGCTTGGAATCTAGGAGTTCTGTGGTGAAGCAGCTGGCCCTCTTGCTGGTGTCTCTGTGGGGGGGGTTCTTCAGCGAGGTGAGGGTGTTGGTGCAGTCCTCGATCCAGTGTCTGAGGCTGTGGGCAGCAACATCGGTGTTGGAGGGTTCGGTGGGTGGGCTGAGAGCGAGGTTTGCATGTAGTTGGTCTTTGGTGATTTTGCTCCAGCAGCAGCGAGGGATATGTTGGGTGCGGTGGTGTGTGGTGGGTTTCTGAAAGATGAAGTGGATGCAGCGGTGGTCGGTCCAAAGGAGTTTTGTGGTGTGTCTGACGGAGACATGCAGGCTTGAGGAGAAGACGGGGTCAAGCGTGTGGCCGGTGGATTGGGTGGGTTTTGTGACAAGTTGTCACAGTCCGAGGTTGGCGAGGTTATCGATCAGAGTTGTGGAGTTGTTGTCATTGTTGTTCTCAAGGTGAAAGTTCAGGTCTCCGAGGAGGATGTAGTCGGTGGAGGTCAGGGCGTGCGTGCTAATGAAGTCGGTGATGGAGTCGCTGAACTGGGTGCGGGGTCCGGGGGTCCGTAGACGAGGGTGCCTCTGAGGGTGGAGTTGGGGTCTGTGTGGATCTGGAAATGCATGTGTTCGGCGGTGCTAAGCGCGTCGTCGGTGCCAGCCGAGACCCTGATGCTGTTCTTGTGGACGATAGCGATTCCTCCTCCGACTCCGTTGGTGCGGTCTCTGCGGGTGATATTGTAGCCGTCTGGGATGGCTATGGCGATGTCGGGTGCGGAGGAGTTGTTCAACCAGGTCTCTATCAGGAAGGCGATGTAGGCGATAAAGGAACACATTTGGATGTATAGCCAGGGCAGCTCCTCCGCTATGGGGAAGGAGCCTCTCCCCACTGCTGAGATGTAGCAGTCAGAGGAAAATTTAAATGACAAAAAAAATATTTTAATGTCATTATATATTTTTTTCAGTCCGCTGAGTCGAGGGCGGGGCCAGGCTGCAGCGTCACACAAGGGAGGCCAAACTGACATGCACACTTGAATATCTCCAGGCTGTTCCTTGGCGATATCTTAGTGCTCAGGGGCATCGGCGCCAATACCCTGCTGGATCGCAAAACTGGCCCATTCTGCTAAATCCTAGCACTTTTCTCATGCTGGGAGAAGCGCCGGGATTGGGTGGGGTCTGGGAGCCTGTGCTCGTGGGAATTGTAGTGCCATAACGGGAGCAGAGGAGCATCGTGGCGAGGGAGCAGAAGATTGTGGTGCCCTGCAGGAAAGGTAAATATATGTATATAAAAAATAAAAAATTATATATACATATATACATATATATATATATATATATATATATATATATATATATATATATATATATATATATATATATATGTATGTATGTATGTATGTATATATATATATATATATATATATATATATATATATATATATATATTACCTACTGGCAGTCGCCAGTAGGTAGTTATAGTTAGGATTGTTTTCTATAGGAAATCCGCAACATTCTATTGAGAATAACTTTGGCGCCGGTTGAGGAATCTGCCTGTAATTTTCCTTAAATTTGCCTCGCTCCTTCCCTGAAAGTTTGGGGGGGATTCGTCAAGCGGGGGCCGAGATAAAAGGGGGGTCCCAAAACGTGTTTTCCCCATGTTAATTTCCATAGTGCGGTTGGACTCACTTTTAGCCCAAACGGCTGAATAGATTTCCACAAAACTTGGCAAAATTGTAGGGACTGGTAGCCCGATGTGCCTTTGCTATGTCTCAAGATATGTGCTCCAGTGGATTTTGAGTAATTTAGGTTAAAAAAATATATATATCTGGGCGGAGCCTAACCACACATCTGATCTGATTGGCTGTCAGCACTTCATCCAAGAAGTGTTGGCAGCCATCTTGGGACCAATATACATGATAGCACCTCATTAAAAAGCATTGTAGTTAATCGAGGGTTTTAGGACTTTAGTTACATTATAAATCATTTGTTGATGGTACCATACTCATTTTAGGAATTGTGGTGTGTTCTAAGGTGATTTTACCATGTGAAAAAGCCTTCTGCTGTGATATCATGAATCATGTTTGAAAGAAAACTAATATCTCATGATTTTCCCACAGTGGTTTGGAAGGGGATCAATAAGCTAAACTGAAAGCATATTTTCTGTAAATTCACATTATCTTTCTCAGTCATGTGAGAATGAAGTCTGACATTCTCAGTAAAACATGTACATCCAACCAGGACAGAGACTGTCAGTTGATTCCTTTGTGTTCTACTGCAGCCTCCTAGAGTGTTCTAAAGAACAACTAGAGCGCTAACAGTCCTACTTATTACAAAGGTATAGCACACCTGAAGCCATCGTGATGGGAATAAAGTGGTAACTCTTAAAACATTTAATTTAAAAAGGAACAAAATGAGGGGGTATATTATGCCATAGAAGGTATTATTAGTGCTGAATAAAGAAAAATTAGGGCACATTTTGAGTGACTTCTCAAATCCTCTTCTATTTCATTAAAAAATACTGACATGCAGTCTGCCAAGATGGCCACCAGAGACAAAAGAGCCCAAATGTAGCCCAAATATCACTCAGATGTAGCCCAAGTATAGCCCAATGACAGAATGTCCCAGAGTGTTCTAAAGAACAACTAGAGCACTACAGTCCTACTTATTACAAAGGTATGGCACACCTGAAGCCATCTTGATTGGAAAAAAGTGGTAACTCTTAAAACATTTAATTTAAAAAGGAACAAAATGAGGGGGTATATGTTGCCATAGAAAGTATGATTAGTGCTGCAGAAAGAAAAATTAGGGCACATTTTGAGTGACTTCTCAAATCCTCTTCAATTTCATTAAAAAATTCTGACATGCAGTCTCCCAAGATGGCCACCAGAGACAAAAGAGCCTAAATGTAGCCCAAATATCACCCAGATGTAGCCCAAGTATAGCCCAATGACAGAATGTTCCAGAGTGTTCTAAAGAACAACTAGAGCGCTAACAGTCTTACTTATGACAAAAGTATGGCACCCCAGAAGCCATCTTGATTGGAATGAAGTGGTAAGTCTGAAAACATTTAATTTAAAAAGGAACAAAATGAGGGGGTTCATTTTTGCCATAGAAAGTATGATTAGTGCTTCAGAAAGAAAAATTAGGGATCATTTTGAGTGACTTCTCAAATCCTCTTCTATTTCATTAAAAGAATTCTGACATGCAGACTGAAACAAGCACTTTGAATACCAGCAGGAGACTTCCCTGGTGAGCAGTAGCTTTACTACAGTGATCTAATGAGCAACTAGAGTGCTAACATTCAGAATTTATGGCAAATGTGTGACACATCTGAATGCCTTCTTGATGGAACCAAAGTAAACGAGCATTGAAAATGCAATAGATCTCGCCCTCGTTTAAGTTAAAGCCATCCTGTTTGTAATGAGGTGGCTTTTTAGCTTGGCTTTTATTAGTGTTTTTTTAACTTTCATGTAAATAACATGCATCTGTATGCATATATGTATATGTATGCATGCATTTATATTTGTATTTATATAGATATACAGATTATATATGTTTATATATGTATGTATAAATATATATACATACACATACATATATATAAATGCATATGCATATATATGCATATATATATGTGTATATGTGTGCGTGTAGAGAGAGGTAGAGGTGTAGAGGTAGAGAGGTAGAGGTAGAGAGGTAGCGGTAGAGAGGTAGAGACTAGTAGAGAGAGAAGTAGAGAGAGGTAGAGAGGTAGAGAGGAGAGAGTGAGTAATAGAGAGTAGAGAGTGAGTAGTAGAGAGTAGTAGAGAGCAGTAAAGAGAGTAGCAGAGAGTGAGTAGAAGAGAGTAGTAGAGTGAATAGTAGAGTGAGTAGTAGAGAGTAGTAGAGATTGAGTAGTAGAGAGTAGTAGAGAGTAAGTAGTAGAGTGAGTAGTAGAGAGCAGTAGAGGGTGAGTAGTATAGAGTAGTAAAGAGTGAGTAGTAGAGAGTAGTAGAGAGTGAGTAGTAGAGAGTGAGTAGTAGAGAGTAGTAGAGAGTGAGTTGCAGAGAGAGAGAATAGTAGAGAGTAGTAGAGAGTGAGTAGTAGAGTGAGTAGTAGAGACTAGTAGAGAGTGAGTAGTAGAGAGTGAGTAGTAGAGAGTAGTAGAAAGTGAGTAGTAGAGTGAGTAGTAGAGAGTGAGTAGTAGAGAGAGAGTAGTAGAGAGAGAGTAGTAGAGAGTGAGTAGTAGATAGTGAGTAGTAGGGAGTGAGTATTAGAGAGAGAGTAGTAGAGAGCAGTAGAGTAGTAGAGAATGAGTAGTAGAGAGTGAGTATTTGAGAGTAGTGGAGTAGGAGAGAGTAAGTAGTAGAGAGTAGTGGAGAATATTCCAAAGTTTGGCACAGCACCACTTGCAAAATAAGTCCAATCAAATCATATCACTTAGAGTCCTTATTGAAGCGCTGAATCTTGGTGTATATTTAAATGCTTTTATTTTCCTTAAGTTTATGTACCACAGCCAGCCGAAACGTTTTGCTCTGTACAACAGAACTTCTTCAGGGCGTTCTTATTTCCTTCAAGTTATGTCGGTATCCTGTTGTCATATAACTAGATATTTCTTCCAAATGTTAGACAAGACGTAAGTACATTCTTATTCAAAGTGACTAGGTATCAATTTTACCCACACAATTCGGGCAGACTTGAGTAATTTATAGCATCCTCAAAGTCAGTCTTTCAAAAATTCAAAAGTATAGGACATGATAATCCAAATCCAAATGTTTCTCAAGAAAAGTAATTTTCAATCGTTCGGAATATCGGTGTTTGGGCAGATATGACCCAGGGACCCCAAGTATGCAAGGGGAATCAGTCCCCCCTCTGCAAACGCGCCAGTGGCCTGCGTTGCAGAGAGGTGTAAAAAGGGGCATAGCCTCAGTACACCTCTGTGCAATGCAGCCCCCTGGCGTATACTGGAGGTTCCAGGTGGGCTAGTTGGCCCCCAGGGACCCCTAGTATGCAAGGGGAATTAGTTCCCCCTCTTCAAACATGCACGGGGGCTGCTTTGCAGAGAGGTGTAAAAAAGGGTGTGGCCTCATTACACCTCTCTGCAATGCAGCCCCCTGGCGTATACTGGAGGTTCCAGGTGGGCTAGTTGGCCCCCAGGGACCCCTAGTATGCAAGGGGAATTAGTTCCCCCTCTTCAAACGCGGCAGGGGGCTGCGTTGCAGAGAGGTGTAACAAGGGTCATATCCTCATTACACCTCTGCAATGCAGCCCCCTGGCGCATACTGGAGGTTCCAGGTGGGCTAGTTGGCCCCCAGTATGCAAGGGGAATTCGTTCCCCCTCTTCAAACATGCATTTTAAAAAAATGAAGAATATACATTAAAAAAATAGTATTACATAAATATACAATATAGGATTCATTATAAAAAATATTATATTTGATAGCAATAGAAATTTGCTATTAAAAACCCTTTGAAATTCACTGAAAAAAACATAGGTTTGAGGCACTATATATAGTTAGGAATTAGCATTTACAAAACCTATGAAATTCACAGAAAAATCCATAGGTTTCACACCAGTTATAGTTAGGAATTAGCATTTAAAAAACCTATTAAATTCACTGAAAAAAACATAGGTTTGACACCAGTTATAGATAGCTGGAAATTTTACTGACATAAAACCATTGAAATTCCCACGTTATAGTTAGTTGGACTCACTATAACTTGCGCGCCTGCAATGCACTGCTGATGACGTCACATATTACATCACTCATGGCATGGTCAGTGTCATCACTCATGACATCACTGATGACACCATCCTTGTGACAGAGTGACAGACCTCCTTTCAGTGTAATGTAACCCTTGAAACACATATTCAAAAATAGAAACTAAAATTTTCAAAAAAATAGAGATACCCATACCAGTTACAACAACCAATTCAGTAATACCACAATCTATATACACATCCACTCATTCACCAACAGTTCTATATAGTCACTCATACATATATTCACTCATCATATGTAGTGAAACACCTATACATCCTGTTACACACCGACAGTCATCCAAAAGGTACTCAGACACATAATCACACATGCAAATAAACTATTGATCATCCATTTATTTGCATATACAGCTATACACACACTACCACCTTACTTCTAAGGAAACGTACACATAATTACTCTCTTAAACAATCACTTATAGAAACACATACTTATTTAAACAAGAACTCTTTCAATCTCTCCCTCTCATATATACTCACTTATATACATCAATACTCACATATACTAGATTAAAACATATGTAGTTACTGATAAAGACACTAGTGAGACAGTCATTCACTCACTAACACACACATATACACACTCATCCACCCATACAGTCCTGCACATATGCTGTCTTCAACACACATACAAACAGTGAGTCAGTCATTGATGCATCTATGTGCTGAGTAGCACCCCCACCAAACCATACAGACACTCATACTGATACTAAAAAAACATCTAATAACCCATATGCACACACATGTAGCTACTCACCAACCCATGCAGCCACTTATACACAAAGTGAAACACTGATACAAACATTTAAATATTTAAACAATACTCTCTAATATATGTATTCACTAAGATACACTTAATAAGCCAGTTAACCAATCAATTTTTTTTAACCACATCAATGCTGAGGCAATTCTTCTTGGGTGCTTACATTTTTCAAATCCCATTGTTCATGACGAGCTCAGCTCGTCATGAGCACACGACTAGTGTACTGCATGACGAGCTGAGCTCGTCATGAGCAGCGAAGGGGTTAAAAAAACATCCATTAAGACACTTATTTAAACATTTATTCTTCCATCGACTTTTACATATACATATATAAAACATATTTATTTTTCAGAAAGACACACATTCACTGGATGGTGTCATCAGTGATGTCATGAGTGGGTGCACAGACATAATATCGACTGGACAAAATATCGACTTTTAAATATAGACTGGACAAAATATCGACAGGACAGAATATAGATGACCAAAATATCGTTTTTAAGGTAAGTGATATAATATCGACTGTTAAAAATATAGATAGTAAAAAATATCGATTTTTTTAATAATATCACATTTTTTATAGTGTATTTTTATGGTATAATATGTGTGAAAAGTGTGTATTTATGTTATAATTAATTTTTATTAATGATTTTTGTTTTTATAATTATTGCGTAATTTAATTCTGTAGCGGGTTGTGGGTTTATAGGGGAATAGGGTGGGAAATATTTTAATTATAATTAATTAAATATTTAAATTTATTTATTGATAGTAAATTTAAATTAATAGTTAATTAATTTATAATAGTTAATTAATTAAATTTTAATTGGTAATTAATTTTTATTAATTGATTAATTGGTAATTATGTAAATTTTAATAAATTATTTTTGTAGCGGGTTGTGAGTTTATAGGGGAATCGGGTGGGAAGTGATTAAATTATAAATAATTAATTAATTACATTTATTTATATTTATTTAATTTCAAATAATTGTTAAGTACTTTTTCATTATTAAATAATTAATTGTAAATATTTTTATTAATTAGTATTAATAGGTGATCAATAGAAATAATTATTGTTAATTAGTAAATTTAATATAATAATTATTATATTGTATACAAATATTATTTATTTTTAATTAATTATTAATAGATATTCTATAATACATTTTTTAATTATTTATGAAGTATTTACTTTCCCTAATGTTGTATTCTCTGGAGTGGGAATAGTAATTTTAACCCCTACGCTATCCAACACTTTCCCTACTGTTGCACCCTCTGGAGTGGGAATAGTAATTTTAACCCCTACGCTATCCAACGCTTTCCCTACTGTTGCACCCACTGGAGTGGGAATAGTAATTTTTACCCCTACGCTATCCAACGCTTTCCCTACTGTTGCACCCACTGGAGTGGGAATAGTAATTTTTACCCCTACGCTATCCAACGCTTTCCCTACTGTTGCACTCTTTGGAGTGGGAAAAGTAATTTTAACCCCTACGCTATCCAACGCTTTCCCTACTGTTGCACCCACTGGAGTGGGAATAGTAATTTAAACCCCTACGCTATTCAACGCTTTCCCTACTGTTGCACCCACTGGAGTGGGAATAGTAATTTTTACCCCTACGCTATCCAACGCTTTCCCTACTGTTGCACTCTTTGGAGTGGTAATAGTAATTTTAACCCCTACGCTATCCAACGCTTTCCCTACTGTTGCACCCACTGGAGTGGGAATAGTAATTTAAACCCCTACGCTATCCAACCTTTCCCTACTGTTGCACTCACTGGAGTGGGAATAGAAATTTTAACCCCTACGCTATCCAACGCTTTCCCTACTGTTGCACTTACTGGAGTGGGAATAGTAATTTAAACCCCTACGCTATCCAACACTTTCCCTACTGTTACACTCACTGGAGTGGGAATAGTAATTTTAACCCCTACGCTATCCAATGCTTTTCCTACGCTTGCACTCTTTGGAGTGGGAATAGTATTTTTTACACTTTTGCTATCGTACGGTAATATAATAGTATCTTATTTAATTATAGTATGTTACTATATATATAGTTTTAACAAATATGATTGTAAAATTTTATTTTTATTAATTTCATTTATTATTTAATTATTATAAGTTAATGTAAGTATTTTTAAGTATATTTTAGTAATTAAATTTTAATATTAATTTAATTTAACACTGTTTTTAATAAAGTCGATTTTTTTTAAAACTATATTTTTGTAAACGATATTTTGTACTCGATATTTTTGTACTTACCTGTTTGTAGATACAAGCTCGATATTCTGTCTGTCGATATTTTTTCCACGATATTTTTGCAAGTCGATATTTTGTCCCTCGATATTATTTCAGTGATCCGTCATGAGTGATGTCACTGACCATGTCATGAGTGATGTAATATGGGACGTCATCAGCAGTGCATTGCAGGCGCACAAGTTATAGTGAGTCCAACTAACTATAACGTGGGAATTTCAATGGTTTTATGTCAGTAAAATTTCCAGCTAACTATAACTGGTGTCAAACCTATGGTTTTTTCAGTGAATATATCTATCTATCTATATATATATATATATATATATATATATATATATATATATATATATATATATACTGTCACTCCAAGGTTGTCCACCTTTGAGTAGCACACGAGCAGCAGCTTGATTTATGTGTAGGTGAGGACGGGGATCCGCTTGTAGATGCCGCTCCGTAATGGATCTGCCTGACGCGTTTCGATGCTCCATATGCTTCTCTTCAGGGGTTTTAACGGGAGTGGTGTGCGCAACCGCTAACCCACTTCTCCATTTTCCATATAACACACCCACCAATGGGAGGCTCAAATGAGACTGTGTATTATGGGAAGTGTGGTGCGGAAAGCACACAATCAAGTCCTGTATGGACCCCGCAAGTGGGCCCGTCCTCGATCCCGTGTACGGCTGCTGTTTCACTTCTGTGACCCCCAAGGATGACGGGGTGGTGCATACTCCGCGGCTGGACGGCCGAGTATAAATTGTCGCTCCAAGGTTGTCCAGCTTTGAGTAGCACACGAGCAGCAGCTTGATTTATGTGTAGGTGAGGACGGGGATCCGCTTGTAGATGCCGCTCCGTAATGGATCTGCCCGACGCGTTTTGAAGCTCCATATGCTTCTCTTCAAGGCTTTAACAGAAGCGGTGTGCGCAACCGCTAACCCACTTCTCCATTTTCCATATGACACACCCACCAATGGGAGGCTCAAATGAGACTGTGCATTATGGGAAGTGTGGTGCGGAAAGCACACAATCAAGTCCTGTATGGACCCTGCAGGTGGGCCCGTCCTCGATCCCGTGTACGGCTGCTGTTTCACTTCGGTGACCCCCAAGGATGACGGGGTGGTGCATACTTCGCGGCTGAAAGGCCGCGTATAAATTGTCGCTCCAAGGTTGTCCATCTTTGAGTAGCACACGAGCAGCAGCTTGATTTATGTGTAGGTGAGGACGGGGATCCGCTTATAGATGCCGCTCCGTAATGGATCTGCCCGACGCGTTTCGAAGCTCCATATGCTTCTCTTCAGGAGCTTTAACGGAAGCGGTGTGCGCAACCGCTAACCCACTTCTCCATTTTCCATATGACACACCCACCAATGGGAGGCTCAAATGAGACTGTGTATTATGGGAAGTGTGGTGCGGAAAGCACACAATCAAGTCCTGTATGGACCCCGCAAGTGGGCCCGTCCTCAATCCCGTCGGGCAAATCCACTACGGAGCGGCATCTGCAAGCGGATCCCCGTCCTTACCTACACATGTCAAGCTGATTCGCGTGCTACTTAAAGGTGGACAACTTTTGGAGTGACAAAAAATATATATATATATATATATATATATTGTTAGACCAGTCTGCCCCTTTGGTGTTCCTCTCCCATCATTATTTATTTTTGTCCCTTTTGGCCTCCATATGTTTTATTCTCTTTTGTGTCCATCAGGAATTTTCTTTTTTTGGAGCTGTCATGGGGTTAGGTGTTCCCTGACACCACCATTTCACCTTCTTATTGAGGCCTAGTCTTCTACCTGAAACTTGAGAGAGAATCAAGGAACCTAAAAAGGTGGCCAGCAACTGCCATAACGGTCACCCCAGTGAGGCGGACCCATAGGACAGCATGAGGAAGGTTCTGGAACCCTCTAGCAGGTTCTAGTGGTCTGAGGCCAGGCTATAAAAGGCCAGTGACCAGGCAGCCATTGTGTGCAGTCAAGGAGTGACCAGTGAGGAGGGAGGAAACTCGAGGAGGAGGATTTCACACTAGTGAGGGGGCACGATCGACCCTTGGGCCGGCTATATCCCTGCATGGAAGTGACCCCACCTGAGCTGACCAAACCCCACTGGCACCGATTTCCAGACAAGTGCCAAAAGACTCTGTAGTGAGGCCCGCAGTGGCTGGAGGCACTAGTGCGAGATCACCAAGTGAACCAATAAAAATAATATGCAAAAGCATCAGTATTGAGGCTGGTTCCTGATGCGTTATTCCGCTGCTGAAGGAAGAGCAGGGGACTTAGGAACAAGCTCCTGTGTCGGCGGAGAGTGAGCGAGTTATTTACTCACCGTATGTGGAAGCGGCAGAACCACCTGTCATCCTGTCAAGAGAGGAGCGCTCAACGCCGTGTGCGAGTCTGGACTGCGGAGCGGAGGAAGCAGGGCCCAGCTGATCGGTGACTTCAGGCCGGGTAGCGTGGGAGCTGACGTCGGAAGAGGCGGGGTGACTGAGGTTGAAGGCCGGGCGTGGGAGGAGCCCGCCGCCGCCGAGACGAACACCCTCGCCGAACCTGTGAAGGCTGACGCTTCCGAGGGAGCCCGCGGAGCCAGGCCATTCGGGAGAACACCCGAGTGAACTTTCGGAGGTCTCCTAAACCCAAGTAAGCCGGGAGAGTACTCGGGAGGGGAGGAGAGAGTGAAGACCTGCCCCAACCCTCGTCGGATCAAACGGCACAGGGACTGTTCAAGTTCCGAACTCATCCTGACTGCTATTTTCTAAGGGAAAGAACCCTAGTGAGACACTTCACACTGGGGGGTAATCTGTGACATCGGGTGCCAAACCGCTCTGGGAGGAAAAGGTTCTGTAGCACTAACGTGGCATTTCGAACACCCAGAGGTGGGGGAGCGAGTTGAGGGCTAAGGTCACAGTTGAAGCCTGAGTTGCGGGAGGTTGTGGAGAATCGGTGGTATCACGAATAGACCCTGGTGAAAAATAGCTGGAAAAGTAAGATAAAACAGGGCAAGGGAACACTCTAACCTGGTCCCTCAGTTTACTAGGGTTGTGGCATGTACTAGAATTGATTGGCAAGTTAGTGATTATTTACTTGTCTCCTTCAGTGCTCATCTAGTTGCACAAGAGACCGTGGGAAGGTGTTGAAACTGTGAGAGGAAGCTGCATCAAAACAAAAGTAATGTAACCACTTAATTTTCAGTAAAGAAACCTGATTGTGCACCAAAGCAACTGTGAGAAAGTGTGGGGTTCCGCACATGTAAGTTGTAGGGGTTTTTCAATGTGATCTCTGCAACTGGGGGACAGAAGTATAAGAACTGTCATTTGGAATTTAAAGTGTACTAATCATTGAAGGTGACTGTTGAAAGAAAAGAAACCTAAGCTAAAGAATGTTATAAAAGGAAACAGTATTTTTCTATTTTGGTGGGGTGTCCTTATTTTTGGGGGTTCGTCGCTGGGTTACTACGGGTGAGTTTGTAAGCATTACACACAAGCCTTGGGGGGTTGAGCTCTACCCGCTCTGTGCCAGGCTACCCTATGTAGTCTAGAGAAATCTAGGTCTAACATAATTGGTGTTTCAGCTGTGGGATACAAATTTATGCTTACAGCCACCTAGAAGTAACACGGTGCGTACCCCAGGCCTACACCTGGAGTTTTCTCCAAGCGGACTTCCTAATTAAATTTTTGGCTTTTCCAAATTTATTTCTGGCGGTGGGTGGAGGTTATCCTTGTATTACACCCTTCCTTGTTTTCTTCTGGACACCTGTTGGTTACTCCGTGACAAAATGGAATTTGATCTTGGGGAACTGGAGGCCTACACAGCGGCCCAGTTAAGAGATTTTTGTCAAAAGAAGGGGGTATTTTACAAAAGGGGTGCGAAGAAAAGTGAGCTTCAGACAAGTGTGAGGGCCTGGATGGAAGCTCACTTAGAGGAGGAACTGGAAAAGGAAGAGGTGGATAGAGACACTGTCATTGGGGCAGAGATGTTGTACCAAATTGAGGGGGGGAACCTTTTGACAGGTCCCAGGACACTCTCAAGGGAGGGCAGCAGTGTCTCTGTGAGGAGTCTTACCGAAGCTGAACTAGCGGACAGAAGGGAAGAAAGGAAGCTGAAGTGGGAGTTAGCTAGGTTGGAGTTGGAGAGGGAGGTACGGAGATTAGCCCATAAATTAACTCTGAAGGAGCTGGACCTCAAGGCCTTACAAATAGGGACTCCCAATCCTTTAAATGGTGGCAGTGAAACAAAAGAGTTAACCAGGGAACCCAGACCCTATTTACCCAAAGATGTTGTCGCTAGCTACAGCGCAGGTGATGATATCGCTCAGTGGCTAGCTGCCTATGAGGTCTCCTTGAGAGCCCATGGGATACTGGAAACTCACTGGGGGGGGTGGATTGTACAAATACATGCCACCTACTGGTAGGGATACATTGTTGGCCCTAGAGCAGGATAAACAAACCCACTACCCCACCATGAAAGTGGCGCTAATAAGGAAGTTTGGGCTGACTCCAGAGAAATACAGGCAGAAATTCAGGAGTAGTCACAAACTAGGCACACAGAACTGGGTGGATTTCCTTGATTACGCAAAGAAGGCCTTGGAGGGTTGGGTGAAAGGCAGCGAGGTAGGGGACTATGAGGGATTGTATGACCTCATACTCAAGGAACACCTACTCGAGAAATGTTTTCCCGAGCTGCGACAGCACCTGGTGGACAGCAAGCTGACCAACCCCCGGAAGCTTGTTGAGGAGGCGGACATCTGGGCTAGTACCCGGGTGTCCTCAAAGGGGACTGGAGGGGATTCCCAGAGGTCCAGACAGGGCGCCCCCCAGAAGAAGGAGGGGGGAGATAACAAGAAGGAGTTCTCTAAATGTCCCCAAAATAATTTTCATGGAAAGGGAAGAGGATTCACCCCTAAGGCTAACCCACCCCAAAACCCTAATCCTGGCCAAAGCCAGCAGCCAAGGGTTGTCCATTGCTTTGAGTGTGGTGGTGTTGGACATTATAAAGGAGACGTGAAGTGCCCAAAGAGACCACCCCCTCCCACTGGAGGAAAGGCCCCGGGAGTAGCTAGTGTAGTGCTCAGGGAGGAGTTGCCCTTAGATAATGGAGGGGAGTGGGCGGGTGTCACCTTAGTGTCCCTGGGAGATCGGGAGATGGTTCCTAAGATCCAGTTGCCCTCAAATACTACTAAGTATGAGCAATGGGTCACCATCAATGGCCAAAGAGGGGAGGCTCTGAGAGACACAGGAGCCAGTATGACTATGGTAAGGAGTCATCTGGTGTCTCCAGAGCAGATTCTTCCACATGTACTCCACCCCGCCGCAATGGCTGATGGCAGAATGGGTCACTATCCAGTGGCCGATGTTCCATTTGAGTGGGAAGGGGCTGCAGGTCTACTTCGAGTTGCCGTAAGCCCTGCCGTGCCAGTTGATTGTCTGTTGGGGAATGACATGGAGCACAATGCTTGGAGGGAGGTGGAATACCGGACTCATTCTGAGATGCTGGGTACACCTGACTGGGCCTGTGTCAGCACAAGGTCCGCGACTACCCGGAGGGGGAGTTCGCCTACGCTGGAGCCTGGATCAATGGCCCAGCCAGCTGCCAGAAAAGGGAAGGACTGTAGGCAGGAAGAGACTGCTTCAACATCCCCACCTCGTGAGATGGACAGGCCACCTGCGGAGGTGGACCTGGAGTCCACAGAGGAGGATGTTGCTCCATTGGAGAACCTACCCATCCCTGCTGAATGGCATGTGGAGGGAGGTCCTACCAGGGAGGAATTCTGCAACGGCCAGAAGGAGTGTCCTACCCTTGAGGGACTGAGGCGTCAGGCCAAAGCCCAGGCAGCAGGGAACGCTACAGGGAACTACCATATTTACTGGGAGGATGGACTCCTCTACATGGACCCAAGGCACCCGTGCACGGTTCATCACGGGCCTTGGTGGTCCCTCAACGTTATCGAGCCTTTCTTTTAGAACTGGCTCATGAGATACCCTTGGCAGGACACTTGGGTCAGGACAAGACCTTTGCCCGGCTTGTCCCCCACTTTTATTGGCCTCAGATGAAGGTGGCGTCCGACACCTACTGTCGGACATGTGTGTCTTGCCAGGCCAGTGGGAAAACAGGGGTGAAGCTGAAAGCTCCCCTGGAACCACTCCCTGTCGTCAGCACCCCCTTTGAAAGGGTGGGCATCGACATTGTGGGGCCATTGGGTCCACCAACTTCAGCTGGTCGCAGGTTTATCCTGGTTCTGGTGGATCACGCCACACGGTACCCAGAGGCAATTCCTCTGAGGACCATTACTGTACCTGCAGTGGCAAGGGCCCTGATGGGGATATTTACCCGAGTGGGTTTCCCCAAGGAAGTTGTGTCCGACAGGGGAACCAACTTCATGTCAGCATACATGCGGGCTATGTGGAAGGAGTGTGGAGTTACCTACCGGTTCACCACTCCTTATCACCCACAGACCAATGGTCTCGTGGAAAGGTTCAACAAGACCTTAAAAGGCATGATCAGAAGTCTGCCTGAGAGCCTGCGGAGGAAGTGGGATGTCCTCCTACCCTGTCTGCTGTTTTCTTACAGGGAAGTGCCACAAAAGGGAGTGGGCTTCAGCCCCTTCGAGCTTTTGTATGGGCACACTGTGCGTGGACCTCTCAGCCTGGTGAAAGATGGATGGGAAAAGACTCCCAGGAAGGTTCCCCAGGATGTGGTGAGCTATATTCTGGCCTTCCGGAGCCAAATGGCTAAGTTGTGGAAGCAAGCCTCTGACAACTTGGAAGCCAGCCAAGCAGTGATGAAGGAGTGGTATGACCACAATGCTCACCCAGTGGAGTTGGAGCCTGGCCAGAAAGTGTGGGTGATGGAGCCTGGAGAGCTAAGTGCCCTCCAGGATCGCTGGACAGGCCCCTTTGAGGTGAAGGAGAAAAAGGGTAAGGCCACTTACTTAGTGGATCTTAAGACCCCCCGGCAGCCCCTACGGGTGCTACATGCCAATCGCCTCAAACCCCACCACGAGAGGACCGGGGTCATCTTGATGGTGGTGACCGATGGAGCAGAGGAAGAGGAAAACGCGCCTCTCCCTGATCTTTTTTCGTTTCAGGAAAAGGATGGGTCGGTAGAGGGAGTGATTCTCTCACCATCCCTAACTCCTGAACAGCAGAGGGATTGCCGCCAGGTCCTGGAGCAATTTTCCTCACTACTTTCCCTTGTCCCGGGAAGAACCCACCTGTGTACCCATGATGTGGACACAGGAGACAGCCCACCTGTGAAGTCTAAAATCTACCGGCTGTCAGACAAGGTGAGGGCCAGCATTCACAGTGAAGTCGCTAAGATGCTGGAGTTAGGAGTGATTGAACCTTCTAGTAGCCCCTGGTCCAGTCCGGTGGTTCTGGTACCAAAAGCTGCCCCGCCGGGCACCACTCCAGAACTGAGGGTCTGTGTGGATTACCGGGGACTAAATTCAGTAACAAAGACTGATGCTCATCCGATCCCAAGGGCGGATGAACCCATTGACCGGCTGGGAGCTGCCCAATACTTGAGTACCTTTGACCTTACTTCAGGGTACTGGCAGATCTCCCTTACAGATGGAGCAAAGGAAAGGTCAGCCTTCTCCACACCTGAGGGTCACTACCAGTTTTGTGTGATGCCCTTTGGGCTAAAGAACGCCCCTGCTACATTTCAGCGGCTGGTGAACGAGGTCCTCTCTGGAATGGAGGATTTCTCTGCTGCTTATCTGGATGACATTGCTGTCTTCAGTAGCAGTTGGGAGGATCATTTGTGTCACTTACAAGCTGTTCTCCAGGCCCTGAAACAGGCTGGCTTGACAATCAAGGCCAGTAAATGTCAGATTGGGCAGGGGTCGGTGGTGTACTTAGGCCACTTGGTGGGCAGGGGAACGGTGCAGCCCCTCCAGGCGAAGATCGAGGCTATCATGGCCTGGGAGCCCCCCAAGACCCAAACTGAGGTCTGAGCCTTCCTGGGCCTCACAGGATACTACCATCGCTTTGTGAAGGGGTATGGCACTATTGTAGCTCCCCTCACTGAACTTACATCCAAGACACAACCCCGACGGGTAGCCTGGACAGAGGCTTGTCAGCGGGCCTTTGACACCTTAAAGCAAGCAATGTGTACTGCTCCAATTTCACAGGGCCCCGGATTTCTCAAGAGAATTTATTGTCCAAACAGACGCATCAGAGCATGGCATTGGGGCAGTGTTATCGCAACTCAACGAAGAGGGCTTGGATCAACCAGTGGTCTTCCTGTCCAGGAGACTGCTTCCCCGGAACAGAGGTGGAGTGCAATTGAGAGGGAAGCCTTTGCGTTGGTATGGGCTCTGAAGAAGCTGCGGCGATACCTGTTTGGCTCGCACTTCCTGGTACAGACCGACCATCGGCCCCTTCGTTAGCTGATGCAAATGAAGGGGGAAAATCCCAAGTTGTTGAGATGGTCCATCTCCCTACAGGGAATGGACTTCCGGGTGGAACATCGGCCGGGAGTGGACCACGCCAATGCAGACAGTCTCTCTAGGTATTTCCGCCTTAGTGATGAGAACTCCCAAGGGGTTGGGTAGCTCTCCCCACTTTCAGCTGGGGGGGACGCGTGTTAGACCTGTCTGCCCCTTTGGTGTTCCTCTCCCATCATTATTTATTTTTGTCCCTTTTGGCCTCCATATGTTTTATTCTCTTTTGTGTCCATCAGGAATTTTCTTTTTTTGGAGCTGTCATGGGGTTAGGTGTTCCCTGACACCACCATTTCACCTTCTTATTGAGGCCTAGTCTTCTACCTGAAACTTGAGAGAGAATCAAGGAACCTAAAATGGTGGCCAGTAACTGCCATAATGGTCACCCCAGTGAGGCAGACCCATAGGACAGCATGAGGAAGGTTTTGGAACCCTCTAGCAGGTTCTAGTGGTCTGAGGCCAGGCTATAAAAGGCCAGTGACCAGGCAGACATTGTGTGCAGTCAAGGAGTGACCAGTGAGGAGGGAGGAAACTCGAGGAGGAGGATTTCACACTAGTGAGGGGGCACAATCGACCCTTGGGCCGGCTATATCCCTGTATGGAAGTGACCCCACCTGAGCTGACCAAACCCCACTGGCACCGATTTCCAGACAAGTGCCTAAAGACTCTGTAGTGAGGCCCGCAGTGGCTGGAGGCACTAGTGCGAGATCACCAAGTGAACCAATAAAAATAATATGCAAAAGCATCAGTATTGAGGCTGGTTCCTGATGCGTTATTCCGCTGCTGAAGGAAGAGCAGGGGACTTAGGAACAAGCTCCTGTGTCGGCGGAGAGTGAGCGAGTTATTTACTCACCGTATGTGGAAGCGGCAGAACCACCTGTCATCCTGTCAAGAGCGGAGCGCTCGACGCCGTGTGCGAGTCCGGACTGCGGAGCGGAGGAAGCAGGGCCCAGCTGATCGGTGACTTCAGGCCGTGTAGCGTGGGAGCTGACGTCAGAAGAGGCGGGGTGACTGAGGTTGAAGGCCGGACGTGGGAGGAGCCCGCCGCCGCCGCCGAGACGAACACCCTCGCCGAACCTGTGAAGGCTGACGCTTCCGAGGGAGCCCCCGGAGCCAGGCCATTCGGGAGAACAGCCGAGTGAACTTTCGGAGGTCTCCTAAACCCAAGTAAGCCGGGAGAGTACTCGGGAGGGGAGGAGAGAGTGAAGACCTGCCCGACCCTCGTCGGATCAAACGGCACAGAGACTGTTCAAGTTCCAAACTCACCCTGACTGATATTTTCTGAGGGAAAGAACCCTCGAGAGACAGTTCGCACTGGGGGGTAATCTGTGACATCGGGTGCCAAACCGCTCTGGGAGGAAAAGGTTCTGTAGCACTAATGTGGCATTTCGAACACCCAGAGGTGGGGGAGCGAGTTGAGGGCTAAGGTCACAGTTGAAGCCTGAGTTGCGGGAGGTTGTGGAGAATCGGTGGTATCACGAATAGACGCTGGTGAAAAATAGCTGGAAAAGTAAGATAAAACAGGGCAAGGGAACACTCTAACCTGGTCCCTCAGTTTACTAGGGTTGTGGCATGTACTAGAATTGAGTGGAAAGTTAGTGATTATTTACTTGTCTCCTTCAGTGCTCATCTAGACGCACAAGAGACCGTGGGAAGGTGTTGAAACTGTGAGAGGAAGCTGCATCAAAACAAAAGTAATGTAACCACTTAATTTTCAGTAAAGAAACCTGATTGTGCACCAAAGCAACTGTGAGAAAGTGTGGGGTTCCGCACATGTAAGTTGTAGGGGTTTTTCAATGTGATCTCTGCAACTGGGGGACAGAAGTATAAGAACTGTCATTTGGAATTTAAAGTTTACTAATCATTGAAGGTGATGAAATGTACTGAGCTGAATGTACTGTACTGTTGAAAGAAAAGAAACCTAAGCTAAAGAATGTTATAAAAGGAAACAGTATTTTTCTATTTTGGTGTGGTGTCCTTATTTTTGGGGGTTCGTCGCTGGGTTACTGCGGGTGAGTTTGTAAGCATTACACACAAGCCTTGGGGGGTTGAGCTCTACCCGCTCTGTGCCAGGCTACCCTATGTAGTCTAGAGAAATCTAGGTCTAATATATATATATATATATATATATATATATATGTATATATATATATATATATATATATATATATATATATATATATATATATATATATATATATCACAATCCAGCCGGTAGCCGCGCCAAAGTCCCAAGTGCAGAATCCAGCGCGTGGACACCAAACGATACGCCCAAGTCAGTCTTGCGTTGTTTGTTGCTTTTTATTTAATCATAAAGTGCAAGATATATATATATATCCACAGAAATCCCTATTCCTTATTCCAGAAAGAAGAAGGCACGCACACGAAGGCTGAAGGAAGAAGGCTTCTTTATTAAAAGGGCCTCCCACAACCCTGAGAATGAGAAGACAAGTTTCGGCTGACTCAGCAGCCTTTATATGTATTTGCAACTGTTATAAAGAAAAAATTGTACAGCGATGCGGTGGGGTGGCGCAGTACTGACGTCTTATGCGTCGTCAATCTGTGAGAATTTCTGCTGGCCCCTATGAACACTTTTTATACTTGTCCTGGCATGCTAATTTGAAGACCCCTCACTTTATGGGGGTTGGGCGGGCTTAGCACCAGGTATTGGTGGTCTTTAGAGGGTACAATTTCAGACAGTTGCATTGTCTGTTTGGTACACTGATATCATTTGCCATCTGCTAGTCAAGCCTGAGCACTATCGGGAGGAGCTAGGCCCAGGAAATGTGTTTGTAGATCATGCTGAGTTATCACAGCCCTGGCTGCTGAGACTGATAGCTTTGTATCCTGCCTTGTGTTTTCCTGCAGTGTATTTTCCTGCCACGTGTTATCTTGTTTCAAATTTTCCTTGGGTAATTTGGGTCCAGCATGGGCTTGGTTTTCCCTCTTCTGTTACACAAACATCATGTCCATAAACTTTCTGAGCACAAACTGTCACTTTTAAGGACAAAATCATCCTGTCACTTTTAAGGACAAGCGTTTGATGAGCCTCACACTCTGACACACTTGGGGGTGGGGGAGTTGGGGGCTGCCTGCACATTCACAGCTCAGCTTGTACACAGTTTAAAAACATGCCCAGACATTTCCCTCTTACATGAAGACACTTTTGCGCGGACCTTTAGAGACACATTTATTTTTCCTTACATAATCCTGCTAACCTAACACCACCTTCAACACATGCTCACACTCTGACACAAACCCTGTGCCACATCCCCAGCTCAGCTTCTGGTAGGGCTGCCACACACACATCATGTCCCCAAACTTTTTGCCTACAAACTGTTTCTTTTGGGGACACACAGGCATGTCACTTTCAAGGACAGACCTGTCAATTTTGGGGACACAGACCTGTCACTTTTGGGGACACGAGTTTGATGAGCAATGGTATCCCGACTTACTACTACCACAATTTTATGTTGGTGGAAAGGGAACTCTGACACAGTGGCAACAGAGGTTTCCTCCATGCCAACATAATGGCACACCCACCCAATCTATATGCGGGGAAACTTTCAGTATGGCCGCGCAATAAACTTCTCCGTCCCCACTGCGGCCAAACTCTCCGATGAGCCTGGGGAGTAAGGGTGGTTGGAGAAATGGCTGCATGTCCACCCACCATATTTAGATGGCCAGACATGAAGCCATTTTTTACTGTCTTTCACCACCTGGCAACACCTGGGAGTGAGGGACAGTAAAATCATAATGATTCTCACCCCCCAATGGGAGAAGACTAACAGGGCTGCATTACTTTTTTTCTATACAAAAAGAAAATCCAGTTTTGAGATTTTGCTTTTATAAAGAAAAAGAAATGCTCTGTGCTAGAGTGCGTGTCCGGCTGGCGCAGCCACGTAGCACAGAGTGAAATGTGTTGACAGGAACCGCTGTGATGTGGAAATACTTTTATGAGTGATAGCCTGCTTGGAGGTCTTTTATAAATTAGGTGGGCGGCCCCTCCATCATGGGGATGGCGTATTCTACTCTGTCCCCATGGCAGGATGGCAGAACTTCTGCGCTGATATAAATCAGTGCCATCGTCATTGATATATGGTACAAAAATTATTATTTATTTATTTATTGTGAGAGTTTTATATAGCGCTGACATGACCCGAGGGTATCAGAGGGCTTTACAAGATGTACACAATGTAAACAAGAGAGACCAGACATATAGGGCAAAAAAGAGCCTTCAGGATGGTGCTACGGTGTATTGGTCCGAAGGTTAGATATATGTGCAAAACATATAGAAGCATTGACAATGCTGCAAGATTTCAGTGGTACAGAAAACATCGTCAGCCATAGCAGACGTGGTGATATAGAACATATCGACAGTCCTGCAGGACTTCAATAATATAATGAATGCATAGTAATTAAACAAAAACAAACTACATCTGAACTCGGGAAAACTGAATGATTCACTGCCTTTCAAACAATTTAGAATGTACACCAGGCGTGTGTCCTCACTGAAGTAAGGAAGCATGCTGCAACCAAAAACACAGCAACCTTGATTCCTGGGTGTGTACACGACACAGTAACAGCATGCAGGATTAATAAACACATCACAAGTGCTTAGGTATTCCAGGCACTAAAGTGAAGCCTGTCCATTAAAACTAAGGTCGCTTTGCATTAACTCTTGAAAGCTTTTTCATGGACAGACAGTTCAGAGGTGCAGAAATTAAAATTAATTTCAAGGGAATTCACAAAAGAAAGGGAGGGCTAGAGTTCCCCCTCTCAGATAAAGTACTGCAACTCCTTATTTTTCAGGCCGGGTTTCATAGCGCAGCTGGTCGGCCTTACGTGATTAGCAGAAAAAGAGCTGTGAGAAATAGTAGAAGGGAAGCTTAGGCTCCGCCCACATGCTGACAACCTTCACTATAGTACAACAGCTCTGAAAGTAGGGCTCCAGAGGTCAAACATCAGGCTATGAGCCAGATGTAGGTAAATGGCATTTACCGATTCGTAAATACCGAATTTTACCGATTCGGTATTTACAAATCGGTAAATGCTATGTAGGTATTTTTACCGATTAATTTACCGAATCTGTAGAATTTGGTAATTACCGAATCGGTATTTACTGATTCGGTAATTGCCATTGATTCCTATGGGCCTTGAGGCCCATAGGAACCAATGGCAATTACCGAATCGGTAAATACCAATTCGGTAAAATTACCGAATTGACAAGGGGGACAGGGTGTCACTTTGACACCCTGTTGCACCCCTGATTCAGGCTTGTGTGCCATGTGACACACATACATGCCATTAGGGCATGTCTGTGTGCCACATGACACAGGTGTACATTAAGCATGGGCGAATTTTGCGAATCTCGCGTTCGCGAATTTTGCGGATTTGCGAACTCGCAATCCGCAAAATCCGCGAATTCTTGCGAATTTGCGGATTTTTTTTTTTTTGTGTTCGCAAGGATTTCTGCCAGTTCGCGAGGGGTTCGTACCAGTTCGCAATTGCGAACTTACATTTCGTCGCGCAACGGTCGGGAATTATGTTGTTTCTACGTCTGGTTCATCATCACAGGTTCCCAGCACCCTCTGTTTCACCACTGCAACCCTCTGTTACATCAATGCCACCCTCTGGTTCATCATTACTGTAGATTATGGGGGGGAAAAGCAAGCACACCAGCCCTGCTTCAACTGAGATGAATTAATTTGGGGTTAGTTTATTAATGTGTCACTGTTTTAAAATTCCAGTCTGGCACCTGCTTCCTTATCTGTAATTTTGCTTTCTGTTGCAGTGCATTTTTTTCCCCAGGACCTTCTTTGTGGCCTACTTGTAGCTATTGTATGAGCCTGCTGTGAGGGTCAGAGCAGGGTCATACAATTGTTGCAACTAGCAACTGAATTCTGGAGGGGCCCCAGTCAGGAAGCACTACCGGGAATTGTTACTAATGATGAGTTTGAACTCTTGCCCCTGCCGAGTGCTTTCAGTTTTGAAAAACTCGTTTTTCTGCAATTTCGCAGGGTTCGCGGGGTGCGAACACGCGCGAGATCGGATTCGGAAGCCGCAAATTCGTGCGAATATGCAATTTGTTTTTTTTGCGGCGTGTTAGTTGGCAAGGTTTTGTGCGTTTTTGCGAGCCGCTCGTAGCGCAAGACGCGAAGTTACCCTCGCGGTCGTTCAAGGGCGCAGCCATCTTGTTTGCCTGACGTATTTCCGTTTCCGGGCGCGAAGTGTAATCTCGCAAAGTCCGCGGCTTGCCAGTACAGTCTCGCGCGTGTTCGCAAGGAAAATCTCGCGCGAACTTACCCGCGCGGTCGTGAACGGGCGCGGCCATCTTGTTTCTCATTCATTGCTATGGTTCTGGGCATGGTCTTTGTATCCTCTGTCAATCTCTGCCATCCTTTGCTTGTTTGAAGTTTTTTTTTATCTATTTTACTTATTATCTATCCCTCTATTTTTCTATCCCTATATTTTTGTGTTTACTGCTACTTTTGGTTAATTTTAAACTACTTTTGTAAACTCTTTTCTTTTCTTCTCTTCCCTATTCTATTTTCTTTATTCCTTTCCGCCCAGACCATGGTGAAGGGAGCCGGGAAGCATCCCGAGAAGGGGAAGGGTCCCGCACCCCGTGTCCGGCTCCCGTGCGGGCGTTTGAGGGGGGAGCTAGTGATGCCACGGGAGATCTTTACCCCGGAGGAGGTGGCCCAACTCATTTTTTATGTTCAGCGCCGCCTCCCCAGGACCATTATGGGAGGCGGCAAGATCAGTGCCGGGTACGGGGCCCGGGAGCGCCGGAAGCGGTGGGAGAAGGTGTGCCAGGCCATTTACCACCACTCTCGGGTCTGGCGCACCTACAACCAGGCCACCCACCGCTGGACGGATGTCCTGACCCGTGAGCGAGATCTGCTCGACCTCCTTGGCCTTGAGATCCCCGGGCTTGGTGAGTAGTAGTAGCTATGTCTTTACTACTATGTTTTCTCCTGCTGTGTTATTATATTGCAAATTTTTGTTTTTTACCAAGAGCAATAATGCTGCTCATTACATTGTAGGTAAATTTTATTTCAAAATCTTCTGTGCATTTCAGGTACACTGCTCTCCTTCTTCTCAGTAGTGTTGCTACTATGCTTATTTGTTTTAGATTTTGTGTTCATTTCATTGGCCTGTGAAATTATGTATGAGTGTAGTTGAAAGAACTGCGTAATGCTACACACTAAGGTTCAGATTTTTAATTACCGGCGCATCCCTGCAAAGTTGCAGGGATGCGCCAGTAATTGTGCGTCACGCCACCATCACCCATGGTGCGCCGTATTTACAATGCGGCGCGCCATGGGCCCAAAACGTCACCAAAGCGTTACGCATCTGTGCCGTAAAGGCGGCGCATTGCTGGAGTTGCGTCGCAACGATGGTGCAGCTCCATCAATGCTCTGGGGTGCCCTATCTCCCCAATGCTGCGTCAAGCCGTACGTCTGCTTCAAGCAGGCGCAGGGTTTGAGTCACGCATCATTGTCCTCAAAGTGACTGATTGAAATCTTGTAGATTTCCCTCAGCCAGTTTTAGGATGCGTTCCTGCGCAGGAACGCCCTCCCTTGCGCCGGACCACCCCTATTGGCGCAGGGCTTTACAACGTGATGCATCTCCCAGATGCGTCACGTTGTTAATATACGCCGCACCATTGCGCCTCTTTTGTGCTGTCGCTGCGTCACAAAAGTCACGCAACAATGGAGCAAAAGAGCCGGAGGGGCCTTCTAAATCAGCCCCTACAGACTCAAGTCCAGTCCTTCCTTTGTACACATGGCGATAAGAAGAAATAGTGGTGGTGGATTAATAGTTTGAGTATTTTAATGACTGGTGAATGTAGTAGGAAACTTTAGTGTTGTCGCTGATCTTCAATCACAATGGACTTTGGCTGTCACTTTGCGTGCTGCGGACTGCTGCCTGCCAATCCTAGGCAAACCTTTTTAGTACTTTGTTTAGTGAGTTACATAGGGTAGTTTCCAATTCGACGGTCCTCAAATCAAGCAATACTAAAGTAATGACGTAGTCGACCACATGAGATTGGTCAATAATATATCCCGTGGAGTCGTTCCCTATTTGCTATTTCGCAAAAATATTTTGTTACTTTGTTAGTTCTTTTTTAAATGTTTGATTTGGTTGAGAAATATCATCCATGTTTTCTGTTTTTCTTTCTTTCATGTTGTACATCAGCTTCCCCCAGGGGCAAGAGGAGGACACAGGAGGAGGAGGAGGAGGGTGCTGTTGTCGATGCAGGCCAGGACCGGGCAGTCGAGGGCTCCTTTGCTGGCCCCAGTAAGTTTTAATTTTAATATAGAGTACTTATTTTTTCCTAGCGTTCCTCATTCGATTTTTTCTAAATCGTCTTTGATCTTCTTGTAGACAGGATCTAAATTCTTATCCTGCCTCGACTATGACTCCGTGTGGTATTACTAGATTATTCTTATTAGTCTGTCTGTGTAGCTAACTAAGATTGCACATTTGGCATTTCCATTGGACTCCCATTCTAGTCAGCAATAGCTCTATGCACTGAGTGTAGTCCTCTGGGATTGTCCATAATGTCTTTTCAAGTATTCTAAATGTTTATGCTTTGACCATTGCCAACAATAAAAAGGTGAATGACCACCACCAAGAAATAATAAGATACTACTTTACTTTTGGTTTCGATAGGAGGACAATCCATTCTACTACTGTTGCAGGGACAAATCTGCACAAACAGAACTATGGACACTAAATAATGCATCGCTTAGCTTATCAATTATAATAGGTGCTGTAACTGTTAGACTTTCCACATACCTCAGTGATAACAGACTTTTTAGTTGAACCCCCAATCTCCTTACTGACTAGATAGTGTGGCAGAGTCATTTAGCTCCCAAAGTCACCGATGGCAGAGGCACGGACTCATGCTTGCAAAAATTCGAAAACCTTTAGCTCATCCACTCTAGTCTGGAGGACCAAAAACCACAGAGTCTATTTAAGTTTAAAAGCTTTATTAAAAGTAAAAACATTTATTAAATTCAAGTTTGTCATAAAAGTGAACGTGTAACTGAAAATGGAAAAGTGCTTAGTGCTGACGATTAATTGGACACATTTCTTGTGGTCGAGCCGAGCTCACACCTGGTTTGAACTTGATCCTGCTCGTGTTCTTAGAAGTCAAGGTTCTGTCTGTTAGGAGAAAAAGTGGTGCGTGTTAAAAAGTAAAAAGCAAACATTCATCAGTTGTGCCAAAAAGTGCAGCAAGACAACAGCCTTCCCTGGAAAAAGGGACATTTTTACTCTAGAGTACACAGTCAAAAATTATTAAATTGTACACTTTTTTTCACATTTCTTTCTTCCTCCTAGACCAAATATTATATAGTAGTGAGTGGTGTATTCTAACATTATTAAATGTACTTTGTAGGTGGAACATCTGGAGACGGGGCCAGCGCGGAGGTGGTGGTGGCATTGGACGAGGAGGACAACTCTGGGGAGGAGGCGGTGCAAGTGCCGGACAAGGACATGCCTGTGAGGGTTCACACGGTGGTGGCGGGCAGAGGTAAGCTATACATTCCTTAGTCATTGGGATTGAAGACTGCAGAGTGTGCTTTCTGCACGGGTGTATTATAAAAAAAGCAGGTAGTAGCCTCCTCTAAATGTACTTCGACTTAGCTGTGAAGTTTTTGGCGAGAAGAATCCCAATCAGATCTGAGGTGAACTTGATGGATGGGATGAACGAAAAGCGAAAGAAGGGTGTAAGTGTGGAAGCACGAGAAATGTAATGATGACTGGCAAAGAAGAATGATATGTGTTTGCTTGGTCCCCGAGGTGGCTGGGAAGGTAAGAAAATGGTATGGTGCATGGCTGGGTGAATGATGAAGCAAGGATGGGTGGAAGGAGAACAGCCTGGGTGGGTGAGACAGAAACTGTATGTGTGCAATATACTTTGAATGGATGGATGCCTGGATCATTCATGGTACTATCTGACTCTTAGATAGCATATGTGAATCTAGAGAGAGTAGACGGTCACTGGATGAACTAAGTGTTACTTTGAAGAGCATGTAACACCGCACCCGCACGTCCGTTCCAGTGTAGGAAAGGGAAGGAAAAGAAGTTGTAACGTTGTCCAAAGACTACCATGAATAGTAGCAGTAGTTTGTATTGCAACTGCAAGCACAGCATATATCCAGTTATTACGGTGGACACTCCCTACCTCCCTTAATAACTTTAGTTTAGTAGTAGTACGTCATTCATGTGTGGGGGTATCACTGTTCACTCAATAATAAGCAAAGCACCTAAAGTCATCCCATATGTCATCAAATACATCCCATGTGAAGTGATAGATAATCCGATAATTTAGCTTCTTCATTTTCCTTTTCTAATACTCATTTGCACTGTAGGGTGAAAGCTAAATTAATTAAGCAGTAGCCCTTTTAACAGAGTATTCTCAGTGCCACCCGTAATAGAAAAGTAAGAGCTTCACCACCTGCATGTACTGGACCGGTACAGTAACGCAAGTCTGTCTCACTCACCATGGTGTGCGTCTGTTTTTCTCGGGTGCAAGTTCACTGCGCTGGCATTATGCCGGCTTGCATAAGATAACGTACCAATTTTCCTAAACAAGAGAGAAGAAGAAGAATAAGAGTGGTGTACTGTCATAGTCGACTGTAATAGAAGTCCATAGTGCTCGTAGAATTTGTTCCTTAAACTCCCACTAATGTTAGAGCAAGGATGAAGAAGTCGGAGGTTACATAGATACTGTCCTCAATAGTTATGCACTGTGCTTTCAATTTGCTACTTGTACTGTGACAACTTTCTGCTCAATCATTTTGTGTTAATCTTAAGGAGCATTGGTTACAGACTATGTCTTTCTTTTTTCATGTAGTTGCTCCTTCCAAATCCAAGACACCATCAAGGAGGAAGGAGCTGGCTCGAATGGCCCGGCAACGGAGGCTGGATGCCACTGTTGCTGAATATCGGCGGCTGGTGGCCCTGGAGGAGGAGGAGACGCAGTCTGGTACAACAACAACGTCCACTGGGACAGCTGCATCCTCCTCCGTGCGTGCTGCCAGCCAGCGCAGTGCTCCAGCGGTACGGAGCTGGGCTACCAAAGCCAAACGCCACCGCCCAGCAGCAAAGAAAGCAGCTGCCCCTCACAGGATTTGCAAGGCACACCGGCGCCGCTTATCCCTCAGACTGTCCTACCTGGAGCAGGAGGTCCATAATTATAAGAACGTGGTGGAGGGCCTCCGCTTCGAACTTGCCACCCTCCGCAAGGAGCATGATGCCCTGGCTGCTAATTCCAACAGCACCCTGCCATAGTGTCCCTTGCCCCTTTTTTAGAGACTTTTGGGGGGTGGGAATTGGGAGTTGTGATTTTTGGGGACTTTTGAAGGACAATCGTTGGGGTTAGGGAGGGTCTTGCGGGAGATTCTTTTGTTAGGGCTATAAAAATATACTTTTTGAAACTTTATCTGACCATACCTGTTTTTTACTGCTTTTGAGTCTGGTGGGTGGGGGTTTAACATAACAGTAAGTTTGTTTTCCTGAATAGTCCTAGGACTTTAGTAGTACTACCGTCAATCAAATCTCTCGTCTCTCCTAATACTCCATTATACTACCTCCAACCAAACGCCTATCTTACCTGTAATTTCTGTTTGCAAGTAGGGCTAGGCCCAGGGCTGGCTCCACGGGAAACAGCAAATAAGGTTGGCAATCCTGGGCGGATAAAATTTCCTCATAGCGGTGGTACTAGTGGTGTGACACAGTGGCAGTTGCTTGCCTATGAAAAAAAAGAAAATGAAATCTGGTTTGTCCTCCTGAGCAATACAAAGGTACAATACAGAATATAGCAGGTGACAGAAGTACACTAGAACAGTGCCACATTGTAGCCTAACAAATGTTAAAGTATAACTAATTCGGTTGAAGTTCTTTGACATTAGCCATGGGTCTTTGTCAAGCAGAGTAAGAATATATCCTCGGATTTCTTCACCAGCCTGTTGCTATCACCTTATCCTCCCCAGCAAGTGTGTGGATTTATTGCTGTAATTTAGTCACACATCAATCAAAACCACACAGCCCGGGGGAAGAGGGTTAGGGTTTGAAAAATGGATGGGTATGGGGGTTTTTGGGAAAGGTTTTGGGAGACAAGAAAAAGTAGCACAGCATGGACAAACAAATGTGAACATAAACAAATCTTTGGGTACAAACCTATCCATCAATCTTTGAAAGTGCATACACTACTGCATGCATGTCAGTTAAAAGTAAGTAGTACTTTCGACAACTGTGGAAGAAAGAATGCGACAGTACAGGGCGTGGGTGGAAATATTGATAACTATATTCAACATAAGGTCTCTGTAGCCAGATACCTGAGAGCCTTGCTGGTCACTATAAATCCATTCACAACAACACTCAATGGGGTTGGTCTGGAAGGTATAGTAGATAGAAAAGGAGAAATTGCTTTTTTTCTAGGTGTCCCCTCACTCACCAGGGTTGCCCCTTGGTGACATGCTTCATCATTGGGGCCATCCCAGTCCTCTAAGGGCTGGGGCGTGCTGCGACTTGCGAATTACGTAGGAGCACTTACAAATGACTATGTGTGGTGCAGATGTGATAGTGGAGTGGACTAAATGATGTGTTAAGGGATCAATTTAGAAGCAGAGAGAGATCCAAGAAATGCAGTCACAGTCAGAGAAAAAGGCAAGGGATACTGTATCTATGTGGTTGTAGTGGTCCTGTTGGAAGTGGTAAGTAAGTTGCCTGCAGAAAAAAAATCCTCCTTTTAGCGGCACTCCTCCATTGCAGCCGCCGCTTCGTCCATCGATGTTGGTCACCAGAAGACACCCTGTAAAAAAAAGCACAGCATAGACAAACAATGGAACATAAACAATTCTTTGGGTACAAACCTATCCATCAATCTTTGAAAGTGCATGCACTACTGCATGCATGTCAGTGAAAAGTAAGTAGTACATTCGACAACTGTGGAAGAAAGAATGCGACAGTACAGGGCCTGTGTGGAATTATTGATAACGATATTCAACATAAGGTCTCTGTACTTAGCCAGATACCCGAATGCCTTGCTGGTCACTATAAAGCCATTCACAACAACACTCAGTGGGGTTGGTCTGGAAGGTATAGTAGATAGAAAAGGAGAAATTGCTTGTTTTCTAGGTGTCCCCTCACTCACCAGGGTTGCCCCTTGGTGACATGCTTCATCATTGGGGCCATCCCAGTCCTCTACGGCCTGGGGCGTGCTGCGACTTGCGAATTACGTAGGAGCACTTACAAATGACTATGTGTGGTGCAGATGTGATAGTGGAGTGGACTAAGTGATGTGTTAAGGGATCAATTTAGAAGCAGAGAGAGATCCAAGAAATGCAGTCACAGTCAGAGAAAAAGGCAAGGGATACTGTATCTATGTGGTTGAAGTGGTCCTGTTGGAAGTGGTAAGTAAGTTGCCTGCAGAAAAAAAATCCTCCTTTTAGCGGCACTCCTCCATTGCAGCCGCCGCTTCGTCCATCGATGTTGGTCACCAGAAGACACCCTGTAAAAAAAAGCACAGCATAGACAAACAATGGAACATAAACAATTCTTTGGGTACAAACCTATCCATCAATCTTTGAAAGTGCATGCACTACTGCATGCATGTCAGTGAAAAGTAAGTAGTACATTCGACAACTGTGGAAGAAAGAATGCAACAGTACAGGGCCTGTGTGGAATTATTGATAACGATATTCAACATAAGGTCTCTGTACTTAGCCAGATACCCGAGAGCCTTGCTGGTCACTATAAATCCATTCACAACAACACTCAGTGGGGTTGGTCTGGAAGGTATAGTAGATAGAAAAGGAGAAATTGCTTGTTTTCTAGGTGTCCCCTCACTCACCAGGGTTGCCCCTTGGTGACATGCTTCATCATTGGGGCCATCCCAGTCCTCTACGGCCTGGGGCGTGCTGCGACTTGCGAATTACGTAGGAGCACTTACAAATGACTATGTGTGGTGCAGATGTGATAGTGGAGTGGACTAAGTGATGTGTTAAGGGATCAATTTAGAAGCAGAGAGAGATCCAAGAAATGCAGTCACAGTCAGAGAAAAAGGCAAGGGATACTGTATCTATGTGGTTGTAGTGGTCCTGTTGGAAGTGGTAAGTAAGTTGCCTGCAGAAAAAAAATCCTCCTATTAGCGGCACTCCTCCATTGCAGCCGACGCTTCGTCCATCGATTTTGGTCACCAGAAGACACCCTGTCCACTGCCTGCCTGATGCTGAATTGTGGCTCGCTACTGTGAAGCCTGACTCCATCCTTTTTCCCCATTGCAGAGACTGAAACCCGGCCTGTAATTATTCAACGAAAAACAGGAAGTGATATAATATTACAACACCACTGATAAATAAATATAAGGTATGTAGGCTGTGGAGTGCAAAAAGTCACAATTTGATTTTCCTAGTAGACAGTACAATATTTTTGAAAGTGCGTACTCTGAGTCACCTTTTGAAGGATAAATAAGTATGGGCAAATTAATGTAGCGGATCTTGCCCCTCAAGCTAGGTGTACTGTAAACTGTGTTTTAGAACAAAATTAGATCTTCCTAGCAGTGCTCCCACCCAGACCCTTACTAAAGCCAGTCGCAAAAATGTAGAAGACCCCCAATCAAATCTCAAAAAACGAGGCCTAGCAGAAAACTGGTGACAAAACTTACTTTGAAAGTAAAAGTAGGCCGAAGTACCCCCTTCCTAATTACCCATTACCCACCGTGGATTGCATTCAAACCACTTGCAAGCAACCAAGCAAAAGTAGCCATAGCCAGCATCGCTCCAAGACTCGAAATCCCCCCCACTCAAACACATGCAATAGAAATACTGCTAACCCTAACGAACCCTAAGTTAAGAATAGTGGCAAAGGCTTTCTTTAACTATGCCAAATCCCCCCTTTCCCACCATGGATTTTCTTCAAATGACTTGCAACCAAAATTACACATTCTCACGAGTGCTCTAAGACCCCAGAACTCAGTTGGAAAAATCTAGAACACCCCGAAACACATGCAATCCTGCTGCTAGGGCTAACCCTAACGAACCCTAAGTTACAAAAAGTGCCAAAAGGCTTTTCCGCGAGGATTTTGTCCCAACCACTTCTACCCGGTATTAGACCTTCCCAGGAATGCCCCAAGACCCGCCAAACCACCCGCCAAGAAGCATAACACCCCCAAACAGGCCAAAAGCAAAATCTCATACTTGCAATATTTCTGGGCCTTCGGTCCAAACGCGCTGCGTAGCTAGGCCATAAGTCGGGGTTGCCACGACGGATTTCCTGAAAAGCAAATGCAATCAAGATTAGAGTGTCCCAGCAGTGCTCCCAGACCACGAAACTCACCCACAAACAGACGGAACCCCCCCTAAGAGCACCTCAAAGGCAAGCAAGTCATCAAAAACACAAAAAATTTTCTGCCTGGGATTTGGTCCAAAACACTTTTATCCGGTATTAGAGCTTCCCAGCAATGGCCCCAGAGCCGTCAACCCAGGAGAAAACGAGTAGAAGACCCCCAAACAGCCAAAGAGCAAAAGTACAAAAATGGGGACTTAGTCAATTTTTCACAAATTTCCCAAATCACTCCGCGCGCGCTCTGCAGCTAGGCCCTAACTCCCCTCTGCCACCATGGATTTGCTTGAAACCTCTTGCAAAGTAAAGTATATATAGCCAGCAGTGCTCCCAGACCACGAAACTCACCCACAAACACCAGGAAGCCCCCCAAACAGGCCCCCGAAAACGCTACATAGAGCAAAATGTCAGAAATAGCCAAAAAAAAATCGGCCTGGATTTTGTCCCAACCACTTCTACCCGGTATTAGACCTTCCCAGGAAAGCCCCAAGACCCGCCAAACCACCCACCAAGAAGCATAACACCCCCAAACAGGCCAAAAGCAAAATCTCATACTTGCAATATTTCTCGGCCTTCGGTCCAAACGCGCTGCGTAGCTAGGCCATAAGTCGGGGTTGCCACGACGGATTTCCTGAAAAGCAAATGCAATCAAGATTAGAGTGTCCCAGCAGTGCTCCCAGACCACGAAACTCACCCACAAACAGACGGAACCCCCCCTAAGAGCACCTCAAAGGCAAGCAAGTCATCAAAAACACAAAAAATTTTCCGCCTGGGATTTGGTCCAAAACACTTTTATCCGGTATTAGAGCTTCCCAGCAATGGCCCCAGAGCCGTCAACCCAGGAGAAAACGAGTAGAAGACCCCCAAACAGCCAAAGAGCAAAAGTACAAAAATGGGGACTTAGTCAATTTTTCACAAATTTCCCAAATCACTCCGCGCGCGCTCTGCAGCTAGGCCCTAACTCCCCTCTGCCACCATGGATTTGCTTGAAACCTCTTGCAAAGTAAAGTATATATAGCCAGCAGTGCTCCCAGACCACGAAACTCACCCACAAACACCAGGAAGCCCCCCAAACAGGCCCCCGAAAACGCTACATAGAGCAAAATGTCAGAAATAGCCAAAAAAAAATCGGCCTGGATTTTGTCCCAACCACTTCTACCCGGTATTAGACCTTCCCAGGAATGCCCCAAGACCCGCCAAACCACCCGCCAAGAAGCATAACACCCCCAAACAGGCCAAAAGCAAAATCTCATACTTGCAATATTTCTGGGCCTTCGGTCCAAACGCGCTGCGTAGCTAGGCCATAAGTCGGGGTTGCCACGACGGATTTCCTGAAAAGCAAATGCAATCAAGATTAGAGTGTCCCAGCAGTGCTCCCAGACCACGAAACTCACCCACAAACACCAGGAAGCCCCCCAAACAGGCCCCCGAAAACGCTACATAGAGCAAAATGTCAGAAATAGCCAAAAAGAAATCGGCCTGGATTTTGTCCCAACCACTTCTACCCGGTATTAGACCTTCCCAGGAATGCCCCAAGACCCGCCAAACCACCCGCCAAGAAGCATAACACCCCCAAACAGGCCAAAAGCAAAATCTCATACTTGCAATATTTCTGGGCCTTCGGTCCAAACGCGCTGCGTAGCTAGGCCATAAGTCGGGGTTGCCACGACGGAATTCCTGAAAAGCAAATGCAATCAAGATTAGAGTGTCCCAGCAGTGCTCCCAGACCACGAAACTCACCCACAAACACCAGGAAGCCCCCCAAACAGGCCCCCGAAAACGCTACATAGAGCAAAATGTCAGAAATAGCCAAAAGAAAATCGGCCTGGATTTTGTCCCAACCACTTCTACCCGGTATTAGACCTTCCCAGGAATGCCCCAAGACCCGCCAAACCACCCGCCAAGAAGCATAACACCCCCAAACAGGCCAAAAGCAAAATCTCATACTTGCAATATTTCTGGGCCTTCGGTCCAAACGCGCTGCGTAGCTAGGCCATAAGTCGGAGTTGCCACGACGGATTTCCTGAAAAGCAAATGCAATCAAGATTAGAGTGTCCCAGCAGTGCTCCCAGACCACGAAACTCACCCACAAACACCAGGAAGCCCCCCAAACAGGCCCCCGAAAACGCTACATAGAGCAAAATGTCAGAAATAGCCAAAAAAAAATCGGCCTGGATTTTGTCCCAACCACTTCTACCCGGTATTAGACCTTCCCAGGAATGCCCCAAGACCCGCCAAACCACCCGCCAAGAAGCATAACACCCCCAAACAGGCCAAAAGCAAAATCTCATACTTGCAATATTTCTGGGCCTTCGGTCCAAACGCGCTGCGTAGCTAGGCCATAAGTCGGGGTTGCCACGACGGATTTCCTGAAAAGCAAATGCAATCAAGATTAGAGTGTCCCAGCAGTGCTCCCAGACCACGAAACTCACCCACAAACACCAGGAAGCCCCCCAAACAGGCCCCCGAAAACGCTACATAGAGCAAAATGTCAGAAATAGCCAAAAAAAATCGGCCTGGATTTTGTCCCAACCACTTCTACCCGGTATTAGACCTTCCCAGGAATGCCCCAAGACCCGCCAAACCACCCGCCAAGAAGCATAACACCCCCAAACAGGCCAAAAGCAAAATCTCATACTTGCAATATTTCTGGGCCTTCGGTCCAAACGCGCTGCGTAGCTAGGCCATAAGTCGGGGTTGGCACGACGGATTTCCTGAAAAGCAAATGCAATCAAGATTAGAGTGTCCCAGCAATGCTCCCAGACCACGAAACTCACCCACAAACAGACGGAACCTTCCCTAAGAGCACCTAAAAGGCAAGCAAGTCATCAAAAACACAAAAAAATTTCTTCCTGGGATTTGGTCCAAACCACTTTTATCCGGTATTAGAGCTTCCCAACAATGGTCCCAGAGCCGTCAACTCACCTGCAAAGAGGTACAACAACACCCCCACAAGTGCTGAGTCTTTCTTCATTGGGCGTAAACCAGCCCTCTGGTTTGATGGAAATAGGAGTCTGGAGGAGGAGGATAGAGGAGCATGTTCTTCTGAACTTGTGAACCTGAGGAATGCAGACTGCGGCAACTTCAAATCAATTAGCAAACCAGCGAAGACAGTTCTGCTGATGGGCTTGATTTTGTGATTATCTGATTAAAGTTTGAAATATATTAACTGTGCACAACAAAGAAAGACAGACACACAGGAATAAAAGTGAATAGGGACGAAAAAGAAAGTTATTGATTTGTTGTCTCATTTTCAGGGCTCGGTATCACGGTCCAGGAATGAGAATAAGGCTTCGTCATCATACTCTGCGAATTCAGGCAGGGTGAGCTCAGTGTCACCTGACAGAGTAGAAATTCCCTCATCTATGCTGCTGGCCACCTCCTCTTCATCCGGCACGCTCTCTCGTACTCTGAAATCTGGTGGTATGAGGTGCTGATTCATCTTGATCATTGTTAACCTCTCCACATTTTTGGGCGAGAGGCGGCTCCGTTTGGGAGTTACAATCCCACCAGCCGCACTGAAAACCCGTTCAGAAGACACGCTTGCGAGTGGGCAAGACAAGTAGTTTAAAGCCAGGTTGGTGAGCTGTGGCCACAATTCTTTTTTCCCATGCCAATACGCCAATGGGTCAGAATTAACATAGACCTCTGTTGAGTCATTCAGATAGTCCTTCACCATCGACTCAAGGTCCTCATCCAAGGTTCCTCCACTTTGCTTAGCTCTTGCTGTGCCTCTGACCTTTTGAGAACCAAACCCACGCAGAGCTAGCCAATCCTCTTCAGCCTCCAATGTTTCTGTTGTGTTTCGTGCAGATGATCCGGTTGCCGGTGTCTTTAACGGCTGAGAGGTCACTTGTGCCACAGCCACAGGTGCAGAAGTGGATTGTTTTGACTGGGGATGGCCTGCTGATGTACTGCCATTTCCTTCAATTTCCAGCCGTTCTGTTTCAAACCTCTTGGCTGACAAGGCTAGCCAACGTTTGTACTTTGGAACATGTTCATCATCAAAAGGAAAGAATGCTTGGCCTGCCAGCGCCTTTTTGTAGCGTGGATCCAGAATAGTAGCACAAATGTAATGCTGTTCTGAGTGGATCTTTTTAAGACGTTCATCACCTTGTAGGAGCTCTAATAATTGCTCAGCCAGAAGCAAAGAGTCTTGGTTTTTGTCATCTTTTCCAAACACAGAACACACCTCCTTCAGTTGGTCCTCCAGCATGTACAACAATGGGATAGCTTTTCCCAAATTAGAGTCCTCCTTGCTGACTGCACGCGTGAAGAACTCAAAAGGACGAAGCATGCGTGTCAGGCTTTCAACTATGTTCCATTGCGGCCCACCCATCCTCAGCTCCTCTGTACCCTCTTTAAGGAAATATTGATCGAGTTCCGTATACTGCTCATACAGACGCTCAAGCATGTAGAAGGTTGAGTTCCAACGTGTTACCACCTCCTGGATGAGTGCTTTCACTGGCATTTGACGTTGATATAGCAGGCTCCTCAGCTGCTTCCGGGCCTTAAAAGAATGGCTGAAATGCTTGCACATTTTTCGGCAGGTCTCCAATACACTGTACGCTGCACTGCCTTTATTACCCAAGAATTTTTGGACAACCAGGTTTATACAGTGCGCCAAACACGGCACTCTGAAATAGTAACCGTCCCTCATGGCCTTAACTATATTGGCGCCATTGTCCGTGGAAACATAACCAACCTTGCGTTTTAGTGGGGACAGCCAGTTAAGGACCTTTGTGTTAAAGACATCCAAAATGTTTTCTGCTGTGTGACGTTTCTCCAAACCAAACATGGCTAGTGTTGCATGTTTCCGAGCACCTTTAAAAACAATGTTCGTGTCAACACCTGCGTTTAGCTTTGCTTTAGCCCCTGAAAAAGAGACCAAGTGTGCAGTGATGCACATGTAATCAGCGCCTGCGCCACTGGTCCACATGTCTGTTGTCAGATGTATAGTGTGAACAGCACTCTTCTGCAAAGCTGCCCCAATCACCTTCAGAACATCTTCATGTAGTGCTGGAACCGCAACTCGGGCAAAATAGAACCGGCTAGGAACCTTCCATTTAGGGCAGAGCGCTGCCACTAATTCTAGAAAACCAACCCCTTCTACAAAAGAAAAAGGGAGAAGGTCCAGAGCTAGCATTTTAGCCAGCTTAGTGTTATACAGACGGGTCATTGGGTGGTTGCGTTCATATTGCGCTTCTGTAAACAACATCTTTTTAATGTTGCCCTGGACCAAGGATTTACGGGATGATGATGATCTCTTCGACCCAGTTACGCTCGCTGATGAACTTTTCCGCATTGATGTCTCACTCTCTCCCACACTCTTAGTGTGGCTCCCATGGGGTGTGCTGCTGACAGGGGAACTGGGTGTAAGTGAAGTGTTCGAATCGTCTTCTTCCTCCTCGTCATCATCAGATGAAAAATCAACGTTTTCATTGCGTGCAATTCGGGCTTCCTTGATCGAGTGTAGGTGCGCAAACCATTGGACATCGTGCGTTCTCCTAAGATGACCTCTCTGGCCTCCGGTACCATAGTTGGAACCCAACTTACCACGACTAACTCGAAGCTTACAAATGCTACAAATGGCTACGTTTTCCTTTTTTGGGCAAACACTAAAGAAGTCCCAAACTGGAGACTTGAAATGTCTTCGGGGGCCGGAGGAGGCGGCGATACTGGTGGTGGTGGTCCTGCTGCTAATGCCAGATGAAGTGGAGGATGTGGATTGCCGAACTTCAGTACGTTTTGCACTTTCACCACCACGAATTGAGGTCGAGGACGAGGTGGGTACCTTCTTGCGAGGAAGAAATATGGAAGCGGTAGGTTTTGGTGTACTACTTAACTCCAAATCTAATGATTCCATTTCCATTGCCTCCTCGCCGACATCATCATCACGCTCAGCAGCTTCTCGGGATAGGGTCAAAATGTCTCTTTGCTGCATGCCCGGTGGGGCTGCAGTGACCTTTGTGATGACTGGCTCGTCGTCATCGTGAGAGGCTTCATCACCAGCAGTATCTGTCACTTCTTGTTGAGCCTCATCACACTCCATAGGTTTGAGTTTTTGGACGACCTTCCTTTTACGCTTAGGTACCGGTGTCAGATCATGGTGTGCCTCACTGTCAGACCGCAGTTGTGGTTCCCAAGCTGGATCTGTATCATCAGAAGGAGGTGGGCTTGAAGAAGATGTAGACACCCCCCTTGATCTTTTCCTTGCTAGGGATGTGGAAGACAATGAATGATCATCAGGAGGAGTGGCTTCCAATGATACCTCGGCTTCATTGTCGATTTCCTGATGTGCCCCTACTTCGGGAGGAACAACTATTGTGGGCACTTGTGAACCTCCATGCACCTTTGCTTGCGCATCTCCTTTTGCTGCCTCTCCTTCCACATGTACTTGGGCGTGTACTTGCACATGGTGTTGTTGTTGCGGCTGTGGTTGTTCAACACTTGTCAGATGAGTTACAACAACCTGTGTTGATTCAGGGACATTGCTGCTACTTTCTTGCGATGAGCCAACATCACTGGTCGATGGTGATTGGAGAAGTACACTGACTGCCTCTGAAGCACTCAAGGGCTTTGACTTAAGTTGGCGTGGTGGTGGAGGCACTGAACCCAATGGAGCAGGGGTGCTGCTCCCAGCTTGGTCCCCAGCAGATCCTGCTGCTGCAGGCGTACTTTTTTTTTTTCTCCCAAAAAACGTGGCGGGTGGCACACCAGCCTCCTTGGTAACTTGCTTCTTCTGCTCCTTACTAGCAACATTCTTGCTAGAGGAGCTACGGAGAACTTTCTTTGGGGCCATCTTCTTCAGAGCAGGTCAGACAGCAGGCCGCAGTTGCACGAATTGTAGAGTTGTCTGAGGCCAGACGTGACGTCGCGTGACGTTATGCTGCACACACACACCGCTGCAGGACTTCTTCCTGGCACTGGTGGTTCTCTTGAGTCTTGTGCACCTAAAAAAAATGGAAGACAGAGGAACATCAGTTCAGTTATAGAGCACAAAAAAATCGAAAAACACTGTAAAATCAGCACAATCCCAATCCATCCATGCCCTCCATAATGTTTAAATTCAAGACAACCCACAGAAAGACTAGGCCCATGCACCACTCACTACCCCTGGTCAAGGCCCCAACAACAGGTCAAAAATCGAAAAACACAGAAAAATCAGCACAATCCCATTCCATCCATGCCCTCCATGATGTTTAAGTTCAAGACAGCCCACAGAAAGACTAGGCCCATGCTAGACTCAAATACCCCTGGTGAAAAGGCCACAAGTACAGGCCCAAAAAACGAAAATCACTGAAAAATCTGCACAATCCCATTCCATCCATGGCCTCCATTATGTTTAAATTCAAGACAACCCACAGAAAGACTAGGCCCATGCAAGACTCACTACCCTTGGGCATAAATAAAGGTTGAAAAGTAGGCAAAATGGTTGGAGGCCTAACAACAAAGCCTGCATTCAAAATGGCCACTTGCCTGCCAGCACATGGCCAGTGCCTGTAGCTGCACTCAAAATGGCCACCAGCCACATGGCATGTCCCTCCCCATGAACACCCCCAAAAATCGAAAAACACTGCAAAATCAGCACAATCCCATTCCATCCATGGCCTCCATGATGTTTAAATTCAAGACAACCCACAGAAAGACTAGGCCCATGCAAGACTCACTACCCCTGGGCATAAATAAAGGTTGTAAAGTAGGCAAAATGGTTGGAGGCCTAACAACAAAGCCTGCATTCAAAATGGCCACTTGCCTCCTAGCACATGGCCAGGGCCTGCCTGTACCAGCACTCAAAATGGCCCCCACCCACATGGCCTGTCCCCATGAACACCCCCAAAAATCGAAAAACACTGCAAAATCAGCACAATCCCATTCCATCCATGCCCTCCATGATGTTTAAATTCAAGACACCCCACAGAAAGACTAGGCCCATGCACCACTCACTACCCCTGGTCAAGGCCCCAACAACAGGTCAAAAATCGAAAAACACTGCAAAATCAGCACAATCCCATTCCATCCATGCCCTCCATGATGTTTAAATTCAAGACACCCCACAGAAAGACTAGGCCCATGCACCACTCACTACCCCTGGTCAAGGCCCCAACAACAGGTCAAAAATCGAAAAACACAGAAAAATCAGCACAATCCCATTCCATCCATGCCCTCCATGATGTTTAAGTTCAAGACAGCCCACAGAAAGACTAGGCCCATGCTAGACTCAAATACCCCTGGTGAAAAGGCCACAAGTACAGGCCCAAAAAACGAAAATCACTGAAAAATCTGCACAATCCCATTCCATCCATGGCCTCCATGATGTTTAAATTCAAGACAACCCACAGAAAGACTAGGCCCATGCAAGACTCACTACCCCTGGGCATAAATAAAGGTTGAAAAGTAGGCAAAATGGTTGGAGGCCTAACAACAAAGCCTGCATTCAAAATGGCCACTTGCCTGCCAGCACATGGCCAGTGCCTGTAGCTGCACTCAAAATGGCCACCAGCCACATGGCATGTCCCTCCCCATGAACACCCCCAAAAATCGAAAAACACTGCAAAATCAGCACAATCCCATTCCATCCATGGCCTCCATGATGTTTAAATTCAAGACAACCCACAGAAAGACTAGGCCCATGCAAGACTCACTACCCCTGGGCATAAATAAAGGTTGAAAAGTAGGCAAAATGGTTGGAGGCCTAACAACAAAGCCTGCATTCAAAATGGCCACTTGCCTCCTAGCACATGGCCAGGGCCTGCCTGTACCAGCACTCAAAATGGCCCCCACCCACATGGCCTGTCCCCATGAGCAATCCAAAAATTCGAAAAACACAGAAAAATCAGCACAATCCCCATGGCATCCATGCCCTCCATGATGTTTAAATTCAAGACACCCCACAGAAAGACTAGGCCCATGCACCACTCACTACCCCTGGTCAAGGCCCCAACAACAGGTCAAAAATCGAAAAATACAGAAAAATCAGCACAATCCCATTCCATCCATGCCCTCCATGATGTTTAAGTTCAAGACAGCCCACAGAAAGACTAGGCCCATGCACCACTCACTACCCCTGGTCAAGGCCCCAACAACAGGTCAAAAATCGAAAAACACAGAAAAATCAGCACAATCCCAATTCATCCATGGCCTCCATGATGTTTAAGTTCAAGACAACCCACAGAAAGACTCAGTCCACCCACCACTGAGTACCCCTGGGCAAAAGGCCCCAAAACAGCCCAAAAATCGAAAATTCCAAAATTTTTATTGCAGCAACTGTAATGCCCCAAACAAACTTACTTGTAAAATTTCTAATCCAACAGTGATCCAAAGAAAGTCAAAAAGGCCTCAAATCCAAATATCCAGCAGCATCCACAAAAAGTAATCCTTCCAGCTCCAGACCCAAATGAAAAGTGACCAGGAGATGGACAAAGCACTGGGAGGAGCCTGCTGAACAGGAACAGGAAGTTGAAGACTGTGGGGCACTTCCTTCCTCCCACCCCCCTGCCCCCCTCCCCAAAATGGACTCCTCGCTAAAAAAGTGCAGGCAAATGTCAAACTAAGGAGTTATTCAGATAAAAATCATCATTTCTAGAAGGTTTATGCTGCTTGCTGGTGGATTTCTTGTGCAGAATTGCAAATTTATATTTTCGCTCGCCGCATCTCAAATCTCGCAATTGCGAAGTACCGCGAGACGTGATCTCGCCGTACTCGCGTTGACAAACTCTCGCTGTGCAAGTTGGCAAGCCGCGATGACGTAATCGCGCTCGCCAAATTCCCGCGGGATCACACAGCAAGATCCAAAATGGCGCAGCACTCGCAAAATATCGAGAAAAACAACTCGGCAAACGATGATAAATGCCGCGCGCCGCAAAAATTGTATCACCAACGCCGCGCGCCGCCCAAAAAATCCGCTGCGTGCGAATTTGCGGATTTTGCGGGAAATTCGCAAATCTCGCGGATTGCGAATTTCCCAAAAATCCGCAAAATCCGCGAGCGTAACGGATTTTCCGCCCATGCTTAGTGTACATGCACAGATGTGCATATACACAGGAATTCGTTATTTACCATGCAATAGTATTACATGGTAAATAACGAATTCTTAAGGGCCTGTGGCACTGTTTGCAGTGCCACCTACATATTGATTTACCGTTTCGGTAAATTTACAGAATCTGTATTTTACAAAATCGGTAAATTTACCGAATCTGTAAATCTACAGAATCTGTAAAATTTTGGCCCCCTACATCACAATCACCAAATACTGGTCGGTAACGGCTGAAATACCATGTCTTTTGAAAAAATTGGTGCTTATTCCTTTAACATGGAGATTGGTATGTATTATTTCTTGTTTTCTGACTGCAAATTGAGAGGATTTTTTATAAAGTGAGCTGTGTTCCAATAGTGCTGGAGTACAAGGGATAGATGTACAAACTTAGGGGCATATTATCAAGGAACGGCGTTAAAATTATCCCCGCTTTAGCGGCAGGAAACTGCCACTAAAGCAGTGATAATGGACTTGATAATATGCCCTTGAGAATACCAATGGAAGCCCATGTTCTGGTGTTAACATGGGCATGTTCTGGTGTTAACATGGGCTTCTATTGGAATTCTCTACGGCAGTGGTTCCCAAACTTTTGACTCCTGAGGACTCCCACTGAATCACTACTGGAAGCCGGGGACCCCAAAGCAATTTGTACAATTTAAATTTATTTTTAAAAACGCCTTTGAAACAGAGGCAATTTTAAGAGGGAGACAGCCTGAATTGGGTCTATTGGCATGGACATGTATGCATACAGCAGTGTATTATTTAGTGGTACCCAAGGGCTTGTGGAAAGTGAGCAATCAGACAGCAGCACGAAAATCCTACTACTGATCCTGACTGCATCTATTTTTACCTGCCTGCCATGTAACGGTAACCTATACACATGTGCCTTTCAATGTATTATTGCTTTTATTGTATTGCCTGTATTTTCATTGTTGTGTCTGTGACTGCTGGTGTCTGTCTTCCCCAGCTACCTGTACGTGGTCCATGCCCCTTTTACTTCCCTCTGTTCCCCTCGCTGTCCCCGTGCTCTTGGTTTTCCCTTCTGTTCCTCTCTCTGCCTGTTCTGTCTTCTGTTCTTAGCTGCCCCTACATTTCTGTATTCTGTATTTTGCCTCTGTGCCATTCATTTTTTGTGCCCGTCCGCCCTCTGTGCCACTCGTTTTTCCCTCATTTTTTGTGCCCTTCTGCCCTCTGTTCCACTCGTTTTTTGTGCCTTTCTGCCCTCTGTTCCAATTGTTTTTCCCTCGTTTTTTGTGACCTTCTGCTCTCTGTTCCACTCGTTTTTTGTGCCTTTCTGCCCTCTGTTCCACTCGTTTTCACCTCGTTTTTGTGCCCTTCTACCCTCTGTTCCACTCATTTTTTGTGTGCCCTTCTGCCCTCTGTTCCACTCGTTTTTTTGTGCCCTTCTGCCCTCTGTTCCACTCGTTTTCCTCTTGTTTTTTGTGCCTTTCTGCCCTCCGTTTCACTCGTTTTTTATGCCTTTCTGCCCTCTGTTCCACTCGTTTTTCACTCGTCTCTTGTGCCCTTCTGCCCTCTGTTCCACTCAGTTTTTGTGCCTTTCTGCCCTCTGTTCCACTTCGTTTCCCCCTCATTTTTTGTGCCCCTCTGCCCTCTGTTCCACTCGTTGTTTTGTGCCCCTTTTGCCTTCTGTTCCGCTCGTTTCCCCAGCCGCTATGCCCCCTGCGGCCCTGCCCCCCTGACTGCCCACTGCCCATTTGCTACCCCCGCCACCCGTATTGTTGTGGTCTCGCCGCCCCTGCGCCAACATTCACAGCTCTTGTGTGCTGTGAGGACGAATGGGCGTTTAATTTTTCACTACGACGACAGGCACTCGAGTCCTGCGGACCCCCTAGGAATGTCTCACGGATCCCTGGGGATCCACGGACCACAGTTTGGGAAACGCTGCTCTACAGCATATCATCAAGCCCCTTATCGCCACTTTAGCGGCAGTTTCCTGCTGCTAAAGCGACAATAATTCTAACGCCGTACCTTGATAATTTGCCCCTTACTGCCTTTTTATGCAAACTTATAATCTTTACAGGATTGGCTGTAATATGTCAGTTTGTTTCTACACAATACAATTGAAATACATGTAGATGTATTATACAAATATTTTATAATACCCGAAGCAGTTAAGGAAGCACAAATGAAGGATTGTTCTTGTAATTATCAAGTGTGATGAAAGCAAAGATTTTTAATAAGATCAAAACAAATTGAGATACTTAGCTTACTGATATGTACTAGATATTTGCTGAAACTCGATTTCCACACTTTGCCGTTTGTGCGCTATGTACTTTTAGAAGCAAAACTCCAAGGGGCATTTCAACAAGCGGCAGCGATAATTTGCGCTGGCCGTCCTTAGCTTGAGGAATTTTATCGCCTGCTATCTCAGATAATTATCGCCATGCTAGCGCTGTATAACCAATGCATAGCGCAATGACGATAATTATTCCTGAGATAGCAATGTTTTCCATGAAACATCGCTGGTTTTCCAGTGATGTTCCATGGAAAACGGCGATATCCTTGTTTATAGGGCTGGTTGGTCTCAGCCCTATAATCCACCACCCATGTGCTAACATTGTTTAGTCAAAGGAAAAACGTGCGTAAGGAAAGTAGCGATAACCAAGGATAGCGCTACTTTTCTTATCGCTATGCTTGTTAGCGTGCCCATTGATAATTGGAGAAATGTCGGTTAGCGACATTTCTCCAGTTATTTTGAGCTACAACGCCCACTTTGCATCTTATTAGAGATGCAAAGGTGGGTGTTACAGGAAAGGGCGCTAAAGCAAGGGTTCACGCAGGGACGTGACCTTGCTAATATTGCAAAAACGGCTGCAAAAGCGGCTATAATTTTTTATCGCCGCCTTGTTGATATGCCCCCAAGTCTGTGAACATTTCATGGCCATACCAATGGAAAATGTGCTGTCTGTAAATGACCACACCATGCTGTATTAATATATTTGCAGCAGTATGCTCCGAAAGGCTCCCCCGGCTACATACCACACCCTCCCCACTCTCCTGCTGAGTGGGCGTGGCTCATTTGCTACACTTGTGTTTTGTGTGATTTATTTTCACCATCCCGATAACTTTACAGTGCTGGCAGCGCCCCTGCTGTGAAAATTGTTCCAGCACCACAGCTACAGTGTTTGATTACACGGAACCTTTGTACTTCTGTCTATTGGCTCCAGGTGAATGTTCCCTCGGTTATCATCACCAGTTCGTTCTAATGTATTGACGAGGCGGCCTGTAAGTGTTAACCTGCAAGATATATGCAGGGTCAGACTAGTCTTCAGGGCAATCAGGCAGTGCCCGTCGGGCTGGTCTGAGAGGTCAGTGTGTGGGTCTCTTTTTGGATATTTGTTGGTCGATTTCATGGTCCATGGGACGGTTTTTATTGTGATTTCCCAGAGATTACCACAAACACTGTCTGCAGCAGGCTGAAATCCATGCAGTCTTGCATACCTTGTGAAGCACCTACACAGCATGTCTTTAAAAGTTCAAAACTGCCCCGATTTGCAAATCTTGACCACTTTTTAAGCTATCAGATCAGGTAATGGGGTCAACTTTAATTTTGGTGTCTTGACCTATTTTCTGTCTCAGACCGACCCTGGACGCATGGTCCGCTGGTGACATGGTCCTGCTATTCCAGTAGCTAATTTGATTCCCCCACAATTGAGAGACTCCTGCCACCCTGTGGCAGACTTAGGGAGTGCAGCTTATCATGAAGCAATAAGGCTTCAATTCCCTACTTACCAGTAACATTACCCTGAGACGTTATCACCCTATTCAGGGCCGGCTTTAGCGCTGTTGGTGTCAGGTGCGACAATCATTTTTGGCGCCCACCATTACCTCCTCCTTGAATTTCCTCATGAGCACCGGCTAAAGTGCCCCTCATCTCTCCATAGCCACTCTCTCGTATAACTGTAATTTGTTTTAAACCACTGGTAAAGACTTGACAATTAAGAATGTATATCTACCCAGACAAACCATTTTCAGCAACATTAGGCATAGATAATAAAACTAGGGGGGGGGGGGGGGGTATCACATCCTAACATATTTTATGCAGGTTGCATGTAGCTCTTTGATGGCAGTTAATAACAGTCACTGTTCGATATTAGGGCTGTATCTTATTTATGCGATTTTATATAGCGCGAACTTTACCCGAAGGTGTCAGAGCGCTTTCTTATCGTATCTTATGAACTGCAGTAACAAAAGGATCTCTGTGGCAAAAGCAGTGATCCACTTGGCTATACACATAAAATACAGATCGGTGATCTTCACAATAAGAGTTCTGTGCCGCGTTTTAACCCTCTGTGCTACTTTATGGCAAGTGAAACTGCCAGTAGACAAAACTCTGATCTCTCTCTTTAGCAGGAACATTATCACAAGTGCTATCTTGACATTTTTATTGCTGCCTGAAAACTGGATGCACAAGTAACTCTCCAGCAGATGCTTTTAAATGTAAATTATGCTGAAGCCAGCGCCTCCCCGAGGTTAGCGTCCCCTCTCCAGGTCAGCGGCCAGTGTGGCAGCACCAATTGCACTGCCCTAAAGCCCGCCCTGACCCTAATTAATTAAGTCCCCCACCTCCCACCACCTGTATCATGCAGGGGCTTGTGTGAACTATAACAGGAACTAGCGGGTGGGAAAGAACTGTGTGTCTGTGAGGTGCGGCGGCCTCATTATGTAATTATTTACGGGGAAAACATAGGAGGAGGAAATCATAATGCATGAAAAGGAATCCCCATATATTGTCACCGAAACATTTCTTTGGATGTGTCTGATTGTGTAAAGAGCCCTGAAGTCAGCTAAGAACCAAAGCACAGAGTCTTCCAAAAGAACATGGTGACCCTATGAATTACCAGCCCATAGCTGCAGTGAAAGTGCATGGTGCCATTGGTGGAAGTGCGTGGTGCTAGTGGTGGAAGTGCATGGAGAAGTGTGGCTCACTGATTAAAGCGGCAGTCCCTGATGCACAGTGCTTTAAATGGGAAAAAATAAGTGCAGGTACTCATTAAAATGCGCTAGAGGTGTAGTGAGGGGGCGGGGCTAGGGGCGGGGCTAAGGGCAAGACATGATGATACTTAACAACTTGTATATTAGTTGCAGCACACACGAAAACACATGAGAAATATGTTTATATAAACAAAACAGGTTAACTCATTACACAAAATGAAAGAGAAATGTGATATGTTAACATTTCCTTTTTTTGCAATAGTTGCACCTTCTTAATGTCAGACTGTTAATTGCTGTTGTTTGGCACCATACAATATATTTTTGTGCACGCGAGTAGGAAGAAACTGAAAATATCCCCATGTCCTCGCACCAAAGCTCTTATTGGCACCAAGCAAATGAAGCAACTCATCATGACCCTCCCCAGAAGATATCTCTTGTCTCTTCCATTGTTCTATCCATTCATCCTTTCATCCTACCATTTACATCCTGATGTCCACCATTTAACCTTTACATTCTATCGTCTATTCAGTCTTTCATCCATCATTCAGTTTTTCACCATTCTGTCTGTCCACCCTTCATATCCAAACCTATCCATCCATCTATCTCCAAACCTATCCTTTCACTCATCTATCTCTATATCCACCCTTTCCCTCATCCATCAATCCTTTCGGTCATACATCATCAACCCTTTCACTCCTTTATTCCATCCACCCATTAACTCAATCCCTCCTTTCACTCATCCATCATCTACCCTTTCATGCATCCTCCCTACCTTTCATGCATCCATCCAATCTTTCACTTATCCACCCATCATCCACTCTTGTAAACACATGGTGCCCCTGGCTCGTGCCCGCAAGGGAAACGCTTTGAGTGCCTCCCACTTTCCCCCACTTGTGAGCACGAGGCGCGCTCTTGTTCTTATCTGTACCTGGTTTGCTTGTACAAATTGTGTGTGTGTTCTTCTGTAACAACAACTTCCCTCTATCACTGCTCTTTACAGCCCCTCAACACGCCTCCTGTCCATAGCCTTGCAGCCACACTACCAAGAAAGTACTTTCAATTCATGCAGCAGGTACAGTGGCACCAGGCCCCTAATGCCTCTGTTTCCCATTAAACCTAGAATAAAGCTTCATTTTACATTTGATCTAGAAGCCAAAGAGTCTACTTTCTTCCTTGCACGAGGGGCCGTCACACACTGCTTACTCCACTGCACACTTCCATAGATGCTGTACTTGCCTCCGTTGTTATCTGCAAAGTTTGCTCTTTCATGCATGTGCCGTGCCAACCCCCCCCCCCCCACCGGCTATCACCATTTTTGCTGACTGACACAATACTCGCACTTCATCTTCGGTGCGGAACTGCAGGTACTGGACTGAGCTCCCAATTGTGTAGGAGGGGCAGTAGCACAGTGTCCTACACAAAGCCATTGAACCCAGATAACTACTTCAGTTCGCCCATCTGCATATCTGTCCCCAGCTTTTGTGCCGCCTTTCCAGGGCGTAGCTTCTGTTGGTTCAGCAGGTGCAGTGTCTCCTGGACAGTAATCGCACTTGTGCGCTTTTCATCACCCTGGTACGTAGAAACACAAATTGCTGTCCTTCTCAAATCCGCCACCCACAGCATTTCTTGGTTTCCTTTTCTTTTTCTCATTACAAAGCCTCATGACCTCCCTGTATGTTCTTTTAACCGTTTATCCGCCACTGCGTTAAATTACATTCGATCGACATTCAGACGCTGCTTACTTAAATTTATGGAGTTTACTTTCATCATTTGTTGAATTATGCACTATTCCAACCACATTCCATCTAGCCCTTCCAGCCCCTTCTAAAATGCAAACTATTTCCACCGCACGCCGTTTCCTTTGCTTACAACCCAACCACCAAGGTATGTTCTTGTTTTTCCTGTCTCCGCCGTTCCTTTTCTCTCCAGCTGTCTATTGCTTCATGTCGCAGGCCTGTCCTCGCCTTCCTTCTCCCACGCTTTCCTTCCCCCTTTCTTTCCGTCTCTCCTGCTCTTTTCCGAAGCTGCCTCTTCTCTTTTCTCCCCCTTTAACACCCCCCTCCTCCAGGGGCTTAATTTTTACAGGTGTCTCACGGAACGCTTATTATTCGTGGCTTGGTTTTCATTTAGTGCCCCCTCTTGCTTTCATCACCCGCTCTCCCTCTCTTTTTTCCTGCCTCTGCTGTTCCTTTTCCCTCCAGCTGTCTATTGCCTCCTCGTCACTTGTTTTAATTGCTACCAGGGCCGGACTGGCCTAGCCTGATTGCCCTGCCAGGGGACTGGCATGATTCCTGTGCTTGCAGGAACGCACAGTGTGAATGTGATTGACAGCACAGGTCCTGAATGGACCCTGCTTTGTCAAGCACAGCGTGATGGCGAGCACAAACCAGCCCTGCTGAAGAGCTCAGCTGGGGCTCAGATCGGGGCTGCAGAGGCGGCGCCTTGGCTGCTAGAGACAGGTTTCACTCCTGCTCACCAGCACAGCCAATGGGCCTACCCTTTCATGAGTACCGGCACTCTCCTCAGCAGAAGAAAAAGTGCTGGTACTCAGAGGGATAAATCTAAGAAGTGCCGGTACTCAGTACCGGTGAGTACCGGCCCATTTAAAGCACTGCTGATGCAGAGGTCTGGCCCGGGACCAGGGTTCAATTCCCGACGCGGCTGGGTCCTGAACCCAAAAATGTCCACAGACTCGATAATTCTCGCCTCGGTGCCTATTCTAATCATGGGGTCCCACGATGCAACTCTGGGCAATAGCTTGCTTAATCTCCACTACGGTGGCCCACCCGCTGCGGGATGCCTGGCTTTCACCTTGGGGATGCCCAGTAGGGGTTATCTTACAGGGAAAAAGCCAGGACGGGTTCCCAAGGCAAGCGCCTTGATGCCTTCGGGTGATACGTGAGCTATATAAGTCGCAATACATTTACATGGTGGAAGTGCGTAGAGCCACTGGTGGAAGTCTGTGGCGCCAGTAGTGGAAGTGTGTGGAAGTCTGTGGCGCCAGTAGTGGAAGTGTGTGGTGCCAGTGGTAGAAGTGTGTGGCGCCAGTAGTGGAAGTGTGTGGTGCCAGTGGTGAAAGTGCATGGTGCCATTGGTGGAAGTGCGTAATGCCAGTGGTGGAAGTGAGTGGTGCCAGTGGTGGAAGTGCATGGTGCCAGTGGTGGAAGTGTGTGACGCCAGTGGTGGAAGTGCATGGTGCCAGTGGTAGAAGTGTGTGGCCCCAGAAGTGGAAGTGTGTGGTGCCAGTGGTGGAAGTGCTTGGTGCCAGTGTTGAAAGTGCATGGTGCCAGTGGTAGAAGTGTGTGGTGCCAGTGGTAGAAGTGTGTGGCAGCAGTGGTGGTGCCAGTGGTGGAAGTGCATGGCACCACTGGTGGAAGTCAGTTGTGCCAGTGGTGGAAGTGTGTTGTGTCAGTGAGAGAAGTGCATGGTGCCAGTGGTGAAAGTGCGTGGCGCCACTGGTGAAAGTCCATGGTGCTAGTGGTGGAAGTGCATGGCACCAGTGGTGGTAGTGCATGGTGTAAGTGGTGGAAGTGTGTGGTGCCAGTGGTAGAAGTGTGTGGCGCCAGTAGTGGAAGTGTGTGGTGCCAGTGGTGAAAGTGCATGGTGCCATTGGTGGAAGTGCGTAATGCCAGTGGTGGAAGTGAGTGGTGCCAGTGGTGGAAGTGCATGGTGCCAGTGGTGGAAGTGTGTGACGCCAGTGGTGGAAGTGCATGGTGCCAGTGGTAGAAGTGTGTGGCCCCAGAAGTGGAAGTGTGTGGTGCCAGTGGTGGAAGTGCTTGGTGCCAGTGTTGAAAGTGCATGGTGCCAGTGGTAGAAGTGTGTGGTGCCAGTGGTAGAAGTGTGTGGCAGCAGTGGTGGTGCCAGTGGTGGAAGTGCATGGCACCACTGGTGGAAGTCAGTTGTGCCAGTGGTGGAAGTGTGTTGTGTCAGTGAGAGAAGTGCATGGTGCCAGTGGTGAAAGTGCGTGGCGCCACTGGTGAAAGTCCATGGTGCTAGTGGTGGAAGTGCATGGCACCAGTGGTGGTAGTGCATGGTGTAAGTGGTGGAATTGTGTGGTGCCAGTGATGGGAGTGTGTAGTGCCAGCGGTGGAAGTGCATGGCACCAGTAGTGGAAGTCTATGGCGCCACTGGTGCAAGTGTGTGGCGCCAGTAGTGCAAGTGTGTGGGAGCCATCTAAGAAGAATTCTGAGCCCTTATTTAATATTTAGAAATTAAGCACTGGGGTTATCAGGGCTAAACACCGCTCAGCTGTCCTCCAGGGCCGCTGGGGTCAGGTATTAGAGGTGTACAGGGTCGGACTGGCCTATAAGGATATCTGTCAGTGCCTGAAGGGCTACTGTGATGGTTAAAGGGCTGTTTGTGGGTCAGTTTATGGTCTGGGGCAGTTCTATTATCACAAACATTGCCTGCAGCAGGCACAATATATATGCACTTTTGCTAAAAATGGTACCCACTATACAACAGCTTTTAGTGAGGATAAGATCACTATTCAAGAATATTTAACATTCAGGTCAGAATATGTGATATACAAACTTGAATGTACCTGCGATCTTGAATATATTGGCAGCATGAAGCTCCCCGTTTACAAGCGTATCTTGCAGCACATACAAGCCATCGTGAACTCAGATAGTAATTATCCGGTGGCAAGGCATTTCAAGTCGATACACAACAACAAACTTAAGGATTTTGAATACACTGTCTTGGGTTCAGTCCCTAGCCCCGGACAGGGGGGGGGGAAGAATCAATATAAACTACTTAGACAGAGGGAGACCCATTTCATCCTGTCTCTTAATACCCGAGTCCCTAATGGCCTCAATATGAATGAAGATCTACACAATTTTCTTTAGGATCTGTCGAATTACTATCTTAGTTGTGTCTTTTAGTTAAGGAGGGTTCATCATCTGTTTTTGACTTAAGTGGTCTTTTGATTACGCAGTGGCTATCCGTCTTTATATAAAATACTGTTTTTTGACTATGATTATGTATCAGTCTTAGGCTTTGTTGCCTCTTTTTGACAACTGTATCAGTTGAAGGTTATTAGTTCAGAAAGCCTCAATTTTGCTGCTATTTGCTATGAGCACTTTTTTTGCACAAGTTTTGCGCATTTTTTAAACCACTTTACAGTACTCATGTATTTTAGACTATGCTAGTGGCACAATTTGACAATCTAATTATTATGAAGTTTTTACATTTTGATATTCAACGAATGACCAACTAACTTTTGGGTATTATTCAAGATTGTGACCCTTCAAAAAATTATATACATATGTTTTATTTAGTTGTTTAGCTAGGCCCTTGGTCTGTTTGTTTGTTGAAGTTGATAGCAGAACTGATCAGTAAAGGACTTGATGTCCTTTTTGGAATCCATCTTTCCATACATTGCACTTGCACTTTATTGGGATAGACTGTCAAAAGAATTTTCAACATTTGTCTCTTTACCCGTATTTTGATATCCATGTCCGGTTCAACTGTCTTTCAATTTCAACAGGAATTTGATATACATTTTTACAAACATTATTAACTTTTCAGACCTTTTAGAGGTCAATAGTTAGGGCACTTGCCCTTAATTAGATCAACTAAACATATACATGCAGGTTTCTTCTTGTTCTATCCTATGGGCTACTGTATAGGGCACTTGCCAAATATGTGTTTTTACTATGGTTGGTTGCTAAGAACCGACTTTGTAAATATTTCTTTGCATTAATGATAAGGTATCTATTCATTTTTATTTAAGAACTGTACTGAAATATTTTTTGTATACATATCAATTGATTTGGTCTCTATTTTTGAAAAACGACATATTACTAGAATATGTGCTGCTCTGTTATAGTCTTGCTTCTATATCTATCACTGTTGGTTTGCTGCTGGCCAGTTTATATTTTTACAGCTGGTTGGGCTTTTAATCCTCTTTAAAAATGCTATGCTTGCTGGGGCGCGTCATGTGACCAAGCTCCTTCATGGAGCGAAACGCGTCATGGAAAGACACTTGTTTCTTTATGTTTAAATAAATCTACTACACTGCTTGCACCTTGAATTTGGTTGGTGGTCCTTGATTTGAAGGAGTTTGAACGAGGTCTGCACCTGGTCTTTGCCCGTCTCGTATCTGGCGGTCAGGATTTTGCTGCATATATATATATATATATATATATTACCTACTGGCTGTCGCCAGTAGGTATATATAGTTAGGATTTTTTCCCTATGGGATTTTTGAAAATTCTATGTCTAATAACTTTGGCGTTTGTGGACGGAATCGGCTGAAATTTTCAGGAAAATGGCACATTTTGTTTCTGAGCAGCCCTTGAAAATTTGGGGGGGTTTCGTCAAGGGGGGGCCGAGAAAAAAGGGGGGTCCCAAAACGCGTTTTTCCCATGTTAATTTCCATAGGGCGGTTGGCCTCACTTTTAGCTCGAACGGCTGAATGGATTTCCACGAAACTTGGCAAAATTGTAGGGACTGTTAGCCCGATGTGCCTTTGCTAGGTCTCAATATATGTGCTTCAGTGGATTTTGAGAAATTAACGTTTAAATCAAGATATATATCTGTAACAGCGCTCCGGGCAGCTATCCGGTTAGCGAACTTTTCGCGTATCGGAACTTTGCGATGCGAAGCTGATTGGCCCTCCGGTGTCTGTCAACATTCTAAACAGTCCGGAGCGGCCGCCATCTTATCTCTCGGTAGGATCGAGAGAGAAGAAGAGGTGAAAAACGAAGGGGGAATTTAATGAAAGGGGGCAAGGTATACCTCTCTTGACCCCCTAGGAATGATGTTGGGGTTATTAAAGGGTCTCGTGGGGAAAAAAAAAAAATATATATTTTTCACGGTAGAAGCGCTTCCCGAGCCGCGAACTGGGCCGCAAACTGGTAGCGAAACGGGAATTCGCCATTTTGTGTTTCGTTTTAATTAAATTACTAGGTATAAGGGGGTGCGGGAGACGTATCCTGACCCCTTATGTTTTCCGAATATGTTGATACATGTCTTCCAGCGGCTGTGCGTGAGCTTTTTTTTTTTTTTTGCTGCGTGACGTCTGTTAACGTTCGATTCGATGGAAATCAGGAAGTGTTGACCGCCAATTTGTCACTGCGATAAAATATTTTGTTATAAATGAATCTTTATTGATAAACATTGTCTGCGCTATCTTGCCTTTTTTGTCCAATGCCACAATTTTGTCGTGCACGGCAGCCATTTTAGATGCCTTGACCAGGCCCACTCTCTGCACGCCGTCGATTCTCAGCACGGCTCCGCACCCTCGCAAGCATCTCCCCCACGCACTGGTCACCCCCGCTCTCTCTCTCATGCATGGGCCATATACTTCCCCCCATCTGCGCTGCTCTTCTCTGAGAATCACACCCTGTGCCCGCCCGACACCTCCCTTTCACCCTATTCACTACCGCACCCTCTGACACTCCTCTTCCTCTGTGTCCGATTGTCCAGGCCGGACCCAGGCTATCACCTAGCCCTGCGGATGTAGTTTATGGCCCCAGCTGTAGAGAATGCAGACATGCCAACCCTCCCGATTCAGGCGTGAGACTACTGATTTCAGTGCTAGTCTTTCGCCTCCCGATTCCTGCAAGGAAAAATCCGGGGGCATATTACCAACAACTAGCGATAATTTTTGTCTCTAACTTGTTTAGAGACAAAAATTATCGCCGCACATCGGCGAATTTTATCGCACATAAACCTTGCTATTAGCAAGGTTTATCGCAAATGCGATAAAAAACGGCCGCAATGCATGAATATCGCTGAAAAGTCAGCAATATTCATGTATTATCGAGCAAATGCTCTTAGCCATGTTATCCACCTCCCATTGGATAACATGGCTAAGAACTGCTCAGGTCAGGTGTTAGCTTTTGGAGATATTCGCGCTTAGCGCGAATATCTCCAAAAGTTGGTAATAGGAGATAGCGATGGTTAGGGACTGTTTCCAGTCGCTAAAATCTTGGCACGCCCACTTTGCATGTCATTAGTGATAAATATCACTGACATGCAAAGCGGGGCCCAAGATGGTCGCTATCTCTTTTTAGCTGTCACTAACTGGTGGTAGCGACAGCTTGGTAATAGGGAGATAATTTTATCTCTTTTTTTTTGGCTTTTAAAGCCAAAAAAGCGGAGATAAACCCCCTTGATAATATGCCCCACGATTCCTCGGGAGTTTCAGTTGACAAGGCTTGGTATTGTGTTACGTGGTAATTCTTCCAGGAAACGTCAGAGGGTCGATGCAGGGGTTCTAGAAGGGGTGATAAACCATTTAAGCCTCATGAACAAGCGCATGCTCTTTTAAAGATTTGTGAAGTACTCGGGGCGGCGGTGTGTGTGTGCCCTCTTTCAGGAGCGGGCGGGGGGGCACTGCCAGCAACTTGCCAGGCCAGGCAGTGTTGAACACGTGCATCACCCTTTCTCTGCCTGCTATTGCGCTCCATGCTTCGGAAAGGTAAGAAAAAGAACGTGCATTTGAGTTTGAAATGTCCGATCCTGTAGCAGTACACTTGCAAAGCCCACACATGACAATAACCCGATTCAAGGCCCCATTCACCCGATTTTTTAAAAATATATAGCACTCCAACAAAGTTGGATTTTAAAACTTTATTAACTTTTAAATATAAGGAACGCAACAAAAACTGTAAATATATTTAAATTTTTTTTGAAATTAACCAGAACTATAACGATAAGAACAACAACAACAATAATATAACTTTTATTCCTAAATTACGCAAATATTTAGCTAATCTGCTAAAGGGGGGAGTCGCCATTTCTTTACAATAATCAATAATGAAAAATCAACATCAATAGGGTTGTCCGTTTTCTCGATGCAGCACTAATGTGCAACATACACAGCACCTGGGGTGTCAAGAGTGAACAGGTCCTACCTGCTTAACCAATGACTGACAAATGCTATATTAAACACTTACTATGTATAATACTTGCGTTCACAATAGTTTTACTTTATAAAACAGAACAAAAGATGTCCCCTGTAAGTAAACCCATATTAGAACATTGGAATGGTTGGAGCTCCATTGAAAACAATGGAGTGCTCTGGGCTTATAATAGCTGGTATAAGCCTGGAGCTCCAACATTCCAATGTTTCTTTGTTCACAGCTCTGGCTGTGAACAAAGGCTTCAGGGAACCTGGGGGGATTCCAATCTCCTCACGCTCCCAAAAGGCTTTGTTTTTTTTGTTAGAACATTCTGTCCTCTAGTGACAGAATGTTCTAATAGCCTTATAGCCCTTCGTAGATGGGCTATACCGCTATTAAAGTCTCTCTCCCTTGTTAAAGGCCATCGCCTTCGGCTCGGGGCCTTTAACGCTGGAGAGGGCCTTTAATAGCTGGTATAGCCCTCTACGGCAGGCTATAAGGCTATATTAGCTGTTTCAGTTATTGAACATCCTAAGGTTTTATGACATGGGGAACAGTGGTGATATCCTGGGTGGGTGATGGAAAAACATCTACAAAGAAAACTATTACTATAACGATAACAACAACAATAATATAACTTTATTAACTTTTATATATAACGAACGCAACAAAAACTGTAAATATATTTAACCATTTTTTGAAATTAACCAGAACTATAACGATAACAACAACAACAACAATAATATAACTTTTATGCCTAAATTACGCAAACATTTAGCTAATCTGCTAAAGGGGGGAGTCGCCATTTCTTTACAATAATCAATAATGAAAAATGCACATCAATAGGGTTGTTCGTTTTGTCGATGCAGCACTATAGTGCAACATACACAGCACCTGGGGTGTCAAGAGTGAACAGGTCTTTCTTTGTTCCTTAAGATGTTATCTGTGTCAACCTCTTCCGAGAATGTTGATGCGTTAGGATTTCCTTGTGTTTCTTAATAGCATTGGTGTCTGCACACTTCTTTGTCAATTCTGTGAACATGATAACTGTTTCATAAACAGACGATATCTTTGTTTAGTCATTAGTGTTAAGTGTGTCTGAAACTACAGTGCCCTTCTGTTTTTTTTTCTTCAGGCTCTACAGAGTTTTGTGTGTTGTTCTTTTGAGCGACAATTATTCCAGAGGTTTCAGGTTTACTTGTTTTGTCCTGCAGTGAGTTAACAGCTTTAGAGACTTCATGTTTATTTGCTATGTCCTGCTGTTCGTCAACTGCTTCAGAGACGTCAGCCTCATTTGTTATGTTTGACTAGATCGTGGACCTGCCCGGCCGCGCCCAAAATGGTGCCGGTGTAAATGGGACTCGTAACTGCTTGTTGTGTACTGGTTGCCCAACCTTGATATCACGAGATACATATGCAGTTTTGAAGCACATGGCGGAGGCTTGTCTGCTGTAGTGGGGCGCCCCTTTATCGTTTCAGTCGCCATTCCGCCCGCTTTTGGTACACTGTGCCTTTTCCGCCATTCAGCTGTTTAGCGCCCGCTCTTACGGCTACAGCGTCTCGCTCACCATGTAGTTGAGTTGCTCCCACTCTTGCGGTGCAGCGATAGGCGGCTTCCACAGGACTCTTAAAATGGCGGCCGGCTCTTCGGATTTGGGCCTGGTCCAGTAAAATGGCCCTGGGACACCTTGGAACTCGGACGCTTGTCTGCCAGGGCTTGGGTTCCATTCTCGAAAGCGTCCCCTCAGCCTTGAAGATTGTACAAAAGTCTTGGGGGCCGTCGACTCCCGCAGGCTTCCGGTGGGGAGCGGCTGCCATGATTGCTTGCGGAATGGCCACGACGGAGCTACGAGATGGTGGTGCTCTCATGGTGACGCCAGCTTCAGTCTGAAACATCCAGAAACAAGGTGGGGCTTTCATCGTTTGGGAAAAAAAATGTTTTAATCCAATGAAAAGTGTTATTTCTAGGTCACATGACCTAGTCTTACATCATTAGGAAAACAAAAGTAAAATGAACCAATGAAAAGTTTTATTAACAAGTCACATGACCTATTATGCTTACGTTACGCGCTGCGCGGCGCGCTCTGGATCGTTTCCGGGAAGCTGCGCCTTGCGCACCGGAGCACTTCCGGGTGCGCTAACGCGTCGCGTCATATGACGCATTACGCGACAATGCAGGTCCAGAATATAGTCAAAATGTCTCCACCAACCAGCGGTCGGAATACAACCGCTTTCAGCAGTCCAAAAAGTTCGGTTAAATCTTAAGAACGGGAGCAACTCAACTACATGGTGAGCGAGACGCTGTAGTCGCAAGAGCGGGCGGTAAACAGCTGAATGGCGGAAGAGGCACAGGGTACCAAATGCTGGCGGAATGGCAACTAAAACGGTAAAGAGGCGCCCCAGGACAGCGTATCTTCAGGTCAAACGGATTGTGGGACAAGGTCCAGAATGGAAGAGTCATTAAAAGGGAAAAAATTCCGCCGGACCCCGGGAGCCGGCCGCCCATGTCGGGGGCGATCTCAGGCCACACCAGGGCAACACGACTTGGGGAGGGGGCAGGAGCCAAGCGCCCCCTCTCAGTCCGCACCATCTCACCGCCCCTCGGGGGCCTCCGTCAAGCAGTTTAGGGAGGCACCGTATCACATTGTTTTCCAATGCAGTCAGGTCCACAAATGGACCCCACTTACTTTGAATAGTGAAGCTGCAGCAGGTGCAAATAAGGTTTAAACAGTGTTACAAGAGCTGCTTAGAACTCTGAAGTATGGCACTCAACAACCAGGACTTATGCCATTTGTGTAAGGCAGTGATATGGAAGAAACTCAGGGACAAAAAGCATGAACGAACATTCACGTATGAAAATCTTATTTGGGGAAGGTGTAGAATCCAAACGCCCCCTCCCAGTTCGCGCCACTACACCGTATGTGGAAAATCTGAAGCCATTGTTCTACAAACTCTCAACGCTTGCTATCAGTGTATGAGTTTCATGCTCGATCGATTGAGCTAGCCGGATCGGGCAATAAAAAGTATAAAATAGTTATGTAAATAGTTATTTAATAAAATGTTTTACCCTGTTTCTTTGCTGGTGTGTTGTCTATATTTATAATATTTGCATAGGGTTTGTCGTTATTTTGGGCGGGGTGGGTGGCGGAGTCGAGCTGTCTTGCAGCGCTCATGGTGTGGAGCTCAGTTCATTTCACTATTTTCGTATTTCTCATGAAGGGTTGTTCCTAATGTTTGTATTTTACCGAGGTCAAAAAGAGATCGAATTAGTGGTCTACTGATTTTGCTCGATTACTTTTATTTTTTTACACGATTTTTCACTATCTGCAAACACTAAACAGAGTATTGCGACTTTGTGCTTGTTTGTAAATAGAGAATGATCCAAAGAGAACCAATTCTAAAACAGTAAATGCTTGGATAACAATCAATCAAATGGAGAGACAAGCAGGTACGACGGATTACAACAGGGGTAAAGGTCTGCGTTAACTACCGTTCACTATCTGCAAAGAGAGAGTACTACTAAGAGAAAAGAGGGGAGGGGAGGGGTGGGGCAGCGTTCAAAGCACATCAGCGTGCATAAACACGAAAACGTTTTTACCTATCACGTACTTGACATTTGACAGCTTTTGATATTTGCTATTAAAAAACCATTGAAATTCACAGAAAAAACCATAGGTTATAGTCGATATATAGTTAGGAATTTGCATTTACAAAACCTTGAAAATTCAATGAAAAAACCATTGGTTTTAGGCCATATATAGTTAGGGATTTGCATTTACAAAACCTTATTTTACTCGCATAAAACCATTGAAATTCCATATATAGTTAGATGCGCTAACTATATATCGCGCACCCGCAATCCACTGCTGATGATGTCACATATTACATCATTCATGACATGGTCAGTGACATCACTGATGACATCACTGATGACATCTCAAATGACATCACTGATGACATCTCAAATGACATCACTGATGACATCACTGATGACATCTCATTTGACATTACTGATCACATCACTGATGATATCATTCATGTGATAATACGATGAACCTCTTCAGACTCTAATATAACCTTAGATACAATCAGTGTAAACAGACAGTCACAGACTGTCACTCATCCATGGAGTGACTCACACACCTAGTCAGTTATGCAAAAAATCAATCACACCTCCATTTTCTCAACTATACAGTTATACACACCTTACTAATTCAAACATATACTAACACATATTTACTCTCTTATACAATCCCTGATACTTATTCACAATGATCCATACAGCCACTCACACATTCACTGGCTCTTATGTACAGTTATTTATATATGTCAACTCTCACATGTACTGTGTTTTACATATGTACTTACTTTGACATGTAGCACTGAGATATCCATTCACTCACTAATACTCTCATGCACAGTCAACCGCCCATACAGCTGTTTCCACATGCACTTTTGAACCCATACATATAGTGAATCAACTACTCACACATCTATGTACAGAGTCACACACCTCCCAGCCACCCATACACACACAGTCAGTTTCCCATACAAATACTTGGACAACCAATGAATAACCCATACAGTTACTCATATAGCTACTGATCAACATATGCAGCAGTTTGTAGAACAACAGATATAATGATGCACAAATTAAAACCCAGTCACTAACCCATGCACTTAGTGAGACACATTTAATCACTCACTCATACAGTCAGTCATGCACCTACTAAATCCTTCATCCAGACACTTATACATCCACTCATTCTTCAATATGTAAGACATATTTTAACTTTACAGAAACATACAGTCACTGGATGTTGTCATCAGTGATGTCATCAGTGATGTCATTTGAGATGTCATCAGTGATGTCATCAGTGATGTCACTGACCATGTCATGAATGATGTAATATGTGACATCATCAGCAGTGGATTGCGGGTGCGCGATATATAGTTAGCGCATCTAACTATATATGGAATTTCAATGGTTTTATGCGAGTAAAATAAGGTTTTGTAAATGCAAATCCCTAACTATATATGGCCTAAAACCAATGGTTTTTTCATTGAATTTTCAAGGTTTTGTAAATGCAAATTCCTAACTATATATCGACTATAACCTATGGTTTTTTCTGTGAATATATATATATGTATATATATATATATATATATATATATATATATACATATATATATATATTTATTTTTTCTTTCACTGAAAAAACCATAGGTTTTAGGGACTTACAATTAGAAATTAGCATTTTAAAAAAGTTGGGAGGAAGTTGTAATCGCTATGAAATCTCTTTCTAATGGTAAAGCCGCAGGGCCGGATCTCATTCATCTGGAATTTTACAAAACTTTTTCATACTTATTCAAGCAGCAAATGTTAGAAGTTTTCCGTCTTGCCCAGACTGGGTCAGTCCCTGATTCTTGGCGACAATCTACCTTTGTTCTTTTTAGAAAGAAAGGCAAGGACGAATTAAACCCAGCATCATATCGGCCGATAGCGCTAATCAATACAGATAGCAAAATCTATTCAAGGACACTGGCTTTTCGTCTAACTCAAACAATTGTCCCCTTGGTCTCCATCCGTCAGCATGGGTTCATTCCCGGCCGGGATACGACGGACCACATCAGTCGTGTAATAGCCCTGCTAGATTGGGCAAAAGTCACAAACTCCGCCCTCGGGGTGATCCTGTTGGACGCCGAGAAGGTGTTAGACAGGGTCTCCTGGGGGTACCTATGGGGTGTCTTATGCTGGAAGGGCTACACACCAGAGTTCATTCAGGCTTTACAAGCTTTGTATACATCCCCTACCGCTAAAATTCGCATTTCTGGTAGTGAATCACATTATTTTCCCATTAGCAGGGGCACCAGACAAGGATGCCCCTGTTCTTCTTTTTGCTCTATTTATTGATCCTTTTTTATGTTTAATAGAAAAATCTCAGACTATCACTCCTGTTACTGTTTATGGAATTGAATATAAGGCCTTGGCATATGCTGATGATATCATAGTCTTAACTGATAATGTCGCCCAATCTTTTCCTGCATTGGAGACACTGGCGCTCAATTTGGCTTAATTTCGGGCTATAAATTAAATATTGCAAAGACGCAAATTTTACAATCTACGGCTATGCCAATCTCTCATGTTTCTACAACTACGGAGGCAACATACCTCGGCATTCAAATTTCGCCTGATGTAGATCAGATTCTGGATCTGAATTATTCTCCCACTATTGATTCACTTCATAATAAATTAGAGCGGCTGGATCACTTACATCTTTCATTATTTGGCTGATCTAATATCCTTAAAATGTTCATCCTCCCTACATTTTTATATCTTTTCAGATCTATTCCACTTTTAATTCCTACTTTAATTTTAACAAAAGCAGAAAGGATATGTCAACGATTTCTATGGTCATATCGTAAACCAAGGAGGGCAGCTAAGTGGACCTGTCTCCCGCAGGATCGTGGGGGATGGACAGTCCCGAATTTAATGTATTATTATTGGGCAGCCATGGTCCAACATTTCGCCGTTCCTCTGTTAGGTGATGCTGTTGAGCTTCCGGTACATCTCTCACCATCAATATATTCAATATCATTGGGAGATTCCACAAAAGGTGTATTAACTCGTATCCTTGAACCGAGTTATTTAAAAAAAACTAAATTCAAGGTATTGTGGGCATTATTTTCGGTTTGGCAAAAAGTTTGTCGCCATTTTCATATTCCCAAGCTTAATTATTATACCCCACTAAATGCCTCTGGATTACTTCCAATGATATTTCAAGAGGGGGTGGCAATTACCTGGACAGCTCTCGGTTTGAAGGAGATCGGCGATTTAGCTGATCTCGGGCAAATGGCATCTTTTGTTTTTTTGAAGGAGAAATTCCATCTGCAGTCCAATCATTTCTTTAAATACCTGCAACTGAGAAGTTTTTTGGATAAAAAGCTTCCTCAAAATCCAACAATGTTTCAAAAAATTATTATAGTTGAATCCATAAGAAAGAAAGTAAAAATTGGCAGTTTATATCAGTCTTTTCTATCTCAACTTCCTGATGATTTAGATGACCAGAACAATAAGTGGGCGATCAAATTTGGAGTACCTTCTATTGATTTAAAATTTCCATTGGTGTTAGCCAGGCCTGTTTTGGTTTCAGGTACTCTTCGCTCGCAAAGTTATATGGCTATGTTTAATCTTTATTATACACCTGCAAAACTTGTTAGATGGGGGGTTGTTAGTGGGGGCAAAGGGTCGTTCTGTGCAAGATGTAAATTCCCGTCTGTAGATTCTGTTCATATGTTTTATAAATGTCCGGAGCTATCTTTCTTTATCAATCAAATTGAAACTTTTCTTACCAGATTACTCAAACCTCAGTTAAAATTTCAGCGGAAATGGTAATTACTGGCTACGAACATTCTACGGCCCCTGGAAAAACAAGCCATTTGCAAGCTTTTCTTTTTATTTCTAAGGCTATGGTCAGACTTTGTGTTACATCACTCTGGATAAATCCTGAACCCCCTACTTTTTGTCATTGGAAGGCCAGGATGTTGGCCTGGTTCAAACTAGAGACCTCGGTTCAGGCTTTTAGAGGAAAGAAAAGACGCTGCCTCTAAGAACTGGGCACCATTCGAAAAATGGGTGGCAAATTAATAATGTTTTTCAATCATTATTGTATAACTTCTTATGTATGAATTATGTATGATTTATGCCTGTTTGGTTTAACCTGTCTCCCACCACCACGGGATAAAAGGGAAAAAAATCAATAAATAAAAAATAAAAATAAAAAAAACCTTAGAAATCCACTGAAAAAAACATAGGTTTCAGGGACGTTATAGTTAGTTGGACATTTCATTCATACAAAACAAGAGAAATGTGGCTGTTATAGTTAGAAGAGCTAACTACAACTCGTGCCCCCGCAATGCACTGCTGATGACGTCACATATTACATCATGCATGACATGGTCAGTGACGTTACTGATGACATCTCCAATGACATCACTCATGACATCACTCATGACATCATCCAGTGACTGTGTGTTTCTATAAACTTTAAATATGTTTTATATATATGCCAAGGTGTATTGAAGAATGAGTGGGCGTATAAGTGTCTGGATGGAGGATTTAATAGGTGTGTTACTGACTGTATAAGTGAGTGATTAATTGTGTCTTACTGAATGCATGGGTTAGTGACTAAACTGTGTGAATGTCTGTATCAGTCTGTCTGTTGTTGTGTAAGCTGCTGCATGGGTTGGTGATTAGCTACATGAGTGTCTATATGGGTTATTTATTGGTTGCGTGAGTATCTGTATGGGTGCTTGAGTGTTTGTGTGGGTGGGTGGGGGTTGTATGACTTTGTGCATAGATGTGTGAATGGGTGATTCACTGGGTGTATGGGTTCAAGAGTGCATGTGGAAAAAGATGTATGGGTGGGTGAGTATGTGTATGGGTCTGTTGGTGAATGAATGGATGTCTCAGTGGTATATGTGTGAGTAACTACATATATGAAAGGCAATATATGTGAGTGTTGGAGTATATAAATGACTATATGTGAGAGTGAGTGATTGTGAGAGTGGCTGTATGAATGAGTGTGTGCTTGGGTCAGTGATTGTATAAGAGAGTGAGTATATGTTAGTATCTGTATGAATAGGTGAGGCAGTGAATCTAAAACTATATAGGCGAGTAAATGGAAGTGTTATTGATTCTTTTCATGACTGGCTAGAAGTGGGAATAACTCTATGGATGAGTGGCAGTGTGTGAGTGTCTGTATAGGTGTATGAGTGCATTTGATATTGCTGTATTAACGAGTGACTGCATGTGTGAGTGATTGTATGGGTGAATGAATAGATGTGTGTGTATACCTAGGTATCAGTCAGTGGGTATGTAGTAAGTGCTATTGGTTTGTCTATGGTTTCAAAAATGGTAGTCTGTATTTTAGAATGGGTGTTTCTTTTTTTATGTTTGAAAGCTTTATTAAGGTAAAATTGGATATTACAATAAGGTGACATCAGCAAATAACAAAAGAAAATGTTAAATGTTGGGAGAAACCAAACAGTAGTAGCCGATGGCACAAGGAAAAAGCAAAGCATTTAGAAGATTTTTTTTAGGGGGAGGTGGGGGGGAAGGGAAGGGAGGGAAATAAAACCATGCTAATAACATAGAAGAATGAATACAAATAAAACACAATGAATGTCGGCAATAAAGTACAGTAAATTTACAATGTTCAGCAAATACCTGAAATAAGAACCTTAGAAAAAACATGAATAAAGCTTAAAAAAACTGCATTAGTGAAATTGAAAAACATCATAAACTGTAAGCAGGAGTACATATGCTCAAGGGGGTTTGAAATTATCAGAGGAAAGTGAAGAATATGTCTTTTTGGCGGTTTGATCCAGATATAGGGTGAGAGGTAACCAGTAGAGTTCAACATTTCGAGAAGGTTTGCAGGAGGACGCAAAAGCAACATCAAGTCTATGTGAATGGCATACTAGATTCCACCAGCAGCTTAGGGACAGAGTATTCAGGGATTTCCAGTTAGAAACAATATGTTGTAGTGCAAGGGCCAACATAAGGTCAAAGAGACCATGAGAATGTGGAGGGAGGTCCAAAGCTTCTGAAAGGCTACCCAGAAAAACGAAAGAGGTGGAAAAGGGAACAAAGATGCTAAAGATACGGGAGAGACGAGACCATATCTGAGTCCAAAAAAGGCGAACTGAGGGACAGAGGAAGAAGAGGTGGAAAAGATCAGCATTAGGAGCATTACAGGTCCAACAATTAGCCACAGAAGAGGATGTAAAGCGAGAGATAGAAAGAGGAGAAAGGTAAAGTCTGTGATAAAAGAAAAATAGGGACTGAGTAAGAGAGGCAGTACGGGAAATCTTCAAGGACCTGGCCCAGAGCTTGTCCCAAAGAGAAGTTGACCAGGAGTAACCCAAGTCTTTCTCCCAAGACAGTTCCAATTTCGATTTGGGACGATCCGGATCAGGGGCTGAGAAATACCGATAAATAAGGAAGCTTTAGGAATAGTAGAAAGAATGGTAAGTAGAGAGGGAGACGAGGCCGGTAAACCTTCAGAAGTAAGAGAATAATAACGATCAAGAATGGTTTCCATAAGGATGAAGAATTTCTTTGCAAAAGAAGGAGGGCAATGAAATTGAGATTGGAATTGAGG